>NC_142033.1:33701948-34901948 GCF_982192425.1 Myodes glareolus
TTGAATATATTTTCTGGGCCTTTGACCTGTAATTCTTCTCTTTCTTCTACCCCTATTATTCTTAGGTTTGGTCTTTTCATGGTGTCCCAGATTTCCTGGATGTTTTGTGTTAAGAATTTGTTGGATTTGCTGTTTTCTTTGATCAGTGTGTTTATTTCCTCTATAGTATCTTCAGTGTCTGAGATTCTTTCTGCTATCTCTTGTAGTCTGTTAGTTATACTTGTCTCTGTAGTTTCTGTTCATTTACCCAGATTTTCCATATCCTGTCATCTCTTGGTTTGTGTTTTCTTCATTGCCTCCATTTCGGTTTTCAAGTCTTGAACTGTTTCCATTACCTGTTTGATTGCTTTTTCTTGTTTTTTTTGGGTATTTTTGAGGGATTTATTCATTTCTTATAACTTTTTGTTAGTCTTCTCATCCATTTCTTTAAAGGAGTTTTTCACATCCTGTTTAATGGTCTCTAACATTTTCATAATGTTACATTTAAAGTCTATTTCTTCTACTTCTTCTGGATTAGGGTGTTCAAGTCTTGCTGTTGTATGTTCGCTGGATTCTGGTGTTATCATGTTGCCTTTCAGATTGTTGAAGGAATTCTTGCATTGGCGCCTGCCCATCTCTTCCTTCAAATGCTATTAGGAGAGTCTTGGCGGATTGGTTCGATCTTTGCTGTGGGTACCTGTATATTTGTGGGTTTTTCTTGGTATGCCCTCTCTTAGGTCCCGTTAGCACTGGAGTTGTCTCTCAGGATCCCCAGATGGAAAGAAGTGCTTGGCGGGGAAAGCTGGGATGGGATAAGTAGAGAAAGGCAGTAGTCAGGGAGAAGCCCCACTGAATGGCTAGAAAGTTTAGGGGATTGGGGGGGTGCCTGTGATCCATTCCCGGGGCGTCCGGCTGTGTGGTCGGACACTCACTTATCCCTCCGGATGGAACGTCTAGTACAGGAGCAGGGCCACTTGCTGGCCAGGGACCTCGCAGACGAAAGGGCGGGCTTGCTGGGTGCAGGCTCAGTGGAACAAAGAGACTCCTGCAGCAGTTGCCCTCACCACTTTGTCCCCAGACCCTCAACCCTGAAGCAGGCTGAGTTGGGGGATCCTATGACCCCATAGATGGAAAGGCATGCTTGGGAGCAAGCTGAGATGGGATAAGAAGAAAAAGGCAGTAGCCGGGGAGAAGCCCCCGCTGAATGGCCAGGAAGTTTAGGGGATTGAAGGGTGCCTGTTCTCCCTTCCCGGGGCGTCCAGCCGGCTGGTCGGGCACACACTCACCCCTCCAGATGGATCTCTGGGTGCTGTCGGGGATGGCAGCGAGTGTGATGGCATTGTGTGTATGCGTGACAACTCTGCATGGGAGAAGGAATGGACATCATAATTCACGTTGCTGATTGAGACTTATATGTTTGCCATCCCAGCATTTTTGGGTCAACTTTTTAAAAAAGATTTCATTTATTTTTGTTCTATGTGTATGGATGACTTGTCTCTCTCTGTGTGTTTATGAATCACATGAATGCCTAGTGTTCACAGAGGCCAGAAGAAGCACTGGATCCTTTGAACTGTATTTACAGACATTTGTAAACCATAATATGGGTACTGGGAACTAAACCAGGGTCCTCTGCAAGAGCAGCAAGTGCTCATAACGACTGAACTGTCTGTCTATTCCTGGTTTAACTGTTTTTAAATGAAGAAAACATAATCTCATTGAGTAAATGCAATAACATAGATAATTTAGGCCTTCATAAAAACTGGACCACTTTATATATGAGTAGTCAATAAAGTTAGCTTGAAATTCATCCTGGGACACATGTTGGAAATTTGGAGATAACCCTTAATGACAAGAATAGCAGTTTTCTAAAGCAGTGGTCAGAAAGAGTGAGATTTAACGTGAATAAACTATAAGCCCTAGAGAGTGATTTAGTCCTGAGTTCTGTAACCCAATGGTGCATCTGAATCACCCGTAGGACTTTGACAACCTGTGTGCTGATTGGGGGATAGGACTCTAGAAGTTCTGAGCCAGTAGGTCTGAGGGGACATGTTCAGCACCCCCCTGGTAATGCTGGTCAGAGGAACACCAGGAAGTGTCTGCCAGACCACTTCTGAGACTCAGCTACAGATAGGGTTTGTCCGGGGAACTGAAAAATTAATAATGCCTGGATTCCTCCCTAGGGGCTCTAATTTGTGTGAGTGGGGCTTGAGCAGGAAGTGCTTTTAAAAACTCCCCAGATGACGGTCACATGTAGCTTAGTTGGAGAGCTGCTAATGATATGTTAAGAAGAAAGGAGGTTCCAGAGATTCAGAGTGTACCAGCTACACTCTGTCACGGGGGTGAAGCATCCCGTGACAGTTCTCAGTGGAAGCCCAGAGGAAGCCATGTCTCACCCACACGAAATGGTGCTGGGGAACCTGGGGAACCATGAGCAGGGATGCTCAGGGCTACGTCTGTACCAAAAAGGACCACATGTGGGCTTCACCTCGCGTGTACAAAGAGCAGGACTAGCCTCACTCATTTGCGTAAAACAATAACAACAAGGCCACGTGGGATTTTTTTCCCCCCTCAAACTGCAGGTTGCTACCCAAGTCACAGAATAGCTAGGCACTCAAGAACAGCTGGCTGCCGGCCTACAATGGCTGCCTGACACACTGTGACCACTAGTAAACCCACTGCCGTGGTAAACCCCTGTGACCAACGTCCTTTGTTTCAGAACAAAGGATGCATACTCTGAGTCTCTTGACTCTGGGCATGTTTTGCCCAGCCTCCTCAGAAGGACTTACAGTCTGATGAAGCATATACAGTCTAGCCCGCCACGCTCAGATATTCCCTGGTCAAAGCTTTCCAGGGAGAGCCTCTCTCTGTGTGTAGCTGTGTCATGTTGACAGCCTCCTTCACATGACACTTGTCTTGAACACTGGTAATGGATGGACGAAGAGCAGGCTTGTAGCCGCAGTCCCAAGGTCCCAAGGCACAGGTCTTAGGAACAATGGCTTTGCCTAGCAGTGGTTCTCAGCCCTGGGGTGGAGGGGGTAGTGCTAAAACCAACTCTCCATGACATCAGGCATTTATGATGATCAGAGTTCTTAGTTTTATACAAGAAACTCTGGCAAAAAGGCTCAGTAGGTAGGAACCCTACATCAGTTGGGCCTGATGACCCTAAGTTTGATCACTGGGTTGTCCTACGCCATAGAGGTAGGAGAACAGACTCTGGCCTGTATGATGCCCTCTGACCTTCATGTACTTGATATGGCACAAATGCCCACATGTGCATGCATGTACACACTCTCACACACACTCCACCCCACCCCACCCCCCCACACAACTAAGGAGAATGTAGAAGGAATGGTGGGCCACTTCCCAGCGCCTGCCCGGCTAGCTTTACCCGAAATAATTACACGGAAACTGTATTCATTTAAACACCGCCTGGTTCATTGTCTTCGGCCCCTTATTAGCTAACTCTCACATATTAATTAACCAATTTCTAATAATCTGTATATCAGTACAAGGTTGTGGCTTACCGGGAAGATTCTAACCCACCTACATCTCGGAGAGGAGAGCCATGGCGTCTGCCTCGCTGCCCTTTTCCTCCCAGCTTTCTGTTCTGTTTACTCCGCCTACCTAATTTTCTGTCCCATCAAAGGGCCAAGGAAGTTTCTTTATTAATCAATGAAAGTACACGTAGACAGATGACCCTCCTCCATCAGGAGAACAATATCAAACACAGTCAGTCCAGCCTGCTGTTTCCTTTCCTTATTGAACTTATCATGAGTGTGGGTGACGAAAGGCGAAAGGCATGTACTGCAAACAAGCAGGGACTTCTGAGGCTGGGCGACTTCCCTGGCATGCATGGGGTGGGCAGTGCAACTTTGCAGACAGGAGCGAGTGCTGCACAGTAGAGACCTGGTGCCATCTGCAGGTCTGATGTCTGGCCCCGACACTGACTAGCTGTGGAACTCTGGACCACTTTAGCTCTCTGCATCTCAGTTCCTCTGCTTCAAAGTCAGAATAATAGTGATGGACCCCTTATGGGATTGTTGTTAGAATTAAGTAGGAAATGTCACAGCAACTTTGAGCCATCATCAAGAGTAAAGGTTTAATATTACTCAAAAGAATACATAGACATTTAAAAATCCAGAAAGCACTTAGGTAAATCACTAGTAATCATGAAGCTATGTGTGCCCACCACTATTTTAAAAGAATTTTCCCTTGACATCAATATCATTGGCTGCTACTACCTATAAAGACTGCAAACTGGTAGGGGGTTTTGTACATTACTATATTTTCTTAAGCATGAAATACAAGAGCACATAATTTGGGAGCTATATGACAACCGCAAAGCAGATGGTTTATCAAATTCATTTATTAATTTATTTCTTTACATATCGATCAAATGATTGTTTGTGCTTGACACTTAATAATTATTTGTTGGTTAAAAGAGTGAGTAAAATGATTGAGTTAAACATTTTATGGGTGTCCACTCTGTGCTAGACACTGAATTAGAGACGTGAAAATACAAAGTTGAATCAAATAAGAATACACCCTCAAAGATCTGGTACTGCAATGACATGTCTCTCTCTCTCTCTCTCTCTCCTTCCCCTCCCCCATTTACCTTGAACCCATGTAAGAAGGTGGACATGGAGTCATGCATTATTGTCTTAGTGGTAGCAAGATGGGAGGCAGAAACAGGGTCCAGCTTAGGAACCACCTCACCTGGTTTCTGTGGAAAGTTCTGAGCCAATGAGAACTCTGTGGTCCTCTGATCTTCACATGTGTACCATGTATGTGCTTTCTCCCCTCCACACGGGGTGGGTGGTGGTGTTTCTGAGCCAATGAGAGCTCTGTGGTCCTCTGATCTTCACATGTATACCATGCATGTGCTTTCTCTCCCGCCCACACAAGGAGGGGCGTGGTTCCGAGAGCCAGAGAGAGTAATTTGTTCTAATCATTTTGAAATTGAAGTTGCACAGTACATATGGATGAAATTTGTCCAGGACTATCCACATTACCCCTACTTGATTTTCCTGTTGTTAGCAAAGACAGCAGAGGACAAGTTCCAGAACTGTGTCTGAAAAGGTTGACCACCCAATCGGATAAAGCAGATGCTTCTCTCCAGAGTTACGAATCATGAATGTCCCATCAAGGGAAGATGGAGGTCTTATGAAAGAGCACCGAGGCTGGACTGCTCCCGTAGGAAGGAGGAAGAGCCACCATGGCTAGGCAAGAATCTTTCTCTTCTGCACGTGCACCTTCAGGGAGCCAGCGGAGAGCTCCCTCATGACAAAGGAACAAATGTAGCAAGGAGCAGAGAAGGTTTCATTCTCGGCCAAGCCCAGGCCCCTTTTGGCTTTTACGCTGGTGAGCTGAAAAGAGGTTAGCCAAGGTATAAGCACCGGCTTCTAGTGGATAATAACCCAGATGTGGAAGGTGACTGTTGTCTGGCCTAATTCACTTGAGCGTGTAAACCTCCGTAAGTACACAAAGGCCATTTAATTTTTTCCTTTCCTAATCCCATCGTGTCATTGTTTGCCTCATATTAATTACTTACTACAGCAGATTTTACTTCTTGGCAAACACATGGCTGGGTTTTATTGCTCATCTGTGCGTGTGTGTTAGTCAACCACCCTGGGGAAACAGTAACGTTAGACTAAATATTCGTGGAGTTTTCTTCCAGATTTTATGGACACAAAGCTTTATGTTGATTGGAAGAAATGTTTCTCCACTTTATTAAACTTGGGATTTCTTCAAGAAAATGTCACTGGACAGAGTAAAATCTCTTACTGGCACCCGCGTCGCTACTATTGTATGGAAAAAGATCAAAATAGCAACGTCAGCTATTAAAACGGGGTAAGCTTGTTCCATTTACTTTCCCATTGCTTGCTAAGTGACTTCAGTTGTAAGCAAAAGAGACGATGGAAAAACAATATGTTATTTCTCTTTCTCTCTTTTGCTTCTTTTTGCAATGCTTGGCACTGGGCTTCCATGTAGGTTTGAAGCAGATCTCAGGAAGGCGTGTAAGTGACTGGCGTGAGCTGAGACCCCAGCACTGAAAGCCAGCTACACGCTCATATCTTGGCTTACACCCAGTGTAACGCCTTGTAAAATACATCTCTCTCTGGAGCATGTGTTTCTTCTTTGCATTAAGTGTGTAAGAAGAAGATTCAATTAAGCGAAGACTTTACCACAATTGATGGTTTTTGAAGATGTCCTGTTTCAGAAGAGAAACACTCCCTTGTAAAATCTAATGACAACAATGGGCCTGGTAGGTTCTAAAGCACCATCAAGAGTCACTTTGTTTTGATATAAGAAATATTTAATGTGTATGAATCTTCTTTCTCAAAATTTGCATAAAAGTAATTGGACATTTTCTGGAAGCCAACTTCAGTTCAGACTCTGAGATTTTATTCTGATGGACTCAGAAGGCAGAGAGGTCCTAGTGCCAAGATGGTGTCCCTGTCTGGACAGAGAAGCTATTAAAGATTTTTTTCTACTCATTTACTCCATACCCCAACCCTCCCACCCTGAGTTTATTGAGACTTATTTGACAAAAATATTCTATCTATCTAACACATCCAACTTTGATATTTTGAAATAGATGTGCATCATGAAACAATGACTGCAATTGAATTAACACATCCGTTGACTCAATAATCATTTTTTATGTGTGTTAAGAACACTTAAGATCAATTCTTCTGACCTTTGGCACCGTATTGTACAGATCTTCAGAATTTTCCTGTCCTGAAGAACTGAACCCTTCTAGTGTTTCACTGTTCCCTACAAACCTTCCATTCACCCCCGGAGACCACTGTTCTACTCCCAGCCCTTATGACTTTAACTTTTTAGCTTAATTTTTATTTTTAATTATGTAAATGTGTCTCTCCGTGTGACAGTGGATACAGAGGTGCCCTAGTAGTTGAGAGGAGGATAGCAGATGTCCTGCAGCTGGAGTGACAGGGTTGTGAGTCTCCAGATGTGGATGCTGGGAGTCAAACCCAGGTCCTCTGCAAGAACAGGAGGTGCTCTCAACTGCTAAGTCATCTCTGCAGCTTGGCTTTAACTTTTTTAGATTGCACGTATACGTAGGATCACACATGGTCTTATATGCCTGTCTTGGCTCACATAACATAATGTCTGCTATGCTCCTCTGTGCTGCCACAAACCCAGGGTTTACTTCTTTGATTTTTTTGATGGCTGAATAATATTCTGGTATAGCACACACGTATCATTTTTCTATTCATTCACTGACAGACATAGGATGATGCCACATATTGGCTACTGCGAAGAAGCCTGCGCAGAGCGTACTGTGTGGACGTTTCTTTAGCTGCTCGTGGCTGTGCACCTCACCACAGCCCAGCTATGAGCGCAGGCTTGGGTCTGAATGTGACAATTTGAGGACAGCAACAGCCAGCCCAGGTGTTTAGGTGGGACTGTAATGAAAGCGGGATTGTGCGAGATTGAAAACTTCCTCTCACGCTTACTTCATGTTGGATGGATTTGAAAAGTAGGTATTTTGGTAAAAATTGCTCTCATATTTCTCCATCCATTCCTGTCAATGAGTAGTCTGTGAGACTATTTTCTCCTAATACACAGTTATAAAATTAAAATACACAACATTGTTATTAGTTATATATATATATTATTTTATAATTGTTATTAGTTATATACATTAATTGCCATATATAACATTATTCTGTAGATAAATAATTTGCTGATATATGTTGTATAGATGTAGATAATAGATTTTATATACATATATGTATATTTTATATATATTCATATATATATATATTCATCTCTGGGGGCTATTTGCCAGAAATCTACTTGAATTATTTGGCAAGAAGAAGGCCCATCAAATTAAAAAACTTTGCATGACAAAGAAAACAATCAGCACAATAAAGGACAGCCTGTGAAATTGAAGAAAAAGCTTTACCAACTACACACTGTATAAGCAGTTCCTATTTAGGGTACACATAAAGGAACTGCAAAGATAAAACACCAAACACATTAAATCATCTAACCAGTAACTAGGATAGAGATAATAACTGACTAGACCGTTATAAACATACTATCTACCATTAGTATGTTAAATGCTAATGTATGAATAAATAACGTATAAATGCTTAAAAAATAACCATCCCATCAAGATGATGTCAATTAAAAGAGCTCTGAGATTCCATCTAGTCAGAATGGTCAGTGCCAAGAAGACAAATGATTATGCTGTAAAGAGGGTGGGGGTGGGGAGGAGCCCCTGCGGGTCAGAACACAAGCTTGTGCTGCCGCTATGGAGATCAGTATGGAGGCCCCTTACAAAACCAAAAGCAGAACTGCTGCTTGACCTATGGTTCCTCTAAGTCAGTGGTCCTCAACCTTCCTAGTGATGCCACCCTTTAATAAGTTCCTCACATTGTGGTAACGCCTCCCCCAACCACACAATTATTTTTATAGCTGTAATTTTGCTACTGTTGTAAGTTGTAATGTAAATATCCGATATCCAGGATATCTGATATGCGATCCCTGGGAAAGGGTCATTTGACCCCCAAAGGGGTCGCGATCCACAGGTTGAGAACTGTCACCCAGATACTATCCCATCCAGTGAGTGTGAAATTTACATTCTTCTCAGTGAGCAGTGAACTCTGCCTAAAACAGACCAGGCACAGACCGCAGAGCAAGCCTAGCAAATATCAAAGAGTAAAAGCCCTTTGCTTTTTATCTGATCAGACCATCACGTAATAAAACAAGAAACCAGCACCAGAGACAACACAGAAAAAACCCACGTACTTCTAAACTGAACATTACCATCTTAAGTGAGCAACAGACCGTTGAAGAAATTAGGGAGAAATTTATTTAAGACTGGTTATAGCGATATCCTTGCTTATCATACAAACTTCACAGGCCCTTCAGGTGTTCATCTTCGGAGCCACTGTGAAAAACTTAATGCCCATTCTCAGGGTAGCAGTGGAAAGACAGAAGCGGAACTCAAAGCTGAGCGGACACTTCCTCCAGGCATACTTAAGAAGGAAGCCCAGGTTTAAAGGGCTAGAGAGCTATTTACACACACACACACACACACACACACACACACACACACACACACACAATGTATATAGATATGGAGTTTTGCAGAATCATGAAATACTGGCATCAAATAAAGAATACAAAACTGCAGTAGGAGACCACTTGTTTCCCAGCTGCATGGCAGCTCAGACCTGAAGTAACCACATAGAAACATTATTAATTAAATCACAGCTTGGCCCATTAGCTCTAGCTTCTTTTTGGCTAACTCTTACATCTTAATTTAACCCATTTCTAGTAATCTGTGTATCACCACGTGGCTGTGGCTTACCAGGTAAAGTTCTGGCGTCTGTCTCTGGTGGGGGATGCATGGTTTCTCTCTGACTCTGCCTTCTTTCTCCCAGCATTGTTTAGTTCCCTTGCCTCACTCTAATTCATGACTTTTACTGTTTCATGGTCCCTTTAGTTTAACCAGGGCCACCTGCGTCACCATTGGAGCCTGGTGAGGTAACCAGTGGGTAAACAACTGAAAGGCAATGATGCCCCCATCTCCCTGCATCCACTGCATCCATCAGTAATAGGGAATTCAGCAGAGAGGGATGGGACTCCCTGAATCCCCAGCCCACATCCATGCCTGACTCTTGACAGGTCCCTTCTTATGCAGACCTGGTGCAGGCATTTGCAGCTGCTCTGAGTTCATGACTGTAATGACTGTGTCTTACCAAGTAGATTGCAGCCCTTCTCCTTATCTTTTGCAATGCTCCTTGAACCTTAGAGGAGACAGCATGCCTGTCTTGTCTGGAGCTGAGTCCTCATCTGTCACTTACTCTTGGCATCTTCTGGAGCCGTGACTGCATTTGCCACCATTCATTGGAAAGAAAGGATTCTCTCATTAAAGCTGAGGGTAGCAGTTGTTGGCGGTATGACATACATATTTAGAAGACAGTTTGACATCCTCTCAATTTAGCTAAATGACAATATTCAGTTATCTCCAAGGGCTTACGCCTTTCCCATCATGGGCTTTCATCAAGACTTATAGTGATAAGCATGAATTCTCTTCTGTGGAGAGAGCTTCAAATCCAATCAGAGAATAGTTGTTCACTTCTATACCAGTAGTGGTTGGATTGAGAAATATCCCTCCGAGACTCAGGTATTTGAACACTCTGTCCCCAGTTAGTGGTGGCATTTGTGGAAGTTTAGGAGGTATATAGCCTTGCTGGAGGAAGTGCATCACTGTGGGTGGCCTTTGAGAGTTTGTATATAGCCTCATTCTTTGTGGTGGTTTGAAAGAAAATGGCCCCCACAGGGAGTGGCACTATTAGTAAATGTGGTTTTGTTGGAGTGGGTGTGGCCTTGTTGGAGGATGTGTGTCACTATGGAGGCAGGCTTTGAGGGCTCATATATGCTCAAGCTACACCCGATGTTCCGACTACTTCCTGTTGACTGTGAGTCAAAATGTAGAATCAGCTCCTTCTTCAGCACCATGTCTGCCTGCATGCTGCCTCACTTCCTGCTATGATGATAGTCGACTAAACCTCTGAACTGTAAGTGAGCCACAATCAAATGTTTCCTTTGTAAGAGTGGTTGTGGTCATGGTGTCTCTTCACAGCAATAGAAACCCTAGCTAACTAAGACCCCCTCCTTCTGGTGTGTTCTCTCTGCTTAGTGCTTAAGGGTGAAGATGTGCTCTCTCAGATTCCTGCTCCTGCTACAAGTCTGTTGCCTTGGACTTCTGTCCCCGTGTAAACCTTTCCTTCTATAAATCACATTAAATGTAAGTGTCATTTTATCACAGCAACAGAAATGGAACTAAGACACCAGCAGTGCCAATACTGCACAAGTAGGTCCTCATCTCCTTCATTTTTGATACAAGTTTTCTCATTAAACCTGGAACTGAGTATCTGGCTACCCAGTAAGCTTTAGGGATCTGTCTGTATCTGTTCTCTAAATGCTGGGGCTACAGATGCAAACCCCCATGTCTAGCTTCCTGTGTAAAAGTTCTGGTGATCCAAACTCAGGTCCCCCAGCTTACAGGACAGGCAGTTTACTGATAAAAATCATTCCCAGAACCTTATTTTTATTTTTAGGTATTTTTTGTTGTTTGTGTATTTGTATGTTAGTGTGTGTGTGTTGGGGGGGGAGTGGGTATGGGTATATAGAGGCCAAGGTTAACCTTGAGCTCATCAATTCTGCTAATCTGGCTGGCCAGGGAGCCCTGGAATCTACCTGAGGGTGCCTGGATTGCACACCAAGAGTGCAGGTGTACTCCATCATGCTCAGCTTTCTTTACAGACATATTGGGATTGAACTCAGATCTTCGTGTTTGCCCAGCAAGTACTTTACCAACATATCCATCTTCCAGGCCTATTTATTGATTTTTGGGGCAAGGACTCCCTGTTCTGCTCAGGCTGGGCTAAATGTCACAATCTTCTACTAAATGTCTCCTGAGTGTTAGGATTACAGGTTTCACCACTATAGCCAACCTTAACCCATTCCTGAGAGACTAATGTGATCTCAAAAACACAATTCATTCACAAGGACTATCAAAGTAACCATCTGTTGAAGGCCCCAACTCCTAACATTGCCATATTGGGGAAGTAAGCTTGGCTTTGTTTTTCTGGAGATTGTTCACAACTGGAACCACTGAAGGTCTGGGCAACACTGAGAAGTCTGCAGGATGCTCTAATGAATAAACTCTTCTTTGCCTCTTCAACACTACTGTCATTTCAGGTTGCATGATTGCTGGGGTAAGGTAAGGGGTGCTGTCTCATTCATCACTGTGAAATATTCAGCATGTCCTACCAGGTGCCAGCTAGTAGCTCCATTCTCAGTCATGGTAATAAAAGCAATGTCTCTGGACATTACCCAGTGTTCTCAGGGGATCCACAAAGAACCTCTGAGAATACTAATTGACTTCAGGGAACATGAGATGGAGGAAGGACAGAGATGAAAGCAAGGAAAGAGATATTTGGATTGAGGGAGTCATTATGGGGCTAGCAAGGAACCTGGCACTAGAGAAATTCCCAGGAATCCTCAAGGATGATCCCAGCTAAGACTCTAAACAATAGAAGAGAGGGGGCCTGGATTGGCCTTGCCCTGTAGTCAGATTGATGACTATCTTAAATGTCACCATAGATCCTTTATCCAGCAACTGATGGAAACAGAGGCAGAGACCCACAGTGGAGCACTGGACTGAGCTCCCAAAGTCCAGTTGAAGAGTGGGAGAAGTGACAATATGAGCAAAGAGGTCAAGACCATGATGGGAACACCCACTGAAACAGTTTACCTGAGCTAATAGGAGCTCACCAACTCCAGTCAGACAGGGAAGGAGCCAGCATAGGTCAAACTAGTCCCTATGAATGTAAGTGACAGTTGTATGGCTGGGGCAAATTGTAGGGTCACTGGCAGTAGCACCAGGATTCATCCCTGCTGCTTGTACTGGCTTTTTGCGAACCTGTTCTCTTTGGAGGGACACCTTGCTCAACCTAGATGTAGTAGGGAGGTCCTTGGACCTTCTCCAAAGCAATGTGCCTCACCTTCTCTGAGGAGTGGATTGGGGTGGGGGAGTAAGAGGGAGGGAATGGGAGGAGGGGAGGGATTGCGAACTGGGATTGGTATGTAAAATGAAAAAAATATAGTTTGTTTTCTTTTTTAAAAAATAAAATAAAAATATGATCCTCCTGCCTCTGCACCCTTGCAGCTAGGTTGTCTGTTTTTTCATGCATACCGTGCTAAACCTGTTGTTGTCTTTTTTCTCTCTCTTTTTGACTATTTCAGTCAAAATCAGGTTCAGCAAGTGGGTTACTAAATTTTTGAGTATTTTATTTCTATGCTGTACTTAGTGGTATTTTATAGAGGTTCCAAGGAGAACATGGCTCTCTGTGATTCCCATTAGTTACTGGTTTAAGCCTCTGACTTCAGTCTAGAACAATTCCGTTGTGTGTAATTTCCCATGATCTGTAATTTGTAAACACACGCACAACGACTGTTATATTGCTGATGGATATACCTAGCATGTTAAGTGTAATTAGTTCTGGATGTGCAGAAAAAAAGTTAATATAATTTTGTTTTTAGTGGACTTTGCAGTAATAAAAAATTCCTCCAAGGGAAATTTATAGCTTATTTTGGCTTAGGCAATGGCCTGACATGCACACCCAGGGAGCACTGCCCCACTTAGGCCGGCCAGAGCCTTCCTACTGCTTCCTGTAAACCTACAAAGGTAATCTATGCGCTTTGGCAGCTTGCTCTTTCTTCTTCTTCTTTTTTTTTTTTTTCAAGAAAAATGTTATTGAAATATTGCTTGGGAATGGGGGCAAATCATTCCAAGAAATGTACCTCAAATTTATGAATGGGTCTGAGGTATGGATAAGGGATATATTTTATAAGGCTGACTCTTGTTCTCTCATGTATGCTTGCTTATTGGAACTTAAGGTCATATCTGGTTATTTTATTAGCCAGAACACTAACATTATGTTAAAAGCTACAAATTGACTGCAAGAGCCATAGCACAAGGTGATTCCGGAATAAATAACAAGGCTTTGCCAGATTATTTGATTAAAAATACTATCCTTCACTCAGATCTCTGGACCGCCTCCACACAAACACTAGAATGTAGTTAGTTTTCTATTGCTGTGTCAAAGCGCTCGAGACAAACCATTTACAGAGAAGAAAGAGTTACTTTATTGTATGGTACCGAGGTGTCAGTCCAAAGCTCCTTGGTCCCCTAGACTTCAGATCAGTAACGTGGCGATGGGAGATGTGATGGAGAAAATTGTTCATTTCATGCCTGCTGGAAGCAGAGAGTGGTGGGGAAAGGGCCAAGATCCCAATATACCCTCCAAAAGATGCCTCCAATGACCTAACATCTTCCCACTACATCCCACCTCTTAAAAGTTCAACCACCTACCAACGGGAGTGGCCTACAGTTTCAGAGGTTTAGCCCATTATCACCATGATACAATAGGGTAGTGTGTAGGCAGACAGTGCTGGAGAAGGAGCTGAGAGTTCTACATCTTGCAGGCAACAGGAAGTGAACTGGTACACTGGGCATGGTTTGAGTATATTTGAGACCTCAAAGCCCACCCCTATAGTGGCACACTTTCTCCACCAAAGCCATACCTCTTAATAGTGCCATTCTCTATGAGTTTATGTGAAACAGTTACATTCAGACTATCACAGCATGGTAAACTCTATCACGTATGGATAGAATACACTTTCCTACAAGTGCCATGTGTAATTATGAGAATATTTAACAGACTCCTGGTAATCATGAGCCTCCAGAGAGGACAGAAGATGGTTGTCAAGAATGTTGTTTTCATTAAATATAAAGTTAGATTTCCAAAAATGTTATAGCATTACTTTGCACAATAAGGAGTTGGCTCTATCTATCTGCCTGTCAATCCATCTGTCATCTATCATCTATCTATCTATCTATCTATCTATCTATCTATCTATCTATCTATCTATCATCTTTTTTTGATGGATTTAAGAGTCAAACAGACCTATCCTTTGTCTCTTTCATTTTATAGCTGAAAGTCCTTAATCAGCAACCCAAATGCCCTTCAATCGATGAATGGATATAGAAAATACAGTGCGTATACCCCATGGGATACTATTCACTGGTAAGAAAACTGACATCATGAGTTTTCAGGTAAATGGAAGAAAGTAGAAAAGATCATATCGGGTGAGGTAACCCAGAACCAGAAAGCAAATGTCTCCTGTTCCCTCTCATTTGTGGTTCCTACCTCCAAAGCATCCTATGTGAGTACAGTACCTGGAGTAACTGCTGAAAACTGGACAGTGAAAAGGAGCCATTGTTGGGAGTGAGGAGATATAGGGGGTAATAACAGTGAACACTGTCCAAACATTGAACATTTTGGAATAAATCAAGTTTCATTTCATCTACTTTGAAATGAAATGAAGATAAGAATAATACCTACTTTCTGGACTCCATAGGACTAAATGGACAAACTCAGGGTCCTGTTTCCGGAGACTGCTTGTTCATTTTTCCAGCCGCCCAGACCTGAAATAGTCACACAGAAACTGTATTAATTAAATCACTGATTGTCCTGTTAGCTTGCGCATATTTTTTAGCTAGCTCTTACATCTTAAATTAACACATTTCTGATAACCTGTGTATTGCTACATGACTGTGGCTTACTTTGTAAATTTCTGGCATTTGTCTCCTTTGGCAGTTACATGGCTTCTCATTGACTCTGCTTTCTTCTTCCCAGAATTCAGTTTAGTTTTTTCCACCTAGCTCTGTTCTGTCACAGGCCAAAGCAGCTTCTTTATTAACCAATGGTATTCACAGCATACAGAGGGGAATCTCACATCATTTCCCCTTTTCTGCTGAAATAAAAAGGAAGGTTTTAACTTTAAAATAGCAAAATTACAAATAACAAAACAGGTATTATTAAGTAAGAATTATAGTTACAATATTTATATCTACTTTATCTTTACTTTATCACAACTAGGATAACTATAATTATAACTGTCTGTTCTTCAACTCCATCAAAGACTGCAGAAGGATATAATAGTACCTAAGTTAACAGAAAGTACATTGTAAGCAACTTCCCAAACTCTAAAATTGACAGACATCTTGCTGCCTGGACAGTCATCTAAAGTTCTTCTTTGACAATGGGGCATCCAATCTTCAGACTATAGGCCCATAGTATCTGGCAGACTTTTCCATGAAGCAGGAAAATCCAGACAGTTCTACCTTATTGGCAGTTTGTCAGTCCCTTTCTCCTTTTTCCTGTGGAATGTCTGGCAGACTCTTTCATGAAGCAGGAACCCTGAAGGACTGTCTCACCTTCTTTAGGTAACGTCAGCAGTCATTTTTCTGTAACTCCTGTATATCCAGTTCATACAAAATAACATCAAGCAGTCCAGGAAAGAGTGGTTTCTTGCCCAAATGACTAACCAACTCCATAAGGAGCATCTTTAATGCCCATCATCCTCTTGAAGTAGATTGGTGCTTCCAGGAACAGATGTGTCTCATTGTCATGAAAAGTCCTAAGTTCTTAAAACATTTTAAATGCCATGTTCTGTTAGTCTTTTAAAGGTTTGAAGAATACCTATCCATCTGAAATATATCTCTGTATACCTAGAAAACCTAACTAACATGACAAGTTTGACTACTATAAATGATTATCTATTAATCTGTATTTCTTAACTATACATTATATTTTTAAATGAGCTGCACAAACACAATACCTTGATAAAGAACAGAAACACATACAATAAAATTGACCTTAAATTCATATCAATAGACCAAGATCCATACCAATGCAATGTATTCATGCATCTAAATCATGTTCCCCTTTAAATGGAAACAAAAAATTTATAAACTATCATTTAGGGAAGTAATTTTAGGGGTTCATGGAGACCTTTCCAGGAGTCTTGGTTCATCAAATCACATCAGTTTGGAAGGAATCCATAGGTTCTCATCCTCTGTGGAAATAAAAGTAGAACCTCTTTTCCAAAGCAACATACCCAAATTTTGAAGTCAAGATACCTTTAAAGTATACATGTTGGTTTAGCTTAGCAACTCATTCAACGAAATGTCTCCCTGTACTTAACTCATTCATGGTCAAAATGTTCAAAGATAACTCAATAATAAACATAATCCAGACTCTTTGTGTATATTCTATCTTTATGCAGCTTATTTTTCTTTACTCCTTTAATCTATGACTGTCTATACTCTATCTCCTTAAAGACTTTGCCTTATTTTTGAAAACCATTTACTTCCTTTTATAACTATTTCTTCTCTGTCCCAAGCCTATGTACATTTATCCAACACCGTGACCCATTTAGAGGTCTTTTCCATCTGAATTTGTCTTTATTGCATATCTGTAATTATTTTCTGACCAGGAGTGCATTTTTTAACATACTAAGTGGGTATGGCTAGGACCAACTCCACAGTCCTGCCTGCTTGCTCCACCCGGTCCAATATGGTGGAGGTCTATTCAGCTCCATCTCTGCAAGCCATGTTCACAGCCTCATTTTCAGGCACACAGCAGATCTATGTTGCCATTAAGCAAGTTGTAGCACTCTTCTCACAAACCCCATTCAAATGCTCTGTAGCTGTACCTCCTGAAAGAGTCAGAGTTGTTTGTGCAACTAACACAAGCCAGGAAACCTTTTAAAAGGAGCTTTGCAGTTTTTGCTGCTACTGCTGAGTCAGGAAGCCTTCTCTTAAAGAAGATGTGCCTCTGCTCACTGCCAACAGGCAGAGCCTATCTGAAAATATGTGGTTACCAAGAAGCTGAACTTGGCTCCCATTTTTGTGGGTCTAAAAGCCCTCTTTTTTTCTTAAGTTTTTTTTTTTTTTTTTTTTTTTTTTAGGTCTTATGTGGATCCATGCCCCAGATGGTGGGCGCCATTCTGTTGGTGGAGACTGCTTGTTCATTTTCTCAGCTACCCAGATCTAAAATAGTTACACAGAAACTGTATTGATTAAATCCCTGCTAGGCCTGTTAGCTTGTACATATTTCTAGCTAACTCTTACATTTTAAATTAACCAATTTCTATTAATCTGTGTATCGCCACATGGCTGTAGCTTACTGGGTAAAGTTCTGACATCTGTCTCCTTCTGCAACTACACGACTTCTCACTGACTCTGCCTTCTTTCTCCCAGAATTAAGTTTAGTTTTCCCCACCTAGCTCTGTTCTGCCCTGTCACAGACCAAGGCAGCTTCTTTATTGACCAATAGTATACAGAAGTTATCCCACTTTAGGGTCCAGTATCAAATACCTGCTAAATTAAAGGAGTCACCATTGCTGTGTTGGGTACCAGGATTGTGAGCATCTCAAGTCTCACAGCAGGAACACTTGGAGAAGTAACTCAACTTTGCTTGGGGCCCTTCAATCAGAGGTTTGGGAGGATTCAAGTCAGCAGGAGACTGGTTAGATTTGAATTGCTATAGCAATGTCAGAGAGGTGAATACTACAATGCCAGGGTGCATTAATAACACATTTTAGCAGGAAAAATTAGAGGTTAAGGGTGAGCAAGCTAAAGCATCCAAATTTCTCATCTGTATTCTATACTGTACCAGACTGGCCTGCTGAACACACAGGCTGCATTGCTGGGGACCCTTCTCTCCTCCCTTGGTCCAGTCTTTGGGAAGTTGAGCTTGAAGATGAGCCTTGCTAGTTTGAGTGAGTGTGCCCACTGTCTGAGATGACGTCCAGGTGCTTACATGATGATGGGGAGGCATGTAGGGAAAAGGGCTGGGGGACTCAGGTAGGCAGGAAGTTTAGTCTAGGAACAAACTGTTGTGAAATCTATCCCTGCCTTAGGTAGGCTATTCGCAAAACCTTGTGATCCTTTCCTGGACAATTGCGTTTGTCCTTGCACATTAGAGTGGACAGAGAGACAAAAGCTGTTACCTTAAATGTTCTAGATCCTAGCACAGTCCTAAAGGCTATGAGACTCGTGTACATCGAGTGAGAAACTGGCGTGGGGTCCTGCCACTCCAGATCTGGTGGGAAGAGCAGCCCTTGGGGACTGTCTCCTTCTTCCTGGCTTGCTCACTCTCTGCTGCACTCACACCAGGGAGTCCACGGGTTTCTTGGAGATCCGAGCTGCCTCCAATCCCGGAAGCTGTGGTGTGCCTTGGCAAGGGCACCATATTCCAGCTTCCAGCTTCGCTAACCCAAGATAGGTTGGTTAAAGAAACATCCTCTGACTCTCAAAGATGAAGTAAACGTGTGAGGGGATGAGCACAATGACCACATGTGGAAAAGTTTTGGGAGAAGAAGGTCCTCTGGAGATACCCCAAACTCTCTGGTTACGTGATGGATGCCAAGTACAAGATCATTTGTAACATAACAAACACACCGAGCGTCTTCCTCATGATGATCACCATTTTAGAAGCGGTTGTGTTTTGATTTAGTCTAATCAAGCATGAGCAATTCCATGGGAAAGAGACATTCCATATTTGAAGGGCTTCCTTCTTTAGTGAGCTTGTATGCCTGCCAGCAGGCCCAACCACTCACCTCTTCAATTCCTGGACCATTATAACTTTCCCCTGATTCCTGGGCTCCTTCCTGAGTCTAGAGTCCCAAATAATCATTTGTACTTGTGTCTAACAGAAAACATGACCTGAAGCAGGAGCAAAACCCAGATCCAGAGACAGAGTCAACTAAACATGGAACCACATAGATCACACTTGTCCCCAATCTGCCAAACCACAGTCTCTGAGGATCTTGAAGAATTTGAAATCACATATAAAATGGACAATGCAAATGGCACCTTTCCTAGTTACAAGGCTCTCTCTGGACTTCCTCAGTCCCAAGACTTTCCCTTGTTCTTTCTTTCTCCCAGGCAGGGCAAACAGAGTCTGCCCCATGCTGAAAGGTCATGCACAGGGAAGGGGTGCTACAGAGTGGCACAGGAGCAGCGCCTCTGGGGAATAAGCTAAAGCCTTGGTGTAAACTCCCAGGACACTATCTGTTCACAACAAGCTCTTCCAGGCTGGCCTGCCCTCCTCCCCAGGCAGGCCTCACCCAAGAGAATTTTAGAGAAGCCATCCTAAGCCATGTAAATCGTTTACATGTGCTCAGCCGTTAAGCATCACTCATTTTCGGGATCATGTTTCCAAAATATGTTTTTTGTTGTTGTTGTTTTGTTTTCCTTTTGGTTTTTTGAGACAGGATTCCTCTGTGTACAGTCCTGGCTGTCCTGGGACTTGGTTTGTAGACCAGGCTGGCCCCAAATTCACTGAGATCCACCTACCTCTGCTTCCCAAGTGCTGGGATTAAAGCCTTGTGCCACCACCATCTGGCATCCAAAATTTAAGTTTTAATGTGAAATCTCCCCGAGTGCTTATATGTTATGTATACACATCTGTCAGTCTCTTTAGCTGTCATCTATATAGCCTTTTAAAATTAAATTTACCAATTAATTTTATATCTCTATCGCAGTTTTCGCTCCCTCCTCTCCTCCCACTCCATCTCCACATATCCTCCCGCTCAAATCCACCCCTCCTCTGTTTCTGTTCAGAAAGGGACAGGCCTTCCATGGGTGTCAACAGGCAATGGCATGCCAAGTCTAGGTAAGACTAAGCTCTTCCCCTTGTATGAAGACTGGGCAAGGCAACCTAGTATGAGCAATAGGTTCCCAACAACTAGCCAAAATGCTAGGGACAGGCCCCACCCTCACTGCTACGAGTCCCACCAGTAGACCAGGCTACTCAACTGACACACATATGTTGAGGACCTAGGGGTCCCATGCAGGCTTTCAGTTCAGATTCTGTGGGCTCCTATGAGCCCAGGTTGTTGTTTCTATGGGTTTCCTTGTAATGACCTTGAACCCCCTGGTTCGTACAATCCTTCATTCTGCTTTTCACCAGGATGAGCTCAGTTCAGTGTTTGCTGTGGGTCTCTCTATCTGTTTCTATCAGTTAGTAGATGAAGGCTCTCTGGTGACCATTAGGATCATCAGCAATCTGGTTACAGGAGAAGACCAGTTCAGGCTACCTATCCACTATCGCTAGGAGTCTTAGCTGGGGTCATGCTTGCAGATTTTTGGGAGTTTCTCTCACACCAGGTTTCTACCTGACCCTAAATGTACTTTCTCCCTCCATCTACCCATTAACCTGATCCCTCATGTTCCCATCCCCACCTGACCTCAGTCTACCCAGGAGATCTTTTCTACTTCCTCTTCTCAGGGAAATCTATGCATTCCTAATGGCGAATCAATCCCACACCAGTTAGGTTTTCAAGGGGTATTTATTTTGGGGGGTAAACTTACATGCACATAAACCGTCAGGAAAGGAGCCTAGTCGCTGGAGCAGGAGCCGGAACCAAGCGCTGGAACCAAGAGGCTGAGCCGAGGCTTGCCGCTCTTCTTTTAAAGAGAAATATACCACGCCCCAGTGGGCTGGTATTTCAGCGGCTATTGGCTGACGGAGCAGAAGGCACTCCACAGCACTGTGGGCTCGTACTTCAGCAACTATTGGCTGAAGCAGCGGAAGGTACTCCTGCAGTACATTCCCCCTTTGGGTCCTTCTTGTTACCTAGACTCTCTGGGGCTCTTATTTACAGCATGGTTATTCTTTACTTTACAGCTAATGTTAATTTATGAGTGAATACATACCATGTTTGTCTTTCTGGATCTCGATTACCTCATTCAGGATGATTTTTTTAGTTCCATACATTAGCCATCATATTTCCTGATATCATTGTTTTTAACGGCTTGGTAATACTGCACTGTATAAATGTACCACATTTTCTTTATCCATTCTTTTGTTGAGGAGCATCTCAAGGTTATTTCCAGGTTCTGGCTATTACAAACAACACTACTATGAACATAGTTGAACAAGTGTCTTTGTGTTATAATTGAACATCCTTTGCGCATATGCCCAAGAGTGGTATAGCTAGGTTGTGAGGTAAATTTATTTCCAGTTTTCTGAGAAACCACCACATTGTTTTCCAAAGTGGTTGTACATGTTTGCACTCCCACCAGCAGTGGAGGAGTGTTCCCCTTATTTCACATCCTCTCCAGCATAAAATTAGCCGGCAAAAAATCTAGATAGTTTACAAATTAGCTTCCCTTATCCAACAGCTAATTCCATGCCTGTGAATCACTTCTCTCCAATCTCCAAGATTCTCCCCAGGTCTCAAGTGTGAGGAGAGAATAATTCTCAACTCACTTGGTCAAAGCGCTATCCATTTTATTATATAAGACTGGAAAAGGCAGTTACAATGATTTCAGGGAAAGCCAATTGAAAAACACAACCTCCTACCTCAGATCTACTGAAGAGAGAAGGTGAGACTGGGCAGGTGGCCAGGGGTCATAAAGTCACGAAGGTGTCTTTATGTGTCATATTGTTTTTTTATGTTCAGCCATGTTACTAGCTCATATATAATACTACATCATCACTGGTGTGTTAATTTCTTTAACTGTCCATTGGACATAGCCTAGAGTCATCTGAGAGGGCATCTCAATCAGGAAATTTCTAGATCAGATTGACCTGTGAACATATCTGTGAGAGTTTTCTCAATGGTTAATCAATGTAGAAGGACACAGTCTAATGTGGGCAGTAGCACATCCTGGAGTTTCAGTCCTGAATTCTATAAGAAAGCTAGTTAGGTGTGAACAAGCGAGCAAGCAGTGCTCCTCCATAGTTTTCTGCTGTACTCTTGGCTGTGAGTAAGCTCCCTGGTTACAGGTATTGCTGCCTGGAATAGTGAGTATTTCTGCCTTGCTTGAGTTCCTGTCCTGGCTTCCCTTGATGACAGACCATCACCTGGAAACGTAAGTCAAATGAGTCCTTTCCTCTCCTATGTTCCTTGTGGTCAGTGTTTTATCACAGCAACAGAAAGGGAGCCAGAACAACCCCTAAAAATTTAAATTTTAGCAAAGCCACATGTCATGTAAGAAAATGGTTTCAGCCCAGCACTGCAGCAAGTCTCGAGCTGACTCTGAACAAGCAACTTACACCATCTCAGGTCCCGGTAGGATCAGATGCTGTAGACGGTTGAATGAGAACACTATCCCCCATAGACTTGGGTATTTGAACACTTAGTTCCCAGTTGGTGGTGCTGTTTGGGGAGGTTTAGATGGTCCGTCCATGCTGGAGGAAAGCACCATGAGGGCAGGCTTTAAGAGTGTCCAGCCTCGTCCCACTTCAGGTTCACTCTCCCTCTGCTTTGTGTTTGCAGCATGAAATGTGAGCGCTTAACAACTTCAGGAGAAAGGGTGTGTTTGGTTCACAGTTCAATGACTTGCTCTGTCAGGAAGGAGTCATGGTGGCATGGACAAAAAGCAGCTGGTCACATGACATCCATAGTCAGGAAGTAGAGAGCAAGGAATGCTATGTACAGCTCAATCTCTCTTTTTTATATAGTCCAGGATCTCAGCCTAGAGAATGGTGCCAGCCACAGAGGGTGGATCTCCTCACCTCAATTAACCTAAGCAATATCCTCCAGAAGCATAGCTGTCTTCCAGGTATTACACATCCCATCAGGTTGACAACTGGGCTTACCCATCACACTGATGATAATAGCCAATGATTGTAGACAGAACAGAGGTCAGCAAACATTTACTATACAAAGGTCAGATAACAAATTCTTTTGGGATCGCCATTGTAGTTCCAAGGCAGTGATAGGTGATGAGTAAATAAGTAGTCACAGCTAACACCGAATAAAACTTTATTGACACAGACAGTTGGTGGGTCCTACTTTGTTGACTTTTGTTTAAGAGCTAACCTAACTTCTAGTCAGACCTAGCATTATTCAGATATGTACAGTTAAACAACAGAATCTTCATATATAATATGGGGAATAATAGTGCTCCTGTGTTGCCAGAAATGAAATGATTTCTCACATGTTATCTGTGCATAGCCATGCCTACAAGTAATAAACTGTAAAGAACCAATACATTCTACTTCATATTGTATAATTAAAATACCTCATTAAGTGTGGGCCAGGACAAAAATAGTTAAATTCTAAAATAGCTTACTATGTAGTTAAGATAAATATGTCCACTTGACCCTCACAGTATCCCGAGTTGCAATTAAATTCTCTTCCTTCTTTCTCCCACCTTCATTTCTCCCCCTTCTTTTTTCTCTTCCTCTTCATTATATATTAAAGAAACTGTGACCTAGAGAGTTAAATATCTTGCCTGTGGTCACCTATATGGAAAGTAGCCTATCTGGGGTCTGAGCTCCTATATCCTAGCACATACTGTTGGCTTCACCCCTACTTGGGGGAGAAGAGATATGAAGGCCACAGAAAGATGAATCACATCACATGTTTTCAGTAATGTTTAACAGCACTGTTTATTTTCAGGTAATACTGCCGTCTCAACCAAGATTTTGGTTTCAGCCACTCTTTCCCATTCTTCTTCAGCCCCTAGGAGGACAGCCCATGCCTGAGGACCTGGACAGAGTGCCCATATTTATCTGGCAGATCCTCCAGCCCTGGAAACACATCCAAATCCTACATGTCGGGGCTGTGAACTCTTCCATTCTTCCCTTCTCTTTAGGCATTTTCTCCTCTTCTTCTCCTTCCCCTCCACTCCTCACTTCTTCTTTCCTAACTTCACATCTTTCCTTTCTACACAATTTACTCAGACAGGGAAAGAAGCCAGGGAAAAGATATTTGCTGTGGGAGAAGAAGAGACAAATCAAGAGTTGTGCTAACCAAGGCAAAAAGTCATTCTGACTTTCCACAAAGACCCACTTCATGGAAGGAGTGTGACTCGCCAAGTGTTCTACTTCCCATCTCTCTTTCTTCAGGACAAACAAAGTTGATGTACACAGCTGGAGACTGTAACGTAACAAACCAAGAAATAAGATGAATAAAATTTCCTGTTTTTTCTCCCACCCTGGTCTCTCAGGAGCTGAGCTACAAGGCCACCTTCCAACCAGATGTTTCAAGTCCAAAGTTCTTTTCAGAGTCTCTGCAAATCAATTATTCTTCACCTGATCTTAGATTCAGTTACAAGACTGCTCCATCCTGCTGGGGGACAGGCTTCTTGGGAACAGCCAGCGAATATGGCCAACATAAGACATGAAACCATGAGTTGAACTCTGCTCTCTCATCTAAATTAAGTACAGTCCTAACAGTGCCCCTTCCGTATGTCATTTACTGTGGCAAGATTCCAGATGAACTCATCCAATCCCGTTAGAGAGATCCTAACGCTGAACCCACAGCCATGGATAAATACCTGCCCTGGTTTTCATACCTCATTGAGTATCTTATGCCTCTTCTCCACTTTGCACACTGATACATTTGGAAAAACAGACAGAGGACGAAGCCACATGGGTGGAGAAGCTTTGTTCTCTGCAAAGAACTCATCAACGGCTTCACTTTCAGCTCCCGCCTGGGTTGCTGGACAGGTTGTTTCCCCCTTTGGCTGCTCATCTTCTCTGGAGACATGCTGTCATCAGCTTTAAAGGTCTGTCTCCATCCTCTGGTCACACCCAGTTTGCTGGGTCCCAGGGCTCCCTGCCAATAATAATGTAGATTTTCCTTCAGCCTCTTCCCAGGCTAACTCCCGGATGATAAGACTTACCCTTGCTCACACGGTGTGATGAGGAGCAGGGAGGGTGGATCCCCTTCACAGAAAAACTCTTCAACAGACTTTAAAGATGAGCTTCAAACATGACACAAAGCCTATATTTGGCCCTTTCATGCTGAGTGACAATCTGCCAACAAGATTAGTAGTGGAAATTGTATTAACAGTCTCTTCCTTACAAAACAGGGATGCTTTGGGGTGATTATTAGTAGCTGGGAATATCTCGTCATTCATGCATTTGTTTGGGTGGATAATGTTATCTCCAGAAATTATAAGTTTTCGCGCTTGATATGGAATACTTCCCTATGGGGTGTTCCCTAAGAAGTCATGGTTTTCATAGTAGGTGTGGGACACCTTCCTATGGGTTGTAGGTTACAATATCAGGCCTTTGCCTTCCCTACTGGCTGCCCATTAAAATTAGATGGTAAGACCCCATTGCTGAAGATATCACATGCTTTGTTTAGAGGTCACAGAGAACTCAAGCTGGGATGGAGCTGGAAACTTCCTCCTTGCTGACTAGAGCACACAGTGGGGATGCTGCGGATCCTGCATATTGCAATACCAACCTGCTAGGCAAGATATGCTTGTTGTTGCAATCATAGTGGCATTAACTGTTTGAGGGGTAACCAACCACTCTCATGAAGGACTGCTTCCTGGGCGGGATTATACATCTGGTGCTTTAAATTGAATCAAAATCTTACAGGTCTGGCTGTTATGAACTCAAAAGGAGAACTCATTATTGTTCTTTTATTAAATAAATATGTGGTCAATCTGCCTTCTAAATTTGTACCCATAGACCAATGCTGCTCTCAGCCACAGATGCCCCTTTTTGCAAGGGGAAAAGGCTAGTGCAGAAACTTATATCTGGTCAGTGTGCAAGGATTAGTGGCTGTTGAGTGCTGAGCTGCAGATACAACATCTATATCACCTCCTCCCAGTCCCAGAATAAGAGGCAGAAAGAACATAAGTGCTAAGGGGGAGGAATGGTGTAAAATATTGCGTCTGGATACTGCATGGCCCCTGAAATCGGGGACATATAGCAGCTATGCCCAATCGTGCACAAGACTGGGCCCTTCAGCATTCTGCCATAGGTAGGGAAAGCTTCTGTAAGGTCCTACTCCCTCATGAGGTGTTACTGGCAGTTAATAGTGGCTGATGGAGAGGGCAACATTTTCTTCAGTGATGCAGTCATGGACAAGTTTCCCATGTTCCACAAACAGTCCCCAACCTATGCTTATGAAAGTAACCATAACTAACCCCCCCCCCCCCCCCCCCCCGTCTCTCATCTTAAAAGTGGGAGGGTGGTCTAGTTGAGAAGAAGAAAGGATTCAGAGGAAATGGGAGGGGCCTAAGAGAAGGTAATAGGGATGAATGCAATCATAATACAGTGTATATTTATTATTGTAAGAAAATAATCCCATTGACATAAAAAAGTAACCCCAATCTGAGCCAGAAAAATTCAGAATTTCCAAGGTCAGGTAGACTAATGCTACGTGTTACTGACCTCTGTCCTCTTCCTTCCCTCTCTCCCTCCCTTCCCTTCCCTGCACTGCAGGTTTCTATCGTCCCTGAATTGATTTCATGAGCTAAATCACCACTGGGAACACTCATGAAACTTGATATTCTGAAGAATCTCATGATTAATTACTTTAGAGATGGAAAAAATGTGTTTTACTTTGTTGGGTTTCCAATTTTTCACCTAACTTTCTCCTTGTGAAAAATAACAGGATTTGTGTTTCAAACAGTTAACAAATGCTTACAAGTAGACTTCGAAGCTTTGCCAACTGTCCTCACACAACTCAGCATTGGCTTGCAAATCTCCTCCACCCCTCTGCAATGAGCAGCGCGTGCGCAGTCCTCCACGCCTGCACAGTGATATTTCAAGGAAGAGGAAGGTCGTTTTTCTTGATAATTGCAGGAGCTCCCAGTGTTAAATTTTTCCAGGCAACAAGCCTCTCCAAATCAGACCGAATTAGAAGGAGCCCAGGTTGAACGGATGCCAGAGCTCCCGGTTGGCCCTCTGGGAAAACACGGAAGGGGGAAAAGAAAACGAAGGAGACCATGGAGAACCGGAAAGACCACGTGTTCATTCTCTGGGGGTGTGGGGGCAGTTTAAATAGCCTATGGGCGTGGTCTTGACCCTTCCTGGGGAGGAGTCACTGTTTAGCGGGCTTTCTTGGAGGTGGAGTTTGGACCATGGCAACTCCAGTGGAGGGGGCTTGGAACTTTTCACCAAACATTCCAGACTCCTTGTATATATGCTTTGGATGCCAGGGGGCTGGGGTGTCGCTGCCAATCAAACAGTCCAGACTCCTTGGATAAATGTAGAACAAGAGTACAATAAAAGTGTTCTGTTGTTTGTTTAAAACGGCATCTCACTATGTATCTCCAGCTGCCCAGAAACTCACTATGTAGACCAGGCTAGCCTAAAACCCCCAGAGATCTACCTGATTCTGTCTTCCCAGTGCTGGAATGAAAGGTGTCCACCACCAAGACTGGATCGCAGTAAAGATATGAACATATATTTTCAGCTACTGTGTGAGAGCGACTGTAAATCAGAGATTCTAACTTCTTTCATTTTCAGCTGGGAAATGTTGCATAATCCCAGATATAGACATATACAAAAGAGGCATAGAACCCAAACTTGCTGATAATAAATCGGGAAGAAATTTATTTATTTTAAAATATTATTTGGCTACCTTTGGTGGCAGCCTGGTTTACAAGAGCTAGTTCCAGGACAGGCTCCAAAGCTATCGAGAAACTGGTCTCAGAAACAAAGCAAAACAAAAACAAAAAACCAGTTATTTGGTATACATATTATTTTACCATTTATTAAAGGTGAAGACAAACTTCTTCCCTGAATAGTTGATATGGTAGGATGTAGAACATTTTCAGCTCTTTTCAGAGTTAAATGATATTTTTATCACACTGATACATATTCTAGAACAGAAAAAAATATATCTACGGCCATTGCAGAGATAGTTGAAAATTCTGACCTAATCCTAAAACCAAAATGTATTTAGCTAATTTGTGTGTATGTGTAAATCCTAATTTATCAATCAAACCAACAGTTTTCAAAGCCAAACACTCTTTAAATTTTTTAAAAAAATATTTATTTGTGTACAACCCAACAACAGGTTTTCCCTCTGTCCTCTCCTTCCATCTTGCCCCGTCCCCATCCACTCCTCCTTTCTCCTCAGAAAAGGACAGGCCTCTCAAGGATATCAACCAGTCCTGGTATATCAAGTTACAAGGAGACTAGGCACCTGTCTCCTACTAAGACTTGGCAAGGCAACACAGTAGGAGGAAACATGTTCCCAAAGCAGGCAACAGAGTCGGAGACAGCCCCTGCTCCCACTGTTAGGAGCCCCACAAGAAGACCAAGCCATACAACTGTAGCATATGCATAGTGCCTACATTGGTCCTATGCAGGCTCCCGAGCTGTCGGTTCAGCCTCTGAGAGCCCCTGTGAGGCCAGGTTAGTCGTTTCTGTGGGTTGTCTTGTGTTTTCCTTGACCCCGCTGGCTCCTATAATTCTTCCGCCCTCTCTTTTACAGGATTCCCCAAGGTCCGCCTAATATTTGGCTGTGGATCTCGGCATCTGTTTCCACCCGTTAAAGCCAAACATTCTAATACAATGCATTCCAAAAAATATTGATTGCATACTTATGCACTGAAAAAATGATGGTAGGGAACCGGTAAAAGCCTTCGTTTTTCATAATTAAATTATTATTGTTCTATGAAAGCTGATATGCTTTTGTTTTTAAATTGTACATGCATACAGGCACGAATGTGTGTGTGTACGTGTGTGTAATTGCAGTGCAGTCGCACAGCCTGACACAGGCAAGGACTGCCAGGAATAGCTAAGACTCATTGTGCATTTGATTTTAAATCAAGTTTTTGTTTTTGAGTATTCAGAAAGCTTTTACGGTAAATTTTTTTCATAGTGTCTGCATTCAGTTATGTGGCCCATGTCACAATACATAACTTAAGAAGGCATATTCTAGACAAGTAGATCTGCTGAGTTAAAGCAGATGTATAAATAATAAAAGCCTTTCCAGTCATAGACAAAGAACACCCGTTCACATTCTAGAGGTCTATCGAGCTGTCTTACATTTTAAATAATGACTGTGTTAAACACTGACCCAGCACTCACCACGGCTTGGGCGTTAAGCACTCTGTACATACCAACACAATTATTCTTCAACAATGCTGTATGAATCATATAGAATCCTACAACTGTCTTCTACTCACAGTTGAAGAAACAGAAGCCAGGAAAGAGAAAAAAAGCAATGCCCAAAGTCACACAGTTAGTAAATGGTGAAGCTGGACACTCACCAGGGCAACACGACCACGGAACTCCCTTTGTATCAATCATGGGAGAAAATGGAGAAAACTAAATGGTTCTCATTGAATTACTAGTCTGTATGAGACAATTCCTCTTGGTTTGGGGTTCCTGGCCTTTATCTCCCTCTTCTGTTGCTTCCATTCGAAACCATGGCTTGCTCTAGTAGGCAGCCTTCCAAGACAGACTTGAGTGATCTCCCGGCATCCACATCGCATACAGTCGCCTCCCTTAGGATGCGAGCAGGACCTCATTAATTTACCTCTGACAAACAGAACATTGCTGAGCACATGGGGTTTCACTTCTGAGGTTGGGTTATAAGCCCTGTGGTGTTCGCCTTGCTGGGACACTTGCTGGCTCTCTTTCGTTGGCAAATTGCGATGAAGCCTGCTGCCATATTGAGAGCGCCAACATGATGAGGCCCGAGGGACAAGCACATCCAATGAAAGATGCAGACCTCAGTCCAAAAGTAAACCAAATCCTGCCAACAACCACACGATGCCTTTGGACTTGGAGTCTTCTGTAGGGTTTGATTTACTAACAAAGCGGACACTTGGAATGAGTATCTGTCTTTAGTTTACTTCTATGTGGGGTGAAGTAGACATCCAGTCTCTTTTTTTTTCTGAGTGGACAACCAGTTGTCACAACACCGTTTGTTGAGCAGTCCAATTAAAAGAATGATTAGATCCATACTGCTCATCATTGATTGTATTTGCATATATGCAAATCTCTTTCTTAGTTTCTTGATATCAATCTATTTGGGCTTTCATTTTTTTAAATCTTATCTTGACTTTGATATTTGCTAGAATACTTCAGTATCTGCTAGTGCATGGTCTCTGACATTACTATTTCATAAAAATCTGGGTTCTATTATATTCCCAGGTCAATTTTAGAATTAGTTCTCAATTTCCATGAGAAGTTCTTCTAGTTTTCCCAATGGAAGTGCACTAAATTTGCAAACTCAAGACAACTGACATATTTACAATTTACTTGCTTTATCCTGGAAAGGCAGAATGTGACTCCACCATTCAGGCTTTTGTTCCTGTCATAATGGTTTCCTTATATCCTCGTGCACATTTTGTCGTTCCTAGGATCATTTCCTGTCCGAATGCTGGCGGCTCCTACATGGAAGAACCACCGGTCTGCTAACTTTGCATTAAAATCCCGTGTAGGGGAGCAGAGTGATGACTAGCTAACGTTAAAAGCACAGTTGCACATCTGGAAGACCCTGGTTCGTTTCCCAGCACCCACGTGATGGCTCACAGCTGCGTGCAACTCCAGTCCAGGAGATCTGATGCCCTTTTCTGGCTTCTTCAGGCTCTACACACACGTGGTGCATAGACATACATGTACACAGGCAAACACCCACACATAAAATAATTTTTACGATCTTATGTAAAAACAACTTTTCTCTTTAGCCCAAACAGATATGTTCTTGATTCTATGGCTAAGCTGCCAGGGAAAATCTTCAGATCAAAATAAAGTGCACGCATATATATATATATACATGCACACAACACACACACACGCGCGCATGCACACACACACATGCATGCATACAGGCACATAAATATTCACCAAGGTTTGAATACATTGAGAACAGAAGTATTCATTATTTTTAATTACAGAGCACGAGATACATTTCCAAAATAGCAGGGTTCCCCTTCCCTGGGAGGCTTGGGAAAGTTGGTTTGGGCCTCACTGATCTGTAATATGGGACACGAGTTATGGCCTTTGATGCCGGGATTCTCCCATGTGCACTTTGCCTTGGTAAGGCTTCACAGGTTCTGAGCTGCTGATGGAAGCTGGGCCTCACAGAAAGAGAAACAGCCCAGGCAGCAAGACCAATACAGGGAAAAGGCAACAGTGACACCACCAGACACTATCAGCATGTGAAAGTCACTCTTCTACCCAGGATAAACACTCATCAGTCTCTAAATAAAACCACGTGCTCCCAGGGTTTTACAAATAATGGCATTTGTGGTGACAAAAAATCTCACTGAATGTGTTAGAAATGGTTTGGGGGTTTTGGTGAGTTTTTCTCTTATCCCTGTCTTTCTCACTGAGTTCTTCTCAGCATCTGTGAACTAACTTCAGCCTCTTCCAGGATCTGAGAGATGTCATTAAACCAGAGTTAGACACAGCTGTTTCATGCTGTTGACCGGAGTCTCCCTTAGCTGTGTGTCCCCTCTGAGATCTACACATCTGGACAGTCCTATTCTGCTCGTGATGGCTTATTTTCCCATATTCAAAGCTCGTGGTCTAGCTTCTGTTTGGAATTGCTGCGAGTGAGCCCTTATCTCACACTGGCCTCCTCCCTTGAAGCCTAACTTCCGTACAGTCCACCTGCCTCGAACCCCTGACCTCTGACCTGGGTCTCTTCCTAGACCTCTTCTCTACGGCACATCCACCCCCATTACCAGACGGAACATCCGCACGGAACCAGACAAACCCGCTTACACTGCTCCCCTCCCCTTGAACGTTTCCTAGAAATCCTTGCTGGCTCAGACCTAGTGGCATAAGCCCATGTCCCGTTAAGTTCTGACATCTGTAGAGGGCACTCTGTAGAGGGGTTCTTTGATCTTGTGTCCCTAAAGAGCTAAACAGAGTAGCAGAGTCTGGGACCATTTGTTAAAAAGGACACTCGTCCAAAGAAGGAAGTCATTTGGAGCAAACCGGCTCTGCTGCACTGAAGAGTGAGGCTATGTCACAGAACAGGTTTGGGGCTTATTTGCATAGGGGGGTTCTGGCTCATTTGCATAGCATGGGCTTTTCTGGGAATACTCCAGTACATTGAGCTCCACTCACAACTTCATGTTTCACATGTCTCTTTAGGATCATAAATCTCCACCCAGGGGTGTGGTCTTAGCATAGAGTGAGTCATGTGTTCCTTTTGGACACTCTGGCTGCCTCTGGGGCTGCCTGTGTCAGTGGGATGAGCCAATTTTAGTCGACCTGGAGCAGAAGAAGTTCAGCCTGCCTTTTTGTCAGCGTGTTTTTTTTTTTATTGTTCATTTTACTGACTTTGCTTTAAAAATATTTTTACTAATTCTTCCGATTATTTCATACATTGTATTTTGATCATGTTCACCCAGATCCATTCCCTTCCATTCTATATTCACCCGATTTTCTTGGCCTCACTTTTTTTTTTAATCCATCGAGTCCAGGCTGGAGAGATGGCTTAGTGGTAAAAAGGACGAGTTGTTCTGACAGAAGCGCTGGATTTGGTTTCCAGTGCCCACATGGTAGCTCACAGCTGTCTCTAACTCAAGTACCAGGTCATCTGACTCCCCCTTCAGGCCTCTACAGCCACCAGACATGTAGGTGGTACAGATATACATGTAGGTGAAAAGCACATGTGCACACACACACGTATACATACATGAACACACATGCCTGAACATGTACAGGCACATGCACACAGATACACATACACAAAAAATAAAATAAAAAAGAACACACAGTGAATACAATTAGTGTTGCCTGTATACTCTTAGGTGCATAGGTCTTGCCCATCCACTGGAGCATATTACAACTACTTGGGGTCACACCCTTAAAGCAAACTAACTCCCCTTCTCCTGATTGCTATCAATTACCAATGATTCCTCAGCAAGATCCGGGACTTCATGACCACCTCCCCCTTCATGCTGGATTTGGTCTGTATTGAGCTTGAACATGTCTTGTGCACCCTGTCATAACCACTGTGAGTTCGTAGGTGCAACTGTCCTGTCGTGTACACGAAACACCATTTCCTATCTAGAGATAGGCATCTGCCATCTCCAGCTCTTACACTGTTTCTGTCCCTTCTTCCACAATGACCCCGAGCTTTGGGAAGAGAGAGTATGAGTTAGATGGCTCATTTAGGACAGGACACTTATTCTCTATGACTTGATCAGTTGTGGGACTCTGCTAATCGCCACCTGGTGCCACAGGCTCTTCTCTGATGAGGATTGGGAGATGTGCTGAGCTATGGGCATAAGGTACGTCATTAGGTCCAGTAAAAGGGAGCTAGCACTCTGATGGTTGTCTCCTTCACGGCACAGGCATTCCTTTGTTTCTTGTAATTATATTTGCTATTTCTTGTGATGATTTTCCTTGCTTACTCCCACAGCTTGAAGTGTTTTCACCTGTTTTCCTCATGTAGTTTCAGATTTTCAGAAGTCATCGAAAAGTCTTTGATCTGTTTTAGATTAATTTTTGTACGGGATGAGAGATAAGAATCAAGTTTCATTTGTATACACGTGACTAGCCAGTTTTCCCAGGACTATTGGTTAAAGCAGCAATCTTTTCTCTAATGTGTATTAATATCCTTGTCAAAAATTCGGTGACAATAACCTTGTTTCTGTGTCCTCTATTCTGTCCCATTAGTCTGTGTGTCTGTTTCGATGCCTGCACATTGCTGTTCCCAGTACTACGGCTCTGTAAGATCATCTGAGACTGGGGTTGTGATTCCTCTCTTTGCTCTTTTTCCTAAGGATTGACTCAGTTATCTTGGCCTTTTTATATTTGCATATGAATTTTGGGATTACTTTTTCTAGTTCTGGAAGGAAAAAAATGGAGGCGCTGGAGAGATGCTTCAGTGAGGGAGGGATCATGCTGCTCTCTTAGGAGACTAGGTTTGGTTCCTCCTGATTGCCAACTTAACAGTAGCTAGAGTCACAATGGAAACAAGCCTCGGGTGCCTGTGAGGAAGTCTCTAAATCATATTAACTGGGGTAGGATGAGCCTGCCGACATTTGGGTGGCACCTAACGCTGGCTGCTGTCCTGGGCTGTGTAAAAAAGGAGAAGCTGAGCTAAGCACGAGCACCCACCTCTTTCAGTTTCCCCATGGTACTCTGGTGAGTGACCAAGTTACCTGGGGAGATGCAACGCACAGGTCTGCTCATTCCAGATAGTGATCAAAGTACGGACACCGCCAAAGTCCAGCTCGGTGAACCAATGAGTTTTATTGGGTCACCTACAGAAGGTTGAGCGAGAGGTTACTTATAGGGACAGAAATGACTCAAAGACAGCTGCGTCGCCAAAGCGTACCTCAGCTTGGGTGACAGCTCTCACAGCTGAGAACCTGGAGCCCACTGCACAGCCTGCAGGCAGCTCAGCAGGTTGAAGAGGGTCCTTTCCAGGTTCCTCAGATGGTCTAAATCTCTTCCAGGCTGCTGAGCTGATTTCTGCTTCTTCCAGGTCTGCTCTCAGAGTGTTCTTTTCAGCTTGGCTTCTGAGAGTGCCTCTCCGCAACCTTCGTTGCTTACACTGCCAGGGAGGGGGGCTAGTGAATCTGGTCAGTTTCAGGGACTTCCTGAAGCTATTTTGAGTAGTTTACCTCCCTGCTTGAAAAGCTCCCCTTCAGGATGGGCTGTTCCAACCTTGGAGGAAATGGTTGCACACAGTCTTTCATCCTGACTCCCCACCACGTGGACTGTTCCTTGGGACTATGGCTCAGAATGAGACCTTCCTTCCTTAAGTTGCTCTGTCAGGTATTTTGTTCAGCAACAAGCAATTAATACAAATTCGGTCCTCCTCCTCCCACCTGTACTGCAGTCTGGAGTTAGGACTCTAACATTTCCCCTTGTTCTTTCTCCACATTTTCAGGCGTTCCCCTTCAGCCTGGACTATCCGAAACCCACTCGTTCCTCATTGCACACGTTTATTTTTTTCCTTTTGCTTGCTATTTGTTTGACCTTTCTTTTTTTGTTGTGGTTGTTGTTGTTTTCCATCAGAGTGATTGCTACGTAGCTATGGCTGACCTAGCACTTATTATGTAACTCAAGGTGGCCTTAAACTAATCGAAACCCTCTTGCCCCGGACCCTCAGGAGTTGTAATTATATGTGTTAGCCTCCAAACACTTGGCTTTTTTCTAAACTTCATTCTGTATTCCTCTCTTAACCAGAATTCATGTCTGATCGTCTTTTCCTTTTGATTTTTAAAATAATGTTGTATGTGTGTGTGCATGCATGCATGTGCTTGTGTGTGTGCAGACATATTCATGCGATGGTACATGTGTAGAGACCAAAGGACAACCATGCAGTGGATGCTGTTCTTCTCATGGGTTCTGAGGGCTGAGCTATGGCAGGATCAGCAGGACTTCCCTCAAGCGTTCTTACCTACCTCGCCATCTCTCTCACTGCCTGTATATCGCAGTCTGCCTTCGGTAGGAGCTGCTTCTTATGTACGTTTAACTTTTATTATGGAAGTCTGGATCTTTGGTGGCAAACAGAAACTAATACAGCTTAAGCTAAGTGAGAATTTACAGAAGAGCTGTTTAGTTTACAGTGGGGGAAGCTCGAAATCAGACTTTGAAATGTGACATAAAATTCATTATAGTAATGCCCCAAATCTCCTCTTTTTCATTTCCATATTCGTGGTCATGTGACTTCCAAATTTATTCATCACATGACTTTGGTCTTAGTCATGTGACTTCCTTTCGTCAGATTAAGTATGATATAGCCTCAGAAGGTACATGTACAAACAGACCGGAGTCTTTGAGATTCTGTCATTACCGCTGGAAAAAAAACCTTGCCCAGGATAGCTCACTAGAACCTGTGAAGAAACAATCAGCAAAACCAAAGTGTCCACAGAAGCCTAAGCAAGGCAGCTAGTACCCAGGTCCCAGTGATTTAGAAGAGAGGGCTGGTAGAGTGAGCCACTGAGCTGAGGATGTTTGCTATGAAGCAAGAGGGTGTGAATGAAGGCCAGTCCTACTCACAACCGGGTCTTCCATAGGCTTCTCACGGTGAGAAAGGAGGTCCCTTGCTTTGTTCCTTGCCTTATTATTCCTCTTAAGTTTTAGAGGCATAAAATCCCCCCCCCCCCACTTCTCTCTCTCTGACACACACACACGTGAAATATTTCATGGGCAAGTTAGAGAATTTTTGAAGGATAATTTTGCTTGCATTTTCTACTTCCTCCCTGACTTTAAGAGCTAGTGGAGCATCGCCCTATCACTGTATTTAATCAGCACTTGTGTTGTGAACTTCTGGAGGGTCGGACTGTGTTATATTTATCTCTGTGTGCAGCCACTGCCACTCTGCTGCTAGGCACTTTAGTGTTTACTTAATGGAATTGTTTTCGTAGCTATTAATCTTCTCATTTGGGCATGCATTTAGAAATGCGTAAGTTGCTATTTCTACAGGGCTCTGGGGATGCTGCTTGTTGTTGCTGAAACCTTGTTTTCTAAAGTAAATAATACTCATTCAAGTGTGTGTGTGTGTGTGTGTGTGTGTGTGTGTGTGTGTGTGTGTGAATACAATTGCCAATTTAAAGATTTAAATCACCCCAGGGAGGCCAGGCAAGGCTCCGGTGTACACTTCCCTGGCAATCAAATAGCATGATTTTCTGATTATCAATTGGGTGTAATTCAAAAACAGGATATTTTAGAATTAAAAAGCAAAAACAAAACATCCTTCCCCAGATATCTTGACCAGGCTGCTCACATACTCTGACAGTTGCAAAATGTCCCACGTGTTGTTGCGCTTGAACGGAGCATGCTCAAAGTTTTGGCCTTGCACTTGAGAACCTTCCCTTGGGGGTATGATCAAAATTCCCTCTCTGGCTGGGGGAGGCAATAGCCTGTTTCTCTTCTCAGAGCTACCTGCTGTGGGACCCAGGTCAACACGGCCAACCTTCCTTGTTTGTGCAGCTGGATGTCGGCGATAATGATACACAACTACCTCACCGGGGTATCCAGAAGTTCAACAATTAATCGCTTCGTGGCATGTTTTTTTCTTTATGAAACAAGGGCAGGGGAGAAAAGGTCCTTTTGGTAAAAAAGACTCAGCCATAGGACAAAAAAACCCTCCTGACATTCCCAACCATCCTTTAAACTGCTTGGCCTTAGTCAGAATCCACGTGTTTTGTCTCCAACTACAGGAGACCACAACAACAATCCCAAGAGACGCTCAACACTGATGACTCAGAGAAAGAGAACCGTGTCCATCCTTTAGGGTTTCTTTGCTGTGATAAAACACCATGCCCCAAAGCTACTCCAGGAGGGAAGGGTTTATTTCATCTTACTGTGTGTAGTTCATCATTCAGGATAGTCGGGGTGGGAACCTGGAGGCAAGAACTATGTACAGAGGCCATGGAGGGGTGCTGCTTCCTGGCGTGCTCTTTGTGGATTGCTCAGCCCCTTTCTAAAAGAACCCAGGACCAACAGCTCAGGGAAGGCATCACCCACCGGAAGTGAGTTGGGACCTCCCCCATCAATCATTGCCACTACACACTTGCCTAAAGGTAGCTCTTATGAGGACCTTTTCTCAACGGAGAATTCCTCCTTTCAAAAGACTCCAGCTTGTGACAAGTTGACATAAAACTAGCCAACACAATGCCCAAAGAGAAAAATGACCATCTCTTTCCCAGGGAGAAGGGCGGGAATCTGCACACACAAATTCTTCTTTCATAATCTTTTTGGTACCTTCATTCTTTGCTCAGCCTAAAGGCTGGAGGGTGAGAGTCAGGAAATCCTGCTGGCAAGTTCTGCCCAATGGTTCACACGTTGATGGTTTCACAGCTCTCTTGGGAATGTGTAATCTCTGTCTTGAGATCTCAGCCCACTAAATTGGAGAGAGTCTAATCATTGGTTTTTATCAAGTAAACTACTAGGTGCTGCATGGTTGATACGTTTGGTTGACTAAGTGAATACCACTATTTCCTCAAGGTTTATTTTGTTACTATGTTTTGACTCTACAGCTGTCTTTTAATCTTCACTAGGGCCGAAGTTTTATCTGCTGAGAATGGGAACTCTATGTCTTTCTCAAGTGTCCTTGGGTCCACTAGCACCAACATGAAATGAATGTTTGTTTAGTGTGATCCCAGGATCTACGCTCTATTAACAGAGCTGAAGAAACGACAACAAAAGACTTCACTGTGTAAAGCCTTCCAGGAACGTGTGCTTCTAGAAAAGCCTGTCCCTAGGCCCGAGAAACTAAACTATTTGGGAACTTGAAAAGTCTTGGTCAGATTCGTGGGATCCATAGGTTTGTTAGATATTGTAATGATGATCATATTCACAACACACATTTTTAAAGTTTTGTTTATGTGCATATGTGTGCATCTATGTGAGTGGATGTCCCATGTGTGTAGGTGCCACCTGCGACCAGAAGAGGGCATCAGGTCCCCAGGAGTTGGAGTTACATTGTGCTGGTACTCACATTCAGGCCCTCTGGGAGAGTCACCATCTCTCTTAACCACTGAGTGGTTTCTTCATCCCTATTCACGACGTATTTCAATTGTCAGCTGTCGTGCCAACATGCAGTCATACTTTCTTTGCTTTATTTTTTTTATCTCCTTTTCCAATGTATCATTTTTACATTGCTGAAGTAACACATATAACCCGTTGTAGCTTGCCGTAGCATACATGGATGTTCAAGTTACTTTAAATGCTTCTATCATGATTCTAAGCTTTATATATTTTCCCCTTTTCTCTACCCAGAGAAAGGCGGTATGAAGGCTGTCCTACAACAGTCCATCCCCTTAGACACTAAATTGGGTTTCAAAGCATCTGATTTCTTTGAGATTCACTTCTAATGTGTCTCACCCGATGTCCTTCCTGCATGCAAAGAATGAACACTCAGCAATGTTCTCACTCCTTGCAAGATCTCAAGGTTTTAATGAGCAAACTGGGGATTCGGGTAGAGAAGAACGGCAAACTCAGAGCTTCAGGTGTGCGTGTTATAACACGATGTTCTAAAAAGTCGTTTGCTGGGAAAAAGACAGAGAACTCCACTGAGAGACCAAGTCTGTGGATGGATGGGGTTGTTGAAAGCACCTGGTATACAAGGCTGACGAGACTGTGATGATGTTGTTTTCCAGCGACAATCACAATTTCAGTCATTTTCTCAGCACTCACAGACACACAGACACACACGCGAGGGGGGAGATTACATATTGCACATCTGGCAATCTTAAATAAAAATTTGGTGTCTATTTAGGGCCACCTTAAGTGTTGGAAGGAACCAGGGTTTGAGTGAGGGAAGTTTCATGGCCGTTGTCTGGAGTGATGATTATGTTTTGCAGTGAACAAGAATCCCCAACAGAATTTTTTGTTACTTGTTTGTTTACTTTTTTGTTCCACATTGGGGACATCCAGGATGCTAGGAGTGAGGTCAGCCCAAGGACTGGAGGTCCCTTTCTCGTCCTTGACTTTCCCTTTTGTTTTGTTTTGCTTTTCGGTTCTGAACTCTGCAGTAGATGACACCACATTCTTTGGCTCCAGGCTCCCGCTGAGGCTGAGCAGAGGCACTTGTGAAAGATTGGTCCTTGACACCGTGCGGCTGTTTGCACAATGCGAGCTCACATGTTTAGGTCTCTGCCAGAGAGCAGAGTTGGCCATCTCCAAGGCTACTCCAGGGGATGAAAACTAAAGCTAAGACGGAAAGAAAAGCTTCTGTAAGCAAATGCTGCTTCTTTGAAAGAGTAACGAAATGAAGATGACAAGAATGAGGACTGAGCTGGGCATGCAGGCTGCTACCTGCAGTCTGAGTTCCAGGAAAGCAGAAACAGGAGGATTGCGAATTTAAGGCATGTCTTGGCCAAAGTTCAAGGGCATCCTGGGATACATAGCAAGAATTTTTCTCATTAAACCAAAAGACAAAAAGGCCTTTCCTCAAGCAACAGTGACCATCCAGATTAAAAAAACCAGAAATGAAATAGAAGGTATTAATACTTCCCTTATTAACATAAACAAAAATAATTATAAAAATATTGCCAAAATAGACAATCTGGGTAAAATGATGAAACTCTTAAGATAATAATGCTGAAAATACTAACTACTCTCTAGTGGAATTATTCAAAAATAAATACTTGAAAAATTGACAATTAACATCTGACAACATATTGTTTAAAACTGATTTCTGCTAGGCAGAGTGGACACACCTTTAATCCCAGCACTTGAGAGACAGAGGTAGGCGGATCTCTGTAGGTTTGAGACCAGCCTGGTTTATACACCAAGTTCCAGGATAGCCAGGGCTCCCTAAAGAGACCTGTCTCAAAAAATAAGACAGACAGACAGACACACACACACACACACACACAGATGGACATACACATACATACATATAGAAAATAAAAACAAATAAAAAATTCCCAAACCAAAAACTGATTTCTGATTTATATTCAGTCCCGGAATAAAGCAAGGATGATGAGTATGCACACTCTTGTTGGCACAAAATTTAAATCCCTAACTAGTCTCAGGTGATATTCTTCATTCATGGGCATGTGTGTATATGAAAAATTCTAAGAAACCCACAAAAAAATCCTCTTACTACCTCAGTAAGATTGCAACATACAAGATCATAACACAGCAAATTTTGTTTCTATATGCTAGCAATGAGAAATTTAAAACTGAAATTAAGAAAAGCAATTCCAATTATAAGGACATCAGAAAGTGTAATATAGTTAGGAATAAGTTGAACAAATGTGAGGCCTGCACAGTAGAAACTCTAAAACACAGGCGAGAGCAAATTGAGAAGACCGAGTTCACTAGGAAATAGTCCATGTTCGTCGATTAGAGTACTTGACATTGCTAAAATGGTAAATTGTTCATAGCAGAATAAGACTGACCTGCCTGCCTCCCACAATCTCCGGTCTTTCCATGCAAAAATTGATTCCAAATCTGTATGGAAGTGGATTGAACACCAAATAGTCAGAACAATCTTGAAAATGAAGAACAGTGTTGGAGAAGTCATATCTCCACCCTTCAAAACTTAACTGCAAAGCTCCAGTACTCAAGGCAATGAGAGCAGCAACAAAAGGGTTAAAAATAAATACTGAATGCATAGACCAGTGGGAATGAAGTGAAAGTTGTGTGCTCAACGGTTAAGAGCACTGACTGCCCTTTCACAGGACTTGAGTCAATCCCCAGCACCCACATGTTAGCTCACCGCTGTCTGTAACTCCATTTTTAGGGGACCTGGCACCCTCTTCTAACCTCCAGGCACACCAGGCACCCACACAGTGTGCAGACATACATGCAGACAAAACATTCGTACACATAAAGTAAAATTAATAGCTGAAAAAAAATCCCCAAATTTGCCAAGTTATTACTATTTGTGATCAGGGGGTTTTGTTGTTGTTTCTTTTGTTTTTGTGAGCATTTTGACAAGATTTCACTGTGTAGCCATGGCTGGCCTGGCGCTCACTTCACAGGTCTGGCTGGTCTCGTACTCACAGAGATCCGCCTCCTCTGCCTCCTGAGTGATGGGCTTAGTGGCATTCCTCACTGTATTCAGCGTGATCAGTTGATTTTTAGCAAGGATGCTGAAACAATAAAACGGAGAAAGGATCAAAGTGCAAATTAAAGATGCCCGTATGTTTGGACACTTCTGTGAAACACAATAGTCTTTGATCCCTGTTGCTTGTTTGTTTACTTTTTTGTCTCTTTGGGGATCGGCCACCCAGCTCCCAAATGAATCACACAGAGTCTTATTATTAATTATGAATGCCCAGATTTAGCTTGACTTGTTTCTAGCCAGCTTTTCTTAAATTATTCCATCTAACTTTTGCCTCTGGGCTTTCGCCTTTCTCTATTTCTGTCTTTCTTTACTTCTTACTCCATGGCTTGTTGTAGTCATGTGACTTCCCCTGGATATTCTCCTCTTTTTCTTGATCCTCAATTTTCCCCCCAAATTTCTCTTCCTAGTTCTTCTCTTTGCCTGTCAGCCCCGCCTATACTTTCTCCTGAATTGCTATTGACCGTCTAGCTCTTTATTTAAGCAAATCAGTTGTTTTAGACAGGCAAAGCGACACAGCTTCTCAGAGCAAACAAATGCTAGATACATAAAAGCAAGCAGCACATCTTTGGGAGAAATTACCTCAGATCACATATCTCATTAAAAGATTTTTATGTACAATCTGTAAAGAACATGTCATTCATCAACAACAAAACAAGTGATTCAGTAAGTGGGAAAGGTATTTCTACAGATATTTATTCAAAGTACATGCAAAGATTGTCAAAACACATGGAAAGATGTTTAGTGCCATTAGACATTGAGAGAAAGGCTAAGATGACAAAGGCAGGCCATCAAGAGCTAGAGAGGCTATGGAGAAACTCAACTCTCATTCACTGCTGATGAGATGTGAGAGGGGATAGCCACTTTGGAAAACAATCTGGTCAGTTTCTAAATAGTTAAACAAAGGCAATATGTGTCCCAGCTAATAGACTAGAAATGCAATGAAATAGCACTCCCCTACCAAATGAATGACATACTGATACATGACAAGTATGTACTTTGTCTCTAAACTTTATACTAATAGAAACCAGCCTACCTATCACAGTCTCCATTTGTGGAAAATACCTAGAATGGGCAAAGCCATAGCAATAGATCATAGTTACTGGGGCTTGGAGGAAGGGGACTAGTGGATACCCTGGTTAATTTTAGTGACAACTAGATCTAACCTAGAGTAATTTGGGAAGAGGGAATCACGGTTGAAGAATTGTCTTGATCAGTTTGACATGTGGTCATGTCTGTGAAGAGATTGTCTTGACTGATGGTTGATGTGGGTGACATCACAGAGGAGCCTGTACTGTGTAAGAAAGCTAGCTGAACACAAGCACATGAGCAATCTTCTTCTGTGACTTCTGCTTCAGGTGCCTGCACTGGCTTCTCTTGACGCATTGTGACCTGGGAGCATAAGTCAAATAAACCCTCTCCTCCCCTAAGCTTTGGTCCGAATGTTTATCACAGCAACACATAGGAAACCAGCTGACTGCTGATGTGTGCAGTGTTTAATTCTGGGTGAGTTCTAAAAATCAGGTCATAGTGATGGCTGCAGAACTTCGTGAAAAGTCACAGAACTCTACCCTAAAGACTGGAGTTTATGACACATAAACTATATCTCAACAAGGCTGCATTTACATCTTAAACTACAAAGGAATATTGAATTCCAGCACAGTGTCCCATGGAAGATGATCAGAAGCTCATTAACATTATATCCTGCATTTATTGAGGACCTACTTGATATTAAATTTTTTTAGTTCTATATTAGCCTCAATACTTCTTCAAGTTCTCCAAAGGATTTCTCCTGAACTCTTTATTCTTGTCTGTAGCTTTTGTGCTCAGATTGTCCATGACCTTCCCAAATTACACATACTCTAAACTGTAGACATGACTCTCATAATCTGCCTGGCTCCCTCCTTCTCTATCTCAGTGATAGGAACCCTGGTTCATCCAAATGAGTGAATCCAAAACCTAGGGATCCAACTCAATTACAATCTTCCCTCCGACCTCCAAAAAACTTATTTTAAGTAAGAAACTCAAACAACAAATCATTTTTTTTTACATTTGGAAGGATAAATACACTGCATATTTCAAGTATATACCTCCAGTGGACGTTATTAGGTAAATCCAAGTCATCATTATTATTACCAAAATCATGGTCACTACCACCACCATCATCATCACCATCACTATCATGGTCACCATCATCATCTTCATAATCATCAACCCCATAACTATCATAGTCCCTACCACTACCACATTGTCATCAGCATCATTATCACGGCCACTATCACTTCCTTATTAGAAAGTCAGAATGTGATTTAAAATAATTTCTCTCAATAGGACCATGTTTTCTGTCTTCTAAGATGACATCATTTAAGCTTTTGGTAGGTCCTTCTGAATCTTAACAAATGCATTAGACTTTCCTGAGTAAGTTGTTAAACATACCGGACAAGTCCGGTTTAGCTCATACTTCAATATTTAAAATGTAACCATGACAGCTGAAGACATAGTTCATTTGTAAAAGACTGACCTTGTATACATGGTGCTCTCAGTTGAATCAACCCATACTGAAAAAACAAGTTACAAAATATGGAAGAGATCATGATAAAAAGCGATGCTCCGTGTTATCCCGCCAATTCCTCCCTAGTATCAGTGATGCTCCATGTTATCCTGCCCACTCTTCCCCAGGGTCAACAATGCTCCGTGTTAGCCTGCCGACCCCTCCCCAGGGTCAGTGATGCTCCGTGTTATCCTGCCGACCCCTCCCCAGGGTCAGCGAGGTTCCAGTAACTCAACAGCCATGCAGCTGACCTCTCCCTTGCAATCATGAACACTTCAAATGAAGTTAACATTTAGTTTCTGTTTTTACTATGGTTTAAATATATTTCCCCTAAAATTTATATAGCAGAAACAGTTCTAAATTTACATGCTAGTGTTAGTTTTGAAAGTAATTAGAGGCCGGATGGTAGAAACGCACTTTGGTGGCAGAGGCAGGCGAATCTGTGAGTTCGAGGCCAGCCTGGTCTAGAAAGTGAGTGCCAGGACAGCCAGGGTTGTTTCACAGGAAACCCTGTTTCAACCCCCCTCAATAAAAAGTAATTAGAAGAAGTTATAAGAATGTAGCATCCGTGGTAGTTAGTGCTTTCGTACAAAAATAAGAGAGATCCCATTTCTGTGCTTTTGTGATCTCATTATAGGATGCTTCAAACAAGAGTCAACAAGAAGGGCCAACACCAGTGCTCTTGAACTTACTGAGCTCCAGAGATATGAGAAATAGATTTATTTTATTTATAAATTGCCCATTCTTGGGTATTTTACTACAGTACAAAACAAATCCTTATATACACTGAAACAGCCTATTCAACAGTACTAATGAAAGCACAATGCAAACCCACAGCATGAAATCCAAGTACAGGGAATGGTTATTTTATTGAATTGTGTTTGAAGGCTGGAAATGTGGTACAGTTTCACTTTGTCTGTTCTTTCCATATATGTACACATATATACATATATATATACACATATATATGGATATGGATATATTTATATAAATAATGGGATTTTCTTTTCTTCAGCCAGATTCTGGAAAGTAGGAGTTTGGGGTTTCATCATTACTCATTTTTTCCCTCTTAATAAAATTCACAGAAAGAAGTCTGGCCAAGAAAAGCCCACCACAGGGAGTCTGCACATTGAGGGACCATATGGAACCAAGTGGAAGCCATTAAAGCGACTTCATCCTGTTTGGGCAAGCACAGTTCTGACTAATTCATTGCCACATGGCAGCGAGTGTTCTGGCTGGGTGATTATTTCTGTAACTCCATCTGCCTGGCATCACCAGGGCCCCTGAGTGCCTGAGAGGTTGGAACAGATTGACCTAGGAGCAAGGAATCTACGCTGTCATTCGTGGGTTACTCCGGAGTGGACGAAAACCCTTTCCAGCTGGGCACTTTGTTTTGCTCTCACTAGGGTTGGAGTCCATTATTCTCCCTGCAATGGTCCTGCTGGCTCCCTCAGCAACCCTCAACCATTTTAACCCCACGCTGAAAGCATTTGTTGGGCCAAAGGAAAAAAAAAGACATAAATTGCAACCGGCTTTGAAAACCAGACAAACTGTCTCATTCATCAATCTCCTCACCGGTAATTTTCCTCTTACTCATAGTGATACTGTAACACACACACACACACACACACACACACACACACACACGTGCACTTTGACGTGGAGACACAATAGCAAATGGTCGTTTGCATGCTTACATCCTTCTGGGTTACCTTAATTTCCTACATTTGTTCTTCTTTGAAGTCCCTCTGTCTAATGAATGTGCAGACTCAAGTGAACTTTGAGTTTCTCTTCAGAACTTCAAGTAAGAAAGCTGAAAAGGCACAAAAGCTATACTGATGTGTTGATGACAATATTTCTCTCAAAAGACACGGACTTCCCAAGGCTTGGTCTTTGTCATAGTGATTATCCTAATAAACTAAGGCCACCATGGCAGTGAAAATTAGTGCCTATCTGGGAGTAGGGAGACAGACAGACAGACAGACAGACACACACACACACACACACACAAGGGGCAGGGGGATAGAAAGAGATTGTTGTATAGTAGACCAATTAGAAAGGTGACTTGTATACTAAACAGGGTTGGGGTAGTTTTGAGAACACTGAGATACCTCTATTGCTATGGGTGCAGAAGCTGATTGGCTCAGTCAGGTGTGCTGTCCGGGGAACTTTAGTTTGCCTGTCTCTACAGCTGACACCTGTCCCCAAGAGAAATTCCAGTTTCATCTCCAGATACCTAGATCCCATTAGCTCTTCTCTGGATTTTCTAAGTCTATCACATGAACAGACAGATGTCTTTATATCTTTTCTGGATATTTGGCCATATTAAAATGCCGCTACCTGGCGCCATGCATTCATAGATTGAACGCAGATTGCCTCGTGTGATGGCTCATTTACTGGACTGGAAATTGGAGGACATACATTCCGGTCCTTCACTGACGTTTATTACCTGTGTAAAGTTAGACAAATCCTGAACCTCAGGAAACCTCAGCCTCCACACCTTTAAAATAGGCCTGTGGTAACATCTACCCTATCACCCACACAGGCTGGGTATGGAAGGAACTGGAATGTGTGAAAGAGCACTAACTTGTGAGCCCCAAAGGAAGGGCATCATTTTGACTCAGGTCAGCTCTGAGTTGGCTGAAGGAGCCTAGGTGGCAGAGTACTTGCCTGACATAAAAAATAAATAAATAGAAGTAAACCCTGGATAGCAGGATACCACTGAGCATTCTACAACCTGCAGAATATTCCCTCCAAAGAAAAGGGGCTAAGAAATCCTGATGTAGACTTGGTTTCTGCTCTGTTTCTTAAAGTCGATGGTCAGCCACTGGGGACAAGACATGCCACTGTTCCTTTGATACAGACTTTGACATATTCCACAGCTGGGTCAGAGGGACGGCGCGGAGTCCCTTGCAGCAGCTGGATAGAGAATTTCTGAAAGTAAAAACTACAGCTTTGTATTTTTAGTTGCTTATTTGTTACAGGGTCTCATCACATAGCCCCAGATGACTTAGGACTTCCCATGTTGTCCAGGTTGGCCTCTAACTCCCAGAGACCTGCCTGCCTCTGTCTCCTGAGTACTGTTTAAAGGCATGCACCACCATGCCTAGCGGAATAGTAGGCTTTCCATTTTATTTTATCTTGAGATCATAATATGATTACAATATTTCTCCCTCCCCTTTTATTCCCCCAGACCTTCACTTATATTCCTCCTTGCTCTTTCAAATTCAATAATTGTTATTATATACATATGTGTATATATATGTATATGGTGTATGTATATCTACATATTCATATAATTCGCTCAGTCTGTATGTATGTTTTCAGAAATGACCATTTGGTATTGAACAAGCAATTGCTATGCTCTTGGGGAAGACTGTTTTTCCCATTCTCAGCACTCCTTAGTTGCCCATAGTTCCCCTAGTAATGTCAGAAGCTGCACCTATAAGGTCTCACCAACATGACTGCCTAACCATGAGCTGAGCAAGGTCAATGTCAATAGACACGACAAAGTGGACAGGGGAAAGGCCATGAGATCTTAACCCTACCACAGAACAGTAGGTTTTAATGTGTAGGGCTCACATGAGCAGCATCGGTTTCTCAGGAAGCATGTGAGACATGCAAAACTGAGCCAGTACCCAGTGCTACAAAAATAAATACATAGGAATAGGGAAATGGCTCAGGCAGTAAAGTGTGTGATGGACAGATATGAGGACCTAAGCTCAGATCTCAAGCATCCATGTGAAAAGCCAGGGTCAATAATACATGCCTGTAGTTCCAGCATTGGTGGGCCCAGACTTGCAGATACTTAGGGCTCATTGGCCAGCTAGCCTTGCTAAACTTATAGACTTCAGGTTCCGTGAGAGACCTGTCTCAGAAAATGAAGGTGGAGAGTGATCAGGGAAGATGCCCACAGGTACATGTGTGGACACCACACACATATAGAATGCCCCTTCCATAATAAATAAACACACAAATAGAAATCCAAAGGCTAGAACCCCATCCTGGACACAATGCGTTCCCAAGGCCTGGCAAGCCTTCCCCGGGACGTCAGTGCTATGGGAGCTTGAGAACTGTGGACGGGTTCTTTTGCCGCTCTGTACCTGGAGGATGCACCAGTTTGGGAGTCTGGCTGCTGGAGACTCTTGGTGAGCTATCTGCCCTGGGAGTCTGCTTGCTGGCTGCTTGTCCTCTAAAACCTTATTGGCTAGCTCCAGAAACCAGTGCCATAGAGGGACTCAGCTCTCCCAGTACAGGACATCATGCTGAGAACCATCTGCTCTGAGGCTGATGGGCTTCTCATGTCTGGTGTCATTCTTCTGAATGTGACAGGGAAGATTAACTCTTGGTCCCACGGCCCAAGCATGACTTAGTATAGAACAACACTGCCGCTTCAAGGCTCTCCAGACAGGGCACAGGCAGAAATGGGCCACATGGGGAGGGGCCAGAGCCTGTGACTTTCCCTTTAGTAAGAGACCAGTGAAGGGGGACTATTCTAAATCCCTTCTGAGTACCAGATATGTCACCTGCTCCTAGCTCTGATGCATTCTCTGACTGCGTGGGCCTGAGAAAGTTAGTTACCTTAGATCACAGTGACCTCACAAGTAACACAGGTATAATCATGTCTGTCCACTGCTTCTTTTGTATCCAGGCATTCAGTAAATATGGGCCACATACATACTACGTATCACGTGATATGGAAACTTGAATGAGAATTGAAGATACATGACAAAGTCAATTGGACACATGCGTGTACATCCATCATCACCAACTGTCTATATTAAGCTTATTGAGCACACATAGTAGGAGACAAACTATAGAGTCCCTGAATATCCATGTGGTACTCCTGAGACAGTTTGGGAAGTAATTCTAGAACAAAATGACAGCATTGCACGTGGTTTCTTGGTAGCAGCAATTTCTCGCATCGGCTCTGCTTGCTAGAGGCAAGCAAGGCTCTCATCTAAGAGAGGCTTCCTGACTCGGCTTTAGCTGCAAAACCTTGCAGCTCTTTTAGGAGGTCCTGCCACGAAACACTTAAACGGTGTTGGTGAAAAGCTGAATGCATGCTTCTCAGGGTTTTAGCCGTAACAGGAAAAAAGCTGTGCTGTTTTAAAATGCCGGTTTTCTGGGCTGTCCTGCCAGGGCAAACCTTGACTCTTTTAGGCAGGCAGTCCGACTGAGTGTGGTCTATGAGCAGAATGTTGCAGTTTGCTTGCTGGCAAGGACCTTGAAATGCCATAGAGTTGTGGCAGTGAACACAGCTCTGGCTGGTACCTCAGCCATGATGCTGGAAAGCTAAATAACGGGCTGGGTCTAACCGTCAAAGCCATGGTTTTAGACTCATGTGGTCAGAAAAAAGAGAGAGAGGTACAGTAAAGAGAGGTTCAAAGACGAAGAAAACCTCTAAATGGTTTACTAAGTGTTAAAAATATATGCAGGCTAAAGGTTAAAGTTCTTAGGGTAAAAGAAGAAGAAAGAAAGTAGTTGGGTGTGGTGGTACACACCTTTAATCCCAACACAAGGGAGGCAGAGGTAGATTGACCTCTGTGACCTCTAGGTGTGGTAGTACACGCCTTTAATCCCAATGCCTGGGAGGCAGAGACAGATCTCTGTGAGTTTAAGGTATGGCAGCACTTGCCTTTAATCCCAGCACTTGGGAGGCAGAGACAAGTGGATCTCTGTGAGTTCAAGGACAGCCTGGTCTACAGAGTTATTCCAGGACAAAGATATACAGAGAACCAGTCTCAAAAAGTTAGAGTAAAAATATAAGAAATAGAGGTTAAAATAAAGCCGCATAAAGATGGAAAATAAACAGAGAATCTTGATACTGTATGCTATTATTCTCTCTTTGAATTGTTTGAATGCTGAGGAAGGAGCAACAGCTGCTAAAAGACTTTTGTTTATAAATGCTGCTGAACTAACCCAAGATAGGTATTTTGAAAATACCTTGGTTTCAAAACTGAAGTCAAAAAGTATGTTACTTTGGAGAAGAGATTTTGCTTTTGTTTCCACAGAAAATGAGAGGTTGTGGATTCATTCTGAGTTAAGAAAAGTCCAGTATGAACAAGGAAGGCCACCTGAGAAATCTCCGACAGGAACAGATGGCCCAGATGTCTGAATTCTACATCCAGAACAGATTCAAGACTGCCGCCTGAGATGATTGAGACTCACAGGATACTCCAGTCATGACTTGATTATAACTCTAAGTTTTCTTTAGGTCCCCATAAGACTGTCAGCGTCCCCAACCAGCAGGAAGTAGCCTGAAATACTACGCCCACATTCCCAACAAATGGACTATGGGTATTTGCCTTTGTTTAAAAAAAAAAAAAAAAGAGGGAAATGGTGCGGGAGAATTATCTGTATTCTGTCAATCATGTATTTTAATAAAACGCTGATTGGCCAGGCAGGCAGTATAGGCAGGAAAGCCAGACAGGAAGTAGGGGTGGAGCAAAGAGACTGGGAGTATTCTGGAAGCAGAGCTCCCTCAGCCACTCCTGCACAGACCACCGAAGAGGCAACATGTAAGCTGTCACACTGAGAAAGGTACTGAGCCCATGTGGCTAAAATAGATAAGGATAATGGGGTAATATATGTTATAAGAGCTAATAAGTAGCCTGACCAAATGGGCCAATCAGTTTATAACCTTATGGAGTCCTGTGTGTAATTTCTCTTTGGGATTTGCCAGCTGTTGGGGTACCGGGCGGGACGGAAACCCCAACAAGCCGGCCCTCATGCTACATACTCCCATTAACATTGGAAAGAGTCCAAGCGATGTGTCCCTGCCTTTGTTAGGGTTTCTGTTGCTGGGACAAAACACCATGACCAAAGAGCAAGCTCAGGAGAAAAGGGTTTATTTAGCTTACACTTCCTGATTATAGTCCATCATTAGAGGAAGTCAGGATAGAAACTCAAGCAGGGCAGAAACCCGGGAGACAGCAGCTGAGGCAGAGGCCATGGAGAGATGTTGCTTACTGGCTTGCTCCCTGGTGCTTGCTCAGTCTGCTTTCTTATAACCCAGGACCACCAACCCAAAGGTGGTACCATTCACAGTGGACTGGGCGCTCTCCCATTGATCACTAATTGAGAAAATGCCTTACAGCTGGATCTCATGGGGGTATTTCCTCAACTGAGGCTCCTTCCTCTCTGATGACTTTAGCTTGTGTCAAGTTGACACAAACAGCCAGCACAGTCCCCACGACCATAGGTCTTAACTACACTAAAAAAGCAAGGTCTTAACACAATTTCAAGACCATTACTTCTTTCCATGCTGGCTTCTCATTGGTCACAGTTACTGTATCGTTCACTCTTCTCCCTGCTGTGACCAATTATCTGATAAGAAGCAACCTATGAGAGTGAGGGTTAAGTTTGGCTCCTACTTCCCAAAAGGTTCCAGAGCATCACGGTGAGGATGACCCAACGACAGGGGAATGAGGCAGCTGGTCTCACTGCATCCATCCTCAGAAAGCAGCAGACAGGAAATAGGCCCAGGCTATCAACCCTCCCAGCCCATTCCTGGAGACCCATTTCCCCCTCCAGGACTGCACTTCCCAAGACTCCCACAATCTTCCAAAACAGTGCCGCCAGCTGGGGACCAAGAGTTCAAACTCATGACACAACAAACTGGGTGGCAAGGGGATCACTAGGAGGATTTTAAGAATCCAAATTAAGCCATGTGGTGGTGGTGCATGCCTTTAATCCCAGCACTGGGGAGGCAGAGGCAGACGGATCTCTCTGAGTTCGTAGGCCAGCCTGGTCTACAAGAGCTAGTTCCCAGGACAGGCTCCAAAGCTACAGAGAAACCTTATCTCAAAAAAAATGGGGAGTATAGTTTCGGTTTTATGATTTTACAGTATTCTCAGATATAATAAGCTCTTATTAGCCATTGCAATTTGGGGCTTGGGGCCCAAAGAAACATATAGAGCAGGCCTTATATTGATGGGAGATCTACAGCGTCAACACTGGAAATACATGGATGGAAGAAAAGAAATCGGTTTACAGTGTCTGGAGATGGATGCGGCTCTCTGGAAATGCTAACCTTCTGATATTGTATGTGGGCAATTCAGTTTCTCAGCATCCCTTTAAGGCAGATGTTCTCACCTGCCAGGAATATACTCATGTGGGACAAGTAGACACTGTCTACATGTATTCTACATGTGTGGGTGTGAGCACATGTGTGGAGGCCAGAGGAAGACTCTGCTGTCATTCCTCAGGTGCTATCCATCTTGCTTTTTTTAAAGACAGGCCTCTCATAGGTCTGGGAACTTTCCAAGTAGGCTAGGCTGGATGGTCAGTGAGTCCACACGAGAGTGGTTAATGCCATCATGAAAGGGTGGAGGGTCTCAGAGTGTTCTCTCACCCTCTTTCAACCATTGTAAGTCACTGGGACAATCAGTAGTCTGCATCCTTGAGAACAGATCTCACCAGAACCTAATCACGTCCCAGCCTGGCCCCAGCCTTCCAGCCCTCAGACTGTGAGGTTGAATGTAGTAGGAGGCTCCTTGTTTGTTCCTGGATGCTCAGCCCAGAAATAACCACAGAGCAACTGTATTAATTAAATCAGTGTTTGGCCCATTAGCTCTAGCTTCTTATTGGCTAACTCTTACATCTTAATTTAACCCATTTCTGTTCATCTGTGTACTGGCATGTGGCTGTGGCTTACTGGGTAAAGTTCTATCCCATCTGTCTCTGGAGGGACTACATGGCATCTCTAAACTCCGCCTTCCTTTTCCCAGCATTCAGTTTAGTCCCCCCCCCCTGCCCCGCTTAGCTCTATTCTTTTGTCCTATCACAGGCCAAGACAGTTTCCTTATTAACCAATGGTATTTACAGCATACAGAGGGGAATCCCACATCAGTTGAGTTGCTGTTGTATGAGAGACACCACCTAGTCTGTATGTGTAATGGCCACTGATCTTCTTGCTGTAATAGCTGGGTCTTTGGGGTTAACAATTCTGTTTGCTTCCTTGAGCTTTTCTTGATTCAAGCTGTCTTGTAGCATCAATGGATGGAGAATACATACATGGGATAAATACAGTAAATCACAGTTCTGTGAGTTCTTCACATAAAAGTTAATAAGGAAGAAAGAGACACAAAGCACAGAATCTTTTTCTGTACAATTGCCTTTCAAACACACATGCTGGGATCATAAACAATACCAGTGGTAGTGGGAGAGGGAGCTGGTTCCTGGAGGCCGGCACTGCAGACCATATGGAGCAGCAGAAGCCCGCCAAGGGCACTTCATGGTGAAGTAGCATGCAACTGCTGCCTGGACGGTTGCTATTAGTCAGTGTCTGAGCCAGAGAAGGGGGAAAGATCTCACCAGGCTGCAGCTCCAAAACCCCAAACAAAACCTTATTAAATGTGACCCAACTTTGTTGGCCCTAATACAGATAGATGTAAAGTATTTCAAATAGAAAGATGGATTCACCGAGTTCTCAATAAGAGCTTACCTTCCGGCAGGACATTGCAAATGATCAAGGGTTGACTTTATAGGAGATAATATCTAATGTGTGTTAAATGATTATGATTGAAGCCAAGGGGACAAGGCCATCGTGTTAATAGATGAACCCCAGACATGGTCCTTGTTTTGTGGGTTGCACAATGATTATTCTGAAGTAATCTGAGAAACTGTCCCTTAAAATAACTAGGGAGCAATGAAAACCCTTTGCTATGGGGAGAGCAACAGAAATAAACCACACTCAGGATGCATTAGCTGTCATAAGTTTGCAGAATAATTTAGTTGTCAGGTAAATTTCTTAAAGGGATGAAGGGGCCTTGATTTTTGAATTGTTTGCACTGATGCAGTATTATTTTGTGGGCAACAGAAGAGTTATGAAGCCTACCAGACCCTGTTGCACACACCACGTATATTTATTCTGATTTTCACAGGAAGCCTGTCAGGTAGGGGTTGTTCAGGTCTGTTCTGTGTCAGTTCTCTCCCTTGGTTAACCTGGGGTAAAGGGAGGATGTGGTAGAAAGAAAGCAAATGTTAAGAAACATGGCCTGTCGTTTGTTTGCTTAACTAGTATGGTCTTGTAGAAAAACCTCATTAAAGTCCTAGGTGATTTCCCTATATGCTGAGAGGTGAACAATCCAAGATGTCATGGAACGGAGCCTCATGGACAAGACCAGGATGATTGAATTCATCACAGACACAGCAGCTAGAACCTTGGGGCAGGAAAACAGACATATAAAGGTGCAGCCAGGGTGGTCAGACCATATCACCATCAGCATCCTGGGTAAAGCAGTGTTTGTTTTTCTTACACATCAAACGTTCTCACAGATGGTGTTAAGTATCACTGACACAGTCTAGAGTCAATTGTGAAGCAAGCCTCTGAGCACACTGGAGGATTATTTTGATTGTTCTAACTGAGGTAGGAAGATATACTCACTGTGGGTGGAGCATTTTCTTTCTTTCTTTTTTTTTTTGTGGGAATGTAGAAAAACTTTTATTTTGAAATAAACTTTTCTTATTTAAGTAAATCCAGAGAACAAGTATGAAAATCTCCAACTTGCAAATTTGTGCTAATCCTAAACTATTTAGTTAAAGATTTTCTATTACCAGATTTCTTTATTTTATTTTTTTGAGACACAAAATCATATATTTTGTAAAAAGTTACACAGAAGTATTTTCTGCCTAGATTGTATTTATTCTGAGTTTATCAATTATTTTTTCCTTTTCGTTTTTATTGTACTATATATTTTTCTGTGCTCCCCTCCCTTTCTCTTCTCCTTCTGCTCTATTCCCCTTCAACCCTCTCCCATGGTCCCCATACTCCCAATTTATTCAGGAGATCTTGTCTTTTCTACTTTTTTTCTACTTTCCGTGTAAATTAGATCTCGCAGGGTCCTCTCCAGGGAGGGTCAAGATTGCTCCCACAGGCTATTTAAACTGCCCCCCAGAGAACAAACATGTAGTCTCTCCGGGTCCCCTTTCCCGTTTGTGTTTTCTTGCAGGGCTTCCTGGGAGCGCTGGCATTCATTAAACCTGGGCCTTCTCTAATTTGGTTTGATTTTGTCTTATTTGAATTATGCATTGGCAGAGAGGTTTGTCAGTCCAGAAAACTTAATATTTATATGGTGGATTACATTGACAAATATTCATATGTTGAACCATCCCTGAATCTCTGGGATGAAGCTGATGTGATCATGGTGGATGATTTTTCTGAGGTGTTCTTGGATTTGGTTTGCCAGTATTTTATTGAGTATTTTTGCATCAACGTTCATGAGTGAGATTGGTCTATAATTCTCTTTTTTAGTAACGTCGCTGTGTAGTTTGGGTATCAGGGTAATTGTAGCCTCATAAAAAGAGTTTGGCAATGTTCCTGTTTCAATTGTGTGGAACAATTTGTGGAGTGTTGGTACTAGTTCTTCTTTGAAAATCTTGTAGAATTCTGAGCTGAAACCATCTGTTCCTGGGCTTTTTTTGGTTGGAAGACTTTTGATGATGATTTCTTTTCTTTCTTGATGTGGGAGAATTGTCTGTATTCTGTCAATCATATTTTAATAAAACGCTGATTGGCCAGGCAGGCAATATAGGCGGGAAAGCCAGACAGGAAGTAGGGGTGGAGCAAAGAGACTGGGAGTATTCTGGGAAAACAGGACGCTCCCTCCACTCCTGCACAGACCACCGAAGAGGCAACATGTAAGCTGTCACACTGAGAAAGGTACTGAGCCCATGTGGCTAACATAGATAAGGATAATGGGGTAATATATGTTATAAGAGTTAACAAGAAGCCTGACCTAATGGGCCAGTCAGTTTATAATCTTATGGGGTCCCGTATGTGATTTTCTTTGGGGTTTGCCGGCTGGGGGGTACTGGGCAGGACGGAAACCCCGACAAGTCGGCCCCCTCATGTTACACTTTCTTTTTTTTTTTTTTTTTAGCAGTTATAGGACTATTTAATTTGCGTATCTGGTCTTGATTTAATTTTGGTAAGTGATCTTTATCCAGAAAAATTGTCAATTTCCTTTAAGTTTTCCAATTTTGTGGAGTACACGTTTTTAAAATATGACCTGATGATCCTCTGTATTTCCTCCGTGTCTGTTGTTCTGTCCCCTTTTTCATTTTTGATTTTGTTAATTTGGATATTCTCTCTCTGCCTTTTGGTTCGTTTGAATATTTTGTTGATTTTCTCAAAGAACCAACTCTTTGTCTCATTGATTCTTTGTCTTTGTTTTCTTTGTTTCTATTTTGTTGATTTCAGCTCTCAATTTGATTATTGCCTGCTGTCTAGTTCTCCTAAGTGAGTTTGCTTCTTTTTGTTCTAGAGTTTCAAGTGTTCTGTGAACTCACGAGTGTGGGATTTTTCCAGCTTCTTTATGTAGTCATTTAGTACTATGAATTTTCATTTTAACACTGCTTTCATTGTGTCCCATAAATTTGGACATGTTGTGTGGTCATTTTCATTGAATTTTAGAAAGTCTTCAATTTCTTCCTTTAATTCTTCCTTGACCCATTAATGGTTCAGATAAGCATTGTTTAATTTCCATGTGTTTGTTGGCTTTATGGAATTAAAGTTGAATTTCTGGAATTGCTGTTGAATTATAATTTTAAGCCATGGTGATCTGAGAAGCTACATGGAATTATTCCAATTTTTTTTTTTATCTGTTGAGGTTTGCTTTGTTACCTAGCATGTGGTCAGTTTTTGAGAAGGTTCCATGAGGTGCTGAGAAGGAGGTATATTCTTTTATGTTTGGATGAAATGTTCTCTAGATGTCTGTTAAGTCCATTTGAGTCATAACAGCTGATAGTTCCCTTATTTCTTGGTTGATTTTTCTGTCTGACAAACCTGCCTAGTGGTGAGCATGGTGTGTTGAAGTCTCCCACTATTAGTGTGTGGGGTTTAGCACATAATTTAAGCTTTAGAAGTGCTTCTTTTACATATGAGGGTGCCCTTGTATTGGGGGCATAGATGTTCAGTATTAAAATTTCCTCTTGATGGGTTTTTTCCTTTTACTAATATGAAATGTCCTTCTTTGTCTCTTTTGATTGATTTTAGTTTGAAGTCTATTTTGTTAGATATTAGGATAGCTGCACCAGCTTGTTTCTTACATCCATTTGATTGGAAAAATTTTTCCCTACCTTTTACTCTGAGGTAATGTCTGTCTCTGAGTTTGAAGTGTGTTTCTTGTATGCTGCAGAAGGATGGATTCTGTTTTCATATACGATCTCATAGCCTGTGTCTTTTTATAGGTGAGTTGAGTCCATTTATATTAAAGAATATTAATGACCTGTGATTGCTAGTTTTTGTTATTTTAGTTTTCATTGTTGGTGATGTTATTGCGTGTGCTTTCCTTTTTGGGGGATTTGCTGCTGTGAGATCATCTATTGTCTGTGTTCTTGCAGATGTAGCCAGGTTTCTTGGGTTGGAGTTTTCCTTCTAGTACTTTGTGTAGGGCTGGGTTTGTGGCTAGGTATTGGTTAAATCTGGTTCTGCCATGGAATATCTTGTTTTGTTCTTCTATGATGATTGAAAGTTTTGCTGGATATATTAGTCTGGATTGGCATCCATAGTCTCTTATTGTCACCAAGGCCAGCTGGACTGGGACTGAACGAGCATGTGATCAAACTGGATTCTCTGAATGTGGCTGACATGGGGGCTGACTGAGAAGCCATTGACAATGGCACTGGGTCTTGTTTCATCTGCATGGACTGGCTTTTTGGGATCCTGGTCTGTTTGGATGCTCACCTTCCTGGACCTGGAGGGAGGGGCGAGGAACTTGGACTTCCCACAGGGCAGGAAACCCTGACTGCTCTTGGGACTGGAGAGGGAGGAGAAGAGGGAGTGGGGGGAGCGGGAGGGTATTGAGAGGAGGGGAGGAAGTGGAAATTCTTATAAATAAATAAGTCAATTAAAAAAAAGAAAGTTTTGCTGGGTATATTAGTCTGGATTGGCATCCATAGTCTCTTATTGTCTGCATAAAACTTGACCAGGACCTTCTGTCTTTCATTGTTTTCATTGAGAAATCAGGTGTAATTCTGATAGGTCTGCCTTTGTATGTTACTTGGCCTTTTTCCTTTGCAACTCTTAATATTCTTTCTTTATTCTCTATGTTTAGTGTTTTGATTATTATGTGGCAAGGGGACTTTTTCTTTGGTTCAGTCTATTTGGTGTTTTGTAAGCTTCTTGTATCTTCATATGCATATCTTTTTTTAGTTTTCTTCTATAATTTTGTTGAATCTATTTTCTATGCTTTTGAATTGGACTTCTTCTCCTTCTTCTATACCTATTATTCTTAGGTTTGGTCTTTTCATGGTGCCCCATATTTCCTGGATATTTTGGGTTAAGCTTTTGTTAGATTTAATGTTTTCTTTGACCAATGAATTTATTTCCTCTATGGTATTTTCAACACATGAGATTCTGCTGTTTATGCTTGTATTTGTGGTTCCTGATCATTTTTTCATAATTTGTTTCTATATTTCCTTTGGTTTGTTTTTTCTTTATTTTATCTTTTATGGTTTTCAAGTCTTAAAGAGTTTCTTTCATCTGTTTGACTTCTTTTTCATAGTTTTCTTTAAGGAATTTGTTGCTTTCTTTCAATTTTTTACTTGTCTTTGAAGGAACCCACCCTAGTCTCCAATTTGAGATGTTTTTATTATCAACAAGGCCAGAGAAAAACAGGATATCTGTGGGCAGCAGAAGCAGTCTTGAGAAAAACAACCAGTCCTTTGTGTATCAAAACCCGAGGGGGCAGAAACTGGCTGAAACTGGCTTAAACTAGATTTGTTTTTGTCCTGATGTTGACCCACTTCATATGTTAATTTGAACTGACCAATGGTGTTGCTGTTGCTATGCTTCCCCGTTATATAACGCTGAGACCCTATAAATGCTTGCTGGAAAAATACGTGTGTGTGTGTGTGTGTGTGTGTATGTGTATGTGTGTGTGTGTGTGAAGGCTCAGTCTTACAGGAGTACCGGGAGTACTGAGTCGCCCATTGGTGCCTTTGACAATAAAGAATCCTCTTGCTGTTTGCATCCATTGGCGTGGCTTATTGAGTCTGGGGGGAGTCCTTCCTGAACCCTAGAAATTAGGGTCTTTCAGTCTTTTCCTTCATTTCTTTGAGGGAATTTTTCATTTCTTCTTTAAGGGCCTCAAACATTCTCCTAAAGTTATTTTTTAGGTCATTTTCTTCTGCTTCCTCTACATTTGGTTGTTCCAGTCTTGCTGTTGTAGGGTCACTAGTTTTTATTGGTGTCATACTGCTCTTTGTGGTGTTGAATGTGTTCTTACCTTGTCGACCTTTCTTTTTCTCTAATTTGTGTAGTTGGGGCTGGTGATCAATGTTCCAGGTGCCAGTGATTTCAAGGCTCAGATGGTTGTTCCTCGTGGTACAGTCAGGGCCATGGTTTCAGTCACCTCAGAGGTCACTCAGTGTTCCTGAAGGTTGCTCAGCACTCCTGGGAGTAGCTCTGCAATCCCAGGGATTGTTCGGGGCTGACCCCACAGTGGTTGTTTGTTTGAAGCTACTCCCACTGAGATTGCTGCCTTGGGCCTGCTCTGGCACAAGTCACTGGCTCAGGTCTGCTCCCTTGGAGGTGGCTTCTTTGTACCTGTAAAGGTCTTTGCCCCAGGCCTGCTCTAGTGGAGGTGTCTAGCTCAGGCCTGTTCTCACAGAGGTTCCTGGCTTGGGCCGGCTCCTGCAGAGGTCTCTGGCTTAGGCCTGTTCCCTCAGTGGTTGCTCCTTTGTACCTGGTCCTGTGGAGGTCACTGCCTCCAGGTATAGCATTTTCTGACTGGGGTCCTAGACTATGTAAACAGGGGCAGATAGGCAGCATCATGCATCTATCACTCTCAGTTCCCTGATTGTGGATGTCACACGATCAACTGCTTCTAGTTCCTGATGCCTTGACTTCACTATGGACTGTGCCCTTGAGATGTGAACCAGAATACATCTCTTCTCTCTTGCATGGCCTCTCTTTGAGCATTTGGTTATAGCAACAGGAAAATTAACCAAGACAGACTTCAAGACTTTTTTGTGTGTGTGTGACCTCATGTTGTTCTCTCTTGGAAACACGAGTCTGGCTTCATTTTCTGATAAATGTAATTGTAACAGGCACTTAGAAAGCATTGCTCAAAAGTGTTGGTTCCTTACTGGGCCACAGATGCCCTGTGGGCCACTAAACCAAGGCAAGCTTTGTCATTTCTATCTCCATTTTTTCTATTTGTCTTTATTCCTCTAATCAGACCCCTGTTTGACTCTGCACATAGGCATGATAATCATTCTGCCCCAAACTGGAGTTACCCAGCCTGTCTCGTTTCCTTTCAAGGCTGATGACACAGACAAGAGTTGGGTATGTTACAGCAACCTGGCTGAGACCTTGACAAAGTCACCAGTGTGCACTCACTGTTCTAAACCTCCAGTCACCCTGGATTCCAGGAACAGTGGAGTTGCAGAGATAACCATGAGAAGATTACCCAGGAAATAGGAGAAATTTGACAGCTCCTTGACAGAGATAGGCTGCCACTCTCTGTGTTAAAAAGTAACCTTAACATGGGAGCCAGACTGGAGCTCTCAAGAAACAAGGATTTCTCAGCAACTTTCTTGTAGAGCCAAGGTCAAGATAATGACCAAGCAGATGACAGCAGGGCCAAGTCAGTGCAAGTATGCATATTTGTGCCCTTTGCCTCAGTTCTTCCTCTATTTCAACCTAGAAGTTATGTCAGTAGCGCAAAGATTGGCTGGAATGCTTGTTCATCATTCCCAGCACAGTTGTGTTTATTCAAACACTTCCCTGCCTTCTCCACAACTTTTGTTTGTTGTGTGTGTGTGTGTGTGTGTGTGGTAAGTGGCCAGACCTAGAGCCAACCCTCAGACTATTCTGGTTCATAGTCCAAAGGCTCCAGAATCACATATATCTTCACTCCAAGGGTGATGATGCTCCTATGGACAACACTCCACAACTAAAAGACCTCTCCAGTTGTACTAGACATAGCTTTACACTTACTCTTGATAGACAGAAAATCCTCCCAGAGAAAAGGCTAGAACATGTCATGATAAAATCACCCATACAAGGGTGTCCCTATGCAGGGTTTATCTCAGCAGTCGGCTGTGTACCCTGTTACCAGCTTCCTAGTTGCTCCTACTAGGCTCAGAGCCTTGGGAAGGCCACAGGGAGAACTGTGGGCCCAATGTGTGCTGGTTTTTCCATATGCAGAAAGGTGACTCTGGAAACATTTCCCCTCATCTTTCCATGTCTTTAATAGTATTTGTCAATTTCACCTTATGAGTGTGTGATGGTTTGACTAGGAATGGCCCCCGTAAACTCATGTGTTTGAGTGCTTGGCTCATAAGGACTGACACTACTGGGAAGTGTGGCCTTGCTGGAGTAGGTGTGGCCTTGTTGGAGTATGTATGTCACTATGGAGACAGTATTTGAGGTCTCATGTATGCTCAAGTCAAACTCAGTGTGGAAGTCTCCCTCTGCTGCCTGTGGATCAAGATGAGGACCTCTCAGCTATCTCCCCAGCACCATGTCTGCCTGCATGCTGCCATGTTTCCTGTCATAATGACAATGGACTAAACATCTGAACTATAAGCCACCCCAATTAAATGTTTTCCTTTACAAGAGTTGCCATGGTCATGGTGACTCTTCACTGCAATAGAACACTGACTAAGACAGTGTGTGAGTGTTTTACTTGGATGTATGTGTGTATATCATATGTGTACCTGATGCCCATGGAGGTCAGAAGAGGTCATCATATTCCCTGGAACTGGAGTTACAGATTATTGTTAACCGTGATGTGGGTGCTGGAAGCTGAACCCAGATCCTCTGCAAGAACAGTAAGTGCTTCTAACTGTTAAGCTGTCTCTCCAGCCCCTCTTTCCATGATTTCTAAAACTATGTCCTAAAATAAAGTCCAAAGAAGAAAATCTAACCTCCTCCAACTCCACCACTGCCAAATGATTAGCACTTATCTTGAGTTGCAGGATGGTCAGAAAAATAAGTTAAGCACGTATTATGAAAATACTGCACAATATGGAATTCTGATTTTTTTGTTTAATACTATGTAAACCATCTTCTTAATGACTTTATAAGATTTAGATTTTAACTGTTTTCTTTTTAGTTTTTATTTATTTTTTTATGGTATAGGCTACTAGAAAGACCAAAACAGGAGGATTATAAACTCAAGACATACCTGAGCTATATATAGATAGAGTTTAGTCTGAGCCATTCAGTGAGACCCTGTATCAACATGAAAAGTAAAATTGGTGCTTGATTGTTAGTCCATGATGAAGTGCTTGCCTAACACATACAGGACCCTGGATTTAAGACCCCTGGTCCTGGAGTTTCTTTGTCAGGAAGCTTTTGATTACGGATTCACTATTCCGCCTCTGCTCAGAGTGTTTTGTGTATCTAATTCTCTTCCCACCTTCATGGATGCTAAATTCCTCATTTGTATCTGCACACGGGAAACTGAGGGAGGAAGGGTGTAAAACCCAGGGACAGAGTGAGAGGTCCAGCCCCGGTTACTAACGATGGCCCCTTTATCTGTGGAGCCCCAGTTTCTAATGATGGTCCCTCTATCTGTGGAGCCACAAGTTCTAACGAGGGCCCCTCTATCTGTGAAGCCCCAATTTCTAATAATAGCCCCTCTATCTGTAGAGCCCCAGTTTCTAATGATGGCCCCCTCTATCTGTGGAGCCACAGTTTCTAATGATGGCCCCTCTGTCTATATGTGGAGCCCCGGTTTCTAATTATGGCCCCCTCTATCTGTGGAGCCCTGCGCTCAGTGCTGTTCTGCCGCGCAGGTGCAGCCGAAGTGGCCGGGGTGTTGGGGGCCTATGATCAAAAGCTTACGCATTTTGAAGTTTTAGTGCTCATTTCCTGCTGGCCCTTATTGAAAGACATCTGCGGTGTTTCATACCAGCTTCTCAAGCATATACACATTGCAGAGCTGGCAAATGTTGAGTTGCAAGAACACATTTCTTGTAAACTTTATATGAAAGAAGGGACCCCTCAGTGGAAGCTCTTATCACCCCACTTCCAAGTCTGAACTACTTTGTGCACCCAGCTCAGTGTGGTTTGAGACTCCCGTGGGACTTTAGGACTTCATTAACTTTTGATATGTCTGCCTGCAGAATACATTAAAACCAAGAGGAACCAGCCCCTTTGATACCTACTGAAATTACTTGGGGTGAGTGAGACGGAAATATGGAACATGCAACAAACCCACTTAGTTTATTGGGGAGGGGTGTACAGGCCTGGTGAAGGTCGGTGTGGAGAGAGAGAGAGAGAGAGAGAGAGAGAGAGAGAGAGAGAGAGAGAGAGAGAGAGAGAGAAAGAGAGAGAGAGAGAGAGAGAAAGGGCTGAAGATGGCGCCTCTAGTTTTTAAGGGTTGCCTCGTGCATGTGCACAGGGGATGGCGTGGTTACGTCATTCACAGGTGACAGAGCTCACGCATGCACGCAAGGGCTCACGCAGTTGCGTCAGATGTAGGTGATGCAACCATGCCACGCATGGGTCACCTTTAAGATCCCCCAGGGCCATTAAGCACTTCTGCCTGAAGGCTTGTCTACATTTGCGCGACCCTGGAATCCGGAAGTATCAGCGATACTGTGGCTGAATCATTACATCTACAGTTATGGTTATCACACATATATTACTGTGAGCCTGACTGAACACTCTCGTATCCAGTGCTGGTGCCACACTCCTACTTTCTATCTTAGCCGTCTTCCTAGAAAACATACTGATTTTCACAGGATTTCTCACAAGTCTCTCCCAGAAAAACTTCAATAAAGCCCAAATTTACTAATGGGCAAAATATTTTCAAGTATGAATGCTGGGGTAGCTGTGAGGCCAAAAGTGGGAGCCTGTTTCCATCTTGTCTGAAGGTCAGAGAGTTTTAACCTATTCAAAGTTATTGACAACAAATATGGCTACGCATCCTGACCTAGGTTGTGGTTACTTGGTCTTTTTAACATTAAGATGGCCCATACAGGAAATCCACCTCCACTCTGACAGATAGTCAGGATATTCAAGCATAATTCTGCTCCTTCTCTTGAAATAGAAGGTTTGACCTTGGGAATGGCTGCTTCAGGAATCTTGGTCTAGGGTGGATTCACTGCCTAAACAACAGAATGTTTTTCTCATGAATTAATGGCTTGATGGTTCAAAGTGCTGAAGCAAATAACTGTTCTGGTTGTCCTTTGTATCATGTAAAAGCACTGTTCTATATTCTTCCCTCTGTGGTATTGGTATATAAAAGTGTATGGAAAATTTAACACAGGAATTTCAGTATTCACTGGAACTCCCTCTGGTACTATCCTATGTTTTCTGTTTTATTATTTTCACTTGCGTCTTTGTACCCTACACTAACTTTCCTAATCCCCATACCCCTACCCTGGTAGGTGGTATTTTTTTTGTTGAATCTGATCTCTGACAGCAGAGGGAAATAGACAGCAAGCTGCCCACCTCCTTACTCTTTCTTTCCCCTCTCACTGGACATAGTCATTGTTCCTTTCCTGATGTGGGATTCCCCTCTGTACGCTGTGAATACTACTGGTTAATAAAAAAAAACTGTCTTAGGCCTGCTCAGGGCAGAATATAGGTAGGTGGGGAAAACTAAACTGAATGCTGGGAGAAAGAAGCTGGTGTCAGGAGAAGCCATGTAACCTCGCGGGAGCCAGATAGAACTTTACCTGGTAAGCCACAATCACATGGCGATACACAGATTGATAGAAATGGGTTAAATTAATATGTAAGAGTTAGACAATGGGAAGCTAGAGCTAATGGGCCAAGCAGTGATTTAATTAATACAGTTTCTGTGTGGTTATTTCGGTTCTGGGCAGCTGGGACCAACAAGCAACCTCATATAACACTTTCTGTATATCAGGCATTGTGTCTGAAAGCTCCAGCAAGGAAATAGGACTACTTTTAGTTTTAGGGTTATATCAGAAGCCTGGATAAACATCCAGAAAATGTCAATGTGGCTCTGACGTTACTCTCTTATTCCCGTAAAGTTGTTTATTATTTGTTTTAATTTTTTCCTTAGAAAAGAACACAATCATAGTCAAGTAAAATATATACAAGAGTGTCTTTGTTATGAAATACTATGACCTAGTTGGTCTTTGGTTGAAAATGAGCAGTCTTCCCACGTGTGGAGTTTATTCCAGGGTTTCCAGAATTTTTCCTTAGAATATGAATCATAATTATAAAAATTAAGGATGGTAGAGTGCCTGCCTAGTATGGATGGTCCTGTGTTTAATCTCTATCACCATAAAAATTAAATTTTAATTCTTTTTAATAGCAATAACATATACATTTTATGACATGGTATTTACCTACCCTATAAAAGATAGTGTCTGGAATAGTGTCTATTCTATCCTTCAGCTTGAAAGATAAACGTTTTCTTAAATAAGAATTTTTTCACCTTAAGAAGGAACAGAAATTATCATCAGGCTGGTGACAGGTGACAGTAAGTACATCTGGAGCCAAGCCTGCTCTCCGACCACTATTCCCACTAAACAGGATGAGAACTTTTTCCAAAGACATAGTTTAGGTCAAGAGTAAAAAAATGTAAAAAGTGATCAAAATATTTTGTTCTACAGGAAAGGAAGGAAAGTCTCACACAGTACCAGAGTCATGTCACCATGACCTAAGAGCCAACACTGAGGTGATCTCATTCACCGGAGATGAGATGACTTAAGTGGCAATAAAATTAATAAGCATCCACATAAATGTAACAAAATCTATGAGTTTCATAAGAACAAAAACATCCATGGAAGATAACTCAGAACCAATTCCCTAGAAACCTGTATGTAAAGGAAATAATAATCAAGCATTTATCTATCCATTCCTGTATGAACCATTTTCCGGAGCTGATGAGGGAGAAAGTTTTCTTCAGATGCATGAGGATGTCAGAATTAGAATATATTCACTTCTTCCCCTTAATGGGTATTAAAATAAATGACCTGAAATAAATGAATAAATGACATAGGTGTTAACCATGATTGAGGGCAGGTATTACCAGGTCAAGGGTGAATGCCTGAAGCAGGGGGACAACAGTAGACCCCACTGATAACTTTGACTTCCGGAAAATCAGACATTGTGTCATGTGATAAGAAGTTTACCTCTCCAGAAAGTAGCGATGCAGACTTAGAAACCCATTATGATTCCCTTTACCCAAATATAGTATTGTACTTATTTTATTGGAAATGCAAAAAAGTAGAAGAACATAATATTGGTTAAAGTATTAAATATTGGTAAAAGTACCAATCAAACAGGTGAAACTAGCAACAATCTTAGTTTTAGATCCTAGAGAGCAAACGAATCTGTTGCTTTAAGACAAAAATCTTAGCAGACACAAAAAACAGGGCAGGGTGTCCTTGCACACCTTATGTTTTTGCTCTGATTCTTACTATAGCAAAAAAAAAAACTGTTGAAAAAAGAATGACGAGAAGAGAAACTTAAATGCTATTTGATGGTATTAAGAAATTATTGTTACTGGGTGGTGGTGGCTCATGCCTTTAATCCCAGCACTCAGGAGGCAGAGGCAGGAAGATGGACCTGAGTTTGATGTCAACCTGGTCTACAGAGCGAGGTCCAAGATAACTAGAGCTGTTATACAGAGAAACCCTGTTTCAAAAAGCAAAACAAAACCAAACAAAACCAAAAGGCAAAACAAACAAACAAACAAAAAGAAATTATTGTTGTGTTTGTTGAGTGCTTATGTACTTTTTTATTTTTTAAATCAGGGTGCTAAAATTGCAGACACATTGAAGAACTTCATGAAAATTACGTCTATACAGGAATTATCTCGCATCCACAGCGAAGAGGAAGAGGGACACATATGTGCAGAAAGGAGACAGAACTGGTCTGAGGTGATCAGCATCAAGCGGAGCGATTGCTTCATGACTTTTGCATGTTTCAGCAATTCCATAATAGGCACCAAAGCATCTGGCATCATTTGAACTAACATTGATCAATAGCCTGGGAAGAGCTTGGGGATGCCTCTGTAGTGGAGAAAACACTCTCCCAGAACTGCTGCTGCCCCTGGGAAGCTGGGGAAGGCACAAATGAGGACAAAGGCTAGGCTGTTGGCAGAGCCGAAGATGGCATGCCTTTTGAACAAATCTGACCACTGGGGAGAGAGAGCAGTCATGTCAACATGGATCCTGATCTAGCAGGGACAGGGCAACAGAAAGGAGACAGGATGATCCACCCACAGCTGCGGAAAAGCCGAGGGGACTGTGAGCAGTCAGTTGTAGATAACGGTGGAGGATTCCACTAGGGAAACCCCAAAGAGCCCAGAAATGCAATGCAAACAAAGAGAGGTCAGAGTCCACCGGGGTGCAGGAAACTCAGCTTTAAATTTCTGCCAGGGCATGAGGTAATCAACACCAGATTATAACCGAGACCAATCACATATACCATCTTGTCCCTGACATTCCAACCTCCCCTGCTTCAATCTTAGCAACTCGGAACATCCTAGTAGGGAGTAGAGGGCAGACAGGTAGGTCAGTGTCTGATCCAAGCAGGTGGGGGAGAGGATTCCTCACACTAAGGGGAACCCAGTGTTCTGATTAAATATTGCCAGTCAGTTTAACCACAGTAGCTTACACCACCACCACCCCTGCCGTGCCCTCTGCCTCTTCCCCCTACTCTTTATTTCTTGAGGCTGGAAGCTTCAGACCCATAGTGGAGACAGGATCTGACTCCGTACCAACCTGGGCTGCTCTCAACCTTACTTAGAGAAGTTTCTTTTAGCCATGGATAGCAAGCCGTCGGTGAAGAAAAGCATATGTCATCTAAATGCTGAGAGCAAGAGACCAAATTCTCAGTCCCCAGGGAGACTTCTCCATCACCCCTCACCACCCCTCTGGCTCAGAGGGACAGTGAAGAAGAGGAACCAAGAAGGATGCAAGAGTGGGAGGATGGGGAAGAATGACGCAAAGCGCTGCCTTCGGGACACGACAAGGTTGATGTGCTCAGGAATTCCCAGCAGCTATGGTTACCCGAGGAAGACATGCAGAAGAACAAACCACTAGCCAGCTAAAATTCCAGCACAGATAGAGCTATAATCTCCAGTCTCCACCGTTTGCTGAGACGCTACTGGCTATTGTTAGTTATGGGCGGGGGAAACCCATTGTATTTTACAGATGTGGCCACTGATTGGCCTCTCACGCTCTAGTGGATGACCCCCTACAGCCATGCATATGTGAACCATAGTAATTGGACTTCATGGGTTATTAAGAAAAGACATAAAGTTGTGGGGGGGCTGTTGAGAGGGATGTAGGGGAGTTAGAGGAGGGAAATGTAACACATATTCTAGTTGTTCTTAATAATAAAAACCCAGATTCAGATATTAGGGGTTGAAAGCTGAAGGATCAGAGAAGCAGTGTGGCCAGTCACTAGAGAGACCTTTTATCTCTACCAGTGCTCAGACCAAAGGGGTGATCCTGTCCCCAGACTACATCCTCAGACAGCAATGAACTCCTGATTCCTCCAACCTTATATTCCTCTCTCTGTCTAGCCATATCACTCCTGCCTCCACCTCCCTAGCACTAGGGATCACAGGATGGGTATCTGAGATACCATCTTACACTAGTCAGGTTTCCAGGTTCTGGCTATTACACATAATGTCACTATGGACATAGTTGAACAAATGTCCTTATGATTGAGGATCCTTTGGGTATTTGCCCAAGAGTGTTATTGCTGGGTCCTGAAGGTAGGCTGATTTCCAATTTTCTGAGAAACCACCATACTGATTTCCAGAGTGGTTTTAAAGTTTGCACTCCCACCAGCAGTGGATGAGTGTTCCCCTTACTCCACACTCTCTCCAGAATAAGCAGTCAGTGGTGTTTTTCATCTTAACCATTCTGACTAGTGTAAGACAGTATCTCAGAGTCGTTTCAATTTGCATTTCTCTGATGGCTAAGGATGTTGAACATTTTCTTAAGTGTCTTTTGGCCATTTGAGATTCTTCTGTTGAGAATTCTCTGTATAGATCTGTGCCCCATTTTTTTTAACTGGAATATTTGGTATTTTGATGTTTTATTTCTTGAGTTCTTTGTGTATCAGTCCTCTGTCTGATGTGGGGTTTATGAAGATCTTTTCCCATTCAGTAAGCTGCAGATCCTGGAAACAATCTAGATGCCCCTCAACTGAAGAATGGATAAAGAAAATGTGGTACATTTACATAATGGAGTACTACTCGGTAGTAAAAAAACAATGACATTTTGAAATCTGCATGCTTTTGGATGGGACTAGAAAAAAAATCCTGAGTGAGTTAATCTAGACTCAGAAAGGCGAGCATGGTATCTACTCACTCATAAATGGATACTAGCTGTAAAGCAAAGGATAAGGAGCCTATAGTCCACGACTCCAGAGAAGCTAAGCAACAAGGAGAACCCAAAGAAAAACATTTATAGAGCCCCCTGGGAAGAGGAAATAGACACGATCTCCTGAGAAAATTGAGAGCATGGGGGTAGGGGAGAGAAGGGAGAGTGGAAGGGGAGGGGGAGAGAGAAAAGGAGGAGGAGAACTTGAGGGAACGGGATAGTCGAGATGGAGGAAGGACAGAGATGAAAGCAAGGAAAGGGATATCTTGATTGAGGAAGCTATTATGGGACAAGCAAGAAACCTGGCTCTGGAGAAATTTTCAGGAATCCACAAGGACGACCCGAGATAAGACCCTAAGCAATAGAGGAGAGGGTGCCCCAACTGGCCTTGCCCTGTAGTCAGATTGATAAACATCTTAAATGTCACCATAGAACCTTCATCCAGCAACTGATGGATGTTTTAAATGGTTGAAAATATTAAATGGCTGTTTCATAACATCGAAACTTTTATGGAATTTAAGTATCACTGATACTTAAATTGATAGGGTCACTGATAGGGACCATCATAGCCTCTTCACCCAAAGACTCAAAACTGAAGCTATACATCACCCCGGTATCTACTCAAATTGTATGCACGTGATTCACTTTCAGATGGGTAAGCCTCGGGGGATTTCAGGGCTACTGTCTATGTGGAGAAAGAGGTTTTTACTTCTAAGGAAAGAAGCTGCAGGAGAGAAGCAACACCAAGGACAGAAAGCCAGGCTTATTTATTTGGCCGACAGAGTGAGACTTCCCCGTGGAGACTACTGGTGGTAGGTCGGTGTGTTCAAAGAAAACTTGAAAATGACCTCAAGGCTGAACATCATTTCAAAAGTTGCTCTCCTATAGCTGGAGAATCATCCAGACCGAGAGCCAAATGTGGACATATGTGAAGCCGACTCAGAGTTGGCCAGCCTGATTGATTAGTCAAGGGACAGTGGAAGCCTCATGAATCGGCGGATAGGTGGAGTCTTGTGTGAAGTATTTGATGTGTTATGAAAGCCCAGGTCCTGAAGAAGCTCCCCTCATGTGTCTGGAACACATAGGGAAATTCTGGGTTGCCCTTATGCATGCTGGTGAGCATAGGTACATCCTACCTGGAAGGGGCTAGAGAAGAAAAGAGAAGAGCTGCTTTTACCATCCTCTCAGGCTGTCCTACAGCTACCTAAGTCACAATGGTCAGGCTCACCCAGGATACCCAGGAAAGCTCCAGCTCTCTAGACTGCCTGTTGGACACTTTGGAAGATGGGGGAGGGTGGGTGGCTGTGGGCCTCTGGTAATCATCCACACCTGTTCTTTAAACATCTTCCCCTGCCACCAGCCCAGAGCAGCACGCTGTCCGATAGCAAAGAGGTGGAGAGGGGGGCAGGACTGCTTAGGATGGTGGCCTGGTGAATGTCACTCTTAGACTCCTCTGTGAGGTCACAACTCTTGTTCTGGGAGCAGGATTGGCCCTCGGCAAGGCTGGGAAATGGCTGACCTTTGTCTCCGAGGCCCTCCAAGCTCCTTCTGTGTTTTCCCCTAAGCCACCACTCTCCGCTCTCTCACTCACTCAGTCTCCAGGACACCTCACAGGGCAATTTTGCTGCCAGGACTCCATCCCGGAATCCTAAATGAAACACCTCATGGTGCAAATTGCCTGCACGGTGCCAGTAGCCCCTGTGCAACCCTGCAGAAGCCCCACGCGCCAGTCTTCAGACGCTGTGGACTCTGAGCTCTCAAGAATGTCAGTCTGATTCCGCGATCCACTCTGACCCAGATTCACACCCTCCCAGGATCCTGCATTCTTCGTGGAAGAGTTCCTTGGTGTACTGCAGTATCATGGTCCTTTGTGTCTCTCACTAGGAAGGGTGTGTAAATGTCAGTGTAAGGCGCTGCCCCAGGCCTGTTGACTCAAGCACCCTCGGGACAGGGGCAAGCCCTATTTTCATAGACCCTCTGGGTGATTCTGAAGTCAACTTCCATTTGAGAAACTCTGATATTGGCAATCCCAGCCCACTAGCCAGACTCGGGTGCTTGCTCCTGCCCACCATGCATCCCCAAGTTTAGCCCAAATATGGCAGAGATTTTACCAAACCTGTCCACCCTTTCCAGGATTCTATGGTTCTTTTACAAAAGAATAACAAAACCTAGGTTTAAGTGATGGAGAACCCACTTGATGACTGACGGGCGGTTTAAAAAGGTGGCGTCCTGTTGTAGGCTCTTCCCATCCTAATTCCAGCCATACTGTCAATCTGCTTGGTCCCCAAGGCTTTGTGTTGAATTGACTTGATGCAGATTCCGGTCACTCCGGCAGAAGGGTGAATCTCCAAAGACCACAGCCTGAAGAAAATCCCTTCATCTCTAAGAACCAATCGTTAAAAGGAAACCAGGGAGACGAGGATTTCAGAGAAGGAGTTTAAGGGAGTGATTGTGTTCAGTGCACTGGACCATGTTTGTGTGCACAGTTAGCAGGGGCAAAAGAGGAAGAGGGGCAGAGAGGCCCCATCCTAGCAAGACAGGGCAGTCCTGCCCACTGTTGCTGGGGGAAACAGACACTGTTCGGCTGCTGCTCTTCAGACCCCCAAGACCTAAGAGGGGATTTAAGTGTGACTATACATTTTCCTCCTGGAGAGGCAGAGGGCACGGAGGCCAGACAGGGCGGGGCTAAGGGACCCTCAGGAGCCAGCACAGCTGCAAGTGATTAGGTGCTGCCTACGAGGCAGCTGACAGGTAATAGAACTTGGTAGAGTTACAGTTGGGAGAGCCTCGGAGACCTTTGCCCTGGGAGGTGTTCGGCAAGTCCCGGCTGCTGTATTTTTGACTTGGTGTCTGACAAGGCTGGGGAGGTTTCCACAGTGCATGCAAAATGCTTGCTTGTTTCATGTGTCCATCATCACACCTCTGGAGGAGGGGACTGTTTCTATGAGCTTTGTGTTGCATGCTGAAGAAACACAGCTAGGCACAGTCTGTCGTATACTCGGCTCGGCTCGAGGGAACGTAACAAAGAAAGCTCCGGGTCCTCCTTTGTACTGGCGCAGTGCGCCCTAGGACTTATGTATACAATCCCCGAAGAGTCGAGAGGAATGCCAGCAAAACAGAGTTTGTGTGTCCTCTTAGTGGTTTCGTGTGACCCCAGGAAGGAGGAGAGAGAAAATGCAGAGGCATTTTGTGGCACTCTCCTCGATGCACGGCTTCCTCTAGCCAAGCGCGCTTCGCAGCAGCACAATCTGCGCGCTGTTATCCCTCAGTTTCCAAGTCCTTGTATGTCACATTGGACCAGCCACCCTTGCTGTTAAATGTCAGTTAAAACCTAATGAATTTAACAGCTCTGACAAGTTTAAATTAGCTCCCACCGAGACTATAATTTGCTTCAAGCTCTTACCTGTTATGGATCACGAGTTCCCAAATGAGAGTACTATGGACACATTTAAAAAAAAAAATATTGACTTAAAAAAATGTAACCAATTAGCACATGTTCATTGTGGAGAATCAGAAAATAAAGAAAATCAAAAGAAGGAAAATACAACATAACTTGTCATCCGTATCTGCCTATTTACTTTTCTGTTATGAAACTGCAAAAAGACTCAGAATAAATGCCCCCCCCCGTGGTGCCTATTAGCATATCCAAGTGCACTTTGGCCTCCAGGCTCACTCAGTACTGGTGGCTTCTTTCAGCTCTTCTCACCCTGCCTCCAACCCAAAACTTCTCCAGCTCAGGGACTTCCCTCCCCGCAGCTTCTTATTCCTATATAACCCGCCATTTCATCCATTCACCCTCTTGGTCCCTGCCCGCCTCTCTCATCTTCCTCTCTTGGTCCTCCATCACCCCTGCCATGGCCCGATCCAATCTGCTGGCCATGTTCAGTCTGCTACTTTCTTTCCCTGCTCTGGACCCTTCCAGATGCCTCTGGCTGTTCTCCCCATAGTTACAATAAGAACCCTTTCCTCAACCATACCTTGGACCAATCATGTCCTCACTGTATATAGAAATAACTAGAGAAATGATCCCAATTGGCTATCATCAATCTCTTCCACAGTGTGTTATTTAAAGAGTCTTTGAAGGCAAGAACAGGCTTGCTTTCAAAGACCATGAAGAAAGGTGATGTGACTTTCACAGGAGAAAAAAAATAGGTAACACTTTTGATTTTCATGCGATTGAACATTTGACCACCGGTTGGTGGAAAGTTGTAGAACTGTTATGAGTTGGAGCTTGGTTAGAGGAAGTGGGTCACTGGAACTGGATCTTATAAATCCAGCCTACTTTCTCTCTACAACCAGCTGCCTCCATCTCCTGCTGCCGAGCTTTCTCTGCCGTGATGAACTCTATTCCATCTTAAACCACGAGCCAAACAAGTCTCCTTCCTTCTCACCAGGATTTGATCACAGCAGTGAAAAACGCAACTAAAACAACCATCTCACGGAGTGAAATTCTCTCTGCGGTCCTCTGACTTTTCTCTAGTAGTTTGAAGATTCTTGGTTACTCTGCTCTCTGCCACTGTCACCAAACACCCAAGACAATCGCTTACTAGAGAAGAGGTTTGGGGGCACCCCTGAAGAGTTTTCAGTACACCGTGGTTTGGCCCAGTGGCCTTGGACCAGTGGCAGCACAGTACATCCTGGTGGGAGCATATGACAGAGAAAGACTGTTCACCATGGCAACCAGGATGCACAGAGGGAAGAGGTGCAAGTCTCAACACTCCCTTCAAGAGCATCCCTCAATGTTCTAACTTCCCCACACTGGGACACACCTCTCCAAGGCTCCACCACCTTTTACTAGTACTGTAGATAGAGGACACCAGAGACTTTAGTGACTTTAATCCAACAGCAACAGTGCTTACAGAGTTCATTGTCAATAAACTTATATAGTTTTTTCCCGTGTTGACTTTCTAGGTAAATAAAAAACTTAACCACCTTTTTGGTCTTCAGTTTATAATGGAAGAAAAGGCACCATTAATCGCTTTCCTGTGTTGATTTGCTTTTGTTTTATGTGTTGTTCCAACCACAAGGGTGGGGTGGATTAGGGCTGGTTCCTTTTAATACTGATTGCAGGTTGGATGTGCACACTCAGGATAGAGATTGGGTGAAAGGAGGTTAAGACTATCTATTAATGCACAGCTCTTCTGCATGACTCATTGTAATCCTTAGCGTGTTTGATAGCTAACCCACCACCCTCATCATCATGAAAGAGGAAAAGGTAATTTTACCACTGCCATTTTTATTTAATCCTGGTGAAAAACTTGCGGTGGATTCTCTTTTGCCTCGTTGAGTGAATTAAAAAGCTTAGAAAGCTGAAGTGACTTGCCCAAGGGACATGGACAGCAAGGAGCTAAGCAGGTCTTGCCAGCGGGGCCTCCTACTTGGCCCTACCCACCCGCCTCGCCTGCCCCTATCCCTGGTCTCCTCACCGCTCTCCTAGGCGTCTTTCTAATGCTCAGCTTGGTTCACGAAGCTTTTCTCTTACAGGCTCTCCAGGGTCCCCGCTGCCTCCCCAGCTTCTGGTGCATCTACAGTCGGCCTTTTCCTACCTTGCTGTCTCCAAGTCACCAAGAAATACTTACAATTTCCATTTGTTTGGACACTCTCTTGGCTCGCACAAATTGTCCCTTCTCCCCCAAAGCCACTGTCAGCAGATCAGGAATCAGATACATTTTACACAGAGGTGAAGTAATTAAAGAACCAATCCAAGAAAGGCTACAAAAACTTTAAAGCTAAATTTAGGAACTTAGAATTAAGTTCTATTAAAAATAATTATAACTATGTAAAACGTTCCTTTATGATTTGAAAATCATGGGCATTCATTTTTTTAAGTTTTTGGAAGCTGTAAAAAGAGAGTGAGGAAGAGAAACGACCTCAGCAGTTGGCACAGAAGAAGTGGCCATCTTAGCGTTTCTTAACATGCCCTCCAACTGTCGCAGCACACTGGCCACTTCATCTGTCTCACTGAGTCTCTCTTCTGGCTTTAGGAAACCAGGGCATGGGCCATTTATAGTTTCAAGTTTCCTACCGAAAGCTGACCAGTATTGTTGGTACCCTACTTTTAAATGTCCAACCCTATAAAAGCATTGCCACTTCATTTGCTAGCATCTCTTCTTATTAGAATAGTTTACTAATTGCACCAGATTCCTTTATAGTACGGCTGTTAAATATGCTGATGTATAGTAGGGAGGCCGCTTAGCCCTGAAATAATCACACAGAAACCATATTAATTAAATCACTGCTTGGCCTATTAGCTCTAGCTTCCTAATGGCCACCTCTTAAATATTAATTTAACCCATTTCTGTTAATCTGTGTATCACCACGTGGCTGTGACTTACCGGCTAAAGTTCCAGCGTCTGTCTCCAGCAGGGTTACATGGCTTCTCTCTGCTTCTGCTCTTCTTCCTCCCAGCATTCAGCTAGCTAAGTTCTGTCCTGCTACAGATCCAAAGCAGTCTCTTTATTCATTCATGGTAATCACAGCATACAGAGGGAAATCCCACATCACTGATGGACAGGGACATAACTCTGGAAGCATTCCTTTGGTACTGGAGCACTAACGTGTACAAGAATGGTCACTGCCACAAATTTTCTGTGGTCGCCATTCCTCGTGATAGGATTTCCGGGGCTGGGGCTCTTCCTACCTCTTGGTTTGTAACCATACCTGCACCTGCTCTCCAGGATGGCTGCCACATGCTCCCCATGTGCTTTTGTCCTCAACCAAGCATCTTTGAAGTATCGCAGATGTGACCACAGGGTAAAATGGGTTATAAGCGAGACGGCTTTATCAACTTGTGTTCTGTGCTGCTTCTGAGCATAAAGTGATGGCTGCAGGTAGGTCAGGTGGATGCATTTTCCAATTGCAAGGAGAATCTTTGCTGTCCGTGTGTCTTCCTGTCGCTTAAATAAGAACCCCCTGGTCCTGATTTATGGATGGTGCGTGTGCTTTTGAAAGTTCCCAGGCTCCTTTCGGTCTGCCTCCTGCTCACCTTCAGGCAATTGCTGGGATGCTGGTTCCTCTTGCAGGAGTCTGAACTCCTGGAGGACCTCAGCGGGCTGCTAGAAGAACACAGATCGAACCTGGGAAACAGATGTGGCCAGCTGAGCCCACGGGACCAGTACGGGGGCTGTGTTAGTTCTCCAGAAATATTATAAACAGGATACAGACAGATAGATGGGATTTATTATAGGAATCGATTCATGAGTACAGAGACCCTAAATCCCCTGATCTTCAAACTGGGAAACTGGGGCAGATGATGACTCAATTCAGCCTGAGCCAGCGGACTGAGAACTTGGAGACCCAGTGGAATAAGAAGACCGTACAGCTGACACCAGTCTCAGAGCGCAAAGACAAAAGAGCCAGGAGCTTTGTTGTCTGAGGGCTTCTAGGGGGAAAGAGAGTTCTCCCAGCCTCATCATTTTCTATCTCTGCCATTCCCGCAGATCCCGAATGCAGTCGATAACTCAAACATCAATCTCTTTTAGAAGCACCCACACCCCTCAAGCAATTGTTCCTCCCAGAATCTCTAGCCCAACTGCCTTCCTGTCCACCTGTCCTTTCATTTCATAAGTCCAAAGGGCAAAAACCCTCCCGAGGGCACACCATTTAGAGGAGAAGGAATGGCCATACCCTTCTTTGTCCCTCCAACCCAGACTCGGAAGGGGGCAGTGACATCAGTTGCTCCTTCCAGTTTGTCTTCTCCACAGCTTCCTGGGCCCCACAAACTTGTAAATTCTGGAGTTACACTTTGGAGTTTCTTTTCATTCTGCATGCTCCAGGGAAAGCTATCTCTGGAGTGAATATAAAGGGAAAACCCTTTCTCTAGGCAAGCGTTGTGGGAACACCAACTTTATAAAAAAGCCATCCAAAGGATTCCTGTAAAAATCTGGTTTCTTTCATATACTGGGCAGTGGAAAAAGTTTCTAATTGAACATGTTTAAAACCAATATTTCATTACTAAGCTTTTAGATTCCATTTCTACTTTTAATTTAAATTATATCACTGTGTTATAATAAGTCAAATGTTAATGGCTATAAACCCAAATTTGGCACAAATACATGTCTGGCACTGGTAGCTATTTAAAACCCTAGCTTTCCTGCCAGTATTTTATCATATTTGCTTTCAACCTGACATTCAGCCTTAATTATCCTCCTCTGTGGGCCTCATTCCATCTCTTTCATTTTCTTCTCCATTGAATAAAATCCGCTGAGGGGCTGCTATGCTCAGTGGTTGGGGGGAAATTGTTTGATTCATTTGAAAGACACAGGAAATTGGGCTGAGGTATAGAGGATGAACCAGGAGAAACTCGAAACTCTGATCTTTGGACCCTTAGACCCTAGAAACTGTCTGCAGGATGCTCCAACCCCGTCACTGTCATGTTATCTTGGCTCCACATAGGTTGGGACTGTTGTCCAGTATGGAGCCTTGAAGAAAGCCATGGGCCACCTGACCTGGAGTCCTGGAGACAAGTCTTTGAGTAGAATGAGGTTCCTCTTAGAAAGCAAGCTCCTCCAGCACCTTAAGAACCGACCAGCGTGACACACAGCTTGGTAGTACATTTTTCCCCCAGAAAGGGAGGGGACCCTCTCTTGATACTGTGCAGCCACATAGTTTATAAAACCATCACATGACTTCATCTCTGGCCTGAGAACAGAACATGACACAGAGCAGGACACACCAACCAGCCAGGGCTAAGTCAGGGAGGGAGGGATGGGAAGCCCGGGGAAGCCTGGGGCAGTCTGCAGAACCCCACCCTGCTAAGAGCGCAGTCTCTTCCCACGAGTTAACAGTGTCTTGAACAAACACTGGAGAGACTGGCGTACAGGCAAGCACCCCATGCTGGTGCCACAGATGTCAGGAATCCTTCATCTGGCTCATAAATAGTTGCTGGGCTTCCAAGGGGTGGGGATTCTTCTCATGTCTATGTTGGTTTTGTGTGTGTGTGTGTGTGTGTGTGTGTGTGTGTGTGTGTGTGTGCTTAATGGCACCTGAATAATACCAGAAAGCTGGAGAGATGTTCCTTTTCAGAACTGTAAAATTTCCCTGGCTTTGGACGACTCATTTGGTGTTCACACAGGGTGTGAAATTGCCGGGGATGGGCTAGATCCTGTAAATGCTGTGGGTGAAGGAGTTTGGGCACTGGAGAGCAATGAATAGCATTGTAAGGTCAAGTGTTCCGTGTGATGACACGGGTTGCCAGAGCACATGTGCTTTGCCTACTTATTCTACCTAGGATGGTCCAGTCAGTCAACCATTCACTTTGGACATTACAATAGGTACACATATGTTTGAATTTTAATATCTTCGTATTAAACTGCATTTTCTAAACATTTTCTAGGATAGTGGTTCTCAACCTTCTTAATGCTGTGTGTGACCCTTTAATACAGTTCCTCCTGTTGTGGTGACATCTAACCATAAAATTATTTTCATTGCTACTTCATAACTGTAATTTTACCACTGTTAAGAATCGCAATGTGAACATCTGTGCTTTCTGATGGTCTTAGGAGACCCCTGTGAAAATGTCGTTCCATCCCCTCCAAAGGGGCTGCGACCCACAGGTTGAGAACTGCTGTACTAGGACAACCTGTCACTTAAAGGCACGTTGTGAACCCTACTGCAGGGTGGATGTCGAAGAATAAACATTCACCTTTCCTATTAAAAAATTCTACTTTGATAACAGGCAATATTATTCATAAGATGCAGAAGTCGACAATGTCCTTAATGAATTCCTTTCATTGTTTTCCATATAACAATGTTTTTTGTTACAGTTTGTACTTAATATTTTTCAAGGACATTTTTAAAGAACAAAGATTTCACAGAGCCGCCTTTAAAGTATCTGTGCAGTAATTAGCAACAGTAATTCCATCGTTCCCAAAGCCTGGGCATAGATCCCGGAGGCCCCGCCCCCATCCCGAGCTCTGCTCCGACAGCGCCTGCTCCTTACTGTGTCTCTCCAGCTACGGACATCTGTAAATGCAGGCAGGTCCCGTCTCAGGCCAGATCTTCCTTACCCGTATGTGGTTAGTCTGCTATCACACGGGTGACCTCAGTGCTGGTGAGATGCCGTCAGGCTCCACTCCTTCCCCCGGTGGAGAATTCAGTTGTATGCTGAGACTGCCTCTGGGCTCAGGTCCGAATCTCCGATGCAGCAAATGGCAAAGACCTAGGAGAGCGGTGAAGGAGGGGGTCATCCGTCTCAGAATACTCTCACAGAAGGCCTTTGCCCATACCAAGGTTACACTGAATAACTAGGAATTAGAAATTCCTATCACATACCTTGTATTTTCAGAGACCAACAGGGGCCCAGAGAAGTGACATAATTGATACCAATATTCACAGCTCTTTAAACACTTTGACCTCTGCCCTGTAGCGTGTACTTGTTCCACAGACACTTGCTGAGGACCTCCTAGGAGCGAGGTACTTATCCGGTACCGTTGAGAAGGGAGCTCAGGCCAGGCTGTGTGAGGTTTTCCATTTGACATGGACGGCTGTCTGGAACAACAGGCCAGTGCTCCTGGTTTGGCCTGCTGCTGCTTCACCTGCCGTGGGCTGTTTCTCCTTTTTTCTGGTCTAAATTCAAATTGATACTTGTGTTTCCATCAAGACCGTTTCCCTTCTCGTTCTGGTTACAGGGGACCATATATCACCCCTTGACACGTCCCCCTTTACAACAGTGGCAGCCTCTGTCGGCACATATGAGCCTCGTCTTTTTGGGAGTATATAGCAACTTGCATAAGGATGCATAAGGATGCAGGCGTTGACTCTGGCCATTGTATAGATAAGGGGACTTTTCAAATACAGACTTCTAAGTGGTGGCAGAGGACCCTGCCTGAGTGTCATATTGATCACGGAAGGGAAAGGACTCATAATGACAACGTGGACAAAGAAGCAAAGGTAGCAGGGGTCGCGTAGTTGTTTGCAGTTGTTAGCTCCTTTCGTTTGCCTTGGTTGCCTAAACAGGGTGAAGCCAAAGCTGTATGCATATTTAGCTGCATCTCTGACTCAGCTGAGACCTTGATCCTTGCTTTCCTCCTCCTTTCATCCCTTCTGTTACTTCGTGTTTTCTCGCTGTGTATTTGGGTCCCTCTAAGACTTCTTAAATCCCGGTTGGAACAAGACCAAATGCAAATTAGTCAAGGGATCAGCCTCTAGCTGTGGTCATCTGCCATCTTCTCTCTCAGCTGGTTGCCTTTTCTGTCCTCCTACCCGTGGATCTGTCACAGACTACCAGCGTCATCTGAATGGCTCTCTTGGTCCCTGCTCCTTGCTGGCACGCTGTAGACGTGACCTCACCTTAGTTCTCTGTTCCTCCAGCACAAAGAGTGCCTGTTCCTCTCTTATCCCTCTAACTACTTTGGGCCTCTTTGCCATAATAGCTTCTCCCTGGCCCAAGTTGCTAATTACAGTATGATTCTTGACATTCCTGCTTTTCTGTCTCAGAGAGGTCTCACTTACTGTCAGAAATGACACGCCCCTGGAGGATAAGGATGATTTGTTGTTTAATGTCACAAAGGGCTTTACACATAATTGAAGCTCAGTGACAGTGGCTTGGCACAAGAACAGAAGGTATCTGATAGTGGTGATTTATGTTGTCCTCCTAAAAGGTTTTGGAGAAAGCATTTTAAGACGTCAACTGGGTGGTTTTTTTTCATGTATGTGTGTGGTTTACCTTCATGGATGTCTGTGTGCCGTGTACATCCTGGTCTTAAGAAGAGGGTATAAGATCCTCTGAGACTGTAATTGTAGACAATAGTAAGCTGCCATGTGGTGCTGGGAATCATACATTGGTCCTCTGAAGAATCAGCCAGGGCTCTTAACTGATGAGCCATCTCTCCAGCCACCAAAACCTACACATTTTGGGAAATGCACAATTATTCTGGGCAATAAACTCTACAGTCGCCTAAGTCTGTGAAATTAACACGGACAAAACTCCAACTCAAGTGTTTTGTTGTTGTTATTAATGCTAACGAAACAAACTTTGCAGGTAGTAAAGTAAATTCTGATTTTGGGGGGCATATATTTTCTAAAATCTACATGATGACTTGATTTTGAGATGTCAACCACAGACTCATCTACTGAATAGTTCACAGCTAATAGGTCTATTCTGGGGTAGTGGTAATCTGGGGACATCAGAGCAGGGGATGTATGTCATTAGGGTTGTGTTTGGGAGGTGATGTCTGGTCCGTAGCATCTCCCCCACACCTATCCCGTACCCCTGCTTCCTAGCTGCCAGTAGGTGAACAATCTCTTCCACCAACATTTCTGTCTCCCTCCCCCTTGCCTCTCTACTCTGTGATATTCTGATTAAACACAGGCTGAGTGACGATGAACTGACTGAAACATTTGAAACCATGAATCAAGATAATCAATCCTTCTTCCCTTTAAATTGCTATTCTCAGGTATTTGTCCATGACTTAAAGTCTGACTACCACAATTAAAACCAGAGGAGTGGTGTGTTGCTGTGAGTTAGCCTGAGCTGGTGACTCTTATGTGTTTGTAATGGCTTGTGAGAGGATTAGAGAGAGGTGAGCTGGGGAAGCCCCCGGAATTCTATGAGCAGTTTAATGGTGAGAGTTTAGAAGACCAACATGTTGACAAAAATGTATATGTTTAAAACTAGGCTCATGAGACTTGAGGTGGGAAAGGAAGACTCTCTCGGGACCTGGATGTTGGACTTCTTTACATTTTTGCTGTGCCCTGAGACTTTAAGTGATGCTAAGCTTAAAGACAATCAAATAATTATTCTGGCAGAGAGGAGCCTGCAAGGCAATTTAACATTTAGGCTGTGGCATGGTCATTGATGGCTTCTCTTAGTCAGGTTTACAGTGAGAATTTGGAAGCCAAAAGCAGACTGTAAAGACTTGGAAAACTTGAGAGACTTTAAAAGCTTTGGCCTGAATGGACTGTGTAAAGTTGACCCTAAGAATGGCGTGGCTTCTGGAGATGCGAGTGCCCTTGAAAGAAGCCACTACTTTACCAGCCAGGGTTGGAAACTTTGCAGGAAGCTACCACGAGGGAAAGGCGTTAAGTTGTGAGGGTGGATCGCAGCTGCACTGGAGATGATGCGGCAGCGCTGGAGATGCTGCACGTGTGCAAAACGTGCTGAGGGAACTCGTAGGCAGCCAGTTCACCCAGGCAGGAGAAGGGCTATGTAGTCCTCAAAGGGCAGTGCCATAGGGACAGGGCTACCCAAGGCCACTGGAGGCCACATTACACCACCCTGTACCCTGGATGTTGGACATGAAGTTATAGGACTCAGTACCTCCTCTGCAGGATTGATTCCTGCTTTGCTCTGACCATTCCTTTCCATTCTCCCACTCTTCCCGTTGGAATAAGAGGGTTTGTCTTGTCGTACTGTATATTGGAAAAACGTACATCTGACCGTGATTTTATAGAACCTCGCAGCCGAAATGTCATCTGTTGAAGAGGGCTCCCCTGACTTTGAACACTGTGCTTTCTATGTAGCACCTTGTTTCCAGTCCCTTCCTCTCTTACCTGCTTCGCATTTGTAAGGCAAAAAACCCCTCATCATTCACAGGTTTTACCTGCCATTCTGTTCTACACACGAACATTAGATCAAGCAGTCATAGATGGAAACATCTAACTCACAAGCCAAAATAAAGAAATCTTCATTTAAACTGTTTTCAGCGTCTTCTTGTCGTTACAGCCAATGTCTTAGCAGCACCAGCTACCCTGACTCCTTTACTCCCTTCCATCCCCGCTTCCACTCAGCCACAGGCTGCTTCCTGGCCAACTGCCTTGCACCTAAAAAAAAGAAACAGTCTACACCCTTTCTAGACCTTCCCATGTGTTCTCAACCCAGAATCTGGAGAACTCTTTAAAAGTTGCCCATGTGCTCTCTACGTCAAGACCCAACTTCAGGGAACCATGGAGTTGGCTTAGGCTAGCTGCCCTGAGAGGCATCATTATAGTTTTCCAAGTTAGAGCCCATGGCTCCTGGGGTACAAGCTACCTTCAGCCAGTCAGGAGAAAGGCTATGTAGTCTTCAAAGGGCAGTACCATAGGAGCAGGGCTATCCAAGGCCACTGGAGCCCACGTTACACCACCTGAGAGACTGAGGCTTTCCCTCAGGCAATGGAGTATTCAGGCAGCTTTGTATTTCTCAGTATGTTCCCTTAGAAGTCAAGGAAGCGTGGAAACTTGACAGGACAGTTGGTCTTAGACAGTAATCTTGTGTACCCTGTATGGCTTGCAAACATCACTGTATCTTGACAACTACAACTGTATTGATCCTGGCTATTGCTTTATATTCTGTTTCTGATAAAGGTATAAAAAGTCTCATTCCTCTCAAATAAACTGTCACAGCTTCAGCTGTGCTATGGCCCTTCCAACCTGGCCTGATTTCATTCCTCGCAGCCATAGCAGGTGACCTTGACCTGGTAAGTAGGAGCAGGTGCCACTCTTGGGCAGATGCCCAAAGGGCATTTGATTATACAGCAAAGACACTTGCTCAACCATGTTCATTGTGGCTTTATTCATAACAGTCAGCAATTAGGAGCAACCTGCATGTCTCTCAACATGTTAAGTAAATAATAATCAAGTCACAATCCATAGACCCAGAAAGGGCCATCTCTTGTAGCCTGCAAGGCTTCCAGTGTCAGGAGTGGGTTCAGTTGCTGAGACAAAGGGTTGTTCTCCACAAACTGACAACATGGCCCATTGCCAAGGACAACAACTCATTGAACAAGGAGAAGGTGAGCTGGTGCCTACAGGGAGCCTTCACCCCTACACGCTTGTCTCTTTAGTGTGGGAAGGTGCTCTGCAGGCTGCCTAAAGAGAAACACAGACATCAACTCAGCCACAAAACCTTTGACCTACAGTGTGTCCTGCCTATAAAATACCCTAGGGTAATGGTGGTACAGGACTTGTGGAACTAGCCAACCAATGTCTGCTTTGACCTAAGACTCACTCTACAAGAAGGAACTCAAATGTGACATGCTTCGGTGACCAAGACCCAGGGACTAGAATTTCTAGAGATCCATGGAAAAACCAAACACACTATTGGTCGATATGTTGGTCATACATCCAGAGGGCCTTGTTATCAGAGTGTTCTTAATCCCTTTTGACTTCTACAGTCTTTCTGCCTCCTCTTCCACAGGATTTCCTGAGCTCCTAGGAGAGAGACTTTATGGATACCTCCAATTTAGCTTCTCTTGGCCTAAGGTCTGGTTGTGGGTCTCTGCATCTGCTCCCTCCTGCTGCCACAGAAAGCCTCTCTGATGATGACTGGATAAAACACTGATCTAAGAGTGTAGTAGACTAATGTTAGGAATATTTACATACATATATTCAGGATATATTGTATGAGAAATGAATCTATTTTTAATAAAAACTAAATTAAGTTTTAGAAAAGTATTTAGGAAAAACAAAATCAATTAAGCAAACAAACAAAAACCCCACAGGATAAAACCACCATGTGGAGTAGAAGTAACCATTTCTGAGTGGCCTTGTACATTGATTAACACACTGCCGTATTAAAAAATATATTACTACATTTCAAAACACACCTACTTCCAAAAATTCCAAGAAAAGAAAAGTTCATTATTATGGCAATATATGCTAGACATTTTCTAAGTGTTCTAAACATTTTTATAATTATTTATATTTATAAATAATTATAAATAAATATTTATAAATATTTATAATTATTCTCTAGAAATTTAGGAGACAGGTAATTTTTGTCATCGTTTTACAGATAGGGTAGATCAACCCATCTTGCCAGTGAGACAGGTAACACACGGAGGTTCAACGGGATGCCCAAGGCCATACTCCTCAAGGCTGATAGCAGGAAATCAAGCTGAAGCCATCAAAGACCTCATGCTATGAAAAATAAAGCATCCTATGTTGCCCCTTTATTATGTATGCATGCCTTTTCAGACAACATTTCATTAAGTATTCCTCCAGTGACAGCATTAGGTGAGAAGAATTAATTTTGAATTAATTAAACCAGTCTATGCAGTTTTAAGACCATGTAAACAAGAAAATTTGTTTGCTGATGTGCTCGGGTCACAGTGACAAGCATTAGTCAAATGCACTCTGAAATATTAGTGAGTAGATAGCAGGGGCATGAATGGGTCTTGTGGGGCTTATGACATGGGAAGAAATAATGCCCTGGAAAATTTATCAATTGCAGTAAAGATAGGATATTTGTTATTGTTTAAAAAACAATGCTTTAAGAAATACACATATTACAGTCTGAAGAAATAAGATGCAGATCTAGATAGATCCTTCCCCTGCTTCAGAACCCTCCATAGTTTTCTATGGCTCAGTCCTTGAATTCCACCCTGCTGTGTTACCTGCAGGGCTCTGCATGACCTCACATCCCTCTCCTTCTCCTTTCCAGGGTGCTCAGCATGCTAGGGCCTTCATGTGTTCTGTCTTTCCCGGTTGGGCTATCCAACTTCGCTCTTCCAGCATGGCTTCCCTGTAGGCCTTCCTCGATTCCTCAGCAGTTCAGGAATCCCCACTGTTTACTGTCGTTCTTCGCCATTCTTCTCCTTTCTAGGGTTCATGACACGTGTAATGGAATAACCACTTGTCTATTTCTCTGTGCAGCATCTGGTCTCCCTCCTGGGACGGCAAGCGCTCTATGACTGGGATTAAAGCCCGACTCAGCCTAGGACATGGTAGATGTTCCATGTATGATCACTGAGTGTATGAAACAATATAAATCATATGATAATTGAACCTTGCTTGTCTCAGTGCGGTCCCTGTGTTCAGGAAGAGCCAGGAGTTACAGCACAGTGGAATTTATGGATGCGGTGAAGGCATACATAAAACATATCCCCTTGCCCTAAGAAACTGACCAGAATGTGACCGAATGAAGACTTGGGTGCAAAGTCTGGGCCCGGGACCGCCTTTTCTTCTGGCTGGGCAAAAGAACAATTTTATCCTGTAGCCCTCCACCCTCTGAACCTGCAAAAAATTGCCGTGCCTGTGTCCTGATGTGCATACAGTGGGTTAATCTGCTCTGCTCTCCCAGGCAATCTGCTGAGTTGAAGCCAGCACGCTAAACGAGCCACAGATGTGGATCTCTTTAAATTATTGCATGTCGAATTTTACTTTGCCTCCTGCTTATCTTTAGAATTCTTGTATCTTTCTTAGCATTTCAAGTTCATTGAGGGACTTTAGCACATGATGTCCAGCATCTGCAGCCTGAGACATCTAAAAGTAAACCTAAAGAAGCACATCATTTCCAAAATTCTCATCTTCAACTAACTTTTAGACTCTGGGAGTTAACATAAATGCCTGATGTACCTGAAAAGGTTGATTTTCTTATTTTTGCCTCTATGAGCCACGGAAGAACAGTGACGAAAGTTTTCAGATTTGAAGATCCTGCCTCTACAAAGTAGCGCTTTTAATTTTGAGACAGACTTTGATGGATCCATTCTGAAACACAGATATGTCCAAACTAGGCATGACCATTCAGAAAGTAGCTACCTACCCTGAGTACGGACTTCCTTCCTGTGTTAAATGCTCTAAAAGGCCAAAAAAAAAAGAAAAGAAAAGAAAGACTCGGACAGTCTCTGCTCTCAAAGACGTTACAGCCTACTGTGGGAGGCACAAGGCATTAATAGTTTCAAAATTCTAACTCAAGGAAGAAAGTAGTAAGCCTTGTTAAAGAGATGGAGTTGCAGTCATATGCACCCCAGATATATTTTATGCATCTCCTACAGCCCTAGATAAGATAAAGGCTCTTTCAGTGATCAACAGCTTGAAAGTTCTGAAAGGAGGCAAGATTTGAAAATGGCCATAAACGCTGTTCGGTTTAGTTTTGTTAGACTGTTCCTTTTATTTATTATAAAGAAATAAATGTAGGTAGACAGTCCAGATAAGTGGAAAGGATCCATCAAAGCCCCGACAGCGCCTCAGAGAGATAAATACTAGAGACAGCTCTCCTCCGTGTGGATATATGAGGCTGTCCTCCGAAACCGGCATCAGCCACTGCATACCCTGTTTTTCTCATCTAATAATTAGCCCTGGGCATCCATGTTCACTCGCAAGTCAAGGCTTGTTTGTTGTTGCTAGGGAATGACTGGGAGGGAAAAGCCTGAATCTAAGCTGTGGAACTTGTGAGAAGAAGGACTCGGGCTATGCAGGGGAGTCACACTCTGAGAATGTCACTCTTACTGTGTGTACAGACCCAGCTTTGATATTCTCTCCCCACCATCTGATGGTGCATGCTTTAGTTCAAGAGCACAGTGAGCAAGGAGTCTTTCTGTGGATGACCTACCCAATGAAGTCCACCCTAAGACCCCTCAGCTACTCAGGAAGGAGACGTTTATCAAGAAATAGCATGTCTCTGCCTGCGGGAGCACGGTTGTGGTTCTTGCTGGGAGTGGCCCTGCCTTCTGATTTGCTGCCAGCTAGAGAGAAACACGGCATGTGGGCTGTACATTTTTATCCAGAACAGCACTGCCAATTAGATGGTAAAAGCCTGCAATTTTCTGAATGCTTATAATTTAGGTGGGTGTGTTGGAGAGAGAGACCACTGGGAAGCTAACACTGAGCTTGGGCGTGCATAGGCCCAGGGCAAGGTGCAGAGCATGGCTGTCTTTCTCTGCAACAGAAACAAGTTTTCCAGAGCCCAGTGCACAAGTCTTAGTTCATGAATGTGAAAGACTATTATAAAATGTCGATCTTTAAGGCAAAATGTTTGCATGCGTAACTGATTCCAAGAATTGCTGGAGGACTCAAGGTCATGATGTTACCTGTTATACAAAAATAAAAACACTCACCCAATGCAGATGGATGAAAAAGGTCCCATGAAACTCACTCCTGCTCCACAGTGGAGGTTATTAGCAACTTAAAAGTACGGTGCTGTGGCCGGATTTGAGGGACCACTGAGCTCTACCCATGGTTCCATTATTCGTTATTCACATGCACATACGTGCACACACGCATACATGCACACACATACATAAGAATTAAGAGCTCAAAATATGTACATGGGGAAATGCAAAATTCCACAAGACAGTTGTCAGAACCACTCCAATCTGCCTTTTCGATGGGAAAAGATGTGATCACTAAATCCCACCTGGTCCAGACACAGGAAGACCATGACACTAAAGAGGGAGGGGTCGACCCTAACGGAGCAGGAGCAGGCGATGTGGCCACAGAAGAGACTCAGTGTTCAAGGTCGGGTGGGGTGGGGGCGGGTTCTATGTCCCCTCAGTGACAGAGCTCTTTGTGAAACCCTTGTAACTTACAGAGATTCCACGGGCATAGGAGATATGAACAACACCTCAGGTTAACCTTCCCGCTGCTGGGAGAGAGGATGGCTTACCTTATGGGTCTCAAAAGTGGTCCACTGGGTGACGGCTCAAGCACGTGGTGTCCTCTGTACTGTACCCCATCACAGCCTGCTTATCAAACTGCCTACCGTGACTTCGAGCAGCGGTTCTCAACCTTCCTAGTGTTGCGACCCATTCGCACAGTTCCTCACATTGTGGTGACCCCCCCAACCATAAGATTATTTTCGTTGCTATTTCATAACTGTAATTTTCTACCGTCGTGGGATCTTAATGTAAATATCTGTTATGCAAGAGATTTAATATGCCACCTCTCAAAGGGGTCGCGACCCACAGGTTGAGAACAGCTGACTTAGAGTCACTGGACCTGCTTATCAAAGGATAATGCTCTCCCTTCTAACGCACGGTGGCAGGGGTGAAGGTGGATACATTGCCCTTCACTGTCCTGGATTCCCTCTCTACACCCCACAAACAGAAAGCTTTATAATCCTGCTCCAAGAAATCAAAAGAAAATTATACCATAGTAAAAAAAAAATAGGCTTTTTGTTTGTTTTTGTTTTTTGATACAATGTTTCTTGCTCTGGTTGTCATGGAACTCACTTTGTAGACCAGGCTGGCTTCAAACTACAGAGATCCACTTCCCTCTGTCTCCCCAGTGCTGAGAATAAAGACGTGTGCCACCACTGCCCAGGTAACAGTTGGGCTCTGTATTAATATAACTTCTCTCCCTGTTCACAACAGTGTCCGTGGGATGACCAGGCTCTAAACTTACTCCTTATTGTCCTTTGGCCAATGTCTCTGCTAGAAACTGTCCCGTTCCTTAGGGCTGAGCTCACCCAGAACAGCCCTCTCCCATCAGCTATGCAGGCCTGGGCCACTCAGCTCCTTCATGAACAGTTGAGGGCTCGGTAAGGCAGCGAGTGAAGCTAAGAGTAAGATTTAGCAAACAAGAGCATAAGAACCCAGTTAAATTTGAAGATCAGACAAATTACAAATGATATTCATTATAAGTACAGCGTATATAATGTTTGGGACATACTCATACTTAAAAAGTGTGTATAATTTAAATTCAAATTTAAAATTTTCTGGATGGGCTGAATTTTCTCTTTCAACGCTCAGATGTGGATTTTGGCAGTCACCATAGAAGAGTCTCAGACCCCTTCAGGGTCTCTCAACAGGCAGCTAAGATTGCTCTACCGGTCAGGAGAGTAATTTCTCTTCCTTTCCCCTCTTTCTTTCTATGGTGGCATGACACAATCTGTTCCAGAGAAGGGAAACCAGCTGGAAAGTAGCCCCTTCCGTGTTCTCTGAAGGAATGACCTCACCAAGAAAGGAAGTCCTATCTCTTCAGTTTTCTGAAGAAACTTCTTCCTCCACCCCATCCCCTGCTTCCCATTTACTGATTTCCAGTCAAGCCCTTCAGTCTTCATGGACTGAACACCAAACCTTCCCCAGCTCTCTGTGCTGAAATTCTAACCCAGGGTGAGAGTGTTGGGAGGCCATTTTAGAAAAGTGGTTGGGTCAGTAGGATGGAGTTCTTATGAGCAGGATTATTGCCTTGAAGAACTGGCCCTAGAGGGCTTGCTTTCCCCACCACACGAAGGTACAACAAAGAATTTTCAGTCTGCATGCTTGAAAAAGAATCCCAATATGCAGGAGCCTCGATCTTAAACTTCCAGCCTCCAGACCTCCAAGAAATCAATGCCTGGTGCTTCTAAACCAGCTGTCATAGGTGTTTCATTAATGCAGACACAGAGGACTAAGACAAGGCTTGTTGAGTGTGCCCTGCACTCTGACCCCACTTCCCAGTGTGCAAGGGGAGGGTGGATGGGGTCGTTCATGGACATGAGTGTGAGTAGATAGCACAGTCATGGGAAGCATAGGCTCTGCGGGGTACTTGCATACACCAGCGTGGGTGTGAATTGTGGCTTCGATAGGAACTAACCATGCGGCCGTGAGCAAGTTATTTACATTAGTTTCTCAACTTGTAAAGGGGGACAGAAGATGCCATCCACCTGCTAGGGTGGCTGCAAAGACATAATACTTATAAAACACTTTGTTCTTAGATGTTCTTGGCATTTAATAAACCCTCAGAGATATTCATAACATTTAATAATCACTTCATACTGACTTTAAATACCATTTCAAAAAATACAATTATTACTGAATTGCAGGGCACCTAAATAATGAGACTGATTTTTTTTTTCAAAAACATACTGGCCACTGTTGCCTTAGTTGCTCTCAAAATGTAGCCTACCATACAGGAATGTCTCTACCCTCGTTCTCTAGGTCAGCGGTTCCCAACCTTCGGAATGTTGTGACCCCTGAACATAGTTCTTCATGTTGTGGTGGTCCCCCAACCATAATATTATTTTGTTGCTACCTCATAACTGTAGCTTTTCTACTGTTATGAATAGTAATGTAAATATCTGGGATATGCAGGGTATCTAATATTCGACCCCTTTTGAAATGGTCACTTGACCCCAAAGGGGTCGTGATCCACAAACCACTTTCTCCCACTGTTCCTTAGATGACAGGAGAAAGCACCAATGAAGCTCCTACCCTGGCTCTAAACTCAGATTGTTCCCCGCTCCAGTCTTGCCAAATATTGGTTGCATCTGCACAGACAAGCAGCCATTGCAGGATGTCTGAATGATGGGGAGGGAGCATAGTGGAAATGAGCCCCACAGGAGGAATCGATGAGGAGCAGGACCCCAGAGCTTCCTAGACCTCTGAAGAGCACATGGCTGTCTCCTCAGAGCTTGTCTGAAATAGCTGGTGTCCAGGAGTTTCCATTGCCCTCTCTCTTTGCTAGAATTTTGAGGTGTTATTTAAACACTGGCTGTGACATCTATTCTGGTTTTGCCAAATGACATAAACCATCAAATCTGCCACCTTCATTTTTATGAGCGACTGTGCTAAATATTTTTCCTATGCCTTCATGTCTGGATACACCTATCTTTCAAGTCAAGAATATGATCTCTTTACTATGACTAAGAGGCCCCAACATACTATATTAAAACTCAATCAGAGTATCACATATCATTGCACATGCCAGAATGGACTGCAGTGGCTTTTGGGTGGGGGAGCATCATATCCCAGACAACCTTGGGAGAATTTACATTAGGTATGAAGCTGCAGGCCTAAACAGGTTTTTAATGCTCACCAGAGTCTGCAAAAACATTTACTAGTTTCTAAAAGTCTTACTGAAGGTTTTCTGTGTGAGCCAGAGTAGAAAATATTGAAAATGTGTATTTTGGATATTTCATATAGTATGATACAATAGTTACAAGCCTTGCCTCTGAAGATGACTTCCTGGGTTCAAATCTTGGCTCTGCAACTTGCTATCTGTGTGATGCTGAAGAACTTGCTTTCTTGAGTTCCTCTATTAAATGAGTACAATAGTAATACATTTTAGGGCCAACAAAGTATAAAGAAAATTATTGTTATAACACCTTTAGGTTAACAGTTAGCTTATGGTAACTCCTGAGTTGATGTGAGCTATGAATATAATGGTAATTTTAAAAGCCTAGTCAATTGCTTATTAGAAGTCACATGATAATTCTATTTAAATGTTCAAAAAGATGTTTCAAGCATCTTTTTAATTCCAAGATTAGTTTAGGATCAGTAAAAAATTAAAATAGTGCTTCTAACTTTTTTCACTTATGTAGGCATACCATAAAAATGATTTTAAAATATAGAATCCACAAAAATACTTTATTAAGTAAAAATAGCATAAAATATTCTCTTCTGACCTGGTACAATGAGGGAGGGGAGCTGGGTTCTCAGCTCTGCTCAATTCCAGATTTACGGGATTCTCTGTGTGGCCCACAGAACAGTCCACCAACCAAGTGGCTCATTTGCTGCTTAACAACTGTGAGTCTGCAGGGCCAAGGTCGACCAGCTTACATCAGGCAGCATCAGTGTATACTCTACATTTCTAGGTTTCATCTGCATCCAGATATTTCTGCATGGAGCTACATGTCTCTCCTCTTCTCCCGCGAGTTTATAGCAAGCGTGATTTCAGTTACTGACTCTGAAACACTCATTGATGTAGGAGGGTCATCTGTCTATGTGTTGCTTTCATTGGTTAATTAATAAAGAAACTGCTTGACCTGATAGATCAGAACGTAGGTGGGTGGTGTAGACAGAACAGAATGCTGGGAGAAATAAAGCAGAGTCAGTCAGATGCCATGGCTCTCCTCTCCAAGATGGACATGGGTTAGAACCTTCCCAGTAAGCCACGACCTTGTGGTGCTACACACATTATTAGAAATGGGTTAATTAATATGTGAGAGTTAGCCAATAAGGGACTGGAGACAATGGGCCAGGCAGTGTTTAAATGAATACAGTCTCTGTGTAATTATTTTGGGTAAAGTTAGCCAGGCAGGCGGTGGGAAGCGGCCCGCCACTCCTTTTACAGCTCATGTATTTCTAACTCAAGTCCAGGAATGTTAAGCTCCCAACCATCTTCTACTTAGCATGTCTTCTTGGATGCCCCCAAAGAAATTTATCAAACTTGGTCTGAAAGGGAACCCTCAATCTTTCTAAACCTGGCCATTAGCTTGCCTCCCTAATGGATGCTTTTCTGCAGGGTCTCTAGGTTTGAATAGATTGCTTGCTATCTCCTGGCCCCAGTTATGACATTCAGCTCAACCTTGACACCTGCTTCTCCTCCACCTTGCACCCAACCCTTCACCGAATCCTACTGGTTTGTTTTGTAAGTCACCGTGTAGAATCATTCACTTCTATGTATCTCTCCAGGCCTCAGCACCAGCACTGAACTTCCAACTGCCCACATCTAGACCACTGTCATCTCACCATACATTCTGAATCACTCTGTCCCCACCCTAATCTCTACCCCATATTGAAATAACCAAACCACTCTGGGCTCCCCTCCAATCTATACTCAATATTAAAATCTGAGCAATCTTTTCAGCTTGAGTTAAATTATTCTTTCCTACTTTTAGAATATTCAGCTGAATTTTTATTGTCCTTAGAAAAGGTAACTTCTTAACCCACATCTACCCCTGTGCATGTGTGCATGTGCATACGTGTGTGTGTGTGTGTGTGTGTGTGTGTGTGTGTGTGTGTGTGTGTGTGAGAGAGAGAGAGAGAGAGAGAGAGAGAGAGAGAGAGAGAGAGAGAGAGAAGGAGGGAGGGAGAGTTTTGAGAAAAAGTAGTTTCGCTATGTAACAACAGCCTGGCTGCCACAGAACTCGATACGTAGAACAAGCCACCCTCTAATTCATGGAGATCGTTCTTCTGAGTGTTGGGATTAAAGGTAAGCACCACTGTGCTGTGTTCTTTCCTGCTACTGATCTTTCCTTCTTCTCATTCTAGCCAATGCTAGCTCATTCTTTCAGTTAAATCTTCAAATTCTTCAGGCCAGACTTTCTTAGCCTTCCAACATGTTCTCTTCCAGGGGACCTGGGTTCAGCTACTAGCACCCACAAGACTCCTCATCAATGGCTCCAGTTTGAGAGGATCTGACACCTTCTTCTGGCTCCCAGGGGCACCAAACATGTACTTGGTACAGACATGCATGCATGCAAAGTACCCAGACATATTAAAGAATAGAATAAAGTAAAATAAAATAATAAACAAGAAAAAATAAACCCAAATACTTATTGAGTACCTGCCAACATTGGATTCTATTCCAACATAGTAAGACAAGAAGCAAACAATAAACACAAATACATACATGAAGTGAGGGCAATGTTGTAGCAACAACAGAGCACAGAAGCAGGACAGACATGGAGGAAGGAGTTGAGCTGCCTCAATTGTCTGTGGCATTAGTTGACTAATATTCATTTACCTGCCAGACCCAAGGCGCCAAGGGTCTGTACTGTCTTCAGAAACTCACTATAAAAAAGTGATCGCATATTTCTCATGCTTCTAGCAGAAACTTTCACAGTTGAATATAAAACTATGGGGCACCCTCTTGGGAGAGGAAGACAAAGCTTGTTTCCAAGCAGCATTCAGAAATAAAACATGTTGAGTCTGTACCACAGTGGATGTTTGTGATCTCCATTTTCACACGGAGAATAGTGATCTCAGGTGATTTCAGAAACTAGAGGCTTTGGGTACCCTTCACTCTTGGAAGAAGAGCAAACCTTGAACACATCGTCTGCTTTGTCAGAATGCGAGGAAATGATGTTGCCGAGAGTCTAAGTAGCAGCAATGACATCAGTGATTCTACCAGGATGAAAGAAGCTAAAGCATGGTCCTGCGTCTGCCCTGAGAGGGTTGGACCTTTGGTAAGGACATAGTTTACAAAGAAGACCATGGCTCTAAAGTCTATAGTTCATGTGCTTTGTCCCAAACCATTTAGCTAGTTCCCAGAAGTGAGACCACCCATGGTCCTCAGAAATAATTCTTCTTCTTCTTCTTCTTCTTCTTCTTCTTCTTCTTCTTCTTCTTCTTCTTCTTCTTCTTCTTCTTCTTCTTCTTCTTCTTCTTCTTCTTCTTCCTCCTCCTCCTCCTCCTCCTTCTTCCTTCTCCTTCTTCCTCCTCCTCCTCTATAGAAGAATGTTCACCTAATGAGTTTATGGAGAGAACAAAGCCAATTCTCAAATTTCTGCTCTCATCCCTAATCACTGTGAGAGATAAAACCTGAAATACAGCAGCGACAGTTACATGGTGAGAAAAGAAGCAGAGGGCTGTAAATTGATGCTTGTTTTAATAACATTGACTTTGTCTGCAGCAAGTATCCTTTGTGTGGTAGCCTTGCATAAGAGGAGAGAGAGAGAGAGAGAGAGAGATTGTTTTCCCTTGTTTTCCCTCTTGGCCTTTATGCTTTCTGAACAAATTCTTGGAAAATAAGAATTCTAGAGGAATCGCTCCAGAAAATATGAGTGGGAAGTTTCAACATCGTGGCAAGTTGTGCTGACAGGGAATTCTAGCCAGATGGGTGGGGGTGGGTGCCGGCAGAGGGACACATGAAATCAGTACTGGTTAGAGATGCAAAATCAGCAAAACACACTGAATCGCTTTGCGAAGTTTTTCCAAGAATAGATCATCCCCAAGGCAGGGCAGATTGAACTGTGGAGTCATGCTGACACCTAGTGCACAGACAAAGAGTCTCATTAAAACAAAGTGTCCCCGGTTTAGGGATCACTGCAAGGAAGGGAAACCAAAGTGTTGGAAATCCTATGTGATATCACCTTCTTTTTTGCATAGCAACCCTAAGAGGTAGTGAGAGAAACTACCTCTTAGTGAGAGAAAGGCCTTTTGCCTTTCATACATGGAGAAATCGAGGCTCAGAGAAAGAGATGTTTTAGGATTCTCAAAATGACATGCGTAGTGCATTGGTTACTTTTCAAATACTCGAAGAGCTGGCTTGAAGGAAGGATAATTTCTTTTTGCTCACATGACAGAAAAGTCACGATAGCATCACAGCCCACAGCTGGGGCAGAGGGCACGTGGGCATCTGGTTACAACACCTGAGCAGTGTGGCAAAAAGAAAGAATCCAGCCATAACTACAGTCGTAAGCCATAAGCCCGGTCCCTGTCATCCCTTCAACAAGGCCCACCTCTTAAATCTCCCCAAATCTCCCAAAACAGCACTGCCAGCTGGGAACTAAGTGTTCAAATATATGATCACCTGGGGCGGGGCAGGGTTGAGGTGGGCTCACATAACACCTAATACATGTAGAACCAGTTTAAAAACAAAACTTTGATCATCTTATACCTGGCTTTCCTTCAATCCTCTCCGCTCTACATGAATAGCTCTGCCCTTCCAGCTTCAAAGAAAGGCATCCTTATCCTTGCTGGTGGGTGTCACAGGCTTTTTCGCTGGGGAAGAGGGAAAAGAGGAAGGTATCATTTTAGCTGTATGGAAACAGGTTGAGTCTCCTCTTTGGATATATTGCTAACCTAGCCTCTAAAACCACAGATTAGACACATCCTGTTCTTTAGGGGCTTAAAACATAGTTGGATGCCTGGGGCGGGTGGGGGAGCTGGCTCTGAGATTGTAAGACTGGGAGAGCTGCCTCTGTTCCCAGCCATCTGCAACACTCAAGAGAGCAGGCCCTGAGCCTCACCTGGGCAGCTCAGTAGAGCCTATCTTGTTGGGGGAGGTGTGGGTGAGCCGGCCCCGAAGTTGTGAGCTGTCCTCATGATTCCTCTGTCAAGTGGAGGCAAGAGCAAGGGGGAGGGGAGTGCACGCCCCCCCCCCAATCAATGCCTGGCAATGAGGCCATAAAATCAGGAGAGCTGGCCCTGCCCCTCAACAGCTGCAGCACTTGAGAGAGTGGCCACACAGCAACCTGGACAACACAGCAGAACAGGCCCTGAAGGTGCAGGTGTGGGGGAACCAGCCCTGAGGATGAGAAAGCAGGAGAACTGGCCCCGCCCCCTGCTCATGGCTGCAAGGAGTGAACTAGCCAGGGCAATGCAGGAGAGACCACCCTGGTGGCGAAGACAGGGGAGAGCTGGCAAGCTGACCAACCCTGCGATTACCCAGGCCCATAGCCAGGGTTAGAGTTGGCCCACCTCAACATTCATCCCGTCTGTGATCTGCTGGAGCACGGGAAGGGACCTGCAGACCCAAAGCTGCAGGATTTCCAGAATACAGGACAGGATAACCAAGAGGGGTTTCAGTGAAGTCCCTGCGTCGACAGCAAAGCAGGAAACAGAGACCTCAAACCTGACCTGTGACTCTTTGCAATGAGCACTTGCAAGTAAAGATATATGGTAAAAAATGGTTTCCTGCATAACTCACTGTGCCACACTGCAGCTTCCATGATGAGGTTGATTTTTTTCTTCTTAAATTTCATTTTATTGTATTGGGGGGTTGCAAGGGCAGAGGGCTGATATGAAGAAACAGGGACATGAATGGAAGGGAGATGAATGATATGAAAGACATAAGAAATAAATAAAAAGAAAGTTGAAAAAAATAACAGAAAACATAGTTGGAAATGAATGCCAAGGGGGAAAGCTGCACTAAGGAAGGACTGAAAAGTACTAGACAACAAAGTCGTACGCTAATCACACACATACACACATGTACACACACAATGACATACATACTCGACATACACACACACACGTACACACACACAGTGAGAGAGAAAGAGATTCTTACCTATAGCTAAGTAAACAGATGATAGTGGTGATAGAGATAACATAGTTATAGACAAAACAGACATAGATAGAGCGACAAAGATAGCAGAAAACAAACATACAAAAGGATGTCTTAGGACTTACCGCCATTCCCTCCCCGTACCTTTCACTGGTGGCAGATATCAAGCTTGTGTTTCAAGTTTGTCCACCTAGAAGCAAAATGAAAACGGTGACAGAGGTGTCTTCTTTTACTTATTTCAAAGGCTTTATCTGGGGACCACTGTTCAGTCCATTTTAGAGTTTTGACCATTTCTTACCCTTCCAAATGACTTTTAGACCATTTAGATTTAGCCAGGAGGTGGTGGTTTATGCCTTTAATCCCAGCACTCTAGAGGCAGAGGCAAGGCCAGACTGCTCTACAGAGTGAGTTCCATGACAGTCAGGGCTACACAGAGAAACCTTGTCTTGGAAAACAAACAAACAAATAAACAAACAAACGAAAATTTAGATTCATTGTTGAGGTGTTATGAAGTCATTTTATTTCATATAACATTTAGCATCAACCCATAAAGACTAATTCTTTAGCTGGGTAAAATGTTTAGGATAAACTCTATCTGCTTGCTTGTCTAGGGCGATGCTGGTTTATCTCATGATTTTTCAAAAAGTTCTCACACTACCAGAAGCATCACTGCCAAAAACGCTTTCATCTCTTTTAGAAGCCCCCCAGCTTGGCATTTTAAGCTGTAGCTTAGAGAGCCATAGAATAAGCAGTTGCTCTTCATCTGATCCATGAGCATCATTAAATTCTCTATTGATAAAAAGACTAAAGTTATTTTAAAATCACTCCTTTGAAAGTCAGATTCATTTGTGCCAGTTGGCTAGAACATTGTCAACAAAATACACCTCTAAAAGAAGACTCCAGAAAATTCCAGATTGAAAGGAAATCAGCAAATGCTCATTTTCCTGGGCACTAAGTTTCGATATTTGACCCTTTAGGATATGTTTTCACTGGAATCCTAATAGCAAGAAAAGGCTTTATCACAGAGAAACTATGCCCATTTGCTCAAAAATATAATTGTTTGCTCATCCAGAAAATTACTGTAATTCACTTAAACATCTGTCCAGCCTAAGGTTTCATCTTCATATCTATTTCATATCTTACCAAAAGAAAGAAGCTAACTAGAAGCTTCCAAGTAATTTATTGGGATATCTTTCTTTCAGCAAGAAAAAATGGAAATTGATATCTACAAATTGTGTGTGTTGGGAGCATCTGCATTTTATGCATGTAAGTAAACATCCTAACTCAAACAATGTAGGAACAGGGTGGCAACTCTGTTATCACTGATGGAGATGGTGACCCAGGTCATCACTGACCATCTGACATAGAAAGAGAACCGAGATGGTCAAGGGATGGTGTCTGTGACAGGAATCGGGCTTTTAAATGTCTCTTAGATCAGACAAGATGGGTATCAATGGCTGAGTGACAGCCAGGGGCGATGAAGCGTATGGCGGGAATTCTGAAGAGATTCGTCTTCTATCATTCCAGACAACCACATGAGATAGAAGAAATGGGGAGGGGATAGAAATCAGAAATTGGAGGCCTACACTGAAATCTCCCCACACTCAAAATAAGGGCAACTAACTCAACCTCCCAAAAGCGCAGGGCTGAGCCGGGCATCTCTGCAGACTGCATTCTACTCCCGAGTTTAGGTTTAGTATGTCTGACTCACAACACCTGGGTTGCGTGTCAGTTTTACACTTCTTGATATGATGTGCTTGCTTATGTGTATGGGTGTGCACAAATTCACATGCTTTTGTCCAGTTTGCATATGCAAAGATGAGTTTGACAAACAAATGAAAATAACAGTAAGAATAAAAGTTCTTCTGCTTGGTTGATCATTTGTAGGTGAGTGTCAGAAAGAGCCAGGACTCTGAAGCACTGAGAGGCTAACAGCACTCCTTCTGTTAGATTCTCTGTACCCCAAAATCATTCTCAAGGATCCTACACAACCAACCCCTACCTTTGCCTTGCTTTATCGTCTAACAGTAGTATATGCGGTTCTTTGGGGGACAGCCTCAGACCACTTTGCTAACAAATACAGAGCCCAAAGTCTATTCTTCCAAGGCAGGAGATGACCCTTCAGTGATGTGAATATGAAATAGGTTTGGGGTAACTGCGAGGGATGGCTTACTCCAGAACTCACACTGAGGCTCCGCTGCTCTCTTTCCCTTAGCCTCCTCCACCTTCCACCCCGCCCCCACCCAACTGCTTCTGCTACTTTATAGCCCACTTCCCATCACCCGCTTGATAAATCAATACACAACTCCTTCTCTTGGGATTCTACTGGAGCCCCAGTGTGTCTCAGTTCCTCTTCTCTTTCTTCTTCATTTTTGTTTGCTTGTTTTGAGACAGGGTTTCTCTGTGTGACCCTGGATGTTCTAAAACTCACTCTGTAGACCAGGCTGGCCTCGAACTCACAGAGATCCACCTGCCTCTGCTTCCCGAGTGCTGAAATTAACGGCGTGTGCCACCACCACCCGGCTCGATCCTCTTCTTTAGTCTGTGACTAGTAAAGTCCCTTTCTCACAGGGCTGTTGTGATTAGATCAGTGTGCACATGTAAAGAGCTTAGGACAACTGCTGGCAACCACTGTGAAAGTCAGGGCTGAAATGATGCTCTTGTGGTGTTAAGATGAGACAAATCAATATGAAACCATCATCCTTCACCGACATCACATCTTCTGATGGGAAAACACAGAGTTTAAAGTTTGTATAGGCCATATACATTATATACATACTATATATAATATGGGATATGTATATGTTTTATACTCATGCATATACATATACACATACATATGCATGAGTTTAGGTTTAGTATGTTTGACTCAGAATATCCGGGTTGCATGTCAACTTTGCATTTCTTGATATGGTTGTGTGTGCTTATGTATATGGGTGTGCACAGTAAATATATATATTCACCCCAGAGATTCTTCATATACAGGATGCATCTAAGTTAAAATGGAATCTCAATAACAAACCTAACCTAAATGATGCACACATGTGTGCATGTGCTTGTGCAAGCATATGTGTAGGTGACAAAACCGTTAGAGTGTGTGGTACACACAGACCCCTTAGTCATCCCAAAGAAACCGTGCAGTTGCTTCGGCTGTAGCCCCTCTGCCGAGTACATGGCCTACAGTAAGCTTGGCCCTCGTGGTCCATTTGTTTGTTCCATCCTGACACGGCCAAAGCTTCCTGTCTTTCCTGCAGAAATGTGCATCTCCTGCCACATTGTCAACAGCACCATCATCTTGGTAATCCCTTGAGGTCACACACTTAAAATCGTTTATTTCCAACATCGCTTCCCCAAGCCAATCTATCACATTTTTGTCTATTGTTTTTCCACAAGATCTGGCAGATCTCCTGTCTACAGCTGCCCCTGTCACCTACTCCATGGTGCCTCCTGTTTAGAGACTCCCATTGCTGACTTACTCTTGGAACGTCTTGCCTTTCTGTCTTCAAATCATTTGCCGGTAGAGCATTCTTCAGCGTGTTTCAACACCTTTCACTCTTTGCTGCCGCATGTTACTTAGTTTACTTAACAAGCAAGCGCACAGTGCTGGCCTCGCCTGGGTCTTGGCCTAAGTGTCTTACAAACTTTTGCACTTGTTAAAGGCAGGCGCTGCGATTGACCCAGTTTTGCAGATGAAGAAATGGAGATATGTAACTTGCCAGATGGAATGTGCCCAATAGGTGTCAGAGATGGATGTCAAAGTCACAGGGGTCTGGCTCCAGAGCCTCTGCACCAATGAACAATGCAGCACCGTGACTGTTCCCCATCATCGTGGCTATCACTGTGGTCATCATCCATCTCTACGCTTTTCTCATAAATATCCACCTAATGTCCCATAGACCCTCAGATGATGTCTGCCTTAGGACACAAGAACGACACACCACATCTGAATATACATTTAAATCTCAAATACTTTGAGAATTACAAATGATCCTTCTGTTATCATTATGTTAATATGTATATTTCATATGTAGAACATGAGTCTAAATTCTTATTGAACTTCAAATAAATTATAATTTTACCAGAGTTAAAGGCTTTTTTTTCATTTCCCAATATCTGCCCTAATTATATTCTATTAATTAAAAACACAGATTGAAGAAGCCTTAATAGATCCCTTAGGTATGAACGGATAGTGGCTGAAAACGTCAAACAAACAGAATGACTAGGAGTGGTTTCAGCGAATAGTCACAGGCACAGTTCCAAAAGGAGGGGACAGGCTAAGGGACACAAAACGTGCTGCACTATAGCCATTAAACTGCAGAAAATAAATAAAAGGCTTTTCAAAACGATGCTGTCCACTCAGCCACTGAAATGTCTTAAAAGAGCAAAATAAAAGTATACCGTAGAGGGTATTTTATTGGATCTCTTCAAAATAATTCACTTATAGACCTGTACCATGGGCACAGACAGTGGCTATTCAGTTAGGAAAATGGAGGCTTTTAAATTTGTTTTCATTTTGAGTCCCAAGGGAGGATATTAATTCCTTCACATTTTTCCCCTTGGGAGAATTAAAACAAAGAATTTAATTTCATTACAACCAAAACTTAATATCAGCATGGCTTCCCCTATTGAATCAATGAGACCTACATCAGAGTTATGGCCCCCAAATGAGCTGGTGACATGAGACTGGGGCATGGCGGGGACAGAATAGCATAGTCCAATTCTCTTGGTCAAAATTTGTGCAAGGTTTAAATAACGATGAGGCCTCACAGGACCACCTCAGGCTTCTGAGCACAGTGACAGTGAGTCTGATGTCTGCTTCACAGTTCCGCTCCTGGCTGGAGTCCTGGCTCTGTCACGTGTGGTCCAATTTCAATACCTTGTTCCTAGTGGCCCACTTAGATACCTAATTCCTAGGCAAGATCTTGAACAGCTCAGTTAAGAAGCCAGGGTCCCTCTGATAGTATTGATAGTAAGTAAGTGTGTTGTGTGTCAACTTCAGGATAAGTAATTATTATTTAAGTGTGGATTTCTTTCAAATCACACTTTAAACAGGTATAATATAACATCATTAAAATGTAAGTGCAGTGTGGGTCCTTAGACTTACAAACACACAAAGTCATATTTGTTTTGACAAACATAGAAGTGAAAACTTTGAGGGGACAAAGAGAACTGAGGGACAGGAGAGTGGGGAGAAAGGGGAAGGTGGTGTGCTGTGAGATATGAGGAAGGAACGTGTTCAAAGTCCATGCACGAAAACCTCCCTATAACTAAAAAGTGGGGCCAGGTGTGGTGGCACACGTCTGCAATCCCAGCGCTTGGGAGGCAGAGACAAGCACATCTGAGTTCAGCTGATGACAACCTGGAATACAAAGTGAATTCCAGGCTGGCCAAGATTGCACAACGAGGCCCCATTTCAAATAAAACAAAGAATGTACATCCAGGGAGGACATTAATAAGTAAACTAAAGTTAGGAAAATGCTCAAGCAGAAATTCTTAAGCCCAGAGGCAAGTTTAATCCACAGTATGCTCCAACAGAACACAGTTGCTGTGAACAAGAAAATTGCCTCTAAGCTCCCTGCAGCTAAAACAAAGAGAAAAAGTCTTGCTGTGGAAGACTCGGGTTCATTACCATCAGGACAGATCTGGTTTTCAAGAAAAACCTGGTCATTGTACGTATTGGATCTAAAAGGAAACTCTGTAGTTCCTGGTAAAGGAAATCTGGTCAGAATCATTTTTTTTCTCCCGTCAAGGTGACCCTAACATTCCAGTCACACTGCTCGTTCCTTTCTCCAAATGACCAGCAGCTTCCTTAAGGTTTTCATTTCAAAAATCTTCGCTGAGCATCTACACCTACTACGTACACGGAAGCTGTGTGAGCTCCTGGGAAATACAGCCACAAACAGAGCCAATCTTGCTGTCTGGAGTCTTAGCACCTGATGAGTCAGAAAAGAATGGATTGCTTTGAATTTATTATGTGTTTGTGTGTGTGTGTGTGTGTGTGTGTGTGTGTGTAAACATGTACACACACACACACACACACACATCCATGTAATAAATGAGACAAACGTGGTCAATGCTATAATAAAAAGAAAAACTACAAGATACTATGAAAAGTAGCTTCTTGTATCCAGAAAAAAATCAGAGAAGGCTTCCCAGGGGAAATAAAGTTTGTGCTTGGAACAGAAGGTGGTCTAAGCACCATGTCACTTAATGCTACATTGTATCCTATTGTTTTCTGACCTTGCCTGTGGATGCTGAGCTCCTATAGACATCAATCATCTCTCCTCTGTATCTTCCGTCCTGTCTCCGTTACGCCAGGGATGCTGCAGTCAATCCTCCACGAACCCTCAATTGAATCTAATGCATTTGGATGGAAGTAGACTGTAACTTCACCTGACCCCCGTCAAGAGTTCAGCAAGGAAAACACAGCTCCCTTTAGCTCCCAACTCTTCATTCTTTGAGTTAGGGGTTGCTGTAATTGACAGGAAATTCGAATCTATCTTCCAAGCACTTTCTTCTTGTGACATGTTTTGGGCGGAGATCAGAGTTCCCCTGGAGAGAAATTAAAACAGGAGTGCTGGAAAAGCGCAGCCTTCGGGGCACGCTGGGAGTCTCTCTCTGCATGCTGCTTTCCTCTGGCTTGCTGGTATCCGATCCTCCAATGGTCCCTCTGTGCAGACAGCCCATGCCGCACCTGCAGATCGGCGCTCTGCTTCCTTCCATAATGAGCGGCTCATGACTCACAGATACAGTGAAATTGCTTTAACATTCAACTGCAATCACTGGGCCAGGCCCCATCTCTCTCCCTTTCTTCCCTTTCCCTCCCTCTTTCTTCCGACTTCTAACACACACACTCTCCCTTCCTAGCCCTACTGGCTCTTCTCACAGGATGTAGAGACGATAAAACCTGATACTCAAGATGCTGTGTGACCCAAGGCCTCCTGGAAATGGTTATTACGTATTCAGTGACTTAACTCCAGCCTCTGTGCTGCCCAGTCTGGAGATTATTCTGCCTGGAGCTACAAAAGATGGGGTTGGTCCCTCAGAGGGTATCTACGTATCTGGGGGAGCACAGCATGTGGTGGGAGGACAGGAAGTTTGACTGAACAAAAGAGAACGCTTGTCTGAGTTAGGGTTACTCTTGCTGTGATGAAACACCACGACCAAAAGCAAGTTGTGGAGGAAAGGGTCTATTTGACTTACACTTCCATATACTTCAGTATCAGAGGAAGTCAGGGCAGGAACTCAAAAAGGGCAGGAACCTGAAGGCAGGAGCTGATGCAGAGGCCATGGAGGGGTGCTGCTTACTGACTTGCTCCCCATGGCTTGTTCAGCTTGCTTTCTTATAGATTCCAGCACCACCAAGCCCAAGGGTGGCACCACTCACAATGGGCTGGGCCCTCATCAATCACTAATTAAGAAAATGCCCTACAGGCTTGCCTATAGCCCAATCTTGCAGAGGCATTTTCTTAATGGGGGGGGGGTTTCCTTCTCTTCAATGACTCTAGGCTGTGTCAAACTGACATATAGTTATCTAGCACAGCTAGTGCCCTTCTCTGACTCAGTGGAATAAATAGCAAGCAAAGATGTTAACAAGGAAGCCTGCGGAGTGGCCAATCAAGGTTAGAAATGAAGAAGAGCCTTGGTGAAGACTGACAAAGAGGAGGCAAGGATGCCAGAAACAGATGTTCAGGGCAATGAGAGGCAACAGCGTAAGGGAGAGAGCTGGTCTTGGGCTTATCTGGAAGGAAAGGGTTGCAGCTGAGGGCCGGGGTCTGTCTAGACATTCTGCTGCTAGCCGAGCAATACCAGGTACAAGGATGCTCCATGAGATCCTGCTTTCAAATGACCTTGCTTCTTGAGCTGCATGATCTTGGGCAGATGATGACCCTTCTGCGAGACTCCTCGCCTCTCCTCCGAAATGGGGAGAATAAACCAGAGGCTGCAGCTCTCCAATCACGACAGCTGTTGTCGTCTCTGCCATTACGGCAGCGTGAGAGACCTGGCAGGCATTGACGGCTGTTGTGATGACCGTTGAGGAGGTAGATGTATGGGCGGGCCATGAAAGTTTGCTTACAAGACAAAGTACAATCCATCAGCGGAGATTGCTAACAATGTTCTTTGCCACAACTACAAACATTGGCTGGACATTAAAGAGTCCCCTTTAGCCTCGACAGCCCACATGTGGCCAGAGCATATGTCCTGTGCTTATTTTCCTGGACCGTCCTCTTATCGCAAAAATCGGTTGGCTTCATTCTTTGGGAGGTACAACCTGCCAATGGAAACATAAGCTTCCTCTTCCCTTAGGCCAAACCAGCTATGCTATGGAAAGAAAAACAGGCCTGTCCTGTCCATGAGCTGAGCTGCCATACAGCCCCGATTTCAGGCAGGCAGAAGCTCCACGGCTGGGCCCGTGCGGTGATGGTCTCCGGGTGAAGAGCACATGCGTGATGATGTGGATTTTTATTTACACCATGGCAAGAGAAACGGCTGCATGGGGTCTGCACTCCCTGTGACCCCGACAACGTTATTGTTAGGACCACTCATGCCAAGTTGGATGACTAACACAGATGAGAAAGGCCTCAAATAAACTAAACAGAGATGTCAAAATAACCGGTTGGTCAGATCCCATCTGGAATACTGTGCTGAGCTGAGGACGCCATGTTTTAAGAGAATACCCTAAACTCGTGTCCCTACAGATAGCAACACGATGAAGCAGTGATGATTTATACAGCATGGATATCCTGAGGACTGAGCAAAGAGCTACAATGCACTCCATACACCCTGGTCCCTAGGATGCTCATCACGCTCCCATCAGACTGCTAATGTGGTCCCTTGAAAAGCAATGGTTGAGAAGCAACGGAGTTTTCCTAAAGTCACAGGAAGCCAGCTTTGCAGATGGCTCACAAGCTCCATGTGTATCCTTTGTAACTCATAGGCATGAGATGTGGCCACTGGTTTTTCAGAAGTATCTAGAAACACTTGATGGTGGTTGAGAAGGAGGACATCTCACGCCCAAACATACACATTATCTCCACCGTAAAAGAAATCTTTTTAAAATTGTCTTATTGCAAACTTTACCTCCAGGATAGAAGGCTTTTGAAAGCAGATTTGACAACATAAGTAGGAATTCATTAAGAGCCCGAGTCAACTCACACACAGAGAAATTCCCAGGCTTAGGAAGTTCTGACTATCCCGACACATACAAGCGTGAACCTTACGCTTTTATGACAGAGACACAGAGGTTTTCCCCACCACCAATGACAGCTCACCATCTACTGAGGTGTCCACAGAGCCCAGATTCTGGACGCGAAATTGCCATGTGCAGTGGGCTTTATCAGGCTCTGATAGATGCCCAGCAGGCTAGCATTCACACAGAGCTGTGCCTAAAGGAAACCTTCTTTGATCTCATGTGATAAAGTTCAGCTCAAAGGAGCTTACACAAACATAAATACGGAAACAGATAAACATGTGGTATGTATTGGCTCATGCTGATAAAGAATCCAGAGGCAGATGGGGCTGGAAACAGCACTGTGAAGTGTCACTTGATCTGTGGAGACAAATTGGGATCTAAGTTCTTCTCAGCTCTCAGTTCTGCCCCATCTTGGCTGATGGACTCTCAGATGCTCTTCTTAGAATGGCTAGTGATACCAAGATGACAACTAGGACTTCCGAGGCATCCAGGGGCGTTGCCAGCAGGAGAAACAATAGCAAAAAACCTCTGTGAGCATGTTTGATCTTGCATCCTCAGCAAGCCTGTGGCCAACTTCATAAAATGGGTGTGGGTTGTATGTATGCCTAGAACCAGCTATGATGTCCAGAGAGACGGGATAATAAAAATGGGTGTGGGCCAGCCCACGTGCAAATTCCCTTAGAGCCACCCAGACCCCATGGGCAGAAGAGACAAGGGAATCTTTTTTTCTCATTCAACTAAACTATTGTCACTGAATACATACTGTGTGAACAGAGTGTCGTGTTGAGGACCACAAAGCATGTGACAATGTCAAGACTGCCACATGTGACAGGTGATGGGAAGACAGGTTCATTTCCCATGAGTGACGTTTAGAAGCTGACTAATAAATACCGTTCTGTCTTAATGTAGAAGCTCTTGTATTATAAACTCAGAGAACCTACCGCTGGAGATTTTGACCTCTGGCCTCCATCCCTGTTCTGGACTCAAGGATGCTTGACACAGTCTAGAGACATTTTTGCTTACCACAACCAGAAGAATGCTACTGTTTATGGCAGGTCTAGACCAGAAGATTGAACTATAAACATTATAAGGTCACTAAAAACAACCCCTGACAAAAAAAGAATTACCCATCCCAACTTGCCAGTGATGCCATGGTCAAGAAAAAATCCTACTCTAAAAACACATGAATCTGCTTCTGTGATGTCCTAAAGTCTGGTTATTAATAACTCATGGTAAAGTTCTCAAGTGTGCACCACATATGGAGACAAGAAACAGCGTGCCTGGCCTGGTTCTATTTCCACAGAACCCTCATACCCTACCCCTTAGAAGTTCATTGTTACTAAGCAACCCAGCTGGAACTCAGTCCATGCTACCTTCCAGCTTCTAGGTTGGTCACCCAGCAATCGGTAACTCAGAGTCACTGGAGATGCGTACCTGCTGCACACAGCATGGCTAACTAATGAAGTGCCCAGGGCTCCTGTCAAACTCACATCTTTAATTGGCTGAGAGACCTCACTTCATTTCAGAACTATTCGCTCGCCTCTCAGATGGCTGTTCCAGATGTCAGGGACAGCATCCCATTGCAGATTCAGGAACTGAGCCAAAAACAATTTGCTGGATGTGCTCCAAGAAATTGACTTCACGCTCTGTGGTGGGCTGGTCGGTCAGTGCAGTGTCAGGATTACGACTGAGTTTATGTTGGGCTGACTTCCTCAGTCGGTTGAGGCTCAGATTGCATCATGTCAGAAACTTTGATGCAGACAGACAGACAGATGGACAGACAGAAGGCCAGAACTTAAAAGGATGTCATCCAAACTAGTTTGTTCCACACCAGTAGGGCTTCTGTCCACCTCTCTGCTCCTTCTGAAATTTTGAAAACTCTGCAACAGATCCATTTTATTTATTCAGTTTGTCAATAGTGAAAGAAATCAATCCTCTTTTTTTTTTTTCTACTAAATCAGCATCGCTCTTTACTTAACCTGGTAGTTTTCAACCTTGACCTCAGTGTAGAACTGCTTATGGAATTTTGTACATTGTGGTGACCAGGCCAATTAACACAAGAAAAAAGTAAGACTTTCTGGAGGTGGGATTCAGGCTAAGATACTGCTAAGAACTCTCTTAGGGGTTCTGAAGTCACCCTGCCCGCATGTCTATACCTCACACTGTGTCCTCACGATAGCAAATCCTACAGGGTACTTGTTCTATAAACGTGACCTGAGCCTTACCATCCAAGAAGGAGGGAGGAAGGGAAAGGATGGATAGAAGGGGAGCTTACTTGTGCTTGACTATTGCCATGGGCCGCTGTACTTGGCATGGGGATGTCTCGGCCCTCCCTTCCTGGCAATCAAGTAGCCACCCTGTTCTCGGGTGCAGCACTTGCTCTAAGGAGAAAGGCGTTTTTTGTCATCGGGAAAAGAAGTGGACATTTCAGATGCGCGGCTGTCACCAGAGCTGGGGTGCATGCTTTTCTGGTGTTAGTACCTGCTTGTCCACACTAATAAAAATACATAGTAAGAGCCACTTCCTGGTGCCGTGGAGCAGAGGAGAGTCTCTCAATGTCACGGCAGCCATTTAGACTGACAGCCATAACTTTTATCCATGCATACAGCCTGAAGAGTGGGCCCTGACTCTGTGAGGTGCTCTAAAACTCTCTTGGCTTAGAAGAACCAATGTGACGGTACACACTTTCCAAGTTTAGCTTGCCCCAAAGCAATGGGCCGTGTACAGAGAGTCACAGTTCCTTCCTCTCTGGCCGAGGACGTTGTCCTCCAGCCATTAGCTCCTTAAGAGGAGCTAAAACCACACTTGAGGCTTTGCAAATTCCACCTAAGAATTGGGTTTTTATAAGCTTAAGTCCCCAGGACAAACTATTTCCTGGAATTAATGAGCTCTGGAGAGCAATGTGTCTGGAGTCTGCACACAGGCAAGCCCACCAATCCAGCCAGGGTCCAGGTCACCTTTTCCAGAGGTGGCGCCGAGGCTCGCTGGAAAAGGTGGCTGTCAATGGCTCACTGTCAGCCTGTGTGAACACGGGAACATTGGCTATCTTTCAAACCTTGAGCAGGCATGCTGTGAGGACAGCCTGGAGCAGGAAGCCCACGAGATGAGGCCTCCCATCCCAAGCAAACTTCCACGCTCTCAACTCTGTCTCCAGGTCTCACACTTATTCATAGAGGTAGAAAGATGAATGAGAGCATTTGAAGATGCTCTGGGCACCGAATCTTCATTAATCTTTAGAAAGCCTCTAGTGCACGATGAGTTAACATTTTTATAAAGCTTGGGTCTCTTGTCAACGGCATCTTTACACTGCATTGCTTTTTCATGGGCTGAATGTATCAATGTGTTTAACATAAATATTTAAAAACATACCATTTTTTTAAACTAAGAGTTTGACTATGTCTGTCATTTTAAGTTCTACTTGGCACGCGAGATCTGTCCCCAATGGCGGGACAGCCTGACATTTCAAAGTCCGGGTGCAGGTTACGATGAGCCAAGTCGGGTAATAATTAGCATTTCCGTCTCCTTAAGCAGTTCTCTTTCAAGGTTGTGGGGCTTTGTTTGGATACCTCTAGCTGTTGTGAAAACTCTGGAAGTGGTCAAGGTCTCTCTCAAACTCTGCAAGGCCAAGGTGAAAGGGCGGAAGATGGCTATCACAAGGGGGCAGTACTCAGGGGAAGTGTATTTCCCAGAGCGTCTCTGCTTTAGGATCGACATATACCAGCCCGTTAGTCTCTCCCTGCCTGACAGTCATGTTTGATCTCCTTGGCGCTGGCGCTTAGGCGAGGCGGTATCCCTTTGGAGCGATTCCTGCGCCACAGAATGCAGACAGATGGGGCTGCTGACGGACGTGGCTGCTGGCACAAATCCTCTCCTTCGCACCTCCCATAACTTAACAGAGCTCCGTTTCAAAGGCTGCTCATCAACAGCCCCACATCCCACTCGTTAGAATCCAAATTGCCACATTCTTTGAGGGCATCTTACACCCTGAATTGAAGACTTGAAGCATGAGCTTCAGATCATAAACCGTAGTAGAAAATTCTGTGTGACGCCCTGGTACCCGACTAGCACACGGTTGACAGGAGAGTGGGGCTGCCAGGCTAGGTGAGGAAGAAACCCAGTTCTACAGAACTGGATGGAGGGTCAGTCTCCCTGTCCTAAGATGATCACAAACTTGGTGGCTCAAGACAGCACACATTTATTAGCATGGCACTCTGGGGGACAGACTTCCAGTTTGGTGTCTCCTGAAGCTCCAGGGAACCCCTGTTCTGTTCCTTCCCGGACATCTAGAGGTCATCCGTATTCCCTGGCTTCCCTGGCTCATGACCCCCTTATTTCTTCTTCAAAGCCAGCCTCATGTTAAAAAAGTAGGTGTCAAGGCATTAATTCTTGTTCAAGAACCTCGCTTGTTTCACCACTTTGGGCAAAGCCATGCCAGAGTGGCAATAATGAACGGACAGACGGATTAAGTCATCCTCATCATGACCACAGAGAGCTGAACTCCTACTGTGCTCCACATAGAGGTCTAAGAAGCTTGCCCCGGTAATCCTTCATTCCTCCCTGCCCCCCAACAATGAGCACCAGGGGTAGGTCCATTTGGTATAGCTGGTATTGGCTCAGAGTCTGCACAACTGACCCAGACTCGGAGTTCTAGAAGGCGTCACTCGTCCTCCTAGAGGCTAGTGTCATAGGAGCTCAAAGATAGCTAATGAAGTTGGCTCTCACAATGTGTCTAGCTTCAAAGTCTGCGTTTAGGAAGGAAAGGACAAGAGGAAGTGTGGCCTAGTGGGGTTCTCCTCAACTGTAGGGTGGTCAGAGCCACCAGAGGACTTGTCAAAAGCCAGATGGAGTCTACTGGAGGAGCTGAGGTAGGTCTGAGGTAGACTAGTAAAAGCACATTCTACCGAGCTCTGGCCATCCTGGCCCAGCTCTGAGATTCACTAGCAGAGGGCTACTGATAGGAACTCAGGCCTCAGGCACTGCTCTGCCTCAGACTTGTGCCATTTGCCAGTTCTGTGACTGTCAACAAAATCTTAGTCTCTCTAAACTCAATTTCCCCACTGGAAAATGATATTTTATCTCATCACGGTGAGGAGTTTTGATGAAATTACACAACCAAAGTAACAAGCAATAAACATTCCATAGTGACCCCTGGTTGCCATTCTCCCCCATTCTTGAGAAAGGCTAAAGCTCAGGACGATCCTTCTGGAGGGTTACAACTGGCTACGAGCTGCCCTGGCTGGTTAGATCTAGATCCCTAAGCAGAGACAATTGAGAGCCTCCTTGCTCTTCCAAGGGATCCAGCATTGTGAACTCTGATCTTGGCCCTCAACAGCCATGCCAACAAGATAGCAGTTAACCAGAGCTTAGCTCAGGCCTGCCTTGCCCCGTGAGCATGGTCTTGGGTTTCCACACAGCCTAGTGATCAGCTTTGTGTTTGGAGCTTCGCACTCTTCTCCTTGGACAAGACCGCTCTCTATTAACGTCTCCCGGGAAGGCTGGTGGGCAGGTAGCTGCAAGCCCTGGGTGGCTGGTGAGACCCAAAGGAGGAGGTTGGTGAAGTGAGCATGCAAATGATTGTGTTTGTATGATATGTGTGTGTGTGTGTGTATGTGTATACATCTGTGCCTGTCTTAGCAAGTACATGTGTGTGGGGTGGAGGCTAGGGGATGATCTGACATTGGGACACACACACACTCACACACACACTTACACATCATCATCATCATCATCGTCACCATCATTTAGGTCTCAGGGAAGGAATAAGTAGTGGTACCCAGTCTCTGCCATAAACCCAGGAACGTTTTAACAAGGGCACCCATGAATGGAGCACGCATGTGTCCAACTCACTAGCTCACAGAGAAAAAATCGAGGAGAAACTTCTCTTCCGAAGTCCAGTCCAAGGACTAGCACCGCACAGGGAGCCTGCCTCCTACACTCAGCAGCCACTGTGGAATTTAGCAGCCATTCAGCCCACGGGGGAAATGGGAAACTCTTAGAAGAACCCACCGTCATCTACACATCGTCCTGAGTTTCATCAGAGGCTAGCGCCAGAGAGCCCCGTTGTCAGCAGCGATGCACACAGCAGACCCGTGCCAGGTTTCTCCAGGGGCTGCCAGACTGTGCTGCCTACTGTCCCAGGAGGGCTCATAGCTGGCTTTGAACTTCTGTTGTATATTCCATTCCACTCCCCAGGACTCGAGCCACCAAATCTACTCCATAAGGTTCTAATAACACAGTTACAAAGAAGACCCTAGAGCAAACAAGAATGCTTTGCTTACCAAGTCAAAGAGCCCTTGGACGTGGGCCCCAGAATCAGCCTCTCTAGGTTTATGAGCACAGTGAATTTATACGGTTTGGCCTATCAAATCAGAATGGACAGTGTGTGATGGTCGCAGACCCTCCCTAACGATGCCATTCTGTTCTCAGCGTACAGTCATATGCACACAGCGTTGTTAGGTTTGACTTGTTTAGGGAAGAGCTCAAGGATACAAGAGGGAAAACACAGTTGGTAGTGAACCCTAGCTGCCTATCTGTGGCTGTCAGATGGAGGGAGAAACAGGTCCCTCACAGATGTGTCCGCACCCTGCACGTGTATCCAGATGGTCTTTAACAGCCTCATCAGATCCCTCCACACCCCATGAAGCCTTTTGTCTGTCTGTCCTTTTTGGCTTCCCTAAGACTTTATAAGTACAATCCTTTTGAACTACAACACCACACACTTTAGTCTGATGAAGTCCTATTTGTCCATATATATATATATATATATATATATATATATATATATATATATATATATCCGAAATAAATTTGTTGCTTTTCTCCTATCCTGCTCAAATACTTTGTTTAAGCAGGTTTATCCTAATAAACTGTGACCTGTTTGTCTCTGTATTTGTGTCCTTAACTATACTGTGAGTTTGCCATCAGGAGAAATGCCTCCTTTATTTCTGTATACAATGGAATGTGGGGGAAAATGTGCGAGTGTAACTGAATTTCAAAATGATTTGAAATTAATGTTAGCTCCATATTTTACTAGTTTCTCGAGTTTTTGGTCCTATGTCATGGCTTCCATCATATTCATCTTTGCCTTCAAGGAACCACATTGAATCTTCCATGAACAACTAAATCTGAGGTTCTGGAAGACTCCCGTTGCTGGGAATTGAGCTTCCTCTGTGCAGTGACTGATTTCTATTCATTTGCCCGATCCTTCTAAGGAACTTGGGACTGCAAAAACTGCAACTTCTACTTAAGCGGGGTGAGGCAAGAATTACCTAAAATTCACTGTCAGGCTTGGGCAAGCAAGGCTATTACTGGATCAGAGAAGCCATACAGGAACCCCTGTCTAAGCCACACAAGAGCCTGACCTAAGTCATATCAGAGAATTCTGGGCTCACCCAGACCCAGGCTGTGTCTACTGAGCTCTTGTGAGTAGAAGGGGTAGACTACTTTGGCAAAGAATATTTAAAGAATCTGGGTGGGGTGCTGTGGCAGTGAGTGATGGGAACAGCAGAGGTGGCCGTGGTGTAGATGCATTCACCAGCAAGCAGTGAAGAAAGGACAGGCAGAATCAATATGGACTTGCCCTGCACTGGAAAGGGTTGCCCACTCTGAGGAGTGTATTCCCCTGTCCACTCATCCTTTGGGACACTAGCTGGGCATTTGTACAAATGCCTATGTATCTATTAGATGCAAATCTTAACATTTGTAAGTTTTTGAAGTAATCACCCAGCAAAGCTGACATTGGCAGGCCTGTTCACCAAGGTGTCTCACATCCAGTAAGAAGCAGCCAAGACTGTGGTGGGTGGAGACACCGCCTCTGTTGTAGAATGGCGTCCTCCAGGAGTGACAGGGCCGTGACCATTGTCCTCTCAGTGTCAGCAGCTGGGATCCCCAGGAGGCCTGCACAAGTTTGAGTGCATCAACTTCTCCTCACAGAGGTGGAGAGCTCATGTGTCCCAGCCCAAGGATTTATAGAGTTAGCAGTTACCAGGGGAACGAACTCACAGGGAGGGCCTCAGTCTTCCCCCGAGATCCTTAGGCAGTTAACAGTTATTACAGAAGAGGATTCACAAGGCTCTGCTCCTCCCCAAGTGCAGGCATTAATGATTGATGGGGGAGTGACCTATGAGGCCAAACTCCTCGCCAAGCATATGGAGACGGTTGCTAGGGGAGAGAGAATGTTTCCTTCAGTGGTGTAGCTGCCAGAAGTTGCTCATGTTCCTCTAAGTAACCTCTCACTTGGGCTCCTGTGTAACCCGGATTAAAGTCAGTTTTAACAAGCTGCCCTGGCTACAGTCGTTTCTTCGTTTCTCTCATTGCTGCTCTGCATTCTGGATGAGAAGCTGTTTTGTTCCTGGCTCCTCAGCCAGAGGCGCCTCACTGAATGACACCACCTAGCAGTCACAGTCGCGAGCTCTGATGCTAATGCAGACTGGCTTTGACTTGGTGACGTCATACCTCTTAGCAGTGACCCTGAGTCTGTCTCTGTTTCCCACTCCTTACAATAACGACAGGGCTGGGGATGTGGCTGCATGACGAAGCAGCTACCAATCATGTGTAAATCCTGGAGGTGGAGCTCTAGGCCCAAACAAAAAGTCAATCAAGCAGAGAGTGTAGGGCCAACAGGTCCAAGGAAAAACGCCCTGACCCTGACTTGACCCCAAGACCAGAGTCAAGGTTTTAAATCCCACCAGTCCCTGAACTTGCCCCAGAATCAAGCCACAAAAACCCAATCCCAAGCCACTCTGGAAAGCCCCGCCCCCACACGAAACCCCATAAACGCTCTGTACCCCGTTCAGTTTGTTGCTGCTTCTCTCTCACCCTAGAGGCAGTCACCTTCATGGATTTTTTTTCCCTCCCAATAAATCTCTTGAGTGAAGTTTGTTGTGTGGGGTGACATTTTCACCAGACCAGAGCTCAGCCGAAGTAAGTTCTGTGAAGCCGGAGCAGAACTGTAACACTTTGACTGGGGAAGACATTTCCCTGCTGGAACAGACTTGTTAACGCTTGCACTGCGGAAACCTTTCCCTGGTGCAGAGCAGCAACACTTCCACCAGAAGCCGAACAGTGACTTTGTGCTATTTCTTGGCTCCAGATTGCCGGGATTCCTTTCCATCGGAGCTCCAACACTAACAGATAATAATCTTATCTTCCCTCTTCTGTTATTGTGATTAAGTACAGTTGAGATTTGCAGTTCCTACAGCGTGATAAATGGTCAATAAATGTTAAGAAGTATCATTTCTATGAACATCTTCGTCCCCGCTTCTAGAGGGAGGCTAGTATGCTGATCTCAGGGTCATCAAGAAGACAACAATACCCGGGCTGTGGTGGCGCACACCTTTAATCCCAGCATTTAGGAGGCAGAGGCAGGCAGATCTCTGTGAGTTCGAGGCCAGCCTGGTCTACAAGAGCTAGTTTCGGGACAGGCTCCAAAACTACAGAGAAACCCTTTCTTGAAAAACCAAAAAAGAAGAAAAGAAGAAAAAGACAGTAAGATGAACATGGACTTAATTAGAAAACACTGAAGACTGAAGGGAGCTTGTCCTAGATCCACTCTAAAGCGCTGCAGTTGGAAGGCTAATGGCACACAGTCCGCTTGGTGGCAATTTGCAGAAGCTGAGACCATCCCTGAGTTACGAAAGGCCCAGCACACTACACAGAGGTCAGATAGCTGCTACCAACCGCATTCCAGTGACCTGGACGTAAATGAGTCAGAAACACATGGGCTAGATTTCCTTTTGAATTCACGGGGGTGTAACAATTAAAAAAGAAGACGTGTTTGCCAAAATGTGTTTTGTAATAAGTCCTGAAATAATAAATGGCTCACTGGGACGGAAACATCAATGAACCATCCAGGATGCTCATTCGCCTCATGAGACAGAGGTTGAAATCCTCAGGAAATACTTTGAAAGAAATCTGGCCTGACATCCATCGCAAGCCAAAACACAAGTAGATATGGGACGGAAGAAGAAATTTCTTAATTTTAGTGAGAAGGTGCCCGGAAAGAGCAAAAAAGATGGGCGAGAAAGTAGCAATGTTGCTTCTGGGGACCAAATGCCGCAGTGCATCCTGGGAGACTGAACTCCACTCCCAGTATTTCCTTAGCTAACTGCTGAGTTTCAGATGCACCCTTGCTTCCCAGGCCAGGTTCTGAATATGTGAATTAAGGGGATCTCCAATACTTGCCTAAACCCTTTGAGGGTCTAAACACTCACAGGTATCCATCACAAGAATATAAGTACTTACATCCTCCTACTATTTAGTGAGCACAAATTAGAATTAGCGAGCGAGCTCCCAGGAGCTTTGCTATCAGTCTATCAATAAGAATTCCACTGTAGCAAGAGTTTTCTGCCGCTCTGTAAACACAGGCAAGCTCCCACTCCAGCTGGGCTGCTTTAGGAAGGGAGCTTGGGTCCAGCCTCCTGCTCCATCTGTCAACGACAACTGTTGATAGTTGACTCTGACGGCATCAAAAAGAAGTTACCGTAAATGAGAGCCTGGAAATAGCTCAGTCGGTAAAGTGCACATCTGCCTTACAAACATGAGGGCTGAGTACAATCCCCAAATCTACAAAAGAGAGCCAGGTGTCGTGGAGCGGGCTTAGGATACCGGGGTTGAAGAAGGTTCCTGGGATATCTGGGGCTCCCTGGCTAGACAGCCTGGCCTACTTGGAGAGCTTCAGACCAATTAGAGACCCAGTCTGGGGAAAAATAAATAAATAAAGAAAGAAAATGATGGATGCCTGAGGAACTTTTCTAGAAGTTAACATTATAATAACGTTGTTAGAGCTTTTATTAGCTAATTTTACCAACCTCCGTGGTGTCACCTGACTGAATATTGGCTACACTAAATAGTCATGCCCTTGAAAGTGACGACAGATGTGAAGGGAACATTCCTATAGATAGTTATTTTTCTCTGGCAGTTTCATGTTTCTTCGTTTTGTTTTGTTTTTTTATTCAAAAACAGTTTTATCAGGGTTTAATAGAAAAACTGCAGGGTAGAGACAAGGTGTAGATCTCAGCTGCTGCCTAGAGAAGGAGAACAGAGAAGAGAAGAAAACAAAACAAAAGAAAACATGCCTCTTGAGTTAAGGAGGTCAACCACAGGACAGACGAAGAGCCACATGGGGTCAGGGACTTTGGAGGAAGAGCAGGCAAACTCAAAGTACCAGAAAAAGCATCCTTAGGCACTGGCCAGCATCTGAAAGGAAAAGACAGAAAACAGAAGAAAGGCGGTGCTTTTCACACAGAGTGGTGGGAAGACTCAGCCAGACCTCCTGAAAGCTTGTGGTGACTGTGAGGGGTGGGAACGATGGGGAGCAAAAGTACAGTAGCTCATTAAAGGGTTAATCATCCTACCTATTCCTTCAGCGTGACTTCAGATGATCCTGCCTTCCTGAGGGGTGGCCATCAGCCAGATGGCTGACCAGTCCCACTGGCTTAACTCTTGCGTGTTTGGGGAAGCTTGAAGTGGTTCACCATACTTTATATTCTTTCTCCCATTCGGATCCAAGATTAACTGTAGGCATGATTGCTCATGATAATAATGTCTTATTGCTCATAAAATCTTGAGACAAGAGAGTTGCTTTTCTAAACAGATTTATTATTTTTATTTTATGTGTCTGAGTGTTTTACCTATGTATGTGTGGCAGGCAGTGCCCTTGGAGCCCAGAAGAGAGTATCACTTCCATTGCACCAGGCTATGAACCACAGTATAGGTGCAGGGAACTGAACCTGGGTCCTCTGCAAGAGCAGCCAGTACTCTTGACCACTGAACCATCTCTTCTCCCCAGAGGAAAGCTAAATTTCTTTTTCTTGAAAGCCCCCCCTGAGACAAAACCATTCAAACTTACTGATAGTTATTTATTTAAGGTTGGAGATGCCAGTGCTCAAAATTGTTTCACAAAGATCCAATATATATATTTTAATTGTCTCTATTATTCTGCCTCATATTACCATTATAATTTTTATAACCATTTCTTGGTTAGAAAAAGACATTATATTCTTCTGTCAAGCTAATGCATGCTTTTAATGTTCATATGAACAGTAAATTGACTTCTCTATTTAGAAGTTTAAAACTTTTATTGTACATAAGAACAATTAAAATGTTTTTACAATGATCAGTAATTATTGCAATATTATATCTTACAATGAATCAGTGTACATAGACTTCAAATAAATAATAGAATTCCTACATATAAAACGCACAATGATTTTTTTACTCCAAATTAAAAGAATGTATTCCTGCACTTCAAAGCCAGTATTCAAACATTAATATATTTGAATGGCAATGTTTTATTTTGAATGTTGATTTTATGATAATTAGATATGCTATAGATGATTGCAGCATACCCTATCATGATCATTGAGCTTAAGGAGGCCAGACAATGTAGAAGAAGACACTGGGCTTTGAAGCTTCCAAATATGGGACAGCATTCAGCAGCCTTAGCTGCTTTAACCTGATCCAGCGCATAGCACCTCTATTGCCTGGTTCAGGTACCTCCTCTCCAGACCTCCTAATGGAGTCTCTGAACCATTCATTTCTGAACCCCTAGTTCACAAGTCAGGTACAAGAGGGACACAATACTGTCTGCTGTAGGGAGAGTTGTCCATATCCTTTGTAGGAGGAGACTGTTCTTTTGTTTCCCAGGTACCCAGCCCAAATAAAAATACAGAAACTATATTAATTGTAACACTATTTGACCTATTAGCTCTGGCTTATTAACTAACTCTTACATCATAAATTAATCCATTTCTATTAATCTGTATATTGCCACAAGGCTATGTTCTACCAGTAAGGTTCTGACGGTGCGTCTTTCTCTTTTGGCAGCTACATGGTGTCTCTCTAACTCCGCCTACTCTCTCTATAAATCCCAGCCTGGCTATATTATGCCCTACCATAGGCCAGGACAGCTTTACTCATTAACCAATAAAAGTAACACATATACAGAAGGACTTCCCACATCACTCCTGCCTCCTCAAAGTAATTTCTCTTTTGAGACTTCCACATGAAGTTTCCTTTCCTTTGGTTCTAATTGCTCTCATCACCTTACTTTTGAGAAGGTCACATCCAGAAAGCAAAGAGAGCCTATGCTTCACTCTTTGCAAAGGCCGTCACATCTGAATACATCCAAAGAGCTCTTAACCAGAAATGACAGATGGAAATACATTTTAAGCATGTTATAAATACTCATCTTAATTCAACAATCCCGTTGTTTGAGGCCTGGGCTAGGTGGAAACACTGGCAGGAATCTATGTGAACAGGTCTTTATGCTGTTCTTACTTGTAGAAACAGCAACAACAACAAAACTAAAGAAATATCCAAAAGGGACATGGCTCCGTAAATCAGATATAACCACAGGAGGAAATATTATGTAGCTATTAAAGTGATGTGTACAAAGAGCCATTTGTTGTCTTGGAAACATCTTGGGCATAATGGAAGAGCTTTAACAGTATAAAATTTTATGAATCCATGATATATTTCCACCAATATAAAATATATGACTGACAGTGTTTGCTTTATGTCTTCCTGAAAGTTTCCAAGCTAAAACCTGTCCAGCCAAGCAAATGTAGCAGAACTCAGGGCCCCACTGACTTCCTTGTCTGGGCTTTCCAGTCCCTGATTCTGTGGGGGACACAGAGACTCCTTTAGCTCACTGAAACTAGAGACTTATGGTGTTCCAAGACGATAAGTTTGGTTAGGCCACTCCATTTTTAATGGGCTATTTTTATTTTTAATCTTATGTATGTGTATGGGAGAGGGAATGTACACATGAGTGCACGCACCTGAGGCGGGCCAGCAGAGGGCATCTGACCCCCTGGAGCTGGAGTACCAGGTGAAGTGAATACTGGGAAACAAATTCGGATGCTCTGCACGAGTAGTCCAGGCTCCCTCACTTACTGAACCATCTCCCCAACCCATAGCATGTTCAGGAATTGTGTGCGCGTGCATGCATGTGTGTATGTAGTTTTTGTTTTTGTTTTTGTTTTTATTTGTTTGCTTGCTTTTTTGTTTCTTTGGTTTTTTTTTCTGTTGTTTTGCTTGGTTTTCTGAAACAGGGTCTCGTTCTGGAGATCAGGCTGGCCTTGAACTCACAGAGATCCTCCTGTCTCTGCTGGGGCTAAAGGCATGCACCGTCGTGCCCAGCCCAAATGTTCAGTTTTAAAAGATTTTTTAACTCTACCCTTGGCATTCTGCCCTCACTCCCTTGATCAGTAATGTATAATCACTGGAGATGGTTCCTTGGTGCCCATGGGTGCGTATCAGTCACCATAGCTACTGCAAGCAGACCCCTAGGGCCATAGCCATGTATCAGTGAGAATAAACTCAGATGCTCAGGTACCCTTCACCTCCACACCATGACCTGTGTGCAGCTCGGTGACAGGCGTCCCCTCAGGGACTCAAGCTTTAACAGTGTCTGTCTCGGTTTAAGGGATATACTTTTTTTTTTAACCAAAAACAGTAGCTCACACATTCCCAAGGTACAATGCTGAATTCTTATATATATAATAGCATTTTACAAATTAGAACAATTAGCTTCCATTACCTCATTGTTTATGTTTGTCTGGTTGGTTTGTTTTTGTTTTGTTTTTGTTGTTGTTGTTGTTGTTTTGGTTTTTTTGAGACAGGGTTTCTCTGTGTGGCCTTGACTGTCCTGGAACTTGCTCTGTAGACCAGGCTGGCCTCGAACTCAGAGATATACATCCCTCTGTCTCCCAAAGACTGGGTTTAAAGGCGTGTGCCATCACCACCGAGTTTCCTCATGTTTTTGAAGTGAGAATTTTTCAAAAATTTTTCAAAACCTTCTGCTGTTTTGAAGTATAAGATACGTCATCAAGTGTGTCCATCCCGCTGTACCACAGAGCATCTGAACATAAGCTTCAGATACTGGTCCACATATAGCCTCCGCCTTCCCCTTTCATCTTCGCCGCAGCCTCTGGTCGCCCCCACTCTACTCTGTATGTCTATGGACTCCATTATCCCACACCCGACATGCGCTGGGATCCTGTGGTGTTTGTCCTTTTCTCCAGCATCCTCCCGGTCCATCTGTGTTGCTCACTGGGTGATCATCAATGACGATTCTAGCTGACGTAATATCCAGTGCTGCCAATACATAGATGACTTTAAAATGCTTAAACATGATTTCAAAAGTAATTAAAGGATGTGAAGTCCATCTAATTGGATTCACTTAGATTCCCTCTGTAGTTGACAGAGGGCTATTCAAGTCCTCCTCTAATGATCTTTTATGAATTCTCATTGGCTGATCGGACATTTGTTTTTTTACTGAAGGATGCTATAAGACACAGCCCACAGAGGCCCAAGGGCAAGGATGCTGAGGAAGGCTTTCCCTTCTCCCGCTAACATTCCTTATCCTCAACCCCCAATCTAAAGTGACACATGGACAATCTGTGTCATTTCTTATTGTCCGCCACTCTTACCAGACTGGAAGATCCTGAACACAAAAGAAAATCAATCATGTGGTGTATTTCCAGCGCCTGTAACAACGCCTAGGCCCTAGTATGTGAATAACGATAAAAAAGTGCTAAAGGAGCCAATGTGGCCATAGTAGCTCAAGGTGACCACGTGTGAAAAGACTTCTGAGCAGCCACAGTACCGAGGACAGCAGCTCTCCTGGGGATTCTCCGATCTGGTTTTAATCTTGCCAACAGGTGGCATTTTGTAACTAACCAGGTTTCCATAGAAAGGACTAATTTACAAATTTAGAACCAACTTTGAAGATAAAGAGATTTTGTGGTTGAGGATCTTTTGTTGTTCCTGAATCCATCATACAGCGCCCTTTATTTCTTCAGCTGTTCTTGATCTAAGCTGAGGTCCAGTTGCTGCTTGGGGTCTTCGAAGGTCAGCGCAGCGGCATCAGTATTCATGGCCTGTGCCTGTCGTTTATGCCCTGTGACCTTAGCCAAATTATCATAAGACTTGCCTCAAGTGTACTTGTAAATGAAGAACTTGGGGAGGTCTGCTCTATGTGCTAAGGCTGAGAACACCACCAAGTCATACTGAGCTCCCAGTGCCGGCTGACCTGCTGCTGCTGGCGTCTGTCAGAGAAGCTGACACATAGGTAGAAATTAATATATTTATATATTTTTATATATATTTTCTATTAATATATTTTCCATTTATATATTTTTTATATATATTTTCTGTTAATATATTTAATAGGCCCAAGTGTCTACCGTGGCTTTCTTTAGAGGCAGAGGTTGAAGAGCCATGCCTCTTTTCTTACTCCCTATTTTCATAGTTCCACACAAAGAGCTCGTTAAACCAACACCAACAAACCATGGCACGTGCAGTACGCAGGACATTTAAAGCTGGTGGCAGGAGGATTTACCCCAGTCGGATCCCTAAAGAGCAGTCTCCAGCTCTGTCAGAATGCCTCACTCTGGTTTATCCTAGGCTGTGCAGAGGGGGCATCTGAAGGGAGAGCCGACTCAGCCGCAGGAGCGAGGATGGATGTTGGATGTTTCCCTCAGGAATTCCTTACATCTGCATGTGGACATTACAGAAGTTAGTGGTGGTCTTTTATTTCTCCTATGTGTTCTCTGCCATGGTAAACGCTGCTATTTTCAGGATTTAGGCTATTTCTAAACTTCTATTCATTTATTTCTTTCAACTCTGCCTAATCTGGTTTTGATTTTATTATTTATTTTTATGCGGATGGGTGTTTTGCTGAATGTGTATCTACATACCACATGCATACAGTGCCTAGGGAGGCTGGAGAAGGGTTCAGATCCTCCCAGTTGTGAGTCACTGTTATGAGGGCTGAGAATTGAACTTAGGCCCTCTGAAAGGACAATGCTGCTCATAACTGCTAGGCCATCTCTTCAGATGTTACTCAGTCTGATTTAAAGGAATAATGCATAAGGAAAGGGTTGGGGATAGAACTCACTGCTAGACCACTTGCCCAGCACTCACGAGGCCCCAGGTTCAACTCTTAGTTATGAAAATAATATGATAATAAAAGTAATAATATCAACAACAATGGTAGTGGCAAATGGTTAAAAACCTCGATTATAATAAAAGCCCACTTACACAAAGCATAAGACTTAACGTCTAGTAAAAAGCATGAGACAAGGCCCCAGATCAACTATACGTACCTGTGGGAGCACATTCTGCTTCTTCAGCCAATAAAGTAAATCAGAAAGAAAAGGCAGGTGCAGGGATGCTGTGTTCTGGAGACTCCCTGCTAAGGTTTGGATTGGCGTTGACTTTGTTCCTCCACTAAGCACCCCAGCCCCTCAGGCAGAACTCTCTCAAGCTCTTCCCATGTTCTAGAACATGTTTCTCCTTATTTCTTTTCAGGACCAGCCCTGGATGCCTGACTTCAAGCTCCAGATACCCCCAGAATGTTCCAGCAAAAACACACTGTTTTTTTCTTAGTCTTCCCTAGACTTTCACTAGAGTCTCTCTACAAGTATCTCATTTAAAAGGGCCATTTCTCTCCATCTATTTCTGTCAAGATATATCCTGGGCAATATCAAGGGAAAGGGCTAGAAAAGATATGGATAGCTAAGGAAACTAGGTGGACCTGCACACAGGCCGTTGTGAGTGTTCCAGTGGTCAAGTTAAAAAGCCCTGAGCATATTGGGTAGTGGGATAAGATTGTTTTTTCTTTACACAGAATTCCAAGTGAGATTTCTGTGTCTCTTCACACTGTAGGAAATTCTTAGTGTCCATGAATCCCATTGCTGTAACACAGGGGTTCTTATAAAGAATGTTCTCAGCATCATGAGAGAACCAGGGAGTGATGGGAACACAAGGAAGATTCAGCACCAGGAGAGAAAGTCACCATGCCCAATCAAAGTGAGGTCACACAGGTTGGGTAACCGGATCGCTGGCTCCTTGTCTGTCTTGTCTGCAGCACTATTCTCTCTACCATCCTTCTTGAATGAAGTCTAGCCCAATGTGTGTTGAATAAAACAATAAGTATCTTGAAACTTCAGTAACATCATTTCTGGCCTCCTGCAAATTACAGCTTTCAAGTGTACAATCCCCTGGAAGAGAAACTGGGGTGCTGGAAGACACAGCTCTCCAGCTTGGCTGGAGCCTGGAGTTATTGGAGGGCCTGCTTCAAAACTGTTGCCTGGCTCCTGTGTCCAGTTACTCTGAGGTTATTGGTCCAGGTTTCAGGCAAGATGTCAGGATATTCTGGAACCACCCAGACGACTCTGGTGTGTGGCACCGTTAGAGAACACAGTTGTACAAAGTGTAAAATTAAAGTCAAGAGACCAAGGCCTGGATGCCATCTTCTGAGCTTTAGTTCCTACGTATAAAGAGCAAAGAGAAAAATCACCTGCTCGGGAGGCTGGGGATGTTCTTAGTGGGGAAAGTATTTGCTGGGCAAACATGAGGATCTGAGCTCGGATCCTCAGTACTCTTGTACAAACCTGCTATTGTGGCACACAGCATAACCCCGGGCTATGAGGGTAGCTGAAGAATCCAAGGAGATTCTAGACAGTTGGTGAGCTCCAGGTTCAGTGAGAGGACCTGTCTCAAAAATAAGGAGGAAAGCAATACAGGAAGACACTGGACATCATCTTCTGGCCTTCCCATGCAATCCCATAAGCACACACACCTATACACACACACACACACACACACACACACACACACACACACACAATTTTAAAAAGCAGCTGCCTTGAACACTCCACAGATTTATTGTATGAATATGTGGTGGTTTGAATGAGAATGACCTCCATTAGCTCATACATTTGCATGTTAGTCACTGGGGAGTGGAACTTTTTGAAAAGGATTAAAATTATTAGTGAGTGTGGCCTGATTTAAAGAGGTGTGTTGGTGGGCTGGGCTTTGAGGGCTCAAAAGCTCATACCAGGCCCAGTGTCTGTCTCTTTCTGCATGCATCAGGATCTAGAACTCTTAGCTACTGCTCCAGCACCTTACCTGCCTACTTCCTTCCATGATGGACATGGATTAACCCTCCAAAGCTGTAAGCAAGTCCCCAATTAAATGCTTTCTTTTTATAAGACTTTCCTCGGTCATGGTGTCTCTTCACAGGCAATATAATAGTAACTAAGACAGAACTTAGTAAAATTCTGTTGGTAACTTCTAGCACACTCCTCAGTTATCATCACCAATATTATCAACATGTACATGAGATGGAAATAATAACATGCTAACAATTAAACATGAAGACATGAACCTGTTCCTTGTTGGTTACTCTCACTCAGATTTTAAGGTCATCACAAAAGTCTTTGATGTTGAAGGCTCTTTGGAAAAATTTCTAGTTCATAGATTACCTACCACCCATCAAGTTAAAGACAAGCTATCACATCCAGCAGGAGACTAAAAGCTTAAAGTGTGAAGGAGAAAAGGCTTTTTTCTCTAACCTGATAAACCTGCTTTTTCGTCTTCCCCATTTGCATCCTCCCAGCAGATGTCAGGCTGCACTGGCGACTGTTACCTGCCCCCTTCTGTTCTTCCTCCTTTACTGTGTGTGATCATGGAAGATCACATCCTTTCCCTCCCCAAACCCCAGTAGACATTTTTAGAACCTGTGTTCCATGTTCTGTATATGAAACCCTCTGTACCTTTTATGAGCTATCTTGAACTTTCTTTGGACTCTTATCATATGAAAGAGTCTTATCTTAAGATGTGAACTCTTATCAATCGAAATAGTCAGTGATATGTGTAAATGAAATGCAGTCTTCTGTTCAGCTGGAAAAACCTGTTTTCCTTCCAATGTGTTTAATGCTCAGAGATCATTTAATGTCTACATAGTATTCCAGAACGGGACGTAGGGAGAGTCATAGCTATAAGGATGCTTCAACCTAAACTATTTTTGAGGTTCCTTTAATTATCACTATACTGCCATTTCCTAGAGGGAAAAAAAAAATCTCCCTTCTAATTCTGTAAGCTTTGTCAAACAAGTCTGAATAAAAAAATTATTTCCTGAAATAATTAGGAAAATTATTTACTGGTTCAAAACATAATGTTTGTAATTATCTTTTTATTATTATTGTTGTTATTATCATTACTCCTCATCAAATCTAGGGCCTTCTACACTCGAGGCAAATTCTCTTACAGCAGAGTTTCAGTGTCAGGACTTTAATTGGTGTCAGTGCTGCTGGTATCTCCTCAAAGACAGCCGTCCTTCAGAGATGACACTCTTCTCAATGTCAGCGTCTGAACTCCTTCACGTAGATACCGCTGACTGGCTCGGTGGAAACTTCTGAGGAGCCTGTGGGATTGCCGGGAGCAGCGGAGGTGGAGAAGATCTCCCTCCCTGAGGAAGTCACACAGAAATAAGGAACAGAAAGTTCTTTAGATGAAGAGACCCAGTAGAATCCTCACAACTTCAAAACCAGAAGCAAAACCTCACCAAAAACATAAAGAAATAAGGTGTAAATCAAGATGGGATGGGGAATTCAGAAAAACATCTATTTCTAAAAGGAATACTTGAAACTCTGACTTCCTGTTAGCATTACACCCGATGCTGCCGGGGAGTACTTGCTCATTTGGACAGCTCAGAAGTTACATGTAAACTAGCTTGACCATGTCAGGAAGCAGCAAACGGGTGCATCATATATTGAAATCTACGACAAGCCTTGTGACTGAAGCTCAGGCTAATCTAAATGCTCAAAACACATGCTTGGCTCTGTGGGAGAATTGTGTGTATTCTGTCAATCATATTTTAATAAAATGCTGATTGGCCAGGCAGGCAGTATAGGCGGGTCAACCAGACAGGAAGTAGAGGCGGGGCAATGAGAATAGGATAAGGCTAGGGAGGAGGAAATTCCCTCAGCCACTCCTGCGCAGACCACCGAAGAGGCAACATGTAAGCTGTCACACTGAGAAAGGTACTGAGCCCGTGTGGCTAACATAGATCAGAATAATGGGTTAAGATAAGTCATAAGAACTAATAAGTAGCCTGACATAATGGACCAATCAGTTTATAACCTTATGGAGTCCTGTGTGTGATTTGTCGTTGGGAGTTGCCGGTTGTGGGGTACTGGAAAGGACAGATCCCCAAGCAAGCTGGCCCTCATGTTACATGGCTCACCAACTGTGCTCTTTTAATTTTGTTTTACATTATTTCTTCATTTTGTGGAGGTGAGCCATGCCACAGCTCCTTTGTGGAGGCGAGAGTTGGGAGACTTAGGGAAGTCAGTTCCCTCCTGCCATCACGGGGGCTCTAGGGTTGAACTCAGATTGCCAGACTCGACCACAAGTACCACTCTCGCTGAACCAACCATCTTGCCAGCCCCAAATATTTTAACTATCATCACCTGTAAGTAGAAGCAGGGGGATCAGTGAGGCCCATTGTCCAGTCAGTCTAACCTACTTCGGAAGCTCCAACGCAGTGAGAACACCTACCTCATAAAATAGCGTGGCAAACCCTGAGGAACCATACCTGAGGCTGGCCTCTGGTTTCTATGTGTACGTGCGCATGCGCACGGGCAAGTACAAACACACACATACCGTAACACATACAAACACGGAAATACACATTCACTCACATACAGAAAGCACTGGCTGGGCCTTTTAAGAACTCAGAATCTACCTTTCTAAAGTGCATGTTTCAGGGAATCCGTTTGCAGCTGTTACCCCTATGTAATGGAAGGAACATTTTCTTCACCCTCCAAAGCAATTGAGTCCACTCAGCAGCCATGCTTCCCGCCACACCCAAGCCCTAACGCTGCAATGTCTTTCTCCTCTCCTGAAGTCCTGCCCCTGGACTCCTTACTGTGTTCCCTAAGTGTACACTGGATGTAATCATCGATACGGTAGGATCCACATCTGTGATTTTGCTGACGTTGTCTATGTCTGCCGTCTTGGTTCCCCCATCCCCCCATCCTCCACTACAGCCTTCTTTGTGTAATTTGTACTCTGCCGTTTTACTCCTCTTGTATGCTTTACTGTATAGTCTTTAGCTTCTCATTGGTTGCTATAGTAACTAAAATTAGCATCTGCAAACAACCTGCTTTGGATGAACACAAACTTGATTTTGTATGTATACAAAATCTCAAGTCCATCTCCCCTCCTCCTTTGTGACTTATTGTAATAAAATTTACATCTTCATACATTATCAATCCCCAACCCATATTTTAGCTACAGATTTACACAAATGAACTTAAACATTATGTGGCATTATACCGTCCTTTGTTCTGCCTACCTGTGTGAGCTTCACTGTGCTCTTTCTTAGCTCGTGTGGAACAGGGCAACTGTCCAAGGTCCTGTCATCTCAGTCTGATAACCATGACGCAACGTCTGCTTATTTGAAAATGCCATAATTTCCCATCTTAAGAAAAGTGACCTTCATTTGTCAATGAATTTCAGCTTTACAGAAAAATTAGGACGATTTCAAGGAGCACTACTTAGTGGAATGGCCATTCTGCTGCTTGCCACCTATGGAGAAACTTGCTACTAATGAGGTTGGGGGTAGGGGGTGCACACCTGAAAAGCCCATAAGTCGAGTCTGATCCAGAACTGCTGTGGAGCTGAGCATCTCATCAAGACCTTATCAAAAAAAAAAAAAAACCAATAAAATTAAGCCTGTTACAAAAATCTAACCCAGGATTCACAAGTTCAAAATCCCCAGATGAAAAGATAACAGAGAACAGTGAGGACAATGGCAGACTGAACATCTCATCTAGCCACTGTTCAGCACAGGGCGTGCCCATGTGGAAACTGTAGCGACTTGAATGGGGCTCTCAGTTTGATATGGCCACAGCCTAATTCCTATAACCCATGCATCTAATCTTAATTTAGAAAACACACTTGACATCTTGAGAGGATATTGTACTAAATCACCTAAGTAGATGCTAAATCTAATAACAAGTGGTCAGGGAAAAAATGCCACCAAGAGGAGTCGGTGTGAGGGCAGAGATGCAGACCGGAGGGATGCAACCACAAGCCAAGGAATGGAAAGTTAGGAAAAAGTAGAGGGGGGAATAAATTCCTCTCCCGGGCATGCCTCGAGTTGGAACTCTGGCCACAGAACTGTGACGGGGTATGTTTCCGCTCTTTTCCCCATGAAGCTTGCCATGTTTGCTGTGTACGCAGTGGTAGGAACCTGCCATGGAAGTGCATCTAGGGACACTAGGACTTCCACTCTCAAGGAGACAGAAATCCAGAACTTCCCACACACAGTATTTTGTATTTCAAAGCACTGAGTTGGTCAAATAATGCAGTTCTCGCCATCAACTCGGGAACTCTGGTCTCTATTTGCTGCTCTGCTCTAAGTATTCCCAAATCTGTGCCTCGCTCAGCTCCCATGCAGGTCCCAAATCAACTCTGTTCTTTCTGGAACTCTCACAATAGACTCGACAGGCTCAACAGGCTCTTAGTGAAGGAAGCAAAACTACACTGGGCGTAGTTTTGACATTAAGCGGGGTAAACATTTGAGGGCCCCGGTTCCGCAAACTTGGGGATACAAACACTCTGTTCTTCTGAGCGGTCATCACTACATTTGGTCTGATTACACATACACACGCCCATTCAGGTTTGACCAGTAAAATCAGCCTTCAAACCAGCTGCTCCGTGGGGAGATTCAGTCTCTAGCCCTACCCGGTGGTCTCTGCATTCCCAGAGCACCTGGGATAATTGTGGAGATTTCTCCGTCCCAGGGCCTTCAATTCGCCATTGCCTCATTAGCAAGTCCAGATTCCTGTCTTTCGCCTAATTCCTAAGTACTTTGTAAGAGGCAAGAAAAACTAAGCTTCCCACATCTGGTCCAGGACTGGCCATCAGGAGCCCTGGGCTTCAATCCCATTTACCCCTGGACAGCTGCATGGCCTCAGCCGACCCCGTTCACCTCTCTAGGCCTCAATTTCCTGCAGCTGATCTCCGAATTTCCTTTCAGCTTCAAAAATTATTTTGACGGTGTAATTTAATTATGCAATAAAATCTCAAATGTCTTTCAGCTTTCTGTGAGTTTGCACATGTGGAGAAAGCAGACACACGCTCTCATTTGTTCCCTGATACCAGGTGTGTGTCGTGTGCCAGGCAGGCCGTCAAAAGCTGGAGGTACGGACTGGCTTAGAAGTCACACACTCAACTAAGAGCGTGCAGTCACTTGGGTGTTTGTGACACCATTTCCAGCAAAACCAAGGTCGTGTAACTCACAGGGGAGGCTTAAATTGAGTTTCGTAGGGCAAAGAAGAGAAATAATCGCCCATGCAGAAAATAAATTAATCCCTGGGAAGTGTATGGAACTCAGAGAATGGCCAGAACTTACTAGCTAAATGAGTCAAAGTCACCGGCCACCTTTGGTTGCTCTCTGAGACTTCAGGCAGCAGCAACTGAAGCTCTGCCCGCTCCTTCTGCCTCCCTCTGGGCTTTTCAGCCCCTTCGACCAGATGATTCTCAGCTCCGTGTTGAAAGGTGCCTTACAGAACACCACCTCATCAAGACTAGAGGTAAATACGACTGACGTGGGCGCTAGCTGGGCGCCAACACTGAGACCCGTCCTTACCCTCTTCCGCCGCTGTGCATCTGTCCCACTTCCCAGCCACCTGCCCTGGGACCCTCAAGTTCATGGATCCATACGAAGACAGTACTTGGAGCAGAGGACACAAATATGTATCTGGTCCACATACAGATGTGGGGCATGTACGATGTGTAAAAATGTTAGCGATGAAGGAACCGCACTCCTGAAAGTGAGGCTACTTAAACTCATTGCTTAAAAATAAAAATAAAAAGGTATGAACATGGAAGTGGGACTGGTTGGGATGAGGAAGAGGAAGAGTGGGATATATATATATATATGTGTGTGTGTGTGTGTGTGTATGAAAATATTACAATAAAACCCATCACTGTATAAAGTTAATATATACTAATAAAAAGCTTTACAGTGGCCTGAAGAAAAAGCTAAAAGGTATAAAACACACTCATCTACTGTTTTCTATTTCTCTCTCTCTCTTTGTATGTGTATGTGTGTGTGTGTGTGATTCGCTTTCTGGTTGAACCTGAATGGATTCTAGGGGAGTTCGAGGCTTTCCCCAGGACGCAAGGTTTCCAGGTTATTTCTACCCAGATTATTATTAGCACGCTGTTTCGCATGCTTCTGTGCCAGGAAAAATAAAAGGCTAGAGCCAACCATTTCTAAGAATTTCCCAAGGACTCCTAGCTGGCAATTTATATTAAACAATATCACATTCCATGTGCAAAACAAGTTGCTTATCCCTACTGTGGGAGTGTCGTTTTATAAAACCCTCCCGCTGTGGTGAAGGTAGCCTCTGATCAGCTACCACCTTCAGGGCTCTGTTTCTTCATCCCTAAAATGGAGCTGCGGAGATAATGATGCCGCAGCACTGAACAATGACGCAGGCAGGAAATTTGCACAATATTTAAGACACAGTCATTACTCAGCTGAAAAAGACAAAAAAAGGAGCCATGACTTTTCATGAAAGAAAAACACAGTCATGTAGACAAAGATCTGGAGTGTGGAAAAGCCATACATGGGCCCTTTTCCACATTCCAGTGTTTTGGATAAATAAGTGTTTTCAGACCTTTATTTTAGGAGGAAAACTGAAAAAAAGTGAAGTGGCGTCTTGGCTTCTTGAGAGACAGGGTCCTCTGCTTCCAGAACCCCAGTGAGAATCTAAGAACTTCAGGTAGAGAAAGTACCAATCTGTCCTTTTAAAAATTAATTGCAATTTTAAAAGATCACAATGAAGCATACTTCTGTCTAAAATTCTAATATCTCCTGACACATATGCTAAATAATGGCTCATAAAGTAGTATTAGCTTACGGTGATGGAATTCTCACCAGTGCAAACAAGTGAACAGCCAAGGGTTACAAGGTATATGGCACAAAGGTGACAATTTGATTATTACAAATTATCATAATGTGCCCCATAACGATGAAATAAACATTATGTCACAACAAGAAGAAATAAAACCTACTGCTCTCATAGATAAATCAAACTTCAAAACCAAAAACTGAATTTGCAAAGCCCCGAGCTCTTGCTGTTCAGTGCAGTTGCTACTGCAAAGCGTAAAGCCGTCTTCCGAGTCCAAAGCCAGTGACCTCAGGCAGCATCTCTCTTCACAAAGGAGTCTCTGTGAACGTTGTCTCCTGAGACAGAGGAAAACAGAGTCATTCTTCCCAAGAAGTTGTACAATCTAGTGCTGTCCCGGAGCCCAGATGGAGGGGAAAGACACAGGAAGAGGGATTGGCCACCCTACAGCACAGAAAGGAGAAGCAGAGACAAGACAGCCCAGTGGACAAAGTCAAACCTCGCAGGGAGTGAGCAGCTCAGGCTGTAGGCTACCAATGCTGCAGCCATGATGGAGGACGCTCTCCATCCCAATATCAAGAAGTCCAGAGACTCTGTGGAGAGAGTCCCTTGTTGGCTGAGGACTGCCACCCTTCGTGCATGGTTCACAGACACTCTCGTTACCCTCGCTGACTGACTCTCGGGCCCACTTCTGTCTCTAGGTTTCCTTTAGATTTTCTCAAGTCGGGTCTGGAATGGGCCTTCAAGTTCATGGTTTTCCTCTTCAGCAGTGAAGGGGACACTTTGAAGAAGTACGGGCCAATGACAGGATGCAGAGGACCTCCTGTTCATCCCCTCAGTCAGCCATAAGCTAGAGCAAGCAGTGTGCCCCTCTCTCTCTCTCTCTCTCTCTCTCTCTCTCTCTCTCTCTCTCTCTCTCTCTGTCTCTGTCTCGGACTCACTCTTCTGACCTCTAGGATGAGGAAGCATCCTAAAGTCGACTTCGTTGTCTCACTTTGAGTCCTGATTTGTTTTCGCCCTTTTGGTTTTGTTTGTTTGTGTTTTACGATAGCATCTCACTGCACCTGCTAGACTGACACAACCCCTGATCCTCCCGCTCCAGCCTTTCATGAGCTGGGATCACACTTTCAGTCTTCTGGGAGAGCTTCTGCCCCTTGCTTTCTCTGCTCTTCCCCTTACCTTGAGAGCACTTCAGATTTCACGGAACACCAGAGAAATATCAGGACTTGAGGAAGTGGTAAATTCCGCAGATGGTGTTGATAAAGTGGCTCCCTAAACCCAGCTGTCTGTAGGACTACAAAGCCCTGGTGACATCAAATACTACTTGTGGTCACAGCCAGCAGGGACCCTGGAGACCCATGAGTCCAGACAGCCTTCTCTGAGATGAAGCAAAGGGGCAAGTCAAGGGTCTTCATCAGGGTGGTTCTGCTGTAGGTGGCTAAGCCTGGTTCCTGGTCTCCTGACTAGAGGTCCCAAGAATTTCCATGATCCACTTATCCAATGACTCTTGCAGCCATAGTGTTTCATTGTCTAGATATACTTCATAAAAGAACTTCTATGCTCTCCCTTAAGCCAGACTGAACAAAGGAAATTGTCACATATTTGTAGACACACGCATATACATACATACATGTGTGCGCGTGCTCATACACACATCCTTAAACTGTTGGGTTTGTAGCAAGTTTTGTCTAATCCTCTAAAACCAGACATTGAATTGCTTTTGATGGCATCAAACTATGCCCCATTTACTCATTTAAGTCAGTGGCAACTTTTACCCCTCAGAGAAGCTCATATCACAATCACCTCCATTAAAATTGTGCAGAGGGGTTTGGGGGCCTTAGAACTATGTTTAATTTATAACCAATTCTTACCACAAGGGAAGCAGAAAATTAGGGACTTACCACTAAAACAAAGGATTTAAAAGTTTATTTGACTCGTATCATTTTTTTTCTTTGCCTTATCCTTTTTTTTAGAAAAAAGCAAAAGGTTTCCATTAGCTCTAGAATTGAATGTTTTATCCATCATGCGTAAACCAGTTAGTTCATCTTTTCTTTAAAATGTCACTACAATGATAAGCTTGTTGGAATAGTCTAGAAGACTAGCTATGAGATGTCAAAATGCACAGAGAATTCCAGGGGCTCAGAGCACTCGACCAGGGCCGACCAGCTTCTGCTCCGCTCAGGGACAGCAGTCAATCAGCACTGTGTCACCCACTGTGGGAAATTAGACACTGCTCAGTCTCCTTAACTCCTTAGGGAAAACGGGTGTCACTTCTGCGTCAGCTCTGATGGGAGAAGCAGTGGGATCCCCTCCAGTTTCCTGTGATCTTACCCACGGTGGTCCAAGGCCAGCGACTGCACAGGAAGCGTGCCCTGTGGTCTGCCGCAGGAGAGTCCGTCTCTCCCAACTTGTCCTAGGGACGTGGCTTGGATGTGCAGGTGGGCAGATCTGTGGCTGGAGATGAAACTAATGGCAGTCAGTGGTCCAAGCTACCAGCAACATTTTCTCTGTACCGTCTACTACTGATATATTTGGTCTTTGATACTTGACGGAAAGTTAAGACACTTTGCTATCAGTGGGAAGAGAGGATTCTTAAGTTCTTTAGACTTCTACAAGCCTTTATAGTCTTCTCACAGATATAGTTACATTTTATATAAAATTTTTCACTTGTGAGGGTGAACATTTTTGGCCTTCTGTAGTCACAGAAGAAATAGAGGCAGCAAAATTCACATACCTGGCTTTGTGTGTGGTCAGTGTTTCACTTCATACTGGTCTTTTTTTCCCTTCTAGCACACGGGGAAAGGCAGGCTATACAACGAGAGTGTATTCTTCAAATTAAAGGTTGTATGCAAATGTTCGTGGCTGCACTACTCACACTAGCTTAAAGACAGAAGCAACCCAAACACCGTCCACAAATGGATGGACAGACAATATTGTGGCATATTCATGTAATGAAGCCAAAGGAACTGGGGACTGAGAGAGGCTACAACATGGATTAACTCAAAATTATTACATTAAGTAAAAGAAGCTAGACACCGAAGGCCATGTGTCTGAGTCCACACTCATAAATTATCCCGAGTAGGTAAAGCCATAGATATAGAGAACAGACTAGCTATTCCCAGGGCCCGTGAGGGAGACAGATGCAGGAGGGAGTGATTAATGAGGAGAGGGATGGCACTGTTTGGGATTATGAGATATCCTGGAACTAGGTAAAGGCAATCAATGGTTGCACAGTGCTCTGAAAGTGTCAGTTGCATCCTTTGCACTGGTTAAAGTTAATGAACAAGGGTCCACAGGCACCAACACATCCAGGCATACACCACACACATTCACACTGTGGCAGAATGGAGGAAGGGTTGGGACCCAGGGCTTCCACGGCAGCAGACCTGGCTTCCCAGCGCCTGGCCTTCTTTATCTCCCTAACCACACTACATGCCACTCTTCCCTAAGCCTGCACTCAAGGAACTGTCGGAACAGCTTTGACGAGTCGTTTGGGACCCTTCGGAGCAGATCCAGAGAGGTCACATTGCCCCGTGCATTGCTCCGGGAAAGTGGGCCTGGAAGGTGCACGTCCCTCTCCACTTTGTTGAGTGGGTCATGTGGGATTTTTCAGTAGTGCAGATGGACCCTGTCTGGAGAGCATGTTAAAGGTACCAGTTGCTTCTTCAGAAAGGTAGACGTGAGTTAAGCCCTGCTCGCTCGGCACATGTTATCAACACTGAAGGACAAAACGGGATCAGTAATCTGTGATGGAAGCTTCCAGATGTTCCCTGGAAAGGAAGAGGAAGAACACCAAAGGGACAGCTGGGTTCTCAACTGGAGAGTCTCCCACCTTTATCTCTGGGACCTACATAAAGCAGATCTAACCCTGGAAACCCTTTGTGAGACACGGCCAGCCCAGGGGAAGGGGATTGAAGCTAACAGAAAGCAAATGTCTATTTTGGCAATGTCCGTGGCTGACATCAGTTTGTTTTCCTCTCCACTGGTAATGGAAAAAAACTCATAAGACAGCCCAGTGGAAATGCTCAATGCGAAATGTTCGGTCTGACTTTGATCATCTGCGCACGCTGTGATAAGCAACATATGGCAGCCCCGTCGCTGAGGCCGGAGTAAATCAGCAATCCAGATGTCGTTCCCACAAAAGCTTACCTGCGAGGATAGAGCGCGCCAGAGGACTACGATGAGAAAAAGAGCAACACCAGCAACACCAGCACAGCCACAGAGCACGCCGGAAGTTACAGACCGTGCTTGGCTTCATGTGTAGGCCCCGTGGTCCACCCTTCAGCACCCAGATGAAATGGCCTGAATGCCCGTCCTCCTTGTTAGGGGACATCTACCTCTAATCCCAGGGTTGACATGGGAGGGGACAGGCTGCAGCATGGCTTTTTGTTTTCTGTTACCTCCAGCTCCATAACTGTGATCCTTCCTCACTGAACCACATTTTAGCCCATTCTGCATTCTTCCAGGTCCCTAGCTAAGAAACCGTCACAGAAATTTCCCAGCTCCAGAATCCCCACTGGTGGCCGTCAGCTCTGTGTATGTGGTTGGGTATGCGTGGCACAGAGTTCATCATTTTGATCATGGTGATTGTATTGAAATGACATTGAGGGGCTGGAAAGATGGCTCAGAGGTTAAGAGCACTGACTGCTCTTCCGGAGGTCCTGAGTTCAATTCCCAGCAACCACATGGTGGCTCACAACCATCTATGATGAAATCTGGTGCCCTCTTCTGGTGTGCAGGCATGCATGCAGACAGAATGCTGTATACATTATAAATAAATAAATCTATAAAAAAATGAAATGACATTGAAATTTCTAACGCTAACTGTGGTGAAACCCTCACCTGTGTACGCTTCCACAGCTTTGAACACACCAGCCATACGAGTAAGTCCTCCGGGCTCGCATCTGTCTTCCATTCCCCTGATAACCACTCTCAGTCTCTCTAAGTGTTTCATATGAGCAGAATCACATGGGATTTATTTGTTTATGCCTGGCTTATTTCTCTTGGCACATGTTCCTTGGGTTCATCCATGTTCTAGCACCTATCAAAATTTCATCTGCTAGAGCAGATCCCATAGCGGGTCACACAGCATTTTACTTAGCCACTCATTAGCTGACAGGCCTTGGGGCTGTTTGCACACTTGCAATGATGTTGCTGCTGCTAGGAGCTGCCTTTGTGCAGCCATGAGTTCAAGGCCTTGTTTTTAATTCATTTCTGTGAGTGGAACTGTAGCTTCAGATAGCAATTCTGTTTAAATTTGGAAGATCCTTGGCCTTCGCTACTGTTCCATTGTTGGGAAGAGAAACCACGACCAAGACAACTCTCACCAAAGAAAGCATTTGACTGGGATTTGCTAACAGTTTCAGAGGCTTAGCTTGTGATCATCACGGCAGGAAGCAGACAGGCTTGTCAATGGAGCAGTAGCTGAGAGCTTTATGGAATGATCCACAGATAGCAGGCACCACAGTGACACACCTCCTCCAATAAGGCCACACCTCCAAATCCTTCTCAAACAATTCCACTGAAGACCAAGAATTTAAACAGGTAATTCTATGAGGACCATTCTCATTCAAACCCATAGCTGCCATACTGTTCTTATAGCAGCTGTAACATTTTACATTCCCATCAGAAATAACAAAAGATTTCAGAGTTTCTATATCCCAGCCAATATTTATTTTGTGGCTTTTGTTTGATTGATTTTTGTAATAGCCACATTGGTATGTGTGAAATACAGTCTCATTGTGGTTTTGACTTGCACTCCCTAAAGATAAGAGATACTGAGCATTCTTTTTTTGTGCTGGGTTTATCATCCACTTGTATATCATCTTTGAAAAACTGTCTACTCAAGTCTTTTGCCTGCTTTAGAACTGTTTTTTTATTTCAGTGTTGTTGAGTTGCAGGAGCTTTTTATATATTCTAGCTAGCAACTCCTAGGAGATACCTAATTTACAGGTATTTTTTTCATACCATGAGTTTCTCATTACTCTTTTGATAGTACATCCTATGCAAAAATATTAAAAATTTGATGAAGCACAAGTTACCTATCTTTTCTGTTGTTACTTGTGCTTTTGGAATCATCCAAAAAGGTCATTGCCCGATCTGATAGGTCTCTTCTCAAGCCTCATATTGCCTACATAGAGTTTGACCATTTTTTACTCAGGCTAAGTCTTTGGTTCATTTTGAGTTCATTTCTGCCTGCCATGGGGGCCCAGTCTCATTCTTTTGCATGTGGATGTCCAGTATTTTCCATACTAAGTTTTTTAGAAGGTGGACAGACCTTTATCCCCTTGGATGGTCTAGGCGGTTCTGTGAAAACCTTATGCATATATGGTCATATGCATAAGGATTTATTTCTGGGCTCTCTGGTTTATTCCACTGATCCTGAGTGTGTGGATGATGGACACACTGTCCTGACTACAGTGGCTTTACAGTGAGCTCGTTATAACAGCTTCATTCTTGTGTTTCAAGATTATCCTGACTCTTGGGGGCTTTTTGAGATTCTCTAGTTTGTGATGGATTTTTCTATTTCTACAAACACGACTGGAGTTGTGATAAGCGTTTCTTTGAACCAAAGATCTCCAAGGGTCATACTTTAACCCACCTAAGCTAAAGCAGTTGTGAACTTTCAGGAAAGTTCCATCTCCAGATCAAGAGGCAGCGCTGATTCAGCCATTAGACTTCCCTTGCTGGAGAATGCCCTTGGTTTTTCTCTTTGCCTTTTGTCCCTATGCTCATTTGTCTCCTGATGACAAGCCAATGAACAAGAGTAATGGTACATCACGCTTCTCTCTTTAGGTTTAGGCACTTGGCAAAAAAATAAAATAAAATCCAAAAACCAAAACAAACAAAAACAAACAAAACAAAAACAAATAAACCTCCATCCAGAGGAGAAAACTTTTTTCCTACAATCTTGTTGTTCCAAGTGAAACTGACTATCCATTCAATTACCAGCAATGGCAAAGGAGGATGCTTTTACCTCAGTTACTGAACTAATTAAACAAGTGATGGGGTTATCACAACTGACTTAAATGAATTGGATCTATCATTGAGCTTACAATGGGCAGCTTCCTGAGATGTTCAGAGAAAGAAAGGGTTAAATTGTGGCTGTTGGCAGAAGCGTTTAGGGATGAGCGATGTGTAGCCAACTAGTCATACCCCTAAATTTCTACCCAGTACCTCTATAAGTGGGTCAGGGCTTGTACACAATAAAACATTTAGTGCCTTTGCTAGAATAAGACCAAATAGTGAGGGTAAAATGTTGAGGGAGAATAACACTGTGTAGTTGGAGTGAATCATTTTAGCGATAGCTGTGGAGTTTGTAAAAATGCTAAGGACTTTCTAAAAGGGTGGGCCAAGCTCTGAGGCACTCAGTTCAAACCAAGCAGCAAGAGGTTTCTGCTTTTTCCAAATGAAGACAGCCCAGAACTTACACAGCACATTCAACTTCTTACAGCTGCATTCCAATCTACTTTCTCACATGATAATGTTTAAGACTAATACAGCTGGGCCTGGGGGCACACACTGTAATCCCAGCACTCAGGAGGCTGAGACAGAAGGATCATAAACTGGAAAACAACCAAAACTACAGAGTGAGTTTGCAGCCAACCTGAGCTCCACCAAGAGACTGCGCCTCAAACACAGATACACACACATAACGTATGCCTAAAAGAACGAGTCTGCTCATTTTCAATCTTGTTTTCATTTTCTCTTTTATGTGCATTTTATGGGGACATCCAGCCTCTTCTAGTACATTCTAGCTTTAACGAGTCCTTAATCCATAGAAAAAGAGGAAGCAATCACAGTTCTTTGTTTCCAAAAGGATCTGTCAGTCACTGTGCTGGCCCTTTCTAGAAGAATCAAGTGTACCTCAATAATCTCCGGAGAGTATTTGGCAAGATATGTTCCTCTTTCTGAAGCAGCTGATGCTCCAAAGTTTTGAATGAAATCCAAGATAATTTTTTTTGAAGTTTGATGATATTTATGCAGTCTGTGTGGCATCCAGGTTGAGAGAGAACACCGAGGTTTTGGATGGGGAAATTTTTTCAGTCCTATGGACCAGGTAACCAAATCAGACAGCTCTGTGGGCTGTTGTGAGCACACTCCTGGGGGAAGGGTATTGTTTTCCAGCAAAGAAACAAAGAAAGATCTTGTAACTCCTCAGAGGTTAAAAGTGGCTTAGATTACACAGATGTTACAGGGACAGGATGGGGTGGAAGGGATTGTTAGGGAAGGGGTGGGAGTTAGGGACTGGGTAGTATGAGTGATCCAGAAGCTGCATAGGACCTGGCTAGTGTGAACCTGGCCTGAGGAGGCAAAGAAGGAATCTAAGCATGCTATTAATTAACTACTTTTAAAATTTAACTTTATTGGTCTAGAAATACCTTTATTGAGTCAAAATATAGCCACATTAGTGTTTTTATTATTAGCAATAACATCAAAAATCTAACTTAAATGCATCAGAACCACCGCAGTGGCCCAGAAGTTGGTTCTATCTTAAAGAGAGCAACATGTTCCAAAGCTACCTTGCTTTATCATAATCATCATCATCTTCTTCTTCTTCTTCATTTTGTGTGCATGAGGGTTTTGCCTACATGTTTGTCTATGTACCATATGCATACCTGGTGCCCTCAGAATTCAGAAGAAGCCATTGGATCCCCTTGAACTGGAGTTACAGACAGGTGTGAGCCACCACGCGTGTGCTGGGAACCGAACCTGGGTCCTCTGTAATAGCATCCAGTGTTCTTAACCGACTGAGCCATCTCTCCAGCCCTGCAAATTACTTCACTATCAAGTTGCTATTGAGGAAGTCAAAATGAAAAATCTCAGAATACTTGTTCATGTCCTGTGAACTCTAGTAAATTTTTTTTTCAGGTGTTTCTTGTACTTGTTGAAAAACATTCACCCTAAAGAAGGCCAAAAATGTCAATCTGGAAAGTCAAAAAGAAAAGAAAAAACCCACAAATTTGTAATGTGCTCATACAAATTAGGCTGCCTAGTCGTCAGGCCTTCGCATGCTTGGGCCTGTGTGTGCTGCAAGCAAGTTAATATCTCTAAGACAGCAGTCATGTTGACATCTACGATACACGCATCCTCCTGAAGACTAGAGGTCTTTTTCTCTAACAACTCCAAAGAGCAAAATCACCCAGGGGCGATTCCAGCAGCTCGTGCATAGCTTATGTTTCCTCACAGTCTTTCGCTAGCTTCCTGTGGACGCTTGATCGATTGCTGCTGCCAAGAGAACACCTCAGTTTCCATGAGGACGAAGGATGGCTGAGCCACCCACTCCCAGCTGGCCAAGCTTCCAGCCACATGGCATCTGGGAAAACATGAGCGATAAAGCTTCAATTTCCAGTTTCCAGCTCCGTTTCTCCCTTTTGGTTTTTCCGATCTGCAGATTGTTGTGATTCTTCCACCCCTCATGTTGTAAAGATGTAACTTCAAGAACAGAAAAAAAAAAAAACTAAGAAGCCAAGCACTTGCCCTAAAAAATAAAATTATTTAAAGATAATATTCTAGAAAATTAATAAGCCTCTAAATACACCGCAAGTGGACTTAGGAAAATAAACAAAATCTTAAATATCTAAAAAGCCTCAAAAAATAAACATCTTTTATCCAGGTGGGTTAAGGCATACACACCAAAAAAAAAATCCATATTCAAAGATTTGGCCAGACACGTGCTGTAGCTGGGTGTACATTAATCAACTATTTTTGGATCAGTGGTAAGGTGCTTACCAGAATTGTGATGCAGATGTAAGTAGAGGGGGACTGGGTTGAAGAAAAAAGGAGAAAATCTTCCAAAAAAATTAATTTGATTAATTCTAGCTAAATAAAACCTTAGTAGTTTATTGAGACGACATTGTATCTAGTCATTATAGCTACCAAATTCCCAGAAACTTGGACTTTCATTTGTTTTTATTACTTACTTATGTATTTACTTTGGTTTGTCAAGACAGTGTTTCTCTCTGTATCCCTGGCTGCCCCGGAACTTGCTCTGTAGACCAGATCCACCTGCCTCTGCCTCCCCAGTGCTGGAATTAAAGGTGTGCCCCACCACTGCCTGGCTTCAGGGTATTAATTTGTCAGAAAATTTTCAGGATCGAATATATGTTTGGAAATACCAAGGCTCTATCTTAGTTTGGAGACATTGGGGAGATTCTAGTTTGGGGTTGTGAATATGAACACTGGGGTCTTCACAAGTGCTTTCAAGATTTCCATGTGCCTGCAGCTGATGGTCAGCATCCTACAGAGAGCCCCATCCCTTGTCAATTTGGTTGAATTCCCCTTCCCAAGTAGCAGATACTGGGATAAAGATGTGGGTCCGAGTAGCTTGTGTGAGAGGCAATCCCAGGAAATGCTGACCGGCCGGCATATAAGGAAGTGGCCCGGTGAAGAGGAAGCCCGAGCAGAGCATGTGATTGAACAAACTGTCACCGGCTGCAATAGGAGCTCAGTATCTCAGCAAGGCTGTAGAGATGGGGGAGAGAACACCAGGGACCAAGGAAAGTGGGCAATGTTTTCAAATCTCATTCACCACTGGTGGGGGACCACTCTTGGAGCATCAGTATCTCAGCACTTCACAGCCTGCCCTACTGGAGGAAGCCCTTGTGTCCAGAGAATTCCTCATCCTGGCAAGGCAACTTGGAGCAGCAGCCACTAGTATGTTCCAGGAACTGTAGAAATTAGCTCAATACGGGAAATAACCAGGCTAGCTAAAGAATAAAACAATTATATTTTTATTAATTATAAGGGGAAAACTCACAAAACAGGAACAGGAAGTCCAAGCTCAGCTGTGTGGTGGGAGGAGCACAGAGAGAGAGAGTGCACCTGGGCCCTGCTCCAGGAAGCCACGCCTTAACTAGGTTCCACCTCTCAAAGATGATTGGTTAACAAAGCTTCCCCCATTAGCTCCCCCTTTTGTCTAAACAAGAGTGATCCAAACCCAATACAACTATATACAATAGGAACAGATATCAACTATAAAATTACAACCAACATAATGAATATTAAGCAAGGAACACGTGACAAATGTTTTTATAAGCATTCTATTCTAAAGAGTCTCAGTTAAATCACAAGAGGAAGATAACTACAGCTATTTAATCTTTAACTCCATCGTAGGCCTGAGAAGGGAGATAATATTATTTGAGTACGCAGGAAGTGCAATCAAGCAGCTTCCAGCAGTATACGATGGAGACAATTGGCTACCTGAGCAATCACTCAAGTCTTACTTGCAACGTTGAAGCAACCAACTTTGGCTAAGGCCTAGTATAATTGACAAACCATTTTTAGAGGCAGGGAATTATTTAGAACCGTTTTACCCTATCTTGGCAAGGTTTGACGGTCCTTTTCTTGTATCCTGCTTGTCTTGTTTGGACATTGTACATTTTGTCAGTGGTCAATGCACGGACAGTTTCTTGCCCAAAGGCCAGTTTTGCCAAGAAGAAAACATGCTCCAGGTGGAGTGTCTTTGGTGCTCAACATGTTTTGGGAATAGATTGGTGCTGTCAGGAGCAATCATGTCTCATGTCAACAGAACCCTAAGTTATTTAAATGCCATACTCTACAGATCCTTGAAGTGGTTCAAGATTATCTATTTAGGCAGAATACAGCCTTTATGCATCTAAAGAACCTAATTAACCTGACTGTATGCATAACAAACTTGAACAACTATTGACCTATAATATTTAATATCTGTATAACTTAAAGACTAAAATTTTATGTCAGAATATTAAATAATCTGTAAACAAATTGTGCAACGAAAGAGGACAATGACCACCTGTTTTCTCTCAGGCTTCATGGCCCTGCTCCAGGAAGCCACGCCTTAACTAGGTTCTACCTCTTAAAGATGATTGGTTAACAAAACTTCCCCATCAAGGAACATTGTACAGAAAGAAGACAATAGAGGCAAACAAGACCCACAGCCACACTCAAGAATGACTAATTGTTGGTTAAATTAGGAGTAGGTTGTTGTAAAGTGAAGCCAGTGTTTCCCTACAGTCTTACACACACACACACACACACACACACACACACACACACACCATAACATTCTTCCTTTTTTGGCATGAGTGACCGACCTTGAGGCTCTTCCCAGAAGCCAGAAGATGCCAGAACCATCCTCCTTTTAGACTATCTCTTTACTTTCAGGTAAATTAGGTAAATTACCTAATTACCTTAGGCAATTGTAGCAGCATAGACTAAGATATTCACTCCGGGATTAAATAAGGGACCAACAAATGTATTGTGGGAAATCAATAAAGATGACATCAGCAATGAAGGAGGTAAAAAGCAGACAGAGGCACTAGGTCACAATCTAGGTAGACTGGATTAAAGCAACTTTGCACAATTAACAAGTCAACAAGACCAGAGGTCAACAAAGAATTAAGTATAAAGGATAAGCATGTCCTGGGGTAGAAGAGTTGTAAAGAGGGTAGGATCTTCCTTCTCTTGGCCTTCTTATGTGATGAATGTCATGGGCTTTCTACCTTAATGCCCTGATGTGGGCATGGGGCTCTGAACTGATCTTGAGTTTATATGTTGTCATGACACCACAGCCAAGATTGCTCCTAGACGGTTAAATGGTTTGGTCATTTGGATAATGTAACATTTTTTTCTCTTGTACAAAGTCACTCAGAGGAGTTAGTGGTGAGAAGAGCAAATGCAGACCTGACAGAATCCAGGCTTTCCCAGATGGATGCTGAGTACCCTTCAAAACACAAGTATCTTCCCAGCCTGCCTTTAATCAGGCAATTGTATTTGACAGTAGTGGGAGCTGGAGAGTTTTATTTTGATGATACCAAGAGACTGCCATAAAACTTTCTCTCAATGCCCAAGGTCACTGCCAAACATATATGGTGTATGTATACAGGTCAAAAGACAGCGTAGGGCAGTTGGTTCTCTCTTTCCAACTTGTGGGTTCCAGGGATTGAACTCAGGTAATCAAGGCTGAAGGTAAGTACTTGTTCCTGCTGAGTACTCTTTTGTCTACCCTAAATTTCTATTCTTGATAAGTTCCTCAGTCTGCAGTATTTGTTACAGCAGCATATCTGGGTCTAGCCTCAACGGGGTTCACACATTGCAGGGTAGGAATGTAAGGATTAGACTTATTAAGCAAACAAATCAGAGATGTGAGAGAAATAAAAGGCAGAAGCACAGAACAACACCAGGAGGGAAATTAATTAAATAATGAATTTGCTCATATTTATTTTTTACATGTTTATACACTTCACTCCAAAAGGGGAGAGGGGAGACAAAAGCCTTTATTAACATGATATGAGGAATAAATAGAGCGTCCTCAATCAAGCAGTTTATTGTTTGAACAGGATACGTAATGACCACACCCTTAGACCAAGTAACCTGTGATGATGAAAGTTAAAAATAATCCCACACTAGTTCAGAATTACGTATAATAAAAGGTTATTTGTTTAGGGGAAACTCACAGATCACTGTCCTAGACCACAGTCATCTGCACAAACGGGGAACAGGAACAGAGTCTAGCAGCCGGAAGTGAGAGCCGGAAGCAAGAGAGAGAGCACAGGCTTTACAGCTGCATTTATAGTATAAGAGACCACACACAAGTGGGCTGGTAGCTTAAAGGCTATTGGCTGAAGGAGCAGAAGGAGCAGAAGGAGCTCCCACAGCAAACCTGTAGGCAGCCACTCCCTGGAACCTCCTGCCAATCTCCTTGAAGGAGCAGGAATAGATTTGAGTTCTCCAACCTTTGGTCAAGGTTGGCCACCTCTATTCTCTAAATACTAATTAACCACACCTTAGGTCAGTATCTCTTGCTTGTAGCCACACCTGTTGTCAACGACTTTGAAAGAGCAAGAATAAGTTAAAAACTCTCTGACCTTTAGTCAAAGTGGAATAAGACTTACATCTGTGGGCCCTGGCACAGCATCATGTGGACTGAGATTTGTACTCACAGACAAGCTTTGGACTTCACTTCTTGAATGAAATGTAATGCCACTGTATCTTCCTCCTAGGGAAAAAAATCAAATCATACAGCATTTATAAAAGGAACACAAACCTTGCATGACCTTAAACTCATTATTATATCAGTACCAAGATCCTGAGTTTTATATCTGCACCAAGACCCTTGGTACAGATCCTGAGTTCAGGAAGGACATGGCAGGTTGATAAAAGAGACCATTGGCCTTCCAGACTTGAAGCTGCCTGTACCAGCCTGGTGTCCTTGCAGATTAATCTGACTTCCTTCCCTGTGTTTGGTTTGTAAAATCTGCACCCATGGGGAAGGATTCACTTTATGTGTGGAAAGAAACCAAAGGAGGGGAGAATCATCTAAATCTTGCTTTGTTGCCCTGCTGCCTGCCAAGAGGGCAGGTGTAGGGTCTCTGGGGTCCAGGAGAACACCCTGAGACTCTAGGAGAGGAGGTACAGAAACAGAGGGGAACATAGACCCCAACATCCCATCTGGGGAATAAATAAGTGAGTCAAACCAAGAGTGCTGTTGCCTCACAAATCAAAGGAAAACCCAGTGGGACAAGGTCTGGAGCAGCCCGGATGCTGGCCAAGGAAAGGGGGAGGCGTCTAGATTCTCTACAAATGCAATTCACAGAAGTGAGCAGATTTATTGTTTATTGAGAAGATGTGGTGGCAGTGCTGTCTCTGTCCCCATAAGATCATCCTGCTCCTTCCTCCCAGCATGTTTTATAGACAATGTCATCTTGCCACACACATGCCTCAAAATACCAAATAAAGTAACTCATATTTGAATTCAGATGAATCAAACAGCCTGAGGTAGCACAAGAGAAATTGCGGATGCGTTTTATCTGCACAGGATGCACAGTGGGTACTACGTGTGCAAAGAAGAGTCATCTGCTGGTTCTCTTTTGTTGACCTCAAGTTGTTTAATTCTATAACAAGGAGGCCGACGGCCTTGACTAAACAGTGGGAGCAGAGAAGTCACATTAGTTTTATTTTATATTGACCCACGGAAAGCCCCAAGGGTTGAGCACCTCATCTAATGTAAAAAGAACCCAAGAGCATCAGGATCCCTCCCCACTCTGTTTAGCTTCATTTCCCACCCCAGGCAGTCTCTGTCCATGGAGAGCAGAGGATATAGACAGGTAGCCTTCTAGGTGGTTCTTGACCCGAGAACTTCATCCAGACCCATTGGTCTGCAGCTAGAAGTTGAGGGCACCTTGGCTCTGACTTTCGTAAGTTCTGGATTCTGGGAAGGAATTTCTAATAACCCACTTGTCACATCCTCTGCCCTCATAAACATCTCCATCTTATCTACCATTAATCACAGGTGCCAACAACTGATGTCCCCCAAGTCATTCCAACACTCGGGATGTAATGCCCAAGGATGACCTTGAGTTTGCTGCATTCTGATTGGGTCAGGCTAAAGGGCCTTTAACAACATTCCAATCAACTAGAAGCTGATACCGGAAGGGTAGTTGTGTGGAACACAGGACAGAGGGGAGAACAGTGAACAAGCAGAAGTAGCAAATGTCTACTGCACTAACTTATGGCCAAGGTACTTCTAATCTCACACCCATCAGCCCCTGGGAAGGCACTTCAGACCTCAAAATGGAAATTAACAACAGACAAAAAACTCGGTCCTTCTCATTAAGTAGCAGGTAATCCCACGTTTGCCTTCTTTTATTTTTTTTGACACCTAAAGTGTTCTTGATCTCATTAATACATTTTTCTTATGCAGACTCTGACGTCATAGTCAGTTTTGGAGTAGTCCACTCCATCCGAAAGAAGTGGCAGTGGGCTTTCAGATTCTGTTTCCTGCTATTCCTCACTGACAGCTCGCCCACAGGTTCCCTCTGTGACATGATCCTCCGTGTTCTGACATAGCTGGGGAGGGCAGATATGGTTCACCAAGGCCAGCACCATGTTATTTGGACTTTCAGTTTCTAAACATCGGGAATGAATGAGCTCTTTTCTCTGTACAGTGCTCATCATAGGTATTTTGGTATAGTGAGAGAAAGCAGGACAGTCGCCACATACAGTTCACGGATCAGCACTGGCAGATCTGTCGCTGGCACGCTTGCTTTGATTCAGACAGAGGGCCCTTCTATGATTCAGTTTAAGGGTTCTGCCCTGACTATCACTCCCTGTGACGTATATATCCCACAGGACCCTCCCACCCAGAGTCTGACCTCTATACCTGCTTCTTGGCTACACCTCCAAAGACCCAGGCACCCTAAATTCCCTGCCCACTGCCCTAGAGAACATTTTCAGAACCTTGTGGTAATTTTACCTCTTTCCATTCCCCTGGGAGCAGAATGTTCACATCCCCTAACCCAAAGGAAGGTCAAGGGATGCTGTCCACAGAAGTGGCTAGTATTTGTATAGCAGGCTGATGTAGTCAGCTAAGAGGGATGTGCTCGGGGCTGGGATAAAGTGAGCTGAATTTCACCCATTAGAAACGAGGCAGTTGAAAACTCTTATGTTTGACTTTTTCAGCTGATTAGTAAAGTGTATTTGTCGAGAGAAGGGAACATGAGGTTTTACTTGACCGCTTATTTGATCTGTAATTATTTATAGGCTTTGGATGTTTAGACATAGGATATTGCGACTCCAGTTGCACTCATGACATGACTCTGCGGTTGTTAGAGGAGGGAGCTCAGACTTCAGTGCCAGAGGCGGGAGGGCAACCAGCCCATGCCAGGCCATTCCACTCCTGTCAGCATGCTGTCCCTGCCTAGTATGCTTCTGTCTCCCCGAACCCCTCACCTTGAGAACAACTGCTTTTCTCCAACGCTCTGGCTTCAATCACAGTTGATTCCTGGGAGTTACCAAATACGACCCAGGACTCCACTAATACAAACCCTTCTTTTCCACTAATTGTCTCGATCTAGGCTCTTGTAAAGGATGCTTATTCAACTCATGATGAGCCGGCTTTCAGAATGCTTGTGCGAGGAGCCGGGGCGGGGGGGGGGGGGCTGCTCTCTGTGCTCACAGCCCTGATTAGGGGCCCTCTGTGGATTGTAGGCTACACAGCTGCAGGACTGGAGGTATTGTTCCGACTGCTTCCAGCCCAGGACCTAAGCCCTACTCAGTCTGGGGATTTCCCTGTGAACCATCACTGCCTAATCAGAGAGGTCTAGGCGCTCCATCTCTGGGGATGCCCACAGTCAGAGGTAGGAGGATTTAACTGGAAAACATGAAACAATGCAGAACACATCATGCTCTGGCAAGGGCCCTTCCAACCTAATCATGAAACAATGTATAAAAACACATCATGCTCTAGCAAGGGCCCTTCCAACCTAGGCTCAGCTGAGACCTCTGGCCTCTCTTCACCTTCTACCAAAATACCAAGTATATTCCAGGTCTCTGCTGGAGGCATAAGCTGGTCTAGAGCTATAGTTCACACACACACACACACACACACACACACACACACACACACACACACACGCACGCACGCACACTTTATGTAGGGGGCACGTAGAAATCACAGAAAAAGTCACTCATTTTCATTGTTGCTATTAATTGGTAGTTAGATATCAGGTGATTTTTTCCTCTTTCTGGTTATTTAGATTTCCTACCCTTAGGTCTATCTTTAGCAATATATAACAACATATATGTGTATTTTATGTGTGTGATGTGTGGTGGAATATTCATTTAAGATGTTACATTCATTTCTGCTGTGGAATATTTGTTCAGTGATGCGAAGATGTGTTGCGTCCTTTATGTTGCATTTGTTTAACACTGTAAAGCTGTGTTTCTTTGCCTGTCTAAAACACCTGATTGGTCTAATAAAGAGCTGAACAGCCAGCCAGTAGCTAGGCAGGAGAGAAACAGGCAGGGCGGCCAGGCAGAGAGAATAATAGGAGAAATCTAGGCTTGGGAGACAAGGAGGCATGAGAGAAGGAGAAGATACCAGGGGCCTATTACCCAACCACACAAGCAGGCACAGGGTAAGAAGGGAAGAAAGACATATAGAATAAAGAAAGGTAAACGGCCTAGAGGCAAAGCATAGAAGAAGAGAAATGGATTATTTTAAATTAATTTAGAAAAGATGGCTAGAAATAATTCAAGCTAAAGCCAGACATTCAGAAGTAACAACAACTCTTCATGTATTTATTTGGGTGCTGGGTGGTGGGCACTCAAAGAGAAAAAAAACCCAACTGCCCATAAACACACTCACACACACATTTACATACACATATGTATATAATACATACACATATATATGTTTGGGGAATTATATATATATCATAATTCTAGTTTCCCCTCCTTCTGCACCTCCAAGTTCCTCTCCACCTCCCCTCCCATCCACATTTGCCCCCTTTCTGTCTCTCATTAGAAAACAAAAAAACTTCTAGTGGAAAATAATAAAGTAAAATAAAACTGACTCATAAGAATAAGACAAAACAAAACAAACAAAAACAGAGGAAAAGACCCAAAAATAGGAACAAGAAACAGATACAGACTCAGAGACTCACTCATTTGCATACTCATTAATCCCCTAAGTTGTAAGTTGTAAGTCATAATATATACACAAAGGACATGTAAGGGAAAAAGAGAAAAACAAACAAAATATTAAAAAATAAAATTAAGATTGGGATTAAAAAAAAAGCCCTGGCATGACATTATAAAACAAGAAACCTCCAAAGATGCCACTGAGTTTTCCATTGGCACCTACTATTGGGCATGCAGCCTACCATTAAGAGAAGTTTGTTTCTGTAGTGAGGCTCCCTTGGAGAACACTAAATTTTCATCTGCAAGCTGGCCTTTTAGGGATGGGGCATGTGTCTACTCCTTTCAGCTCTAGGACCCCATGTGGTCCAGACCCACGGAGGCCCTGCTCATGCTGCTCCGGTCTCTGGGAGTTCTTATGAGCGTCTATCCCATCGATTTAGAGACCTTGTTTCCTCGGTGTCCTCCATCCCCCTTTGTTCTTCCACTCTCTCCACCCCCTCCTTCTGCAGGGTTCCCTGTGCCCCGAGGGGAGGGATTTGATGGAGACAGCCCCTTTAGGGCTGAGTGTTCCAAGGTCTCTGACTACGAATTGTCTAGCTGTGGGTCTCTATATGTCTTCCCATCTGCCGCAGGAGAAAACTTCTCTGATGATGGCTAAGCAAGGCACTGAACAACAGAATGTCCTTAGGAGTCATTGCATTGCTACGGTCTTTTAGTAGAATAGTAATATTTGGTTTTGCCCTCGGTCCCTGGGCTATCTATTCTCAGGTTCTTGGTCACCCAAGTAGTGTCTGGTATGTGTATTTCCAGTTTTTCAATAATATATTTTACTTATGTAAGTAGAATTCAACAAGAACATATGTGTGTACATGCATACACACACACACACACACACAAAAAGAAAGAGAGAGAGAGAGAGAGAGAGAGAGAGACTAGAAAAGAAGTTTAAATCCTAACAGTGAACATAGCATTCATCCTCCAATATTGGATTAAGGTTTGTGTGTCATCTCCACCCCTGATATGACATCACCAAAATCTCTCGAGTCTCAAGTGGTTGAGAACAACAGAATTATACTCAAATTCATCCCAGACCCACCACTGTAATTATGTGTTAATATTCCCTTCAAAACGATCAGTAACAAACTACTCTTTCGCTTATGTGGAAACTGCGTTGGCCTCAGTGTCGTTCTGTCCTATGGGGCTTCCTTGAGGAGTCCTGGAAGTGCTGTGAACATGCGCCAGCGGATCTCTGCACAGAGGAGCCCTCATGCCAGGTCTCACACTCGAGTTGGCAGTGGACTTGAAAGTTGAACCTCATTTCTCCTTTCATTCAAGCTTTCAGGGTATCTTCACAGAGCTCACAAAGAACTTTTTCCCTTCTTGTTTGAAGGAACTTGGTAATTTCTTGGCCAAAATTAGTACATTTGTAGTGGAGATTTATTATCGCATAATCTTTCAGCCTTAATTTGCTGAATATGTATAGGGAGAAAAAGTCAAGGTCCAAGTAAAACTAATACTATGTACCAAAGGAAACCTTGAAATCAGACCTTATAGTATAGAATCTATAGGATTTCCCCATCTGGCATTCACTTGGAGGAGAAGGAGAAGGGCAGGAGAGATGGCTTAGTGGGCAAAGTGCTTGTTCCAAAAGAATGACACCCGGGTACAGATCCTAGGACTTAAAGCCCCAGCTTTAAGTGGTGACAGACAGATCCTGGGACCAACTTAAAGCCAATCGTGCTAGCAAATATCCATACCCCAGCCGTCAGTGGTGAAAGGCAGTTCCCGTGGACTCATTTGTCAGTCAGTCCATCCAGTCAGTGAGTTCCAGGTTCAACAAGAAACCGTGACTCAAATAAAATAAAATAAAATAAAATAAAATAAAACAAGGTTGGAGACAATAGAAGAGGTCATGGACACAGACCTCTAGTTTTCACATGTGCAAATACACATGCATAGAGAAGTGTGCACATGTGCAAATACACATGCATAGAGAAGTGTGCACACGCACGTGTGCAAATACACATGCATAGGGAAGTGTGCACATGCACAGGTGCCTAGACATGCATACACCAGAGAGAGAGGGAGAGAGAGAGAGAGAGAGAGAGAAAGAGAGAGAGAATTAAAAAAGAGATTTTGTAAAGGATGAGCTCCATGTTGGTGAGCATAAGACAAAGCAATTTGTTTTTCCCAGATCTGCGTGAACAGTCAGAGCCAAGGAAGAATCTGGCGTATTTGGCAACAGATGCATCTGGATGCAAACCCCAGACTCATGTCTTTGTCCACATCAGACTTTTCAGACAGCATTTAATCCTTCTGTGACCTGATTCCCTCACTTATAAGCTGGGGATTGTAATGGGGTGTTTTATAGTTCTCTTATTTTGTGCTTTCCCATTTTCCTGTACTGTGCCTAGAAACATTTAGAATATAGTTCTCAATAAACACTAGCCTTTAGAACTCTAGCCGGGTGATAGCAACTTCCTGTCACACCACCAGGAACACGAGTCAGATTTACTTTCCTGCCTGGGATAACCTAAAAACAGACAAAGGGCATGAAAGCAAACTCTTCAAGAAAGCAAGCCCAGGCTGAAGGACAGCAATCCTGAGATCCCGAGAGCTGAGAAACCAACGAAGTTGGAGGACCAGAACTTCTCCTTATGGAGGGAAGAGTGCCGAGCCCAGGCACAAGGCCGGGTCTCCCTAAATCAAGCACACAAAGGTCAAAGTCTGGGAGGTCGAAGGGTCTAGAGTTCCAGAACCAAAAACCAGAGGAGTGCTAAAGCAGCCCTCACCTAGCTGTGGTTCACCTAAGAAAGCCCAAGAGAATCACCATTTACCAAGCAACTTGCTGGATTGCTTAGTAACAGGATAAATGGAGAGCTAGATTTATGAGAAATTGAAGGAGAGCACATGGTTTATAACTCTGACAAGTGAGAGTAGCTCTATCAGTAAATATTTTTAGAGCTATTCAAAGAATAATAAGGGGATATCGGCAACTTTATGCCAATAAATTCAGCAACCAAGATAAGATAAATCACCAACACTACATAGGAAGAAATCCGGATAATCTTATACCCAATATATTTTCCTTTTTTATTTAAATTTTTTATTTTTACATATTAACCCCAGTTCCTTCTTTCACCATCCCTGCCTCACCCCTTCCCACCCACATCCACTCCTCAGAGGGGGGAAGGCCTCCCTTGGAGAGTCAACAAAGTCTGGTATACCAAGTTGAGGCAGGACCAAGCCCCTCACCCTATCAAGGCTGAGCAAGATATTCTACCATAGGGAATGGGCTCCAAAAACTCAGTTTATACACCCAGGATGAGTTCTGTTACCAATGTCAGAGCCCCCACCTCCCAACAGATCAAGTCCCATAACTGTCACCCACACTCAGAGGGCCTAGGTTGGTGCCATGCAGGTTCCCCAGATGTCAATCCAGAGTCCGTGAGCTCCCACTAGCTTGGGTCAGCTGTCTCTGTGGTTTTCCCCATCAAGATCTTGACCCCCCGCCCTTTACTCATATGATCCTTCTTCCCTGTCTTTAACTGGACTCCAGGAGCTCAGCCCAGTGCTTGGCTGTGGGTCACTGCATCTGCTTCCATCAGTTACTGGATGTAGGTTCTATGGTGACAGTTAGGATAGCCACTAATCTTATTAAAGGGGAAAGCCCAATCAGGCATCCTCTCCACTACTGTTGGAGTCTTAGCTGGGGTTGTCCTTGTGGATCCCTTGGAAATTCCCTAGCTCCAGGCTTCTTCCTAATCTCAAAATGGCTCTCTTTATCAAGATACCTCTTTCATTGTTCTCCCCTTCTGTCCCTACCCCAACTCTGCCTTCTAGATCCCTCAGGTTCCCATCCCCTATCCCCTCCCTTCTAGTCCCTCCCAATCTTAACTATTTTTATCTATAGTTTGAAAATATTCTCATAGGAAAACCCTAGGGCCAGATGCCTTATATGGAGAGTTTACCTAAAAATAATTCAATTATATGTAAATTCTTCATGAAACTCCAAGAAGAGGAGATGTTTCTCAGTAGGTTTATGAGATCATCATTTCTATATTACTAAGACCAGACATAAAAGAATAATTAACTGTAACTATCTTTCATGAATATTGAGGTAAAAAAAATCCCAAACAAAACTTTAGGAAATCTAAACTATATGGAGAAAGAATAATACAAGATGACAACGTGGGTTTCTTTTAATCTGGGAATGAAGATTAGTTTGACATTCAAAGTCATCAATATAATTCACATTTTTATAAACAAAGGGGAAATATAGAATTGTCTCAGCAGATTAAAAATAATCTATGCTCAACAAAATTCAACATGAACATCCATTCTGAACCAAAAAGACTCTCAACAAACTAGAAACAAAGAGAAACTTCTAAAATGGATTTACGAAAGTCCAAAGCTAGCATCAGACTTCCTGGTAAAATAAAGTCTTCCCTCCAAGATCAGAAACAAAACAGAGATGCTTAGTCTTGGGTTTGTAGTCAACTTTTGTACTGAATTAACTAACAAAAGAATCCCCACTATTCAGATGTAAAATGAAATTCATAAAACTCCTTATTCGCTGATGGTTCAGTCATGATGTGCTATGTGAAAAACTTCCCTAGAAGGAAGTTACCATTGTGTGATGCCTAGTATGAGGAGGCCTGACCATGCCAAATGTTGACAAGAATATGGAGCAGCTGGAATACTTAAGGTCACGAATAATGGTACCCTACCGTGCAAATGAATTCTTGGGGTTTTCACCATTTAGTCACTGTGTGATCCTAAAGCAAATGTCCATGAAAAACTAAGTTGTAGCATATCCACACAATGGAAAGCTATTCGGCAATCTAGTGGACTCACTATTGATAAGCATAATGCATTTAGTCTCAAATCATTATGCTGAGTATAAGAAGCCACACCCCCAGTATCGACTTTATAATTCTATTAATATAAAATTCCAAAAAGGCAAAGAAGTTCACAGTAACAGAAAACAAATAAGGAATTTCCTGAGAGGGTGGGTGTGGGAAAAGGATTACACAGGATGAGGAAACTTCGGGGGCCTTATGGGCGTGTCCATTGTCTTGATTTTGATGGCAGTCTCATGTGCCCAAATGAATCAAATTATGTAGCTTAGATGAGTTCAGTTCACTGTTAACTATATCTCAACAAAGCAGTTTTCTCAAGGATCCAAGTCTATTCATATGTGAAATCAGCCCAGGTACTCAACAAGAGCTAAATAGTTAAAATGTGTTGCATATAATCAATATTGAACTGTGAAAAAAAGAATCAGATGCAATTCTATCATTATCGGGAAAAGTAGGCAGAATTGGAGTACATTATGGAGTCAGATATGTAATCATTGTGCAATGAGGTTGACCTTGAATACACTATGTAAAATGAAATAAACCTATGAAAGACATTCTCTCTCTCTCTCTCTCTCTCTCTCTCTCTCTCTCTCTCTCTCTCTCTCTCCTCTCTCTCATTTGTATAGACTTCAAAAAATTGCCTGAAAGTAAGAAGTGGTAACTCAGTGGTAACACTGAGGAGGGTCCACAGATTAGGGAGAAAAGGATATAGGATTTGATCAATACATGCTGTGTATGTGGATAGAACACACTACACTCATTAAAATGTGCAACTAATGTTTGTTAGTGAACACCTACGAAAAGAGAAATAACTACTTAAAGGACTTTTTAAAAGACTAAAACTGTTTTAAGCATGCCTGGTAAAAGATATTTATGCAGTTTATTCACTATCAAGTTTCTTTGATTAGCTGAATTTGTTCTTTGGCGATTCCACACATTCTGTTTACTCCCCCACCCCTGCTGTCCGCCTCCTCCCTCCGGGTCCTTTTATCAAGCTCCTGTCATTTTGTTTGGTCTTGTGCTGAACTTAATCAGGACTGCCCGTGCAGTCTTGAGTTTGAAATTATACAATGGAGCCTAGTGGGCTTACTGATGGGGCCGCTACTAAAGAGAATGACTTTTTCCCTCAATCCATCAGCATCAAATTAATCAGCAGGGAGAGAGGTAGGACCTCATGAGCTCCTGGCTGACCCATGGCAGTTGACAGGCCCTGTGTCGCACAGGTTACCATGCAGGTAACCACAGCTACTATGAGCTCATGTTTGTGATGGCTCTGTTGTGCCTTGAAGACAGCATTAGGCAGCCATTCTCTCCATCTTCGGGCTCTTACACCCTTTCTGCTTCCTTTCTTTTCCAGGGTACTCCCTGGATCTTAGAAGGGATGGTGGGATAAATGACTTGTTTAGAGCCAACCTCTCAATGGTCACTCGTGCTGAGCACACTGAGCAATCATGAATCTTCTGCATCCAGTGCCATTCACTGCAAAGAGAAGCTTCTCTAAGGCTGAGAGTAGCATTTGTCTATGGATATAAATACCAACTTTTAGAAAGCAGTTTGTCCCCATGTCAATTTAACTAAACAACGGCAATGAGTTCCTCCCTCTGGCCTATGACTTCCTGAGATGTAGAATTTACCCACTAGGTCTTCAATGCCAGCCATGCCCTCCGTTCTGTGAAGCAAGCCTCAAATCTAATCTGAGAGCATATGATTATCACCTCAACAGCTGTGCCACTATTGCACTGGTGGGTACGTCTTGCTTGGCAGGTGAGAATTGATGTTGGTAAGGTTCACAGTTGGGCCAGACCACTGATGTCCATCTCCCAAGCAACCTGGATGGCCTTTCTGACACCACAAAAGCTAGCCATCCAGGAGGGAGCTTCCAGCTCCGTTCCAGTTTGACTTCACTCTATCTTTAGACTGAGGGGTGTGGGAGTCTTACCATCTATTTCTGATGGGCAACTAAGAAGAGCAGCAATAGACCATGGTGTTTGGGGGCCTATGGTACCTCCTCGATCAACAGCTCTCAAGAGTGAACTGGCACTGGGGTTTTTTGTTTAATGAACTTGTGATTAGCAACATTATCCACTCATGTGATATAGCGCCCTTCTAACTACTTTTTAAAATTTAGTGTGTGTGTGTGTGTGTGTGTGTGTGTGTGTGTGTGTGTGAGAGAGAGAGAGAGAGAGAGAGAGAGAGAGAGAGAGAGAGAGCGCATACATGGGCCTGCAGTGCCTACAGAGGTCAGAATGAGAACATCAGATTCCCTGGAACTGGAATTACCAGTGTTTGTGAGCCACATGACGAGGCCAGCTGGATCTGAACTCTAGTCTTCTGGTAAATTCTCTTAACCTCTGAGTCATCTCTTCCGTCACCAGTTTTTTAACTTAATTTTTAAAAATTGGTTTGCAGATACAGCTTTTCCATTGCTACTTCATTTTGGTTAACCTTTTCTCCCTCTTTGGTTCTCCCATCAACTACACCCACCTCTGCTTAAACCTTTCTAACCCTTCTGCTTTCTTATCATGTATATTCCTCTAGTTTCCCTCTCTTAAGTTATCCCCTCCCCCCATATTTCCATTCTAGTTTCCTGGCTTCTACATGTCAAACACATACATATAAGGGTTTGAGGCTAAGATCCACTCATGAGTGAGAACTTGGGTGATTTATCTCACTTGCCCTGGTTTATCTCAATCTGCATAATTTTCCCAGGTCTATCTATTTACCTGCAAGTTTCATATTTTATGTGTTCTTTACAGATTAATAAAATGCCTCTGTGCATAGATATCCCATTGTGACTATTTATTCATCAAGTGATAGACATTTAGGCTAATTCTCTTTTTCTTGTGAATAGAGGAAAATGGATGAGCAAGTTTCTCTGTAGTAGAATATAGACTTTCTTGGTATATGCACAGGAGTGGTGTAGTAAAATTTACAATAAGAGAGATAAAAATATGACTAAAATATTTAAAAGTATTATATTAAATTAATATTTTACAAATATAACAAGTCTGTCTCAGAAATATAGCTATGCAATTTATTAATTATATTTTTTAGGGTTGGGGGGGTTGCTTTTCTTTCGAGACAGGGTCTCACTACATAGCCCTGGCTGTCCTACTGTCCTAAAACTATGTAGACCAGGCTGGTCTCAAACTCACAGAGAGCTGCATGCCTCTGCCTTCCAAGTGCTAGTATTAAAGAACTGTAGAACCAGTCTAGTCCATTATATAAATTTTAACAGCAAAAGAAAAAAGGTAGAAAAAAACACCAATTAAAACAAATCATACTGTTACTAATGGTCCAATAAAGTTTCTATGGTGTATCAAATCGAAAGGTTGCTTTCATTTGTAAAGAGAAAAGTGGGAAAGAGGAAGAATGGGGATAGCTCTCTGTAGTGGTTTGAAATAAAATGGCCCCACAGGAAGTGGCACTAATAGGAGGAGTGGCCTTATTGAGGGAAGTGTGTCACTGTGGAGGCCAGCTTTGAGGTCTCTGTCTTCTCAAGCTTCACTCAGTGTGACATTCAGTCGACTTCCTCTTGCCTCTGAGACAAGATGCAGGACTGTCAGCTCCAGCACCACATCTGCCTGCATGCCACCATGTTCCCCATCCTGCTGATAATGGACTGATAATGAAACTGTAAGCCAGCCATCACCTCAGTTAAGTGTTTTAATTTGTAAGAGTTGCTTTGGTCATGGTGTCTCTTCACAACAGAAAAGAAAAGCCCTAACTAAGGTTCTTTCTTGCCATGTGTACTACGCTGGGAACTCCTTCAGCCAATAGCCTTTAAGATATTGGCCCACTTTGGGTGTGGTCTCACGTACTATAAATGCAGATGAAAGGCTTGTATGGGCCTCCTGGCTGCTGGATTCGGTTCCAGTTCCCAGCGCACACAGAGGACTGCAGAACACTACTCTTTCTGTGATTTTATCCCCAGATTAATAAACCTTTGTTGTACTCCATTTTGGGCTATTGTGGAACTCTTTTGTATGCCAACAGCACTACAGAGCAACTTCCAACAGGCTCACAGGAGTTTGGAAAGGTATCTCAGAAGCCTGGCCTTGAGCAGACATTGACTTTTCCTTCTGATGTAGAGTAACTGGAGAAGTCCAGGCTCCTAGACACTGGGAACCTACATTAGGTGTTTATTTAAAGCCACCAGTTCATTTCAGATGCTAGCTTTGATCTCTGTTATTCAAATTAAGATTTTACTTTTTTCCATGTGTGTGGGTGAGAAGATTCATCTGCATTGATATTTGCTAAGGTATGCATAAGAATGTTCCGGAAGGATGGATAAGTCAGAAAACAGCTAGAGAAATGACAGGTGAGAATGAGTACAGCATCTTAACACCAGTTGACAATACAGATTGAAGACTTTCATAACATTTCAGAGTTTTTGAAGCCTCTGCCCTAGTGCTCAGAAAATAGAGAATCTTTGCCGATATTGCCAAGATGATGCTCATTCGGGAATTTGGAGCTGAGACCATTCACACAACCTCAGAGCTTCTCCAACCACTATCAACACAGTAAGCATGATAATCCTTACAGGTACTCTCTTTTTGAAGATATTTCCTCTAATTTTAGGTATCTGCTGAATCTCTTCATTTCAGGTCAATTTTCCAACATATCCTGCTGAACTTGCCATCTTATAGTAACTTTATAATAAGGATGTATATCATCAATAATTTTACGTTGTAGATGAAAAAGTATTGTTCCTATATTCCTATCCAGATAGTGAACGAGTATTCAAGAAACACATGCATCTGTTTTTTTTCTCCCTTCCTTCTTCCTTCCCTCTCTCCCTTCTCCCTCCTTTCCTCCCTCCATCATCCTTATTTTCCTTTCTTATAGCACAAGCCTTTAACAGTGATTGTCAAAAGTTGCTGGCAGACAAATAAAAGAAATTTTTAAAATGCTATTTAAATAATCATAATTGTTTCACTCATATGAAAAATGAGTAATTAACTGTGCTTGAAGTCCTTAGATGAGAAAAGAAAGAATATTAAAAGTATTACACACACATAAAGGGAATATTAAATCTCATTTTCAACTCAAAGTAATCTGTACATTCTATCTGGAAAACATGCGCCCATGGTTGTGTGCCTCACTGGGAACATCTGAGCCCTCAAGAACTGTAGACAATAGGAGAAGAGCTTTCCCAAATGTGATTTTAAATATGTATTTATATGCATATATATTCATATGTTACTTAATGATCCAGGGCATAGATCCATTTTTGTCTAGAGTTTTAATTTCCTCTTAGTTGCCTTGATCTGCCTAATTGGTTTCAAGCAACTGTAGCCCATACACATCCCCAAACTCAAAGGATTTGGCAGAGAGTAAATAGAACCTGCACTTTCTTCTCCATTCATTCAGTTGAAGCTGTTATTTGCTATTTGGTTCTTTGTTCATCTGGATCATAAATCTTACTTATTGGAAAGCCGCGTGTGACCTAGAAACATTCAGTCCATATTTATGTCCTGACGATCAGCAATCAAAAGTGAAAGCCAGATTTCCTGGTTATTGTGGTGTTAAGTAGCTTTGGGGGAGCTTTTTATTCTCAAAGAAAGGTGAAAGGGACCCCTGGACTAATCAACTCTGTGCTGACAGCTGTGTTTTTGTTTGCTGTGTGAATCTAGTGGAGGTTGTCACATTTCGCCTGTGATACCCCGAAACTAAGTTCTGTGATGGTCCATCCTGATAACATTTTCTTAGAATGGTTTATTCCTCTTACAAGGTAATTAGCTTTCCCAGACTTATTTGTGAATGCATTGTTCCTAAAATCTTCCAGTGTTTGCCACTCATTTCCAGGACCACTCTCCTGGGTGTGTGGTATGCATGGATCACACAAGAGCTCTGGGGGAAAATGGCTCTTTGCTTGGCTTAGTGCTCTAACATGGCCATCTTGAAATCCTTCTTTATTAAGCAAGGGGACCCAAACTGTCCTCCTCCCGCAATTCCATGACAAATCTTGCTCAGGTGATGTAATCGGCCACTGGAGTTTGGGACTGGAGTCATGGCTTGTAGTGGTTCTCAATCTTCCTCACCCTTTAATACAGCTCCGCATGTTGTGGTGACTCCCGTCATGAAATAATTTTTGTTACTACTTCCTAACTGTCTTTTACTAGTTATGAATCATAATATATGCAGAATATCTTATCTGTCTTAGATGCAGAATATCTTATATGTGACCCCTGTGAAAGGGCCATTCAACCCCCAAAGTGTTGCAACCCACAGGTTGAGAACCACGAAAGATTCAGAGCACTCTCTGCTCTTGTATAGGTCCTGGGTTCGGTTTCCAACACCCCCATGGCAACTAAGATCTACCTATAACTCCAATTTCCAAGGGATCCATTGTCTTCTGGCCTCCAAGGGCACCTGGTGTGTATGTGGTATACATACATACATGCAGGCACTCACACATACAGAAAGAGCACATAGGCCTCATAGAGGATAATAACAGGCATTTATGAGTACTCCATATTAGAACACTAAGAATTTTATGGGCATTAATTAACCTTGAACAAAACCACTATAAGGTAAGTATTGAGATAAACTCCATTCACTAGGTGACAAAATTGAAAAGCAAAGTGGATAATGTGATTACCTGGAAACACTATTAGTTGTGGAGCCAAAATTAGGTGGCAGACAGTTCAGCGTAAGACCTGTGATTCTAAGACACTTAGACTCACATACAGAAAGTCCCGGATTATCTGATTTCTGCAATGCAGCTCCTACCCTGCCTCCAAAACTTAGAAAGCTGAACTTGTTTTGTGCCTCTGTTTCTCTCACTTGCCCCCAGGTTTCCGACTCTAAATAGTAGATATACTTTGGATGTTTTAGTTAGCAAAATTTATAGGGTGCCCCATTTCTCCGGTCTATGAAGCGTGCCACCTGCATCCTGTCGGGGTCCTGAAGGATCACCCTCAACTCTTCTGGGAGCTTCCACATTACCTTCGAAACCTTTGGGGGAGTGGGGGTTCTGGTTGATTTCCTCATTCGAACATTTGCAAACCCAAGAGACACTTCTCACTTTTTCTCTCTTATTTAAGGTAGTCTCAGTTCCCCGAGCTGCTCTAAAAAGGCATTTTTGCCCCCGTAAAACTCGCTCTAGAGACTTCTAATTAGTTTGCCTTCTGTCAGGAATGGAAAACTGACTTCTGAAGACCAATATTTTTAGGTAGAGATGGTAATAAAACCTGGCAGTCAGCGTCTACGGACAAAACACAAAGAAGGCTGAAAGGAATTCCCATCTTGTAAGACAAGGTAATAGCCTGAGGCCAGAGCATCTAAGTGCTTAGCCATTTCTTCAAAGAGCTTTTAAAGAGAAGGCGATGTTGCATAGCTACCCCACAAGAAGAGACTTGATAGAAGATGCTGGGATGAACTGTTGATATAGATCCAAGAAAGGCAAGAAGAGTACATCCAGGAAAAGAAGCACCTACTATGTGCCAGGGGTTATGCTAGGTACATGGTGCCCTTCCCTTGAGGCTCTGTGACCTGTGGGACACTAGTTGCACTTACAGACAGTACATAGGGAGGACACCCAGTGGGCTTTAGCATGAACCTATAGCTCTAGTTTAGAGGAACGTCTCGTTATACCTTTAATCAAGAGGGACCAGAAAAGTCTGGTCAGTCAGGGTTGTCTCCTTGGTACAGCTGCCCTGAGATGGCCATTTCTAGCCTCCATTTCTAGGCTTGCTCTTTGCTTAGGTAGCCATTAGGGATGAAGTCTGCTTCTTTCCAGCATGCTCCGTAAACAATTGGCCATGTCCTTGTGAAGCTGCCATCTACAGGACACTGCATCTGAGTTCTCCCCAAACAGAGTCTTGAGGGACAGCATTTCCAGAGTCGGAGCAAATGGGAAAGTGCAGCGTCACTCTTTCCTGAGAGTACAGCTGAGGATGATGGTGGGGTGTGCAAACATGCCCCCCCTTCTGGTCACCGCCATACATCCTCCATAGACACAGTCGCCATAACTGTTAAGAAAAACCTCTCCACCATGCAAAGAACTCCAATCAAGCCAGATTAAGCCAAATCAAATGCCCCTGTTTTATAGACGACACACTCCCGGGTAGCTGGGAGGGCATAGTGAGGGAAAGACAGAAAGAGCACACATGCAAACCCGAAACCACCACGTGTTCTGTTCCAGCGCTGCCCTAAATACCCTGTGGGAGTGGTCAGCGCTTGGCAGGCTGGGAGTTGGAGTCCAAGCGTGAAGCGTTTGATAGGCTGGGAATAACACTTCCAGCTCAATATTACATTCCAGACTCCTTGGATATAGGGGTGTTAGAGGACTGGGGTCTCACTTTTGACCAAACAATAACAACTTATGAATGACTGGCTCTGTGCCCAACTTCAGGTGAATGCGTGTCTCCCAGCAACGTCAGGTGCAGCGTAGTACAGGAAACCTCAGATGCTCAGTCCAAAGTTTCAACAGTGTAGGGGAAACTTATGGGCATTTTTATCTTCTGGGTGTGACACCAGATTGTCAAAGTGACCATCTGTACTGATGCAGAGTAAAGAAATCATCAGATGTTTCCCTGACGTGCACCTTAAGTCCCAGGCCTCTTCAGTCCAGCCCAGTTGCACATACGGACACACTTACTATCACACCTAGCAGGAACTGGGTTTTGGCTTTTAAGACAAAGCAGGAGATTTCAATCTTTCCCAGCTTTCAAAGATTGCTCTCCACCACACTCCAAGTCTAGCAGGGCTGCTGTATTAATACTGCCTAGCAATTCTTTCCTTGGTTGTTAGCCACGCTGTGAGAACTGTAAGCTCTGACTGGTCCATGCTTTCTTGGGCACATTCTCACAAGATAAAAATGACCAAAACTAGAATGTCCAGTGTGCAAGAAACCTTGGGACCTTTCTCACTCACCTGGAAATCTTCAAGCTGTGAAGCCAATAAAATGATTAGGGAAGAACTCAGCCTCCCACGCCTCCACCCCACGTCATAGCCCCCTTCCATGCCACCATATCAGTAGAATCTCCTTCCACCTATTATTACATGTCAAGGATTTCAACGTAAGAATTCATTTCAGCCGAGTTGTGGTGGTGCATGCCTTTAATCCCAGCACTCGGGAAGCAAAAGCAGGCGGATCTCTGTGAGTTCGAGGCCACTCTCTGTGAGTTGGTCTACGAGAACTAGTTTTACCAGAACAGGCTCCAAAGTTACACAGTGAAATCCTGTCTTGAAAAACCAAAAAAAGAAAGAAAGGAAGGAAGGAAGGAAGGAAAAAAGAAAGAAAGGAAGGAAGGAATTTATTTAATACAAAAAGGTGAGGGGAGTAGTGATGAGAGGGAGAATACAGGAATATCAGAGAATCTGCTAGAAGCTCACAGGCCAACTAGCCTAGAAGATGAAAAGGAACAGAAACAATAAGAGGGACCCTTCCTCAGCAAGGTTCTGACTCCAGAAAGTTGATCTCTGACCTACACACACACACACACACACACACACACACACACACACACCATATACACAGTTGCAATAATAAACTTTAAAAAGATTTTCAAGTTAAGGGAGTTTGAAAATTCATGATCTGGGACCTGGGGCAGTGGCACCAAAAGTCAACCAAATACTGTACCTGACAGGCCTGGACAGCACTACAAAGAACAAAAATGTGAAGGAGAGATGGGAAAGACATACAAATGGAGTGGTGTGCTCTATTGAGAGAGACAGAACTGGAGATGGTGAAGATTGGTGTTGACTCCGGGCCAAGGCCTCTTGTCGGCGTTGGGAAACATGGCAGATGTACTTTTGCTTCTGTATTACGAGTGCACTATATTTAATCAAACTGACTTTTTCCCAGACCTCCTTTGCTGCATTAAGGCAGTATCTTGAGCATATATAAGGCCCCAAAGCCTACATCCACAGTGACACATTTCCTCCAACAAGGTCATACCCACTCCACCAAAGACACAACTCCTAGTAGAACCACTCTCCTTGGGGACCATTTTCTCTCAAATCACCATAATTTCTTAGCATACCATGTTGCCAACATTCACAGCCCCGTCGGTATTCCCAGAACTCTGACCTGAAATGAAAAGTGTTTATAGTCACTCACAGCACTTTCGTGAGCCCAGGGACAACACGTGCTCCACGAGACAGGTCCTTAAGAGAACACCCCGCACCCCTTGCTCTGCTCCAGTGCGTGACAGAGTTGCCTACAGCATTTGGAAGCATTATTCTTACTTAGAATGGCTTTTCTTAGGGAGCCTCTAAACAAGTGAGAAAACTGGACTATAAAGGGAAATGCACGTCGTTACAGAGAATCATTCCAAAGTTTTTCTTGCTGGTTTGCAAAGAAGCTTTCCAAGAACCGAGTTTTGGTTTCCAGAAGTCCTCCGTGCTATCTGACTATGGAACATTCTACTGAATTTTTTTCTCGGTGGATACATTTTGGGAAATATTCTAAAAAACACTTCCAGCGTAGCATCAGCCAAAACTGAATGACTCAGAAAAGGAAAGGCAGAAACTGCCTCTTTTCCATGTGGCCTGGACCCTGGCAAGCAGAAAGCCTCCCTACAACCGGCTCCTTGGTGTTGGAGAAATGGAATTTCATAAAGAATGAGCAGTTCTCCAGCATGACATCAGAGCCAGGATAAGCAGAGAGGAGACTTGCTCTAAGAAGCATCAGGTCTCTTTCCCCAGGATACGGAGAGCGATTCAGTCCCTTCAGAAGCTTGTCCTAGATACTGGAGTCGAGAGGGAAAGACAGACAGCACATGGCGTCTGGGGCAGAGATGGGGTCAAAGAATTTGCGTACATTCAACAGCTGATGCTGTTTAGGACTTTTTCCTCAGCACCTCTGATGGCCCACATGGAGCCTATGATGAAGAAGGCAAATATTTTCCTACAACTAAAAATATAAGTCATACAGTGAAGTGGAAAGTTTTCAACCCCATTTCTTCATAATGTGGGTGGATTTCTTCTTAATACTTTTCCCATAAAACTGCACAGTGTTTCTCCTCAGACGTCAACAGTAGCCTAAGGGCAGCTGATGGAAACTGGGGCAACCACGCCATGAGTTGGAGCATCTCTTGACCAAACATCATGTCTAGAGCGGAGCTAAGCCCAATATGTGCTTATTCCCAGGGTGGCGGTTATCCCTGTTTCTTACAGCAAAGGTTGGAAGTTGTATTTGAGTATCTTGGCCTTCATAAATTGTGGTAAATAGAGTCCTTTTCTTTTTCTTTCTCCAGTGTAATTGAGCAACTGACATCACTACTCTTGGTCACAGAAGAATAACAGAGTCAGCTGTTGCCCCATGTGTTTCCAGGGCCTGTGACAGGTTTGTGGGTCCCTTTCACAACAGCTCCAGCTTCAAGGTCAAAGTGTCCTTGAGTGCCTACTACAGTGATCTTTCTTTCCCTTTGTCTTTCTGGACTAAAACCTTAAGCTTTAGTGAATGTCAGGTTTAAAAGCCCAACCTCTCTCATTAGATAAAAAGAAAATGTTCCAGGAATTTGGTCAGCTGAGTGTGAAGGGCCTAAGCCCCTATGATGTTCTCAGATGGAGAGATAAGCAAAAACCTATGAGCATCCTCTTGGTGGGTTATCTGAACAAATATGGCTGCAACTGCACCTGGGCCCTGTGCAGTGTGGTCTCCGCGGCCAGGCCCTGTACAGTACACACAACACCCAGGTCCTTTGCAGTGTGGTCTCTGCGGTCAGCCCCTTTGCAGTGTGGTCTCCGCACCCAGGCCCTGGGCAGTGTGGTCTCTGAGGCCAGACCCTTTGCAGTGCACACTACACCCCGGCCCTGTGCAGTGTGGTCTTTGCACCTAGGACCTTTAGTGTGGTCCCCGCACCCAGGCCAGTAACGCTGCACCTCCTCTTGTTAAGAGGTCTATTCTGGCCAGGCAGTGGTGGTGCATGCCTTTAATTCCAGCACTCGGGAGGCAGAGGCAGGCAGATCTCTGTGAGTTTAAGGCCAGTCTAGCATGCACAAAGCCCAGAACTCAAGTTTTCAAAAAGATCATAGGAGAGATGGACAGGATTTGGCTGAGAAGGCCCAAGCAGGATGGAAGGGCAAGTAAAGATCTATCTATCTTAGAAGGATAACAGAACAAGAGAAGGAAGAGGCTGCTCCTGGGAGACAGAAGGTCATGGGTGTACCTATCTTCCCTGAGTGAGGAGAGCACAGCAGCCAGGAGGCCACCTTGCCCTACAGGCTGTTAGGACCGTGTAAGGTGACCTTGAAAGACAATTGGTAGAATGTTTAGTCCTTCTAGGGTTCAGCTTTCCATCTGAGATCCCTAGTTTTCTGTCTGTTGGGTTAAAAAAAAACAGTCCATTGGTCTGCAAGATACTCACCCTCTTAGAACAAAACAAGTATACCTCCTGTTCCTTTGTCTAGAGTAGCTAGCCAAGTAGGAACTGGACTGTGTTGTGGCCAGGGCCAAGAAGATGGAGGAAGGGTGGGGAGGACATTCAACACTGACCTGTTGACTAGACCACACACTAAGAACCTACAAATCTCATCCAAGATGCCAGCAGAACCTGCAAAGAGAGAGCCAAGCTAGTCAGATATCAGAAACTTGAATTATGCATCCCAAATGATGAGCACACAGACTCATGATGCCCATCCCGTACTCACTTGGGTACCAAGCAAAGGGCATACAGATGTGTAATGTCCATCCCATACTCGCTTGGGTACCAAAAGATGGGTACACAGACTCATGATTCTCGTTCCATACTCACTTGGGCACCATCTTGAGGAAGAGTTAGGGAAAGAAGAGATTTAAAATACTATAAAATTATTCTCTCAGACACCGGATCAAACATAAGTTTCAACCGTGGGTGTAAACTGGATTAGGGTCATTCCAGTCCCCAAAATGACAAGATTGAGAAGGTGCTGTAAGCGTGTTACCAGTTCTGTGTCAGTGCAGATACTTTCTCTACTCCTCTGGGTAGAGAGAGGCCATTGCAGGTTCATCAGAACACTGAATTCTAATCACCTAAGGTCTACACATCCTCCTTCTGTGACAATTCTCCTGTGTGTCTCACATAAAGTGTGCCTGGTTGGCCTTTCTATCCCCGTTGGACAAACAATAAATGGAGAGGTCTAAGTCAAAAGCTAGGAGGTGACAGGTCTAGAAGGAAGGATCTGATGTCTCTAAGCCAGTTCTCTGTGTACCCATCAAGTGAATGTCGCGAATGTCGCAGCTCCGTTTCCACCAAGGACTGCAAAGCCAGCTTGTCACAGGCCATGGGTGCTGCTCTCTAGACACACCCCACTCCTCCCAAGAGTAAATGCTGGACTGAGATGGCCACCACGCCAAGCCCATCTGCCTCTGCGCTGGTCGTCACCCCAAGCATCCGCGAAGCCCTGCTGAAGCTCCAGGCCCCGTCTCTCATGTCATTTCACGCTAAGGACGCTTACTTGGCAGTTTTCTCCCTCCTACAACACTTCCCTGGGGCTGCAGCCATGTGCTGCAGCTCAAATCAACTCTGGAAAAGACACATACTGACTGGGTCTGTAACAACGCTCCTTGGTCTTTCTTGCTATTTCCTGGAAAACCATTTTCGAACGCATATTGAAGCCAAACGACTGCAGACCCAGGCACACTATTGTCCAGAAAGGCGTTTGTCATTTCCTAAACCAGTTACAAGCCAAGTTCAGGTTCACAGGAAGCCCCTGAGGTCAGACAGTGTTTCCAAGGTTCCAAGATATGAGCTGGGCTCCCTTTAAGGTGTGCTGGAAATCTAGAATGGAAGTGATGGTTTCTAAACAAGCTCCCCTTGGCCTGTGGGCCCCAGCTGCTCCAGTTTCATTAAGGTGACTCCTCTCAGCCTTCAGATCTTACTTCCCATCAGGCTGAGCCTGGTCCTGATTAAAGTTGTGGTGAGAACCATATGGCAGTCAGAGAGGGGGAGGCTGGATAACAAGCCCCTCCAGGTTTATGCTGGTAAAAGAGCCCAGGAGCTGCCTGGGAGTTCTCCAAGTTGGGCTCCCCATAAAACCCAAGCTTGTGCGCTGCCTGTGTTCATATATTCAAGTTAATTGAGTTTTTAATTATTAAAAGTGAGAGCAGCCAGGGAAAGGATTTACCAAGCAAAGTATTAAACGATGACTAAGGTCCAGATTCTGCTGTCGTCTGTAGTAATAGGAAAACAGGGGGCGGGGCTGTGACCATTCCCTATTTTGCTAGACTTTTACATCTGCAGAGTGGAAGGAATCGCACCTTCAGCTTTTGGCTTCCATTAGATTAGACCAAATTCTTGTGCTTGGAAATACCGACATTTGACGTCAAAACTGGCTGTATGAGGAGGAATAGTGCCCTGGGCTGGAGCAGAGCAGAAATTATACCAGTCACATGACTCGTGTATGATGGGGAATCTCAGAACAGCCTCATTACTAAACGAAGTGGTACATGGATCTTTGTTCCAGTGCTCGTGAGTTCATTATGATCAAAACAGAAGTGTAGGTTCCTTCCCTCGGCGTTCTTAGCTTTTCTCCCTGTCTTAAAGTCATGCAAAGTATTTCAAAGTAGGGTAACGACATACAGCCAGATGTTCCTGCCTCCTTACTGAGGCAGATGTTTAATTTTTTTAGAATATATTTATTTTTTACTTGTGCATGTGTATTCCTATATCTGTATTTATGCGTCTGGGCATGAAGCTACCTACAGAGATCAAAGAGAGTGTTAGACTCCCCAGGAACTGTAGCTGAAGGGAGTTCAAGGGAATGTTGGGAACTGAACTCCAATCCTCTGCAAGAGCAGCAAGCTCTCTTAACTGTAGAGCCATCTCTCCAGCCCCCATTTGTTTTCTTGTTAATTGGCACAATGATTACCGCAATTTATGAGTACTGTCTGATGTTTTAATGCACATATATTGTATAATGATCAAATCAAATAAATAAGCACATCACTTCAAATATTTATCATTCCCCTGTGGTGAAACATTCAAAACACTCCCTTTGGGCTGTTGAAGGCTACTCGGCCTACCAACTGTCTGCTCTCTTTCTCATTTAAAAAAAAATTATTAAGTCCTTATGCACAATTCTTATTACTTTTCCAAAAAATGTTTTCAGTGCATCTTGTAGGAAAACCCATCTGCCATCTTGACCCGCACACTAAACTGCCCCTCTGTTCCTAAGACAAGGCCCAACCCAAGGTTAAAATCCTGGGGTCCTAAAACGGCCATGACGGTCTGTGGTCAGGAACTGCAGGCCAGAAAATGCAGAGACTGGGGGACACTAGGGTCAGAGGGCTGGGACTCGGAGACAATGGGGACAGAGGCCTTGGGACTAGGTGGAGTTTCACAGGGAAGAAAGAAAGAACTGATAACTTCCACATCTGCTTCTCTACTGTTCTGTGGTTTGTGTTTTCAGTGCATCTTTTTAGCCCCTGTTCTGTATGGGTAAATTTAATTCTTACAAACATCCCATTTTACATCAAGAGAAATAAATGTCTTAGTTTACTTTTCTATTGCCACGATAAGACACCATGACCAATTCAACTTATAAAAGGAAATGTTTAGGGGCTGGAGAGATGGTTCAGTGGTTAAGAGCACTGCCTGCTCTTCCAAAGGTCCTGAGTTCAATTCCTAGCAACCACATGGTGGCTCACAACCATCTGTAATGAGGTCTGGTGCCCTCTTCTGGCCTGCAGGCATACACACAAACAGAATATTGTATACATAATAAATAAATAAACAAATAAACAAACAAATAAATAAATAGGAAATGTTTATTGGGGCTCAAAGTTCCATAGAGGTAGAGTTGGTGATCATCATGGTAGGGGCATAGCATCAGACAGACAAGCATGATGCTGTCGCTGAGAACTCACATCCTGACCTATGGGTAGGAAGCCAAGAGAGAGAGCTAACTTACTCCCAATGACACAACCTCTCCAGCAAAGCCACACCTCCTAACCCTTCCCAAATAGTTCCACTGGTTGGAGACCAAGTATTCAAACATTCAAATATATGCCCCCTATGGCAGGGGGGCATTCTCATTCAAACCACCTCAGTAAGTCTCTGGGAAGTTATTCAATGTCCTCAAGTTCACAAAGGAGCCATGGGCAGAGCAAAAGTCTACAGATGAAACCACCTGATCCTGGTACCCAAAGGGTAGAGTTGGTTCTTATTCAATGATGGAGCTGTATGTGGCTCCAGAAGACAGGAATGAGAGTATGAGGCCAGAGAAAGTGGACAGGTTGGTTGACACCTCAGAGGCAGGGGCCAGTGTTTGTGCCTTTGGGTCTACCAGTATTTGCCACTCAGCTCCACTGATGTGGTTTAGATATGATTGGAGCATGTCCTCCAAAGGTCCCTGTTCTGGAAGCTTGGTCTGAAGCATAGTAGTATTGAAGTGGTAGAACCTCTAATAGGGAGACCTAGTGGAAAACATTTGCTCCTGGAAGATACACCATCATGAGTGACTTAATGTTTCCCCACAAAACTGGAGCAGGACTTGAGGGGCTGAGAGTAATTCTCATGAGATTTTGTCTTAGTTAGGGTTTCTGTTTCTAATAGACACCGTGATTGTGGCTACTTTTATTAAAGAAAAACACTTAATTGGGGTCGGCTTTTAGGTTCAGAGGTTTAGTCTGTTATCGTCATGGAGAGAGGGATGGTTGCATGCAGTTAAACATGGTGCTAGAGAGGGGCTGTGAGCTCTACATCTAGCAAGAAGAGAGGGGCAGTGGGCCTGGACTGAGTTTCTGAAACCTTAAAGCCTCCCTGTAATACATTTCCTCCAACAAAGACCACACCTACAAGGCCATGTGTCCTAATAGTGCCCCTCCCTATGGGTCTGTGGGGGCCATTTTCATCCAAACCTCCATACTCCTAACCTCTGTTCAGGGTTGCCTGTGAACAAAATGCCCCTAAATCTGTGACATCCTGGAGTTGCCATCCTCATGAAGGGATCATGTTACCCCACATTTGAAGCTTCTGACCTGAGGGTTTACAGTTGGCATGCACTTCTCTCAGAAGCTACTCTGAGAGGCATGGGAAGCTTCAAGAATCGCGGCCGGCCAGACTCTGAACCTTCTCTTTTTGTCCCAAGCTTCTCTAGCAGGACGCTTCTCCCAGTCAAGCAAAACCACGCAGATTCAGTCTCCAGCTTGTGTCACGTCCAGGTCTGAGGTGGGCAGTATGTTTCTGTGCTTTCCAAGAATGGATCAAATCCCATCCTGCTTGGGATGGTCCTGGAAAAGTAGGGCTAAGTTAGGAAGAAACCATCCCTGGGAAGAGGCAATATTTCCATCTCAATGCACCCTACTCTCCTAAGTTACTTGGAACCCCACGTTCCCTGGGGAGCCCAGGAGGTCTGCTGTTCTTAGAGCCCTGAAAGAGGGGAAGCGATGAAGTCATGCCCAGCTGTCTTCTCTCAACAAAGCTCGGGGATGTTCTGTTTTACATCACCCTGTCCCTGCTCCTCTGCCTTTGCTGTGCTTCCCCCAGGGCTCTGGGACTTCAGAGCACAAAGGTCTTTTGTCAAGCGGAGTCCTGGGACTGGGGCTGACACAGTAGGCAGGACTATGAGACACTGGGGTGTCATGAAGCAGGCAGGCCCCCAGCATCTGCTGATTGTGACTACACGCGCACATGTAAGAGGAACAAATGGATCACAAGACACCGAAGCAGTGACCTGGAGTTCTGACAATAAAAAAAAAAAACAAAAAAAAAAACAGGCCTCTCACCTATGGGAAATCTTGGAGAAAGGCCACGGAGGGTGTGAGAAGAGCCCACGTGGACAGCTTCCTATAAAGGACTCACCCAACAGGCTGAATTCATGCCCTGTCCCCATGTATGCTATTTTACATGCTTCAGGGAAAAAACTTAGGTGCAGCCTCACAAACACCCATTTGCAAGTCAGGCACATGCCCTTTATCTGAGCATTTGGGAGACAGAAACAGATAGACCTCTGTGTAGTCTGGTCTATCTAGTGAGTTTCAGGTCAGCCAGGACTATTTAGACTCTTTAAAAAGGAAGGAAAAAAGAAGAAAGGAAGGAAGGAAGGAAGGAAGGAAGGAAGGAAGGAAGGAAGGAAGGAAGGAAGGAAGAAAGAAAGAAAGGAAGGAAGGAAGGAAGGAAGGGGGAGAAAGAAAAGGAAAGAAAAAGAAAAAGAAATTGGTTAATGTAAGTCAGACTGAGTTTGTTTTACTGTCTTAAAGCTTAAGGAACTAAAACAATACTCTGATTTCCCCTCCCTAAACTATGTCTATCCTTTTTGAAAACAGCAGTGAGTGGACTTGTTTTATGTGAGTAGCAGCCATCCTCGTTCACGTAAAGTGAACAGCCAAGATTAGTCCTGGTCTTTATTCCATCATTTTTTTTATGTGTGTGGGTGTTTTCCCTGCATGTATGGAAGTGTACTCACTGGATGCCTGGTATTCATAGAAGCCAGAAGAAGTCCCCTGGTCCTCTGGAACTGGCAGCTGTAAGACACCGTGGCTGCTGAGACTGGAACCCCAGACTCCCTGCAAGAGTAGCCAGTGCCCCTAACAGCTGAGCCCTCTCTCCAACCCCTTTTTTTTCTGATGTTAAAAATCAAAACAGAGGCCTGCTGGCAGTCCAGTGGTTGACTTTGTGCATGGATCCTGCTGGTGACCCAGTGGTTGGCATCGTGCACAGGTTCCCATAACTGTACTGTACTTCTTGGGTTCCCATAACTGTACTGCCGTCGCTGGATATTTAGAAATTAGTGACTATATTTAAGTGCCTTTAATTGTCTGAGAAAGGGGATCTTAGCAGAGAGGAGTCTTAACTGGGCCCCTCAAGGCAAAATCTGAACACTCCTTGGTTTGGGGGCTGCAGAGTGCCAGTGTTAAGGCTGATTTTAGCTCTCCAACATAAAGTCAAAAAGACACGCATTTCAGAACTCAGCCAAGGGGCCCACAGCAGAGCTGCTCCAGCAGTCAGCGGGCCTCCAGTATCTGCCAGTATCGGTCTTTCCCACGCAAGATGTTCTCTTTCAATAAGAATGGTGAAGATATTTTACTCAAATAAGACAGCCTCTGGCTGCTGAATTCCTTCTCAGTTTTATTTACTGCTCCTTTGAAAGGTCAAGCATGCTGTTTTTAGAGCAGCCGGTAATGGCATCTGTACGTCAGATGAACAGTCAGCTCAGTGGTCAGGGTGGGACCCGGAACACCCCAGGAGTAAGGTGGCAGAGGACTGGTGGGATCCGTGCCCACAGCCGTGTCTCCAGACACAGAAACTGGCGATCTCCGTTTCTCACGCACGCCACTCTTCAATCTGGAGACAATAGAGATAAGTTACTGATAACGTGTTGTTTCTGGGACGAGAAAGTCAGTTCTTGGGTTTGATTCTGTTTCCAACAAGGCTTAATGAACAGACACAAATCAAGCGGGACCCCTCAGCCGAGCTGAGCTGGTTTGCAGACAAGGCAGTACATTCAGAGCTTGGAGAACACATTCCCGACCTCCCTTAAGATGTTGATGTGGCTCAATCTAGAGTTCTTCCATTGTTTCCCGATACTGCGCTAAAACGTTAGTGAGTTATTGCTTAAATTACCTCACTTGAATTCAAATGCTGGTTTGTTCTTCTTTTCCTAAAGACCAGCCCCCCCCAAAAAAAAAAGGAAGAAGGAAAATCATAAAGAAGCCCAGTTTGAGGAAAGTGGTTTCATGGGGATGTGGGAGCAGGGGTGCATTGGCATGGGGTGTCTCTTAGATAAGTCTTTTCTAGAACTTTGAAGATGTCACTTAAAGCGGTCCCGAAGCCTCCTCCTCTCCCCCGGGTTCTCAGCAGGTCGTTGGGCTCTGTGCATCTCCAGGGGAAACTGTTCCCACGTGGTCCTGGTCTGTCTCAACACTACCACGCTCTCCCTCTGCGGCTGCGGCTTCTCCTCAATAAGGAACCCGATTCCCAGTTTTCATCAGCTGTGTTCCTAGACAGCTTGGGGAGGGCAATTTTGGCTTGGTTTGCAGGGATTTGTTTGTTTTCAGTTGCAGTAAGACTTCTTTTTTAATATGATTTTTATTAATATTTTGAGAATTTATACAAGCAAACAATGTATTTTGATTATATTTACCCCAACTCCTGCCCCTAACTCCTCCCAGATCCAGTCTCCACTGTAGCAGCAGGCTTCTTGTTGGGTTCCAGGCTGCCCAGCTAGCTTAGACCAGAAATAATCACACAGAAGCCCTATTATTTAAATCACTGCTTGGCCCATTAGCTCTAGCTTCTTATTGGCTAACTCTTGCATATTAATTTAACCCATTTCTGGTAATCTGTACATCACCACGAGGTCGTGCCCTACTAGCAAAGTTTCAGCACGTCTATCTCCCGTGGCTCCATGGCATCTCTCTGACTCTGTCCTTCCTTCTCCCAGCATTCAGTGCAGTTTTCCACGCCTACCTAAGTTCTGCCTTGCTATAGGTCCAAAGCAGTGTCTTTATTCATTAATGGTAATCACAGCAGCACACAGAGGGGACTCCCACATCACTCCATCTATCCCCACTCCATCCCAATGTGTGTCTTTTGACCATCTGTTGAGTCTCACCATCTATCTACTCACACACTCACGGGTGGGAGGCCAGCCACTTGATGGCGATCAGTCTAGCAGGGCCACACCCCTAAGGAAAACTGATTTTCCCTCTCCCAGAAGCTATCAGATATCGACAGCTCTTCAGGGGTCTGGGCTCACGAGCCCTCCATGCTCAATGTTGTCTGGCTTGACCTTGTGCTAATTTTTTCCGTAGGGAACTATAGCTCCTATCAGCCAAGCTCTGACCCTGACAGAAAATTCCTGTCCAGAATGCACAAAGAACTGAAAAATATGGAACACTAAAAAGCTCAACTACAGTAAGGGCTATGGAACTGAACAGAGGGTGTCGGAAGAACAAATGCAGTTTGTAAATGTTCACCATCCTTAACCATCAGAGGGCACAAGTTAAAACGACTTTTAGATTTCATCTTCCCTCAGTCAGAACGGCTAAAATCGACAAAAGGTAAGTGTTGTGGAGGCTGTGGGGTTGAGGGTGAAACACTTCCTCACTCTCGGTTGGGAGTGCAAACTGGTACAGCCGCTAAGGAAATCAGAGTGACAGTTTCTCAGGAAACCGGAAGTAGGTCTCCTACATGAACCAGCTCGACCGGTGGCATAGTCCCAAAGGACTCCATGTCCTACCACAGACACGTGCTCATTCATGCTCACTGTCATCCTCATCACAGCGGCTGAGACACAGAAACAGCCTAGATGTTCATCAGCTGATGAGTGGATCACGAAACCGTCGCTATGCACAGTGGGGTTCTACTCAGCTATACAGAGAAAGGAGATTTGTAGGTAAATGAATGGAACCAGTCAACTTGATGGTAGCCCGGATGCAGACAGATGTCATGCGTTCTCACTCATACAGGAAGACAAGAAAAGTAACACTAAAGCCGAGACTGTGTGCACCCCTCTCTGTCCATGTGCCTGGCTGAGTTCTCATGCACCAGGCACGTGCAGATGTCTTTGGAGGACGGAAGAGGGCGTCAGATCCCCTGGAGCAATCGTGAGCCATGGTGTGTGTGCTAGGAATCAGCTCAGGTCTTCTGCCGCAGCAGTAAGAGCAAAAATTGATGTCCCAAACATTCCATGGCATTGTGTCTCCAAGTAAGAACTCTAGGTTGACACAATGAGGTGTTAGATTGAAATTTAAAAAAACAAAAACAAAAACTTACCCCACCCTTCCCCTTGAGCTTATAAATTTGGTTCTTTAGCCTTAAGGGAATCAAATACATAAATCCTTTATCAGGTGTTACGACATAGTTGCTCACAATTAATTTTCTGACACTCTATATTTTATATTGACCAGCTATTGTCCAAATTTATAGTGAGCTTTTAATCCAGTAATGAAGTTGCAGATATAATCTGAGGGCTTTCTACCTTCTGCATTTGAGCCATTACCTACCTCGCAAGTGTGTACCTCTCATTTCCTAAGCAACATTGCCATCTAGTGGCTCCTGTCATATATTTCCCAGGGAAATTCTGGGTCACAGGCCTGGAGCTCCCCTAGGAAATCCAGCCCCTAGAATTCCTTCCCATCGTGGCCTCAGCTAGTCAGGGGGAGAGAGGTCCTGCTGTGAACTATTACAACTTTGGTTTTCAAACTTCCCTGTCGTTTTATAGTACCTCATCACCATTGGCTAGTCAAAGGAGAAAAGCCGAACTTGAACAAAGGAACGTTAAAAAGAAATGTCATTTCCATCAGACATTTCTTATAGCGCTATTAACCCAGCCAAGCCTCACAAATGCTGTCTCGCTCAAGTTGGGGTTACCTGTGGCTCTTTCTCTAGAATCTACTTTGCGCCCCTGAGACGTTTTGGGTGGTGGGAAACTAAACTGGGCTTTGAAAGAAAAGAGGGGAAACGCTTCATTTTCATCAGGGATCGAGGCAAGTTCATTTCAGACAGTTTGGGGATCACTGGTATTTTTTGAAGTAGGTCAAGCTTTTCTACCAGGTGTCTGAGGAAATTCCAGTAATGAAAGGCCATATGGGGAGTCTGACGTTCAGATATCACTTTGCCTCCTCTAGAGACAAGCAGAGTCATCACAAGCCTGGGTCACCCAGGTAGCTTTTGGCTCCCTTTGACACGTGACATGACTGTTCAGACATGTCTACAGGGCCTCAAGCCCTAGTTATACTCCATCTTTCAGTTATGTACGCTGAACACAGATCTCTACAATGTAAGCAAATGAGGAAATATATCTTCTCAACAACAACAAAATCATCCGGACACTAAAAACAAGAAAATGCTGACCTCTGTGAAAGAGAAATAAAATTAGCATTCTTTTTCACCCTCTTTTATCGGTTATAAATGTATAGCTTATAATTTGCTTTGTGTTTTAGATGTAAGTGTAGAAAAAGATTAAATATACTCAACTTTCAGTGACGTGCATATTCCTGGGTTAAGATAAATGCTTGAACACACTCAGAGGTTTGTGGGTTAGCGCGGCATTTTCTGTTTAGAAAGTTCTATGGAAATATGTTGGGCCTGTGCCATTCTGTTTGTGGGGTTACCAAAGCCTGGCCTTGGGCAGATATTTTCAAACCTGCTTATGTGTACTGACTAGTTTTATGTGTTTTTTTTTACATTTTTTTTATTAATTTATAAAAGTTTCCATTTCCGCCCCTCCTCCCAAACCCCTCCCACTCCCTCCACTCCCTCTTCTCCTCCCTCTCCAGCCCTAAGAGCAGTCTGGGTTTCCTGCCCTGTGGGAAGTTCAAGTTCCTCCCCCCTCCCACAAGCTAGAGTCATATGAAAGGAGTGAACCGCAGTTGAGAAAATGTCCTCATAAGATCCAGCTGTAAGGCGTTTTCTCAGTTAGTGATGGGTGGGGCATCACGGTGGGTGGTGCTATCCCTGTGTTGGTGGTCCTGGGTTCTATAAGGAAGCGGGCCATTGGAGCAAGCCGGTAAGCCACACTCCTCTACGACCTCTGCATCAGTTCCTGCCTCCGGGTTCCTGCCCTATTGGAGTTCCTGTCCTGACTTCCTTTGATGATGAACAGTGATGTGGAAGTGCAAGCCAGAGAAACCCTTTCCTTCCCAAGTTGCTTTGGTCATGGTGTCCATCACAGCAAGGATAACCCTAGGGCAGGCTAATACAAATAACCCAGAGACTCTTAATAAGCTTGGTGGGAAACCCAAAAAGGCATCTCTGATGTGATTAGCAGGTGTTTTTATCAAAAGTTTGAGAAACACTAGCTAATATTTTTATTGAACTCAATGAGCTAAGAAAAACCATAGGTCAGATTTATTGTACATATAACTAGCGTTTAAATGTGTTGCTTTTTTAATACTCTAAAAATTTAAAGTTTGGAATTACTTGAAAGTTCAGTAAAATTAATGCATTATATAAATCAGGACGTATATGAATCTTTATGTGAAATGCCATTTGTTGTCTTCAATTCACTTGTACTTACATTGAAGGTTGGGGGCTAGTATTTAGGGTGAAATGAATTTTTATCAAAGAGATAAGATCAACTGAAACCCAGGGAAAGGGACAAATTCAAAGAGAACCAGGGAGAAATTAGAAATGAAGATGTAAAGATAGGGAATTTAAAGGAAAACATACATGCTGGATAAATTCTGGCATCAGCATAATAAATCAGGAATTTTATTTCATAATAGTTTCATACCACAATTTTATAATAGTTAATATATACTATATTATATATATAATTTATTATACATAACATTATTGTGTATAATATTACATACATGTACATATATAATAGAAAGTAAAGATAAACATGTATAAAGAACACAATTAAGAGATTGCCTATTTGCATCTTTTATTCAATAACTGGTTGTATTAGTACATATTTCACTATTATAATAAAATACTTGAGGCAAGTTACTTTTTTCAAAGGCTTTATTGTGGCTCAGGGTCCTGAAGGTGCAAGGTCTAAGGGACACATGGAGAGATGACCTCCTTGCTAACAGTCCACAGACAGCACGGAACACCACACAGCAGAAACTAGCGAGTCCATGTATGAGCATGTCTCTTCTGCAGCCACCAGGACTGAATTGCACCCCACCTAATGACTCTATGACCTAATACTAACCACTTCCCAAAAGCCTAACTTCTAAACATCAGAGAATTAAGATTTCATCCCCAGAATGCCTCACGGTGGGAGTTAAATTTCAACAGGCGCACACCCTGGCCATACCACTCGGCACCAAAGCGCTCACTAATCAGTGACTTGGCCAGTGTGCTTAGTCAAAGGTGTGGCTCTAATACGTTATTCACTTGTAGAAGCTAATACAATGGTTTTCAGTAATCAATAGTATATTTAATTCTGAAAAAGAAAAAAATGCACCCTAAAGACACGCACGTCCTGGACCAGGGTTTCTATAATGCTATTCTGAAAGACCTCCCCTAAAAGCTTTTTCCAACAACACGGATGCCCACCAGCACACCAGGAAAACCTTCTCGAAAGATAATGAAGGAGCCTTGCTCCATCCTACCACATGCTCAAGACTCACAGGGATGGACCAATACTGTTTTATCACAGGGCGCCAGGACTTGTTCCCTGAACCAAAGAGACAGAAGTATCAATGGGACTGTAACACCTCGGGCCCCAATGTCCCGAACATTCAAACATGGGAAGTGAGTTTCTAAGGAACCTGATTCGCAGTATGACACCCAAGATCTTCTGGCCATTGCCCAGTTACTAAGTAGTCTTTCTAGTACATTTTACAACATATTTTAATACATCATTCCCATACTAAAAGTCTAAGAATACGTATAACGCAATTTGTAATTAAATCAACAATATACCACTTGCCACTCTCCTATGTCACTCACCCGGTAGAAGGGCAAATAGATGCCCAGTTTTGATGATTAACTGTTGGCGACACTATGCAAAATGTGTTCATGCTGACCCCTGCTGGACTATTTTTCAAGTGTAAAATTGTCCGGTTCCATTTCATTTGCAATGAGAAAGCGATTCATGGTTTGTTTTTTTTTTTTTTTTAAGGCCTCTGCTCATTCCTGTATTAAGGCTAACATACCATTCTAAATCTCATTCATTCATATGACTCCTGGGCTCACAGTTCCACCATCCAATGCAGTTTGTAAATTTTCTAGCTTCTTTAAAGTCCCATAACATCTTATCCTTAACTACAGGTATGAAATTTTTCAAAGCAACACCACTAAGAAATTTCCCACCAGTTCTAGCCTTACAGAATGAGGCTGGCAACCCTAACCCCACTACAGGATGTGCGGTGTTCCTAAAAGCCGATCAGAATGATGGGCAAATGCCCTCTAACTTAAAGATACAATGGGTGGAGCCAACAGCTGTGCTAGAGGGAAACATTCAAAGCGGTGTCCTCTGTGAACTGCTTCTGCCTTCTCACACTGGCTTCCTTAACGATGCCAGGATTATAAACTCCTTCTGCCCCCGCCCCGTGTGTGTGTGTGTGTGTGTGTGTGTGTGTGTGTGTGATGTGTTCTCTATGTGTGTGCATATGGATATTGGTGCACGTATGCACCATGTTGTGTGTGGAGGCTAGGAACTATTGTCAAGTGTCTTCCTCCATTTGCCTCTGCCTTATTTTTGAGATAACACCCCCCTCCCCTCCCCGACCTGGGCTCACCTGGTCTGCTCTAGCAGGGGGCCTGTCTCTACCTTCCCAGCATGCTCAGCCTTACAGTGCTGGAATCCAAACTCAGATGTCTACAGATGAACAGCAAGCTCCTGTCTGCCCGGGATGTTCTCCCCAGCTCCACGGCTTTGTCCTGTATAGAGATATTTGCCTGATAATAGTTTGAATCCTTCAATTGACCTGTAGCATTTCTTTACTGTATTTACTGGGCCTTTCTGTGTATTTTTTTTCTTTTTCTTTGTTGAGACAAGGCCATCCTAGGTGGCTTAGGCTGCCCTAGAATTCACTAAATAGCCTAAGCTGGCCTTAAACTTTCGACAATCCTCCTGCGTTGGCTTCCCAAGTCCTGAGGTTACAGCTGTATGGTACAAGCCTGGCTTCCTTATTTCGTGTGAATTCATATCTGTTATTTACGACAAGAAAAGCACCCAGCTAGATGAGACATTGAACTCCATAAAGTCAGCCCTTTCTCTACATAGACATCCTTGGCACTGTGGAGCAAATCTGAGGTGTGTGTGTGTGTGTGTGTGTGTGTGTGTGTGTGTGTGTGTGTGTGTGAAAGAGAGAGAGAGAGAGAGAGATTTTCCATTCAAACAAACCAAGAACTAGTGTTGTGTACCAAAATAAGCAGAAGAAAATGAGACAGGGTCTTACTCTAAAGCAAAAGACATTGAAACAAGACTGTAGAGTGCACTGAACAAAAGGCTCCTTCTATACAAAGCCACAGGCGCGCCTAGCTATTGTGGGGAAATACTGAAATAATGGAAATAAAAACAGTTAAGCGGGGTCCAGGGGGCATCCTGAACAGGTCAGGGGAGCTGTGGATAAGACAAAACAAACCAGGTTGGCTTCCCCATGGGCCGCAGCTCTCAGAGTCAACCTGGGGCAGGCTGCAGCCAGTATTTACTTGATGAATGTGTGGGTTGGTGGAGGTGGGGGGAGCCTGAGAAGCTGGAGGGAAGGCGTGTCAGAGTACAGCGCTCTACTGTGGTTTCATCATGAGATGCTGAGCAATAACGCAGACACCCACACTGACCCAGAGTGCCAACCAGAGCTTTCCAGCCTCCAACACCCAGATGCCATGAGGACAGGCTAGCCTCCTCTGGGTTCATCGATGCCTTCCAAAAGATGCGTTTGACTTTCTCTGCATGGCTATAGCTCTGATTAGAAACTTGAGAAATGGCAGGCGGCTCAGTAGAATTGAGAGCAAATAACTGGACTGCTTTTTCCAAATTAGATGGCACATGTGGGAGAGGGAAGAGAGAATAAAAAAGCTTAAGATATAGGGGCCTTCTCAATGCTTAGTAAGATTTTAAGAAAGACCTTTTGTCACATAACACAAGTGACTATTGTACAATTTTAGCACAAAATTGGTTGTTCAGGGAAGCTGTAGCTGCCTAAGTTGAATAAGCCTGGCTTTTAACTGAAATGTAATCAAAAATGGCCCAGCACTTCAAAAAGTCAGCTCCAAGTGCCAAGGTGCCTCCTGGTACCCTCCTGGTACCGAGGTGCAGTCATAGCCAGTGATGTCACAGACAGACGCTGGGTAAATTCAGCACTTAGAGCTTTACTTTTTATCTTCAAGGATGGTCCTTGCCCATTATTTATTGAAAAGTTTTATTAAAAGTTGTTTATAGTCAGTATATTATGTCCTTTATTAAATCCATGTGACCATACAGGTTGTGCTAACTTTAGCCTTTATTCCAGGATATCCAAAGTAAAGTATTGAGGAGCCTGTTAGGATTAAAAGAGCTCTCATTTTCATCCAATCTGCTCATTCTATAATGAAACTGAGGCTCAGAGAAGTCAAGTGACTTGTTTAAGGCTACACAGCAAGCTAATGGTCAGGAGGCAACCACACACCACCACGGCACATAGTGTTCCTTTCAGAACAAGTCCTGGCATCAGCGAGATCATGGTCAAAAAAATAAAGTCACAAAGAGGAAGAAATCCACACCTCAGAATGAGTTGCAGATCGTAAGATTCAGGGAGCAAAGACCGGGGCGGGACAGGGCGGATCTACTCCCACCCTCAAGCAGAGCCACAAGATGCTCAGAGAGGTTTGCTTTTGTCCACCCCCACCAGAAAGCATCAGATGCTGCCTTGCACTCGGTCCTCAGAGTGACAAGCCTGTGGCCTGTGTGAAAGGGAAATCAAAAAAAGCAAAGAACCGCTGTTTACCTGGAGAGAGTAGTCGCCCGTTCCTACCTTCACTGTATGCTCTCAAGCACATTGCAGTGAAGCAGTCAAAAGAGATAAACTCGGCTTAAAATCAGCAGATCAAGCCCCTCACTTGGGGCCCTGAATGAGTGTACTCTGGCCAGAGGGCTTTCATGGGAGGTCTTCACTTACAACCAGAGAAGAAAGCGGGAGGTGAGCTTTATATTTTACACATGCATTAAAACATTGGCAGTCCCAGTGATGAGATAAATGGCAGATGGTGAACACTGATCTCACACTGATGTCTAGACACAGCACTGCTCTGTAGGAAGCCCTCTCTCGGGGCCCACTTCCGGGGCATCTTGTATCACTCAACATTAATCTATCTGTAATAAGTTGCCGGTATATATATATGCTGCTTAATTCATCAGTTCGTTAAGCTTGGTTGTTAATTGATTGTCAATCGCTAGTTGACTAAGTTTGCTGATTGATTGTATATCTTGCAAGAAAACGTGTAAAGGGGGAGATGTGGGGGAGTTTGTTCTCAGCCGCTTGACGCTAAAGCTTCTGGATCTGAGCTGATTAAATGGCACCTGTACACAAAAAGGGAAAGGAAAGAAAGAAGGAGGGAACGAAGAAATGAAGGAAGAAAGGAGAAAATAGAAAACCCCCAGGAGCTTTGCCATTCAGCCAAAGCACAGAGAGAGAAGCAAGCTAATTGCTCTGTCTTTTTAAAATGAAAATCTTCTTATTGTCCACATTTTCCTTGAAGTGAGTGTTACCAGGATGAGTTTCCCAACCTGAGACTATGGATATCCTGAAATCCTTGAGAGGGGATCAGAACACTGAAACTGTGGTTTCAGGGAGCTCAAAGCTGATGAGCACTTTTGACTGCTCTGTAAATGAAATCGCTTGTCCTTCCTTTGGGATTCAGCTGGACAATGACGTCTGCTGGCACTTCTAGAGTGGGCTCTGAAAGAGCCCAGTACTTGGGGAAGGAAGTCCTTACCTTTGTAATGGACTTTGTTCTAACGAATATGATCCTATATGCCTGTATCATTGTTTTATGAAATTAATGGGATCCGCTCCTTCAAAACGAAAGGACGTGCTATGGACCTAGAGTGACAAAGGCACTGAGCCGAAGCATTAAACTCTCTGTGCGGAGTGACACACAGAATTGCCTTTTCATTTCATGTTAAATGAGGTCGGAGGCAGACGAGGCAGGTGGGTGGAGGCACTGAGGAAGCTGGCTGTTCCAATGGGCTGTGGCAAACGAACGTGGCTGGTGGTTTTAATATCCTAGGGAGAAAAATAAACAGCTTGTTACTATGGTCACGTTTGCACATCCTTCAGAGCTGCCCAAATGAAAAGGGCCATAGCAGTTAAATCTCTGCAAGGAGGTGGTACTTCTGTAACCCATGAGACCAGCCCAGGCACCACCAGCGAGACGGCCCAGACACGAATGAATAGGGTGAATTGGTGAAGAGAGATCTCCCCGTCCCATGAATAATGACGGCTCTCCAAAATGAGGCATAATATAGAGGATATTTAAGAAGCAGAAGGCTCGCTCCGTCCTGACTGTCACACTTACTTGGCAATGTACATCTTATTGGAGAAGGACTCCGACTTCGAGATATCTGAAAACATGAAAGAGCAATGTGAATTAAACAAGATAGAGCAGATTCCTGGGACATGGGTAAGTCTTAAAAGCAGCCAGGGAGTTTCTCTGAGGTACTGCACCACATGAGTCTTCCTAGGCTTTTGAAGTAAATGTACACCTAATTTGGTTTAAATTATATCGGTGATTAGAAGTTGGGTTCGATGGTTTAAGAGAAGAGAAAACTTTTTAACATGATTAGTAAGAGCTAGAATTATGACAGAGTCAATGACTTAATGGGAGAGAATCTTTTTGACACAATTAACCAACAAAAGCTAAAATTATGACATAAACTCAAAGACTCTTTATAAAAGTTTTCGTGTCCAAATCCTGCCCTACTAAGGAAGGTCTGAGCATACACAAAAGAATGCTTTTCAGATCTTACCATTACCTTCCCTAAGCAGAAACTACCACTCTGTGACTTCACGCCTGGTACCAGCTACAAGCCGGTTTCTTGTTGTGAACTCTCAAACTTGTTAGGTAAATGCATACTGTCCAAGGCGGAATCTATTCTGTGGGGATCGTAGCCTTAATTAAACCCAAAAGGAAGGCCAATAAAAACATTTACATTTCCTCTTGGAGGTGCCTATCTTTGTTGAAGAGAGAGAGAGAGAGAGAGAGAGAGAGAGAGATGGAGATGGGCGGAGAAAGGAGATTGGCTCGGTTTCACCTTTGAAATATATTTTATGTCCTCATCTACACTTGGGTCTATGTTGCTCTCCCTGAGCAGAGAATGATAAAGAAAAGGGGTTTCAGACATGTCTCAGGACTCACTCAGTGCAGGGGACACTCCCCTTGCATAGAATTTCTACTGAGAATCCAGAGTTCAAGTCTTCAGGGCTGGAGAAGCATCTACTAATACTAGCCTACCGACTACTGTCTCCTCTGATACACTGTTTCCTCTTGGGATGGGGAGACGTCCTATTATGATGCTGTCAAGGTTCCCTTTTTCTTTATCAGGTCACTAAATGCATGGTCCTCTTTTCCACCTTCTTCACACACTTATTTATTTATGTAATTAAGTCTTATTAAAAAAACCCCAATAGCAAAAGGACCGTGTCCACTGCGGATCTTTTCCACTTCCCTAGCATTTATGTGGTTTGCTTCCTCTATAACATCAGATCATTCTAAAAGACCAAACCGAATGCCAGCTTTTATGCTGATTCCTCAACACCTCCAGGTTTTTACATCGCAGACTATATTACACCACATCACCCATGGACCTCTCAACTTGATCTGCATCATGACCATCCAACTAAGTTGTTCACGGTACGCTGATCTTCCTAAATGGTGGCCCATTCATGGAGAAGACCGCATCTGGTTATTTTTGTGTCCCTCTCACATCTGGCCTTTGAGTTATGTTTGAGAAGGAGCCTGCAGCAGGGATAATGGATGCTTGCTAAACTCCGAGGGGGTGGTCGGTCTGTTCTGCTTGGTTCTGCAGAGGAAGCCCTGCCACTGCATTGCCAGAGACATTTGGGAGATGTGAGGTATTGCCACCTGTAGTCCTCATTCGCTGCTTTCTCCTTGAGAACAAAGTCAAACACACATAGAAAGGATCTCCATTTAAAGGAATGGTAGATCGGTAGCCTGTCTATCTTGGTCCAGCCCCACTGTCAACAGATGCTGACTAAATGTTATTTGGTGAAGAATAATGTTGAGTCATTGTGATGTTTTTAGGGATGCAAATAGAGTTTCCAGAAATATTTTTATGCTATTTTAAGTTAAATAGATTAGTAACTTTTCTAAGGATTAATATGCAACGAAACTAATTTTATCTTTTCTACTTTGAATTTGGAAACAACTTGATACTTTAACTAGCCATTAGAAAATATTTCGAGCCGGACTCGAAGTAATCCCTCCAGCTCATGTGCTAATTTCTATAAAAACCAGGGCCTGTGTTCAGATCTGTGACTCAAGTGCCGCGTGTTCATCTGTCTGTTCTCTAACAGCCTGTTCAAGGGTGAAAAGAACAAACCGCTTAAATGAGTAAAGTCCTTTATTCCTTGAAAGACCTAAACAGGAAAACTGAAGACAAGCGCTTCTATTTTTCTCTAGGCTGCTAAATTGCTTAGCCATAGTCACGTACGAGAGAAAAACTCCCTGAGGGGTTGGTGTCAGGACAATCGCCTCTCTTTCTACCTATGGGTTCGCAAACACCCCTTGCACAGGAAAGTATCACTGTAGATTTTCTGCAGCAACGATTTGACAGGAATGTACCGTGCTTAATCCAATGCGGTTACGGGGGCAGACGGGGCTCAAACTCCTGCTGCGGCAGCGAGCTACAGGTCGCACAGAACTCCACTGAGGAGAGAAAGAGAGGCAGAGAAAGAGTCATGAGTTCATGAAAGCTGATCTGGCTCACCCCAGACTTTCTGACAGGACGGCGATTTCCCTCATCGCCAGAGTAAGTGACGTTCCTAGTATTTCCTGCGACACAGTATTGGGCAAGAACTTCTCCCGCAAAATCCCATTATAGTGAACTTGAGGGTATCCACATTCTGGTGCTCAGAGTATTTTCGTGTGTAAGCTGTTAGATGTCACATTTGGCTTTGGGATTCAAGGCTGTTTGTTCACTTTAAGTATCTACCATGTAAATGAAGCTCTGGGGTCGTATGTGCTACAGGGTAAATCGGTCTCGCTGAACTCAATGAGAGGCCTCTGCTGGCCAGCTTCTGAGTCCTGATGAAGAAAATTATACTCCAAGTGCATGGGAGATGTGCTGTTTTGATTGTGTGTCAATAAAAAAAAGGGCAAATGTGTGTTTGTGGGAGAGGAGATCAATAGGCAACAACTATTGGACAGGATCGTAAAAACTGCAAACGAGGAAAAAAAAATGTGACCTAGTCACCTCCTTCCCTTCCAAATTGCACTTCATTAGTAAAATCTTCCTAACAGAGAGTTGTAAGGGCAAGAATCCTGTGTTATGAAAATGTTCAATGGAGAACGTGTGTGTTGTCATATGGACAAAATCCAATTTTGATAAGGTCAATTTTTGACACACAAAACATTTTTATGGAGAAAGTTTTCACTACAACGAGTTTTTAACTTGTAAAACAACACCAACATTCTAAGTTTTTTAAAATAAACTTCTCTGTTCTACTGTGTGCAGCCTCAAAGCACCATGGCTTTCACCCAGTTCAGAAAACAGGGATTAAAACCACCACCTTGGCTTCGCTCTGGACCAAGGAACCCCCTTCAGAACTCACCTAGTCCTTTCTAGGAAAGGATGAAGTAAATAATACATCAATGTCTGTGCATATCCAAGGTCCCTGTGGCCATGAATCCCAGTACACAAACTCCTTACTCTCACACACATGCACACACACACACACACACACACATGCAAGACTCCATTTGGGAGGTTTCAAAAACATCTCTAACTAAGAACTATAAGAAACACCCCTCCAAAGCAAATAATTCCTTTCTCCCCACCCCCTCTGCCCCATTTTCTTCCGTCCTTCCCTTCCCTATACATCATACCAAGGAGAGAAAAACAGGATACATGTATAATTTCCCCCAAATGAAGAATTAGGAATGTCAAAATATCTCTAAGACGGAGCAGATAAATGAGTCATGGCTAACTCCGTCTTTAGACAGAAGGGCAGCAACAAAGTCACTGCCAGGGAATTGCAAAGAATTGTGGGACAGTCCAAAAATCAGGCCGCTGTTTTTTTCATTCTCCTTTGTATGAAATCTTATCAAACTCTATCAACTTCTTTTATAGAATCTTTGGGTTTATAAATGTTCTCGAACTTGTGAATCAAACACTGGGGATGAACTGTCACTATGCAAGGCCACCGTACAAAAGCCCCTCTCTTGGTGACAGCTTCTCCCTTCATGATGACACAGTCATTCTCCATGAGAGCAGGCCACACGTGATAAAAGACCAAGGGAGCAGTGAAATCCGAGTCATAACTGCGGCGGTACCTGTGGGAATGCACAAGAGAACACAGAAGGTAAGAAACTGCTTTTCCATGGTAGGGATCAAACCCAGAGGTTTGCGCGTGCTAGACATACATTGTACCGCTGGGGCATGGCCACCAGCTGGAAGCTAAGCATTCTGTAGCAAGGCTAGGGGGAACTCAACTGAAAAATTCCGTTTTGGCTTGGCTTAGACTTGAACAGGGCCAAGATCCTCATTCTGTGGTTAAGGAGACGGACACATTGTTAGAACAAAAGCCAGAAACAGCTAGCCTCTGGCAGAGACTTGCTACGAACACATGTCAACAAACTTCATTCCGTCTCTAGTCTTCTCAGAATCCTAAGAGCTATAATTCTAGAAAATACTAGAGGCATAGACAAAGTTCTCTGAGGCTTTCTATAATATCTCTCATGCTGTCTCTGAGAACAAAACAGCATAAATCTAGGCAAATGTTTGCATGAACAGATTGAAATGTGACTCAGTGGTCACATCTACAGAGGAACCATCAGCAGATCAATCAGTATCAGAATGAAGATGCTGGAGGCTCCCTCACAATTTCTTATGTTTGTGGATATTTTGTGGCATGAATGTCTGGGCTCTGTGTTCATGCAGTGCCTGAGGAGGTCAGATCTTCTGGAGCTGGAGTTACAGACAGCTGTGGGATGCTGAGAATTGAACCCTGTTCTTTGTTCTCCCTCTGGAAGAACAGCCAGTGCTCTTGACCACTGAGCCATCGCTGCAGCCCTCTTCATTTGGTGACAAGTCAACATATTTTTCAGTGACTTGGGTAAAATGTAGAAAAAAAAAATTGCTCAAAAGCAGGCAGAAAAAAACCCAAAACCTAGATGACGGCACCCAATAAATAGCTCAATAGGCTGGAACAGTAAGCCAGGGGTAGGAAGACAACGCAGTGTGAGCACACGAGAGCGTGCAGGTGGAGTGTGGAAAGCGGGTAAGCACACAAACAGGGAACACGGCTCTGGGCAAAGCACAAACAGCAAACAAGAGCAAGCTTAGTTTTACTTGAAATGGGAAAATGCCATTTTCATAATAAAAAAACTTCTGTAATTTAGTTAGATTGATAGAAAGGAATAAATAGGGATGGAAAGGTGCTAGTCCCTCTCAGTTGCCCACTGCAGTCTAGGTTCCTTTATCCGATTTTTTGATTCTTCCTTTCAAAGGAAAACTCAACAGAGCTCAGTGCCCAGGCCAAGGATCAGAGTTACTTGTCAAGGAGTCCCCAGTCCACATCACGTGAAAGACTATGATGCCGTGAGGCCAAGGAAAGGATTTCAGGAATGCTCCCAGGGAAAGGAGCTAAATGCCAGGTACTAAATGCTCTAATGTGTTCTGTGACTTTCTAAAACACTCTGCCCCTTTGTATTTGAGGGGGATTGCTTCAGGACCCAGCAGACACCAGGGTCGCCAGATGTTTATGTGCCTTGTATAAAATGGTCTCAAAGGCTGAATATGTGGTGTAAATGTGTAATTCTAACACTTGAGAGGCTAAGGTAGAAGGACTGAGTTAAAGTCAGTCTTATGTAGTTAATGAGCTCCAGGCTAGCTTGAGCTGTGCAGTAAGACTGACTATAAATAGATAGATGATAAATAGATAGATAGGTAGGTAGATGATAGATATATAGATAACAGATACATAGATAGATAGATACATAGATACATAGATAGATAGATAGATAAATGATAGATAGATAACAGATAAATAGATAGATAGATACATAGATAGATAGATAGATGATAGATATATAGATAACAGATACATAGATAGATAGATACATAGATAGATACATAGATACATAGATACATAGATACATAGATAGATGATAGATATATAGATAACAGATACATAGATAGATAGATACATAGATAGATAGATAGATGATAGATATATAGATAACAGATACATAGATAGATAGATACATAGATAGATAGATAGATGATAGATATATAGATAACAGATACATAGATAGATAGATACATAGATACATAGATAGATAGATAGATAGATAGATAGATAGATAGATAGATAGATGATAGATATATAGATAACAGATACATAGATAGATACATAGATACATAGATAGATAGATAGATAGATGATAGATATATAGATAACAGATACATAGATAGATAGATAGATACATAGATACATAGATAGATGATAGATATATAGATAACAGATACATAGATAGATACATAGATACATAGATAGATAGATAGATGATAGATATATAGATAACAGATACATAGATAGATACATAGATACATAGATAGATACATAGATACATAGATAGATGATAGACAGATAATGTTACATTTTTATATAACCTATGGAATTTATCCTGCATACTTTAAGTCACATCTAGATTGTTTGGCAATACTTAATACAATGTAAATGAGGTATAACAATTATTCTGTACTGTTTAAGAGATGATAAGGAAAAATAGTTTATACATGTTCAGGTTTTTTTTCCCTCATATTTTAAACCCCTGGCTGGTTCACTCAACAGTTAGGGACCTCTAGACACAGAGAAACAACAAGAGGATCACATTCAATTATAGTTAGGAACCCTAATTTCAACTGCTCAGCCATTTAGGTTTCCTCTGGTTAAAAGCATGTGGATGGAGAGACCCAACAGTTGTCCACAAACCAAAGTAGGTGGCCATCTGAATGATAATACCCATATTCCAAAGAAGAAGGAAAATAAAGATGGAAGGTGTTAAGCATCTGTGCAGAGAAAAAGACCCAACTGCAGGGCAATGTCCACACATCCAGCTCTTCTGAAGTGGATACACACTGGGAACAGTGACCTGAAAGACACTAGAACAGATCAAGAGCATGGATCAAACTAACCAGAAAACCCATTCTTGTTGTGAGAGAAAGATGCGTGGTTTCCCTCATCAGGAAGCGTTCAGGAATGCTGGGCAGCTACCTATCCTGAACTATGGCTAAAACAAAGACCCAGAGTTCATATTCCTAAACACTCACAACATGCCCGGCACCATCCCCAATGCTCCATCTGAGTGATCTTAGCTAGCCTTCTACAGGCCTGGGGAAGAAGCATTACAAACCCCACTCCTTGAAAGAGAAGAGATCTGAAGAACAGAAAAATAAAGGACCGTTCCGAAGATCACAGCGTGACTAGGTAGAGTCAGGATTTAAACCTAGGCAGCTTGAGGCTAGAGCTGGCCTTCTTTACCACTAGCTTGGCCTCTCCTCAGGTAGACAAGATCTTTCCAAATCTCAGGGAATATTTCAGCTTATTTCAGCTTCTTCTGATTAGAAGAATATTCACCGTGTGAAATTTGGCAGAATCTAACGGTTCTAGACGGGAGTCCGGCACACCAGTCTGCATGGAGTATGCCTGCTGTTTATGAACCACAGCCTCCCAAGTGCCATGCTGCAACCACGGCAGAAAACAGCGCACGCCTTGGTGAAGATGTGCGCATCCCTAACAGACGCCTGGACTGCTTCAGAGGTTGATGGTGCGCCAGTGTCTTGGAACATCAACCTCTGACCTCCTCAAGAGTGTCCGTCTGCACACATATGCACACACATGCATATACCATACACAATAATAACAATAATAATAATAATTTTTAACTGTGTTTGTAGTCACAGAATGCATGTTTTTAAATTTCCAATGATCCAGCAAGACTCCAGGCTACTCCTTAGGTCTCCCCAAAGCTAATATATTCAGTGAAGAGTGAGCCCAAGGAGGATCCAGATGATGGTCCAGAGAAACTCATGGCACGGGAGTGGCTACTGATCTCTCTACCCGTGGTTCTTTCCCATTCATCTTCCCAGGGAGCGGAGACAGTGAGCATCTTTTAGCACCTGCTCCTGTGTCTCTTACTTGCAATCATTAAAGACCTCTCCGTCGGCCCCAAATGCGATATCCAGCGGTGGATCCAAGGACTGCATTGCGAAGGCAATGCAGCATATCTCCTGGATGAAGTCACTGAGGACGCAGAAGTCAACTTCAGGAGGGAATGAGATCTTGGGGTTGACGTTCATGGCACGGATCACATCCTGAAAAACAAATGATGGCATCAATTGGCGGCAACATCCAGAGGATTCTCAATACCATGTGGCTGATGGGAGATGGAAAAGAGCATGTGCATGAAAATACATGAATCCAAAAAGGGGGCGGGTGTACCATGAGGAGAAGGAGGATGCTGCTCACTGGCAGGGAAAGAAAAGAGAAGACACAGCAGAAACAAGCCGGTAGCAAGAAGAATCCCTCTTTTAGAAACTGAAGGAAAAAAGGACAAAAATTTTAAAAACTGAAGGAAGAGGCCTATGGTGTTTATTAGTTCATATGTGTGTGGGGGGGTACATGTTGTTATGGGTGTGAGCACATATGAATGTGGAGTTCATAGGTTAATGATGGATGTTTTTCTCTATTGTTCTCAGTCTTGTTTTTTGAGACAGGGTCTCTCGCTGAACCTGATTTAGATAGGCTGTCAGGCCAGCCAGCGAGTTCCAGAGATCTACCTGTCTGCTGTGATTATAGACATGTGCCACCTCATCCAGATTTTATGTGTGTGCCTGGGACCTGAACTCAGGTCTTCACCCTTCCGTGATGGCATTTTGCCAACTGAGCCATCTTCCCTCCTGACTTTTCTTCCATGAGTAAATGTGGGAGATGCATGCCAAAAACTCTGGCTATTCCTCCACTACACCATAGTATAAGTAAAATAGCTGGCTTTTTACAATAGACAAATGGCCCGCCTCCTTTCGTGGGCCCCTCCCAGCAGCTCTGAGGCTCCCTGTCAGAGATTAGAAAGCCAGAGCACTGAGAACTTAAGTGAATGTGGAAGGCAACACAGTAGTCACGTGACAACGTCAAGGACCAATCAGTACTCATTTCCCAGAGTCCTTGCTCTTAAGAACTAAAATATTTCAACTCCCAATCTCAACAACCCACCTAAAGGATGGCAGTGTAAAGCTCAGAACATTTCCCCCTAAGATGTCTGAGTAAGGAACTAGAGATGGCTCAGTGCGTAAGGCATTTACCACAAGCATCAGGTCCTGCGTTCAAATCCCAGCACACTCAGAAATTCAGGGTAGCTGTCTTAGCAACCTGGCTAGCTAAAGTACCTAAATTGGCAAGCTAGACAAGAGACCTTGCTTTAGCAATTAGAAAGTGATCAAGGCAGATATGCAGTATCAACCTCTGACTTCCACAGATGTGTACACACCTCACAGACACACAGATACACACACACACACACACACACACACCGCTTGCATACACATACAGAAGGAAAGCAGTCAATAAGAACTGGTTTTACAGGGTAAGTTGAATGTTGTGCTCTCCCAACCCATAGACAAAATACCAAAGACACAGCTGAATTCCTAAGCGGTCAGAATTTGGCGTGTCATCATCAGTCACATGCTAGTCCTCAAAAGAGACCCAACACTTACATTAACACTGTTCTGAGAGTCGTAGAGATCAAGATGACAAATGATATAGTCCAAGACTGCGCACTCGAAGTCATTTGACCCCACGTGCGATGGTGTCAGCATCTTCCTCACCCGGATCTTAAAATGCCTGAACGCCATTTTAGCTACGTGAAACGCCTCCTGCATGTGAAAACACAGCGAGTTTATCTGACGAGGAGGTGGAAAGGTCCAAAGAAAGGAATTAGGGAGAATTCAGAATGCAACACCAAACAGGTGTCTAGATAACCAAACACGGCTGGTCAAACATGCTTTTGACCTGTTAGATAATATGATCTTCAGTGTTAAAACATTTGAAGACATGTACGTGATAACACATTAATTTTAAGACAAGCAAGCATTGTGTTGGTAACTCTGGGTTCCAAAAAGCAGTATGATGCAGACCCAAGGACCTAAGTCCTGTGCTGTGGGCACACAGCAATGTTATGGTACCGGCCAACACGTTAAGAGAAAACACCCTGTCCCAGATTTCCCAACAAGCCTTTATCCCATATCTGTTATCCCATATCCCATATGCAGTAACACTGGCAAGACTTGGTTTCTCAGGCATTAGGCAAATCCCTTTAACCAAATCACAAAGTAGCTTTAACCAAATCACTCTTAGTTACATAAACTAGGGCCTGGCAAGATTCTCTTATGAAGACCCAAATGGCAAATGCTTTAGGCTTCACTGGCTACAATTTCTGGCACTGATTAATTTTTATCATGCCTCTTTAAAAGTAGAAAACCGTTCTTCCTTCTGAGTAGCTGGGCAGTGCTTTAGAAATGAGGCAGAAGTGGCCCATGCACGTAGCTTGCTGACCTCTGACATAAATGAATAGACCCAGGATTTCTGATCTGTCTGCTCTCACACTAACAAGATGGGCTGGTGTAGTCTCACATCACAAGGGGTACACTATCAGTCGATTTGATGTGAACCCATTTGAGACAGTCCTGTGTTGGGTGATGGACACTGTAACAAATGTCTGCCAACATAAGTGCTAATAGTATATGTGATAGTTCACAGTTGTAAAAAAAAAAATGAATAGCTCCCAAATATACTTAATGAAAGGATGGGAGGGAAGGAATGGGGAACTGGAATCCCGTCTCTCCAGTGACTTCAGGATGTACCAGCCTTTTAAGATTGCACCGTTCATTTTGTGATGGATCTCCCACTGCCCCAAGAACCCGAAGTCCAGCTGCAGATGTTGCATTTACCACTGTGGCGATGTAAATGATCCGCTGCACCGTCTCCGCCCTGTCGATGCAACGCCGCAGCAAGCACTGTGCATCCAGACGGGCCTGGGAATAGGCATCGCTGAATCGGGACAGGAGAGCCGCTTTGCGAGCCACGCTGGACATTTTGGACCGGTTTGGGGATGGGCTTCTGACCTTGGCCATTGCGGTGCAGGGGCTGTTGGACCTGCTACGGCTGCGGCTGCGGCTGCGGCTAGGGCTACAGTAGGTAGGGCTAGGAGACCGGCTCCTCGCTGACCTGCAGGTGAACAAGAATCAGCTGGGCAAGACTGTGACTCCCTCTTCCCTTGTTCCTGGACTTCCTGAGCTCTTAGTCTTCTCTGCATACACTCCACAAATGACACACTAGTACCCTACAGCCTCTCACACGTGGGCAGGTGGAGGGTCTGTGGGGATGTCCTCCCCACTAGGAGTAGGCATTTTTGTCTCCAAGGGCCCCAGAAATAGGAACGAATACTCCCTATTTACCCAGAAAATTAGTAATCACAAAGCCCTTTCATCATGAGAACCCCAAGTTATATCTTCAGTCACCCAGTGTCTCCAACTTCGACTGCTGAGCATTTCACAAAGGGGGAACCGGAAGTCCTCGAGGACCAGAATCTGGAGGTACCGCCACCGAATGAGGACCGGAGTTAGCATACAAGTCAGATGCTGGAGTTTCTTAAACTGACCTGGAAGTACTCACACAGCATCCAAGTACTTCCCAGGACCTTGTGAGTGAAACCGGGTTGCTATCAAGAGCAAAGTAAACTATTAGAGGTCACAGCAGTCAGCTCCACGGCAATGAGGCCCGGAAGAGAAGTCTCACAGAAGGAACTACGCAAGTACAAGGGTGAAACGGTCATCCGGTCAGCCTACTCTGTGAGTGGGGACTGTCACCTTCCTTCCTGGTGTGGCCCGTTCCTGTGGGGCAAATACTTCCACTACTCACGCTGGCTGATCAGCACCAGTCAATACCGGCACTGCACAGAGGACAGCCTCCGCAAACGAAGGACTCAGGAACCATGGAGGCAAATGTGCATAGGCAAGCAGTTAAGGCTTCAATAATGTCACTCAAGAAGTGCCAGAGGGGAGAGGGGAGAGGGGACTAGTGCAAGTGAGAAACTACAGTGTTGGTGACACAGCTGCTTTGTCCTCACTTACCATACTCATCTCCCCATTGGGTTGAACAGCAGGGATTTCATGAAAACAACGTATGCACGGCCCATCAACAGAGTGAGAGAGAAGAGAGGTGTGGTGCTTCTTCACACCTCATATTCCACCACTCGAGACACTGAGGCAGCAGGATTGCAAACCTCATGCCAATTCTGACTACATAGTAAAATGCAGGCCAATCTTGGCTACAAAGCAGGACTGTGGCTCAAGGGGAAAAAAATCAGTGCGGTAAAATGAACAACCGTCTCTAGTCACTGGACACAGGACTCCTGGGCTTCTGGGGAAAGAGTGTCAGGTTATGGAACATTCTTACAATGTATACTATCCACTGAAGAAACAGCTCACACAAGCCTGGTTTCAAAGCCAAGACACCACCTTCATAAGTTCTCAGGCATTTTTCCTGGATAGAAGGTGCAAGTTCAAGAAAATAACCCTTTTACAAACCGGAGCTTCCCAGGCCATTGTGGTTTTGATTTCACTCTGTCGTCCTCTCCCTACTGTCCAGGCTTTTGCTACTAACTAAGAAAAACCCTGAAAGGCAAATGAAAGGATCTGGGAGAGTTTGTCAGACCTTCCCTGGAGACCGGATTTTTCAGCAGACAACACAGCTATCTCATCCTTCAGATTTTGGAGATGTTTCTCATAGTCGAACATCACCTCTTGGCCCCGTGGTTCTAAGCCCCGTGCTTCTGAGCCCCGTGCTTCTGAGCCCCGTGCTTCTGAGCCCCGTGCTTCTGAGCCCCGTGGTTCTGAGGCCCGTCCTTCTGAGCCCCGTTTGCTTGAAACTCGACGTTCAGATCTTGAAGCCTCCGAGCGCCGACTCTCAGAGTTTCTGTGACGAGCGTCTTCCTGGGCTTGAAGTGATTTAAGTCTAACAACAAAGGAAATGGGAATGAGAAAGAAAGGAAGTAGGATGGGGAAAAAAATGAACCAATGTTTTAGGAGGTAGGGAAGGGATTAGAAAAGGAAAAAAGAAAACGAGGCCACTCGCATGCCAGTGCTGCATGGGGAGATTCCGAAGGAAATAGATGTGAACACATACAATAAGCAAGGAACAAAATCACAGAGATAGGAATTCACCTCACTTCTACAGCTTCCAAGGTGGGAGGCTCCCTGAAGAAAGGCTATGTACGTGGGTCCTCTGGGAACAGCAGAGTGTTTTACAACTGAACTCAATTTTCTGGCACTAAACTCCAAAAGCATTTACCCTTCAAAACTTAGTTCAACCCTTGTATAATCCCTACACTCAGGAGCTCATCTTTTAAACGGAGTATGAAGGAAGACTGCACAGGGCTAGCTGGAGGTGTGGACTTCTAAAAACATAATGCAACATTAGACTAAAAGTCTTAGAAATGAAACCGGCATCCTCATTGTGCTCCAAAGAGGTGTGACCACTGTAACACAGAAGCAAACGCCCGAGAACCTGCGTTGATGAAGACAACAGTGGAGGAGGAAGGAAGAAGATTGGGATGTAATGGAGCCAGAGCACTGAAGGATTCAAAGGCGCACTAGAAACAATGGAAGACAACTGGGTAACATCAACCATGAGTTCAAGGTGGTGGACCAACCAGGGCATCAGAGATCAAAATGAGGCAGGGGAAGAAAGACGTGGAAAACATAACAGCATCTCAAGAAGCCTCAGGAGTATTCTCGAAGAAATTAACACTAGAACATATATAGAAACTCCGTTAAGCTACAATATATGTGAAAAGTATCAAAAGATGTGTGTCTTGGTGTGTGCATATATATACATATAAAATACACTTCCCACTTTCTCCTTTGGGGGGAAAGGAGGGAGGCTTCAAAAGTAAGAGAAGATAAAGGACATGTAGCTCATTGTTTCCCTCTAGAAACAAGCATTAGGATCTAGTCCAAAGTCTAAATTAAGGTTTACCAAGAATTTATTCTAATGTCTTTTAATCCAGAATTAAAAGTTAATATCCAAGTACATGCTCAACATGAAGGAAATTCTAGAACAATGTAAGAAGATGAACCTATTTAAAACTAACTTCTGCATTACTTTTATCTCGGTGATAATGTATGTATGTATGTATGTATGTATGTATGTATGTATGTATTATAATGAAAAGGTGGAGTCCAAAACCATATAGACCTCAATCTGCTCTTAGCTGTTTCAATCCATTAACTGGAAGAAATAAACTAGTAACGTTAAGTGCCATAGTATGAGGAGAGGGGTTTTAGGCTCCTGGATACTATGCTACATTTTAGAAATTTCCTGTAGTCAGCAAGAAATGCTTGTAGTGAGAAGAAGAAGCTAAGTATTCATAAAACGCCGCCATAATTCCTCATTCATGGTGAATTCTCACGTTTGTAATAAACAACTGAAAATCTAAACTCGGTGGCTCGGCAGCAGCTGCAGGGTTCTATGGGTTCTTGTTTTCTTACTGCTTTTTTAGCTGATTTATCTCCTCCTCTGCAGCCTTGAGGGATATGGTTGATCTGTTCCTGGTTCCTTCAAGACTCTTTCCAGTGTCAGCCAGACTGTAAGAGAAATCAGTAACTAAAACCAGATTTTCCCAAATTGGCAGACTTTCCAACTCAAGGCATAGATTTTCTAGGAAACTCCGGGCCTGAGTTATAAATTTGCCATTTAAAAAAAAAAAAAACCATCAGATTCTCAGCCCTCAGACCATGTTGTAGAGTTTACGATGGAGTCAAAGAGACCCATGCCAGCATCCTGCTTAGTTAAACGCAGGGAGCTTACAGAGCTAATCCCTAAAAGACTGTGATGACAACATTAGATGGTAAAGGATAAAACTCAGTTACTACTGAGTCCTTACATCGCCTGCCATTTCCATCCAGCCCCCAGGTAGCCTCTCCATGGACGCTCTCCATTTTCCACTATGGACCAATTCCTATTCTCAGTTTTCACTGTGCAACTTCACTTATTTTTCTCGTACTTTTTCAATGTAAAAGTAGGCATTCGTCCATTGTGCTGGTTAACTATGGTTACCAACTTGATTCTATTAAGAATCTTGGCAAAGTGAGGTTATGTCTGTGGGGATGTTTTCAGGGAAGATTAGCTGGAGAGAGGAAGAATAACCTTTAATAGAGCCAGAAGTGTCCCATGGGATGACTAGTGGGAAGTGGAAAGAGGTAGCCACTGAAGGCTAGCATTCTCCTGTCTCTACTTCCTGATCCACAAAGATATGAGCAAGCAGCTTCCAAATGCCTCCAATGCCTTGTCTCTCCGGCACACCTTTCTCTCTGTGATAAACTATATCCCTCTAAACCGTGAGCCAAGATAAATGTTTTTTCTCCTAAGTTTCATCTAGTCTGGTATGCTGGTTAATTTTGTGTCAGCTTGACACGAGCCACAGTCATTTGGGAAGACAGAACTTGAATAGAGAAAATGTCCTCACTAGCCTGTGATGCATTTTGATCACTGATTGCTCTCTGAGGGCCCAGCTCACTGTGGACAGTGCTACCCTTAGGCAGGAAGCCCTAGGTGCTATAGAAAGCAGGCTGAGCAAGCTATAAGGAGCAAGCCAGTAAGCAGCACTCTTCCATGACCTCTGCATCAGTTCCTGTCTTCAGGTTCCTGCCATGAGTTCCTGCCTGCCTGCCTGCCTTCCCTGGATGAGGTACTACAAGCTGTGTGATTAAATAAACCCCTTCCTCCCAGGCTGATGTGGGTCATAATGTCTTATCACAGCAACAGAAACCCTAGCTAAGACATCAGTTTTTTAGTCACTGACCAAAATTGGTCCTAAAAAGCAAGGCCAGTGCCGTGACTCCCTGACCAGAAGGCTCATGCAACTGGCGTGTGGAAATAATAGGGAAGAGTTTGAAACTGCAGGCTGAAGAAAGCCCTAGAAGGTTACAATTGAAGCTTAATGGATCCCCGGGAGGAGTTTCGAGGACCAGAATGAAGATATGATGCACGTGAACTGTAGAATCAGGAACAGTACCAGCTCTGATTTAGACTATCAGAACTTCACGGGGAATGGGAGTAGAAGCCTTTAGTGTCATTCTGGCTAAGAACCTGTGGCTGCCTTCTGTCCATACCCCGAGGCTGAACTTTAAAACAGTGCATCATTTGTCTGGCAAAGGGAATTTCAGGACAGCATAGTATCCAGGTTGTGGTGAGGTGATTGCTCACCGCACTTCCCGGATTTACAATGAGAGAGAACAATGGAGCATAAAGACGGGGAAAGCGTGTGGCGTGCAGAAGAACCACGTGACCCTGTCTGAGGCTACAAACAGAAGTGTGCAGTTTAGTGGGGAAAGAAATGTGGACCCAGTTCAAGTTGAAGATCAGGCAGGAAGAGGCTAATTAGAAACTTTTATGAGAAACCATTAATGAGAAACTTTGGATGCGGCACAGGGACGACACAAAAGACAAGCTCCCACCCAACAAGAGTTCCTAGGTATTTTCATGCAAATTCACTTGACAGGAGACTGCCTGAGAAAACATGGCCTTCAAGGTACACCACAGAAAAACAGCCGAATAAGAAAGTGTTTTCCTGGGTTCAGCGGAGAAGTCCCACAGGTAGCTGCACTATGGTCCAAGGGGGCTAGGTTACCTCTCAAGATGGCGGGAGAACTTTGGGTTAGGCATACGGTACTGGTTTTGCAGGTATACACGCTGTATGAATGAAGAGGCATGGAGGTGAGACACCAAGGATCCAGAAAACCAGTGAGAGCAGGTGATGTATATCAAGGTTGGTTAGCCTGCATGCAGCTGCAGACTGCACTGTGCACAAAACCGTGAAAGTACAGCTTATGTTGCAGTGAAGACCCCAGAAAGACGGGACTACCCGTAAAGCCAGCGGAGCCTAGATAATTCCACAAGAACCCCAATGCCACACTTGGAGACTCAAGAATTGGTTTTTGCTAGGTCTGTCTTGCTTTGCTCTGTTCCTTCTGTGCTTCAGTTCATACCTTTAAGGCATGAGCATGTTTACTGTGTTGCTGTATATTCAAAGTATAGAACTGACTTTTTTAGATTAGATGGGTTAATGGAGTCCCTTGAATCTCAGAGAAGACTTTGAACTTGCACTTCTGAACAATTCTAGAACTCTTAAGATGTTGAGAATTCATTCCTAGCACAATGAACTAAATGCATTGTGCAGTTTGAGATCAGCATGAGGCTACACAAGCCAGTACATAATACTATGATTTAAAGCCCTGTACTTGGGTGCCAGGCTGGTTAGAGTTGGATTAGTGATGGCTGCTTTTCCAAATTCTCTTTTCATAGCTTCTGTGCCCATGCAAGCCACAGTGCATGTGGGAAGGACAAAGGACAACTTGTGAGAGTCATTTCTGCCCTTCCAGACATGGAACTTAGGTCATCAGGCTTGACAGGAAACACCCTTTAGCCACTGAACCATCTTGCCAGCCTTGTGTCAGTCAATTCTGATGATAGAGCGAGAAGCAGAGTGTCAAAGGTGTCAGCGAGGTACTCCTTTAGGATCTTGTCCACGAAGGTGCTTCCATAGAAGATTAGCTGAGAGAGAAAGGCATTCTCTAACGTGGACAAGACCATCGGATACTTCTGGGGAAACTAGGAAAAGGAAGAAAGCCAGCACAACAGCAATATCCCCTTTATCTTCTTCAGTCCCCCAGTATGTGAGCAATCAGCTTCCTGCTGCCACAGGCAGGTGCTGCTCCTGCTACCATAGCTTTCCTGCCATGGTGGGCTATATTGCCTCCTTTACATTGCTTTTCAGTAGATATTTGGTCACAGCATGAAGAAAAATACTGTGTGTGTGTATGTGTGTGTGTGTGTGTGAGAGAGAGAGAGAGATGGTTTTATGTCATTGATTTCCACTACTTACTAAGGACAATTGTCCAAATGACTTGGTCAAATTAGTATCCAGGACTCTCTTAACTTGGAGTAAGCCACATCATCTTTCTCTGAGCAGAGAATTCAAATTTAGCCAGTGAAGGTCAGATGGATATTGGATGAAGACCAGTGGTTCTCAATGGAACAGTCCTGGTACAGGGGGACATCACAGGCTCACAAAGGGCCCACAATGTCTGTGGCTTGCCTCTCATGAAATATCTAGGCTGTTTCCATCACAGTAGTCCTGAGACTAGAGAGTATGAGTCTTTTAGTAAAAAAAAAAATAATAGGGGGTAAAACATCAGGATCTTGTTGTGGTTTGAATCTTCAATGCCCAGCGCTCAAGTGGGGTAGGTTTGATGCCTGGCTGGAAATGCTATCTGGGGTGCATGGGTCCTGCTGGGAAGATACAAAGAGCATGCCTTCACAGGGACACCGAGACTGTCCCTTCTCTCTTTACTGTCCAGCCAGTATCAAGTCAGGCGTTTTTCTTCACTGTGCGCTCCCTGTCCTGATATGCTGCCTCATCACAGTCTCCAAGTGAAGGGGCCCAGAGATCTCTTAAACCATGAGCCCAAATAACTGTTTCTCCTTTTAAGTTACATATCTCGGGTATTTTGTCACAGGGTTGGAATCTGACAAACACGGGTCTTCGCCGAGAGAATAAAGCAGACAGGGAAATAACGGGAAGAAGAATTCGTACCCACCCTACAGAACCCAGGCAATGGGTCACTACTTACACGTGAGCCCATCTCCACCTTACACATGCCACCAGCGTGCCCTCTTCCACTGAGTGCCGTTCACATTTATCTCGTAGTCATACCATAAACTACAAACTATATTACTACCTTCGGCACTTAAAGCCCGTCACACAGCTCTTTGTGAAGGATGAAATATGAAATGAATGAATAATTAAACAAACTGTCTACAGTCTAGAGTGCTGAATTAGAAATGGCTTAATACGGCTGTTGCAGGTTAAAAGGAAATCAGCTTGTTCTAAAAAATTGAATCTATTACAGATTTTTAAAGTAAATGTGGAAAGATGATTTCTTTAGTTCTCTCTTGATGAGAACTCTCTTGATGAGAGAGCTGAAGAAAATCAACAGTAACAAAAAAAATGAACCAAGAGGAGAAATATAGACAGATGAGGAAGTACTCCCCCTCCTTGCACACAGTATGAACATATATGTACACCTGCACACACAGTTCTAATTCCACACATTTGGATGACATGAGGAACAGATAAGGGGTAGAGATATACCTTCTTAAACTAGAAGCTGTTTTAGTCAAGAGAATATACTTTATTTAAATGGTTTGTGATGGCTTGGTTTGACTCTTTGAGCAAATTTCTGGTATAGGAAACACAAACTTCATCATTTGGGAGATCTTCAATAAAAGCAGAATAAGAGCCAAAGAGGTGTTAAACAAAACTAAGCAAAATAGGAACATGGCAGTAAGTATCTCCATGTAAGTTTTTGGAAGGAAAGTAAGTCACTCAGAAGTAATAAAGTAAATGAAACACATGACATAAAAGGATGGGCTGGTGTTTTGGACTCTATTCTTACAAATTTCTGTCCTGGAAGCATTTTTCAAAGACAAAGTTTAAAAAAATACATTCACCAATGTGGTGGTTTGAATAAGAGTGACCCCCATAGGCTCATATATCTGCATGTTTAGCTGTCAGGAAGTGGCACTACTTAGAAGGATTAGGAAGTGTGGCATTTGGAGTAGATATGGCCTTCGTGGAGAAGGTGTGTCACTGGGGATGGGCTTTGGGCTTTGAAAAGCCAAAACAAGACCCAGTGTCTTTCTCTTCCTGCTGCTACAGATCTGGGTATAGAACCCCCAGCTGCTTCTCAGCACCACATCTACCTGCACGCTGCCATGCTTCCCACCATGGTGACAATGGACTGAACCTCTGAAACTGTAAGCCAGCCCCAGGTAAATGCTTTCTATGATAAGAGTTGCAATTGTCATGGTCTCTTCACAGCACCAGAATCAAGATTAAGAATCAAGATTCCTAGTCCTTATCTGGTATAGGAGGTCCTTCTGTGTTTGTGTTGCTTTCATTGGTTATTAAAGACACTGTCTTGGCCTAGTTGATAGGGCGGAACTTTGGTAGGCAGAGAAGACAGAACTGAATGCTGGGAAGAAGGGCAGAGTGGCAGATGCCATGAAGCTCCTGCCTGAGACTGACAGTGGTTAGAATCTTTCCCAGTAAGTCACAACCTCGTGGTGCTACACAGATTATTGGAAATGGGTTGAATCCAGATGTGAGAGTTAACCAATAAGAGACTAGAACTAATGGGCCAGGCAGTGTTTAAATGAATACAGTTTCTGTGTGATTATTTCAGATGTAAGCTAGCGGGGCGGTCGGGACCAAAAGCAGGCCTGCTCCTCCTATAACACTTATCACCCCTTTAGAGTGGTTGTGAGACCCATGTAACAAGCAGAAGGAAGAAGGAAATTCTGTCCCCATCTATGCTGGCAGATGTCAAAATGGAACAAATCCTCAAAGCTTTCCCTTCTAACTAGAGAAACCAGAAGGTCCCCATCATCTGAAGCAGTTGCCAGGAAACTGAACCAGACAAGACCCAACTCAGAACCCAGCAGCATAAAACGCTAGTACCCAGAGGGAACCAAGGCCAGCAAAGACCACAGGACAGTACAAGACCCAAGTGACTCACCTTTGGGGATGCCTAAGCATAGATCAAGAAAAGAATCCCACAAGAGACAAACCAGCTCAGAAGGGAAATGGCTCTTGGAATTTAGTAGACACTTTACACAAAGAGGATTTATGATAAAGGAGAGAAGCCCATCTCACCTAGAAGTGGTGAACGAAAGGATCAGCTAACACGAAACACATTTGAGTCCTTCAGAGGAACTCAGCTTTTGTGTGTGCATTTGGCTACTGCAGTTGTGTGACTGCTGCCTAGGTGTGTGTGGAAGTGCAAGCACACACAGTGTGTCTGGAGTAGAGCGTGTCCAAGTGTTGACAGAGTGAGCTAACAAGACTTCCACCTTCACATTTCTGCTTCTATGCGTTTGAGAAGGAAATTTGCATTGTTTTTATTATCGAGCAAAATGCAAGATTTTCCACGTAGGGAGAAAAGAAGGAAATTCCACCAGAGAACAAGATAGAGTCACAAACTAGTCCATCCCTGCCTTTCTTATTGTCCTATCCATGGTAGGAATGAAGTGGATGCTAGGGATGGGGGGTTGTGTGTGTGGCTGTTGTTGTTTTTATTTGCTTATTTTTAAATTAAGCTTGTCAAATGGTGCCCCATATAAATTGCCAACCTTCAGACCAAAAGCCAGAAATTTCTTTGCAGTGATTCCAGAAGCTTAATCTGACTTTTTCCTGTTACCTGACCTTGCCTAACTTTTAAATATATATACATACATATACATTATATATACATATCGCATACCATATTACATATGTGTGTGTGTGTGTGTGTGTGTACAGTAGCTAGTTATTAAAAAACCTGGATTAAGTTTACAATTCTCCCAATAAAATATAGATGCTCCCCTAAGAGATAATAGACCCGGTGACCTTGACAGGATCTAGAAGGTAAGTCATATGTGTAGTGGCTTATGCCTCTATGCCATTAATTCTATCTCTTGGGAGGCAGAGGTAGGTGGATCTCTGTGAGTTCCAGGTCATCCATAGTCTATGTCTTACACAAAAACAAAAACAAACAAACAAACAACTAGGTCATAAGGCTCTGGGCATGCCTATGAGGGGTTATCTGGATTGAGGTAACTGATGTCTGAAGCAGCAGCCTGCCTGCCAGACTGAACAGCAAGGGAGGAGAGCTGAGCCTGGCATGCATCGCCCTCTGCACCCTGACTGCAAGGAGAGCAGCTGCCCCCGATTCAGCCGCCATGATGAAATTTATTTCCCCAAAATAAACTCCATGTCCCTTAAACTCGGATCCTCTGTCTCAGCACCGAGAAAAGTAGCTGATACAGGTGTCCCTGCTCGGCTGTTTTTTCTCAGTCTTCCTCTTCATCTCACCTGTCCCCCTCCAGCAACCTTCTTCTACATACTCTCTGAACTAACAGACTGTTATCTACTGATATTTATCTAAAACATGAGCCGTTGGATGAGCAACAGAGATGGAGGTGAAGAACCAAGGATCATAGAATGCAGATACTCATGCCCCAACTCAGTCATAAGTTCCCCCACACCTTCTACTCCCTCCCTCTCCCCCTTCTTCCCTTACACACACACACACACACACACACACACACACACACACACTTAGTTGCAAATCCCTACATTTTACATGACCCATTATTCTCTTTTCAAACTTAAAAAGTAATTCATTTTAGAATAATTCCATTTGAAAAAAAAGATAACTTGCATTCCTCTTACTCGTCTGGAACCTGGTTTTGTTGACTGTCGGGGATGAATTCAGTGTCTAATTGCTCTTGGTCCTGATCCTGAAAACTAGCTTCTCTCGTTTTGTCTCTATAATACGTGACCTGGAAAGAAAAAAAAAAATAAGTAGTGTGGACGTGGACAATGGCATGGACACACGACAGAAACACCGCACTTCGCCAAAGCAGCTGCCTACAAAAGAGCTTGGCTTCATGTGCATGAACGTCTCCAGCAGGAGCCCTCAGAAGCTGCTCTGGAGGTGACACAAGGCGGGCTCGGAGAGGGGTGGCAGTTTGCGAATCAGTGTAGGGAAGAGTTTTGTGTGTGTGTTCCTGGTTCAAAACTCATCTACTGTGGTATTCACTATATGTACATTACAACTCGATTTTAAGTGTAGACTTTAAAACAGCATACTGCATCACCTCTACTCCCAGAATAAAAAGATCCCTAACCCAGAATAATACCCACAGACAGTAAAATTCTAGCCAGTGTATGTCCTCCAAAAGTATTAATGACAACTGTCACCTCTAGGTAAAGAAAAGTCTTACCAGGTGCCAGGTTTACTACAAACCTGTTTGTTTTTGTATACCTACCATGCTTTAGAAATCAGGATCGCAGCATCAAGTTGGCAAACTTATTGTCCCCGTGTGGCCAGTACGTAAATGAAACATCAAAGTCTACAACTCCCCAGGGTTTCTGTCCAGCTTGGTTCTCACCGAAGCAGAAACTGTTCAACTACTGATCCTGCTCAGAACAGCCCACTCAAACTACGTTTCTCTGTAGCTTTGGGGAACTACGTCCATTTTTATAAGTCTATGCAAAGTCATTTAAACATTTGGAAGTAAAATTACTGGCTGACGTTGTATATAATATGGCTATACTGTGTTCTTCAAGAGTGTGTGGATTGGAAGTTTGGGCCCTGGCGTTCCCAGGTGACAGGTAGGGCATGATGGGAGAAGCTATCAGAACATGGGAAACCGGAAGTTCTCATGAGACCTGGGCTAGTTCCCAAGAGAGTTATTATGAATGAGCAAGCCTGGCCCCTCCCTGTGTCCTGGCTCCCAGGGATGTGCTCACTCCCTTCAGTACATATGCCCACCAACGCATTGCTGTCCCCTGCAGGAGTTTGTTGTGGCCACAGAAAACATGATGGGACTGCTGTCTTAATTTTGATATGCATCATCCTTGCGCTCTGGGTTCCAACTATCTAGAAAGTTCCACTGCCCATGGAAGTCACCAGTGCCCAGGCCTATGTGAGAACACGGTTTGCTCACTTTCCCAAACTTGGAAGTTCCAGTTTTACGCTGCCACGTCAGCCTTGTGCGTCCTTACCTGCGTAAGGGGGGCCTTGTTGTCCATAAGTTTTCCTACGTTTACAGAGCTGAAAGATGTCTCCAGCAAAGGCAAAAGGCGACCCTTGATTGTTGCCACACCCTCATTATGTCCTCCTAAGAGAATGTACATGGCAGATCAGCAGGGTGGTGGAGGGGTCCCAGCCAGAGGGCATGGACACACACATACACACAGTCGCACAAACAGAAAAGGAGAGGGGTTGAAGGGTGGGGAGGCAGAAATTGCTCTCACCTTCTTGGGCTGTCACCGTGAGGATCCCGAAGAGTTGTGCCTGCACTTTGGCCACTTGTTCGATGAGTCCGATGCAGTAATTTAGGTTTTCATCACAGGAGTTTGTCTGTAAAGTCAAACACAAGACATCCGTACAGTTCCTTGTTTCTGGAACTGGCTGCAGATAGATGTGACTGTGTAATCCAGGGGCTACCAGGCTCTAGTCTACCAAGATCTAGTCCTCTGAACGCACAGCTGGCATTTGGCGACTCTGTGATTCAACTCAGTTCTATACACCATGACTGGGCCTGGCAGAAAAAAAATTCTCCTGAGCAATCTTGTTTCTAGATTTCCAGATCCACCAGATAAATGCAGAGGAAGCATTTCCTCCCATGGCGGAGGGGAAGTGTGAACCCACAAGACTCCCAAAGCTTTTGACTTGATCAACGATAAGTGCCTGAGGAAGTTGTCTGTGGGTGTTTAACCTCCTGAGGTTTGAGGAATTACTTTCATAGCAATGATTCTACTCAGAATCCTGAAAGTTAAATTTAAAAAAAATCCCCTTATGAACCGAAGAGACAACTTACACCCCAATGCACATGGTCGCCTCATATACCTGCTTTATCACATTGTACATAACATTCAGTTCTTGATATTATATGTTCCAAGTCTACAACTCCTTTAACAACAGGACGGCATTGTGCTGGGTGCAGGATGCTATGGGGGAGCAAGACAAAAGGAGGGCCATGGCCACTAGCAGATGACAGCAGGAAATGTAAGGGGAACCCTTTCAGTGGTGAGAATGGAACTCTAGAAGGTCATGGGGGCCTCTTGGTTTTTATTCTGTTTTGGTCTTTATGTTCATAGCTAGACCTTGAAGAGATTCCAACACTGAAAGAAGGGGCGGTTATATGAACAAACAATAAACAAACAATAAAATTACATAGATGTTGGAATGATGCCCAAGTTACCCAACCTTGCTGTCTGGGCCTATTCCCTGTCTCAAATTGTGGGAATGCAAAGTGTTCGGAGAAAGAATCTAAACAAACTACCCAGCCCTTTGAGAAACAGAAGGCAGCTGTGAGGTGCAGGGCCCAGGAATCAGGAAGCTCTGGTTTCAGATCCCACTCTCCGCCAGCAAGATGAATTCTTTGGCGAAAGACGTGTAAATGAGATACTGTGACCTCAGGTTTAGGAAGGAGTTGACTTTTTGTGCTAACTCAGCCTAGATCCTCAATTAGAAGTGTGTCTGTGGTTTCCCACCACCTGCTTCCATGCCTTGTCTGCTGCCCAAAGGAGTATTTGTGTACACAACACAGATATTCACGCCTGGGTCCCAAGACAAGTCACAACATGCCCAGCTCCCCACACAAAGCACTGCTTAAGATGCTTGAGTTACAACAGGGTCACATTATCCAATTAGCCCTATCATCTGATCAGCAGAGAAAAGATGGGAATCAAATGTACCCTGTGCGGAGCAGAGTCTTCAGATTAATTTATTCGTAAGTCCCAGACTTCCTATGCCCCACCCATGCCGAAGTTACTTTTAAATTAAACGTGGTGCCTGCCATGGGTGAACTCAGCAGCTGAGGGAGAGGACGGAGAATGAGGAAGCAAATGGTCTATAAATGATCATCCCAGACTATATCAAGTGTTCTGTATGGGAAGTAAGCTAGAGGCTGAACAAAATGGGCCCTGGGGAGGGGGGAAGGAAAAGAGAGCCAAGGAGGGGAGGAGAAGAGGAAAGAGGGGAAGGGGAAGAGACAATATACATTGGCTACCTTTCCTACGGGAGACACACCAACTCAGGAAAGTAAAGTCAGGGCATTCGAAGAAAGGATGGTTGAGTTGGGCTTCTCAAAACCTCAGCATGTGAGACGTGTGTGCTTCACACTACAACACTACCCAAAACAGTAGAATCCAGACTGCTAGAGAGAGACAGGAATGGGGGTGTGGCCTTGGATGGGAGAGTGGAAGCCTACAGAAGTGAGATGACAGTAATGATAGGGAATGGGCAGAGGGCTCAAGGACCATCTTGTGTCTCAAGTGGGCTGAGGAAGAAAAGATAATTAGTAAAGAGCAAAATGATGGCAAAAAAGAAAGAAAGAAAGAAAGAAAGAAAGAAAGAAAGAAAGAAAGAAAGAAAGAAAGAAAGAAAGAAAGAAAGACGGATCAAGAAGGCAAAGAGGAGGGCAGCTCCAAGAAAGTAAGAACAGATTTCTAGGATCCTGCAGTGTGTTTACGCTCTCAGCCACTCGTTAGCTGCCTGACAACCAGGCTGGCATCACAGAACTATGGTTATAGGGCATTTCTGTTACTAACAGTCATGTACAAGACAGTGGTTTTATAGCATCATCCAGCTTGGGTAAGTACACGCTATGATACACAACCACAGAATTGCCCAAGGATGACTTTCTCAAAAGAGACCCCCATTATCAACTGATACACAGCCATGCTTCTGGCGAAAGGATGACGGATATAAATATGTCATTTCAGAGCAGTACAAATTTGTTTCCGTCCCCTGTAGCTCTTCCAGATGGCATGCTCGGACACCAGCCGTGCTCTCTCGAGGGGAGCTGAACCAGGGATGTAGAGTTGCCCGTTGACTTTTCAAGAGAAGAGTCTCCTTCCCATTGAGACCCTGATGTCTGTGAGTTTGTTTGTTCCTGCAGCTTGAACTGGTAGTAAAGAGATAAAGAGAAGCATAAAGTTCTTCCTAAGTTTACTGCTTGGATTGGACAGTGAAGAACGTGTTAGTTTGTTGACGGAGGAGTGGTTGCGGTGGTCAGGGAGTCTGTTTGAACATACCATGGCAACACCGACAGACCTCTGTTTCAACCACCAATGCTATTCTAAACCAAATAGAAGACACGCCTCAGTAAGATCTCCTGTTTGTATGTTGATGTTGACTACCATGTTTTCAACTATTAGTGAACACAGACTTAATGGAAGAGAATAGAGATAGAGAGCAGAGCTCTTGCCATCAGTCTCACATATCAAATAACTGGCCTTTCTGGGGGCTGGGGATCCACTGATAGAAGAATCCTTGTCTGTCGTGCGCAAATCCCTGATTCTATTCCTAGTCACATGTAAACTGAGCATGATGGCTCACACATGTAATCCCAGTACATGAGAGGTAAAAGCAGGAACATTAGGAATTCAAGTTCATCTCTAGCTACGAAATCAAGTTTGAAGCCAGCCTAGGCTACAGGAGATCCTTTTTGTTAAAAAGAACAAAAAACAAAGTTTCTGAATTGTGAAGTCCTACTATCTCTCATCTTCCTTTAAAAGCTATTGTGTGTCTGTAATCTCAGCTCTCAGGAGGCTGAGGCAGAGGAATTTCAAGTTAGAGGCTAACCCTGCCCATAGGTTAGCCCATAGGAAGACTCTGACTCAAAGTATATGTCATCTATCCTATCTTGAGGATAGACTATAAAGGATAGCATATTTACCGTTTGCTGTTATAATTTCAAACACACGCCTTTAGAATCGAGGCTAAGGTCATCTAACTCAGGTTAACTCCCTAGTCCACAGGACTTGGAGGGGAAATGGAAGTATCCCAGAGAGAGGAGGAATCCAGCCCAGGGCTGACCCACTGAAGGCAGTGTAATATAAGGTGTTACAACTCCAAGGAGTAATTGTCATCAGAATTCAGTTCTGCTTATAAAGGGATCCTTGCCTTTTATAGAACTGACCAATACAACAATAAAGTTGTTGCCTTGTAAATTTCCGGTATTCAGACAGTACCCTCTCACAGGAGCCTTAAGGGGCATTCTTGGTGTCTTTCATCTTGTCTGCTAAATATGCTAGGTTGATTTATTCATAAATTCTCTTGCTTCAAGTATCACTTAAGCCCAAACCCTCTTTCTAGAGATTTCAGTTTCCCCATCACAAGACAACCAGAGCAACCAGTGTGGAGTTCAATCCCAAGTGGTCCTCTTTCTGCATTGTGCTTTCAGAGTCTCCCTCTGGGCCCTCAAGCAAAGGCTGAACTCCCAACTGCCCCTCCATGGCTCTTTGACACCTGCCCCAACTCTCCACCTGCTCAGCCTCTTCTCCTTGCCATCTTCCCAGCCCCCACCAGTTCTCTCAGGCTTCCCTACTCCTTGCATACCACTCTTTCTCTTCTACAGAGGGAGGCTTGTCTTTAAGGCACGACTCCATTAGGGATGGAGGGATGGCTCAGCAGTTAAGAGCACTGGCTGCTCTCTGAGGACCCTGGTTCAGTTCTCAGCACTCACGGGGCTGAATCAGCACAACCGTCAGTAGCTGGTTTCAGAGGACCTGGTGCCCTCTTCTGCTCTCTGCCGGTACTGCACACGCGGTGCACAGGCCAATCACTCATGCATAGGAAACACTTTTTAAATTAAACATGTGTAGCCCCCAGCGCTAATCCCAGCACCTAACATAGACAGGCACACAATATGCAATTTTAAAAAATGAATAAGATGCCTTGCAAAAATTCCTGTCAGACCCCCTGGTTTTATGGCCAGTCACTATTTGCTGGATGAGTTAAGTTTTTGCCTTTGCTCCTAGCTGAACAGTGAAGGTGGGCAACTTCTGAAAGTCACGTGTTCAGACCAAGCTGTCCTTTAAAGGTACCTGAGGGGCTCACATTAAGTTCAATAGCACCCCGCTTGACAAAGAGAAGTGGGACTGTTAGCTGTCGGCTTTAGTGTTTGTTTCTTTGGGGGACTGTTGGGAAACCCTCTTTTCCTGGAGATTTTTTTAAAACACTGTTACGTAAGTAACATACATATGTATACATAACATACATATATATGGGTAGGAGCTGCACACACGGCACAGCGCACATGTGGAGGCCAGAAGACAACTTGTGGGAGTCGGGCTTCTCCTTTCATCACGTGGGTCCTGGGAATGAAACTCAGGACAAGGCGTGGCAGCAGGTGACTCTACCTAATGAACCATCTCATCGGCCCTAATAAAGATTGAGTTTAAATAAATAAGGAGTAGTTTGTTTCACGACCCAGAAGACTGCTAGGTGCTTTAAGATTAAACATAAACCAACACACACACACACACACACACACACACACACACACACACACACACACATTGGTTTTTCAAGACAGGGTTTCTCTGTGCAACAGCTCTGGCTGTCCTGGAACTCACTCTGTAGACCTGGCTGGCTGCAAACTCACAGAGATCCACCTGCCTCTGCCTCTCAAGTGCTAGGATTAAAAAGGCTTTAGGGCATAGATTGATATTTCCAAAGAAACTGAGGCAGTGCTATCTGCGGGTAGTATAGCGCTCACATATACTCTGCACAAGCTTCAGCAAGAGATGAATCAACCTCTAATACAGATTTCATCACCCTACCCCGCACACAGTCTAAAACATAGCAATTGGTTTTGTTTTGTATTTTCAGACCATAGTTGACTGTAGGTAACTGAAACTGAGAACCATGAACACATGGATAAAAAGAAGCCAAGGCACAGTACACAGTGAAGTCCGTCTTAAAGGGCAGCTACCAGGTTGTGGGAGCAAGTGTAGCACCGCCTAAATTAAGGTGGAGAGGATGAAAGAGGGGAGGCCACATGAGGGAAATAAAAGGAAAGCTAAATCAGGTATTAACTAAAAAGAAATCATTAATTAGAAGAAAATTGAAATTATGTATTGTGTTTAGGTTTGATATAAACCATTTATTTTCTTTTAAAGTAAATTTCTCCCAGGGGCCTCTAATTGTAAAGAATTATTCACGACGTTTTTTAAAATTTTAATTCTAACTAAGCCAATATGGGTGCAATCAGCAAAATCAGCCTTCCAAAGCAAATACAATTTACAGCTTTTTTTCCCCATAAATGTAGCTAGCATTTTAACTAGAGTTTGCTGCAGTGAATATTCATCTTAAGGTTTAAGTCAAAATTTCTTGGTACTAACAAAACCACTTTGGGGATTACAAGAACCTGCTTAGCAACTGACCCAAATCCAAACTACACATAGCATGATATGGGATGGGTTCAGATGTAAATTCAAAAGCAAGCTGATCTAGATTTAAAAAATCTGAGATTCACAAAGGAATGCTACATATTATTGTAATAATAAGAACTATTATTACTAGTCAATTATTATTTAATAATAATTAAAACCCCAACAGATTGAGGTGCTGAGACCCAGAGAGGCTGGAAAACATTACTTGTCTAATTGTAGCCACATTCAGACCTAGAAGTCAGGCCAATGTCTGTCGTCCCAGCTCACACTTCTCCCTGCTGACCCCTCTGTGCGCTGGGGAAAGCCCAGAGCCCCCTATTTAAGGTATTTTCATCGAATGTGAGGCAAATTCAGCTTGTAGCTGTTGGAGCCAGGGTGGAGTGGGATTAGTGAAAATTGGAGTGTGCTTCTGGGTGTGACAGAATGCTGGTGACACTGTAATTTCTTACAAAAGCCTTGGCAACACCTCCTGGAAGTCGCCCTGGTACCTTTCAGCTGCGCTGACAGCACGCAAAGGACGCAACTTTTACAAATGTCCCCTTTACTATAATAATAGCTCCCGGGTGTAGGTTTAGAAACGTTCGCTCTATTAGGATACTGGATGTCCTGAAAACTGAGAACCTTGCAGAAAGGAAACCTTGCAGGGAGTGGAAAGGGTACAGTAGAAAATAATTCCAAAGCAGGCAGAGAAAATGGGCCAGGGACGCGGAGTAAGGGGGAGAAGGGGGCTGGCAGCCCTTCTGTTGCTAGGGCCTCCGGCGTCCACGGTTACCGAACACAGGCTAGCGCTCTGTGGCCGCCTGAAGTCATCCCGCCCCAGGTGAAGGGTTCTGATAGGCATAGGACTGCCTTCTTTGATCTGAGTGGGAGTCTGAGATGCCTGTTAGGGTATCAAGAGTGGCGACTTTGCGAAGCGACCTCCCGATCGAGGCTGTGGAGGGAAACTAGGCAGTGAGACCATGGGGTCTCCCATCCGGACTCACGTTGTAGTCCTGCACCCAGAAGGAGATTCTATCCTGCAGCGCTCGTAAAGATTCGCTTTTGGCCAGCTTCTTCACGTTGTCCGCCATCGCGCGCTTTTCCGCGCTTCTGACTCTGGGAGATGGAGTGGTAGAAGGGACGAGGGGGTGGCCTGGGTAGGACGGTGGGGTGCTGTGGCCGCAAGGATGTTATTTTCTGCGCAGACTCAGAACGCAGCTGGAGTGTCCATCCTCCCCCTCGGGTCGGACCTGGCAGGGTTCGGGAAGCCGAGGGGGGAGGCGCTCTGAGCCGCAGGCGCCGCGGCTCATCCGCTGGCCGGCCCGCTGTTCAAGCTTCCCCGCCGCCGCCCGCGGGCCAGGCCATAAATACCCCGTCGATTATTAAACAAACCTTGACGTGGCGGCCGGCTGCCATGGACCCGCGGCTAGCGTCGGAGCAACGCCCCGCCCCCCACCCAGCTCACGCCCAGCCTGAGGACTTCGGGTATCTGCCAAGATCGCAGCGAGGGCAACGGGTTGTGCGACCCGCTGGGGGATGTCCAGACGCCTGGGGGCTGCTGCCCGAACCTGTGCTGGGCCTAGACCTGCCAGGAGGATAGGGGACCGATCCTCCGAGGCTACACCCGGTTCTAGGTGACAGTGTGTGCCCAGGAAAGCAAGTTAACTCCGTGGAAATTTTTAGTAGACTTCCTTGACCCTTCCTTTACTCTTTCACCTCTCAAGCATTTAATTTTCCGTTTGCCTATGTGAAACTGCGACTAAAATACCGTTTTTACTCCTTACATCTTTGGCTTCGTCTCTGGACCCACTCGGCAGGTCTAAGTCGATAGATTTGTATTCCAAACAATGACATACACAGCTACACGGTGAGATCTTTGCCCTAACTTTCAAGTCTTCCTTGGCATGAACAAGTGCAATCCCTTTGCCAACCTGTACTCTGTGTGGACACTCGGGTCCCTCCGTGTGCCATGACATGCCACTCTTGTCCTACTGATGTGTCTGGATTTTTTTTCTTTTCTTTTCTTTTCTTTTTTTTTCTTTTCTTTTCTTTCTTTCTTTCTTTTTCTTTTTTTTCTTTTTTTTTTGCGGTGCGGTTGGTGGTGTAGGGATCTGTTCAAAGAAAACCTAGCTTTGACTCTACTTGCACGAAATTGCTTTTAAAACGGAGTTTCCGCAGTGGTAAGATTTTCCAGTCCGTGAGGTGTTTGTCATGCAAGTGGGAGGACCTGGGTTTGGATCTCCAGTACACACTTTAAAACATGAGGGAGGGCGTCTCTGAGATAGGCAACTCCTGGGACTACTGGCCAATTGGTCTGGCTAAACACTGAACTCTGGGTTCAGGGAGAGACCCTGTCTCAAAAAATAAGATGAAGAGATCCAAACAACATGTCCACCCATAAATATGCGTGTGCGTACACACAAACACACACAGAGAGAGAGAGAGAGAGAGAGAGAGAGAGAGAGAGAGAGAGAGAGAGAGAGAGAGAGGGGAGAGAGAGAGAGGAGAGAGAGAGAGAGAGAGAGAGAGAGAGAGAGGAGAGAGAGAGAGAGAGAGAGAATTTCCTGGTGGTATGCCAAGACACTTTGTCCTAAGTGCCAAAGCACTTCCTTGTCCATTTAGTCGGCATCCCTTACCCGAGTGGTTTTGTTCTTATATCGGGAACTTAATTTTGTCCCTTATGCTTTCTTCCACGTAAACGGAAAACAAAAATTTCCGCTGAAGGAAGAGTCAACTAGTTCAGATGGAAGCTGAATGTAGGTTCCTCCTCTAGGTAGCAAGAAAGTCAAGGTTTCATGTGAAGTGCCAATACAGTACCAGCATGCCAGTATGCAGTCTCTCTGGGCAGGCCAGAATTACTTCCCCTCATGCACAGTTTGCCTAAGGTACAAAAAAAAAACCTACAAGGATTATAATCTACTGAAATTTTATCACTATAAAACCTAAATAAATATTTAATAAATTTAAAATTAATAAACAATAAATTTAAATACAGAAAAGAAAAATTAGAGAAAAATTGCATTGACCCAAATACCCTAATCCCAACCAAGGTTTCTGTTATACTTGAAAGGATCCCTGTCATCAACTTTTTCAACATCACTAGCTCCATGAAAAGGCAAATACACAATGCTGTGGCCATGGCCATCGAAGGGGAAGGGGGGGGGGTTCAGCACACAGACACTGCAGAGAGGAGCAGGGAATGATCAGCCTTGACAGACAGCCTCCATCCTCTCAGAGGAATGGCCTGGTACAGCAGGAAGATGGTGCCTACGATGGGTGATTTGGAAATGGAGCCTTCTCGCATTTAATAGCATTTACAGATTTTGATGATGGCCCACCCATCCACCTTAAGTATAAACTGAATCAGACTGGTTTCCTGCTCTCTGAGATCTCACAATCTGCAAGAGACAGACAAACAATGGTAGCTCAGTGTGTAAAACACTAATGAGATAACTACACAACTAGGGACACAGTGATTCGTCCTTTCCTGTCTTTGTGGAAGAAAGTGACCTTTAGAACCAGCTCTGTAAGGATGGAGGAGTCTACCAGAGACAGGAAAGTGAATGAAGAGAAATGAAAGCTACCAGGGGAAGAAATGCAGAGTTCACTGTGACTACAGAGTCAGAGACAAGCTGAGCGTGGTCGTGTGTTTGGCTCTGATGAGCCTTTTATAAGAAGAGATTGTTTATTTCATAGGCAGTGGGAAGGCAGGCAGGGCTACAAACAGAATTGTAATCGGATCTCTTCTTATACACCATGTGACAGGTTCTATAGGAGGTGGGGAGGGACTAAGGACAAGCACTTAGGAAGCACAGATGATGGGGATGTGGGCCTCATCTGCAGTATTGTACGGTGAGAGATGAAGCAAATCTATTTCAGAGATACTTGTCATTGTTTCATTCCGTGAAAAAGGCCAGTATTCAGTCATCAGAGCTATTTAGATTTATTGTGTATTTCATTCCTAACATGATCAGGACCTGGAGTAACATGTAATGACATACTGCACCCAGTTTGTAAGAACACACAGATTACTTGGGAAGAGAACAAAGATAAAAGCAAAATACCATAATTAAATATAAAGGGGATGTCATAGTGAACTGGTATAATGTCAGTTAAAACTGCTAGGAGAATTAGAGACATTGCCATTACCAAGCACATAGCATCCTCCAAATATTTCAGGGAAAAAGAGCTTCAAAATAATAGCACTAGACATGGTAGCATTAGACATGGCTCACATTATCCTTCTGGTTGAATGAATAATGAATTGATTCTCTTTTTCAAACAACAATTGGGGGGGGGGGGGTTAGCAACAGCTCCGATATTAACATCTTTTGGCTGCTCTTGTAGAGGACCTGAGCTCAGCTCTCTGTATCCATTTGGTGGTTCATAATTGCCACTTCAGTCCCAGGGTCTAATACCTTCTTCTGCTCTTCACCGGCACCAGATGTGCAGGGAGTGTATCCACAGGCAAAACAATCAAGCACATAAAATATCAACTCTTAAAAACAGCAACAACAAGACAAATTGGCCGTAAGAATAGGTGGGTGTCCTGTTAGCAATGAGGAATCCAAGGAAAGCAGATCTTCAGATAGCCAAGGGGCATCTGACTTCAGAAAATTGTATTATCAAAGCACCTATGTGAAGATAGGTTATGAAAAGCAAGGCGGGCATCTTAAAACTTGGAACACTGGGCAGCTCTGGAAGACATTTAGTAAGCTTCATTATTGTGTGTGATTGAGACATAGGCCTTCAACACTGCAAACTGAAACCCCACACAAGATTAAAAACAGAGGTCTCATACCACTGACTGTAGCCTCCAAAGGCTCCGAAGAGATATTTGATGGGTTCTTAGGGATACAAAGGAGAATGTCTTTCAGAGAAAAAGGGAAAGACCTCTGAGCACAGTAAAAGGAGAAACACAGGAACCCAGGACCAGTTAAAAGCCCTGTTGTCAAAGTTGATATGTGAGACGAGAGCCGAACTATTACAAAGACACTACTAATTCCCAACCCTGTGAGTTATATTTATGGTCTTCCTGCCTAAAATGCAGGTATGCTATGGAGATGGAGCCAGTTGGTTTCAGCAGTTGGGGAAGAAGGGATGAGCAGGCAAATGACTACACAGGCGCAGCCCTTACCCCAAATTAGACATGAGAAGGAAAAAAGATTAGAAGACATTCCTTAGGTGACAGCGTCTATTTAAAACACTCATCTGAAGTAGGCAGAACAGCGAAAGGACTGGCTACAAAAGCAAAATGACAAAGCTCCTGGAGAAAAGAAGCTGAGTTGAGCTTCTTGGGGAGGGGGGTGGGGCATGATACTTTCTAGAAGCTATTCGTGACCTGAGGAACAGTTCTTGGACGTTGGACGCTGCTCATCTATTGTTTTTCTTTCTACTTAAGGGATTGTTAGAGCAGAGAACAACCAGTGTGCACCTGTTCCCTGCACCTCCGAACGTCTTCCTGGTGTTCACTGTGTGTCAAATAGTTAGGTCCCTAAGGACCTAATATGGTCATCACGTCTCCAGCATTGTACTGGCAGACAACCTGCCTCTAATGTCTCAAAGAAAGAGTGCCAGACTTGACCACAGTCTTCCCGGAGTCTTTCTAGTTTAAATTAACTGCCTAACTTCTGTTCCCTTCGTCTGCACCCAAACTTCGCCCACGAGTACTCTCGCCCTCTCAAGTGGTCACAGCTCGGGATGGTACAGTATTCCACAGTGGGAAGTGTGTGGAAGGGAAAGACGTGTTTTGGACTTTGAGGGCGTCCTTTCCAAGGAATTTGAGGACACCCCAGAGTGCGTACGATCCCTGCCACACCCGTCCAACCCTCCGCCGCTCCCTGTCGCGAGGGACCCGCCTCCGCGGATCTGAGCCTGCCCTGGACTCCTGGCCCACTCTGGATTTCTCTCGGGGGCGTGGCAGGGGCGCGGCAGGGCGTGGCCACCGAGGGTGTGAGCCCCACCCCCGTGCCAGAGCGCAAGCGCGGGCTGCAGCGGGTCAAGATGGCGGCAGCGGCGGCTGCGGCGGCGGCAACTGAGCAGGTCTGTGAGCCTGCTGAGGCCGAGGGCTTCGGGAGCGGGATGGCCTGGTCGTCCCCACGGAGGGCGGGGATGAGGGCCCGAGGGCCGGGCTGGGGCGGCGAGGCGGGGTGGCAGGGCGGGGCGGGGCGGGGCGGGGCTGGGCGGCGGGAGCTGTCCGCAGCCAAGATGCTGGCTAAAGGCCGGGCGGGAGCCTGGACAGCAGCAGCTCCAGGCCGGTGAGGGCAGCTGTCCCTTGGCGGGAGTGACAGTCTCTGCCCTGCGCAGCCTGCGCCTGGACGTCTCTCTCCGCACCCAGCAACCGTGCGGATAAAAATAACGTCTACTGAGGCTGGGAGACTGCAGCCAAGTCATGGTCAGCTGTTGCCTGGTGTGGATTGGGGCCAGATCGTGTTTCTGCCATGCCCGATGTGCACACAGCCCAGGTTGCCCCTCCCACTTTGCTTTCTCGGAGATTCAGTCACCAACATAAAACTGACCCGTGTCCAGTGGGCTTAGGATTACTTTTAAGAAATGTATTATCAAATATTTCCTGGTCCTCCTTGTAAGCCTAGAATAGTTTAGAAGGCGTCCCCTCAAATAGCAAGATGTACTTTAGCATGTGCATACGTGTATGTGTGTGAAATGTGTGAATGCATGCCCATGTATGTAGCTGCCAGAGTCACTTTATAATCAAAACGATTTTTTAGTCACTTCTTTAACGTTGTTTCCCTTTTAAAATAACTAGTCAGATAGCTTCTCTTTAAACGTCCCATTCTTCAACATCATTGATTTTTTAAAAAGTGAGTCGAGTTGCCAATACTTAATTGGCTTTGGGGAATTTTTTCTTAGGTGGCTAACATTTTAGAGATCTGTTGTATATGTTCCCGGAGGACTCATCTAAGGGGTAGAAAAAATAGACATGAACTCTTTTCTAGTGCCTAAAAGTCAAACGGCCAAACAACATCAAACAGTCAGCTGTCGACAGTCAGCTGTTTGACAGGCAAGTGCAGAGTCACAACAGAATGTCAAAAGCTAAAAGTCACAACAGAAGCTAAAAGGGGGCAACGTGAACTGTGGGGCTGAAGCCATTCCCGGCTTTTCCTAGTTTACACCGTAGCTAAATCATCCTCTGGGGTAGGTAGGGCTGTTGTTGTGCGCATGCGTCTTGATGCTCTGAGGGTCTGTGCCGACCATTAAAAGGCTACAGTCATCTGTTCATGTGGCTGCCCTAATGCCTCATGAGCAGGACTGTCTGGTCCTGAGAGCCTCGGGCTTAATGACCTGCTTTCCTCAACTCTATATTTGAACAGGGGGACTTGCTTCTGTGCTTGGGGTCCCACAAATTATGTGACCTGTTCTGTTTGGAAGTCATGGTAGATGACTTTGTGTCAGTCACTGGGTCCTGGCAGTTCTGCCACTTAAAGCTTCTCCCCCAGCTTCATCTCCAAAGCCAAGGAAATGAGGTGGCATCTTCTCCAGCCCTTCTCATATGGGACATGATTTCACGTCCATGCAAATGTCTTCAGTAGGGGCTGGCAAGTTGGCTTGGTGGAGGAAGGTGCTAGCCACGGAGCCTGACAACTTAAGTTCCTGAGTTCAATCCTCAGAACCCACATGGTGAAATAAGAGGACCAATTCCCAAAAGTTGTCCTCTGATCTAAACACACACACACACACACACACACACACACACACACACACACACTAAATAAAAGAATAAAGAAAGAAACGCAAAAGAAGAGGAAGATTGGAGGAGTGGAAGGGGGAGAAGGAAGATGAGGATGGAGGGGGAAGAGGAGGGCACCAGCGGCAGCGGCAGCAGCGTTGGCGGCAGCAGCAGCAGCACAGCACCTCAGTAGTTCTGCACCGCCCCAGGATAAAGCCCATCTTCTGTACAGTGGTGCTTATGTTGTCCGCATCTCTCACTTCATTTCCCCCTTCACTCATGTATCTATCCCTCCTCAGTTTATTCCCTCATTCCCTCAGACCTCCTTTCCTGCATTATCTGAAAGAGCCTGCTTATCTCTGTCAAGTGTCATTTAACCTTGAGTATGCGGAAACATGCGTCTTACGCTCAGCATCTGCCAGTGACTCCTGAACACTCGAGTCTCTACCCTGCTAAGAGCTGTCTCAGCCTGGCTCCGCTTTCCACCTCTTTTCTCCCAGTGTTGCCAGATCTCACCCATTTGCTCCTCCCACTTTCCTAACAACTCCAAAGTGTCTCAACTGCTCCTTTTGAACTCTGAAGCACATATTGCCTATACTACTGATTTTGGCACCCGGACATACAGAGTGTGTGTCATATAACACACAATGCAGGTCTGTAATACCTAAGATAAGGCTCATGTCCTCCTATCTCATGCTCCTACTTATTGTGATAGTGTTTAAGCATGCAGTTCTTAGTATGTGCCTCCTGCAATGTGAACTGTCTCAGAACTCTGAAAAATATGGAAGCTGGGCAGCGCCCATTTCTGCTGCTGCTTCTGTGTTCTTATCACATGACTGCTTAAAGTCACTTAGCTGTGGTCAAGCTCAGAAGTTCCCAAGCTTTCTGATCCTAGATTATATTTGTACTCTTAAATACCTGTTGATATTTACCATATTAGAAATTAAAACTGAGAAATTGTGAAAGCATAGGAATGCCCAAGCAAACATTTCATTAACTCTTAGAACAATCACGCTGTCATAAATGGTCACCTAGTCTCTGAAAACACCATTATTCATTCAAAAGAGTGGCAGAGAGAAAACAAATATTATTATTACTTTTAAAATGTGTCTGACATTTCAGACCTTGAAGAGAGTTCAGTTGGCACCCCCAAACATACATACTCATGCGACTGCCCCTGAACATTTTGAAAATTGATGGTCTAGAATAATGTAGTCAGTCTTTAATTGGTTGAGTTACAAGTAGCAATCTGTGTCAGCCATTCCAAATTCTTTTCACATAAATGAAAATATGTAAGTAAAAATTTAGTAAGTCTTAGTAAAAACAAGAATACCCACTGCAATATGTGCACATGCCAACTCTGCCCAGAAGCTGGCTGTGCCCACATTGACACTAGGATGACGGAAAGCAGAGGGAGCGCGTCCTGTGTGACAGCAGCCTTGACGTCTACGGTTCAGCCTGGCTTGCGGTGTATTCGTGGAACATCTGTCAACAACCAGTTCTGCTTTCTTTAATTGTGAGCTTGAATTTAATAAATACATCAACAGAGAATGTAGGTGTTCCATTCTCTCTTGTTTTGTTTTAGCAAAGTTCTAATGGGCCAGTGAAGAAATCAATGCGGGAGAAGGCTGTGGAGCGAAGGAATGTTAACAAAGAACACAACAGCAACTTTAAAGCTGGCTACATTCCTATCGATGAAGATCGTCTCCATAAAACAGGGTTGAGAGGGAGAAAGGGCAACTTAGCCATCTGTGTGATTATCCTCCTCTTTATCCTGGCTGTCATCAATCTACTCGTGAGTATGTGGGCAGAGTATTAAGTTACCTTGGGGAATTTTTCATCTTTTCCAGTGAGATCTGTTGAAATAACCAGGCTAGCTAAAGGATACAACAATTATATTTTTATTTATTATAAGGGGAAAACTCACAAAACAGGAAACGAGAAATCCAAGCACAGCAGTGTCCCGTGGGAATGGCGCGGGGGGCGGGGGGAGAACCTGGCCCGTGCACAGGTTTTTCCTGGGGTCCCAGAAAACCACACCTTAACTGGGCTCCACCTCTTAAAGATAATTGACTAACAAGGTTTTCCCCATCAGAGATCATGGATTTTGCTTGTGTACTGTGTTCTGGGACAGTCTTGTCTTCTGCTTTTCTATACTGTTTTATCTCCTATTGGACTTTAGTTAATGCTTTAACATAAGAATCGTAATAGGCTTCTCTCCAGTCCCACAAAACTAAGTGAAGAAAATTTAAAAAAACTCTTAATAATATAATATCCATATATTAATCTCATCTAGAAAAATATTGGTGGATTATCCCTTTAATGGAGTTGTCTTTACTAACAACTGTGTAAACTTAGAGGAAGAGAACTTCACTGCAACCTCGTTGCCTTTTTCCTCTCCTAAAGAAATACAACTTCATTCAATTTTTCCTATATGTTGATTTTAAAACATAAGCACTCTGGTGGCCCTGAAAGTCTGTGTCTGGTAGCCTCAGTCCGCAGTGCTGAGATCTGAAGGCTCCGCCAAGCCCATTCTCACCGAGGGGTCGAGCCCTGGCCTGCGCCTTCCCAGCGTAGCTACTGTTTTGGGGAGGGGGCTTTTTAATATGAGATTGTAACTCTGGCCTTTAGCAGTGGAGCCTGTGGCACCATCAGTGAATGGCACCATCTGTCCAGAGTGAGCCACGGATTCTCCTCCACTGCCTCCCATGCTCTTGAGCCTTCATTTGCACTCCATGTACTTCCAAAGCATCTGTGTCTATACCTCACCACGAGAAGAGCTGGCATGTGCCTTAAGGAAGGCACCAGAAATAACTTCACTGGGAGTGTGCACTCTGAATTTATTGTGTCTTATGCATTTGCTTTATTGGAGATTTCTGGCAAGGATAGTAAAATTAAGACATTTCTGCCCTCTTCTCTAAAAAATTCAACTTCAAAGTAACAGTGTCAGAAAAAATACATATATTTGAAGGGAGAGAGAAATGGCTGAAATCCTAAGGCATAAATTATGAAGACAAATGAGGAGGAAAAATGGCAGATAACTTCTCAGAGTCTTAAGACAGGTCACACGCGCTGGAGGTGCAGGTCGGCGGTTAAGAGCACTAGCTGCTCTTGCACAGGGCCCTGGTTTGGTTTCTAGTACCCACATGGCAGCTCACAACAGTACAGTTCTAGAAGATGTGATGTCCTCTGCTGGCCTCTGAGGACACTGCATGCATGTGGTACACAGACAATGCATGCAGCAGAACAGCCATTCACGTGAAATAGAAATAAACAAATCTTTTTTAAAAGTAAATATCAACCTGCATGGGTGAGTGGGCAGATATTAGAAAAACTGAAGCTCTTTCATAGGGTTCTACAAAATCAAAGTGTCAGCCTGGGAGCTTTCTGATAAAAGGAGATTTGGAAAGTGAGAACAGAGAGAAAGGAATCAAATAAAATGAATTAACAAAATTCTCCAAAGCCCAGTGACATGGTACATACCTTTAATCCCAGCACTCAGGAGGCAGAGGCAGACAAATCTCCATGAGATCAAGGCCTGGCCTGCCTGTTCTACACAGTGAGTTCCAGAACAGCTAGGGCTACAAATCTTGTTGCAGAAAAGAAAGAGAGAAAGGTAGGAAGAAGGAAGGAAGGAAGGAAGGAAGGAAGGAAGGAAGGAAGGAAGGAAGGAAGGAAGGAAGGAAGGAAAGGAAAGGAAGGAGAGCAAGAGAAAGAAGAGAGAGAAAGAATGGGGGAGAGATGGGAGAGAAGGAAAGAAGGAAAAGAGAAAAGAAAATTCTCTAGAAAAATTGAAACCATTCTGGGTTCAGTGTGATATATTTTAAGAGAGAGGGCAGCAGAGGCAGAGAAACAGACAGATCATGCTATCACTATATCCAGTTTTGAGAAAACTGGAAATAAAAGATTCAAAACTTCCTAGAGAGGAGAAAAGCATGTTGTGTAAGATGAATCCAAAAGCAAATTGGCCCTGGGCCTGTTGTGAGCGTTAGAAACAACAAGGTAATAAAGCCTTTGCCTTCAGAGCTCAGAGCTCAGGTCAGAAACATGTCTAACCAGATCATCCCACAAATGTGAGGAATTGCAGACAGTGTTTTACCATATATGTGCTCCAAACAGCCACTGGGCTGCCAATAGAAAGCTCTACAGCAAGCACTTCCAAGGTAGAGATACAGGAAGCTGGGGCATCTCACGTGGGGGAAAGCAGGAGAGGAAAGGAAAGTTCCCAGTTCCATCACATGGGCAGCCTAGAGACTGGCTGTTCTGGATGAAGTGAAAAGGCCAGGTCCAGGAAAATAAACCAGAAGAGAAAAACAGAGCTGACATCATCTGAGCAGCTCAGTAAACGTGTCTCTCTTTCAGATTACCCTTGTCATCTGGGCTGTGATTCGCATCGGGCCAAATGGCTGTGACAGCATGGAGTTCCACGAAAGCGGTCTGCTGCGGTTCAAGCAAGTGTCGGACATGGGTGTCATCCGCCCGCTTTATAAGAGCACAGTGGGAGGAAGGAGGAATGAAAATCTGGTCATCACTGGCAACAACCAGCCAGTAAGTTTCCCCACTAAGGAAGTGTGTGGATGGTAGAGAGGTATAGACAGTATTCCTCATGAAAACCTACAGTTGAGTACTGGAAATACTATCTTCTTGTTTAAATTATGTATTATATGCACAAGCATATCCACATCTATAAATACCCAATGGCCAATAACATTTAGCTGTACAATTTCACTAGAGTTAGGTACTTACTGTTCTAGATGGTTTTTCCCCATAGGAAGCACTGACTGATGTAGTTGGTGTAAGAGCATGTAGGTCACTGTTTACTCTCCCATGTGACACAGCCATTATAAAAGCACCTTCCCAGGTCAGAAAGTCCTGGTTCCCGGAATCCGGGAGAGAAATGCTGCCCAGTGGCACACAGGCCCAGTGGCTGCCAAAACACAGACTTTAAACTAGATGAACCTCAGGGTGTTTCCTCACCTCCGCAGTGGCCATCTGGGGCCCAGCCCTGTTCCTATGACCTGTGTTTTTGTGCAGTGGGTCTTATAACAGCAAGGGAGGGTGCAATAGCCAGTCTTATGGACAGGTGCAGTTAAAAGAATTTAAAGTCTGGCACTTACTGTCCTTTTTGTTTCTTAGCCTTACTGTTTTGTAGTGTTCTAAAAATAATAGTCTTCGTGAACTTTGTTTGTACATTCTTTGAAAAGATACTCACAATAAAGCATTTTTCTGAAGATTGTTTTTCAGCAAGGGACAACCAAACTGAGCGTAGAAAAGAACAAAACATCTATCACCAGTGACATTGGAATGCAGTTTTTTGACCCAAGGACACAAAATATCTTATTCAGCACGGACTATGAGAACCATGAGTTCCAGCTGCCCAGCGGAGTGAAAAGTCTGAACGTTCAGAAAGCGTCTACTGAAAGGGTATGGTTATTCTTTCAGCATTGCTAGCGGGGAATTTGTCTGCAGCTATTCTCTGGGGGAGGGTTTAGGCTGCCTGCGAACACAGCCTCCAGACATCCAAGGGCTGCTTCTAGCCCTGCCCTTAGCCCGCCTGAGTGCTAGTAAGTCCTCTCTTTGTGTTAACTCCCACAATTATAAAACTGCCCTTTATAGCCCATAGCAAGAACTTTTACTTCTCTGTGACAATAATTCTCACCTTAACTGACAAACTCTTTTCAGCATGTGTTTTCATCTTTAGATTACCAGCAATGCTACCAGTGATTTAAATATCAAAGTTGATGGGCGTGCAATTGTGCGTGGCAATGAAGGCGTGTTCATCATGGGCAAAACCATTGAATTTCACATGGGGGGTAATGTGGAGTTAAAGGCTGTGAGTATTGCTTTGTGTATGAATTTAAGAAATTATTTTGGAGTAGTTTATAATTACATGTTGAATAATATATAATTGTAGCATGAATAATAAAAACCCAGAGTCAGATTTTGGAGTTCAACCTGAAGGTCAGAAAAGCAAAATAGCCATCCGCTGGCTCTTACCTCTACCTCAGTCCGAAGTGGTAATCCTCCCTCCAGGAATCTCAGACTGAGACTGTGTGTGAGAGCTGTCTCCTCCCATCTTAGATCCCTCTCTATTGCTGATAAAAGGCATGCACCACTACTGCCTGGTTTCTATTTCAACCCGTGTGGCTTCTGGGATTAAAGGTGTGTGTCACCACTGTCTCGTCTGTAAGGCTGACCAGTGGGGCCGTTTTACTCTCTGATCCTCAGGCAAGCTTTATTTATTAAAATACAAATGAAATATCACACATATAATTACTAAAAATTATTTTTGTCATGATGAGATGTTTCAAATGGATTGTAAAATAAAAGGTTATAAAGTAATTAGTAAAATATTTCATTTCTTTCAGAACATGTGCATGTTTATAAAATCTGAAAGGATGTAGAAAAATGTTAACAATATTTAGCTAAGAGTGATAGAATAACAGATGATTTAATTTTTACTTCTGCTTGTTTGTATTTTTTATATTATTTTAAAGGGCAGTTGACACTAAAGGTCGGAGGAGTGAGTCTGAGCCATTTGTGTCCAGAATATACCTAAGTTTCTGAATCTTCTATCTGCCCACCAGAAAATGCAAACACTATTCTGCCTTGTCCATGTGACAAATCTTAAAATCATCTGAAGTAGTCGTACATACTAGTTTCTAGTATTGAAAAGATACTTAACTTTGTAAGTCAGTTGATATCAATAGCTATATTTAAAGTATATAAGCTAATCATTAGCAATAATTTTGTCAAACTAACTTTTACATTTTATTTTTAATGATCATATAATATACATATTTATGGGGTATATTTATGTTTTTATTCATGTACTAATGATCAGATTTGAGAATTAACATACACATCATCTCAGGTATCTGCCACCTCTCAGATTAAGAGCATTCAGAATGGTCTCTCCTGACTATTTTTACCTCTACAAACTGTTAACTTAGTCACCCTATATTACAATGTATTGAACACTGTTACAGTTTTAAAAAAGAACACTTAAATGACCACAAGATGGCAGCATGGAAACACAATTTGAAATGGATCCTTTACAACTTGGAACTTTATTTCAGAATAATATTGAGTGCTTTATTCTGAAAATTTGAATGTTTGCCCAGTAAAATCTATGCAGATACGCCAAAACAAAATAAACTCAGAAATATGAAATGGTTCTCTTCCAAGCATTTCAGACAAAAGCTGCCATTCGGTCTGTATCCAGCAGTACCCTCCTGCTGTTTTACTGCCAGCTCCCATTGATTGAAGCCCCTCCCTAAAGGGACGACTTTCATGCTTACAGCTGGAGGGCACTCTATAAGAACACGCCAGTTGCCTAGATAAGGCTGGCACATGGCAGTATTTAGTAACTATTTGTAATGTGAGGGAAGAGAAGAAGGGAGCTGGGAGAGGAGTAGAAACTTAGTGATCCCTAAAAGAAAGGGTCTCGGGAGGCTGACATGGCTCAGTTGGTGAAGTGCTTCCAAACCATAGTGTGGACCTGCCTTCAGAACCCAAATAAGATGGCAGTGGCGTGTGCCCATATTCCTGGTTCTCAGGATACAGAGGCCGCTGGGTCAGACAGCCCTGCCTCCCTGCTGAGCTCCAGTTCCAGTGAGGGAAAGACCTCACCACATAAAGTAGGAGAGCCATTTACAGACACATGTTCAACCTCTGACCTCCATATGCACACACGCACACACACACACACACACACAGAGAGAGAGAGAGAGAGAGAGAGAGAGAGAGAGAGTCTTAAGAGCCTACAGTATAAAATGACTCTGTAGCTACGAGTTAAAAGAAGAAGCCTTCAGTTTCTTTGGAAGTCTGGTCTAATAAATTATATAGTTTTAATCTTTAATTGAATTTCTATTAACTAAAATTAGTTTCCTATAAGAGAACACCCCCCCATATCAACATTAGTAACTAAAAAAACAAAATCTCTGGAGTCAGAAAGTGAAATTTACCCGAGACTGTCCCCATCAGTCACACTGTGCGAGGGAGGTGATTTGACTAGTGTTTGCATATTTGTTGACTCACAGTCACTCTTGAATCCTCCGTGTGTTTGGCTTTGCGATGGCCAAGGTTGTTCTGATGGTGACTTTACTCTCCTGCTGCTCCCCTTCCCCTTGATAGTCCACAAGTTTTGTCTAGTTTAATAACTTTCTTCTGTGTCCATTTTGTAGAGGTAGCTAAACCATATTCCCATCCTCCTAGGAAAACAGCATCATCCTCAATGGAAGCGTGATGGTCAGCCCAGCGCGCCTGCCCAGTTCCTCCAGCGGGGACCCGTCGGGGAGTGGCGACTGGGTGCGCTACAAGCTCTGCATGTGTGCAGACGGCACGCTGTTCAAGGTACAAGTGACAGGCCACAACATGGGCTGCCAGGTGGCAGACAACCCTTGTGCAAACACTCGTTAGAAGATCCACCTCGGGTCAGTGTGTTCCGATCTCAACTTGATCTGTTCTTTGTAAGAATGCATGGGAACCATGTTTTTACAGAGTTTGCGATAACCTGTAATTATTTTGACTGGGGAGCACCACTGTGTGTATTATGTACTCTCCGTATTTAAGGGATTTTTGAGTGCCTAAATTCTAATATGCTTTAAGTTGCACTGATACAAAAGTGACAGTTCTCTAAAATAATTATGAGAAATTAATAATATCAAAAGTAATCTTGGAAGTATTTTAATATCTTTTGACTAAAGGACAAAGGACTGAAGAGGTAAAATTGTCAGTAAGCCTTTGGTTATTTTTAATTAGGGGAGAGATGTTTGGAGGGCACAGTGTCACTGTCTGTGCTCTGTCCTTGACTTTTAAGGGGGAAGGCACATGTTTTTGCATTAACCCAAAGCCACATTTTCACAAACAAGTCACTGAAGAACCTTCCATATGTGAGCTGGTAAGAAGCTATGTTTCCTTAGCTTTGCACTAAAGAAAATACTCTGTCATGGAATGTTTACTTGAAATAATGGTACATGTAAGAACCTGAGATGTGTAAACATTAAAACCCAATCCCAGTTCTCGCTGTTCACGGTGACTGTTGCTGTCACCACCGGGCCTCTTCTTCCCCAGTGCTGTCCTGCACATTGTGTGCACAATCTCCAGGTCTCACTGCACCTCTCTCAGTAAGTGCTTCAGTTCCAGCTTCACCCATCAAGAAACCGAAAGTCAGAGAAGTTGTGGAACCTGCCCCACACTGCATAGGAAAGGAGGACTCGGGATTGGAAGTCAAGTACACTTCTGAACTAGATGAACTTGATTCCAAATGTGTTCCTGTCTTTTATACTCTACACTGAATTTTCAATTATTTAAAACTCTCAGAAGATGGAAAAAGCCTAATTCCTATTTACCTAATAGGTAAAAATCAAACATGTGTGCTATTCTAGTTAAAATACTAACCTATTAGCAAAACATGACCAATCACTGTCAGATTTTTAACTATCTTGAGCCAATTCCAAGTTGTGTTTCAACAGACAGATCCGCTTGGTCTGCTTGCCATATGGGCGCACCTGAATGAGTTGCAGAGAGGTCAATATATTTTCCCTTAAGCCCCAGGAAGCTGAGTGGGAAGCGGGGAGACTAGGCCTCAGCAGGCCCCGCTGCCCCTGCATTTCCTCCAGTGTCCCACACCAGCTCCATCCTTTAGATGTAACAAGTACACAGTAGGACAAAGGGTGCAGCAGCCGGAGGTGATGCAGGCGCTTTCAGCTAAGGTGTAAGACCTTTATCTCTGCTCCTCGTCTCTCTGTCTCATTTTAGCTAGTTACAGCCCTCAAGCTACTTGGTTCTTAATGTAGTTTATACTTGGTCTGAAAGGAATTTTCTGGTATTACCAAGATACATGGGATGAGGACCCAGAACACATAGCTGTAAAGTAGACAGCAGGGAGATATGATGGACCTAGCTACACAGGCTGACACTTGCATTCTGTCATGGTCACTTAGAATGGCATGGATAAGAAAATCAATATATAAAACAGTGTGTGTTCAATATTGTCACAGTTTTGTCAAATGGAAAAGCTGAATACCTTATAGATTGTGGACTCAGGCTGAGGTAAGAATTGAATTGAGACCTGAAACTAAGTGCAGGTTTTAGATGTAAAGAAAGAGAGTGATTTATACCTCTGGATATATTCAAGTATTGTTTAATAACTAAAAAATTATGTTTGGTGTTCTCATTTTCAGCTCAGTGTATTTTTAAATTGTGCATTCGTTATGTATTCTCTTTAAATTTGTTTTGAGTATTTCTTTAAATAAGTATTTTTACTAAAACCACAGAACACTATATTACTAAGTATTATTTACTAAATACAATTCATGACAAAAATGTATTTTTGCATTTCCTTGAGAAACACTTGTGTTTCAATATGTCTCCATTGAGCTCTTTGCTGTGGGAGGGCATCCTGGTGTTCTGTGGAGACTGGGTACGGCGTTTTAGATACACGGCAGGTGGACCCACCCACAACCTGGAAGCTCTGCTGAGGAGCCAAGCAAGACCAAGTCCTCTTGGTGCACAGCGAGGCCACGCTGCTCACGCTGGCCGCCAGGCGGCGCTGCCTGCTCATCTGTTCATTTCTTCTGTTTGAACGGACTACAAGGAGAGGTCCTGCTGCAGTGGTCTCACGGGAAGCAGATGCAAGAAGAAAACATACAAACATTTCTTTGAGTAAGGACAATGTTTTAGAGGTGGTTTTCAACGCGAAGAAGCAGAAGAAATAAACATAAGTTTCCTTAGAGACTGTCCAGTGAACAGGGAGGAAAATACACAACCCAAAGCAGGACCTGGCAGCCATCTTCTGCAATCCTTTAAAATATACTGTATTGGTAATCTTTTTGCATTGCAACAGAAGCAAAATAAACCTCGTGTGATAGTTTTAATGATGGAAGAATTTCTGCCTGGTTTTGACGAGTGTTTCTGAGGGGTTAGAATGATGGTGTTAAACTTGAAGAGGAGACCACTGAAGGGCTGGCTGGTCACTTACACTTTTGAAAGATGTAAGAGGACCAAAGGTTACAAACCCTGCCACACCAAAATAACCCTATACTGTGTTTCAGATTGATGACCTCTGTTTACAGTACAGTTCTGTGAACTTTGCTATCAGTTTCTTAATGACTTTATTAAGGAGCTTCTACTTTAACACAACACAGATTCTAAATATAGCTGGAGACTGGGCCTCTGTGATCTGTTTATGTGGCCGCTCTGGAGTTAGAAACCTGCGCATTTCTGGATGAAACAGTCTCATCTTCTATGCCTTCCAAAAGGCTTCCCCCCAGTGGTCCAGGAAAGGGTATTCACCCACTAATGCAAGAGCCGGGAGATGAAAGGGTGGGGGCTGGCTGCAGGGCTGGGGCACGTGGGCGGGGCCTCAAGGGACAGATCTAAAATCCCCACATGGCTTGATCAACTGGAGACAGAGCAGTTAGAGACTTCCTGAGGATCCTGAGGTAGGCCTGGGGCAGAGTCCTGCCCTCCTCGTGTCTCGTTACCCGGAGAGCCCCATATTTGATTCTCTTTTCCCACTTTCTTACAGAAGAATTCATCTCTAGTTTGTCCTGTCATCTTCTCCGTCTCATTCTGATGTGCGCATGCCCCAGTCATTTCTAACTGCTTCCTCATACTTCAACTTGAATCAGTCTAGATAAAGACTTAACAGTCTTAGTTACAGACTTAATCACCTGTACCTTCCCCACAGTTCTCACTGTTTCCTTCTGGGGCAGGGGTTGCTTTTGATTTTGCTTTTGCCTCACACATAGATACTTGTATGTATTATAAATAATGTTCCTTAACATTAATCCTTTCCTTTCTTCCTTTTTGTTTGTTTGTTTGTTTTTTGAGACAGTTTTTCTCTGTAACAGTCCAGGCTGTCCTGGAACTCTGTAGACCGGGCTGGCCTTAAACTCACTGAGATCCGCCTGCCCCTGCCTCCTGAGTGCTGGGATTAAAGGCATGTGCCACCACCACCCATTGGAAATAAAATTATTCTAGTCTTCTTTTTTTCAATGTGAATCTAATCATACATCAATCTCTTTACCTTGAAAAGGGCCAAATTATAAAAATCTTTTACTTTCATTCCCTCTTCCAACCCCATCACTTCCTTCACTGTTACAAAGGAATGAGCATATTGTGCACATTTATGATAAATTTATTTTTTGCTAATATTACTTTAGGTTAGCATCCAGTTGTGTGTTAACGGTGGCAGCTTTAGTGTTGAAACACATATCACTATGACTAGAAAAGTGAGCTTGGTGTCTGGTATTGCATAAGGGGTATATAATAAATTACTCCTTACTCTAGGTAGGGCACCTTTGCAGTTTGTGTACCTAAATTTAGATGCCCTCTGAGATATGGGAGAATTGACCTCCTATGAAATAGACGTTTAGAAGTTACAGCAAAAATGCCCTTCATTCTGTGCACTCATTCATGCAAAGAGCACAACCCAGTGACAGGCTCCAGAACACTAAGCCTGTTCTAAGTTCTAAGTGAAACATGGGTGGGGGAGATTCTTTCCCTCTTTTGGCTTTTTGTTTGAAAGACACAAAGCAGAACGCTAACACTGTGTGATGGCGTTGATACTATCAGATTGGCTGGTACTGTGCGTTCATTCAGTATTTGCTGAAAACAAAGACAAAATATTGGCTAACTCAAGAAAGAGGGGTTCGGATCATAGGAATTGAGTGAGACTTGAAAGTGCAAGACGCGCACAGAGGGCATTGGCACTGACCCTGGATTAGGGGCAGATGGGAAACTCCTTTAGTGTGAGGCGGACACACATATGCCCTGCCTGGCTACATCCTGCAGTTACCCCACACAAATCTGTCAAACTTAGCGCACCACACTAGCTAGGCTATGGGAAGTTCAGAATGCCAACTTGGGGATTCCGACTATAGGCAATTAAAGGAATATTTCAAAATTTCGAAGAAAAAATCCACAAGGGAAATGGCATTTTTGAAAAGACAATCCTTTGGAGTTATCTACAATGTGTGTGTGGGTGGGGGAGCCAGGGCAGGAAGCTCAACAAAGCTATTCCAGTACTTCAGATGAGACCAGAAAGGAATGGGTGATGTGTTGCTGAGAAATGTTATTTGTACTCTGGTTTTGTCTTCAAGGAGTTGAGCTTAAAACAAATCTCTAGAATCCATTTGCCCCCCCCCCCCGTTGCAGTCCCTTTGCTAGATATATTCAGCCTCTGCAAATTGTTTCAAAACCTACAGTTGCTCAAGACTGACATGAAAAAAACTTGGCATTCCAATATTTTATGACATCTCCGTGGCTTGGGGAAAGGACACCCTTTTCTTACCACTTTTATTTATTTTGTGTATATTAAAAGGATTTCAAAATGATGTGAAAAGTAGTAAGAGTCGTAAAGGTAAAGCTTATGGTTCTAGTCAGGAAGGACACGAGCGTCCGTCCCATGAGTTGCACTTTCTGTTCGTATGAGGAGTGCTCTGTGGTGTAGCTGTGTGCCGTTCATGTCATAAACCACATGACGGTGTTGGAGATAAGCGTAACAGACTTTGCCCCATGCTGGTGACAAGCGACAGAGCAGAGAAGTTGGGCTCACTCACTAGGAAGCAGACTACGGGCGGGAGAATCCTGGGAAGGCAGTGGAGAGGTGAGGCTTTGGTAAATGTCTATTCTATGAATACCAATGGGAATCTTTCCACAAAATGTACATTCATCTCATTTTACTTTATAGTTACAGCTTTGGGGAGAGCTACTTTTCAGAGGTCAGTTTCTAAGAAATCAAATATTCACTTCTGTTGATAATTAAGAATGCTTCCTAAGTCTTAAGATGGAAATTAAGTTTTCTGCTTTTTATTTGCTTTTTCCATGTTACTTTGAATGAATCAATTTACTTACCTTTTTCCCAGGCATTATGAAAGACTTCTACTTCAGAGTTACTATCGTAGTTATAGGTCTTTGCTTTCGGGGAACAGCGACAAACCCATCAAGAAAAAGCAGTACTTTCCACAATTCTGGGTACCAGCGGGATGGGCATCTTCTGGCAAACTGGTCTTCAACAAGACACACCTCACAGATGACAGAGACCGTGGATAGGAGCTCCCGTTTCTTTCGAGTCCTCTTCCAGTCTCACACGAGAAAGGAATGGCAAATAAAACATCTGGACCTGAGTAGCCGTAGCATATCGGAAATGACCCTCAGCCCACTTGCTCCTTTGCATGCTTTGGAAGTGCTAAACCTCAGCGACAACGCCATGCGCTCCCTCTGGCTGGATCTGCCCTTGGCTCTTCCCTCGCAGCGAAGCGGTGCCCACAGCAGACTGCCCCATCTAAAGGTGCTGCTACTTCAAAGAAATCAACTCAGTGGCACTCCTAAAGGTGAGCACTTTTAAAGAAAGGATGAGACAGAAAAGCAGTATGTGGGGAGCTGGTGTTGTATGTCAACAAGAGTTCTGTATTTTGTTCAGTTACAAGGGGGCAGCTGAAAAAGCAAAGTGGTCTGACCGAGCAAATACAATAAAGGCGTTTCCTAGTGGCGCTGCCGGCCAGAGCGGAATCTACAGTTAGTGCTGCTTAATCTTCTACTTGTCTTACTCCCGTTAATGGTTTATGACTTGGTCAAGAAACCCTGGGACTCCCCTAAGTGCTCCATAATAATCTCTAATGTATTTAGGTTTGTTTGGTTTTGAGGCAGGGTCTCACTGTGTAGTCCAGGCTGACCTGGAATTCCCTATGGAGACCAGACTGGTCTCAAACAAATAGAAATCAGCCTACCTCTGCCTCCCAAGTGCTGGAATTAAACATGAATGTCACCATGCCTGGCTAAGCTATCTATCTTGTTTGCTATATATATTTACTAATATGTGAAAGCCCTGAGAACTAGTGGATACAAGGTATTTTTAATATATAATATAATTCAAATATGTTATTATATTTATAATCTTTTCTTCTTAGAATCCATCTTGCATTTTTAGTTGTCCTCCAAATGTAGACCAAAAATACCATACCACATTATCCTATATTTGTGTGTAAAACTTCCTACTATGAAACCAAAATCAGAATTCCTTGCTGAAGCTTAAGTTGAGTTCTGGAGATGCACCTTCAGTTTTCTGGAACAGAGGAATAAATTTCTGATTCTGAGCCCGAAGTAGGATGTTTCCATGGGTACATACAACATTCTCGGGCTGGCTGGCCCTCCTCTGCCCTTTCTAAGTCTCGCTCCACAGCTGGGGTAGAATTTTATGTTCAACCAAGGCATCAGGGAGTGTGTGTATGTGTGTGTGTGTGTGTGTGTGTGTGTGTGTGTGTGTGTGTGTGTGTGTGTGTATCTGTCTCCCTGACCCCCTGTTACTCAAAGACTAGCCTTTCTCAGTCTCTCAGATTGGTGGAAATCCCTTCTCCTTTCTGCTTCTTCAATGCCCTTTGAGAAAGGCCTAGGGATTCATTCCTCTGAGATTCAGTACTCCCAAACTCCTCTGCCTCATTTTTGCTGGGCACAGTAGCACAGGGCCTGCTTTGCTTTTAGAATGGAGACTACAGGGAGCCACAGGATTAGCAAAGGAGAACACTATCCTAAAATGAATTGAAATGTGACCCTCCCTCCTGAGGACAGATGTGTTCTCCAGAGGGCTTGCAGTTACGGCTGATACCAACTAATTTCACTTCAAGGTCAAAGGCCCAGTATAGACACAAGCTTCTTCCTCTCTGAGGTTAAACTTCTGCCTTCCAGACTGTAAGTGGGGAATGGTAAACGCATAGAGAAAACAGCAGAAAAACAAAGTGAGCCACTCCTGCATCTGGAATTCCGTTAGAGCCCTAGCAAATGACGCTGTCAAGAGAGGAAGGATGCAAACATAGAAAGTCCGTGGAATGTGTGGATCGATTGGAGACATCGCCGTCATTTTACCCATGTCGCTATAATGCTGTAAGCCACGTGCAGTGTGGGGCAGCAATTAAAAGATGTGAAAGGTTGTTTGGAAACCTGAAAGAGATTTGCAAATATTAGTTTTTATTGCTCTCCCGGCACAAATTAAGAACAACAGTATATGTAGAAACAAAGAATTAATTTGCTTCTCTCTACATCTCACGTTGCCTTTGAAAACGTTAAGTCGTTATTGCCATTGAGGGGACCCATAACCTACTACAATCCACGGCAGGGCTGTTGCGTGTCTGTTTAGATGCGCTCTACTCATTCAGAACGAGAATAAATTAGAAACACCCCAGAAGGCAACTCTCAAGCCACTGACCATGCAGCACACTGCGCTTCATAGCCTATGACTTGTGTCTTTAACAGTGACTGTTTATAGGACACTCAGAAAATGTCCTATTTTTATAATGTTGAAACATCATGCTGACTAATCCACTGTCAGGCGTGCTCCTGTGTTGAGTCAGCTGTGACGTCAGCAATAAGCTTCGTGTGGAGGAAACACCCTGCTTCGGTGCTGGGCAACACAAAAGAGAAGCCAGACATGAATGCAACCTTACTGATAGCTCCACCTTCCAGCCATAACTTTGGAATGGTAATAACTTAAAATCAGTATATTGGGTCTTTTTATTACTGTAACAAAATGCCTGAGTTGAACAATTTAAAAAGGAAAGTTTTGCTTTAATTCACAGTCCGGAAGGCTCCAGTCCATGTCAGCTGGTTCTGTTGTTTGGGCCTCTTTTGAGCTGGCAGGAACACATGATAGAAGTGTCTGATTTCACAGTATCAGACAGTGAGAGAGAACAAGAACCCAAAGTACAACAGTTCCCACCAGGGGCATGTCCCCAGTGGCTGCAGACCTCCTGGTAGGCACCACCTCTTGAAGGGTTCACTCATTTCAGTAGCTCCAAGCTGGGGACTAAGCCTGTAATGCATGCCATCCTGGGGCCAGGTGCCCAGGCCATAGCAACCAGTATTTTAGGAGTTGAAATCAATGGAGTCAGCCTCTAAGACCTTCATCAAGTAGGATTTTCAGTAGCTTTCAAGGTAGCTGGAAATGTCCTGGGACAAACACCTCATGCTGGCTCCAGGGAGATTGACAGGTCAGACTGGTATCCCTCATGCTAACCTGCCAAGTTTCAGACTAGAGTGCTGCATTAGAGACGAGGTGAAAGAATAGCTGAGTTTTGAAATGAGAAGAATTAGAAAAGAAAGAAAACCCCATGTCTTATAAAACAAGAGCTTTTTGTATTCTTTTACCTACAGGGACAGCTATTGGGTTTACAGAAATACAAATAACCATTGTTCTCAAAGACAACTCAATTTCTAAAGAAACAAAATGTGCGGACCACATTAAGCCAAGAGAGCAGGACTTTGAGTGACATACACACCTTGGTCACAATTAGGGATGACATATTAAATAAAATGTCTCACCCTGGACCATTTTAGACCCTACTCCAGTTCCTAATACTCTGAACTTGAAGCCATAACTACAGAATGGCGTTGTTGTTGTGTTCTCTGATGACCACACATGAGAAGGCATGCAGAAGTTCATAGTTCAAAGACAGTGTTTACTAAGATGGTGGCTAGACACCCTCTCCTGCCCTTTTTACTTAGGGACTCTAATATGATTTCCAGGAAATAATAAGACTGTGTCTGGCCTCTTAAATACTGGGTGATTAGATTCCACCCCCTCATAGCTCAAGCCATCATCAGAATAAAGTTCCAAAGTTAATTCCATTCCCACAAAGTCACTTCTGACTTTTCCTCTCAGCCCTGAATTCTCCCTGCTTGAAACATGGAATCTAACTGCCATGAGATGTCCCAGTAGTTCCCCGTGCCTTACAGTTTCTGCACACTTGACTCCGCATCATCAGTGGCTCAAAGAAGAAACACATTTCCCCCCATTTAGCTGTGCAGCCTGGATATGTAAATGAGTTACTTGAATGACCTCACTCCATCTTGGGAGACCTTCAACGGTCAAGGTCATTTGTAAGGACCACGCTAGTGCCTTAATAAAACAAAACCTTAATCCTCTAAAATTGGAAGAAGCTTATGACACTCAGTCCCAATTCAGAAGAAATTTACCCTTTTGGGGTATTCGTGGATTGACTTTATGAGGGAAGCTGAAAAAAAAATCTTACATTACTCTGTTTCCTTAATAACTCACCTTTGATAACTCACTTAACATGAAAAGTCATATTTCTGAGAATAATGAGTATACAGGATCAGCAAATAAGTATACACACAGATGCTATCTGAAGCCTGGAATGCAGAGTGAGGTCGTACATAATACCTTAGCCCAGTCAGCCACCTTTGGTGCTGTTGGATTGCCCTGCAGCTCTAATTGTGGGGCCCACCACAGTTTTCTTCTGTCCTTGTCACTTCTTTGTTCAGGTACAATAGAATATCAAAAACTATTTTCTGGCTGGATGGCGGTGGCACACACCTTTAATCCCAGCAGAGGACTAAATGGGAGGCAGAGGCCAGGTGGATTTCTGTGAATTCAAGGCCAGCCTGGTCTAAAGGGTGAGTTCAAGGATAGCCAGGGCTGCACAGAGAAACCCTGTCTCAAAAAACAAGCAAACCAAAAATCTTGTACAGAAATATTTGACAGAGGGAAAAGATAATAGTTCAGGCTGTATAAGGGCAAATACTTATTTCAAAAAACAAAAGCTATTCTGAGTGTCTTCAAATGTTCAGAGTATTTGTCATTTGTGCCATTGCTCTGTTCACAGTTGTGTGGGTCTTTACAGTGTTAGAGGCCCTACCCTTCCTTGTTCTAAGCAGTCTTGGATCTGTGCCCTGATTCTAAGCCATTATGACCTGTAAGAAAACCATCCCCACTATCCAGATACGACCTAGAGATCACTGTGGAAGTTTCTCCAGAACCTTTGGATAATCTGTCTTTCCATTCTTCTCATCATCTCCTCAACCCAGGGAAACTCTGGTTTCTCTCCTGGTGTTGCAAGCTCACTTGAACTTCCTGTTCATTTATATGAACAGAACCATACAATATAGACAGACCTTGACTTATGATGATTCAAACTTAATGATCCTTTGGTTTTACAGTGGTGACTAAACAATACACATTCAGTCCTTTGCATTTTGTTTTTGTTCCCCTGGGGCCTTCGATACATACTGTGGTGTTCTGTATGATACTAGACGGTGGCAGAGTCATGGTTCCCAGTCAGCCTCTGGATCCTGTAGGTAAACAGTCAGTGACTCTGTGTACTGCATTATTACGCTAGGCTATTTGGTGGGTTAGTTATATTAAAGGCATTTTGACGTGATATTTTCAACCTGTGATGGATTTATTAAAATATAAGATCTTTGTTTATCAGGAAGCATCTGCTTACACTTTTTGCTTTATTTCAGCTTCTCTATTTCAGTGCAATTATTTGGATGTTTACTCGCATCATCATATATATTAAATTTTTGTTATTTTTCACTGCTGAGTGTAAGTTCATCATTCACCTGCTGACAGCTAGGCTAGTATGGGGGAGAGGCTCAAGGTGCTGCAATGAAGATGGATGGAAAAAGATAAACCACTAGATAAGCACTAACCAAAAGAAAGGCAAAGGGTGTGTGTGTGTGTGTGTGTGTGTGTGTGTGTGTGTGTGTGTGTGCATATGTTGACTTCAGGTGCTTTCCTCTATCACTTTCCATCTTAATATGTTTTGTGTGTGCGTATGGTATGCATGAGTGCATGCGAATGCATGCTTGTGTTATGTGTGAACCCACATGTGTGTGAACTCATATACATACATGTGTATGTGTGCACATGAAGGCCCAAGTTTGGCACCGAGTACTGTTCTAGTTTCCTACTGCTGCTTTGATAAAATACCCGGTACCAAAAGCAACCAGGGCAAGAAAAGGTTTATCTGGCTTTAACTTTCAAGTCACATTCATTATTGAAGGAAGTCTGGGTAGGAAGTCAGGGTAGAAATCTGGATGCAGGACTCATGGAGGAATCCTGCTTGCTGGCTTGCGTGCAGGCTTATATATAGTGATATTTTATTCGTGGCTTAGTAAATAAAGTTTGCCTGAAGATCAGAGTGCACACTAGTTAGCCATAGAGGCCGGGTGGAGGTGGTCCACGCCTTTAATCCCAGCACTAGAGGAATATAAGGTGGGATGAGACAGGAACTCGCTCTCTTAACAGTCTGAAGACTTCATAGAGGTAAGAGCTCTCTGCTTTTCTGATCTTCAGCTTGAACCCCAATATCTGTCTCTGAGTTTTTATTATTCATGCTACATCTGGTACCCAACATCTACGGTACAAATTCATGAAAAAAAAAGTTTGCCTGTGGCTTTATAGACACTGGCAAAAGCCAAAGCTACATGCGGCCAGAGTCACCACCCTACCTGGTAGGCTTTGCCCGAACTCCATTCTCAGGCTGCTGCCTTGAACTCCAGTCGGGCTTTTATTGCTCTACACAGCAGCAATAAGCGTCACATATTTATCGTTATTGGTGGCAGGTTTGGTGAGAAAATTGGGAATTTTTAAAGGGAAGAGTTACTTAAAAGGGAGAGCTTTTTACCACATTAAAAAATGGGAATCATAATTATGATAGAGAAAGTTAGGTCTTTGTATGATTACATAATGCATGATTTTAAAATGGAACAACTAAATGAAAGAATAATCAACGTAACCAGGATTGACTTTCTGTTAATTAATATTTTAATAATCCTTGCTGGGTTGTTTGGGTTTTTTTTGATAATTCTTGGTTTATCTCTTAAAAAGTTGTTTGATTTGACTGCCAAGGTACGAGTCTTGTAAAAACTTAACAAAACAGATTATAGAGATATTCAGATCTAGACAGAGGAATTTAATGGAGAACCAACTTCAGCAATGCATTATAAGGTTAGAGGGGAACAGCCTAAGATTTTCAAACAATCAACTTTAATATACCCAGTAACCTTAAAGGAATTGCCAAATGATAGAGGTTTTGTACGAAATAATTGGACTCCTGTGTCAATGCTAGATTTAAAGAGATTCAAGAAAGTTGTAGTCTCATGTGGCATGCATACACCTTTTATGAAGCAAATGTTAAACCTGTGGTCAGTTTGTGATAGGATTATCCCTAAGGACTGGATAGACCTGGTTAAAGCTGTTTTAGAATCTGGTCCACAACAGAGCACCTGGTTCAGAGAAGAGGCCAAGACCATTAAACAATGGAGGGAAGCGAGAGGTATGGAAACCTCCCAAGATCAACTTCTTGGAGAAGGAGATTATGCTACTATATAGAAAGGCCATCTTTATATGTTGAATATGCCCTGGATTTATGTAGTGAGCAGCTGCGGGCAGGCCTGCTTTTCGTCCCGCCCGGCTCCTGCACAGCTAGCTTAGCCCCGGAAATGACAACACACAAATTGTATTCATTTAAACACTGCCTGGCCCATTATCTGTAGAGAGTTAGTTACTGGCTAACTCTCACATCTTGATTAACCCATTTCTAATAATCTGTGTAGCACCACGAGGGGGTGGCTTACCGGGAAAGATTGAGCATGTCTGACCTGGTGGCTGGCTCCATGGCGTCTGCCTCATAGCCCTCTTCCCAGCATTCTGTTCTGTTTACTCCGCCTACCTAATTTTCTGTCCTATCAAGGGGCCAAGGCAGTCTCTTTATTGACCAATGAAAATAACACAATAGACAGATAACCTTCCTCCATCAGATTTATGCCATTCAGCATCTTTGAATTCTTGGGACAGAATTGGAGAAGGAAAGAAAACTGGGTCATGTACTAAAGTTATACAGGACCCAAAGGAAGCTTTCACAGATTTCTTACAAAGATTGGCTTCAACAGTAAATAGAATGATATCAAATTCAAAAGCTAGACAAATAGTAGCTGAATCTCTAGCTTTTGAAAATGCTAATTCTCAAAACAAAAGGATAATTAGGCCTTTAAAGGTGAGATCATCATCCCTGGAGGAATGGATCCAAGATACAATCAATATTGAATCTCATGACCATGATGATACTTGCATAAGAGAAGTGATTTCCAGAGCTTTAAGAAAAAAAATCACATGTCAAGTGTTTCAATTGTGGCAAACAGGTCACCTTAAAAGGGACTGTAAACAGAGAGTTCCTACAAACAATGTTTATTCTGAGCATAATCCAGAGTGCCCCTCCCTTCTGGATTATGCAGAAGATGTGGTGAAGGCAGGCATTGGACTGATGAATGTAGACAATAAGAGATATTCAAGGTAACCCTTTGCCATTGGGAAACTCCTTGAGAGGCCTCTTGCAGGCCCCTATGCCAAATCTGGTTCAGTTGTTTCCTGCCATCATAGAGGAAACTCCTTCCTAGAGCAGTTAAAGAACCTGATGCATATTATAAGAAGCCGTATTGCTCTGGATAATAGAACACTTATTAAGGAGAGAACAAAAAATTAGGAGAGGCCATAAAGCAAGTATTTTGGCAAACTTCTATAAATGAACAAAGACCAAAGTCAAAAATGTGAATAAATGATGTCATTGAAGGTCTGGTAGACACAGGTGCATATGGAACAATAATTTCACCAGAATCTTGGCATCTAAATTAACCTCTTTAGGGGGTAAATGTCCAGTTTTTAGGGATCGGAACTTTATCGCAGGTAAAACAGAACACAAGATAGGTGAAATGTATAGGATTGCAAGGACAGAGAAAAAAATTAAAGCCATATGTGATGAATATAGCAATAAATTGTTACAGCAATGGAATACTCAGATTAACAGTCCCCCAATCTTAGAAACAAACCGTAACTTAACTTACGTTTCTGGGGAAAATATTACAAGGTATTATAAAGAATAGTCAGTCACCAAGCATTCAGTTTGTATGAGAACAGGGCACAACAGCTGCTGATATTTCAAAGGCACCAACAGCCTCTACCATTAAAATGATTGACAGACCAAACTGTATGGATTGCACAATGAGTTTTAACAGCAGAGAATCTGTAAGCTTTAGAACAGCTAGTACATGAGCGACTAAATGATCAGCATATTGAAGAATCAACTAACCTTTGGGATTCTCTATTGACAATTAAAAAGAAATCTGGAAAATGGAGAATGGTAACAGATTTAAGAGTTGTGAATTAGATGATTCAGTCAATGGGCTCTCTACAGTCTGGAATTTCTTTGCCTTCTCTATTGTCTAAAACATGGCCTCTTATTACTATTGATTTAAAAGATTGTTTCTTTACTATACCTTTATAAGAAAAAGACAGAGAAAAACTTGCCTTCGCAGTACCTACTTACAATAATTCTCAACCTGTTAAGAGGTATCAAGACACAATTTATTGGCTGATTCAAATGTAGATACTTTAGAAAGAATGTTTGAAGAAGTAAAGAAAATTTTACCTTGTTGGGTATTACAAATTGCTCCTGAAAAATACACAGAGGAGATTCTATTAATTATTTAGATTATAAGATACATTTGCAAAAAATTAGACTTCAAAAAGTGAAAATTACAGCTGGGTGGTGGTGGCACACACCTTTAATCCCAGCACTCGGGAGGTAGAGACAGATGGATCTCTGTGAGTTCAAGGCCAGTCTGGTCTACAAGAGCTAGTTCAAGTGTTACAAAGCTACAAAGAAACACTGTCTCAGAAGAAAAGTGCAACTTAGGAGAGATTGATTGCAGATGCTTAATAACTTTCAAAGTTTGCTTGGAGACATTTTGAATCTATGACTAACTATTGTGATAAAACCTCATAAACTGATTAATTTAAACAAAACAAGGTAACAAGGACTTAAATAGTTCCAAGAAATTATCAAGAGAAGGAGAAGCTGAAACTGAAAGAGAATTGACTTTGATAGAAAACAAATTACAGGAGGCATATGTTGATCATGTGGATCCAAATTTTAACTGAGTTCCGGGCATATTACCCTCCAAACACTCCCTTGCAGGAATTTTAATGCAGAGAGAAGATATTATCTTAAAATGGATTTTTTTTACCACATAAACCAAGAAAAAATTAAAACTTATGTGGAAAAGATCTCTGAGTTAATTCTAAAAGGAAAATTGAGACTTCATCAATTAGCAGAAATTACAGTGCCTTTTAATAAGGATAAAATTGACAAATTATGGACAGAAAATTAACCCTGGCAAAGAGCTTGTAGCAACTCTTTTGTGAGAGATTAACAAAAGAATCCCCAAAACAAGAGAATTCACATTGTACAGGATATACCAATAACTAGAGCCCCTACGTTCTTTCTTCTTTTTTTATTGATTTTTATTGAGCTTTATATTTTTCTCTGCTCCCCTGCCTGCCTCTCCCATCCTCTTCAAACTTTCCCCAAGGTCTCCATGCTCCCAATTTACTCAGGAGATCTTGTCTTTTTCTACTTTCTACTTCCCATGTAGATTAGATCTATGTATGTCTCTCTTAGGGTCCTCATTGCTGTCTAAGTTCTCTGGGATTATGATTTGTGGGCTGGTTTTCTTTGCTTTATGTTTAAAAACCACTTATAAGTGAGTACATATGAAAATTGTCTTTCTGTGTCTGGGTTACCTCACTCAAAATGATGTTTTCAAGTTCCATCCATTTATCTGCAAAATTCAAGATGTCATTTTTTTCTGCTGTGTAATACTCCATTGTGTAAATGTCCTTTTCTTAGGTCGAGGGGGAATTTAAGTTGTTTCCAGGTTCTGGCCAAGACAAACAATGCTGCTACAAACATAGTTGAGCACATGTCCTTGTGCCACGATTGAGCATCCTTTGGATATATACCCAAAAGAGTCCCTACATTCTATACTGATACAAATAAATCAGGAAAGGCATGTTGCAAATCAGAAAATTTAAATAAAGTGGATCAAAGCCCTCATTATTCTGTTGAAAAGTCAGAATTATAGCTATTCTCATGGTACTAGTGAATTTTAAAGAACCCCTCAACATAGTTACCAATTTGCAGTGTGCAGAAAGAGTTCCTTTGCATATTGAAACCACTGAATTTATACCAGATAATACAGAATTGACTTTATTATCTATTCAGTTACAAGATATAATCAGGAGTAGGAATCATCCCATGTATATAACACACATTCAATCCCATAGAGGTCTGCCAGGTTCTCTAGTACAAGGTAATGCAGAAATTGGTCAATTGTTGATTGGAAATTTCATAAAAAATATTATGTCAATAGCAAAGGTTTAAAAAAGACTTTTTTTATTATGTGACAACAAGCCAAGGAAATTATAGGGAAATGTCCTACTTATTTTTTTATACAACAAAACACCACTACCTGCAGGAAGTAACCCAAAGGGTACTCAAAGGAATAAAATCTTGCAGATGGATGTGTTCCATTTTGTAGAATTTAGAAAACTAAAATATGTATAGCAAACCATTGATACCTATTCAGGTTTTCAATGGGCAACTGCTTTGAGTTTGGAAAAAGCTGACTGAAGATATGGCCATTATGGGTATCCCTGTACATATAAAAAAGACAGACAATTCTCTAGCATATATCTCTAAGAAAATGAAAGCGTTTTTTGCTTATTATAGTATTAAGGCATATTATAGATATATCACACAATCCTACAGGCTAGGCAATTATAGAAAGATCAAATCAAACTCTAAAGGACATGTTAAATAAACAGAAAAGGATGATAAATACCCCATAAATAGACTGAATAAAGACTTATTAATTTTGAATTTTCTAAATGCTAATGAGAAAGGAACAACAACTGCAGAAAGATATTGGATAGCAGAAAAAAACTATGAAATTCAGTCACTATACTTTTTTATTTTATTTTTTATTTTTTCCATTCAAATATTTACAATTCCTTCCCTCCTCCCAATCCCCTCTCACTCCCCCACATTCCCTCCTCCCTCTCACTCCCTGCTTGAGAGAGGGCAGGGAACCCTGCCTTGTGGGAAGTCCAAGGCCCTCCCCCCTACATTCAGGCCTAGGGAGCTGTGCATCCATATAGACTAGGGTCCCAAAAAGCCAGAACATGCCATAAAAACAAGTCCCAGTGCCTTTATCAATGGCTTCTCAGTCAGCCCCATTGTCAGCCACAATCAGAGAGTCTGATTTGATCACATGCTCATTCAGACCAGGTCCAGTTGGATTTGGTGAGCTCCCATTAGAACAGGCACACTGCCTCAGTTGGTGGACCAAAGACCCAACCAAGAATGAGAATTAGAGACAAATCTCGCTCATGAACATCAATGCAAAAATTCTCAGTCAGTATACTTTAAAGATGTACTGACCTCAGAATGGAAACCAGAACATGTGTTATATTGGGGAAAGAGTTTTGCTTTTGTTTCTATAAGAGAAGGAAAGCTATGGATACCATCAAAATTGATAAAGATTCTATTTGAACAACAGACACCTCTTAATTAGGAGAAATTATATAGTTCATCAGACAGCATGGTCATTTAATCTAAACTAACCTATAAAACTAACAAATACTTTTCATTTGATCATATATAACTAGCCAAAAAGAGAAGCTCCCAAAAATTTAAGGTTGGGGAAGGATTTTGTTTTTGTGTTTTCAGGAGAATAAAGGCATCCAGTTAAGGAATCCAAAGACAACTGGACAAGTGAGACATCTGAAGAAAAAAGATAAATAATCCAGAAAAAAAGTCCCAAGAAAAAGAATTGGCCTATCGGTATATCACATTTCCAACAGGAAAAATTTCATAAATCTTCCCAAATGTTTGTTTCTGCTGTTCTCTGCAGATATATAATGCAAAATGGTCCTTTTGTAGTCCCTGTTCTACTAAAAATTAAAGCTGGCTTTGGAGTTGGAACATGGCTCTCTCCTTCTCTAAACCCAAGAATGTTTGCTAAAATAAAATCCAAAATCTCTGTCTCATATCAGAAGAACAATCTGATATGGAACAGAAGAAAAACAAAATTAAAGGACTATTTTATTGCCACTAATCTCATAATTCTTTGATTCTATTTTGGGTCTTTGAAGCTTTTCTAAACCTCTTTGAGATCTGCTGCACATGATATTTGTTTAGGTTTTCTGCAGTGGATGAAGACCATGCCTAACAGTGACATTTGAAGTCTCCGAAAAGAGGATGGGGCCCTACAGTGACAGTTTCTCCAGGACTTTGATAACACCACTAAGGTGAGAAACACCACCTAAAGATCAGATTTGGACTACAAACTTCTCAGAACAATTTTGAGGTCATTAGCTGAGATGATCCAGCCTAACAAAGTACTCTAGGCAGGATTTGAGATAAGTCCTGCACTTTCCCACTATGCAGAGATTGGACAACAAATGATAAAGCTACCTCTCCCAGGACTTGACAACTCAATTTTTCTTTTCAGGATCCCCTAAAGATGACATCACCCCCAGACAACAGGAGGTAAATTAAGAATATGACATCCACATTCCCAAGAGGTGGGGATTGTGGTTTTTGGTCATTCAATGGGTTACGGCTATTTGTCATTGTTTATGGGGGTTGGGATGGTTACAAGTTGTTATTGGTTACAGTCAGGAGGGAAGCTGAACAAAGGAGATTGAAATCAAAGTTCTTGTTTTGAAAAGAAAAAAAATGGGGACATAAATATGATAGGATAAAAGGGTAGAATATTGAATCTACTCTGAACAAAGGGAGGCTAAGATATAAAAAGGTATCTATCTATAAAAAGGTATAAAAAATCTATAAAAAGGTAGATTATTAAATTCACTTTTAAAAAGCAACTACTAGTTTTAAATATCTTACATTAGATTGGTTTTTATATATTGTACACCAATTTTGTATATTGATACAAATTTGAGATTAAGTTTGTTAGAACATGCTGTACATACATTTCTAATCTTGTTCAAGGTATTGTACCTATCTATACATCTCATTTAACAATGCAATGCAAATTTCTAGTCATTGAAAATTATTATTACCAACTATTTAGGATAATAAGGAAATGCAGGTTAGTAATTAGTCACCTATTACAATCAAACTTGTAGTCATTATTAGGTATGTTTTCAAGGTCAAAAGATATATATTTTAAAAAGACAGATCATCTTCAAATACTTCAGAGATCTAAGAATATGGCACTTAAGATGTTTTAATAGCATAGGTTCTTTTTTATGACAATAAAATATGTCTGCTCCTGGCAGCACCAGTCTACTTCAGAGAAGATAATAGACATCAAAGAAACTCCACATAGAGTTTACTTCTTTTTGGCAAAAGTAAACCACTAGGCAAGAAAATACCCTTGCCTCAACTGCTGATAGTATGCAGTCCTAATTGGACAAGCAGGACACAAAAGAGAGCAACTGCCAAACCTTGTCAAGACAAGAGAAGAAAGTTCTTCAAAAATCCTGTTTCATAGAAAAGTCTAAGCATTTAGGCTGAAGATGGATGCCCCAACATCAGAGGAACTTTGGGGGACTGGCCAAGCAGCCAATCATTTCTTTCATTTCTCATAATTTTTTTTAAAGCGTTTTGCTTGTACTTCCTGATTACTCAGTTAATATTATTTCCTTCTTGGGTCGCTGAGATAGTTGAAGACTAGATAGTTACAGTTATAGTTTTCCTTGTTGTAAGACTCAGAAAAGAAATTAACTAAAGAAGTACAAAGTGCATAAAGTTGAGAGATATCTAAAGATAGTAACGCAAATTATGATTGAAAGTAAATTAGGTACAAGGCTTTGAACTTGCCAAGATAAGAGAGATAATTAAGTATTTTCTCTGAGTTTGTTAAATGGAAATGGACTAGATATTGTTGATGTACTTATTGCCTGTATATATTGTATATACCTATTATACTTATTGTATATAGTTTTTTTGTATACTTATTGTATATAGTTTTATTGTATATAGTTTTTTAGTTATAGTCCTCTTTTTATTTTAGGTAAATAAAGGAAAATACAGTAGTATTTTATTTATTTTTTTAATAAATAAAGTTTTCCTGAAGATCAGAGTGCCAAGTTAGCCACACTAGTCAGCCATATAGGCCAGGCAGTAGTGGCACACACCTTTAATCCCAGTAACCATAATAGTTAGCGATAGACGTCAGGCAGTGGTGGTGCATGGCTTTAATACCAGCACTAAAGAGAAATATAAGGTGGGATGAGACCGAAACTTGCTGACTTTCAGTCTGAAGATCTTGTGAAGGTCAGAGCTCTCCAGTGGTGGCTGCTTTGATTTTCTGGTCTTCAGCTTGGACCCCAATATCTGTCTCTGGGTTTTTGTTTCTCTTGCTACACTTATGCTTAGCTAGCTTCCTTTCACATCCCCAAATCACCTGCCCCAGAAATGGTGCTGCCCAGAGTGAGTTGGGCCATCCTGCATCAGTCAAGACAATCCCTCACAGACATATCCACAAAACAATCTGATAGACAATTACTCAACTGAGACTTTGCTAGTGTGTGGCATGTGAACAATTCATGCTAAATATGACAAGTGACTTCTTTGGCTGATCTCCACCTTACTTTGAGGCAGCATTAATCAATGAACCTTGGTTTGCTGTTGTGGTTAATGGAGGTACCCAGCTTGCTCTAGAGATTCTTTCTCCATTACCTCCCATTTGCTAAGTTTATAGGTGGATACCACACCTCCAGACTTCTTTTATATGAGGTCCACACTCTGGTCTTTATGCTTGTATGACAAATGCCATACTCACTGAGTCATCTCTCCAGCCCCCACCTTATTTTTCGAGTCAAGGTCAAGATCACTCTCTTTTAAGCTAAAGCTCACTTTTGGCTACATTGGCTGGACAGCAAACTCCTGGGACCCGCCTGTCTCTGCCCCTAAGCAGCGGGATTACAGAAACACACCACATGCTTAGCTTTTATGAGAAGGCTGGAGATCTGAACTCAGGTCCTCAGGCTTCCACAGCAAGCACTTTATTCACTAAGCCCTCCCCCAGACCAGAGAAGGTATATTAATTCCAGACAAAGAATTTGAAACAAGAAAAATTATTAGGATAAAGAAGAGTCCTAAGTCCTAAGATAAAGGGACTAATTATTTTAAAAATAATGATAACCTATAATAATCCTAAACATAAATACACTTAAAATGAAACATAAGAAAACATGAAAAAACTGATAGTTCAACATCCCTCATCAATAATAGATCAAGGAGACAAGCAATCAGTAAGGATCTAGGTGAAGTGATAGTTTAATCAAAAATCTTGATTCAGTTGGTGCATACAAAATGATTCATCCAGGACTAGAGTGATGTCTCATAGGTTAAGAGCAATTATTGCTTGCACAGAGAAGCAAAGTTCAATTCCCAGCAACCACATGGTAGCTCATAACTATCTGTAACTCCAGTCCCAGGTTGTCTACACCGTCTTCTGACCAAACACCTTCCAAAGGCATCAGGAAGGCACATGCAGGCAAACCATTCATACACATAAGATAAAAAAATAAGACATAAGTTAGTACTAGGAACTGGGTTGTTGCTGTGACAGGACTGACCATGCTGTTTGTTCAAGGTTTAAGGAAGACTTTGGGACTTTGAACTAGAAAAGCAATTGCACACTTTAAGGAGGGGGCTATTGGGCACTTCTAGAAGGAGCATGGAAGACACGCATAGAGGACATATGTTGAGGAAAATTTGAACTATGGAGGACCATCTCAAGTTTCAGAGGAGAATAATATTAGTAAGTGGCCTCGAGACCATTGTTACGATATTTTGGCAAAGACAGTGGCTATGTTTTGCCCTTATCCTGAAAACCTGCCTGAGGCTAAATTGAAGCATTTTGTATTAATGTCCATTGATGTGGGATTTGCCTCTGTACGCTATGGATATGTTTTATTACCATTCGTTAATAAAGAAGCTTCTTTGGCCTATGGCAGGGCAGAATATAGCAAAGTGGGAAATCCAAGTAGAGATAGAGGAGAAAAGAAGGCAGAGTCAGGGAGACGCCATGTAGCTTCCCAAGAAGCAAGAGGTAACAAACTACGAGCTTCATGGTAAAATAAAATAATAGAAATTGGTTAATTTAAGATGCAAGAGCTAGCTAGAAATACACCTGAGCCATCAGCCAAGCAGTGTTGTAATTAATATAGTTTCTGTATGAATATTCCGGTCTGGGCAATCAGGAAGCAAAAGTAGAATTTCCGTTTACGGTCCTTGGAGGAGATTTCCAAACAGCCTAGTATTGACTGTGTCATATGATTCCTAGTGGCCACTCATGTGTAGATTTACATTGAAAAGGAGCAAGAAGGGCAAGGAGAAATGCAGAATGTATAGTTTGAGGAGAAAAGAAGCACCAGGAAATGTAACGGAGCTAAATCCAGTGTTCACAGAGACTAAAAAGTTTAAAGAAAAACCTAATGCTAAATGGAATAAAGGGAGTGATGACCTTTGGGCAAGAACCCACCCAACTAAGCTTCAAACTGGTGAAAAGAAATGAAAGAAAGACTTAAGCACTGAAGGAAACCGTCCACAATAGAAAGCTGGAATATAAAACTGGACAAGGGAGCCAAGTTTCAGCTCCAAGCAACAGAACTTGGTAGCTTCAGCCTTATGGTTCCAGCTTTAGAGTCAAGGATACATGAAAGTAATTGTTGAATCTCCACCCAAGTCTAAGGAAAGTCACTGAAGCCAAACATATGTCAAGGGTGTCCCTGAATGGAGGTCCAAAGGGGCCATTGTGTTAAGCTGTGAAGGTGAACTCTGGATTGCCTTGGAGACCCCAAGATGTTGGAGATGCCAGAGCCTTGGAAGGCCTGCAGAGGAGAGCTGCTAACAGGGAGTGGAATCAGTCCAAGAAAAAGAAGTATGTTGCAGTCAACAAAGCTGAAAGAAGTTGGATATCTGAAGAGCACTTTGACATCAGACATGGAGATGCAGAGTTTGGAATTTGCTCAGCTGGTTTTCAGTCTTGCTTTGGTCCAGTATTTCCTTCCTATGCTCCCTTTTCTCCCCTTTCAGTTGGTAATGTATATCTTGTGTCATTGTATGTTGAAAGTATGTGATTTGCTTTATTTATTTTGATTTTATAGGAGGCTATAGTTAAGTGATTGCATGAATCACAGAAGAGACTTTGAACTTTAGACTTTTAAACAGTGTTGAAACTGTGATAGACTATGGGGATTTTGAAGCTTGACAGAAAGCAGTTTTGCATTATGATATAGCTACAGTCCTATACGGACCAGGGAATGGAATAATTTGGTGTTTGAATAAGAATATCCCCCATAGGCTAATAAATTTTAATGCTTGGTCACCAGGGAGTGACACTATTTGAAAAGATTAGAAGGCATAGACTTGTTGGGGGAAGTATGTCACTGGGAGTGGGCTTTGAGGTCCCAAAAGCCCATGCCAGGCCCATCTCTCTCTGACTGCAGATCCGATGTGAAACTCTCAACTCCTTCTCCAGCACTATGCCTGCAAGCATGTGGCTATGCGTCTCGCCATGATGACAGTGGGCTGAACCTCTGAGACTATAAACAAGACCCCAACTAAATGCTTTCTTTTGTAAGAGTTGCCTTGGTCATAGTGTCTCTTCACAGCAATAGACAGTGACTAAATCACCCAGTGCATTCTTGGAGAACCACACCCGCCTGTCCCCTTTTTATAGGCAAGTTCCTTCAGTATCTGCCCCTGTCTGTTGTATTGGTGTGTCTACTGTTGGGGCACAGTTACAGGGTAATGAATGGTTAAGCTATCTGGACTTTGCTCCAGCTCCTTCTATCCTGTCACTGGGCAAGCCTTGCATTGGTGTTTTCTTTGTAAATGGTGAGAAGCCCCAGGACTTTGTGAACATCAAAAGTGAAAGACTTGTGTAATGCCCAGAACATAAAACGTGTGTGATTAAGCAGGAGCTTCGCATAGTTGGTTCTCTGTCCTACAAAGCTAGTGTGTACTCTCCCTCCACCGAGCTCCTAGAAACTTATTCAGTTCAGTTGAGCATTGAGTTATTTTAGGAAGCATGAATTCACATTTCTAAATGGGCCAGACAAGTATGAGGGAGATGCAGGGAACCTGTAGTGCTTTTCCTGACGCTGTCTTACATGCCCCACCCAGTGCCCTATGTTTGCACATTTAAACACGGGAGAAGAGTTTCTGTACAAAGACATGTTTTTCTTTAGTGGTTGTGTTCAGCTCTAGAGGTTGTTGACAACTGGCCTTCCCCCCTCAGCCCCCGTTTGGATGTCTCCTGGTGCTAGAACAGAGAAAGAGTCGAGGGGGAACTTGGGAAGAGATGGGAGAAGTACACTGAACAGTGGGGCAGCACACACAGAAATGTGGGAGTATTTTACACATACATGTGCTAACTGAACATCAGTTTTGGTTCACTCTCATTGCTTTTTAAATATAATTTTCTTGACCAATTTTTAATATCTATCTATCTACCTGTTCCTCGTGCATGCGTCTCTGTGTCAGACACACACAGAGTGTGCCTATTCCTAGAAATAATAGCTTTCTACAAGCTCATGCCCCGTCTAAAGAAGGCAGCCTCCATTCCGCTCTAGCCAAATGTCATACACCAGATGAAACTTTGAATCTTTCCAGAGAAACCTGAGATACAGACTTTTGTACTGAATCCTTAATGTTGGCTCAATGCTTTTGCATCTCTGTGTAGGCCAAACACTACATCCCAAAGTTCACCTTATTCTGCACAGAAAAGATTTGATCATTTGCCGGTCAGGAGGATGAATAGTCCACTGTACAGTGGGGCGCTATGGACGATGGCCAGCTCTGCCTGACATGTAACTTTTATTGTCCGTGTGTCTTATTGTGCCCCCACTCTGAGCTTCTGGGGTAAGGATTTGTCATCAGTACCATGTGCCTCCATCATAATCTTTTGATTGATTCATTTCTTTAAAGTTCTCTTGCTTAATCTGTGCGACTCAAGTGCACGTATGACGAGCCACGTGGTGCAGCCATTTCAGTTATGTGCCCTGCTCTCTTCAGAATCAGTCAATACCTTGCAGACAGTAAGCAAGGGATAAACTTGGCTCTGGAACAGAATAAGCTTGATCTGCTACCCAGAAATTAGAGACTCAGCCCACGTTTGAGAACAAGGCTGAAGAACGTGTGAAACTGTAAGCACCTCCCTGGGAGGCCCATCTGGGAATTAAGTTTGCAAGTCTGCTGTGCCTGGCACTTTGTTCCCAGTCTTCCTTCTCAGGGCCAACGGGACCTTTCGCGTGCTTCCCCAAACAAAGTGAAACACAAAGGCAGAGGCCAAAACTCCATCTGATTCTTGTGCTGGAAAGCCAAGTCTACCTGTGATCCCTTTACCTCCGAAATATCTGAGGATACCTAGAAAATAGTTATAATATCAACGGCAAACAGTTACAAGAATGCAAATGGCTAAAAATAAAGATGTGCGTGTGTGATGTAGAAGTAGAATTAGAACCCTCCAACTGAACAAAGGGGACAGGTGGGGAGGGATGGGAGGTGGATACACTCAACATACAATCTACACTTGCACAAACATATTCTTTTGCAATACAGGACCATGTAGAATGAATATACACAAAGAGAACCCTAAAAAAAGAAGCCTTAAAAACTGAATAAGAGGGGCTGGAGAGATGGCTCAGCGGTTAAGAGCATTGCCTGCTCTTCCAAAGGTCCTGAGTTCAATTCCCAGCAACCACATGGTGGCTCACAACCATCTGTAATGAGGCCTGGTGCCCTTTTCTGGTCTGCAGACAGAATATTATATACATAATAAGTAAATAAATAAATATTTTAAAAACTGAATAAGAAACTTTCAAAGTGGAAGAATTCATTTATGTAATGATAAACCTCAGGGTAAGTTTCTCCCGTGTTATCACAGGGAGATCTTTCGGTTTTACTCCCGGTTAATCAAAGCAACAGTTATCTGCTCATCAGATATCTTACTCAATCACAGTTAGAATTCTAAAAATTGATTCTTTAAGAAGAGCTCACACTAGACTAGAAAGACAGCTCACCAGGAAAAGAAAGGTGATTGCAGACAAGACTGATGATCTGGGTTCAAATCCTGCCCCCCAACATGGTAGGAGAGAATGGCTCCTGACAGTTATCCTCTACCCTCCATACATGTACTGTGCCATCCACAAACAAATACACAAATGATAAACGTTAAATGAATGTGTGATAAAAATAGCACATGCTCATTTGAAAGAATGAGCCAATATATATAAAGTTAAAGTTTTCTCCAAATCCCTCAGCCATCCTACACCAAACTGTGATGACTGTTAATTTCACTCACTACCTTATTTCTGCCCACACCAAGTACATACATATCTATGTTTATACGTGCATCCCCCTCAAGTACATACGTACCTATGTCTATATGTGTATACCCCTCAAGTACATACCTACCTATGTTTATATGTGTATCCCCCTCAAGAACATTATCATTATAATCTGTACTGTTTTGACTTGATTTTTTTTCCTTCCTTCTCACTAAGTTCACAGGCTTAATTGGCCTCATCTCTTTTAAGACCACTTATTTTTCTCATTCTTAATACACTTTGACAACTTCCCACTCAAGAGCCATTAATATCTCCGACTTCCCACCACACGCTATGTGGCAGCGAATAGCACCAGTTTAGGTTTTAATTTGCTTTTCCTTTTCTCAGGACTGTGGAAGCTGAAGTCGCTGCAGAGTCTGGATCTGTCATTCAACAGGATAGTTCGCGTTGGGCTGTCTGATTTTCACAGCTGCCTGCAGCTGGAGAGCATCTATTTAAAGAGCAACAAGATAAGCGCGGTTCACCCTGAAGCCTTCAAGGGCCTCAAAAAATTACAGGTTCTAAAATCATTCTTGTTACTGTCTTAACTCTACAGTCTTGCGACCAATTAGATTAGAAGGCTGTTTCTTTGTAAGGGTGTCTCCACGTGCAGGGCTATGGGCTGTTAATCAAAGTATGTGAGTCTATTTAAGAGCTTCTAAAACAACCAAAATCTGTTGCTCAAAAATCAAAGACCACAACCGTGGGCACAAACTTAGAAAGAATTCTCAGCAGCAAGAACTCACATTATGGGGCTGTAGACGTGGCTGGGTGGATAAAGGGCCTGCCTAGAATACCACAAGTCCTAGGTTTGACCCCAAGCATACACATGTATTTTGGGAGTTGGGAGATGGAAGTGGGGGGATCCTTAAGTTCCAGGTGGTACTTACCTGGAACATATCAAGTTAAGGCCAGCTCGCTTGCAAGAGGCGCTATCTAAAACTGAAAGAAAGAAATTGGCATATTATTTTTTCTAAATCAAATCAAATTCAACTCCAAGTTTCCATTTACCAGTTGGCAAGAAAATTAAACGTGTTACTTAAGAGTTTGAAACCAGTCTACATAGGGAGCTCCAGATCAGCCAGGGCAAACTGGAGTGTTTGGGAGATCCTTCTGACACTGTGGCCAATGTTGAGGTGTCATCAGCTCAGGACCATGTGGGTCACTGCTGGCCAGGGACCCTGCAGTTTTCATAGCCAAAATATTCACGGGCAGTAAAGATGACAGTGATAATAGTGCACCCACGTGCATCCCTTACCACAGGCCACGTGTTATTCTAGACACCAGTGGCATTCCTAGTGGGGCGTGTGGGTCTCTTTTCAGAGTAGTGAGTCTTGCAAATCGTCTCCTTGATAGGGCTGAAGCCGAGCAACCCCAGCCCCCTTCTCCATGTCCTTCCCTTCGATGAAGACAGTGCCATGGCTCCTCTCAGTGGCCTTCAGACTTACCAGAGGGACCACCAGTGAAGCTGAGAGACTCTTCAGTCTCCATCTTCAAAACACCTCCATCTTACACACACACACACACACACGCACGCACACGCGCGCATGCACACACACACACACACGTTCTTCTCTAGGTGGCCGCTCTTCACTTGAAACAAAGCTGAACACACATGCAATTTCAAATGCTCCGGTGGCCAGACTTTAAAAATGAAACCGAGGGGCTGGAGAGATGGACCAATGGTTAGAGCATGCACTACTCCTCAAGAAGACGGGAGTTCAATCCCCAGCACCCACATCAGGTGACTCACAACCTCCTGTGTCTCTAACTCCAGGCCACAGCTCTCTAGGCACCCGCACTCACCTGCACACACTCTCACTAAAAGTACTAAAACATAAAAACATTTCCCTCTTTAAAAAGGGAAATGATGAGCTTCCCCTTAATAATGCACATTATTGAACCCAATATAATAGCTTTTATAGGTATAATTAGTATAAAATTATTAAGGTGGTATTTTGCATTCCATTTAAAAAAAAAAACCTTCAACCTCTAGCGTGTGTTTCCTGTCTCCATCTTTCAATGTTTAGTGGCAGCACGGGGCTAATGGCTGTCATATCAGGCAGTCTGGCCAGAGAGTAAGGATGCTTCCCCAGCATTTCACAAAGTGCTGTTAAAAACAAGCCTCCACCTCTCCCTTTCACCCACGATGGCTCCCTGAACCCTCCTCGTGGAAGGGAGACTAAGAAAGCAGTAATGAGGTGGGGGGCCAGAGTGCTTGGAATTCAGCCTCGAGTCCACCACTTTCTACCTCCTCCCCACGGGCAAGTTACCACGCGTGACCACGTCCGCCTCTGCGCCCTGGCCTCCTGTCTGTGTAACAGAAAGCAGGCAGCTCCCGATGAGAATGGGAAACTTAACTACAAAGGAGCACTTGGGGGGGGGGGCGGCGCTGGGGTGATGTGCATGCGCGCTCACCTCTAATACACAAATCTAATGGTGTCGCTCTTAGAATCCTTCCCAGATTTCACAGCCAGGGCCTGGGGCTTCTGCCCACCTTTCCAGCCGCATTTCAAACTGCTGTCCCTTTGTGCATTACTATCCTTCCTGCTTGCACCCCAGGACCTCGGGACTCCTCCACCCCCACTAACTTCTCCCCTTTACCGGCAAGAACTCGGGCTATGAGTCCTTCAGGCTTTGGTTGACTCTCACTTCCTCTTTGTTAGAGCCCGTGGGGCCCAACATAGATAATTATTTTTCCTAACTGGACTGGTACGGAGCCGCAAGGAATAATCAGACACAGCTTACACGGTCATCACGGAAGGGCATCTCAGGCTTCTTCCTCCTGAAGATCTCCCCGCGTTTATTATCCAAACACTTTTTATACCAACACATAAACTGAGCGGGAAAATACACCAGACCTGTCTCCTAGGTAACCAGGTGAATGACGTTTTGTCACATCCACATCTACCTCTCTGCTATGTATGCTAGCTGTCACGTCGGCTTGAATCAGCATCTCTAGAAGGTATCCTCACAATTACAAAGAAAGGAGCAACAACATCCTGCCCCTTTGTTAGGCAGAGACAGCCTGTCTGCAGGGCTATGTGCCCACCTCAGATCGGGCCCATGGCTTTAGCGCCTGGCTGCCACACCATATAGAAATATGGGCCTACACCTCTTGAAGGCGTTCTTTAGTCTCCCTTTTGGCGAGCTTACAACGTGGCTGCACGTTTCCTCCTTGCAAGGCTGCCAGCATGGCTCCCTGTTACAGATGATGGTTGTGGTTGGGTCAAGGGAGCCCAGGCAGCCTCACTCGTCCAGGGCCAGACCTAGAAGGACAACTTGGGAATTTTCTGGGTTTAATGTCTCCATGCCACTATTTGCATGAGGACAATTGACTGCCCAGTGTCCTTCCCTATAGCATCTTGGACAAGATCTCGCAGAACCAAGATGAGGATTAGGGCATGCTCAGGCCCAGTGACCAGTTCTACCGCATTTGAAACACAGGCCTGGTGGTTCTCGAGCCCGGGGGCCATGGGAGCAGCACAGATGGGGGGGGGGGGTCTGTCACCTCGGCCGGTCGGAGAGCTGTGGCTAACGTGTGAAAGTGATTGCGGGCTTTGTCATTCCTTGCATGGTGCACCTTAAAAGCCAACTCTAAGACTTCTGCCTGCGGGGTCTAGGGGCCTTTCTCCAAATGTCTAAGTTTAGCCTTAATGTCAGGATAGCACTGAGAAAAGAAAATGAGTCTTGAGTAACTGTCTGCCTTCCATGGTTTCTGGATCTAAGTTAGTGTATTAGTGTATAGAGCTTTAGTGAGGTGTTCCAAAAATGCAGAAGGATTTTCCTTCGTATTTTGAATGTCCCCTGAGAGCTTATTATACTTTACTGGCTTGAGGGCAGCCTTCCAGAGACCTGCCAGGAGGCAAGTCAAAAACCAGTCCCTAGTTAAAATCCCACCTGAAGTGTTATAGTACCAGTAAGGTTTCTGCCACCGGAGGGTGTGTTGTATATGTTTGGTGAATATTGTCTGCCAGTAGTCTGGCCTGCTTCCAAACTTGCCTGCACTCTTCAGGAAGTAAGTTATTAGATAGGATCATATAGATATCATGAAAGGTGAGACTATAAGACTGGGTAATATATTGAAATTGCTTTATGAAAGTGGTAGAATTAGACATATAGAACCCCAGTTTTTGTTCTATATAGGAAAATTCTGAGAGGGAGAAAGGAACATGTACCCTAATCAATCCATCTACGCCAGCCACCTCTCGCAATGGGAGAACTGCAGCCAACTTGGCTTGGTCAGGGTTGAGTTCCATAGCAGCACATAAGCGTGTGAGGAAAGGGGTAGAAGTGGGTGCCAGAGCTAGGCGGCTGCTGAGGCCAGGCACCTGAGAGGAAGGATGGTCCAGCAGGGCTGATGGAGTAGTTAGTGGGGTGGGGGGAGCTGAATAGGGCAAAGGAGCAGAAATATCTGTCTGCTGAGGTCTGGATGGTGTGGACTCCTTAGTGGGGTCCAGAGGAGTAGCTGAAGAAATGGGGGTAGGAGCTGGAGGAGTGGGGGTGTAAGCTAAGGGAACAAGGGTAGGAGCTGAAAGAATGGGGGTATGAGTTAAAGGAATGGGGGTAGGAGCTGGAGGGATGGTGGTAGGAGCTAAAGAAACAAGGGTAGGGGCTAAAGAAATGGGGGTAGGAATTGAAAGAACAGGGGTAGCTGCCCGCTGAGGTCAAAAAGGCGGGGGTTTGTTAGCTGGGTCCAGAGTGGAAGTGGAGAGTTCTTCCGGTACAGATGGCTTAGCCAGGAACCTCTGAGCAGGTGGACAGCTTGCAAGGACAGAGAGCTTAGGCTGAGAGCTTAGATAGTAAAAGGCTCGGATCTAAGGAAACTCCTTCCATCTGCCTGTGCGCTGACAGTAGTCAGAACCGTAAACTATCAAGATCAAAGGTGCCGTTAGGCGGTCACTTTAAATTGTTATCTAAATTGTAATGAGGCCATTTTTTGAACAAAGATGAAAAAGTGTGGGAATCTGTAAGTAGGACATTAAGGCCTGGGGTTTTAGGGCCTCTAAAAGGCATCCTGGGGGGAGGCTGGATTGATGGGCTTGGATGACTTGCTACCCATAGCTGAAACTGTGCAAACCCACGAAAACGGTGACACCGCAAGGCCTATAGGAAGATGTCTATCTTCTATAGAAGGGGTGTAAATCAGAGGCGAACACCACAGTGTTTAAGGACATGAATACCAGAAGGTAGGATCATGGGGGACCACTCTGGAATCTGTCTGCCATGTTACTAGAGCAAAAGAGTCCAATTCACATGACGGCGCTCGCCACTTTGCTGGCGAGAGATCGGCAGATTGTGAAGGAGCCTTAATCAGTGTGCACTGGTTATGGGTACAGCTGTATGCGGAATTTGTCATGCGCGTTGCTCTCCTGTGCACTTTATTGTACTTGAGGAGTCTTTGAAGTTTGAGGGTTAAAAAAAATAGCAGAGGAAAGCTATACATCAGCTCTGAGCATGTTTGGAATACAGCCATAGTCCCCAGCTCACCAGAACTGGGAATGCTCAGAGGTCCCTGCTCAGCATCCCCTTCTGTGTGGTTGGCAATGACTGCAAACACTGGCTGTGGACCATGATGAAGATGTTTGGCACCACAGTGGTTGGCTTTTTCCCTCCGGAAGATGGATTTCACATTCGCACTGCTGTGTTTCTCTTCCCTTCCCGTGGGGGCACCTTCCCGGAAGCCAGATCGATTTTTTTTTTCTTTAAACATAAATCCGTCAACATACTTAAACAGGATGAAGTAAATTTCATGGACAGTCCAGATTAGCTTGTCTCTTCTTAATCTCCTCTCCTTCTTCTTAGTTACAATGATTTGTGCAGCAACACTTTGCCTGTCTTCTGGCCATCCCGGAATATGAGCACCTTTCAAACGCCGTAGGATGAGTATTTCTTTTGCTAAGTTACAATTCTGTTTCCATTCTTTTCTCAGAAAGTATTCTTCCTGAATTATTCCATTCATTTGTCTTTTCTCCAGACTGACTTTTAGTCCTATGATTTGTAATTTAAAAAAATGCTAGGATGTAAAAATACGCCAAAAAGAAAATAACTCCTCAAAAAATGTGACAATAACTCAGTGTGATGCTGAGACCAGGCACCAGTGGGGGAAAGTTTCTGTCCCTGGACCATACCAGGCCCAAGTAAGGTGCTTTCCCTTCTTATCCAAGCCTCCTGCTTGCTGGTTCCAGGAGCCTTTCCCGAGAGTCAGGACTGCATAGAGGCTCTACACAGGAGAACAGGCATTAAGTTCATGAAAAACTCGATTGTATTTCTAGTGATTCTGTTTGTGGTGAAGGTTTTTTGGTTGTTAGACTTACCTCATTTTAGGGATTTGTATAACCTAATATGTTTATTTAGAAATTGGCCTTGATCAAGGGGCTGAGCAAAGAAGGTTGCCATGAGTTCAAGGCCAGCCTGGATTACATAGTGAAAATTTGGCCATTCTTGGGGGACTGGAGAGAAATGTTGTCCTTCCTAGTTTTCACCCGTGTCCTCTTTAGTTAAAACAAGGTTGGTGTTTTCTGTTTTCCATTTTCCAGTTCTGTTGTTAACACCTGATGTTCTTCAAATGTCTCCTTCACACTAATGTGGTAGCTCAGAGAGGGTGTGTTTTGAAGAGAAGACACACAGCCAGGAGGCCAGAGAGCATCGCAACTCTGTCATTTAATTCTTCAGTGTCTCCATTTATACTTGTCACCATTGTTTGGGACAGATTCCTATGTAGCTTGGGATGGTCTCAAACTCGGTATTCTGTCTGACCGGTCTCTTCTGTCCTCCTGTCTCTACCTCCTATGCTGTGGGACTGTCAAACACCACCACATCAGATTTACGGTTTCCATTATGTCCTGAGTGCCCATTCTGATCCAGACCCCTGTACCAAGGACATTCTGTATGGGATGCACTGTGTGAAGGGGAGCTACGGAAGACGCTGGGGGAATCTGAGAAAATGTATACAGAGGCTCAGAAGAATGCCTGGTGTGCAACACTGTAGCCACAGCCATACCTAACATAACTTCTCCTGCTGGGTCATGCATTGCTGTGCCCAGCTCTAGCACACCCTGGCCTGTCACTTGAGCTATTGAGTGATTTCTATCCTCTGGTTCTCCACGTATTTCTTTTTTAGGTGGGAGGGGGGTTGGGGGTGTTCAAGACAGGGTTTCGCGGTAGTTCTGACTGTCCTGGAACTTATTCTGTAGACCAAGCTGGCCTCAAATTTACAGAGATCCACCTGCCTCTGCCTCCCGGGTGTGTCTGGGATCTTGCTTTGACAAGTGTACCACTTTACCAGGGTAGGGGCATGGGGATGAGAAAAGTTAGCAAAGGGTACAAAGACACAAGTGAAAATAATAAAACAGAAAACATAGGATAGTACCAGGAGGGAGTTCCAGTAAATACTAAAATTCCTGCGTTTAATTTTCCATACACTTTTATACCCCAATACTGCAGGGGGAAGAAGACAAAAGACTGCCTTAACATGATACAAAGGACAACCAGAACAGTTGTTTGCTTCAATACTTTGAGACATCAAGTCAATAGCATTCTGTTGTTTAGGCAGAGAACCCACCCTAGACTAAGTATCCTGAAGGCAGCGGCTTCCTAGGTCAAACCTCCTATCTCAAAGAAGGAGCAGAAATATGCTTGAATATTCTGACCATTGGTCAGGGTAGAGTGGATCTACCTGTATGGGCCATCTTAATGGAAGAGACCAACTAACCACACCCTAGGTCAGGGTGTGTAGACACTCTTGTAGTCAACAACTTTGAGCAACCTCACACTCTCTGACCTGCAGACAAGGTGGAAATAGGCTCACATTTTTGGGCCCCCACATGGGTGCTGGGATTAACGGGGAGCACCCCCAGTGCCCAGCTTCGCATCTCTAACTGTGCAGGAGAAGCCAGTCATCTTGCAGGTTCTGAACAGCCACAAAGGCACAAAGAACCATGTGCTACTCAGAGCTTTAACCACACACAATTCTCCTGTGTTTCGTGGTCTCATGGTTCACATCCTTTGCTATTTCCAAGATGATGATATTTTGAGAAATTCTTGACCTGGATCCGGTTCTGAACGATGATGATAGCATGTGAGTCTTAATATGACAAATAAAGGTGAAATGCTTGGACGTCTGAAAGGCTTTCACAAGTTGCATCTAACCCATGGACGACGCTGGGCGGTGGTCTCACAAAAAGCAAACAGTTGCCAAGACGCAGAGACTTTGTGGACAGGGCAGGGATTTAAACCCAGTGTTCACTGACTTTCATGCCAGGCTTGAACTTGTATTGCTTTTGAAGAGCTAGGAATATCTCTGTGGTAACTCCTTGTAGCTTTTTCCCTCACTGTCTTTGTACACAGACTGAACTACCTTTGCTTCTTTTGGAGCAGGTGGTAGACCTCAGAAGCAATGCCCTGACCGCCCTGGCACCCATTGTGACCATTGCTCTGGAATTACCCCACCTGGAACTTGACTTGGCTGATAACCAGTGGCAGTGTAGTGACAGCAGTGCCAGCCTTCAGAACGTCACCTCTGCATCCTGGAGGGAGAAGTGGGATGCCATCTGCAACACGGCTGTGGGTGAGTGAGTGGCGTCATTTGGCCTGGAAAAGCATGTAAGAAGGCAACCTCCTTAAAAGTAGCGACAGTCTCTCAAAAGACAAGGATGCCAGTCCCCACCCCATTCAGCCTTGGACTGCATCAAAAGACAGTCCTAACACTTAGCCCTTTTCCTTGGCTTTTGACCGTTTTTTTTTTTCACATGATCAAAGAAACATACAAATGAAACAGTTCTTTAACTAGAAAAGAATTTTGCCTGGAAGCCCCCAAAATGTCACAAAGTTCATCCCAATTCTTAATGATCGATTAAAGAAGGGGTTTTTAGCATCGTTCTAAACGCTTACTAACTTCTAAAATGTGACCCTCTGAGTTCAGAAGACAAGCAAGCACACGGATTTCAAAAGTAAAGTTTCATTTGGTCTGATCCTCATCCCTCCCCACGAACAGCTGACCCTGGTGAGGCGGGACAGTCTGGGCAGGTTTCAATCCCCCTGCTGTTCTCACTAGCCTGAAAACAAGATTCAGGACAAAAAGGCCTGGAATCTGACTGCTTTGGGCTTGCCATTAAAGCGGTGTCATGGCCATGGCTACTGAGTGTAGAAGATACCCGTGAAGAGCAGAAGGAAGTCCTCGGCCAGGACTGGCATCCTGAGTGTGTAAGGACTGGCATCCTGAGTGTGTAAAGCAGAAGAAGAAAGTGGGGGTTTTACTGCTTAGCATAACTGGAGAATGGTGAGGAACTAATATTCCAACCTACAACAAGTAGGTTAGAAGCAGATACCATAGAGGGTTGATAGAATGTTCTAGCAAATGCAAAGTAGCTGAGGGTATGGAGGAAGGAGAAGCCATGTGTCAGCTCTCCCATCTGATTGCTTTACTTATGGGCAGTCGTTGGGCAGGAGGCCTCAGAAACATACCCTCTGACATACCATCAGGTCAATGTCTCACAGAGCCACTGTGGGCAATGAACAGGAATGAACATGTGAGTGAATACATAAAAATTACCTGTTACCTGATACATGCTTGAAAACATGGCTAGCTAAAGTTTGAGGGTTCACAGACTCTCTGAAGCTTGGTGTCTTATTCCAACATCTGGTCAGTGTGTTTCTGCATTTCCCTCTTCCAGAAAACGAGAAACCATATTTGGAGACCCCCCGGATCAGAATTTCCAGGGAAACACACCTTTCTGCTACTCCTAGTCACATGAAAAGCCTCATGCAGAGCAAAGCAGAGAAGCCCCAGGAAGGAGTGGATGTTCACCTTTCCGCTCTGGAGAAGGCAGCCCAGGTGGGTTACGATGACCTCAAGAAGATACAGCCACAGCCCCCCGCAGAACTCAGAGACTCTCAGGATGATAATGTCACTGACAGAAAGGACAATGATTCTCCAGACCTTGTCCTGGTCATCTGCCTGTCGGTGTTCATCACGTTCGTGGTGGCTTTCTGCCTGGGCTTCTTCGTGAGGCCTTATATTGACAGACTGTGCCAAAAAAGCTGCCTGAATAAAAAGTCTGGCTCAGGAGATGCCTATTCAAATGAGGGCTTCTATGATGAAGTTGAAACTTCCCCACCAGACCAGCACCAAGGGACAGAATCACGCCAAGCATCCCTCCAACTAAAGTTTTATGAGAGCCAGAACCCTTCCTGGGCAACAGAGCCAATGCCATATGATATTGTGATGCCAGAGGGGGTACTGGGGAGTGGCAGAATGGATCGCAGTCATCAACAGAACCCGGTGCAACTCGGGGACAACACTGGGGCACGAAGCAGAGATGGCAATGTGCTTCCATGTGGCCGTGCAGCCCTCTCTCCTCTCCATGGACTTCCAAACGCTGGTACTCATGGGCTGATTTCAGCGGCTCAGGATTACTATGAAGCTTCTGAAGAATTACCTTATGACACGGTGGTCCAGGAATCTTCTCTCTACGATGATGTTACAGATAGGTCTTCCATTTCTAGCTCTCTGGAAGTTGTCCCCAGCTCCTCCGACGGTGAATGGGACGAACTGTGCCTGTCACAGTCAAGAGATGTTGTGGCTCCCATCTCCAAAACTCTAGCACATACAAATACACAGGGCTCTGAAGAGAGGAAGGAAAGGGAGTGCCCTGAACCTCTGGGAGCTATGGGCTCACCGATGGAATCTTCTGAGGAAAGGCAGGCGAGAAATTTCGTTAGGGGGCTGGCCACATGGGAGAAAGCCGACACTGAGGAAGGAGTTTCCAATGTCTATGATGAGGTCCTACACCAGAACCCAAGAGATGTAGACCCACCCTCCCTGGTGCCAAGATGGGCCAGTGGCCCTCATGTCACTGAGGAGCCTAGGCTGAGAGATGCCCCTTTTGACTCTCTTTATGACTTGGTGACCAATTATGATTCTGACTCTGACGAGGGCTCTTTGTTTACCCTTAGTTCTGAGGATTCTGAGAACCCAAGGAGTTTGTCTGAAGAACAGGCATCTGTGGACAATGGGGGGGCCAGTCAGCCCCTGCCCGGCAGGGACTTGGGAGACGATCAGGACGATGTGACATCAGCAGCAAGTGATGAGGACATCACCCCACAGAGGTCTCTGGAGATGTGTGAAATCCGGGACGCTCTCTTTGGAAACCTCTTCATTTCTGCTCCAGACTCGTTTGTGTGAGACGGACCTGGAAGGAGACTCGAACTCTATCATCCCTGAGAATATAGCAACTTGGACCCAACCCCCGGGTCAGAAGCTATCACATCAGGAGACCTCGGACACCATTGTATGTGATGGTGACATAGCACCCCAGTTGGAGGCAGTAGACTGGCCTTAGAGACCTGGAATCCCCAAATGTGGGTCCTTTACCATCACTACTGCAGTCCGCTGGAGATCGCTCAGCTCCTGAGGAGCCTGCCACCAAAGAGAAGTAACCATTGGTAAAGGCCCTCTTTTATGGCCTGGGGATAAAGCTCTGTTGGTGGAGTGTAGAATCCAGGACTCACCATGCACGAAGTCCTGGGTTCAATCCCCGGCATTGTACAAACTGGGCACAGTGGCCTGCACTGTCCTCCCAGCTCTCAGGAGATAGAGACAGGAAACAGCGGTGAGACTGAAATGGATTTTTCAGGATGGGAGACAGAGTGTTCTGGCAAATGAGAGCCCTGTTGATCCAACAATCAGCTTGAGACAGCTGCCAGATCTTCGACAAAGCCTAGTCCCCCACTGAGACTCCAAGCTCACATCCCCCAACTGTAATTGTCCGGATCCACATGGATCATCCTGGAACCTGAAGGTTATCGCCTTCCTTCACAAGGATGCTCTCCCAAAGCCACTTTTTGAGTCACCTTATCACGGTGTCAACCCAGTAAATTCATTCACAGTTGTCTTAGTCTTGACGTCTCTTTGATTTCCTGCATCTGCTTGCTAAACAGGAGCCCAGTGTGAGCTCCTGACTGGCTGTGTGGTGAGACAGTTGGCAGGCAGTCTGGAGCCGGGCTAGACAATTTTCATTGAAATAGAGTTTGCATAGAAGACAAAAAGAGATGGAGTTTAGGGTAGACACCAAGAGTCTCCCCGTCCACCTCATGGCCTCACTACTGGTCCTCAGGGTTCTAGCTTCTCAGTCGCTCTCACAGAGGTCCCGGACACAATTATCCTGTCTTCTCACTTGGCTCACCTTCCTCTGTGAGAGTTCTCAGATGTCGGGGCTGCAGAAGACCACCTACCTCTCCGCTAGTCTTACTTATTTCTACAAGTCTGGCTCTGAAATCTTTTCAAGATTTTATGCTCACATGCAGTTGCCTATGTAGTTTTCAAGTAAATGTATCCACACTAAAGTTTCTTCTGTCCCCTCATCCCAGCCACCCACCAGATCTGGTCCTTCATGGCATCTTCTCACTGCTCACACAAGGGCTCCATTAAGATATCTAAGGACATAGGTATCTGAATGTTATCTCCATGTTCCCTGTACGTAACTTCTTTGTCATTAAATACAGCCAGCTCAAGGCCCTGGAGACCCATCAAGTCTATTCCACCTTCCCTGTCCATTCTGTCATGATTTTATCCCTGACTTGGTCGTTCCCACGAGGTTGATCACAACATCACACATCACACATCAAACTACCTCCTCCAAATCCTGTATTAGCCAAGAATCTCCAAGGAAACAGAACCAATGTGGTGCCTAGAGACAGAAGGAACGGTTTTAGGGTGGGAAACTGACACCCGTGAGGACGGAGGCACGGAAGTCCCACAATCTGTTCTGTCCAAGCTGGTGCCCATGCAAGCCAGCAATACAGCCCCATCCAAACAATGCAAGTTAAGAGAATGTACATCTGATGTTGCAAATCCCAGTCTAAGCCCAAAGCCTTAAGAACCAGGAGCACTGATATCCGAGTGAAGGAAATGGTGGCCCCTAAGTATGATAGAGACTTTCTAGTCTCAAGCGGGCTTAACTCAGTGGTCAGAATCATAGTCACTAAAACCTCTACAGAACCAGTGATATTCCAGGTTCTTGGTGGTGCAAACGCAAAGGGTAAGTTTCACAAATAATGAAAAGTAAATTCAAGCCAACAAGGAGCTTTAGTATAGCGAGAAAGCACGTAAAGAAAGTGAAGGGTCTTTGTCCAGGAGTTAGTAAGATTCTTGACTAAAGAAGTCGATAAGTCCTTGAAATGACTGGGCTGAGAAGTAAGGAGGCATGGACTGGTCAGCCCAGCTGGCCCAGTCATAGATCCCCACAGGGTGTCTCTCCACCCTGGTGACTGGCTGAGATTCTTCAAGGACCAGTGAAGTATCTCTTCATGCCTAGCTTCCAGACAGCTGTATTTGTTGGGTTGCTCTGCTATAGAAGAAAGAATAAATAGATACCTAAATGACCCAGGACATGAACCAAACCAACGTCTCCTGGCCAAAACATGTCTGACATTTTCAGCCAAAACAGAACAGCCATAGAGCCAAGGCTATTCCTGACTCCTGGCCAGGAAAGAGCAGGTTGATTTTAGAGGTACCCACCCTTAACTACCTGTCAAGTTTCGATCTCCTCATCAGAAGAACATGAAAGTTCCAGTCCAAGAAGCGAGAGATACTCCTCCTTCCTCTGCCTTTTTGCTCTTCTGGATCCCAGTGTAGACTGGATGGTGCTGTGCACACAGTGAGAGCCGAGCCCTTCACTGGATCTACTGACTCAACCGCTGAGCTCTTCCTGAGACCGCGCCTGGGCACAGCTGGAAGTGAAGCCTTGCCTGTGGTCAGGCCATCCCTTTGCCCTCCAAACAAAAAACGCACCACCACACTTCCCATCCTGCATCAGGAGGATGGCTGAGGTGCAGAAGTGACCGACCGTGTGGCTTCTCCACCCACCTGCTTCTGTAAAACTCCAGCTAATTCTGTTTCCAGACCTTTGTCCACAACATATCTGCCCACATCCTCCTTCCAAAGTGTCCAGATAAGCCTGCTTTAGCCGATTGGTATCCACACAGGTCTCAGCTTTTGTGTTACCTCCTTGGGGGATTCTCGGACCCTGGACTAAGTTAGATTTCCCTCCCACTACTCTCACTATACATCATTAACTTCTACATAGAAGACGCTTATCCTGCATACAATTAAATAGCTGTACGATCGGAAGCTTAATCTCTGCCTGCCACTTCTATATTAAAAGTTCCATGAGAACAACAACAATGACAAAAACTCCACCACAAATCTGTCTCCCTGAGAATTCACATTTAGTAGATTCTCAATCTATGTGTTTATTGAAGAAATAATGAAAGAGTGATCTTTGTAACACAGGACCGGGAATTCCATGATCAGGTCCTGCTTCTCACGCAGCTTGCTTGCTGTTACCTCCTGCCTGCTTCGGACCACCCAAACCAAGCAAGCCAGCCATACAAGGTGCTCATGGTTACAAACACCAGCCTATGTCATTCGCTGCTCTTGGCTGAGCTGCAGCCTACTTTTGTGTTGTTCGTCTGGTGTTCCAACCCCTGGCATCTATGTATTCTTCATCCAAGCCTTGGTTCAAAGCGCACCTCCTCCATAAGCCTTTTCCCCCTCATTCCACTGAGGCAGAAATGACCACTCCGCTCCCCACTTGGGCCTTGTAGTATAATTCACGTCTTGTGGAAGCAACAGGGTTTACTAAGCTGGAACCTATGAGGCTCTTTTATTAGTCAATCTCCAACTGCTGGTGGATTTTGGATTCAGTGAGTGTCCAGTGGGGTTTTCAACTTCTTGTGTCCCAGAACCAAAACCTGAACCAAGAGACACATGGGTAATAGCAGAAGTGGCGATAGCTTACCGAGAAACAATGTCCTTTCAAGAGAAGAAAGGGGCCAGAGCTGGGAGGACATCGACAAAAACTGTACAAATCAACGGGATTTTTTTTACGGCCCAGGCTCTGGGGTCATTCACACAGCGTGAGCCTTTCTGCTCATGCTCTGTTTGCTACACATTGGCCTTTGTGGCAAAGAGGCTCCAGTCTCTGTGCCAACTGTGTCTTTAATATGCTAATGTCGACCTCACTCTCCATGCAACTCCCCTGCCTCACAACAGTTGGGCAGAATTCAGCTTCAACATGGAATCAATGGAGACAGCCTTCACCTCAGAGCCCGCAGTTATGCATACGGTGAAAACCTGCCTTCCAAGCCAGAAGCACATAGAAAATTGTCTATGGGGCTTTGGTTTTTCAATCATTCACTTGGTTTCTTTCCGACTTCCAAAAGGAGCCTTCGTAGTTGTGGCAGAAACAGCGCAGTCAGCACAATTTAGCGGCCCAATTTCCCAGCAAGGCCCCTGTCTTTTGTGAAAACACATTTAACCCCCTCTCAGAGTGCCTGCTGTCAACTTGGACAGAACTGGTTGACGGAGGATTGGAAGCGTACAATTACAGATTTTGAAACTCACAAATCTCTGACTGAGTTCTGTGGAGCCCTTTCTCTCGGCTTCCCCTCTTGATTTTCTCCAAGATTGTGTCTCTAGTTTGTATTATTCCACAGAGGACTTTCAAAACAGCCTAATTTTATTCAGACCGCCCTTTTGCATGTCTATAGCAGACCAACAAATTTGCCTCAGCCAGGTCCTAGCAGATCTAAGTTCAAGAAACACTTTCAAGAGAAGTTTCTTGTACGATTTACCTTCCAAAACTATGAAATAATTAAGTCTTGGCCCAGGGCTGAACCCCCAAACATGAAACATTGCAATTTTACTCTCTCTGAAGATGAGTAGGATCATAAATGATCTGTCTCTTACGACCTCCTCCCGGGAGTCCTTCAGTTCAGTGAAGTCCCTTGGGGATCTGACTGACAGCATTTTTTCCCTCATCCTCTAGAAAGGTACCAGGTGTGAGGTCTGGGGCTCCCTCTTCTTCGGGCCAGGGCAAAGTCACAGGAGTAACCCAGGTAACCAGAAATAGCTGCTGGAAACACATAGCCACAAGTAAATGCAGACCAGTAGACACTTGTTCATATATTTCTGGTCTACTTCAAATTAAAATCCACCCCTCCCTAGCCTGCAGGTTGTCCTTGAAGCACTTCCACGTGCAAAGAGACAGAGACAGCAGGGTTAGAAGTTCCCCTGTGTGAAGAGGTTCCACGAAGGTCAATAGTGCCAACACTAGACCCAGCTGCCAAGCAGAGACAAGTGGCAGGCTGACAGCCGTGAGGAGCCTGTCTGCTAGTGCACAGGGGAAAAGGGCCCAATGCTGCACTTTCTGAGAATCTCGTATTTCCTAAACGTTCAGCAAAGACCTATGGCTAGCTATCTCTAGCTTTTGCACAACCTTTGTCCAGACTTTATGTCCAGATTCCTACTTTAATGTTTCCCTAGTAACTGCAAATTCCAGGTGATAAGGGCGGTGAAGGGGTAGCTGTGTCATAAGACTTCTCAGACACTCATAATAGCTTAAAAAATGACAAGTACTCTTCCGTCACCACGGTAGCCTAGGACATCCCAGTGACTGACATGAAACTGGCTCAGCCTTTGACTTTTTCACCTGCCTCTGTGTGTGTATGTGTGTGAGCGTGCGTGTAAGTGTGCTCATGCATATGAGTGTTTTTGTGTGTGTATTCATAAGATTAAATATGAGTAGCATCTTTATTTATTTGAATAAATAAATTCAGTCCAAATGTAAGTCTTCGTGCTTCAAAAGAAAATTCTCATTATTTTTCTTTAGCTATCACTACTGACTAGCTTTTTACAGCTCAACATAATCTTAATTAACCATAATTTTGGTTTTATTTTTAGATGTTCTAATGTTCACAAACAGACCAATAGGCTCCCCCTTACGCTATTTTCTGTGTCTTTTTTCTGTTATTCCTAAAGCATCATTGCTTTTTCACAATAAATATTCCAATGAAGTCTAGAATGTTCCTCAAAATTGAAATCACTCTCAGCTCTGCTTTCTTTTAGTGGAGATAATAGGTTGATTTTTTTTTCTGCTGTGAAATTTGCATCCCTGAAAAGCCTTGCATTCTATAAATCACACGCTACAAGCCAAGGGCAGATCAAGTTGAGGAAACTATGGACAGGTGAGCCGAAGCAGAGCCAAAACAAGCTTTGGGGTTGGTGCTTTGCTAAGTTAATGCATTCCTTTGCCTAGTAGTTGGAAGGATGTTAGATACAGAGATAGGGGATGGATGGCTACTAAAGACAGACCTCTAGATTCCAGATCTGTAGCACTGATCTCCCCATGGTCATGAAGTTCTAGCTGGTCAATCAGCCTTATGAAGTCGTCAATGTAGGTGTGGCTTTTTTTTCCTCCTTCTGGGAACTTGGGTTTGCACCATCCACCTCCAAGCTCTGAGAATTCATAACAAGTCACTGTTTTGAAGCTGCTCATTTTATGCACAGTTAACCAGAAAATAGGCCAATATTGTTTTGGCTGATCTTGATTGACTATACTGGGAATTGCCATGGAGACTAGTGAGGCATATCTCAAGACCCTGATGTGTCTGTGGAAGCATCTCCTGAGATGAGTCGATCATAAGGGTTCTGACCTCATTACTGGGCTTATTCCATGATGGATTAAAATGTCTAGGCATTATAGAAAGAATGGGAAAGATGAGCAGTGAGATCTTGTTGGAGTCAGCAGACCAGTGGGGGACAGCCTTTGGGGTTTATGCCCTAATCCACTTCTGTACTCCTCTCTGGGCTTCCCTATCAGTTGAGATGCTCTCCTACTGCGACGGTAACTGAGCGCTCTGAGACCGTAAGCCAAAACAAATCCTCCTTTCTTCTTAGGTGTTTATGTCAGGTATCTTATCAGAGCAATGAGAAAGGTAACTAAGGGAAATATACAGTACTAGAGTATTAAAATCAGGTAGGAGGGCACGATAGACTTGAGTGTTGAGTTGGGGGTGCAGAGCTACCACAGGGGTACAGCTGGGAATGATCTGCTTGCAGGCAGACATGAGTGCACATTAATGTTTACTAAGTGTCATCTGTAGTCCGTTCTGTGATATACCTAATACAAATTGTAGCTCCTTCCCAGACCCTGATTTAATTCCCTTTCTTTTACGGTTTGCTGAAAAGTATGGCCCCCGTCTCTTCTCCCCTCCCCCGAGCTGAGCCTTCAGCAAAGCTGGCTAACTGATTAGAACTTCAGTGCTGTAGAGGGGTTAAAATGCTGCAAGTCCAGAGCCACTTTACCTGGGAGCATCTTTAGACCTTTAATAGTCATTGACTGTCCTCCTCTGTACAAGGAGAACGTCCTTGTGATGCTTAGGTAAGCCCTTTGGAATGCACAAACGGAACCCCTAGTGTCCAATCAACCAATGGACTAAAAATGCTGTCAGATGGCATCTGAGGCCTACAGTGGGTGGATTCCTTCTGACAGAGAGCTGTGTGCTATTCAGTTTTATGACAACTTGACACAAGTTAGAGTCGTATGAGAGGAAAGAACCTCAGCTGAGAAAAAGCCCCCATAATATCTGGCTGTAGGCAAACCTGATTTTCTTAATTAGTGATTGATGGGGGAGGGCTCAATCCATTATTGGTGGTGCCATCCTTACACTGATGATCCTGGATTATATAAGAAAGCAGGCTGAGCAAGCCATGAGAAGCACTCCTCTGCATCAGAGCCTGCCTTCAGGATCCTGCCCTGTTTGAGTTCCTGCCCTGACTGCCTTCGGTGATGGCCTGGGATATAGAAGAATAAGGGAAACAAATCCCTTCTTCCCCAGGTTGTTAGAGCTGCTAGTGGTTCTGTTTCCTCGCAGCAATAGAAACTCTAACAAGTCAGGCTGCACAGCCAATGCTTGCCCAGGTACTCAGACACCACTGAGGCTGTGGCCAAGGAGCCCCAGATACTGCGCACGCACGTTAGCAGCTGACCTTGACATCAGCCATGTGACGCTGGTTTTGTAGGTATAAAGAGGGAGTTGCAGGATCATGAATGATACAAGGCCAGGCAGCATGAGGCAAGGTTAAAGTCCCTGCAGCTGAGATGCACGAAACTGTAAGGCTGAAGCCCAAGCTGCAACAGAGTCCTCAGAGTGTTGAAGATGCCAATAAAGGGATGTCTGTGGAGGAAGGCCATGGGCAATGAGTGGAGTCAACCACGAGAGAGACTGCCCATGTGGAGTGGGCTACCTGTGCTCATTGGGACTCTTCACGCCACCGCACTCTCCAGATGATGGGCGTGGGGCTACAGGACTTAACGTCTGGGCTGCTGGGTTTGGGTCTTGCTTTTGTTCAATCCCTCTTTCCTGTTCTCTCGTCTGTCCCCTTTGGGGCATTATACTCTGGCAGTATTTTATACAGCCATGCAACTAAAATTCCGCCCTAAGTCTCAGAAGAAACAGAATTTGAACTCTGCAGAAATATTAAAACTGTTAAGGTTTTGAAAATGGTCTGAAGGCATTTTGCATTATGAGATGACTTTGGTGATTGGAGGCCAGAAGAAGTATGGTTTGAATACAGAATATGTGCCTTGTGTTTTGAATGCATATCTTCCCGATGTCAGTACTCTTTGGGGAGGCTGTGGAAACTGTGGGAAGTATGGCCTAGAAGAGGTACGTCACTAGAGGTGCACCTTTGGAAATCCATCCGGTCTCCAGTATCATCACTCTCGGCTGCTTATTTGTGATGCGATGAAGATGCTCCTCTGTCCCCTGCTTCTGTTGTCATAGTTCTCTGCTTGAGTTCCAGTAACCGTAGCCGGAACCTCTGAAACCATGAGCCAAAGTAACTGTGTAGTAGGAGGAGCTGGGCCCCTTGTTTGTTCCGGTCGCCCAGCTAGCTTCACCCCCGAAATAACCACACAGAAATTGTATTAATTGAATTACTACCTGGCCCGTTAGCTCTAGTCTCTTGTTGGCTAACTCTCACATCTTGATTCAACCCATTTCTAATAATCTGTATGTCACCACGAGGTCATGGCTTACCGGGAAAGATTCAGCATATCTGACCTGGCAGTTTCATGGCAGCTTGGCTCCATCTGCTGCTTTCTTCCTCCCAGAATACAGTTCTGTCTTCTCTGCCTATCTAAGTTCTGCCCTATCAGGCCAAGCAGTTTCATTATTGATTAACCAATAAAAGCAACACAAATACTGAAAGACCTCCTACACCAACTCAGACTCTTAAGTTGTTTCTGTTTGGTTTTTTGGTCACCGAATACAGATCCCAAAGTATAAGTGAAACCTACCCCCCTTTTGTAGTATACTCTATGCTGTATTCAAAAAGAACAGAAAAACACTGCAGTTCTGTTCTTTACAGAACTGTATGAAGATCCCCTATATAGTAAGGTAAAGGTCATCCCTGGAACCAATAAGGTGACTCTTAGGTTACTGCAATTCATACCATGCAGCATTTAGGTATGGAACTCACTGGATGTCCTGGATGTCTTTTGTCAACTTGAGACAGACCTCGATGTATTGGGGAAGAGAAAATGCTTCACTGAGAAAATGTTTCCATAAGATTGGCCTGTAGGTAAGTCTGCGGGGCCATGTCCTTGAGTAATAGTTGAAGTTTGAAAGCCCATCCCACTGTGGGTGGTGCTGCCCCTACACAGGTGGTCTTAAGTTGTATAGGAAAACAGGTTGAGCAAGCCATAAGGAGCAAGCCAATAAGCAGCACTCCTCTGTGGTCTCTGCTTCAATTCTTGCCTCCTGTTTCCTCCCTTGAGTTCTTAGTTTCTTGCCTGATGTCCACCATCTCAGTGATGGGGTGTGACTTGAGAATGTGAGTCAAATAAATAAGTCTCTCCTTATTAAGCACAGTGTTTAATCACAGCAATGGAAACCCTGACTAAGAACTGGGTCAGGCTCAGATTGGATACCTTTCTCTTGCCCGTTGTACTCCAATGTCACATACAGAATCAAACTTAAGGAAACAGAATTTCATAGACTCTTGCCCATAACTTACTGCTTTCAGCTGAAGTAGAACTGACTTCTCAGTTTTACTGAAAAATGGTGACACTGTTGCTTTAAGTAGACAAGGAGAGTCTGCAGAACTTCCTCCAGCCTTTCAGTCATTAACCCATTTATCACAACCCACTCAGTGAAGACGGAGCTGGGATGAATAGACCCAGGAGTCCCAAAATATCAAGCCAGGACTTGGCATAGAGGTTAGCAATGCTTCCAAATCAGATGGGAAGTTCCAAACTATGTATCTTTGCGGAGCATGGCTGCTTATGAGTCCTTGACAGTTTCCATAAATTCCTTATTTTCATGTGAAATTTCATCCTCTATGAGAGATGTCCTTAACACCCAGTGCAAATATTGCTATCATTTTTATATCTCAGTTATGAATTTTTTATTCAAGTTCTATTTATTTGACTGCTTAGTAGTTACCTAAATGCACCTATAAAGAAAACATAGAGTTATACCTTCATTGACTGTGACAATGCTTTATGATAAAAATATCGCTTCCACTCCAAGAGCTGGAACTTTTGCTGGTACAAAAGTTAGGTCTCGAGGTCTTAAGACTGCGCTTCTACTGTGTGCTCAGTCTGTTTGTTTAACCTGCCTTGAGGAGAGCAAAGTAATGGCCAGCCTTACTTGTCTGGAATTCCCATGTAATCAACTTTTACAACCTTAGCTAACACACAGCTGCAATCTGAAACTACTTACTCTTCCATGCCCCTGGCCCAAGAGTAACACATTTGAGTTTCAGTGTGTGTTATGGTCATTATTAGCTGAAAACAGCGACCATAGGTGGAAAACAACCTTATAAAATAAATGCCCACCAAAAACATTGAATGCGATATCCAGATATTGCTTGATAAACAATGATGCTTGCAATATTGTTATTAGGTCTGTTGGAGTCAGTAATCTAATACCTTGTAAAACTCTTTTAAATATTTCTGTAAAGTGTTCCTCATTCCTCCCCATGTGACGCTTTCTGTACTCTACAATAAAAGAGAGAGCAAAGCCCTTTGCAGAGACAGATTCACAAGCCAGCCTTCAGGCAGGCACAGATTCCTACTTACATAACAGACGGAGAGGGTAGAAGGAAGACACAGGGAGAGCTAAGAGAATTGAAATCTTGGTTCCCCTTGACAGTGAGAGGAAGTGCTTTGATTTGTTTCCTTAATGTGGCACTAATGCATTATTGGTGACTCTGCATGCATTATAAATGTGTTCAAAATGACCACAATTGACCGTGCGATTTTTTTCTAAATTTATAGCCGTTGTGTTGCTGGTGTTCAAAGCCAGGGCCTCCAGGATGCAAGGCCAACAGTGAATCCCTGAGTTACATCCCCAGTACTATGGACAAGTTTTGGATTTTCCAATTAATATTTTCCCAGAACTTGTGTTCTTCTCTCTGAATATATGTTTCTGTCTCTGAAAAACAGTATTCATATTTTCTATATATACATAAATTTGTTTGCTTGTTTTTAAGACAGGGTCTTGTAATATATATAACCCAGGATGACTTTGAGTTCAGGCTTGCTTCAAATTAGTGGCAATCCTCCTGCCCCAGTCTCAGGAGTGCTGGGCTTACAAACCTAAGCAGACACTCCTGATTCATAAATTTTCATGTAATAAATGTTGTATACACTCATCAGTTACCGATAAAAGATATGCATAACACCCAGAAGCCTAGGCGAAGGCACATAATGTTAAATATTTTCCATCTGAAACATATTATAGGTGTTTCCAGACTCTTCAGACACCTTGTCAATATGGTAATTGCCTCAACATCAATTCGTAAGTGTTTATCACATCCCCTGGGTACCCTCCTCACACCCTTCAGCAATTAAGGAGTAAAGTTCTGATGCTGGCAGGTGGAGAGAGATGTGAGAATTATGCAGAGGGTAAGAACACCTTGCCCTGCCGCTCTGTTTCCTGGCTCGCCCATCTGTTCTTTCTTGCAGCTGATGTAGTACCTGAACTGACACTGGCGAGGTATTGTTCCGGCTTGCAGCAGCTCCCAGTGGAACAGCGATATCAGTCTGACCTAGCCAGCCTCTGTTCTAAGGATGAGGAATCTGAACCACAGACTGTAACGTGTTGTGCCCAGGTCACCTAGTTAGCTCTTGTTTCCAACCAGAATTCCCTCAGAGTGCCTGGCATCAAATGCATCTGCCCTACCCTTTCTCCTCGCGGCCACCGCCCTTGCTGTTTGCCTGCCCACTGGACCAGGTGACTTTAAAAAGTCTCTGCAGGATGTCACAGCATGCTGCAGACACTCCTTCCTGAAGGAAGCAGCTCTCTGTGGTGGCAGATGGCCCTGATGGCCCCCTCACTGTGACAGCTGCCTAAGTCTTGCAGGTGGAATCCATCCACAGTTGCCAGCCTGAACCATCACGTTTCTGCCATATGAGATGACCTTGGAGAGCCCATCTATTTCGCATGCCAGGGCTTCTGCCTGCCCCTCCTCCTCCCCTCTCCATAACATCTTCAGATGCAGGGAGCCTTGTGGATCACTTCCTCCTACTTCCTGCAATATGCCACTACTGGGTTTCCCCAGGTTTACCTGGACACAGATTTATACCAGGCAGCAGCCATGACCATGAACCAGATGCATCAAGTGGCCCCTCCCCCTTCCCTCTTAATTTTAGCAGCTCACATGTGCTTATTCTGAAATTGTTACTGTCTTCAGCAGTCACAAGGCAGCTAGGGGAGGCCCTTCTCCCGCTAACAACAGTCTGTCTGCCTCCTTATCCAGGTCTCTGTCAGCCCAGCCAGCATGACTGTCTATACCCAGCAGGCCTTGCTCCCTTTTCAAGGAAAGACAGAGCAGTTCAGAGGATGCTGAGAAAGAAAAATGTTCCATCAATTCCCTTCTGTTTCCCAAGGGAAGCATTTAGCTAACAGTGCTGGCTGCAGCTATGGTTTGCTTTTTTTTTTTTTTTTAAATTCATGCTGCCAAATTTAACAAATAAAAATACAGGCTGTCCAGTTAGGTTCCCATCTCAGATAAACAATGCTTTCTTAATCTTTAAGCATGTGCGATGTACATTATATCATGCGCTGCTTATTTGAAGTTTGAGCTCAGCTTTGTGATTTGTATTTTATCTGGAAACCCTATTTTAATATCCAAGCAAACAAACTGGGAAACAAAACAAAACAAAAAACAATGTTTTTTTCCATGCAATGTGAGAAGCCTTTCTGCACTTGCAGCGAGGGTGGGAGAGAGAGAGAATCATGAACTTCCCTTGCTGTAGCAAAGAAGTGTTCAGCTATCGGGATGACCTACATGTGGCATTAGACATGCCTGCTTGCAGAAATGCCTCTGTCAGAGTCTGAGCAATGACTCACACAGTAGTTAAAGCAGAAATTCACTCACACCCAGACCCGTGTGGGGAATTTCAGAATATCAAGTCCTCCCTGCAATTGCCAAGGAAAAACAAAAAATGTGACAAAAATGAAATATTTGCAAATGTGATTGGTCTCTTGCCTAGAAGCAGAGTTATTCAGAGAGAGTGGGTCAGGTAAAACTGGCAGTTTGCAAAGAGCTTTCCCGAGAGCCCCCCAATCTATTAAGTTCTAACTAAAGACATCAAAGTCCATCCGTCACCTCCCTGTGGACCTCATGGCTTCAAGATGCATCAGTTTTGATTCTGCCTGACTCAGCAAGCTAGAAGGGATTACCTTCCACCATTCTATTCACTACACAACATGTGGAAAACTACACTGTCTGGCTGGGAACGTAGCTCACCTTGGCAGAGTACTTGCCCAGCTTGCAGGAAGCCCTGGTTTGATTCTCAACATCACATTAACTGGAATGGTGGTGCATGCCCGCAAACCCAGGAGGTGCATGCCCGCAAACCCAGGAGGTGCATGCCCGCAAACCCAGGAGGTGCATGCCCACAATCCCAGGAGGTGCATGCCTTCAGTCCCAGGAGGTGCATGCCTGCAGTCCCAGGAGGTGCATGCCTGCAGTCCCAGGAGGTGCATGCCTCCCTGTAATCACAACACTCACATGCCTCTAATTCCAGCACTTAGGAGATGTAGGATCAGAAGTTTAAGATCATGCTTGGCTAAGTGAAAACCCATCTCAAAGAGAAAAAGGAAGAAAAACCCTACACTACTATAAGTATTTCTTTGACTTGCTAAATTATGTGCACAGGTGTTGGGAAGCCCTCTGGTATTTATCAGTCAATCAAGCCAAACACTTCTAATGTGCATGGTGCCCATATCCACAATGCTCCTAAACCCTAAGGATGAGGGTGGGATGTAAACGAGGCAGGATGTAAAGACTAGACCAAGTCAGTGCCTCCAGAGACTTGGATTCTTAATATTAGTGGGAGAGACTTTCCAGAAATCCAGGCATGTACCGTGGAGGGAGATCAGCTTCAGGTTCGGGAAGGAAGGAATGAGGAAAGGGGAGTAGGAAGGAAGGGAGGTGGAAAGCTATGTGCTAGACTGCTGCTGGCATTTTAATATAATTTATGGATTTATGCAGAGGGAATGCCAGTGTATTGTTTAAACCACACATCTAAATAATAGCAGTAAAATTGCATGCAGAAGAAAATGGGCTACAGGCCCACTTGGGTCACTAAAAAGAAAATCAATTTGCAAATTCATGAACAAAATTCTATTTACATTTAGTTATGAAGATCCAACAACTTCGAACAATCTAAATCTACAGATGGAAGCATGCAGAAATTCTGTCTTTGAGCATGTAATATTCTAAAACTCAATATGTGGGCAAAATTCAGCACACTGGAAGAAATGAAAATGTACATTCATTTGTATATGAATAAGATTACCATTAAGCGAGAAATAAAATAATTCCTTTAAGAGCACTGTGAATTCTGACCCCGAGGCGAATGCACAGATGGCCTTTCTTATGCTCCATTTAAGCAGCAGAGACAATTCGTTTCCACTGGGCAATCTGAGCAAGATGCTGCCCGATAGAAAACCTTCTAGCTCAGCTTCTCCCTTGGCCCTTGCTTGTTGCCCTGGCCAGCTCCACCCTGGCCTTATCATTTTCTGTTCCCCTTGGTGCAACATTTAGGGTGCATTGGCTCCTCTCTGATCCTGGAGCATGGCAATTGCTTCACCATCTTCTCAATATTGGATGTATCATCTGTAGTTCCTGCGTACGGTTCCATGTGTGTGTGTGTCTGTGTGTGTGAGTGTGTATATTTGTATATGTGTGTGCATGAGGAAGCCAGAGGTCAACCTCGGATGTCATTCCACAGTTTCTGGTTATTTTGCTTCTTTGAGACAGAGTCTCTCACCGAGACCTGGGCCCCTCTAATTAGGTGAGGCTTGCTAGCGAATCCTAGGGATTTTCCTGACTCCACCTCTAATGTGCTACTATTACAAACTCATGTACTAGACTTGGATGTGGATCCCAGGATGAACTGAACCCCTGCTACAATAAAAAACAAATACAAACAAACAAACAGGTTTTATATTGTAATGAAGATCCCAGCTCACATCTCACCTCTGCACACAAGTCTTTCTATCCTACCATGTCCAGGGCAGTAAATCCCACACATTCTTCATCAGCTTTGGTGTTTACTGTCTTTGCACTGCCCAGAATGTTGCACAAAATGACGCTTTCTTCCATGACTTTCCAATAAGGACAAAAACCTTATGTGCTATAGCAGACAAATACAGTAAGCCAGCATTCTCAGGCTTGGATAGTGACTGACATACAGTAGTTAATCTATTATTCATATTTACTGTTTGAATAAATAAGTCTTGAATATGAATGAACCAAATAGAAATGGCACTTTCGTTGGCCCAGGGAACCCAGAGAGGAGGGAAGTCTGCTTCTTCTATACCAAGTTGGTCTATGTTTGGGGTGATGTCACTTCCTCCCTCATGTTCCTACCTGGAAAGTGACCTGGAAGAGGGATAAGAGCCCCACATTCATTGGATGCTCACTAAGGGTTTGCAGGGAATTGAATGGCTGTCACCTTTTCCAACAGTGCCACCAAGAACAGGACTCAGAGTTTCTTTCATTGACCCAGGAAGACTTGGGCCCTTGATGCCCAGGCCATAAAGTTGTTGAGGAGGGAGGCTGTGAAGAGATGGAGGGAACGGTTAGGAAGCTGCCCCTTCCAGTCTTGGAGAATTGTGGAAGGCGGGAAGAAGAGAGTGGGGTGCAGATCAGAGAAACACTGGGACACTCCATGAGAACTTGGGGGAGGATGCACTGGGACTACCTCAGAGGCTCCACACACACAGCAGCCAGGGCGAGAACAGTTCCAGGACAGCCTCTGTTGCTATGTGATAGCGCAGCTCGGGCTCAGGCAACTGTGCAACGAAGTGACCCCACCAACAGGTTTAGCCAGAGAAAGTTTCAGACCTTGACTAAGCAGACACCGCTGCTTTCAGCCTGAGAGTGACAATGGGATGAGCAGCCACTGGACAGTCCAGAGGTAACTCCTGTCATTCTAGATCTGAAGATACTTCTCCACAATAGCCCCTCAATAGAGTGTGGCTTATCTCCTCCGACCTGAGGGAGAAATGGAGGGCGGGTGAACGTTGCAGAGATAAATGTCGTCCTGGTGAGACTGTCCTAGTAGTGTTGACAAAAAGTCAATTAATTTTTAATAGATTACACTTTTGAATAAAATGTTGATAATTTAGATGGAAAGAGCTAGGACCAGTTCTCATTGCCCAGCTAAGTCACCCCTGCTACTCCAAGTGATGGGAATCAGGAAAAGATACATGAAATAAAGAGATGGCCTTTGCCTTGAAGGTCTGAGTGCCAAGTGTGATTCAAAGACTCTGATGCAATCCCCTGAAGTGATGGAAGAGATCCTTAGCTGTAGGCCAAGATCACGGTGTAGTCAGACATTTTGTCTCCCACCCACCTGCTCCCAAATTACCACTCAGAGGCTTATATTCATTACAAATGCTTGGCCAATAGCTTAGGCTTATTGCTAACAAGCTCTTACATTTAAATTAACCCATAATCCTTATGTATGATCTGCCACGTGGTGGCACCTTTGTTAGCGTGGCACATTCATCTGCTCCCTCTGTGTCTGGCTGGCGACTCCTCTGACTCCACCCACCCTTCCTCACCCCACCATTCTCAGTTTGGCTTTCCCACCTAACTGTATCCTGTTCAGCTACTGGCCAACCAGCTTGTTTATTAAACCAATCATAGTGACACATATTCGCAGAGTGTAAAGGAATATTCCACAGCATCATAGAGATTAGGGGGCCCAAGATGACCCTGGACAGACAGAAATTGGCCATGCTGATCTGCTACTTGGCAATGAGGCTAATACTTTACTTCCTGTCTGTCTGATCAGATCCATGATTGTAAATCAGGGGCTGCAAACTACAAATGCCTATGAGGACCAGGCGAGTAATATAGATGGGTGAAGCTGGTCAGAAAGAAATCAGCAGGGTCTTGTGGGGGAGCACACTCTGCCTTGTCTACACAGGATGGCGACAGTCTGATTCTGACAGATGGGAAAGGCAGTGTTTCCACGCTGGATTACCATGTATTAACAAGTATTAACAAGTAGCTGATCTCATTCGCAGCTCACAGTGTACCTACATGGGAGCTGCTGTCATTGGCCCTATTTTAAGATGAAGAAAAGACTGCATTATTTCAACCAACGGGTCAAAGAACTTGAACACGGTCCGCCAAATGGGAAATGGCAGAGTTGGGACTCAGACTCAAGCGATCTGGCAGCAAGACACACTCGACCATTACAGTGTACACTCAACCATCATGGTACACTTTATCAAGTACCCCATTTACTCAGAGGTCAAGTGTGTGTGTGTGTGTGTGTGTGTGTGTGTGTGTCTTTCCCCAGATATTCACAACACAGTTTAAACTCGCAGTTTCCCTTAGAGTACCCAAGTTGGGATACCTGGAAATGTTTTTCTGATAGAATTTCCATTGCCTAAAATATTCCCAGATGTCTTCTGTTAGAATCACTTTCAAAGAGGTTTACAAATCCCTCAGGCTATTTTGCAGCTATAAACTGGCATCTCCTGGCATGGTCCCTGTCATCTTCACCAGGTGTGGCTCTGAACCACTTCTGCCTGGTTTCAGAATCCACATTCATCCAGACTGTACTGTGTTACACTGCCTAGAGAATCATTTGGCGGAGGGTAGTCCAGGATCCATGGAACTTTGCTCAGAGCCTTCAAGGCAACAACATTTAAAGATACACGTCCATCCACCCATTCTTGTTTTTATTAGTTAAAAAAAGAAAAAATGAAAAAAGAAGCTGTTACGAATGTGAGTCTCCATCCACCTCATTAATTTTACCTGGATTGGAGAGCCTGGATCACACTGTAATATTATGCCTTGTAGATTCTGCCCTATGAGATCCGTCATCTTTTATTCTAGCGCTGAGAATTGTCCCCAAGGGACAGAAGCTTGAAGGAAATGATGCCCACAAAAAGTGCTGTTTGATACAGCACTCATCAAACATCAGAAGCCTGAGAAGGAGGATCCATGCACATTCGGTCATCTCTGCAGGCTTTTGCAGTGCTGGTGGCTGTGTGTGACATTGCAGTATCGGCAGCATCTGTCCTGTGCAGCTCCCCCCTCACTCCTGCGACCTGGAACACATCCCGGTATAGTTACAGGCCACACAAGAAGTGCGGCTTCTGTAAACAATTGAGGCAGGGAGAAATGGAGAGACTCTGAGAGACAGTCCATGGAACAGATCATTCTGTGACTTCTGGCCTCACTGGAGGTGGGGGTGGGGAGAAGATGGGGCTACATTGGAGTTGTCCGTGTCTATCCAATAACCACTGTAGATCAAAGCTGTTAGGAGTGGCTTTAAACCAGGCCACCTAATAATCATTCAGTCTCTTTTTAAATCTGTGTTGGGATAAGTTCACTTTCTCTCTTTCACTTTTCTCTGTGATGCGGGAGAATTGTCTGTATTCTGTCAATCATATTTTAATAAAACGCTGATTGGCCAGGCAGGCAGTATAGGCGGGTCAACCAGACAGGAAGTAGAGGCGGGACAATGAAAATAGAATAAGGCTACGGAGGAGGAAGGTCCCTCAGGCATTCCTGTGTAGACCACCGAAGAGACAGCATGTAACCTGCCCAGCTGAAAAAGGTACGGAGCCATTATGGCTAACATAGATGAGAATAATGGGTTAATATAAATTATAAGAGTTAACAAGAAGCCTGACCTAATGAGCCAATCAGTTTATAATCTTATGGAGTCTTATGTGTGATTTTCTTTGGGGCTTGCCAGTTGTGGGGTACTGGGCGGGACAGATACCCCAACAAGCCGGCCCTCATGCTACATATTGTTTATTTGTGTCTGTGTATGTGTGTGTAAGTGCACATGTATTTGTAGGGGTGCATACAGAGGACAGAAATCAGCCACAAATGTCTTCCCTCAGGCTCTAAGCACCTTGATTTTTGAGACCGAGCCTTCCCCTGGCTTGGGAATCTCTCAGTTGGCTAGGCTGGCTAGCCAGTAAGCCCAAAAGACTACCCATCTCCATCTCCTCAGCACTGAAGTCACAAGCGCACCACTGGTGACAGGCATTTTGATGGGTATCCCAGGCATCAAACATGGTTCTCCTGCTTGCAAGGCAAGGATTTTATCGAGGAAGCTGCCCCCCACGGCTCTCTCTTCCTAAAGGTTCTCTTTTGATCCCCGACAATACTTGAGGGATGGCCTGTTCTTTCCTGCAGAATCCCTCTACTCTTTTCTTGTAGGTTCCTAAATTTGAGTTTGTGACATGAAATTTGTCTTTCATTTTAAGGAGGTAATGGATGGAAATAGAAAATACTTTACTGAGTGAGGTAACCCAGACCCAAAAAGAGGAATATGGTATGTACTCACTCATAAGTGGATTTTAGCCATAAATAAAGGACATTGAGCCTATAATTCGTGATCCTAGAGAAGCTAAATAAGAAGGTGAATCCAAAGAAAAACATATAGTTATCCTCCTGGATACTGGAAGTAGACAAGATTGCCAGGCAAAAGTTGGGAGCTCGGGGGTGGGGGTGGGGTGGGGGTGGAAGTAAGGGGAGATGAGGAGAGAGAAGGGAGAAGGGGAAGATTGGAGAGAGATTGGGGGAATGGGATGGTTGAGATGAAGGAAGGGTGGATATGGGAACAGGGAAGTAGATATCTTAATTAAGGGAGCCATTTTAGGGTTGGCAAGAGACTTGACTCTAGAGGGGTTCCCAGGTCCAAGGAGATGTCCCCAGCTTGTTCCTTGGGCAGCAGAGGAGAGGGTGCCTGAACTGGCCTTCTCCCATAGTCACACTGATGAATATCTTGCATATCACCATAGAACCTTCAGCTGGCGATGGATGGATGGAGATAGAGACAGAGACCCACATTGGAACACTGGACTGAGCTCCCAAGGTCCAAATGAGGAGCAGAAGGAGGGAGAACATGAGCAAGGAAGTCAGGAACGCGAGGGGTGCACCCACTCATGGAGACAGTGGGACTGATCTAATAGGAGCTCACCAAGGCCAGCTGGACTGGGACTGATGGAGCATGTGATCAAACCGGACTCTCTGAATGTGACTCACAATGAGGGTTGACTGAGAAGCCAAGGACAATGGCACTGGGTTTTGATTCTACTGCATGGACTGGCTTTGTGGGAGCCTTGTCTGTTTGGATGCTCACCTTCCTAGACCTGGATGGAGTGGGGGAGGACCTTAGACTTCCCACAGGACAGGAAACCCTGACTGCTCTTTGGACTGGAGAGGGAGGGGGAGGGGGAGTGAGGGGAGTGGGAGGGAAATGGGAGGAGGGGAGGAGATGGGAATTTTTAATAAATAAATAAATAAAGGAGGTAATATAATGATAGAAAGTTTTTTATTTAGGAGACTCTGTGTGTGTGTGTGTGTGTGTGTGTGTGTGTGTGTGTGTGTCCCTGAGACAGGATTTTTTTTTTTTTTACTATATAGTTCAAGGTTGTCCTTGAACTCGAAGAGACCCTCTGCCTCTTCCTCCTAAGTGCTGGGATTAAAGGTGTGCATCGCTATACCTGACCAAGTAAGAATATTTTTTAAAGATGACCTACAATTGCCATAAAATAAAAAAACAATTAGCTTAAGCAGAAAATGGAAAGTGAAGAGGACAAGGAAGTGACAAACCTGCTTACCCATGCTTGTAAACCTGACATCCGGGAACAGGAGGCAGGTGGGTCTCCAGTCCAAGGCCATCCTCAACCATACAGCAAGTTTAAAGGCAGACAGTGTAAACAATGGAAAGGGAGGATGGGGAGTGAGAGAAATGAGAGAAATGGAGAGTGAGTGAGAGAGAATGAAAGCGAGAGCGAGCGAGCGAGAGGAGGGGTAGTGGTAGCACACACTTTTAATCCCACACTCAGGAGGCAGGGGCAGGAGGATCTGTGTGAGTTCGAGGCCAGTCTAGTCTACAGAGTGATTTCCAGCACAGTCAGGGCTACAAAAAGGAGCCTTGTCTCAAAAACACAAACAAAAAACCCATATAATCATCTATATAATCGTATCTGTTAGGACAGTTACTGTTAAGAAGACATGTAAAAATAGCAAGTATTAGAAAGGAGACACAAGAGATACTGGCATGCTTATGCACAACCAGTAAGGACATTAAATGGTTCAGTCACTGTGAAACACTGGGTGCAGGCTCCTCAAAACAAGGAAAATGTAATTATCATACAATTCAGCCATTTTGCTTCTGGATATAGATGCCAAAGAACTGAAAATGGAGACCCAGGTAGATATGCACAATCTCTGGAACACTCCCACAGGAGCCCAAAGGTGGAAGCAATTCTATTGTGTGCACATCGACAGAGAAACAGACGAGCAAGGGTAGTGTGTGCGTGCAGTGGAATATTAGTTGTCCTGGTTAGCCTGATGTCAACTTGACAAGCTTGAACTTTCCAACACAAGCCACTTTGGAAGGGAGTCTTAACTGAGGAATTTTCCAGATCAGATCAGTGTCTGTGGGGGTACTGTCTTTATTATTAATTGATGTAGAAGGGCCCAGCCCACTATGGGTGGCACCATTCCCTGGGCATGTAGTTCTAGGTTATAATAGAAAGGTAGTTAACCATGAGTCTGCAGTCCAGCCAACAAGCAGTCTTTCTCCGTGGTTTCTGTTTCAAGTGTCTATTTGATTTCCTACCCTGACTTATCTCAGGGATGGACTATAGTCTATAAACTGAAACAAACCCTTCTTCCCCTAAACTGCTCTCAATCAGAGTGTTCTATCATAGCCACAGAAGGGAAACTGAACACAAATGAACCTTCAAAAGGAGGGGAGCTGGGTGTGGTGGCTGACAGACCTGTAATCACACCTGTACTCCCAGGACTCTGGGAAGCTGAAGTCAAAGTACCATGATGGCTAGCCTGGGCTGCCTTGCGAGGTCCCGACCAGTTTGAAACACAGTCTTAGAAGGGGAGGGTGGATTCTGACTGGCATGTGTGAAGGAAATGAACCTGGTGCATGGCACAGTAAGGGAGCCGAGATGGTACACAGCAACAATGCCATGTGATTCCACTTACACAAGGGCCCAGAATGATCAATTTCATGAAGACAGAGGGGACATGGTGATCGGCAGGGTCTGGGTAAGGAGCGAACTCAGAGTTATTTAGGGACTAAGAGATTCGGCTTCCAGTGCGAGAAGGTTCTGGAGAACCACTGCCCATCAACGTGAAGCAGCACTCCCGGCTACTTCTGATGAAGGATGAAGGTTTTATGTCGTGTGTGGATCACTACAAGTGAAAGCAAATGAAGCCACCAACCTCCTTTTAAAAAGTAAAGCCTTCCCTGACTCTGTCCCCCATCTCAGCAGGCCGACGAAACCTTCTTGACACAGGGGCACTGCCCCAGCACCTGCTTGGGAACCTTTGGAACGAGAGGCTTCATGCCTATGATACTGGCTGGCAAAGACACAGGGCAAAGCAGCCGGCCTCAACCAGAAAGGAGCACAGTGCCCGGGCAGCTCTGTGGGAGGAGCCTTGGCATGTGTCCCAGGCAGGGCAAGCGTCCGTCTCTATCCATCCTCGGTTCCAAGAATTCTGAACACCGGGAATACATGATTTTATAGACAGATGGCAAATGAAACTCTACTCTTCTGAAAGCTAGGCACAAATCACCTGAATGGGTGCTTGCCACCTACTAGCAAAGTGATCGAGCCACTGAGCCAGGTGCCCCACCATTGACGAGGGCCTGTCCAGGGGAGAGGAGGCTGGGCATGGATGCCAAGGTTTCACCATGGTCAGGACCACTGGAGTTATAATGGTGGAGAGCAGTTCAATACCAGCCTTATCTTTTAGCTTCTTAACTAAGGTCACTCTGTAAATTCCCTAGCCTGCTGCCGTGGACCAAGAGTCTGTTCTAGCAGGTGGATGACAGAAAGCAAAGTGGCCTGAAGCACCAGGAATGATGGAGGAGGGCCATCCAGCAGCTAGCCTGACTGGAAAGCCAGGGAGGAACAGGTAAGTTGCAGTAAGGATGTAGACATGGAGGAGGAGCCGGACGGAAAGCCAGGGAGGAACAGGTAAGTTGCAGTAAGGATGTAGACATGGAGGAGCCGGACGGAAAGCCAGGGAGGAACAGGTAAGTTGCAGTAAGGATGTAGACATGGAGGAGGAGCCGGACGGAGAAAGTGGAAAAACACCTCTCCCTACCCTCTGCTCAAGGGCATCCACACAAGCCTGGCATAAATCATTAACTTTACAAACTTTTAAGGTAAGGACAGCCTCCGTTTTCTCCCACCACTCCAGGGGAGCTTATACGGAGTTGTAAAGTCTGGAAGCCAGCAAAGCCATAAAATAGCTGGCTGCCTCAGGGAAAAATTAACATTCATAGACATTCAGCTTAGCAATGTCCGGGCTCCCAGGTTATAGTCTCAGGGTGACCAGTCTCTCCTTCTTTCAGACAGAAAGAAGCACAGTGATGGGGTGGGGGAAACCACCTCAAGAGCTGGCTGTGGGTGGAACTCTGTTAGAGCCTTTGCCTAGCACTTTCCAGGCCCCAGGTTCAAGCCCAGCACCCAGCAAGAAAAGAGCAGGGCACAACCCTAAAGAACACAAAGAGCCTACAAGGACGGAGTGGCAAGTGTAATGCCTTCCATGGAGAAGCCCTGGGTTTCATGGTTCAAACTTCCCCACACCTAATGGAGCTGAGGCGGTTGTACCGTGCATACCAGTGTCCAGGCATAGCTGTTCATACTTTGCTGGTAGTTAAATCAGGTGTGCAGAAAACATCTGATTGCCAGAACAGCACACAATTAACGGAGGACTCAACAAGAAAATCCAGTCTCCTGCAGTAGCAGAGCCGTCTGGCCGTGCTGACTTGACACCCACCTTCCTCTCTGACACATTCCCTCTTTCCTCGACTCATGCGCAAGACTCATGGTTTCAAATAGGATTGCAATATAGTTGGCTTTGAGAAAATTATCACAGCAATAGAAAGGTGTGGGGAAGTGGACGTCAGAGGGATTACCCAGAGCACGGCAGGGCCCCTTATGATGTCCGTTGAATGAATGAGTGATGGGGTAATGTGAGAATAGCACGGAGGTTAGCTAGGTACGATGTGTTATAACAAAGTATCAACTGGGTAGTTTATAATGGTTCTGGCAGATCTCCTGTCTGGGGATGTGTGAGGGCCCACAGAGTTGTGAGCCTGTTCCACCTTGACTGGAGGTCAGAGAGTCGGAGCTTACTTTGGCTCTCTCAAAGTTATTGACAACAGGTGTGGCTACAAATAAGAGATTCTGACCTAGGGTGGGGTTCATTCTGGATATGGGGTGGATCCTTTCCACCTGGACCTAAGGTCAGAGAATTCAAGTCTATTCCTTATATCATGTTAATGAAGTCTTCAGCCGCCCCTTCCCGTTTTGGAGGGAAGTATATAAGCATGTGGAAAATAAATGAGGTGGATTCAGTATTCACTGAATGTCCCTCCCGATGATGTTCTGTGTTTCTGTCTCTTATTTCTCTCACATCTCTGTTCCTTTTGCTTAATAATTCCAGTCCTCATGCTCCCACCCTGGAACATACAAGTTTTGTTGAAGCTGATCTTAGACTCTAGATTTGACACCTCTATGGGTCTTCAGAACACTGAAGGGCTCCAATCTTATTCACGTTAGAGGGTGATCCTGACACCTCCCGTAGTCCCCCACCCAATGATTATGATACAGTGGGATCAAGTCTTATTGTAGGCGTCTGGGTGGAGCATGTGCTCAGGTCTCGGCAGCGACAGATACTAGCAATCTGTAGAGGATGGACACTCTGCCCCACCTTCATGGATATGGTGCAGACATTAATTATGTAGTACTTCTCACGGCAGCCAGAGAGGGTAGACACAGCTCATCCCACTCTATGAATGGGAAAGGTGCAGAGGCAATGGGCAGATATTTGACATTCAACCTGGGGAAAAGAAGTTCTGACTTGTTGTGTTTGCTAAGTTTCAATCTAGATGTAACTGCTGTGATCTGTTGACGCACTTATGTCAGGGTCCTACCTGCACACAGGGAGGCACATTTAAGAATAGATAAAATAGGTAAAACTATTAGGTTTGGAATGGGGAGATTACTCCATAGTTAAAGAACTTCCCACAAAGTTATGACCTCTAGAGTTCAGATCCCCTAGAACCCAAGTCAGACGCTGTGTGAGTCTGGCAACTGCCTGTATTTTCAGCCTCAGGGGGCAAAGACAGGGATACTGAGAGCAAACTGGCTTGCAAGACTAACCGTGTTGGTGAGCACTGAGTTTTATTAAGAGGCTTTTTCTCAGCAGATAGTTTGGAAGAGCAACGGAAGATGATTCATCCATATACACACATATGCCTACCACCAACTCTCTCTCTCTCTCTCTCTCTCTCTCTCTCTCTCTCTCACACACACACACACACACACACACACACACACATATGCACACACGCACACACGTGCATCATTCCATCAAGGCAAACCAGTCTTGCTCAATCGGGTTCCTCCCCGCCTTGCCAGCTAAGCAACCGACAAAGCTCTTCCCTGCTCACTGTGACGGAATCAGAGCTCAAGGGGGAATCTCACTCCCACATCACCTTCTTAGCCAAGCACTCTAGCATCCAAAATCAAATGACCGCCCCCCCCCCCCCCCCGCCTTGGGGTAGCAGCTATGCCGAAGGAAAAGAGAAGGATGAGACGGGGCTTGTCTGTTTGCTATGTTGGGAAAGACAAATATTTTTCATTTTTCTCATCTAGGAAGTTTGGGAACTCAGAGATAAAAGATCAACAACCACTTCACATCCAGCTGCTGAACAGGGGAACAGCAGCTCTGAGCTTGTCAGGGGAGACAGAAGTTCCTCCTGTGCGGAGGCATCTTTGGGGAACTCTCTGGAGTCTGACAGAGCCCCTTCAGGACAAGGGGAGAGAGGAGCAGGTAGTAGAATTCCACCTATGCCAGGAGAGCACCACATAGACGGCAGCTCTATGACAGCTCTCGGGGCCACACGGTTCAAGAGTCAGGTTTCTGTAAGTCATCCAATGCCACGTACAATGATAGTGTTGGCATCATCTCTGGATCCTTCCACATGCTTCCACACTCAGCCTTGGACACGCAGCAAAAGCCTTGGCTTGACGGAGGCGATGGACACCTGGTTATTTGGTGCTTGGTTTAATATCCATGAAGTTCCACGTGACTCACTCTTAACAGCTTTGGATTACATTCTAGTTACAGCCCTGACCGGTGCCGTAGCGACCTTGGTTCCAGGACACTGCGCTTGTTTCTGCCGCACAAAAAAAATGGACTAAATCATTGCCCAAATCCTTTCTTGTTCTAAAAGGCTGTGATTCTGTGACACTTTACTATTTTCAATTGCTAAGTGATAGACTCCGGGCAGAAGCTGACGAAGTGAAACTTAGTTGCAAATAAAACACCAGGAACAAGAAACATCTGCCGGGAGCAAATGCTTTGCCCGTTGGGAAGGTTAAGGGGAGCTCTGATCTGAGCTACTCTCTAGTGTGTGGCCCAAGGCTTTCCCTCTGCATCTTGTCCTGACTGACCCCATCCTGGAAGAGAGCAGCATGCCCCACTGTGAGCATGGATGCTCAGCAGAAAGACTTTGTACGTTGTTTGTGTGAATAGCCATGATCTCCCCAGCATAAACCACAAGATGTAGGCTGATCAATAACACTCACACAAATTAGCAATGACTGCTCAGAAGCAGATGGACACAAGCCAGGCCTGTAATGGTGTTATCCCCCTCATGCGGGACTGTAAAAGAAGGAATACCTCAAGACTGAGGTGTGGCAAGGATGCTGACCCATCACCTAGTCATCACAAACTTCATCCAATGCTGGGAGCTGTGAACCCCCCAGATCCTGAATTTCTGGTAAACAATGTGTTATGCTTGCATCTGCTCTGAGCACAAGACCCTCAGGAGTTCCTGATGGCAGGGGAGTGGTTTCTGGTGCGTTTGGCTGGGGCATGGCTATCAGTTAAGGATCCCTATATAAACTGCCCCTGGATACAATAAAGGAGACATTATTGGAGCATTCCTGTTTCAAGGATGACTCGTGTCTCTGTCTGTGTGTCTTTGTGTGTTTAAATCTCCAGGCCCTTGCCTGGGATGGTCCTGTAGTGGAGGCGCAGCAAGGCAGGCATAGTACCATAGTTGATGTAGTAGTACGGGCGCCACAATCCAGAGAAATTATCTCAAGTAAAGGGCCTCTCCTCTGGTCCCTGGTTCCAGCTTGGGTTCCGTTTCTCTTGCCTGGGACAAAACCTGCTCCAAAGTGACATTTGAGATGGCTGGCATCCATCTGTGTATTGGACGACTCTGTGCTCTAAAGAGCCCTGAGCCATGTCCGTAGAGACCGCACCTATGGGAGAGGCAACTGCCGTGTGGTCTGCCGTGAGTTCAAGAACATGATGCGCTCATCATTGTCCCAGGCGACTTCTCTGGGGTCCCATTATCAAGGAGATGCTTGAGGGATGAAGGGACATCTTTCCCAGCAGCTAACGTAGAGGAGGCTGACTCCCTCTCTCGCAGTTCCTTGACCGCTCCTCCCCTGCCGCAGGCTATCTGGTGAGCGCTTGGAAGAGGCCAAGGAGACAGCGTGTTGGGCTGCTCTTCCAGCGTCCCCCTGACTCCTCCACATTGTACTGAGTATCTGAGTGGCAGTCTCACCCATCTGAATGGAGTCCAGAAGCAGCTGCTCTGCTCACAGCCCACTCTTCCTCGAAAATACCCACCTCTCTTGGCTTTCAAGTCAGCTGTTGGCCTGGCAGCCCGGGCCTTCTGTTGGGCTCAGGAAGAGCTGAATGTGAGGATCTTTCTGGCAGCTCATCCCTTACCATAAAGTCTCCGAATGTTCAGGAACATGCCCACAACAAGCCGACTGAGTAAAATGAATCAGCAGGAAATGCAAATGGGAGAAGAGTTGAACCATTGGCAGGAGTGAGCTCTTGGATGCTAACCCAGGCAGTGGATTGAGCCGAGAGTGGGGGTGCAGACGGCTGTGGGGTTTCATTAAAAGCCTTTGTGAACGACTCAGTCCATGGAGCCACAGTCACACTATTTTGGTAAAATGGTGGTAAAACTGTTGGAAGGGACAGGAAATGGCATTGTCACTAAGCCATGAGTAGTAATCAAAGGATCTCAGTTACACACTGTTGGGTCACTGCTGTTGTTCGGGGACAGTGTCGGTCACTAGGAAGAGGGTCAGACTCCTGTGTTAGCCTTCGAAGAGCCCGTTCATTTATTGGAGCGAACTTAATGGTACAAGCGCTGGGCGTGCCCATCATTTAATCTCCCGTGCTCACTTTAATCTCCATGAACTTAACCTGAGTAGGTTTAGGAATGGACGGGCCCCCTGTATGGACATGCGCTGGCCCCTAAATGGCAGCCTCAGGCATCCTTTGTTGGAGAGGAACACTGCTACAGGTGATACATCTTCCTCTGTTCTTCCTTTTCAATCTTGGCTGCTCTGATTTCAGCTTCGCTCTCACAGAGACGGGAACCCGCCTTTGGTTCCAGCAGTATCAGAAAAGAGCCCAAATTGTTAAGAGAATCTGAGTCGACTCCTGTCCAAGAAACAAATGTCACAAGCCAAGGAAGTGCTGGCTCTTGTACACTTGGCGTTTCTAAGCCTGGGCTTTATCAAATTGAGGATAGGGGGAAAAAGAAGTTGGAACTTGGTTGTTACACTGACTCAGTATGTTAGGGTATTCTTAAAATCGGTTGTTACATAATTAAATTGCCTGAGATGAGCCATGAGTAGGTCTTGTGTGTTGAGATCATTCCTGGGCAGTGTTTACAAGAGTCTGGGTGACTTCAGCCAAGCTTCATTCCAGCGAATACATAAATGATCAGCTACCTGCCGGTGCTCAGTTGTCACCTGGGCTGGAAGAAGAGTGCTCAGCCAGCCTGGCACCCCCATCAGCCTGAGCCAGGTCATGGTTGTGGATGTCTTCTCTCTCAGCACTTTCTCTGAGCAAACATTTCCAGAAACATGGGATCGCACAAAGAAATGAGTCAAAAGCATGAGGTGACATTTGTCATCTAGCAAACTCCCCAAGCACCTTCCATCTAGTTTCTTAGACAGTCATTTGAAGAAGTCATTAGCTTTTGCCTACTGGAAGATGAACTGACCAAGTGGATGTGAAGCTTTGGAGGTGCAGAATGTCCTTAATGTCTTAGATTGGGGGACAGTGTCCAAATCTATGCCCCACATTCCTGCACTGGCCCAGCGGCGCATAGGAGAAACAAGCGTGGGAAGCAGTCATTAATTTCACATACCCAAATATATGGTCCAATGAAAGCTAAAAAACCTGGACCAAAAGAAACTGTGTGGGGAGCTGCACAGAGGAGAGTCGAGGGAACTCTGATAGTGAAACCTCTCTCTTTCCAACTTATGCAGGAGTGTGTGTGTGTGTGTGTGTGTGTATCTCTGTGTGTATATATGTCTGTGTGTACCTCTGTGTGTGTGTGTCTGTGTCTATGTGTGTCTCTGTGTCTGTGTATATGTCTCTGTGTGTGTCTGTGTCCATGTGTGTCTCTGTCTGTGTGTCTCTGTGTCTGTGTCTATATGTGTCTGTGTGTGTGCCTGTGTGTTTTCATGTGTGTATTTGTGTCTATGTGTGCATGTCTATGTATCTCTGTGTGTGTGTGTATGTGTGTATAACTGTGCCCAGTTCATGCACCTATAAAAGCTGGAGGAGGGTGTTGCATGCCCTATCACTCTCCACCCTATAACTTTGAGAGAGGGTCACTAAACTTGAAGCCTGTTGTTTTGGCTATGCTGGCTTCAGCAAGCTCCCAGGATACTGCTATTCCTGCATCCCCAGTTCTGAGCCATGCACAGATTTTTTTTTACATATATACTAGAGATTTGAACTCAGGTCCTCACATTTTCACAACAAGTGCTCTTACTTACCAAGCCATCTACTCAGCCCCCAGTGTCTTGAGCAGAAAAGCGAAGATTCTGTGACTATTTAGAGCTGGAATGTCACCTAATTTAAAGGTTTTCTATGGCTGTATGTATTATATATCCATACATAATATAGTATCTGTGTGTGTGTGTGTGTGTGTGTGTGTATGCACTCATCTGTGCACATGTGTGTGGAGGCCAGAGACCCAGTTCAGATGGTCTTCCTAGATCTCTCTCCACCTTGCTTGTTTTTGAGACAGCATCATTTGCTGAAGCTGGCTCTCACTGGCTCATCTAGGCTGTCTAACCATCTGTCTCCACCCCCTCCCTCAGCACAAGCGTTGCTGAAGTGTGTCACTGTGCCTGACTTCTCACATGGGTGCTGAGGATCGAAACCAGCAACCCGAGCTTGCACGGCCAGAACTCTACTGGCTGAACTTTCTCCTCTAATTCAGATAGTTTAGAATTTCAGTAAAAATAGACAATTGCGTAGTCTTCTCATTGCTGAAGAGCTCTTCCACGGAAGTAGAATGGATATTCCAGGAAGGGCAAAGGTGTGAAGTGTGCAGGCACAAAACAAAGGAATCTGTATAAATATAACCCTAGAGCACGATCATTATCAGAACCTTAGAAACCCACCACACCCCCTATCTAGATGCCTCCTGTCCGGACTCCTCGCACGACAGCTAGTTTTACCCTTTTCAAACCTTATAAAAATGGTATGACAGAAAATGCATTGTGTCTATGTTCTTCCATTCGATATCATAGCTATGGCAATGATTGCTGAGACAACAGGTAGGTGCTTTGCTTGGCATATAATTTCAATGCCATTTGGTGTCCTTAAAGCAAACACTTCTGATATGTATGTATGTATGTATGTATGTATGTATGTATGTATGTTGTTGGTTATTCTTTTTCACTCTTCTTGCTCTTTTGGGAGCCCACCACCCTGCTCCCAAATAGATCACACATGAAGTCGTATTATTACTTATAAATGCCTGGCCTTAGCTTGGCTTATTTCTAGCCAGCTTTTCTTAACTTGAATTATCCCATCTACCTTTGACCTCTGGACTTTTTCCTTTTCTTACTTCTGCAATCTTAATTAATCTTAATTTTACTCTTCCTCTCTGGCTGTCTGTGTAACTATGTGGCTGACCCCTTTTCTCACTCTTTGACCTCTCTCTGTCTCTCTCTCTCTTTCGGTTTTGTTTTGCTTTTTCGAAACAGGGTTTCTCTGTGTAACAGCCCTAGTTGTCCTGAAATTCATCCTATAGACCAGGCTGACCTCGAACTCCAAGAGATCCACCTGCCTCTACATCCCGAGTGCCAGGATTAAAGGCGCCTGCCACCACCACCTGGCCCTTGACCTCTCTTGCTCCCAGATTTCTCCTTCTGTTTTTTCTCTCTGCCTGCCAGTCCTGCCTATCCTTGTTACTGCCTTGCTATTGGCCATTCAAATCTTTATTAGATCAGCAGGTGTTTTAGACAAGCAAAGTAACACAGCTTCACAGAGTTAAACGAAGCACCAAAGAATGCGACACATCTTTATATCATTAACAAATGCTCCACAGCATAAACAAATGTAGTACATCTTAAAATAATATTCTGGGGAAATAAAGAACTGTAGGTGTGTGTGTGTGTGTGTGTGTGTGTGTGTGTGTGTGTGTGTGTGTGTGTGGTGTAACTTCAGCCCATGTTTCCAGATAATTCAGTCTTCCTTCCCACATGTACTCATGACAGCCACACACAGGGTTCCAGTCATTCCACATCCCCACGCAAGCCTGGTATTTCCCATCATTTTCCTTAGTGTTTAGTCACCGTGGATAGAAGCACAGCACTGGACTGGGGTCACCTTTTGTCTCTGCAGATGACTTTGTTGAGATCGGGTCTCACTCTGCATCCCAGGGTGGAACAGGACAAACTACATAGTCCTAGCTGTCCTGGAGCTCACAGCTATTCTCCTGTCTCAGGCTCCTGAGGGCTTGGATTCCAGATGGGAACCGATTGCATAGCCTTTCAAAAGTTAATCCAAGTTTTCATTCTTAGAACTAACCTAATTTGATGATCTTTATATTTTTGTTCAATTTAATTTCACAATATTTTGCCAAAGACTTCTATACCTTTTTGTTGTTGTTTCATCAAACATAACAAAACAAACAAGCAAACCCTTGGGCATGCTAGTCTTTAATATAGTTCTTAGCTTGCAGTGACATTATCTAAAAGGACTTCAGAATGCTTGTGTCCTTGCCTTCTTAAATGTTAGACTTTGTTGATGAGGCCAGTGGGGCTGGGTGGTTTTCTCTATTGTATTTTGTGAGCAGATTTTGGTGTTATCTTACGGTCTTAGTTAGGATTACTATGACTGTGATGAAACACGATGACCAACACAAGCTGGGGAGGAGAGGGTTTATTCAGCTTATATTTCCACATCACTGTTCATCACCAAAAGCAGTCAGGACAGGAGCTCAAGCAGGGCGGGAAACTGGAGCTGATCCAGAGGCCATGGAGGAGTGTGTGGCTTGCTGGTTTGCTCCTCATGGTTTGCTCAGTCTGCTTTCTTATAGAACCCAGGACCAACAGCCCAGGGGTGGCAGTACCCACAATGGTCTAGACCCTCCCCCATCAATCACTAATTAAGAAAATGCCCTAATGCTGGGCAGTGGTGGTTCGTGCCTTTAATCTCAGCACTAGAGAGACAGAAGCAGGTGGATCTCTGTGAGTTTGAGGCCAGCCTGGTCTACAGAGCAAGTTCCAGTACAGGCCCCAAAGCTACAGAGAAACCCTGTCTTGAAAAACCAAAATAAAAAGAAAGGAAGGAAGGAAGGAAGGAAGGAAAGAAGGAAGGAAGGAAGAAGGAAGGAAGAAAATGCCCTAAAGACGTGCCTACAACCTGATCTTATAGAGATATTATGTCAATTGAAAACAGAAGTTCCCTCCTGTCTGATGATTTTAGTTTGTGTCAAGTTAACAGAAAACTATCCAAGACACTTACTAAGCAAAACATACAGGAATGCGCACACAGACTTGCTAATGCAATACATTTTTGATGGACTGAATACAGCCACATGACGGGCATCTAGACAGAGAAAGAAAGCACTGCAGCACCCCACGTACTCACCTCTGGTCTTGTCTCAGTCCTCACTTCCAGGGCTGTGGCTGCTTGACTGAGAATGGCCCCATAGACTCACATGTTGGAATACTTAGTCACCAGGGAGTGAAACTACAACACAAATTCTAATTATTCTTAATAATAAAAACCCAGAGACAGATCAGAGAAACAGAGTGGCCAGACACCAGAGTTCTTACCTCTACCAATGCTAGACCAAAGGGGTGATCCAGTCTCTACAAATCCGCAGACCGCATGCTCAGACTGCATCTGAACTCCTGTCTCCTCCGGCCTGATAATTCTCTCCCCGCCCAGCCATGTTACTCTTGTCTCTACCTACCTAGTGCTGGGATTAAAGGTGTGAGCCACCTCTGCCTGCCTTCTATGGCTAACTAGTGGCTTATTTCTCCACTCTGATCTTTAGACAAGCTTTACTTGTTAGATCACAAACAAAATATCACTACATGAAGCTGTTTGAGAAGAATTAGGAGGTATGGATGGCCATATTGGGCTAGTTGTGTCCATGCTGGAGGAGTTTTGTCACTAGGAGTGGGCTTTGAGGTTTCAAGGCCTCTGCCAGCCCCCAGCATCTGCAGCTCAGGATGTGAATCTCTCAGCTACTGTTCCAGCACCATGCCTGTCTGCTTCCTGATGTGTTGACCAGGAACTAAGTTTCTGACACTGTAAGCCAGCCCCCAGTTAAACGCTTTCTTTTCTGAATGCCTTGGTTGTGATGTCTCTCCACAGCAGCAGAACAGTGACTAAGACAATGGCCAAATGAAACTACTACCCCAGCGTTTTATTAGGGTTTCTATAGCTGTGAAGAGACATCGTGACCACGGCAACTCTTGTAAAGGAAACCATTTCACTGGGACTGACTTACAGTTCAGAGGGTTAGTCCATTATTATTATGGCAGGAAGGACGATGGTAAATGGGCAGACATGGCGCTGGAGAAGGAGCCGAGAGTTCTACATCTTGATCTGTAGGCAGCAGGAAAGAAACTGGCTTGAACTTCTGAAACATTGAAGGCATATGGAAATGATAAAAAGAAATGACCTGGACATCAATGGGTCTCTTTTCTGCTCCACTGCTTTCTGTCTCCCAGTTGTCCCTAGGGCCTCATGAAGGAATTACCCTGCTATCTATGACAATGCAATAGAGATTCAGGTCCTTTTTATACACAGCTTTTCTTGTAATGTGTAGGGCCCAGCTTAAGGAAGTCAGCTGCATCCCCTTGCCCCTTTGTGGGACATCTCTGAAGAAGTGGCAAAACTCTTCCAAAAGGAGAATTACCAGACATGTAGTTATGGGAACTACGACTAAGAACTTGGCTGGATGATCAGAGACTTGGGGGCAACAGGAATGTAAAATCAGAGTCAAGGAAATGGATGGGCAAACCCCAAATTAGGTACATCCTGGGTGGAAGTTACTAAAGGTGACCTCAGCAGAGGAAGATTTGACAATCAGGTGAACAGCTGATCTTCCCTATGGATACCAGTCGGCCTTTATGTCAGTCCTGCCATTGTCCTGTTGACTGTGGTAGCAGAGGTGGCAATTATTCATGGGCTTAGCAACCAAGCGGCAAAGCCCAACACTGAACATCAATAAGCAGCAGTCCTTTGGGGTGATTAGTGAGCCATCTCACGACAGGTGAATCACGCTGGACAGCTTCCATCACGGACCGGACAACCTTTTGTTCGATCAGAATAGACCCTTGACTCTGGATATGCATTGGCCTTCCCTGCATGCAGTGTATTCGCCCGAGCTTACAGAATGCCTCACTTACCCGTCAGTGGCACGCCACACAGCATCGCTTGCAATCAAGAAACCCTTCTCACGGCAAAGCAAGTACAGCCATGGGCCATGCTCAGGGAATTTACCAACTGTTTTCCCACCATCCCAAAGTGGCTGGCACAATAGAACTGTGGAACGGCCCTTTGAAAACTCACGAGAGAACGGTACTTTGCAGGGCTGGGACAAGGTTTCCCACAAGGCCACACATACTCCAAATCAGAGGTGCTCTTTTCTGAACGCCAGGCTTCATGGGTCCAGGAGTCAAGAGGTGGGAAAGGGAGCGGCACCATTCATTACAACCCGTTGTGACTCACTTGCAAAATTTGCTGCTTCTGCCCGTGGCCTTTGCTCTGCTGGCCAAGAAATCTTGCTGCCCAAAGGGAAAATGTTTCCATCGGAAGGCAGAACAACAGCTCCATTGAGCTGGGAGTTAAGACCGCCGATGGCCATTTTGGAACTCTCATATCTGTAAATTGACAAAAGGGATTACAGGTAGCTAAGGGTCACTGACCCTGTCAGGGAGAAGCTGCACTCATTTCTTCTCAACTGGGAAAACACATTCGGCAAATTCCATGAGCAAGGCCCATGGCTGCATTTGTTTTGCTGAGGGATGAGTTCCTTGATCGCCAGCAATGCTGTGTGCACCTGCCATTGTTGGTGCCTGAGGCATTCTGTAGGTGCACAAAGAAAAACTCCACAGTGGAGGCAAGGGAAGTACGTCGAGAAGACAGGAGATCCTTTAGGCATATGTCTCATAAGAAAGGAGCTGGGGCTGTAGCTCACGGGGAAGAGCTCTTACCTGGCATGCACAAAGCCCCGGGTTCAATCCCCAGCACAACATAAATTGGGCACGAGAGTGCACACGTGGAATGGCAGCTCTTGAGAACTGGAGGCAGAAGGATCACAAGTTCAAAGTCATCTTCTACTACATAGCGAGTCTGAGGCCACATGTTGGCTCCTTGAGACCCTATCTCAAAATAAAATAAAAATATTAAAAAGGAAAACTATGATCGTCCAGCCCGGAAAAGACTATTAATGGCATGGGGCTCCAGGGATGAAGGTCTGCAGTGCGCTCCCAGGTAGAGAACTGTGACCGCTGACATGCTTGCTGCGGGCAAAGGAGACGCAGCATGAGCTTACAAACGTCAGGCGTAACCACGTGACCAGGTACAGACATGAGGACTGAAATTGTCACCAGGATTTCCCCCTCACTATCAAAATTGGTGTGTGTATGCCAGTCTTATCAATAAAGGCTTCTATAACTAAATACAATAGAGCAGGTGCTTCATAAGCAATAAAATGCCCCTCCCATGGCCCTGTAGACTGCAATCCCAAGGTCAGAGCACGGGCCCAGTCAGGTTTCATGGAGCACCCTTTTCCAGACTGCACACTGCCAGCTTCTCCATGATTTCTCCAATGGCAGAAAGAAAACTCTTTGGAGCCTTTCTTATAAAGATGCTGATCCTTTCATGGTCCACTTACCTCCCAATGCCTTCATCCTGGGAGCTGGGATTCCAACAATCAAATGTGGGGGCAGCCACTAAACCTCCCTCCTCCTCCTTCCCTCCCTTTCACCTTCTCTTTCCCCATTTCTCCCTTTTCTTAGTCCCTTACCTTGTAACAAATGTGAAGTCTATGACATAGCATATATATTAATTGTATATCTAGTATTCAAGTCAGGGTCTATACCAAGGAGAATAGTTACTATAGGATTCCATTTATAAAGCATTCTGGAAAATTCAGGGAGGGAAGGAAGCATAGATAAGAAAGGCTTGACAGAAGAGAGAACTCCTGTAAAGGGTGTGTGAGATCCTTAAGTGAACCGATCAGCCCACAGAGGTAACCCACTCCAACCTTCCTAGCTCCCGACAGATGTCTGTAGTATCCTTAACTTTCCTACCAATCAGGAATGGAGAGAAATCTCAGCTCCCCAATTGTTCAGATAAAGGATTTAACTTAGAAAAAAAAAGATATATTCTGTATTGGAAAAAAACTCAATTTTTTTTCCTAAGAAATCCTTACAACACAGATGGTGCTGGCACAAACACCGGCGAGACGTCCTGTAATTCAATTTTGACACTGTTTCCTAGAGACAGCATCAGATCCTGCAGTGGAGGCTCAGTCCCCAGGAGGAGGTCAACCCCTCCTTGACTTCCAAATGTCAGTCATGCTTTACTGGCACTTTCCATTGGCTGGCTATTAGAAGGGTTTCCACACCTGCTCCGTGAGTTAACTTGTGTAAGGTCACAGAACTTGGGGGTACACTTCTATTTACCAGTATAAAGGATGCTACCAATGCCATTAAAGGGGTTTCCACACCTGCTCCCTGAGTTAACTTGTGTAAGGTCACAGAACTTGGGGGGTACATGCCTATTTACCAGTATATAAAGGATGCTACCAATGGCAAGGGTGTGGAGCTCCCAGGTTCTCTCTGGGACCATCACACCCCAGTAACTGCCAATGTTCAGGTGTTGAAGAACTCCTTTCCTTTGGATCTGGCCAGGCTTTAATGAGGCATGGGGAATCGCATTGAAACGGGATGGGAGAAGTATATAATCTGGCATTAGTGGGCTGGGTTGAAACACAGCAAGGCCTGGCCAGATTCCTCTTGGTCTCCAGGACAGAATTCTTCTCTCCAGGTTATGGGGAAGCTCTGTTTTAGAGGAATAGGTCTATGACTATCAGACAACATGGCTAATCCAAGACCAAGAGGGAGGGAGGAAGAGCTTCCATGACTTGAGTAAGAGATATTCTAAGCTTGTAGGGCCTGCTTTGGGGAGTAGTTCAAGAACCATGTAGGAAAACCAAAAACTAAATACATCCCCCTCTTTACCCCATTTTCTCTATCTATTTCCTAAAACGTTACAGGACAGCCAAGAGACCAGTGTAGGGTACTGCCTGGCTGACTGTCCTGTCTTCAGGAGGCAGCTGTTGTGCCAGTACCACCAACCAGACTCAACTTCATCTGTGAACTCACAACTTGCAGACAAGCAGACTGCACACTAACTAGCCAAGCTAGACCCACATTGTTCATCTGACCTCCGAGGAGACTGTCTATGCATCCTCCATGTATCCCTCCGCCTACACAGCAGGGTGTCTCAGCTGAGCAGAGCTGTGTCCTTCTGGTCTAATGTGGGCTAGCGGCGCATGCCCACTGTGGTGGTTTGAATGAGAAATGTCTCCCATAGTCCCGGACATTTGAACACTTGGTTTCCACTTGATGGTGTTGTTTGGAGAGGATTAGATCGTGCCACCTTGCTTGAGGGAGTACGTCACTTGGGGGTGAGCTTTGACAGCACAGAACCTCAGCCAGCTTCTACTTCTCTGTTCCCTATTTGTGGTTAGGAACGTGACCGTTCGGCTTCCTGCTTTGGTCACCATGACTGCCTGCTGCTATGACTCCCTGCCATGATGGGCTCTTATTCCTCTGGAACCACAAGCCCAAATAAACTCTTTTGTCCATGAGTTATTTTTGGTCGTGATATTTTATCTCAGTAACAGAAAATAACTAATAACCCCTGATTTAGGACTGCACTCAGAGGTCCATAGCACAAATTCTAATCAGTCTTAATAATAAAAACCCAGAGTCAGATATTGGGGGGCAGGGATTGAAAGTCAGAGAAGCACAGCAGCCAGCCACTAGAGTTCTTACCTCAGGCTGAAAGGCGGTCCTGTCTCTATGAATCCTCAGACTGACTCTACGAATCCTCAGACTGAATGTCCGCTCTGCTGGCCTCTCTCCTCCCACCTTATATTCCTCTCTCAGCCCAGCCATATCTCTTCCTGTCTTTACCTTCCTAGTGCTGGGATTAAAGGTGTGAGCCATTACTGCCTAGCTGTTTCTTTTAGACTGGATTTTGTGTAGCTCAGGTTGGCCTTGAACTCACAAAGATCCTTCTGCCTCTGCCTCCCTGAGTCATGGGATTAAAGGTGTGTGCCATCACTGCCCGACCTCTACGGCTAACTAGTGGCTTAGTTCTGCACTCTGATCTTCAGGCAAGCTTTATTTGTTAAATCACAAATAGTACCACAGTGGTCCTCTCAAATGTCAATTTGTTGAATTTCAACTTTTTGGACACTTCTACACATTCTTAACAATTTCTCATGGATATTCTGCCTAATACACAATCGGAGTTTGACAGTTCCCCTGAGAATCTGAAAATCGACCTTGAGGTGGAAGAGTAGACGTTAAGGGCTCACGAGCACTGAGGCCTGCAGACAGGCTGCCGGGAAACGTGTGCCATTTCACTTCAGACTACCAAAGGATTACAGCTGCAGCCAACCAGCTCTCAGGATGGAACGCAAAGGAGCCACCACAGGTGAAGGAGCGCAAATGAATGACTAAGTGCAGAGAAAGGACACAGAGTGTGGCTTGAGAAGCCGGCCCACTCGTGATGCAGTTCACTGGTGGCAGGGACAGCTGCAGCCTCTCCTCATGGACCCATTCTGAGGAACATGAGTATGTCATTTTAGAACTGCAAATTGGGGCAACCCCAAAATGTCACCATTAAAGTTACTAAAGGGGAAAGAAACACCCAGAGCCTGGAGAGCTAACTTTCCCACAGCCCAGACTCACCACAGAACTTTTATTTATTTATTTATTTTTTGTCTAGAGTGCCTTCAAAGGAATTTGAGCACTAAACATTTCTTTCGGAGATGGGACTCTTACGTGCTCTTTACAATCTCCCAGTTTCTTTTAGTTTCCAATTCTCATCAGGGCCTCTGTAATATCTAGAAACCTACTTCTTTTCTGTTAAAGTGATTGGAGATTAAACACCAGGAATGAATTTAAACCAGAAAATTAAACTCTCCTGCTGAAAGTAGTATGTGTGCCCTTGTTGGGTGGCCCTCTGCCTCACAAGCAGTGGTTGGGGTCAGGAAGCCCGAGGTGTCATGTCCACATGAGTCATTTGTTGTCTTTCTGGCTGACAGAACCAACTGCAAAGACAAGTGATTTCTAACAGAACTGGGTACACTTTTCTCTGAATTTCTGCATAAAAGTTACTTTTCATAGAAGGATTTGGAGCTATAAGAATTTGGTATTCTCTCTCTCTCTCTCTCTCTCTCTCTCTCTCTCACACACACACACACACACACACACACACACACACACTACAACATCCATGAAAACTGCACCATGCCTTTCTTAGACATAAACAGATCACACACAGTACCAACTTTTTTCATTTCTGTAACCCTGGGTTCACCCAATGTTCTTCATCTGTTTCTTTTTTTTTTTTAAAAAAACTTTATTAACAAATTATTTTGTGTGTATGAATGTTTGCGCACCATGTACATGCTTGACCTGGTGTCTGCAGAGGCCAGAACACATCAGATCTCCTATAACTGGTGTTAAAGACGATTCTGAGCCACCGTGTGGGTGCTAGGAATTGAGCCTGGTCTCTGGAAGGCTCTTAGCCAGTGCTCTTAACTGCTAAGCCATCTCTCCAGTCCTGTTTTGTTTTGTTTTTAACTTTCTCAAACAGGGTCTCAAACTGTGGCCTAGGCTGGCCTAAAACTCAGGGCTATCCTGCCTCAGCCTCCCAAGTGCTTAGTTAGAGGCATGCTTATCACCCTGCCCACTGTAAATCCAGCTCTGGAACAGTGTTTCTCAGCCTTGCTACTAATGCTGCAACTTCCTGTTCTTCCTTTTGTAGTGACCCCAACCATAAAATTATTTTTGTTGATTCATCATAACTGCAATTTTGCTAGAACTATGAATTGGAATTATGAATCATAATGTAAATATTTTTGAAGATAGGATTGCCAAAGGGGTCATGGCCCACAGGTTGAGAACCTCTGCTTGAGCATGACTCTCATGTGTGCCGCTGTAACCAAGACCTTGTGCATGCTGGGCAAGTACCCTATCTCCATGCTCTATCTTCAGTCCTCAGCTCTTTTGGCCTAAGAAGTCCCTGAGAATCACCTTGAAACTTTCTTCCCGCCTGTATGTTTGCAATGCACCTCAGCTGGTCTGACTACGCCTTGGTGATTGTTCCCATTTACCTTGGTCCAACCACACTGCTGGAGAGCTCTGTGTACCGTGTCTCTCTCCATGTGCATGCAACACTGTCCAAGGGTCTACCACTAGATAGCATACTGCATACTTCTATGCTGGCCACACCCAGGCTCATGCCCTACTGGAAGCCAGGGCCAAACCATATTCCTTCCCATTAACTTGAGATTAAATTTCTTTGTATATCTACTTGCCATCTTCTCTCCTGAGTCTGGAAGAATAAGGCTTTCTTGGCTTGACCCTTAGCTTTCAGGCCAAAGAATAGTGTTAAGAACCATGTATGTCACCAATTTGAAGAGTGTGCGGCTGGACTCGCTTCTCATCTATTTTGCTATTTTCTTTCTCCCTGAAGTTTATGAAACTCCAAGAGCTATCACTTCCTGGCCTTTCTTCACATCCAGGTCTTCCTGGATGCCTTTATGGGCTGACAGTGCTTTGCCAGAGTAGAAATTCTGACTTGCTTTCTTCCACACATGCTTTCTAGACCTCCATGATTTGTCAAAAGCCTGTCCTCAGCTCACACTGTAGTACAGGACAGAGTGGAAAGCAGGCTGATACAAACAACTTAACTGGATGGTGCCCTTTGGGGCAGTAAAATGGCTATTGCCTAGCTCTTGGCCATGTCAGTTCTTTAAGTGTTTAGAAACACACCAGCAGACGACAGCAAACACAGAAACACACCAGCAGACGACAGCAAACACAGAAACACACCAACAGACGACAGCAAACACAGAAACACACCAGCGGACAACAGCAAACACAGAAACACACCAACAGACAACAGCAAACACAGAAACAAGTCAACAGACAACAGCAAACACAGAAACACACCAACAGACGACAGCAAACACAGAAACACACCAGCAGACGACAGCAAACACAGAAACACACCAGCGGACAACCGCAAACACAGAAACACACCAGCAGACAACCGCAAAAACAGACACACCAGCAGACGACAGCAAACACAGAAACACACCAACAGACGACAGCAAACACAGAAACACACCAGCGGACGACAGCAAACACAGTAACACACCAACAGACAACAGCAAACACAGAAACACACCAGCGGACGACAGCAAACACAGAAACACACCAGCAGACGACAGCAAACACAGAAACACACCAACAGACGACCACAAACACAGAAACACACCAGCGGACGACAGTAAACACAGAAACACACCAACAGACAACAGCAAACACAGAAACACACCAACAGACAACAGCAAACACAGAAACACACCAGCGGACGACAGCAAACACAGAAACACACCAGCAGACGACAGCAAACACAGAAACACACCAGCGGACGACCGCAAACACAGAAACACACCAACAGACAACAGCAAACACAGAAACACACCAGCGGACGACAGCAAACACAGAAACACACCAACAGACAACAGCAAACACAGAAACACACCAGCGGACGACCGCAAACACAGAAACATACCAACAGACGACAGCAAACACAGAAACACACCAACGGACGACAGCAAACACAGAAACACACCAGCGAACGACCGCAAACACAGAAACACACCAACAGACGACAGCAAACACAGAAACACACCAACAGACGACAGCAAACACAGAAACACACCAACAGACGACAGCAAACACAGAAACACACCAACAGACGACAGCAAACACAGAAACACACCAACAGACGACAGCAAACACAGAAACACACCAACAGACGACAGCAAACACAGAAACATACCAACAGACGATCGCAAACACAGAAACACACCAACAGACAACAGCAAACACAGAAACACACCAGCAGACGACAGCAAACACAGAAACACACCAGCGGACGACAGCAAACACAGAAACACACCAGCGGACGACAGCAAACACAGAAACACACAACAGACGACCGCAAACACAGAAACACACCAACAGACGACAGCAAACTGCTCTGCCATCACAATTCGGTGAGGAGTGCTGACTCTTGCCAAGACATTTCAGATGCCTCAAAAGAAATTAATGAGACATGATAAATACCTTTTTCCCGACAGGGTCTCACTGTATATCCCTGACTGGTCTGAAACTCACTATGCATTTCAGACTGTCCTCATACTCAGAGATCCCCCTGCCTCCGACTCTGGGACACTGGAGCTATAAAGGTCAAATACAATTCCTATCTTTGGATGGAAAATAAGGTACCCATAAAGACCACAGTTGATAGAATTAGGGAAATATCAACCCTATGTATCAAGCAACATTACCATTGTTAAAATTGAGTGTGAGCATTGTAGAGTGTTACCACTAGATTACTCCCATCACACCACACACACACACACACACACACACACACACACACAGTGGTATAGATTATATCTTATTTCAAAATCTTCTGTGTGATGTTTTATAATGTAATTCACTCTCAAATGATTCAGAAAGTGATGTAAACAGTCTCTCTCTGTCTCTGTCTCTCTCACACATACACCCCCAGAGAGAGAGAGAGAGAGAGAGAGAGAGAGAGAGAGAGAGAGAGAGAGAGAGAGAGAAACGGGTTCATGCCACAAAATATGTCTAGGTAACAGGAATATACATGTTCATTGTATTATTCCTGCATTTTCCCCCTGTACCTGTAAAATTTTTTAATAAAAAAGGCTGGCAGAAAGCAGGCAGTTGTAAGAAAAAAAATACTTTAAACTACCCAAAAATGTTCTGGGCAGAGAAACCAAGAGGACAAGGAACCCAAAAATCAGTTCTGAAACCAAACACAAATATCTGTTTATTTATGGGATATCGTTTTACATCAATTCCATTAGAACCTAAACCAGTTTGCTGTGCTCGTTAGGTGGCATAACAGTGTTTGAGTTAAGCTGGGAGTCACAGGACTTGCACTTTCATGAATGTAATGCAAATACTGACGACACAAGGCATTCACAGTTATAGGCTGGCTACTGTGCATTTCACAGCAACGCCCAAGAGAAATTATTTGATGAAAAAAAAAAGCAACCCACATTTTGGTCTCATTTACAGATACCCAACGTTATCAGTTGGTCAATGAATTCTATACAATTTTATACAACATATGAAAGGATAAACGATAAGGCTTACAGAGGTATTTTAGCAGTTGTAAAAAATAAAAACCAAGGGCACAAATTAAACTCTTAAAGCTTTCTGTATAGACTTCAAAAATATGGTTAGGTGGAGACTCAGAGGCAACAGAAATTTGTTAAACCAGATTCTAGAGGTCTAGTTAGACTTATAAATACTGAACTCAGAGTTCATGCTTCAAAGGGGGCACGTCTAAGGCTACCAGGGTACCTGGGAAATCTAGCCGGCTGACTTCTACCTAGTGCTGTGTAAACGTCTACAAGCCGTATTCCCTAGCAGAGGGCACTGCAGTGCGCTGGAACACAAGTGAAGACAGGGAAGGCGGGTGGAGCTCAGGGACTGGCGACCCCAAGGCCCCCCGACTTCTTCCAGCGCCGGCCCTAAGTGCTCTTGGTGACCGTTCAACTTGCATAACTTGGCAATTCTTCAAGAGAAGGTGTCTTATGACTTGGTCTGCCTCCCCTTAAAAACAGCTCCGCAAAATCGAGAAAACCAAGGGCAAGCAGCAGTCACAGAGGTTCGGTTCTCGCGGCAGTTCAGAGAGTATTTGGAGTTCCAAATATTGATTATCCCCTCCGGAATGCTGGCTTCCATGCCATATACCATGAGGGTTGTTACTTGAGTCTCTATCGTCAAAATGTTCACTGTGGATGAAATATAATTTTTCACCCTGGTAACAACCCTTTATTCCCAGAATCGCTGTGCTTAGTGTTTAAAACATTCTCCAGATTCTCGCGCAACATCTAAAATAATTCCATCTATGATCCGTCTTTGCACTGAGGCAATCGACAGCTGATCCAACTCAAGAGTGATTCTTTCGCCTCGGGTGCACCTGAAAAGGAATCACCCTGCACAGGGCCACGCCTGCCTTGAGCCGGCCCCCACTGTCACATACCTGCATGCACTGGAACCCTGTCACGTAGCGGTCTCAATATCTGTGGTTTCCTGTGAAGCTGACATTGTGTGCAGATACTAATTTGTGAGACTGCAGACAAGGGATGATGAAGGAAGCTAAAGCAATATTGAGTTTTTTGTTTTTTTTTTTTAAAAAACTTCTGGTTTATTTCACAGCAAACTAAGCCTCATTATTTGGTAGAAAAAGGCAAGTAGTTGCATTCTACCACATCCCGGTTTTGTATATGCACGCACACGATATATACATACAACATCTCTGTCTTTGGTGGTTCAATCGGGGAACGAACTAAGATGAAAACCGCAACACTTTGGAAAGAAACTGAAACAGTGATCGAGGGTAGCATTGTCTGTGTGCGTCGCTCATTTAACGCCATTTAAAGGTTCACATTTAATGGAGACGACTTTTTTTTTTTTTGGCCAATAATCCCAACATCTTCTGGTCATCGCTTGCCTGGGCAGGCACAGATCTTACCCCACTACACCATTCACCCGGCAAACAAGTCATTAGCTCTTTACTGGGTTAAATCTTCAGATGGGTTTTCACAAACTTCGGGGACTGAGTGAATCATAGCACCAAATAATTGGGGGAAAGCCTGTTAACTACACACTTCCTCAAGAGGGGCAAGGCAAACAAACAAAAGAAAGACATAAAATACAAACCTAGAAACACCGTTGGGATTGCTCTGGTTTTCTTATCCACATAATGGCTATCACCCTTCTGAACACGTGACTCAGGGAATGACAAGTGGCCCCTCTGGGAAAGGTCCCAGTGTGAACAGGGTTAGCGCAATGCTGGTGGTTTTGGGTCCACTGCCTGCAATGGACATGCTGCCAGGAAATGCCTAACACAGAAGAACAAAGACAGAAAACAAAACAGCTCTCACTTGTGGTCTTTAAAAAAAACAAAAACAAAAACAAACAAACAAACAAAAACAAAAACAAAAACAAAAACCCTGGAAGGTTACAGACACGGTGAAAGAGTAACAGGACACTCAAGACACAGTTAAAAGTGCTTTGCAGCTACAAACGGCTCACGGGGTGGCGAAGGACGTCTTACAGTGGCATGGAGAGCTCCAGCAGACCAAACACTGCGAGAGGAGCGCAGAGGGAGAAACAGCAAGAGGTTTAGGGAAACTTAAGCTTCAATTTGAAATTTAAAAGGAGCAATTTTAATTTGTCCACTTGTACCTATGGTCAAGCTACCAACAGTGTTAACATTTAAAAAATGAAGAAAATAATAATTTAAGAAACCCATAAACCTATAGCTTTGCTTTAGAAATGCTTTGTAGCATGTTATATGTCTGTGTGCTCAAATAGTTATAACTTTTTATCACTTTAAAATACCAAAGTTGTCATGGAAACCAAGTCAGGTTTGGCATGTGCCACTGTAAGTCATGACTCCCACTTCTTCCACAAGTTGGGCCTCTTAAGCAATGAGGTTAATTCTGGCAATATTTGCTCATGGGGACAGTTATAACATTTTCTGAAATGCTACATTTGAGACCAAATAAAGTATAATTGGCTCATTTGAAAAAAAAAAGGGGGGGGGACTAGAAATATGCCACAAAATTATTTTTACAATACGTTTTTGCAGAAATAATCTCTAGGTGAAGCTTTTCATTTTATACACATATACAAAATTGAAACAGCAAATGTACACATAATCACAGTGAGGACGTTGGCCGATTCACCAATCTGTAGTGTGAAGTGGACTGCAGAGCAGCCTCCAAGAGAACAATGCTACACAGCAAGCAGAGAGGCCCATTCAATAGCAGACACCAAACACCCCTGCAGGAGGGAGACTGTGCAAGAAAAGCAGCATGCGCTTCGATACAAACAGCAGTTTATGGCTAATGGGTGACGTAACCGTGGTAACAGTGACTCTCTCGCTGCTATGCATACAGTCCTAGGACATCTGTTTGTCTTTATACCATTCCACAAATTCGTCCAACAAAACTGGCCCTGGAGAGAGAGAAGAGGCAGCAGTGTGAGGGCTGGAGGTGTGGAGGTACAACACTTACCTAACACGCATGGGGCACCGGGTTCAACTGCAAAGGGGGGGGGAGAGGGAGAGCGGGAGGGAGGGGAAGCTCTTCCCAGGGAGGAAGGAGGGGTTGCCCAGCAGCGAGTACTCACACGCTCCATCTTCATCATAGTTGCTGAGGTCCAGACTAATGGTTCTGCTGAACTCCAGCACGTTGCACCACTGGTCTTTGTTTATCACTTTATATTTTGATTGCTGATGGGGGAAAGCAACATGGTTAACGACACAAAATGAACAAGTGGGATGGTTCCAGTATCTGTATGAACCAACATAAGAAAGGTCATGCAGGGTTAACTCAACTGAAGCAGCAGTCTAGGAAACAGTGACACAGAGCAGGAGGAGACTTTAAAGTGGCAATACCGTTATGAGGACACAACCTAAGCTAGCAGCAGCAACGCTGCGGAGATTCAATGAGAGGAGCACATAGTTGATATAAAGCACTTCATCCAGCACTTGGCACAAAGTAAGTGCTAAACGAGGCGTAGGTCCCACTGGCAACCTGACACGACAGTCCTGCCCACTGCCAAGCTGTTTACTTCAAGGGCAAGCCTCAGGCAGTCACTGCTGAGAGCTATGCACATGCCGGCTGCCGGTCTCATCATGGACGAAACTGGGATAGCCATGTAGGGGTAACTCTATCACTCCTAAACAAGAAATCTTCTACAGGGAGATTAATATAGTATCCTAAAAACTTAAAATCCAGAGCTAACATTTTAAAAATCCTTGTGGAAAAAATAAAATAAAAAGAGCAAAATAATATAAATCTTAAAAGGGCAAAGAGTCAAGTTAATGGTTTTGAGGGTGCAGGCAAGAGGAAGACTGAGATGGGAGGTTTGCTTTCACCCTCTAAAAGGAAAACACAATCTTATGTAAGAGCAAAGCACCAACTTTAACTTCTGAAGCACGAAAGTGAACATCAGTCTCAAAACAGCCAGTTAGGTTCCTGGGACTGAGTAATGTGAAACTTACTCAGAGCCACGTCTTTCAGTCAAAGGACCCTTCACCTGAAGGTTCAAATCCTACTAGACTCACTGCGTACAAGATCCACTCCTACTCCTGTTCTGACAGTGAGGGCTTAGTCTCAGCGATGGACAGAGAAGCTGGGACAGATCCCGGGGAGAGCACCCTCGCACCAATGTTACTTATATTAACGAGTCCCAGTCAGTAGTTACAAGTGGTTTCTAGTGACAGTCTTCAAAAATCACATCAGATGCTCAGCTTTCTGGACCACTACAGAAAGCAAGTTGTAAAGGGAGATTATTTCAAGAGGGAGTTGGAACTGGGCAAGACACTGGATTTTCTCAAAGATCCTACATCATTCTTAAAAGCAAAGGTCACGTTTAAGGGGCTCGCGTGGCGGGGAAGCATAAGCAGATGCCACACGGCACAGCTGGCCCGCCTAATCCAGTGTTCACAGCTACCCAAGAACTCCGCCAGTCACTTGGAGATGAAACTCATTTTAGTGAGAGGCTAGTGGCTGATATTTACTGCTGGCTTAAAACTGGAAATTCATCTGAAAGAAAGTAAATCTCAATTTCTGTTGTTACAAAGAGCTGGGAGTCTAACACTAGTGGGATCTCTACATGGGGCAGAGAGAGGAACGCTTGGCTATTCAGATACACACAACTTCACACACAGACACATGCACACGGGTGCACGCATGTATGCACACACAGATGTGCACACACGGACACACACGCATGTACGCACGCACACGTGCATACACTCCAAGACACGCAGCTGCTGACTGACAGCAATCAGCAACCTTAATTCCTATGAGCAGAAAGTTAGTACAAAGAAAAATCACATAAAATGGTCAGGAGAAACATGTGGTAGTCCTAAGAAAGCACATATACATTTCATAAAGTAATAAATTTGGTACCTCTAAGAACTGGTGAAAAACTGGAAAAAGGGGCCAGATTTTCCCTAGTAACAGTCCCAACATGCACTTGGCAGTGTTTATGTCTAGGCTGCGCTGGTCCTTTTCCTGTTTAACAAACAAAAACAAGAGTAAGCCAGATGCTTCTAAATCACAAACTCTGATAACTCAAACATGCATTTCACTCCCGTAAGAAATTGGCAAACAAACAGCTCATTTATTACACAGCATAAAACCCTGAAGGGGACTGAGGAAACAGTAGCCAAACACAATGGGAAGCCTGACATTTGAATGTCACATGTACGTTTATTTTGAGAAAGACTGATGTGAGTAACTTTACCCTAATGCCAAATCCATTATGTAGTAGTATCCACAATCATTTCCTCAGCAAATAAAACCATAGCCTGCTTGCTCTACATTATGATAATTACCAGAGTTTTAACTGCTGATCCAAAAGCCCTCAGGTGGACTCAGGGGAGTGCAAGTGAATTGTTTTTAAGAGCTTAGAAGTGACTTTCCTCAGTTTTCCTACAGCTTTACTTCACGTGGTAAATACTTTTCTTCTTCCTAAATATACTGGAACTATATTCAGCTCCTCGGAAGGGTTGGAGCCCTGGAGCATCTCTCCCAATCAGAAGCCATGCCCATGCACCTGCTCTAGGGCACCAGGGTCTGCAGTTCCACAGAACTTACCTAGCAGGGTCACATGTGACTCCTAAGACAGTGGCTAGTGACTATGGGAAGCTGGAGACAGACCGCAAGCACACACAAAGTAAGCTCACTCCACTTTTACTTCTAAGTAAAGACTCTGCTTCTCATTACATTTTTCTTACACATTTCCACTCTAAAACTTAAGCAGTCAGTTCCTACAGGGGAAAATGTGTTCTCAAACCCAGGAGGCAATCTCACACACCCACGGCGCTCCTTCATGTGGCCCATCAACTGGAGGGGAAGTCTGCAAGAGGACAGACGTGTCTACGACAGGGAGAGGTGCTTGGTTCTCCCACTGCAGCAGAAGGTCAGTGCTCACCTCACCACGTCAGGGAACCACGCTACAACCACCCTTGGCCGTGTAAGCCTTCTGACACAAGGGCTGTTTAGTACATGGTCAGTTTCCTATCCACGCCACTGATTTCCAGGGGAATTAAAGCCAAACAGCTATGCGAGGCTCAACAAGCCAACGAGGGGAAACTTGCCACTTAGGAAAGACAGTCAAGGGGACTTCTGGACACAGCCGCTAAGCACAACAGCTGTTCACGAACAAGCCAGGTCGAACAGCACTGCACCACCCTTCCCTGTTAACGGCTACACAACTTAAGCCTGGTGACGGGGAAGACATCCCAGTGGCAGCTCTTTGTGCACGGGGGTGGCATGCTCCTTTCTACAGCGCCCTCTGCCCATCCTTTGGTGAAGCAGATGGCCCACCAGGCCCTGGCAGCACTAGCTCTGTCAGGGACGAGGACAGCAGAGGTGACCTAAAGACCGGCAGTCTTCCACCGGCCCGGTAGGTGGGCTGTGTTTCTGCTTCTATGAAGCACTGCAGAAGTGAATACAAAACATCACTTAGCCTGAGAAGTGGGTGTGGCAGACAGCAACAGCGCGCTGTGCTGTGAAGTGAGCCACAAGAAAACTAGTAGATTACTGACAAACACACGTGGGACCACAAGATCTAGTCAAAGTCCATTTAGCAAAATAGTGTTCGGCACCGACTGACCACACTGGCACCGTACAAAGTTCCCTTTCGCTGAAGTTTATAACCATTCGTTTGCCCCCCGTGTCTCATCTGGCCTTGAACTACCTTGTGATTTCTTTCACCATCAATAGCCTTGTCATACAGGAGACGCACGAAAATAAAAAAGGTACAGAAGACTTGGACAGACTCTGCAACGTTGTGATCGCCTGACAAACTTTACTCAGGTAGGAAAGGGAGGCAGGAAGGCAGGAGACTCACAAGAGGGCAGCGGAACAGCACTTGCTCACTCCTGCTGTGCAGGGTGCAGCCAGCAGCTCCCAATCACTAACACCATCTTCCGCCTAGCAAACAAGAGAGAGATAGTATGGATGCGCTCACCACCTGAACAGTTCCCACTGACCACCAACAGTGCGCATGCTGGCCATGTGGCCAAATGCAGTAACCAAAGTGGTAAACACCACAAATTCCGGGGAAACGCCACGGTGAAGGGCCACAGCAAAAGCCTTCTCATGCACTGAAACAGAGACACTCCTGGGGGTCTCGTGACAGACAGCAATGATCCCTGAAGTCACACTCTGTATGGGAGCTCCTGATTCAAATGAAATGGTTCTGCCAGGATGCCACCAGGTAGTCATCAGCATAAACGGGCTTTTTCTTTTTTTCCTATTTCTTTTTTAAATCACCTTTCAAGTTCAAGGGACACAGCAGGGACATCCAAGAGCTCTTGGCAAGGGAATAAAGTACAGTAGCCATGGGTCTGCGTGACTGCTCCTGGACAGACAGAAGCAGGGCGGACAGGTCAGGACAGAGATGACAGCTCTGAGATGGCCCTCGGTCACATCCCAGGAGGCACAACAGGGCTGAAGGAGAAGGAAGCACACTCTCCTCTCTCCCCACCCACCTCCAGACCCAAATGCTTTGTGAATGCTAACTTTTTAATACAAGAGAGTAAATTTTCAAGTAACAGAAGCACAGCAGGTCTGAATGCCCCTCCCCACGCTCATACTCTAACAGGATCCCATCTTCCTCAGAGAATAAACCAGCGGCCGCACAGCGCCAAGCTCTCCAGCAGCCCTCAACCTCAGAACCTTAGTCCAAGACGCTATCTACCTGGAAGGAACGCACTCCAGAAGCCGAACACTGATGGCAGAGGCCAGGAATAATCGGGCTTTGCTGAGGTGGGATTGTTAAGTGCCTTTGATTGTGTAGAGCATCTCTGGGCAGACCCTCTTGTTAGGTGTAATAATTATTTTTTTCTCAAGTGGCACAAAGGCCTTACCACAAACTGAAACAAAGAATTTCTTAAGGAAGTAAAAGTAACTCTGATGTTACAATGTTACAAAAATCGCTTTAAAGCTCGACGCGTTCCATACTGCTTTATCAGAGGACTCCAACCGCTCCTGGCTGCCTTTTGCCAGGTTTCACATTTTAATGGCTTGAGATTTAGATGGGGGAAAAAAAAAGTCCTGGGTTATTAAACTTACAATGAAAGGATAAAAATCATCAATGGAAAAAAAAAAGTCCAAAGTTTTTTAAGAGGCTTATTGGACTCAAAAAACCATAGAAGCAGCCACGACTCCTAAGATGAGTGGCGGAAATCAGGCTACAAATTGGCATATGAAATCAAAGGCCAAAAGTAAAGACCAATCCGGTATATCCTGGCCTGAGGGCAGGGTGGGGGTAGAGGAGACAGCTCAACTTATTATACAGCCAAGAAATAAATGTAAGGTGAAGACAGAGGTCTCGGTAGACCTCAAAAACATCTTCACTAATGTGACTCAGTTTATGAAACTTGAAGATATGACAACTCAGTTTTGTTTTTGAGTGGAATGTTTTTTAAAAGGCACACACACACAAGTCACAAAACCTGAAAAAAATAAACTAAAAAGAACTTTGCTTAGAACTGAGCCAATAACATTAGCATACAGATCACAATGTTTGCAAGGCTTTAAGTAAGCTCAGCTTTCGCCTCCAGCAGGCACTACCTTCCTCCCTTACCACTGAGTTTAGTCAAACAGACCCTACTACTGTGAGCACTGCCCTCGGCAAACAATGATGCTTTCCTGAGGCCTGTGTCAGAGAAGGACCCACAGCTACTTCCACTTCTGTGAATGTATTTCCAACCTTTACAATCAAACTCATTCAACTCACGACCGCGGTCAGGATAGACACCGGGTCAGGATAGACACCGCTCTCAACCCCGAGACTCTCACCCCAGGACGGGGAGCGGCCGCTGGGGGTGGCAGAACCCGGAGGTCACACTCAAGGTCTGTCCTGGTTCCAGGCCTGAGTCCGTCACTCTTGGGTGCCTGCACTGCTTCTCGGGGCCTCACGAGGAGAGCTTGGAGTACGAAGATACTCACAAGCCAAACGGTTGGATGAGCAACTGCTGAGCAAGCTGGGTACCCAGAGAAGAGTCCAAAGCCGAAACCAACCTGGTTCTGGGGCTTACGGAGCAGAGAGTAGACAACGGTGTCGTACTATCCCCATCCTGTCTCTCACCCAGCCAGGCCTAACTTCTGTTTTCCCTGAAATTATAGTGAAGTACGAGGGAAAACTCTGGGGGTTGGGGCAGCTGTCACGTCTGTGCTGGAGTTTGTGCAGAAGCTAGGCGAATACATTGGTTAGTGAAGTCAGTGGAGATTAGAGAAGGAAATCTTCATGTTCGCAGCAGATTCTGCTTAGGGTGAACAATAACTCTGTAAAACACAAGACCTAGCGTAGCCTATGGCATCCATAATCAGCTGCAGTGTGTTCTCCTTGGAGGGAGAAGGTACTGCTGATTGTGAGGAAACTCTTCAACTTCCCAAGTCACTTGAGCAGAGCTGCTAAGCAGCACTGACTGACAGCGACTGCGAACAGGGAGCAGACACCAAGGCCCTGACCAGTCCGATCCTTTCCCATCAAACATGTATGTATCTTCTGCCCACAAAAATCCTCCATTCAAATGCTACGGCCTATGTCAAGAAGGAAAACAGACACCTCCCCACAGGCCCAGCACTCATTCCTCTGCCAGCTGGCTTGCTCTCGGCCTTCCTCATCTTGAAGGCCTACTTCTCTCCACAGACCAGCTCTGCCCCAAGCCTACTCCCTCCAAGTGTCCCCTCAGGCCCACCACTAACTCCTGGGCTCCAAGTCAGACACATTTCTTTCTTGAGGCCGTGGCTGGAGGAAGCCCTGCCTTGGGGGACGCTGAACCCCAGCCACATTGCAAACTCATGGACTCTGCTCTTACCTGGCCTTGCCACTGCTGCTAACAGCAGCCAGATTCTACTTAGTACTCACAATGCCAACCCTCCCGACTCTGATCGCAGCAGCCTGCCTCCACTGAGGGAGAACATAAAAAGAGCCAAATATACCTGGACTGACTAGTCTCACATCAAAATGAAAAATTACTCTACTTAGCTTTTTATCTCATTTTCTTCATCTGATAGCAAGTTGTTTTCACCAGGTCCTTTTCAAAAGGAACCAAAGCCATCTGCAGTGGCATAGGCAATTGCCGCTCCTTGGGAGGCTAAGGCAAGAGGACCAGTTGTTTGGGATCAGTCTGTAAGATGCCATCTTAAAAAGCCCAAGGGAACTGAGGGAGAACACTGTCAACTGGGAGGAGGCCACATGATGCCAGTTATATAAGAAACACAACTTACACCAAGGAGGAAATCTTATGCAGGAAATACTAAGAAAAAATTCCAGTTACGGAAGAGAACTGTTGCAGACTTTGTGTTTTTTATTCCTTTATTTTTCCCTTTATAAGACGTCAGAGGAGGGCTGGAAATATGGCTCAGCCGTTAAGAGCACTGACTGATCTTCCAGAGGACCCAGGTTCAAGTCCCAGCACTCTTTCAGCGGCTCACAACTGTCTGCAACTCCAGGCCCGGGGATCTGGTGTCCTCACACAGACACACAAGCAGGCAAACTTGGTCAAAGCACAGCGGGTCAGGAAAGGCAGCACGGCACTATGGGAAGGACTGGCAGGGCAAAGGCTCCCAGCTGCCCCTCTAGTCTGGCACTACTTCATCACCAAGTACTGACAAGACTGGACCAGGCGACCTCTGAAGTACCATAATTGAGTGACATCTACAAAACTACAGTAAAGTGAGACTCAGAGGGAAGTAATACAAACTTATAGCTGGATTCATTTCTAGTTGGCTGCAAATTTTTTATTTTATTTTTAAACATTTTATGTCTATTAGTGTTTGCACGCATGTACATGTGTACCACATGTGTGCAAGTGGCCTCAGAGGACAGAAGAGGACATCAGAACCCACAGAATGGGAGTCATAGGTAGCTGTGAGCTGCCGTGTGGGTTCTGGGAACCAAACCCAGATCCTGGGCAAGAATAAGCATTCTTAACAGATGGACTATCTCTTCAGAGCCAAGTTTTAAAAGTGAGAGAAATGATTCCCCTGGGACTCCAATTTTGGTGAAGAGATGTCAAAAGAACCATTTTATTATTTTCTAATATTATAGTAATGGTTTTCAACCTTCCTAACAGTGCAACCCTTTAATACAGTTCTTCATGTTGTGGTGAACCCCAACCATAAAATTATTTTTGCTGCTACTTCATAACTGTAATTTTGCTACTGTTATGAATCATAATGTAAACATTTGTGTTTTCCAATGGTCTTAGGCGACCCCTGTGAAAAGGTTGCTTGCAAATCCCAAAGAGGTCACGACCCACAGGTTGAGAGCCACCGTATTATAGTTCCTTTCTAATATATTAAAATATCACTCAGAATACTTAATGTACAGTTGTTTATCAATATTTAAGATACTATTAAAACTGTTGAGTATTTCAATTTTCATTGAAACTGCAATAAAAAAAGATCTGCTGTGTTAATTATAACTTATTACTCCTAGGAGTTATTTTTCTAGCAGGAAAAAAAAAAGATAGTAGGAGAAAGAGGTTTGCTGTTATGGGATATTAGTTTAACTAGGCAAAGATGTGTTACATTTGTTTATGCTGCATTTGTTTAATTTTATAAAATGTGTTGCCTCACCTTGCCTGACTAAGGCACCTGGTTGTTTTAACAAAAAGCTGAATGGCCAATAGCTAGGCAGGGCTGGTGGGCAGAGACTAAGTAGGAGGAAGAGACAGAGAATAAGAGAAGGGAAAAAGAGGAGGAGATGCCCAGCGCCAGCCAGTCAGACATGGAACAAGACATACAGAGTGAAAGAAAGGTTAAAAGCCCTGAGGCAAAACGTAAATGAAGAAAACCAGGTGATAAGAGCTGGTGGGACAAGCACCAAGCTAAAGTGGAACATTCATAACAAACAGCAACTATCAGTGCCGTGGCTGGGAGCTGGGGGTCTGAGGAAGCCTGCTGCAGCTTGCATTCTGCTTTCAGCCAAGACCAGACTTTACTTTCACTTAGAAACAACCCTGGTTGTTTTCTGAAACTGAAAGAAGTGCCTGCTCTCCCATTCTGAAAACAGACCCTAACCCCCCTGTGAGGAAACAAGGGAAGCCCTACACAACACCTTCACCATGGAGGTGGTTTCCAGGCCGCAGCAAAGGAAAAGGAAACTCAATCAGAGCCCAAGGGTTTTCCTGAGTTAGAGAAAAATCTGGAGGCTGAAGAGGGAAAGGAGCTGAGAGGCTCAACACAAAGCCTGGAAGTCTATGAGCCATCTCCTCTGGTCTTTGCCCACACACTTCTTGGTGCGCAGACAGAGTCTCCAGAAGGACGATGGGAACTAAGTAGAGAATGAGTGGACAGAGGAGTGAAGATGGGGGCGCGTGTTTCCACGGCCAGCCTGGGAAGTGCTCATGCTGGGGGGGGGGGGGGGGGAGGCGTGTGTTTCCATGGTCAGCCTGGGAAGTGTTCATGCTGGGTACTGAGCAGGTTCTGCCTTGACACACCAAGTCACCGCTAGGACAAAGACTGCTCTGAACCACCCCTTCGGAGCCACACCGACTCGAAGCAGAGAGGCAAGGAAAGGCAAGCCCAGCAGCCAACACAGAACTCACATCACACTCCAAGGCAACTACCAGGGCAGTGACCACACTCCACAGCAAGAGTCGTCATTAAGAGAATCGTGCCCAACACAGCACCCAGAAACGAAGACACTGGAAAAAGCAGACAAAGTTGTCAAGTGTTCCTAGTAAACAAGCTCTAGATGCTTGAGGAGGCACAAGGACGCCATCCTGAGGAAGAGAAAAATGGAAGGCTTAAAAAAAAATGGAACTTCTGAAATGAAAAGTAGTCTGCAATGAAAGATGTTAACAGGACATTGGACAATGTAAAAGGAAAGATAAACAATGGAAGACATAGCAATAAAACTTTAAAATGAGCAGAATGTGCTATCAGTGGCCACGGAACAGTATCAAGAAATAACAAACATCTTGTAGTTGAAGAAAGATACAGAACATAAAATACATTAAAGGGGTAACACTTAGAAGATTTTCAGTTTAATATAAACTATGAACCCCCATATTCAAAAAAACCCAACAAAACCCAATCAGAACAATAACCAGGAGGACCATGCCAGGAGCATCATGGACTACTTGCTGGAAAGCAGAGGAAAGAGAAAACTATCTCAGTCAACAGACAATATGCTCAAAACATAAAGATGGGAATGACACCAGAAGCTACAGTGCTGAAGATGACAGAAAGACATACAGGAAGGGCAAAGTGTCAGTCTCCGAGTCTGTACTAAGAGAAGCATGTTAGTGAAATCCTCTTCCTCTGCTTCCTCCGCAGCAGCTCTGGCCTGAAAGGACTGTTAAAAAAGTCTGGTTCGGCAAAAGGAAAATGGTATTAGAGACTGGTCTGCATAAGAGGAACGAGCTCAGAAGCAGCGTCAACCTGGGTACCGACAACAGACACACTTGCCTGTTAAAATGATAGGAAGCCTCACAGTGTGAGTCAAAGTATGGCGGGGAAAGTGAGAGTGCATCTTTGTAAGGTTCCCACAGCTTTACACACAAACAACACCGAAAACTGCAAACCTTCAAAAGCCTAAGGCAAGGCCTGGGGTGAGCAGGACTCAATAATACAACAATACAGTAGAGATATGGGTAATAAAGAATGGGAGAAATAAGACTCACAACAAACAGAAAACCCCACCTCAGTCCTAAAGGAGGCACGGGAAGAGGACAAGGTATAACAATGACAATATTTTTTCCTTTGAAGAACAGGTCAGACGAACGGTGAACAACTTTAGTAACACTCACATCAGATACAGCATCAGCATCTTTAGGGCATGCCCTGCCATACCCACATGCACACCATCTTTCAGAAACCCACTCTGAATACAAAGATGCCACAGGTTAAAGGAAGGGGAAGGACCAACTTGCCATGCAGATTGTAATCGAAGGAATGCTGGTGGGGCTGCGTTTCTCACGAAGTTAAGTTCAGAATAAGGAACAGGCACACTTCACAATGCAAAGTGGTCAGTTCATGGAGAACACAGTAATGTTTAAATCTAACATCAGAGCTTCAAAATATATGAGGGAAGAAGGGAGGGAGAGAGAGAGAAGAGGTGACAGAGTATGTTAAAATTGAGGGATTTATGGAAGCAACTGACAGCAATCAGTAAAGACCTGAACACCATCAACCAAATTGACCTAACTAACAGTCACCAGGCAATAGGGACACACGTGGCAAACACTACCAGAGCAGGTCATATACTGGACCATATATCAAACAGACTGAAACTGTACTTCTCTAACCAACAGAATTAAACTAGGTATCCATAAAACAAAGATTAGCTGGGAAACCCCAAACATCTGAAAAATAATCAACATATTTTCAAATGGTCACTGTGTCAAAAAGAAATCACAAGGGAGAGAGGCTGAGATGGAGGAGGATTACAAGATGCCAGGCTACATAACAAGAGCCCATCAAAACAGAACTTAGAAATATTCTAACCAAATGCAGATGAGAATGAAACTTCCCAAAACTCGTAGAATATAGCTAAACACAATAAAGGCTTATTAAAAAGTTCGCCTTAGTGTATATTCAGGCTGGACTGCATGGCTTTGGTTGTTAAGTGATAAAATATGAGTAGTTGGTATTCATCATCACATAAAAAGGAAAGTTTACCAGTATCTACTGAGATGTTCCTTAAAAGCAAAGAACTCTACTGAACACACATAAAATTCATGGCCCTCAATCTACTGGGAGCACGAAGAGCCTGAACCCAAACCCCAATGTCACAACAAGCAATCACTGGGGTTGTGTAAGTGACTGGGACACAAATCCTGCAGGACAAACTGGCCCAGAAGGCTGCCAAGTGGCTGGGCCGATGCCCTGGAGATGTGCAGAAATGTAAGAGCACAAACAGACTGTGAGAACGGCCCTCAGTGAGCAGACCAGCCCACCGTGAGAATGGCCCTCAGCAAGCAGACCAGCCCACCTCGAGGAAAACGGCCCACTGCGAACAGAACAGCCCACCGCAAGCAGAACGGCTGACCACAAGCAGAAGCAGAAAGCAGACAGGCTGGATGGTCAGGCAACATCACGACATCACAGCGACATCACAAGGCGAGCAGCTTGGGACATGGTTATTTGGGGCTGGAGGAAGTCACAGACTCAAGTTCTCTGTTAACTCTGTTGTTTAGTGCGATCTACTGTCTATTAACAACACAACAGAGGTTAATTTCTCCATTTCCCTCTGACTAACCTCCTGTATAACATGGATAAAACACCTGGTTGTCATGGGGCAACAGAATACACATACTAACATACACCATGTATACAGACCATGACACTGACCATGAGAGGTGGTCTGGAGGCACCAAGAAAGAGGAGACCCAAAGAGCTCCTGCAAGGTGGGTCGCAGGGACTGATCCAGAATGGACGAAGCCAGGAAGAAGAAGTGAGACATGAATCTAAAGCACAGAGGGCAGCTAAGAGAATTCTAACACCTAAGCAGGAAGCCAGAAAGAGTTAACTTGTGTGCAGAAAGTTAGGATATTCCTGAAGAGACCTTGACACGTATTATAAAAATCCAGGGGAACCAGGGGAACCGGGTGGTGGTGGTGTGCACCTTTAATCCCAGCACTCAGGTGGCAGAGGCAGGCAGATTTCTGTGAGTTCAAGACTAGCCTGGTCTACAACACTAGTTCAAGGACAATCAAGATTCCTGGCCTCCACCTCCTACATATAATTACATAAACGCAAACATTACATGTAACTCTCATCTATTTCTAGCGCCAATTCTGTGCACACGGTGACTTCATTAGATGGCAGTACCAGTATGACAAGAACTAGGGCTCCACAGAGCAGTACTAATGTACCACTGCAGACAAACTATAATTTACCGTGGAATACATTTTTGGTGCTAAACTGGTAGAGCCAAAGAGTGAAGAACAAAAAAGAGCACAGAGAAGGGAAGAAGCCCTCCTCACTCTACTAAAAAACAAACAGAACTATTAAGAAAGCAGCCGAGTGAAGTCTAGCCATCTGAACCCAACAAACACACAAACACACAGAAAACACAAGTCTGGAATAAAGCACAGTTATTAGGGATGTGGCCGGGTCTCCGGGAACATACAGCAGACTTTCCACCCCAACCCCCACCCCGGGGAACTGCCACAAACTTGGACTTGAATCACTAAAGAAACAAACAGGAAATCAGCCTTGGTTTGAATTCACATTCTTTCCAAATACAGTAACAGTTTCCAAGCGAGACTGGATTAGGTTGATCAGTACTCTAGTCCCTCAAGGGACAAGGGTCTGTCCTGTGAGAATGAACAGCCTTTCAAACCTATCTGACTGTTCTGATATCACGTGCTCCTATACAGCTGTGCCTCAGGCAGGCACAGGAGCTGGATTTTGGAACGGCTGCCACTGAAATTTTTAGCGAACACACACCTTTGCCCAGAATCAGTTTTTCAAAGCATTAGAAACCTATTCATGCCCTGGGAGTAACTTTTCAATGTCTTTGTAAAAATCAAATCTCCAAAGGCAATAAAAGAGGGGTGGGGAGGGGGGACATCTGGACAGGTTCCAGAGAACTCACCCGTGCAAAGTCAAACGCGTATCTGTAAATGAGCTTAAAGTTTGTTGTATCGTTTAATAATGATCTTAAGTAATCCAAAGTAGCTCTGAGTTTTTCTGTTGTGTCACATCTAGGAAACAGAATAAAGGCAAATTACAACCTGAGTGGGCGTTTGCTTGCTTTTTTTTCAACTGGAGTAATATAAAATCAAAAGAATAAAAACGCCAGAAGCTGGACTGTGTCCATCATGACCAGCTGCTTTCTGCGCTTTTAGTGAGTGACAAAGGCACAGGAAAGTGGATACACAGCACCCAAGCACACATGGACACACACCCTTCACATTTACGCCCCTCACATGCGTGCACCTTGTGCTGTGCCACCTGAAAGCCTCAATGCCGCTTCCCATCAACCCTCATGCCATCTCGGTGTCCTGCCAACGTTTCTCAGCTAGCAAGCACACAAGCTGGATCATCGCCAGCTGCTTGACAAAGTGCCCTTGTTGCTGCTTTAGCGACCAGTCTAGCTGTCTTTGTAGCCTGTCACTCTGTCAGGTAATTTCCCTGTGGTTATGCGTGCTGCTGATGGGAACATGGCACTGTGTTCCATGTCCTTCCAGGGCATACCATGAGGAAGCTTGCCACATCAAGCTGTTCCCTATTGCTGAATTAATTTGTATGGCTTGGGAAGGAGTAAGCACCAGATTCCCCACTTAGTATTTATTTGTGTGTTCATATGTATAAGCATGTAGGAGCCAGCGGTTGGCTTCAGACATCATTTCTCAGGTGTCCCCCTTGCTTTTGGAGACAGGGTCTCTCACTAGCCAGAAATCTACCGAGTAAGCTAGACTGACTTATCGGGGAGCCCCATGGAACCCCAGGGAACTCACTTGTCTTCATCTCCCCTGTGCCGGACTTCCAAGTACATGCCACTGTGCTTGACTTTTTATATGGGGAGTGAGGAGCAACTCAACCCTACTGCAATGTGCAGCAAATCAACCGAGCCTTCTCCCCAGCCCCCGAGTGTCCATCTCAAAGTCCTTTCTGAGCTTTGAAGTACAAAATGGTCTGTGTGATGACTCAAGACTGCTGACACCCAGTTCATCATCTTTTTTCCAACTTGCTGTTTTTCTGATGCCTCACCATCCCCATAAGTAGGCTGTAAATCCACTTCCAGATCAGAAAGACGGACTAGCGTGGTGACACTAGTGATCTAGACTGCAAATCAGTGACATTCAGGCACATCAGTGACGGTCCCCCATGCCTTCGACTGGTGCTCTCCTACAGCCCCTAATGAATGCACCTGGTAGCCACTCCAAGTTCCTCCCCTGTGCTTCACCCCTGTGCCCCACCCCAGCCTCTGTCACCTCTCAAGCCTCTCCCAGGGCAGCACGGGCAGCGGTGCTGCATGGCCACTCCACACCCCAACTCATCCACACACAGCGGTTTTATAGCCTTGCTAGGGCCACACCCAAAGGTGCAGAGCAACAGCTCCTGACCTGCGACCCTGTGAGGAGCTCTGGGCTACACCACCCTCTCTGTCTCTCTGTGGACTTAGCAGTTTCTTTTCACTGAGCAGATTCCATCTGCTGCTGTCTTATTCTCTGCAATGCACAAGCAGCCCCAGTTTGGACGGGGGGTCACTGACCCTGTCTGCATCCTCCTGACATGCCTCTACCAATCTCTGAGCACTTCTTGCTCTCTGGCACAGAATGTTCCAGCCCCAGACTTGAAAACAGCTGTTTCTCCAGGGAGCCCTGACGACAACAACGTGTTTTTACCAGTGAGCGACAGTGTTTATACTTTTGATAAGGAAGCACACTAATTAGTTATTTTTACATAATAACTAATATATAATAAGCCTTAAAGATGAGAACCAGGCCAACAAGATGGCTGGCGGGGTGTGGGGGTGGACCACTTGTGGCACAAATCTGGTGACCCAGGTCCTATCCCTAGAACTCACTTAGCACCAAGAATCGACTACAAAGTCCTCCTCTGACCTTGTGTTCTACTGGTGAGCTGTCCTGCACTGTTTGAACTCACCGAGAAGCTGGTTCTGGAAGAGGGGTTGACTGTCTTCTGGTCCCAGCCCTCACTCAAACAGACTTTATGTCAAGCGCCATGCTTGTCGGGGCATGGATGCGCCTGCCCTACCCCAACTGTGACAGGGACTAAGGAGAACAACAGAACAGGTCAAGAATAAAAATGAGGCACCCTTAAAAAGTGCCAGAAGGCAAAAAGCACATCCTTCCACCAGGGGTCACCCACGGGTTACCCTATAATATAAAAGGGCCTGAAGTGAGGGAAAGGAGGTGGCCAGGGAGAGGCTGAAAGTTCAGGACAGGACACAACTCAAGGTGGTTGGGTACTCCAGCTGACCTCCTCAGTTCTCCAATCCAGTCTGTTTCCAGAGGATCTGATGAGGTCTCTGCTTGCTCTTTTACTTGGCAGTCCACCGGAGGGACACTGCTCTGCCTGGACCACCCAATCAGGAACTCTAGCGATGCTGCTGGGTTGTCGCAAGCCCCTGACTTAACTTTCCTGCTGTTTTTGTTTATGGAAGTGTCATCCAAGGGGACTTCTCTATCAGGAATTCCGCAGGCTGCTAAAAATGGCTTTCCCAGTCAATCCCGCCGGATGGTCTGCACACCCAATTAGGTGATGTTTGTTACTATAGACTTATTTTTTTACTTAAATCTGCTATGATATACTTAATAAACTCACTCATTATTCAAAACCCAAAAGGATGGCTACCACGGCTAATTCTCCTGACCATCTAGATTAGACCTCTACATGCACAGTGACCCGTGTGCCTGCACACACCAGCTCCCTTTCTCCAGCAACACTAAAACTGTCCGATGTAGAGGGTGGCTTCTTGTGTTTCTCGGCAGAGCCTTTATTTATTTGCTAGAATAGATACTATATAATCTATTACTATCATATGAATGCTTACTTTAAAAACTATAATATAGTTCAAAATACAGCACACTACTTTGTTTTTAGTGAAATCTGCAAAAGCTCCTTTTTGGTGCAAAGTACAAATACAAGTGAGTCTTGCATCTCTCTCCTAAAATAATACTGTCTAGAATCCCAAAACTAGAGGATTTACTTCTCAAGAACTGAACAATCTAGAATGCCTTGTATTTCTTCCTGATGTCAAAAAATAAAATATTAAAATTAGATTATTTTAGAAGTGAGAAAAAAGTTTCTTCAAGGGACTAACATGAAAGCTGAGAAATACCCAAGAACTAGAGCATGTTTTTGGAGAAGTGGGGTTCTCCAGATGTCAGGGATGGCATGTGCAAAGGACCAGTGGCAAACGGAAGAGGGCAAGTCTTACAGCTTTAAAAACAATGCATCGCGGCTAGAGAAGACAAACAGAGGGAAAGTGCACACGGAGAGGAGGAGGTAGGGTCAGACCTTTAAGTCTCCCATGGCCACCACGGAGAGTCCTCCCACCATGAAGAGTCCTTTCACCACGGAGAGTCCTCCCACTATGGAGAGTCCTCCCACCATGGGAGAGGTCAGGCTTGCACTTTCCACAGCTCTGGGAACCTCTCAAGAATGTGGGGGCAGGAGGAGTCAAGATGCTGAGAGTCTAACCATAGACCTAGCGTCAGAACCCAAACGAGGATGGCAGAGATGAGAAAAACACCCAAGGCAGCATAGGGGCAGGAATGTCTGGGATGCAGGAGTGGCAGCTGGCTTAGTTGGCATTGGATATACTACTGTAGAACCAAGATCTTACTAAAGAAAAAATTAATAGCATTATTAAAAACGGCAGTGGCTTACAGAGGAGGAAGCCAGTACATCTAAAACAAGTTTGCTCTTCGCTGGAAAGGAAACCCAAGGGCCAGACTGAAATGGACTGTTTAGTTTAGTCCCAGGCGATAGCGTTTTCACAAACTCAGGCACAAGAACCAGAAAACAAAGTAGCCCTGGGTGCTCGGCAGAGCAGCAGTGAAACCAAACACAGGATCTGCGCCCAGCCTGGATGTGACCTTTGCATCCCTAAAGAAAGATGTCCCTATGTTTGAAAGACACCTAGAACTTACATCCAGTTGTGAGAAATGAACAAATCTCTTAGTTTAAATGAGATAAATATCAAATGCACATACAGAATTCCACCTCATGTATCCATGTATTCTGCCACACAGGCGCTTCCCTATAAACTCAGAACACATGCCACAAGGAGAGAAGCTCACCCTGCCTGGAACAATAGGTTGCCATCTAGTGGCCACTCAACAAGGACCCTTTCTGAGGATAAGATTATACAGGTAAGGGAGAGCGAAGAACCAGGTTTGGGATGCTCAACCCAGAGAGCTTTCTAGAAGTGGCCATATTTCCACCTTAACTTTATACAGGATAAAAGTCACAAAATTCAGGGAATGAAACACACTTCTAAGTACAGACTGCTCTCCCTACAGCCCCTCCAAACCTGAATCCCTTCACTTAGTCCAAGCTATTTTTCTAGGCCACCTTTTTAGTTTACACAAACTGGCCACTGATCTAACCCCTCCCCAAGCTCCAGGCACTTCCAGTTCTAACGCAGTCCCACTGTGGGCAATAGTCTCCCAAGAGCCCGCCATTTTTACCCAAGACATCACTACTGTCTCTCCCTGGTTTCCCCTCCTTTCCCATTCACACAGCTGTGTGCTGAATCTTAACTCCCAAGGCAATCGTATAAAAATGTGGGTCATCCTGCTCAGTGGGTGGCCTCACATCCAGGCACAAAGGGAAGAATTAATAACCAAAAAATAATAGTAAAAAGGGAGGGTGTGAAGCTAGGAGGGAGACGGGGGGAGGGCACCAAGGGACGGTGGGAACTCTAGTGGGTGGCAGTGATCAGAATATACTGAATAAATGATTCATAGGACTTTGAACAAGTAAATAAAACCATTATTTTTAAAATTTTGGAGGTGATTGAGTCATGAAGGCAAAACCTTTATGAAGGGGATTAATGTCCTTAACAAAGCAGCCTAAAGCAGCTTGTTTGGGCTAACCACCCTGTGAGCACAGAGCAGCAGTAAGGCACCCCACAATACACACAACTAGCCAAATCCAAGCTGTTGCTAGGTGCCAGAGCTGCGGGAGCCTTGGCCCGCACTTCCCTCCAGAACTGTAAGAAATAAACCTCCATTGCTTATAAGCAGCTCTGTGTCTGGTGCTCTGTTATAGGGATTTAAGTGAAGTAAAATGTGTATCACTGCATATAAGTACAGGTTTGTATCATACGTACATGAGCTGCAGTTTCAGTCTAAAGCATTTCATGGCACAGATTTAACAAAATGAAAATGACCAGCCAGGCAGTGGTGGCGCACGCCTTTAATCCCAGTACTTAGGAGGCAGAGGCAAGCAGATCTCTGAGTTCGAGACCAGCCTGGTCTACAGAGCTAGTTCTGTGACAGCTGTGGCTACACAAAGAAACCCTGTCTAGAAAAACAAACAAAGAAGAAAACGACTAAAACCAGGAGGAGAAATTTAAGACAGATTTCTTAAAAAACAATTTCTAAACAGAAATCTGAGACATGACAAAAGCGGTAACAGATAAAAGACAGACCGCGTTCCATCGGGTAATGCTGCGTTTTCCTGTGGCCTTGGTAAAGCTATGGTATAAATAGGATTTAGCTGACTCACCTAGCAGAGTGACTATTACTTCTGAACCTCTAAGTGTTATTTCCAGGCCCTGCCCCTGATGGACTTTGTCTTGGGGACGGTTCCCTTTGCGGTCACCCTGGCTGCACTTAGGATCACCCAGGAAGCATTTCAGGGCCTGGGAAGTTATTTCCAGAGTGCACTGACTCAGGGACGAACCCCCACCCCGCCCCATGTGCTGGAGTCCTGAACTGAACCAAAAGGAAGATGGACAAAGCTGAGCACCTGACACTGTGGATCAGATGTCTCTGGATGGGTTTACTAGAGGAGTGTAGAAGGGTTTACAGCCAAGGGTTAGGAAAAGTCCTAGATGCCATAGATGGCCCTTAGTGGGCAATCCTGACCCAAAGCATAGAAGACTAAAGTGCCAACAGCAAAGTCTGTACTTGCCAGCTCTTGGGGGTGGGGTGGGGGATGGACACAGACAGCTCTGGGAACTGGACTCAGGACAATCATCTATATTTGCCAAGGAAACATCCTAAAAACCCGAGTGGATGGTCTACGCTGTCTAACAGAGGAAGCGTAAAGGCAGCCTGATGTTCAAGTTGTGGCATAATTACTGTTCACTGTGTTTGCCCACATTTACAGCAAAGGGAGCAGAAAGAAAGGAGTGGGAATATGGCTAGCACTGAAGACAGAACCAAGCCAGTCTGGTCAGAAAGGAACTTGAACTCTGTTAACACTGAGGTTAACTAGAAGCAAGGCAGGGCTATAAAATCTCAAAGCTTACCCCAGTGACATATTTCCTCCAGCAAGGCCATACCTCCTAAATGTCCTTAAACAGTGCCACCAGTCTGGGGACAAAGTATTCAAATATCCAGGCTGTGGGGGCATGTTCTCATTTAAACCACCACCTGTCAGATCACGGCAATGCAATAGAGCGGTGGCCCTCAACCTTCTAGAGCTGCGGCCCTTCAGTACAGTTCCTCATATTGTGGTGACTCCAACCATAAAATTATTCTCATTGCCTCTTCATAACTGCAATTTTGCTACTGTGATAAAACCGTAGTGCAAATATCTGTGTTTTCTGATGGTCTTAGGTGACCCTTGTGAAAGGGTCACTCAACCTGCCCTCCAAAAGGACTGTGGCCCACAGGTTGAGAACCACTGAGACAGCCTCTTGCTCCTGTCCATGGCTTTCCTTTGCCCAGGATATGGGACTCGGCATGTTAGTGTCACTCAAATGTTTCCTGCATAGAAGGTTCTTAAAAACCTGAGATTGCAGTAATTCTATCCTAAATGATTACCTCCATCTTGGATAAGGAAACCAGTCCGAAATTTTAAACCACAAAAGAGAGAGAGCAGATTCCTCCACTCTCACAGTGAGTCATACCACTGAACCTGAATTTCTACGATTATGTCACCGCCACCTTCGAGAATCCACTTGTTGTCACCAAGGGCACCGCACCACGGACCAGAGCTCACAGCTAAGAGCTTTGTGGGCTCCCTGTCACCTTAGGGTGGAGACACCGGCCTCTTCCAGGAAGTCCAGCACTCAAACACACAGGCAAGGCCTGGCGTGAATAAGAATTTTTATAAAGACAAACGTCTGAGAGAATCTTATAGATATATGAGGGCATGTTATCCACCGAGTACAAGAAAAACTAGACCGGAAAGACACCTCTGCTGCCTCTGAAGCCTTGAAGCCGAATCGTGACACGGCCATGCTTTCGCATCACAGACAGCTGGGAGATAATCTTCTCAAAAGGCAGCAAGGAAAAAGACGAGCCAGCAGGCCTCAAAATCCTGCGGCGGCCTTCTCCACCGTGACAGACAGCACTACCCAGGGGATCCAGAGGCCAGCACCCCAAAACCGTAGTGCACACTGGCAAGGACTACGTATCTGTACAAGGACGCTAACTTCCGCCTAATAGTCCTCTGCCATGGGCCATGGAGAGCAAGGTTATGTGTTACGAACCAAACGTCCTGGCTTTTCTTCCCAGCTCTACCTCCACGAGTTGTACATAGTTTTCCTTAAGTCCTTGGCTTCCTCATCTGTGCCACAGTCAAAATAAAGCCAGGCATGTCTTACACTGTGAGGTTCAGAGGGGAAAACAGCAGAGAGGGCATGAGTTATGGAGGCGGAATACGCAGAGCAGGCTGGTTTCAACACAGCAGAGATAGTAAAGCCGACAAACCCACCACGGTTTAAATAAAACCATGAAATCATTTCAATTACAAGTTTAATCCAGCAAAAGTCAAGTCTATTATTCCTAGTTAGGGGGAAAGAAAAAAAAAATATTCCTGGTTCTTAGGTCAAAGCCAGCGCTTCATCTTCAACACCATCTGAATTGGGGTCCCCCACAACTCTCTCCCTCCTAGTTAGTAGAATGATGTGTCTTTTTGAATGAAACTCTAAGCAAGTGTGCACCTACACCACACACACACACACACACACACACACACACACACACCAAGTAAATACATAAAGCTACTGACTATTTTTTCTTAATCTAGACTAAGGGGTCCAACATAATTAATAAGACTGACTGGATGGACTGAAAATATAAAATACACACTAAATTTTAAAAATTTAAAGAGAAAGAAAATAGCTTAATTTTTTAAGCATGATATATATTAGAATAATAATGTTTGTGGTATCATTAATGAAATAAAAAGGTTGAAACTGTCATTATTTATTTATTTATTTTTAGGGGCAGGGTTTCTCTGTGAAAACTATCAATTTTTTAAAATTTGGCTATTATAAAATTTTATATTACATACATGGCTCACATGCATGGGGAAGGCAGACCTATCTCTTCCCAGAGATATTCCAGGAAAATACTAATGCTTGCTTTGCCACATAACCAATACACAAACACTTCAGTTACTTAAAGGCACCCATCGTTGTCCTCAGGATAGGGGTCTTCCATCTCTGGCCAAGGGGAGGCTTGCCACACTAGTAGGCTTCTCTTCTCTCAGACTCTACCACATGCTGAGTTCCCAGGGGTGAGGTAAGCACCAGAGGGGACCAGGAGAGCCCTTTCCTTTATCCCAGCCATCTTCTTACCCCCCCACTGCTAACCCCCGTGACCCGTGCAGCCCTGGGACTTACTGGAGAGCAGTCATTCCTTTCAGCCACTCCTGCAGAGTAAAATAGCCCATGTTCTGTGCATCCAATTTCCAAGCGAGGACAAGCATGACCACCTGTTAAAACACAGAGACACAGTGACAAAGCAGACCTCAGCCACTAACCACTCCAGCGTCCTACAAGAGCCTCTGCTCACAGCAGTCCAGTCACTAACGTATGAACGGTGGCTTCAAAACCGAGTTAGTCTGGGTTTGACAAACACCTACAAAATGTCAGATGATGTAGTAAGAAACTAGTGATAAAATTATCTTTATTTTAAAACATTAAATTTAAAGAAGTCAGTAGGGTTTTTTGATTTAAAGAGGTCAAAACATGATTGCTAAGTAACAGTAAAAAACAAAATGTGATTTACAGATTAGCAGGCTACTAAGAAAACATCCCTCCCAAAGGGATGTTCTTCAGATTACACATAGCAGATTTTCTCCACAGCTCAGGTGTCCTGCAATTCTGGCATGTTAACTTCAATTTCCTCAGGTGAACCAATCCATTCTTATGTAAACTACACATATTATCAAGCTAGGCCTCTATTTAGCCCAAAACTCCAGCACAAAGTAAAACAAACATGAGCAGAGCATGGATGGCACCAATGGACATGCTAACATGGATAGGGAATGAGCAGAACATGGATGGTACCAATGAACATGCTAACGCAGATAGGGAATGAGCAGAACATGGATGGCACCAATGAACATGCTAACGTGGATAACATAGATAGGAAATGAGCAGATCATGGACGACACCAATGGACATGCTAACGTGGATAGGGAATGAGCAGAACATGGATGGCACCAATGAACATGCTAATGTGGATAACACGGATCGGGCATGAGCAGATCATGGACGACAACAGTGGACATGCTAACATGTAATATAGATATAAATAATTTGCATTGGTATAAATCTTGGTTTATTGATATAAATTTAAGGTCAATCTTGTATGTATATGTATTTCTGCTCTTGATTAAGGTATTGTGATTGTGTAGTTCATTTAAAAATGTAATGTATAATTAGAAAATATAGGTTGTTAATGGATAATCATTGATAATAATCAAGTTTGTAGTCATGTTAGATTTTCTAGATAATATAGAGATATATTTCAGTTAGATAGGTATTCTTCATATCTTTCAAAGACTACAAAATATGGCATTTAATGTTTTAATAACTTAGTGTTTTTCATGATAATGAGACACATCTGCTCCTGGCAGCACCAGCTATTTCAAGAGGAAGATGGGCATTGAAGAGGCTCCTTATGGAGTTGGTTAGCCATCTGGGCAAGAAACTGTTCTTGCCTGGACTGTTGCATAAACTGAACACAGAGAACCCGCAGAGAGAGGACTGCTGAACTTGCCTAAAGGTGAGATGGTTCTTAGGGGTTCCTGATTCATGAAAGAGTCTGCGAGACATTCTGCAGGACACAGCAGATAATGACTGAACTGCCTTTGAAATTTCCTGCTTCATGGAAAAGTCTGCTGAATACTATGGGCCTGAAGGCCAAAGATGGATGCCCCAAATGGTATGGAAGAACTTTGGGTGACTATACAGGCAGAGAGGTGTCTCTGTCATTTCTAGAGTTTTGAAAGTTGTTTACTTCTCGTTTACTTAGGTAGTATTATAGCCTTCTGGAGTCTTTGATGGAGTTAAAGAATAGAAATATAGTTATAGTTTTCCTTTGTTATGATAAAAGATAAAATAGATCTAAATATTGTAACTGTAATTCTTGTTTGATAACTGTTTTGTTATATGTAATTTTACTATGTTAAAGTTAAAGCCTTCCTTTTTTTGTTTAAACAAAAAAGGGAAACTGGTGTAGGATGTGTTGCTTTCATTGGTTGAATAAAGAGACTGCCTTGGCCTTTAGATAGGGCAGAAACTTAGGTAGGCGGAAAAGACAGAACTGGATGCTGGGAGGAAGAGCAGAGTCAGAGAGAGCCGCCAGCCATAAATTTAGCATGCCAGACATGTAAATCTTTCCCAGTAAGCCATGACCTCATGGTGACATACAGATTATTAAAAATGGGTTAAATCAAGATGTGAAAGTAAGGTAAGAAGAGGCTACATATAATGGGCCAGACAGTGTTTTAATTAATACAATTTCTGTGTTGTTATTTCGGGGGCTAAGCTAGCCAGGCGGCGGGATGCGGCCACACATCCTACTACAAACATGGATACATGGATCGGGAATGAGCAGAACATGGATGGCACCAATCGACATGCTAACATGGTTAGAAAATGTACAGAAGGCCTCAACCCTATTCAAAGAACTTCAAGCAACTAAGGAATGCCAGTAAGTACCATAGAGAGTGGGAGAAATAGTCGTCCCTGCGGAAGAGTGTCTCTCACACACACACACACACAAATGTGTGCGTGAACATAACAACAACTAATGGGGAAAAAAAGGCCATGAATTTTAAAGTGTAAAGAGGAGCTATATGGATGGGTTTGGAGGAAGGAAAGAGAAGGAGGAAATGATCAATCATTTGTTTTTAACATTATACATAAAAATGTGTTTAATAAGGAGAGGGTAAAGGAACGTGAATTCACAAACATGTACACGCACACACATGCACATGAACACATACACACCAAGTTTGGCTAAACAGGCACAGGGGACAGTCACACTGGGGAAATAACCTGGCAGATGTCCTTGAGTTTTTTTGTTTGTTTGTTTGTTTTCAAAGCATGACCCACCATGTCTGGCTTGGCCCTTCTTATTATTTAAGAACTTTTTTTAAGATTTATAATTTATTATGTATAAGATGTTGTCTGCACATATGCCTGCAGGCCAGAAGAGGGCACCAGATTTTATTACAGATGGTCGTGAGCCACCATGTGGTTGCTCAGAATCAAACTCACGACCTCTGGAAGAGCAGCCAGTGCTCTTAACCTCTGAGCCATCTCTCCAGCCCGATGTCCTTGGTTTAAACCAGTAAGAAAGTTACATGTTTTTAAGGTAAAACATGTAGTAAAAGAAAGGAGACTTGAATTTTGCGGGCCTCGTAAAACTTCCTAGCTATGACTATCAGGAGATAGAGAGTTAAAATACCTTTAAAGTGCTTGCTAGTGGAGGCAAAGGGGCTACAAACATTGACCTCAACGCTTGCTTTGCGGGCTGCATCCAGGTGGTGACGGCTATTCGGCTTACTGAACACATCTTCTCTTAGGGATGTGAAACAGCACCCCTTCTGCTCTGCCGTCAGAACGGAAGCACGCTAACACATGCTTGGAAACAACCCAGTTCTGAATCTAGTCTTTTAGTTTTCGAGATAATTTCACATATCAAGACTGTCTCTATTCCTACAGAAACAGAGTTCTCAAAGGTTCCTAACCGCCAACAAGGACGGCAAGAATTGCTGCCTTTTCTTGAGAACCGCTACGGGCCAGGAGCTTTGAGCACTTTTCCTTTTCCAGTCAGAATCAGTGCCAGGACACCCCACAAAGAGACAGGCTTTCTGCCTCAGGCTAAATGTTCAGCCCATCCCTCAGAGTCCTGCAGCTTAACCCTGGCCTGCCACTCCCCTGACCTGCAGCCTGCCCCTCTTCCGTCTCTCCCTTCCACCCTTCAGCTAACACCTGGAGAAAGAACCTCCTGAATGGCAGCGGCACCATTTTACCTGTACCCGTGGATGCCAGCGCGTGAAATATCCTGTTCGTCTCTAAACTTCTACACCCAGGTGAATAATTTATCAAAATAATGGAACTAAAAAAAAAAAAAAAAAAAACCTTAATTTTGAAAAATTACAAGACAAAAACCCACATAATGGACACATCCAAAGGTACCTTAGAGCATTAACTGTTGTGTTGGTGGCACTGTGGGGGAGCAGCCAGAGGGCCACAGAAACAGCAAGGATGACAAGGGAAAAAAAGACCAAAAGGGGTAAAACCTCAATTCCTAGTTTTTACTAAAAGCACAACATTCACCGTGGGCAGCAGAAGTCTTTACACGCCTCAACAAAGGAGATGGTCCCTCGAGATCCCATCCAGACCACAGACTCCTGTAGGGTTTGCCATGCTTGTTATATTGGCAGCTACTGTAAAACTAAGCTGCACCATTTATGAAACAGGGCACATGCGTGAACCTAGTTTTTCATTTTAGTGTACTATGGTATGTGAGAACAAGAAAGAATATTTAACACTATCATGAACTCGACAAAGAACCAGGCAAAAATAGTTAAACATTTAAAAACCTCCAAATTCTAAGGGAAATATTTAGTGCTTTTAGACTAAAAATCAGTCACTTTCTGAACTAAGTTCAATTAGAAGTGAAAGACCTGTGGGAAATTTATGGTAATTACCACCTACTCAACCCTTGATGGATAATTATTTAAAATCCGGAACTCTGTATTAAGCTGAAATAGCTACTGAGGGGGATAAAGGTGCACAGCACACAGGGACTGGTGCCACTGTTCACCTGCCACTGTGGGCATGTGTACCCACACCCTTCTTACACATCGAGATTAATCACTTAACGTACTTCTTAGACACAAGAAACCAAGCCAGCAAATGACCACAATTATACCACAAGACTTAAAAGGGAAAGATTCAGGGTAGACAGTGCTGGTGAGCTGTTGTGGGATATTTGTACACTGTGTGAGGATGTGTCACTCTGATTGATTAATAAAGAGCTGAATGGCCAACAGCTGGGCAGGAAGAGGTAAGGCAGGGCTTCCAGGGACAGAGAGGACTCTGGGAGAAGGAAAGGTGGAGTTGTCACCCAGACATGCAGGAAAACAGGAGGTGCCAGATGGAAGAGAGATAACGCCATCTCTCTTGTGGCAGAATGTAGACTAATATAAATGGATTAATTTAAGTTATAAGAGCTAGTTGGAGACAAACAATCTGAAGGCCAAACTTTCATAACTAATAGGAAGTTTCCATGTCATTATTTGGGAGCTAGCAGCCACCCCCCCAAAATCTAACTATAGTGCACACCTTTAATCCCAGAACTCATGATGCAGAGGCAGGTGGATCTCTGAGTTTGAAGCCAGCCTGGTCTACACAGTGAGCGAGTTCCAGGATATCTAGGACTACACAGAGAAACTCTGCCTCAAATACACACACACACACACACACACACACACACACACACACACACACACTAAAATACAGAAACAGAAAGAAAAAGAAAAATTCACTTATGGATGGAACTAGAACCAGAATACAAGCCAACGCATAACTGCTTCTTTTATTATTGCCTTACTTGGGAAAAGACAAAGGCAAGAAAGAGCACATCACTGTCCTGGAAGGCAGACTTACATTTTCTGGTTCAACACCAATGTCTTCACAGAATTTCTCCATGCCTTCAGGACCCACCACATCATCAGTTCCTGCAGAATGCAGTGTCACATGAGTTAAATTTGGTACTGTATCAAATATAGCTGTTAACCGAAGGCCGTCACTAACTCCTTCGGGAAGAAATCAAGTACAAATTGGAAAATACTCAATTAAACCCATAAGGATTAAGTCTTTAGGGATTCTATTTTGTACTTGCAATTGAATCACCACTGTGAGGATGTCCTTTGGATAAGGCAATCAGTGCTATCTAAGGACAAGGCCATTTCAACAACTTCTTTTTATAGTAACTAAAAACTCTACATTCTTATTTGGCAATGATACCTATAATAAACATGTAAAAAAATCTTAGGATCATCACAAAGAATCACATACCAGTCTCTATAAAATGTTTTTTTCATAGAAAAAAAAAACAACCAAAATAAAGTCCCACATCTCTAAATTCAACCAATTCAAAGTATTTGAAAAGAATGTCTAATTAAATCCATACTGATTTTTTTCTTGCCATTAAATAGGACATATTATCTACTGACACAGTATATATAGCATACTGTATATTTAGTTTCATAAATAAAATCTGGAAATTATTTAAAGTAGACAGAAGATTTTTATTGGTCATATGATTCAACTACTAGCTCATTTGACTTTAGAAACCCGAGTAGTGTGGAATTTGGTTCCCTCCAGTCCTGGAGCCATGATACATGTCCCGCATGTATCATTCTGTTCTCATTTATGATTCTGTGTGTTATACACATGTGCGCATGCACGCTAGGCCCAAAGAGGGCACAGGATCCACTTGAGTTGGAATCACAGATGGTTAAGAGTAGCACAAATGGGTGCCCTGGAAACTCAGCCCATCTTTCCAGTAAGATTTTGTCCTGCTTGTCTAATGCAGATATGTACTCTTGGGGATGTTCGATCACACTGTGAGCCCTGTGACTGCATCTGCGTTGATTAAATAAAATTACAGGAGGCTGCATGAGCAACTAGCTGATAGAAGGTAATCATAGACCAACAGAGGGCATCTGGGAGAGATAGAGAGACACAGGAAGTATTAGGGCGGGGTTTGGAGGGGCTCAGCTTTTTGTGGTTTGGTGAAGCAGAAGCATGGGTTTTCCATAGATGCCAGCAAGGAGAGAGCATTAGCTAGTTGCTAGTCAGCCGCTATGAGCTCACAGATTTTCACCCCAGCCTTTGAATCCTGAGTCTTATTTATAACGAGAGATTTCGTTTAAGCTACCTTTAGCAGCAGCGAATGGTCCAGTGCCTATTGGGAGCAGAATTCTCGACAGGATGCAGCCTGAGCAGCCAGGTCATTAACTGTGGAGCTGCCATTGCTGGTTCAGATAGCAGTAGATTAAGGTGAAGCCACTGCGCCCATTAAAGAACACCCCAGCCTGCCCTGCTGCAGTTGTTTCTTTCTAGGGACTGCCTATGCATCCATTTCAGCCCATGCTTCTTCTTCAACGACTGACATTTGCTCCTTCGTACACCTATCTTTCCCTGAAATTCATGCCAGAGTCACCTCCCTCCCCAACTGTCTGATCTAATGGACACTTTCCATCTTTGTTATTTGAGCTCTGGAGGTTTGAGGCATTCATGTCAAGAAACTCTCCTCCCATGGCTTCCAGAAATATCTTCTCGTCTTTTCCTTCTTTCTCCTCTTTTGGCTTCTCTGTGGGTTCTTTTGCTCATTAAAATGGGTGCAGAGAGATCAACCTCAATTTCTAGTCTTCAGAGCAGTGGTTCTCAACCTGTGGGTCGTGACCCCCTCCGTCAAACCTCTATCCCCAGAAAGATTTACATCCACAACAGTAGCCAAATGACAGTTATGAAATAGCAATGAAAATCATTGTATGGCTGGGGTCACAACATAAGGAATTGTATTAAAGGGCTGTAGCATCAGGAAGGTTGAGAACCTCTGTTCTAGATGCTCATCCAAAATTTCCAACCACTGCAAGCTTTAGTTTTCAGCTACTACCCACCTCTCGCCCTGACCGTGGGCAGCACCCACATGACCACCCGCTCTGGATCCACAGCTGTACCTAGATAAGCCTTCTCCCCCAAGTCCACCGCCGCTACACTTCACTCTCCAGTGGCACCTCAGAGACATTGGCTCTCTCTGTGCCAAGCCTGGGAGTCACCCTTCCTTCTCCCTCTGTAGCCTACCTACTACTACAGCCCCTCCTGTACAGCCCTGGTTCAGGTACCATTCTCTGAGACCCCTGACCCAGCCTGCACACAGTCACTAAGAGATCCTCCCCAAACACCCACCCTATGCTGGCTTAGACTCCTCCAGTGGCTCTTCATTTCCTAAAGTTAAGTCTCTGGCATAACAGCTAAGACTCTCTGTGAGTTGGCAGCCTCCCTCCCACACACACACTTAATTTCAGCTTTGTATCTTCCAACTGCAAATAACGCGCCTCAGAAATACATCAAACACTAACTCTTCCTGAAGGAATTAATGTACGGAAGCTGGGGATACAGCGTAATGGCAATATTTGCCTAGCATGAGCAAGACCCTGGGTTCAATTTCTTGTAATTAACATGATGTGTACATGTGCGCGCATGCGTACACACACACACACACACACACACACACACACACACACACACAGAGTCCCATGTATGAGGGCAATATGATGGTCCAAGCCAGTAATTCCAGCACTCAGGCAGTAGTGAGGAAGATCAGGATCCTAGGGTCAGCAATACAGATGAGACCAGCATGGGTTCTGATGAGATCTCTTCTCAAAAACCAAAACAAATAGACAGATTAAATTAAGCTCCAGAAACACGTACTGGCCTGTGTGTGGCTTCACCATGCACTACATATGCTAGAAGTCATAACTTTGTGTCTTAGCCGGTCCTCCCTCTCAGTCCTTTCTTGCCCTTCCCTTTCTTTCCTGGATAACTCACTCAACCATTGAGAATAAACCAAACAATTTCTCCCAACTCCACCTGCAGGCCACAATAACCATGTCCACCATGACTCCATTCAACACTGGGAATGGTTTTCTCCACATCAGGACGCTGCATTCAAAAGTGCCAGCCATCTTTCCTTCCCGGAAGCTTGAGAGAAAGACTTATTTATCCTTCCTACAACCTCAGAGAGTTTACTCAATGAGCGAAGTAGTACTCAGGGAATCCCCACAGAATCTCCTTTTGCGCCTGGATACAGTAAGCTGCTGAGTCCAGCAGAATCTATCATCTTCCTATGTCTACGTCTGTATCAAGCAGATATTTATCAGACAAGTCACAGGATATGCACTGTGGCGATGCTTGGGACACAAAGGGGGCAGTGGTGCCTCAGCCCTGCACCTGCCAAGGCAGAACATCAGAGCAATGACTAAGCCACAGGAAAAGCACACAGTGCTGCTCTCCAAGGATGAACCTGAGCATCCGAGGAAGCACCTGCTGCAAAGTCCTCCGTCACTTCCTGCCCAAGCTCAGCCTCTTCCTCACAGTCTCAACAAAGGAAAGCATGCTCTCTGTACTGCCATCTTCTCTTTCTTCACCGATGTTCTGTTTGAAGAACAACAGATGCTCTGCTCTCCATAGTCAACTGTCATCTTCTGGGATTTTCTTTTCATTTTGTAATTAAACCTTCTCATTCATTTTACATCCTGACTCAGTTCCCCTCCCTTCCCACCACCTCCTGCCCTCCCATCCCTGAACCCACTCCTCCTCTGTTTCTGTTCAGAAAGGGGCAGGCCTCCCATGGGTGTCAACAAAGCGTGGCATAACAAGCTGGGGTAGGACTGGGCAAGGCAACCCAGTATGAGGACTAGGTTCCCAAAAGCCTGCCAAGGCGTCAGGGACAGACCCCACTTCCACAGCTGGAGTCCTATAAGTAGACCAAGCTAAACAATTGTCTCACATATATAGAGAGTCTGGGTTGGCCCCATGTGGGCTTCTTAGCTGTTAATTCAGGGTCTATGAGCTCCTATGAGTCCTCCTAGACCCAGCTATACCAATTTTGGGCATATACCCAAACGATGCTCAATTATACCACAAGGGCCCTTGCTTAGTTATGTTCATAGCAGCGTTACTCATTAATAGCCAGAACCTGGAAACAACACACATGACCCTCAGCCAAAGAATGGACAAAGAAAATACCGTATATTTACTCAGTATTTACATATGGTACATTTACTGAGTATTACTCAACTGTTAAAAACAATATCAGGAAATTTGAAGGCAAATAGATGTAATTAGAAAAAAATAATCCTGACTGAGGTAACCCAGACCCAGAAAGACAAACATGGTATGTACTCACTTATAAGTGGATATTAGATGTAAAATAAAGAATAACCGTGCTATAATCCACAGCCCCAGAGAGGCTAGGTAACAAGGAGGGCCCAAAGAAAAGAGAGCTCCTGAGTAGACTGGGGCGCAAGAAAAACTCCCATGAATCTGCAAGGATGTCCCCAGTCAAGACTCCTGGGGTCATCTTTTCTATGTTATTTTTTTCTGTATTCCTTAATTTTAACTTGACCATGAGAGAAATCAAAAGTTTAGCCAATTTGGGGAGGAGATGAGGTTATACATTAATATATAGTGCAAATATCATCTAACCATGAAGACAAAAGTTTAAAATGCAGATTTACTCTCTGTCCTCTCAACTCCCTAGACATCATCATTTATTAAAGCATTTCTCTAAGTATCCTTCCCAAATAAGTCCTTCACAAAAATGTGTATGTATGGAATATATACATACTGACATGACACTCTAACTTGGTTCAGAAAATTCTCTTTAGGCATCCAGCAATATCATAATTTACTATCATTTCACCTTTGCTGATAATCACTTGCCTATCCTTTCCAAGTAGCAACCTCCTAGCAATGTAAATAGAGCAGGGAGAATGAGCATGATTACGTCACTTGTAACTCCAACAGGAAGACATTTAGGAGTCCATGCTGACAGACCTGCAGCTCAGGCTCGAGTACACATGTCTACATGTGTGCACTCCCATAGGAATTACACATGAGTGTACTTACATGACAAAATACTCAGGTATAAAAGGTACGCAGTAAAAAACTGGAAGCTGTGTTTCCCTCTCCTTACCAGGTAGGTCATCCCCCTGGTTTTCACTGCGTGCGTGCAAATGTACAATGCAGACGATTCTAAAGCTTGTTCTCCCTTTACCTGTAACTCAGTTTTGGTCCTTGTGACCCTGACTTTATTCTTGCCAACGGAGATAGGGGCTGGAAGACTGAAGATGACCTAAGGAAACACCCATTATTCTACATTTTGCTACAAGGAACAGCTAGCTGCCTTTCTGCTATCCACAGATACTCTTGGGATCTATTGTTTCATCCTCCTCTAGTTCCTATTCTACCTGACTTTTAAAAACTTCCATTGATGCCAACCACTGAACAGACGCACCTGCCCTGTGTGTGTCTTGCTTGCTCTGGTCCTCTGGGACCTCCAAACGGACACTACCATCCACATTCTTACAAAAATGATGGTTTTCAACTTACTGCCTGCCAGCCACACTAGAAATGAGCACTGTTCAGAAATATTTGTGCAGGAGCTTATAGCTGGGTGGGGTAGCACAGGCTGGCACACTCGAGAGACAAAGGCAGGCGGCTCTATGTTGAGTTAAAGCCCACCCTGGTCTAGATAGCAAGTTCCAGGACAGCCAGGGCCAACAAAAAAGAACCCCCTACAAAAAACGTGTGCAGTGATGACATAAATGACCCCAACTCTACAAACTCTTTGCACACACGATCATTGTATTAGCTACAAACACATGTTTGTGTATTATAAACTATGATTTCATCACATAGTTTATAATGCTCTACTGTCAAAAGCATTCTAAATATTGCAAAACAGCTTCTTAATACATATTACTTAAAATATACTCATCACTCTGCCATTTCACACTACTCCTAATCTAGTTGTGAGCAGAATGCTCACTGGCAGTGTGCTGGCTAATTTTTATGTCAATTTGACGCAGCCAGGGTCATCTGGGAAATGAATGAGAAAATGTCCCCATAGGACTGGCCTAGAGGCAAGTCTACAGAACATCTTCTTTAATGAATAAATGTGTGAAAACCTATCCCCTAGGGTAAAGGTTAACAACTGAACTGTCACTTAAACCTGCTAGGAGAGGGAAAATCAGTTTTTTCCAGAGTGACACTGGGTATATGACCCACTCCACGAGAGGCCTCATGCTCAGGAGTAACTGACCAATATATAATGGACTCCACAGATTTTGGGGGTTTCTTTCTCTCTCTTTTTTTTTTTGAATGCTTTTATTTGGTTACAGTTTGGTGTTTTGTTTCTTTTGGGGTGTGGTTTTATTTTATTTTTCTTGGTTTTGAAAGATTTTGTTGTTGTATGGGTTTTTTTATTTTTGAAAAAGAACATAAAAGTTGCGGGGGTGGGGGGAAGATCTAGAAGGACTTGGGAAGGGGAAGAATATGGTCAAAATCTATTAAAATTTAAAACCTGTCTTAAATAATAAAAACTGTAATAAAGAAATATAATAAACTATATGATTAAACAAACACTAACATATTGGAATTGTACAAAACAAACAGAAGTAAAAGAGCCCAAGAAAAGGCACAAGAAATAGAGACCCACTCACTCGCAGTCAGGAACCCCATAAAAACACTAACTGGAAGCCGGAACACACACACAAAGGGTGTGGTGCAGACCCAGGCAGGCACTGTGTGCGCTACTTCAGTCTCTGTGAGCTCACATGGGCTGTCGCCATGCTGGTTTAAGAGGGCCTGGTTTTTCTGATGGTGTCCAACCCCTCTGTCTGTCTCCTCTTCCTCAGGGTTCCCTGAGACCTGAGGCCAGAGACTGGATAGACTTCCTGTTTAGGACTGGACATTCTAGGCTTCTTACTTTCTGCACATTGTCTGGCTGTGGTCTCTGCATTTGATCCTATCTACTCCAAGAGGAAACTATGAGTATAGCAGAATATCATTAGGAGCTATTTTATTGTTCCTTTAAAAAAAAAAAAAAAAACAGTAGTACTTGGTTTTACCCTAGGTGTTTAGTCTCAAGTTCTCTGGCACACCAAGCAGTGTTAGGTGCATTCCACCTCATGGAGTGGGCATTAAGTCAAATCAGATACTACTTGGTTAATCCCACAGGCCTTGTGTATCTTTACCCTAGTGTGTCTTTCAGGCAGGACATCACTGTCAGGGTATTTGTGGCTGGATGGTCTTTATGGTAACATGCAGAGTACCCTCCCATACCAAAGATGCTAGAATGTAGGAGCGAAGGCTCTATGTAGGTACCAGCTTGATTTTTCCATGTTCAACGTTAGGTGTTGTTTTGAGCAATGTGACCTTGCTACCAGTTTGTGGAAAGCAACTTAAAGTTTTGCAACAGCCTGGGTTGTTTGGGGATTTCCATGAGATCCCTGTGGCCAATAACTCAATCAGATGTAATCTAATTACTGGACTGGAAGCTTCACTTGGTGACATGAGACAGCCAATGGGGCTCTGACTCCCTCATTATTTGGCAACTTCATCTAGAGCGCCTTCATGTATGTATGTATTTTAGGAAGCGTCTCTGTGTTAGTTTCCATATTACCCCTCAAATGGCCCTGAGTCTCCATCGTTTCCCTGTGTCTCCTCCTAGCTCACTATGGGTGGTACCACTCCTGGGCAGGTAGTCCTGTGTGCGGTAAGAAAGCAGGCTGAGCAAGCTGTACTCCATGGCCTCTGCATCAGTTCCTGCCTCCAGGTTCTTGCCTTGAATGCCTAACCTGACTTCCCTCAGTGATGGAATATAACCTGGAAGTTTTAAGCTCCTCCCCAAGTTGCTTGCAGTCATGGTATGTATCAATGCAATAGAAACCCTAACAGAGGGATTTTGATGAAATTTTAGAATAAATCTATCAGTTCATTTCTAAAGTAAGGTAATAAATAACTTTTGTCAAGCAAGGTTATACCAAGAATACACCACTGGATCAGGCAGAGTACTCTGAAAGCAGAGTCTGAGGGAGACAAGACAACAAATGCATCTGTATCTGCAATAAGGAGCTATGCGGTGCCCTGGCTCACTAGGTGCAGGAGATACACTGGGAAAGACAGATTTGGAGGAAAGTCAGAAAGCTAAGTGATGCCCTGACCCTTGCCCCTTTAAACAGGGCCTCTAACTAAACATACCTAACTATTTCTGATACCCCAAGACCATCACACTGGCATTCTCATGGCCACACAGGACATACCACTGCAGCAAAAGAAGCTCTCCTTGGGTCTCTTCGGTATCTTTGAACCTATCATCCAAAACCAGATGTTAGCATTTTTATAAATGCTCATGTCTTATGTGACCATCTCTTCTGGTCTCTAATCCTGCTTTCACAGACCAAAGGACAAATACTACAGAACTTAACTCAAAATAACTTAAGGGCTTACAGTCATGGTCGACAGAAATCACATGGCCTACAAATGTGAGCTATACTGGAGTCCTGTTTAAAACAAAACAAAAACCCATGTTACTCCGACTTCTTATTTTCACACGGACTGTAATTAGAAGACACCTGATAGATTGTTGGTGTAAAATTGGCTATTTTCACTCTAATGAAAAGGTAAACATTTCCATTTTCAGATGGAATTGAAACTAAACACTGCCTCTGCCCTGGCCGATCCTATTTTGACAAAGAGAACGGTTCCAAACTAGAATGGGGAATAAACCTACAACCAGACACAGTGAAGTCCCAGAGGACAGGGCTTATTCATCCAACTTCTGGAATAGTAGCTGGGTTTACACTGGTTTGGAAAGGTGAAAACTCCACGTCAGCACGTGTTAAACCACACTGGCTTTGGGCCGTGGGTGGAACAGGGACTCTGGAAAGGACCAGAGGTCACCCCTGTGAATCGCTCTACCTGAGGCCTACCATGCTTGCCTTTACTTCAGTTCAAAGGCGGGGAGTCAGCATTTGTCCTCAGCTCAAACCCAGGCTTCTCCTACAGACCTCCCACAGCGCATACCAAAGGCCACCAGGGTGCTTCTCACAGCCTGTGCCCAACCTGCACTTCCAGTTCAGTGTTTGAGACAGTCAAAGTGAACATGGTGCCAACTGGGACTCCCGGTCATTCCCAGTCTGAAGCCATTTTTCCAACTGATAAGGCACACAAGAAGAGAACGCTAACAATGGGGAGAGAGGGCTAAGGGACTATAAATGCACACATAAACTCATCCACATGAACTCTGCAAGGATGAGTGACCCGAAGGAGCCTAAGTAAGGTGGCTTTACTTTTATTTTCAAAATGTTACCTTCTACAGTCAAAGAAAAGCAAACAAGAAGGCAATTCCATCTTGCCCTCTTAAAAAACAAAACAAAAACCAAACTCATTTGTTTTTAAAGAAAAGTACACACACACACACACACACACATCAAAATAGCTATGCTACTCTGCTAAGTTTTGTTTAAACTTCCAACTTTTATAACATATTTTCATAGAAATGAATGTTTGTTTAAACTTCCAACTTTTATAACATATTTTCATAGAAATGAATGTGAATCAATATAGGCAATCAAAAGATCTTCCTACTGTAATAAGAATGCAGAACACAAGCTGGGCGATGGTGGTGCACACCTCTAATCCCAGCAGTTGGGAGGCAGAGGCCGGCATGTGAGTTCAAGGCCAACCAGGTCTACAGAGCGAGTACCAGGACAGCCAGGGCTGTTACACAGAGACACCCTGTCTCAAAAAAAAAAAAAAACCAAACAAACAAACAAACAAACAAAAAGACACAACAGCAAAAACAAAAACAAACAAAAAGGAAATGTAGAATACCTCTTCATCTATTCAACCCTTTTCTGAGCCCATGGAAACTGTCAAATCACTTTTACATCAAATTAGACATATCTCCAAAGATTCATGTTCTAAGGAAGCTAGAAAATAGGTACGCTCCAATACCATAGCGTGTTTGCCCCAGTGTCCATGCCCTGCACACAAAATCCAGCTGGACCGAGAAAAGGAGAACTCACTACAAGTACAGAGGTACTTCATGAAGGCTCTACACAAGTGGACACTAAGAGTAGGGGCTGAAAGAATACTTTCAACCTGCCCAGTGCAGGTTCACGCCCGAAAGAAACATGCTCATCTCTCAGGGCACGTTTGTGAAGCCCAGGAGAGTCTGGTTTCCCGGGTCAATCTCTGTGGTGAGAGAAGCAGGACTCTCATGAGAGCAAGGGGAGAGCTGGAGCAAGGGACAACACAAATCCTAAATTATATACCAAAGTCCTGTGGAAGATCGTAAGGTTTTTAACATAATTCAGGAACCCCCAGCCCAGATTTCATGGTCAGCAAATATGGTAAGAAGTAAAAAGAACAGTTACTATCGGAGGGGAAAGAGAAGAACATTCCAGCAGAGGATAGCAGAGCCAGGCCTTGCATCCTGGTGGCAATGAGATTTTTTAAGCGGCAGGCAGGGGGGATAAAGTCAGAGCACAGCATACATGAGCTGATCTGCTTACTTCTAAGTAAGACAACCAGAGACACATGTCTGGAACCAAGACCCATGACGGGAAAACGGGTGAGGGCTGCTGAGACAGTCGAGGGGATCGTGCTAAAGTTCAACAGTCACGTTGGAAAGGACTAAAACATGGGGAGAAAGTTGAAAGGCCAAAAACCGTATAGCCAAAACTTTGTCTGGCCTTCTTCCTCCCCTCCGTCAGCACCAGGCAGTGACCACAAGGCCAAGGCTGCCACCGAGCTGTCCAACCGGTGACATAAACTGCAAAGAGGCAGCACGATTCGAAGACATTTTACACAGGAGCGCCAACAGTTTCTGTCAGATGATCCTTCAGAATAGAGACACTCGATGTAAGAAAATCCCAAGTTCAAAACAGCAAAGCTTACTTTAACTTCAATGCTTAAACCAAGTAATTACCCATTATCAGTATTCTAACTAGATTTTGTAGCAATCCGAAGGGTTGCTCCCAAGTGCATTTTATCTTTTCAGTTCCTATCTAGGGTTCTGAATTCTTGAGTTCAGCTGCTGGCTATAAATAGGGTATTTGGTGATTGGCTCCAACTACATCCCTTACTTCTGTTCTGCCTCGATGCCCCACCCCCACACAAAGTCTTTCTCTCTCTCTCTCTCTCTCTCTCTCTCTCTCTCTCTCTCACACACACACACACACACACACACACAATTTGAAAAGTCCATGTTCTAGAGCTCTGCAATCTCTTCTAAAACGCTTAGGTCATTACACACCTGCAGGCCATTACACACCTGCAGGCCATTACACACCTGCAGGCCATTACACACCTGCAGGCCATTACACACCTGCAGGCCATTACACACCTGCAGGCCATTACACACCTGCAGGCCATTACACACCTGCAGGCCATTACACACCTGCAGGCCATTACACACCTGCAGGCCATTACACACCTGCAGGCCATTACACACCTGCAGGCCATTACACACCTGCAGGCCATTACACACCTGCAGGCCATTACACACCTGCAGGCCATTACACACCTGCAGGCCATTACACACCTGCAGGCCATTACACACCTGCAGGTCATTACACACCTGCAGGTCATTACACACCTGCAGGCCATTACATACCTGCGTACTCATAAAACCACTCCAGACACCGCTTACTGGAGAAGGCTTCTTCGTCCGTCTTTATTCTCGTGGACTCATATTTCCTATACATGCTACAAATTGAAAAAGCAGTTTTATGTTATTGAAGACACTGAGTTTGGGTAGCAGGTACTTTCCATAGCAGATTTTGGTATAAGCCAGACGTCTACTCACCTGGGATTTTAAATACATTTTAAAGGTTCTGCTTTTTCAAGCATAAGCAGTTTCAAAACTATCTTAATATCTTAATAAAGAATTTAACAGTAAGGAATACAACTAACTTATCAACAATCAGTAAGAATTAAATATACTAGTTACTTGATAAACTTGCCTCACTAGAAGTTACTAGAGATGATTCTAGGTAAAACATGTCAAGAAATAAAGCATTCATAAGGACCCTTAAAAAAACACTAATTATTCCTATCTCTCCATTAAATTCTCCCGATTTCTGTGTCATGAAAATGGGGTTAAGCCCAGGCTCAGGCTAAGGAGGAACTTGTCAGTGGTCAGTCATTCCAGAAAACAGTAAGCAAATAAAGGTAAACATCAACTCATGTCCAAGCTTCCAGAGCAAAACTGATCCCGAGGCAAGGGAGAGGGAGAACAGCTCCCCAGCTCCTGGGGCCCCACCCTAAGCATGCTGGGCAGCCTGCGCTGGAGGCCTGGATTTCAAAGAACAGCCTTTTGCAACTCAGGAGTCCTGCATCTTGTGACAGGCCTGAGGGGAGCGTCCCACATGGAGCAGGCAGGGGCAGGAGCTTCAAGTGTGGCTACAAAACGTGTATATATTCTAACAAATCACATATATACAGATGCGTTAACATTCTTGGATAATAACTTTTATTTATATAATATAATAACATAAAGCGCATAGACAACTCTCCACTTTAGTAAATGTACTCATGAACACTGATCCGTGACCTAGACAATGACTGACTGCGGGTGCAGATCCCCGACAGGAATTCCAGCAGCTGTCAGGCTAGGATGCCATGCTGGACGGTATTGAGTTATTGAAACTACAAACCCCAAGTCTTCCTTCTCCTATGTAAATGCAGTGGATACCAACCAGGGGTTCAAAGAGAAAGGGACTGAGCATTCCTATCTTAGCTCCTAGCCTGTAATTCAACAAAAAAACTGTAGTTCTCCCGAATAGCAGCACCAGGTAAGAATTCCCTAGAAATAAAACTTACCTAAGACCATACAATGGAAAAACAATGCAGCAGCTAAAAGAAACAAAATATTGGTGCCCATTATCATACAGACGAGCCTCAGAAACATCACGCTAACTGTAAGGAGTGAAACCCAGAAGGCCCTTTAGACAAGAAGCCATCAAGGCGAATCCCATAAGGTATAAAAATGGTTGCCTGAGGCTGGGAAGGTGGAATGTCCATCACTGGATTGTACAGACAGTTTATCCAACTCCGTTAACACTAGAAACAAACTGAATTATCCACTTAAAATCTATCAACTTCATGGTATATAAACAAAGTTCTAAAAAGGTCAAGAATCAAACTCAAAAGCTTCACCTGAACTGCTGCCAGCTTTGAAACTGCTTTTTTCATAGTCCATTAGTATCATAACAAGTTATACTGAAAAAAAATTATAGCACAGAATGCTACATGAGTGTGAGAATTTATTAGTTCCCTGATGCAAGGTACTTAGCCTCCTAAACCTGAAAAGCACTGGCCAGAGACAGCTGGTGGCTGTCCTAGGACCTCCCTTCTGACAACAGTCATCCCTGCTGAGCTGGTGGCTGTCCTAGGACCTCCCTTCTGACAACAGTCATCCCTGCTGAGCTGGTGGCTGTCCTAGGACCTCCCTTCTGACAACAGCTATCCCTGCTGAGCTGGTGGCTGTCCTAGGACCTCCCTTCTGACAACAGTCATCCCTGCTGAGCTGGTGGCTGTCCTAGGACCTCCCTTCTGACAACAGTCATCCCTGCTGAGCGAGTAACCCTGGCATCGCTTTCCTTTTCACTGTTTCTGTTCCTCCAACTGAGCTGTAACAAATGAAGCGGCACAGCAAGAAAGGAAACAAAAATCATCCCAGTCCCTCTGTTTAAAGACGGAGTGCAGTCCACTCATGAAAAGATGAAATGACCCAGAGTGGGAACGGGGAAGGATTGAAAAAAGGAGAAAAGACATGTGATGTGTCATGTGATTAAAGAAAAAGTTACTTATTAAGATCAAGGCAAACAATAAAGACACCTAAGAAAAACACTGAACAGTCTTTGGCATCATCATCATGGGGAACAAGTGACTTGTCTGATGTGATTTAAGTAGCCTTGTCTTCCATTTTCATTAAATTCTCAACAATATGAGAAGAAATTCCGAGTGGCTGGTGCATTGGGTAGGTAAGGACACTCAGAATAGCTGCCTCATTCTGGTCCTGCAGCTGTGGCTAGTGAGACCCTCTCCAAAGGACAGGCTTCCCAGGCTCTGCCATCCAGGCACCAATGTAAAGAAGCTGATGCCATGCTGGTTACAGAGGATAACTGATTAAGATAAAATTAAAGGCCGCACTTTAATCCCAGCACTCAGAAGGCAGAGGCAGGCCGATCTGTGAGTTCAAGGCCAGCCTGGTCTACAGAGGCAGTTACAGGACAGTCAGGGCTACACAGAGAAATCCTGTCTTGAAAAACCAAAAAAGATGAAACTAATTTCTAAAAATTCAAATTGCCTGTTTTCTTTTTAAGTTCTACAAACCAAGACATACAATAGACACCCTTAAATAACTGCACTTTGAAGCATTACCCACAGAAGCAAAGACTACTTCGGTCTGCACTTGCATTCACTGCATGAACACCTGAAACCTCCATGCACACGGCCTGGACCTGGATCGACAGCCTCTGCACTCTACCTGTCATGCCTGCTTTTCTTGGCAGATAGGTCATCTCCAGAGGCAGGTCTTCTCTTTTTCCTTGGTGGCATCACTTTACTAAAGCAGTCTGAAGAACTGCAGGACCGCAGGCTTCCTACGGAACAAAGTCAGACAACACAAAATTAAGGCAAGACACACACTGACTCCCAAGCAATGCCACTAAGTAACAATGCCTGCCTACCCTGGGAAGTGGTTAGATGGTATCAGTCAACACCATTACAGAGAGAAAATGGCTTTTAGTCCCTCTTTGAGAAAACGTTCTATCAAGAAATAAACCTTGCCATTACATGAGTGACTACTCCCCACCACCCCAAATTGTAACAGAAATAGAAGTGAGCTTTACTGAAAAGATTGCACACAGAAGTCACCAGGCCCTGCTCACACATGTCAACGCTCCAAGACAAACTGTCTTGCCGACACATACACACACTTCATGCGGCAAGCAGACTAGCCAGCGCACCAGTACTAACACAGGCTTCAAGGGATGTTGAGATGGGGAGACTGGGAGGGTGGACAGAAATTGGACTTCAAAACAAAGTTTCATAGTAACTGGTCCTTGTTTCTGTCACTTGCAAATGACTGCCAACTTCAGAAAGGGCTTGTCAAGAAGTGTAACTGTAACTTAGAAAAAGACGTGAAAATCTGACAATATTCAGTAACAGTGGGAATATGTTCTCTCTCTCTCTCTCTCTCTCTCTCTCTCTCTCTCTCTCTCACACACACACACACACACACACACACACACACACACACGGTGCTGCTGCAGGTCCTATTTTTAACCCTTGCTTAACTCACTCCTAAAGAAAAGGACTACGAAGGAAGACATTACTGCCTCGGCAAAGAAGGAATAAGAGAAATGAAGCAAAGGGTAAAACCTGGGCAGTCTTACCACACACTGTCTTAAACCATTATTAGTTTTATTTAAATATTAAATGCCCCATTTGGGCATGAGTGCCCCCAGACATGCCAATTAGTTCTCACAAGAACCCTGTGCATGATGGGCAATTCTCTACATAACAGCTGGGAGGAACCACAGCACAGGCTTTCGGTGACTTCCCACAGTCTCTACAACGACTGTACACATTCCTCCAGCCCTCCTTCCTCACCCCTGAGTTGAAAGGCTGTGGACATCCACCTGGAAGCATGCTAGGCTTGGCAATCTGTACTCGATGGACACTCAACTGGAGTCTGGGCAAATGCTAACCTAGTTTAGGCCTCTTATTCATTCATCATTTGAAGAATGGGAAAGGTGTCCTCTCTCTTTGGCCCTCTGAGAATTTTCTTGAGAATGAAAATCCATTCAACAAACACCCGATGACACATGCTGTGTGTAGGTGTGTGCAGCTGAAGGGTAGGGAACTGGTGCTCAGTGGCACAGCCAGCTCTCAGCCACCATCAGCCTCAAGCTCTATAACTCCTAGCCCTAGGGAGTGCAGCCTTCAAAGGGCCTCTATGATGTCTCAGAAGCCAGAGCAGAGTCTGGGGTGTGCGAGTGGCTCCACAGCCACATAGGGACCATGGCGAGAGGAACAAAGGCTCAAGTATTTGGTAAAGAGCTAGGAAGATGGATCGAGGTCAGATGACAGTCAACTGGGAGGCATGAGAGACAGGGCCAGAGTGGTCAGCAGCCAAAGTCACAACCTGCTGTGAACAATGGTGGCTGGAACCAAACCTCACTTTTAGGTTTCTACCATCCCGCTACATTTCCTTGGTGATATGCTTCTAGGGTCCCAAATGGACTCAAGCCCAGAGCCGGAACTGGACAGTCTCTGGGCATCAGAGTCCACTTGCTCCCTCAGTCTAGAACCTAGGCATATCACACCCAGAATCCCTGCCTGGAACCTAACTACATCTTGTGTCCAAGAGACACAGAGTTCTCTCTACCTCTCACAATGGCAGCAGAGAAGAGGGAAAGAGCAGAGGGAGGGGTGGAGAGAGGAGTGTCTAGCACCCCACACACTCATTCACCTTCCCTACAGAGAAGTGTCCTGGTCACAAACCACACTAGTGTACTCCAGCGTTTAAACACTGCAGTGTCCTGAGCTCCTGCAGATGATCAGCATCTCTAATGATGTTATCCTAGCTCACTGATGCCTCGGGTAGGCCTGCTGAAGGAAAATGCTGGCTCTACCTAGTCATAGATCCTGAAACAGTGTCCAGAACTGAGACATGCCTGCCACTGCAAGCAGGCTTCCGCCACCCTAGATACGGACACACCAAAGAGACAGAAGGGACAGACAGTTCCTTCTAAGAGCATCTGGGCTGGCAGCAGTCTCTCCCTCCCACGGTATTTACAGAACACAGGGGAATGCACTTATCTCCTCAGTCCATGAGAAATGAGCACTTGAAAATAATGTCTCCTCCAATAAAACACAATTCACTAGCTCCTTCAGCACCGGCTTCTTTAGAAACAGCAACACAAGTCTGCTTTCACCAACAATGCATCTTGGGTAAGCACACAAACACCTTACATCAACTAATTTTCTTACCAAGGACTGCTTTCTTTCTTCTATAAGTTTCACGAATCACTATCTCCTATCTGTGTAGACCTCACTCATATTCTCAAGTCTGGAACTTTATTCAACACTGTTCTCTCCTAGTTAAGAGACAGACATGACTTTTTCCCCAATCTTTCTGTTCTAAGTATCGGCATAGTAACCACTACCGACCATTTTCCACAAATAAGCCATGTCTACCCTCTCCAATGACAATAAGTCTGCCCCTGCACAGCCGCTTCACCGCACAGGCGGGGGGTGGGGGGGACACAGACCCAGAGAGAACTTTCCAGGTTACAGGAAAAGCAGTGTTTTGCATGTTTACCTAAAAGAACAATTTCCCAACATGACCCAAGTCAGCAACATACACAGGTTTTGCTGCACACCTGCTTCCGGCCTCCTCTGCTCCTTCTCTTGCTTCTCTTGCCCGGCAGATCACAGCCAAGAGAACCTATGAGGACTTTGCAAAGCGCACAGGTACGCGTGGTCAACGCCTATCACCTCAGACTGCAACACAACACTCAGGAGGCTAAGGCAGAAAGGTTGCAAGACCAACACTAGCTATCTAAGAGAGTTCAAGGCCAATTCGAGTTGAAGATCAAGACACTGTCTCAAAACAACAACAACAACACAGGAAAGGAAAAAGGTACATCTTTCTTTGTAGTTTCTTTTTGGGTTCACTCGTATATATAATAATTTATGATAGTAAAGAGATACTTTATTGAGTTCCTCAGACAATGAAGTATTTACTGAATAAATGTGTTCCTAAATTATGCACAAATCAAGCTGCCTAAAATCAGAACTTTTCCAGACACCTGGAACACCTACAATTAAATAACGCACCATCATGTCTGATTCATCTCCCATTCGACAGCAAAGCTAACTTCACCTTTACTGGCAATACGGTGATTCTTAAAAATAAATCCTTAAGTCTAAATAAGTGGTCTACAAATCTTATTCATTTATCTCAATAAATTTAGACTCTGAAGCTTAAATATATACATCACCTCAATTTAACTACATCTTTACAGAAAAAAGTCAAAAGGAGATAATACAGTCAAGAACAATCCACCTAACAGTTCAGGTGGGGGACTCAGGGCCACAGCTCTGCGGGCTCTCACGGCCACAGAGCGCTCTGCCTGGGAGTGCTGTCTCCTGACCGCATACAAGCCAGGCAGATATTCTACTCAGACCAGCACACCAGCTCTTAAGCCTTCCAAACAGGCTCAGGTAGGCTTTGAACCCTGGATCCTTCTGCCTCAGCCTCCAGAAAGCTAAAACTACAGACACAAGTTTCTTCTAAATGGTATGGCATTAAGATAATCATTAAAGAGATAATGAAAATAAAATTGAGGGTCAGCGAGATGGTGCACCCAGCAAAGGCATCTGTCATGAAAACTCGGCAACCTGAGTCTGATTGCCCCAAATTCACACAAAGGTGGAAAACAATTTTGAACCTATTCCAGAAAGTTCTCTGGCCTCCACACATACATACACCTTACACACATACATGGACACACACACACATGGACATACTACACACCGCATATACACACCACATACATACATACACATACCACACACACACACACACACACACACACACACAAGACTTTAAAACCTAATCTTATATAAAGGTTTTTACCTGAACGTTCAGATTCATTTTGGGGGGTTTAGCATTTTAAGAGAACAAGTTATTTTTTATCTTTTCATTTAAGCCAATTAATATAGTCTTTCTTCCCGTATTAAACAGTTTAAAATACTATTGATATTTTTCAATAGGTCTATTTTAGTATTGTCCCAGAAAATCAAGTTTTAAAGGCAACTTGAAGTCACCTGGAACATCTATTCACCTTGCTGCTTTCCTAACAGTTTAAGTTGGCGTGCTGTTCAGAACTGATGCCTGAGCAGGTACTTCCCCCTTTGTGTAATCATCTTACTTGACCGGACTCAGCAAGAGTCCCTGCTAGAGTTAATCTCTTATATGATCCACCAAAGGAGGGAAAGGCTGTTTCTGACTTGTTCAAACTTAACATGTTCAAAACGCACACCTCAATCTGCCTCGTTCACGTTGGTGAGCCAGCTGTCCACGGAACTGTCTCATTTCACAACACTGCACGCAGCTCACTCTGCCCCACCAAGTGTTTCCAGGAAGTTGGCTGCACTACTCACGCAATGTTGGAGATTCCACAGTGTCAGTTGATAAATGCATAGCATTCTTAGACATCTCACCAGTACCTAGGATTTTATTTCATTTTCTTGAACATATGGGTGAATTATCTGTTCAAATAAAACTAGTAATTTTTTTTTTTTTAAGTTTTCCGAGACAGGGTTTCTCTGTAGTTTTGAAGCCTGTCCTGGAACTCGCTCTGTAGACCAGGCTAGCCTCAAACTCACAGAGATTCACACCTGCCTCTGTCTCCCAAGTGCTGGGATTAAGGGCATGTGCTCCCACTGCCTGGCAAAACTAGCAATTTTTAAAAGAACAAAATTTTCCTGCTATTTATAACAAAAGGAATTCCTTTTCTTTTATCTCTAAGGAACCCTGACTCTGGCACACAGAATCACTTTCCTGACTTGTTCCCCGCTCCGTGTTTTCCTTTTGCTAACTCAGTCCTCTGTTTTGGAGCTGCTCTTCCTCTTCCTCACCTCCCTGGCTCCCTTGTGGAGAGCAGAAGCATAGGCAGGGGATGAGGTGCCCCACCTTCTGGCAAGGTCCTGGCCCTTCCACACACCATGTTTATGGTAGGTTCTCAGACTCCTGTTGGGCCAAGACAGTCAAAGAAACAGCACACTTGCTCGTATCTGCAAGCCTCACTCATTTTCCACTGTCTAACTTTTACCATGTATGCTGGAGAGTAGGAAACACAACAGATGCCACAGCCAGATGTGGCACTGTGGCGACCGACTAGTAAACAAGCCCTGGCCCAGGGATACGGTTTGATGGGTAAAGTGCTTGTCCTACAAATATGAGGACCTGAGTTTGATTGCCAACACCCACATAAAAGATGACCATGGTGGCATGTGCCTGTAACCTTGGCCCCCGGGGAACAGATAGACAGGCAGATCTGGATGTTTGCTGGCCAACCAAGGCTAGCCCAAACCAGTGAGCTCAAGGTTCAGTGAGACACCCTATTTTAAAAAATAGAGTAGAGAGCCAGGCGGGGGTTGTGCATGCCTTTAATCCCAGCACTTGGGAGGTAGAGGCAGGAGGATCTCTGTGAGTTCGAGGTCAGCCTGGTCTACAAGAGCTAATTCCAGGGCAGGCTCCAAAACTACAAAGAAACCCTATCTCAAATAAAAAAAAAAAAAAAAAAAAAAAACAGGGTAGAGAAGCAAGTGATGACATCTTGATGTCAACCTCTGGCCCCTCCGTGCACACCCATATGGTGTACCATGTATACATCTGTACACATACATATATCATATATATACACACACTATAGCATACACATACAAGCATACACACAAACACCTATGAGTATATATATACCCCATGAGCACACATGCCCACACACAACATGAGTGTGCATGCACTCTGTGAGCACACACACATATACACATACTATGAGCACCAACCGACACTGTCCAGGTCATCAGACATTCTTTCCTCCATCGCCTTCCCCAATCAAAACCTACAGTTATTATATTGTCATTTTTAAGTTAAACGTTTAGATATGAAATTTCCATAGTAACAATTACTCATTTAAATCTAAACTCCAAAATTAACTATATAATATTCAGAAGTCAGAAATAATGTGTTGTTACCATAGCTAAGACAATCTTAGAGTCTTACTAATACAAAATCTTATTTTAAAAACTAAAACACCACCACCAACTGTTAAGTCAAAAAAATCTTCATGACCACCAACAGCTTCAAGTAGAAAGCAGTGTTTCTTTCCTTAATTATGAACTTGACCCTGGAGATATTATTCCAGTTTTACTGAAAGTAGCTGAGAGTTAAACCCAAGCACAAACGCTCATCAGGAGGCTGGAGAACATATGATACATCCATGAATTGGACAATTAAGCAGTAATTTCAAAAGAGAACATATCCTTTTATAACGTGCTACTGAAAATGTTTGCCCCTGACCACCTCAACACACCCGGCACCGTCTGTTCCCCATCCCATCCTCCCCTGCCTGGTCTAACTGGGGATGCAGAGAGAGGAAGTTGAGCAGAGAGCCCAGCTACTCTGAGATGCCCTCCTTCTCAGCAGGGCAGGAAGCCTGTCTCCATCACGGACTGGTAGCGCACAGCAGGTGTGTCAGTCTGGACCCAGGGAGGACTGAAAAGCCAGTGCATTCCAACAGACTATTTCTTCAAACTCCTTTCTATGCTTAAATTTCAATCGGCTCTGAATCAGTCTGGAAGGAGGACGTGGGTGAGGTCTACATGTCAACACTCTACCATTAAATGGAAAATTAAATACCATGGATGTTTCAAAAAACACAAACATGTATACATGCATAAAAATATCTGGGGAAAAACAACATTAAACAGAGGACTAGGGAAAGAGGTAGACTCGGAGATCAAAAGCCAACAAGTTCCACGCCATTCACTTTAGGACCACTCAAAATTTCTTCAACAAGCTCTGGCCTGAAGGTGATCCTCCAAAATTCAAATGTTGACATCCATTTCCCAGGGTACTGGGGTGGAGAGCTGGGGTCTTTGGGGCTGACTGGATCATGTGAAACCCTGACGACTGAGAATCACCTATGAGAAGGTCCTGCAAGGTGCTCTTCTCCTGAACATAGAACACAGCAAAAGGCCACCAGGGAGAACAGCGATCTGCCACCTGCCTCTACATCCTCTAGAACAGAGTCATACATGACTATGTCACTAGCTCTCCATCCTCTAGAACAGAGTCATACATGACTATAAGTCACTAGCTCTCCAGCCTCTAGAACAGAGCCATACATGACTATAAGTCACTAGCTCTCCAGCCTCTAGAACAGAGTCATACGTGACTATAAGTCACTAGCTCTCCAGCCTCTAGAACCGAGACTTATACATGACTATAAGTCACTAGCTCTCCAGTCTCTAGAACCGAGAATCACACATGACTATAAGCTCTCCAGCCTCTAGAACCAAGAGTCATAAATGATAAGTCACTAGCTCTTGGGTGTTCTGTCGCAGCAGCCTGAATCCACTAACCTAGAACTCTAGTAATTTTTCTATTTCACAATACATTTTAATCATTTTTGCCACAAATTTTGTAGCTGTAGATCAAATGCATGTTCCTGGACTTTAGAATCATGAATAGCTTAGAGAAGTGGTTCTCAGGGTGCAGGGCCCTGGTTAGTTGCATCATGGGCTGGGTGCTGATCAGATGGGCAAACACTGAGCCCATACCCTAAACTTACAGAAGAGGCTGAAGTGAGGAGAGCATGATGCTACTTCCTCCTTCAGAACCACAGGTCTAGAGAACAACTTTAAGAAGCAGGTGCTCACTTTCCCATACAGGAACCCTCAGTGTTAGGTCTCAAACCCAGGACAAAAGGCTGAGGTGCCTATTAAAGTGGCCACCGGGTTCTCCCAGCATCCCTCGGGCTCTGAATCCACTGTCTCACCCTACCCTACCCTCTCTACCCTAAACTTCTCTAGTCCAGAGGCTGGGCTGGGCTGTCCTTCCCTCAGCTGCTCTTTCCTCCACAACCTCCCTTTGTTGGCCTCTTGCCCTCTTGGCCACTGCTCCTGGTTCCCCTCTGTCCCTCTCTCCTCCCTCCTCTGCTGTTATGGCCCACTTCAGCTGGTCACTCTGGCTACGCTCTCCCTCTTATCTACAGCAAACCTTCTCCCCCACCACCCAGGAGCAGTCATTCTCTCAGGACCTCCACAGGACACAAACACCCCTGCCGAGCAACTGAAAACCTTTGGGTTTTCACGCCTTTCAGTGTGAGCAAAGGGAATGCTCCTGAAACCTACAAAAGAATCTTCAGGCCCTCTGAGGAAATGGGAGCGCTAGCACAATTCAGAGCTTCAAGACAGATTCCCTGCTGGGAAGGCACTGCTGTCACCTGGGGTCCTCAACAGTGACAACGCGTTAACCGAGGGCACTAGGTGGTCAACGCAAAGGCTCTGTGGCCACGGCTTCCCTTTCGCCATGATTCCTCCGCATCCTTACTAAAAAGTCAGTGGTGTTCGCATTTACCTGTTTGGTGATCGTCTTGGCCAACGTCTTCTGTCAGATTCTGTAAGAAACATGATCATTAACACCAAGAAACTGCATACCCTACAGCAAGCACGAAAACTCAGTATTCTCATAAGCAATTGATAGCCAGAGCGTAAATTCTTTTATCCAAAGCGTTTGCGCAAAGCGGCCACATCAAAGCTGGCAACTGTATCTGTAAAGACTGACTTACTAGCTTGTTAAGGGTATGGTAGATCTTATGAATGTTTGCCAGTGTTGAGAGATGAGAGTTCAGCTGAAAGTCTTTAAAAGAAAAGGGAGAAAAGAAATCAGTGTTAGCTGGTTCTCAGACAGTAAGAAATTTCAAAAGCTCAAAAGTAACGTAAATAGTTGTTTCGGTGCCTCAATTAGCAGGATACTTACAGGTAAACAGCAACATGCAACTACTGACTCAGTCCCCAGAACAAGCTCTGACCATATAGTCCAATCTCCAACCAAATGCTAACGGTCATGGGAGTTCATGCCAACTCTAAGGTACAAAGAAAATACTGCAGGAGCTATGAAACCCTGCCAGCTGCCAACCTGCATTTCCCTGGAAGATATAAATAATGTCAGGAACTCAAAGGAGCCATGCAAATCGAAAATGGCTCAGATCTCCAAGGAAATGGGCTCGCTTTCCCATCCTTCCCCGGATTTTTGTTATGATTAGCACACTCACAGCCAGAAAAATGACAGAATGGTGTCCCAATATTTGGCACTTTGCAACCTTACAGCATATTTCTTCTGTGGCAGATTATACAGTACTATCTATCACAGGCACCTACCCCTCCACCTCCCTTAAACACACCGATAAAAAACGGCCTTATGGGCAGGGGAGGGGGGGTGACCCAGAGCACAGGTGGTGTGCAGTGACCTGCAGGCCCTACAACAGTAGAGAACACCACAGACTGAAGTCACACTCCTGAGGAAGCATCACACACGTGCAGACAAGATTTAGAAAGTATGTCCACATAGATGCCGCCTACAGAAAGGAGCTCAAAGATTATTAATAACTTGATATTTGAAAAAGTATCAGTAAGTATTTTTATAAATAGCAGGATTAACACTAATTCCATCTTTCCAGTCACACGTGTTAGATCGAAAGTGGCCCAGAAGAGGCACTCTCAGGGTCTCACCATTCTAAGTCACTTCATCATTAGCACTGGGAACACGCACCAGCTGCACAGAGCATTCCCAGGGTCAGATGTGACCCTGTGAGCTGTCTGCTGGGTTGGACCCATGGGCTGCTACTCTCAATCTGTCAAAAAGGCTCCCTTGCCCTAGGAATCCCTTCACAGGCAGCCGGGCAGGGCTGGGAGCCTGGCAACAAGATGCCCCTGACATGCACAGGTGGGCACAGGAACAGACGACATACATGCGCACTTGCACTGCTGGAGCAGCCCCTGCCGTCTAGAACCTACAATAGATCTGAGAGACGGACTCCTAGCCGGGCACGGTGGTGCTCCCCTGAAATCCCAGTGCACTGGGGCCGGGAGGCAGGGCATGTTTGAGACCCAATCTTAGAAACACAAACAAACAAAAGCTAAGATCCCTGTTAACTGTTTGAACCTGCCAGCCATGCTTGAGGGAAATGTCACAGCGTCAATCCAGATGACCCACTTCACACACTTGCACAGGAAAGGTTCAGAAAGGCACACAGGGTAAAAACGTACATATGTGCATGTGTGTGCTCAGTACACATACCTCCTCGTGTTTATACGAAATAAAAATGGACAGGGTCTCCAAGCCGCAAACAACGGTGTTCACCTGTCCTACAAGAGGCAGTGGGGAGCTGAAATACACAACTCCCATGCCACAAGCATCTCAGCAACCTGTTTAGAAGCAGGAAAGCAGGCCTATACACTCCATTATCACTTTGCTTCCCACCCCAACTGGAAACCAAAGCTGAGACCATGGACTGTCTTGTCACTGAGGACAACAGAAGGGAAGGCAGAAAGGACATGCCAAAGGCCGGCACGCATGTAGCACACATCCCTGTGGCCACCATATGTCACCTAACTAGCCTGCTGTTCAGGCCATGCCAGATTTTGCATTAGCATACCTACACAAACTGAGGTTGTACAACCTTCCCCTTTCCTGTAGTGAAGATGGAGGCTGCATGAGAGAAGAAGCAGGTTACCCTCACAGGGAGTCCCCACTTTCATGCTAATAAACCCTGCCACGGCTTCTGAGTGTCTTTCACACCAGCCCACAAATCCTTCTCTTCCCACTTCACACCCATCTTCTCCCCTCTGCACTCAACCCAGTCCACAGGGGTGTAAGCCAAAAGCAACACTGTGCTTCATATCCTGACCATGGGATCTAGAAGTTGGTCCAAATCGCCAGTCCACCGGTTTTGGTTAAAACAAGTGACCCTGTATAGTAACAGGGTCAGGCTCCAACCACAACGCCTGGATACTCAATTAAAACTACCAGCCCCACACCAAGCCACCACAGGAAGCAGTGCCTACTTACGTAGGTAAACTCCAGAGACCTCAGAGACCCCGACGTCAGAACTCTGTGATGCGGCAAGGGGCCTGACACAGCTCAACCCTTAACAGCACTGATCCGCACAGTATAGACAATAATAGACCTACATAGCGATGTGGTGGCAGGAAATCTCCACACACTCAGAGAGACACAGGAATGCTTACAACTACAGCCTATAGAAGTGTCTCACTTCACTAAAGACAAGAAAAGGGTCCATTTCACAAGTCACGTGCCATGTCAAGTATCCATTTCCATACCCAATTCCTACCACCATCGCTAGGTTGTCACTACACTGAAAAAGGCAAAGGAAAAACAGATGTAACCAGTAACATGAACAGTCCTTTAGTCTCATAGCAGAAGTTAAGACGACATGAATTTAGCAGGAAAAAAATAGCAATAAAAGATAAATTCACAGAGGTTAAAAGATACTGGATTTATGGTTCATCTGTTCCAAGCTCAAGGCAAGTAATAGACCTTGAAATCTAAAATAGATTTCACATCCTTAAGGCAGAGATGTCAGGGTAAAGATCAAACGCTTTACAGAGAATAAATTCAGGAAAGTAGATTCATAAAAATCTCCGGCTCCTCTTTCAGTTCCAAAGGATAAATGCAAGGTTAAGTCAACTGTTCTCCGGGATCCAAAGGCTCTGCACAGTGAGCGGGATGGTCTGGCTGCAGGTGCCGGGAGCCCCTCTAGAGTCCACAGTAAGGCCACAGTCATCTCTGCACAGCACAGTCCGCCTGACTGATGAAGACCTCACCTAAATTATCTTCTGGGTATTTTCAAACCCACCAACAAACGCTGACTGGGTATAAAAATGTCGTCTGATTTAATTACTATCTGCTGTGATCTGTGCAAGATGAAAGGGAAGGGAGGGCTCAGACCACTCCACTAAACCACTGTAGATTAGAACTCTACAGCATTCGCCGACACAGCACTATCAGGGATCACGTGATTTCGGGTTAAGTTCAGACATAACCATCAAACAACACTTTAATTTCTAATATTTTATCTATCCGTAACGATGAGAAACAATTTAAATGTACAATAAACACAATCCTTCCTTTCTACCATAATGCCAATTGTAAAATAAAATTGAGATATCTCAATTATAACAGCATCAAAAAGCAATAATATACATAGGAATAAGCTTCAAAATGTGAAACAAATGCAGAAACAGTCAAGTTCAGTAAGAAACATAATTGTAGAGATGGTTATTTCTGGAAGGGAAAATGCCAACATTATGAAGCAATGGCTTCTCCCTTCAGTAAACTACAAATTAAAAGCAATCAAATTCCTATTCTGCTTGTCCTGCAGTTTTTCACCTATTCCCTCTTACCCTCTTACCCCCACAGCCATCTTTACCCCCACAGACATCCCCTACCCCCACAGTCATCCCTACCCCAACAGCCATCCCTACCCCCACAGCCATCCCTACCCCCACAGACATCCCCTACCCCCACAGCCATCTTTACCCCCACAGACATCCCCTACCCCCACCCCAACAGCCATCTTTACCCCCACAGACATCTCTACCCCCACCCCCACAACCATCTCCTACCCCTGGAAAAAAAAGTAAGTAGTAGCTAAAGGAAGACTTGGAAGCAATTCTAAGAACGAAGATGCTAGCTCTGCCAAGCAACAGCTGAAATGAACAGGGAAGAACACAAAGTCTGGAGCAGAGGCAGAGAAACTGCAGAGGTACAGATTGCATGTACCTGGGCTTTGCGGATCCCACGGGCCTGTGGTGCGAATACTCGGCCACTGCAGCTCCAAAAGAGTGAGGCTGTTTGCCAATAAAATATCATTTGTACAAACTGGGCAGTGGGTAGGACTCAGCCCTAGGTCACTGCCTGCCAATGCCTGGGGTAAAATAGCACAACAGTCACAACAGTAGACTGTGCAGGACTGCAGCAAATGGAAGGGAAGAGATAAACATGGGTCTCTATGCAGAAACATGCATATAATCAACATGATAAAAGAGCCCTTCTTTTTGATTTTTAACACCAACTTTCTACACACCATCCTAGCTGGTCTGGAGCTCACTATATAAACCAGACTGGCCTGGAACTCACAGAGATCCTCCTACCTCTGCCTCCCAAATGCTGGGATTAAAGGCACATGCTAACCAATAGAAAGAGGTTGTCTTTCAGAAGGAACAAAGAATAATCAAGGAGCATGTGGAGCAAACTAAACTCACTCCCACCTCAGCCACAGTGGAAAGGGAAGGTGTTCAAGGCCAAAGACAGCGGTTTATCTGGGCCCAGAGCACACACTCATCTTACCTGCAGCTCATCGATCCATCTCCTGACGCTCTGTGATCACACTACACCCGTCCACCAGCACGCCACACCCGTCTACAAGAATACCACATGTGCCCACCAGCACACCACACACACCCATGCACCCACAAGCACAGCACATGCATCCACAAGCACACCACAAATGTCCACGAGTATACCACACGTGCCCACCAGCACACCACACACACCCATGTGTCCACAAGCACAGCACATGCATCCATGAGCACACCACAAGTGTCCACGAGCACACCACATGCACCATGCACCCACAAGCACAGCACATGCATCTATGAGCACAGCACACACATCCATGGGCACACACGTGTCCACAAGCACAGACAGGATGTCATCTGTGCTCTGCCACCACGGACACTCTGCTCTTCCCTGCTACATGTGTCGCACATACCATACGCTGATAAACTGTCTCGACTCTACAGAGCCAGGATCTGGTCCTCTGCTGTATTCCAAATACCCAGAACACTACCTGCTCATACAAAGTGCCCAACAAAGATTCAGAACAGCAAATGAATGCAGTACAGAGTTATCAAACTGTGATATGGTTGGGGTCCTTCAAGTCATCTTCAAATGTGACAAATGACATGAGAAAGGTAAGTAATGAGCCTGTGAACCCTGCTTAAGAGTTCAGACGGAGCATCCCATGACATTGTGTTCTCAACTTTCCTGCCAGAGGGCATGCAGATGGAGCAGGTACACGTGACCTAACTCTACCCAGTGGCAACTTATCTGCCACACCTTCACATGAAAGCCAACATGAGCATGGCACAAAGCTGCACATGGTGCCACCAGGCTCCCGGCAGCTGGCATGCATGCCTACTGCACCGTCTACTGCACTCACTGTGCAGGCCAGCTGCTGCTGCGAGCTAACTCCTTCAGAGAACACACGGCCCCATGAGGCCAAAATGAAGTCTTTATTCGCCTTAGCAAGGAAATGATCTGCACATAAATCTTTTCTGGAATGCACAGGGGAAAGGGGACCACACTGAGAAGGCATTTCCTTTTAACTATCTCAAACAGTTTTAACTATCTCAGATGGTAGCACTGGCCAAGCTGGGAAGAAATCACACGTGGTTGTGGTTTGAAAGAAAATGCTCCCCAAAGGAAATGGCACTATTGGGAGGTGTGGCCTTGTTGGAGTAGGTGTGGTCTCATTGGAGAAAGTGTGCCACTGTAGAAGTGGGCTTTAAGGTCTCATGTATGCTCAAGCTACACCCAGTCAGACAGTCCACTTCCTGTTGCCTGAAAGTCAAGATATACAACACTTGACTATTTCTCCAGCACCATGCAGACATGAAGGCCTGCACGCTACCATATTACACCATGATGATAATGGACTAAATCTCTAAAAATGTAAACCAATTAAATGTTTTCCTTTAGTAGAGTTGCTGTGACCATGGTGTCTCTTCACAGCAACAGAAACCCTAAGGAAGAAGTTGGGACCAGGGACAGAGGTATTGCTGTGATAGGCTTGACTATGCTTTTGTTTGAAGGAAAATGGACCTTGGGACTGTGGGTTAGAAAAACAGCTGTATGCTTTAAGCACTGCTTAATGGGTCATATCAGTAAAAGCATGGAAGATAATGTTGTTAAGAGTGATTTGGACTGTGAGCGGCTGGCTCAAGGGGTTTCAGAGGAGACTAATTTCAGCATGCTGCCTCGAGATCATTCTTGGGATATTTTGGTGAAGGAAGTGGCTGCTGTGGCCTTGTCCGAAAAATTTGCCTGAGTGAAGAGTTTTGGATTTCCCTTAGCAGAGGAAATCTCAGAACAGCCTAGTATAGACTCTGTGGTGTGGTTATCAGTGTTAACTCTAAGGAAGATCTATAATGAAAAGGAGCAAGCTGAGCAAGGGAAAAGGAGCACCACAGAGTGGAATGGAGCCAAGGCCTGTACTCAAGGAGATAAACAGATTAGGAAACAGAATAAAGGGAGTGACAACATTAGGAGGTGTGGCTTTGTTGGAGTAGGTGTGGCCTTTTTGGAGGAAGAGTGTCACTGTGGAGGTGGGCTTCGAGGTCTCACATATGCTCAAGTCACGCCCAGAATCTCAGATAATTCCTGTTGCATGCATATCAAGACGTAGGACTCTAGGCTACAGCACCATGTCTGCCTATGCACCCCCACATCCCACCAAGATAATAAAGAACTAAACCTCTGAACTGTAAGCCAGTCCCAATTAACATTTTTCCTTTATAAGAGTAGCCACGGTCATGGTGTCTCTGCACAGCAATAGACCACTGACTAAGACTAACTGCTAGCTCAAAGCTACTTCCTCCACTCCACCTCCTTATGAAGATAAGACCACATTTCACATAAAATGTAATGCCTTAGCTATCAAGTACACAAATCATTTCAATATTAAAAATAGTAAAACTGGCTAAATCTCAAAACACTCCACCAACTTTTTAAGGGAAAAATGGACCAGAGCCATAAGAGAAAAAAAAATTTAAAAAAAAAACATAAAACAGGGGCAGGGGCGGTATCCAAGTAATCCATATGCAGACAAGAGATTTGATTGCTCAACTGATTGAACAGATAGGTCATATAGATAACTAATACCACAGTGGTTAGATCTCATAAATTCAGATGCTCCAGGGTATAAAATAGCATGCAAAGAGCAATACCTTTGTTCAACAGCAAGAACATCACTGTTCAGAAAGAACCAAGAAAGCAATAACACTTATGACAGCTACAAAGACCATAATACCTGCAAGGAAATCAACCACCATTTACACTGAAAATTACAAAATCCTGGTGAAACTGGGGAGAACATGAAACAGAAAAATACCCCACGTTCACAGGCTAGAATATTGCTAAAATATACTGCTACCCAAAGCAACCTCAAGATACAAATCAATTCCTATTAAAATATTAACACCTTTCACAAAAATAGAAGTGTTTAAAAATCTGTGTGGAATTCACAAAAGACTGAACAACAAAAAAATTCCTGAGCAAAAGGGAAAAAAAAGCTCGAGGCTCTAATACCTGACTTCAGAACATACGACAAAGCTGGGTGGTGGCACACGCCCTCCAGGCCAGTCTGGTCTACAAAGTGACCAAGGCCTCTCTCTCTCTCTCTCTCTCTCTCTCTCTCTCTGTGTGTGTGTGTGTGTGTGTGTGTGTGTGTGTGTGTGTGTGTGTGTGTCAGACAGACAGAGAGAGAGATAGAGAGAGAGAGAGTAAAAAACAAATCAAGGCCTGTGTATGCCTCCAATCCCAGTACTCTGGAGGCTGAGGGCAGTGGATCTCTGTGAGTTTGAGCTACACATGGTCTATATAATGAGTTTCAGGAGCCCAGGGCTATAAAGTGAGACCATACCTCAAAAATAAATAAATAAATGATGAACTAATTAATTAAAAATAAATTCGAAATAGGTCAAAGACTTAAACATAGACGCAAAACTATGCAACTACCATGACAGGGAAAGCGCTTCAGGGCACATGTGTGGATGTTTTTTGGTTTTGGACCCAAAAACAAACAAAAAAGGTAGCAAAAGCAAAAGTTGACAAATGGCAAATGAAAAGACAAGAAAAGGAAACAGTCAGTGGAGGAAGAAACAACCTACAGAAGAGAAGATGGTGTCTGCAAGCTTCTTCACTTGCCTGGGAATTCATTAAGACATGAACGATCTTAAACATGCCAACAGCAAAAAAAGAACAAACAAGAAAAACACTATTTAAAAATGGACAAACGACCCGCATGGAGATTGGCTCAAGAGATTTCTTAAGAGATAAGACAAATGAGTAACAAATGCATGAAAAATAAAAAAGTTCAACATCAGTAACCAGAGCAATGCCTTTCAAAGTCATAACGGGACATTAAAATGGTGTTATGGTGTAGGAGGCCCCTCTGTATTTGTGCTTTCGTTGGTTATTAAAGAAACTGCCTTGGCCTAGTTGATAGGGCAGAACTCAGGTAGGCGGGGAAGACAGATCAGAATTCTAGGAGGAAGAAAGCAGAGACAGGCAGACGCCATAGTTTTCCTGCCCGAGATGGACATAGGTTAGAATCTTTCCCGGTAAGCCACGACCTCGTGGTGCTACACAGATTATTAGAAATGGGTTAGATCAAGATGTGAGAGTTAGCCAATAAGAGGCTAGAACTAATGGGCCAGGCAGTAATTTAATTAATACAATTTGTGTGATTATTTTGGGGTTAAGCTAGCCAGGTGGCAGGACACAGCCCAGTCGCCTCATACTACAGTATTATCCAGCCAGGCAGTGGTGGTACACACCTTTAATCTTAGCACTTGGGAGGAAGAGGTAGACCCTGGTCTACAGAGTGAGTTCCAGGACAGTCAGAGCTACACAGAGAAATCATGTCTTAAAAAAAAAAAAATACTATCCAAAAGACAGCAAGCATTGCTGTGTGGGATGTGGAAAACTCTTAAATGTTCCTAGTGGAAATAAATTAGTACAGCCATTAAGAAACAGTGTGAGACTCCTCAAAAACTAGGAAATGGAGCCCCATATGATGCGCCCTCACTGCTGGGTGTACACAGAGAGGCTGAAGGGAAAAGAACACAGAGAGTCTCAGCATATTTATGGGTCACTGCTCACTAAGGCAGTCAGCCTCAGCATGCAGTACAGATGAATGCAGAAAACGTGGTGCATGTACACGGTGGTATAGTATACATCCAGGTATGCAGTGGAACACTACACAGCCACATACACGGAACACTACACAGCCACGTACACAGTGGAATACTACACAGCCATGTACCCAGTGGAACACTACACAGCCACGTACACGGTGGAACACTACACAGCCATGTACCCAGTGGAACACTACACAGCCACGTACACGGTGGAACACTACACAGCCATGTACCCAGTGGAACACTACACAGCCATGTACATGGTGGAACACTACACAGACACATACACAGTGGAACACTATACAGCCATGTATGCGGTGAAACACTGCACAGTCATGTACATGGTGGAATACTACACAGCCATGTACGCAGTGGAACAGTATACAGCCACAACAGAATGAAGCCCTGGCGTCTGCAGGAACACACAAGAAACTAGAGGGTATTTAGAGAAAAGTAAGGCACAAAGAGACAAATACTGTATTTTCACTTGGTTTTAACTGATACACAGCAACAACTGGACATGTTTTAAAGGTCCCGTATGACATCATAAAACATATACATGAATAATAATATGTGTTGATCAGATCAGGGTGACTGGTATGTCTGTCGTCTCAGACACATGCCATTTGAATGGGAATATTCATAATCTGTGTAAAAGCTAAAAATCTCTTCTCAAAGACCAAGCCAGGCATGGTGGTGTGCACCTATAATACTGGTATTTGAGGCAGAGGCAGGAGGATTGGTGGAAGTCCAGAGCCAGCCTATCCTACAGAGCACGCTCCAGGCCAGCTTAGTGAGGTATACACTGTAAGCACCAGGTCACCCGGGGCTACAGAATTAGATCCTGCTCCAAAAAGTACAGAATATTGGTTAGCAGAGCCTACCAAGGGTCTGAGGGAGGAATGAAGAGGAGATGGTTCAAGAGTCTGGGGTAGGGCCACACCGGGGGAATCATTCTTACGTTACGTAAGACACGAGGCTCAATATACTCAGCAGCAAATACATGCATATTTCAAATTACCTAGTCAAGAGGACCTTGAATAGGCCCACGGGAATGGTATGTCTGTGGTGACAGACGTGCCAATCTCTCCATGATCTGATCACCACTCAAGACACACACACACACACACACACACACACACGCGGGCGCGCACACACACATGCACTACAATGTCATGCTGGACCCTCAAAACGTACAACTACTGTGTCAGTTAAAATTAAAAATGCATTTTTAAAAACTTAATGCTTACAAATAATGTCTACTCTGTCCCCCTGTCTCTGAGAGCGCTGTCCATTATTATTCTATGCTAAGCTAGGCCAACTGTCTAGCAGGTACCTGCGGCATTTACAGGAGGAAGAGCATAACAGGAGAGGCGCACAACACCGTCGCTGACATCTCAAGTGCGCTGTGTTCTCTTGGTCGAAGACTCACAAAGGTATCTGATTGTTATCTAAACTCCAGCCTGCCAAACTGTGAGCAGTGTTCTCAGGTACAAACATTTTAAATATGCCACTGTGCTCACAATAAATGCCTTTTCTGTGACAATGAAAATCATGAGGTGACCCTGTGGGAAGGGGGAAGGGGGAGGAGCTCTGGGTAAGAGCGGAATAGCAGCCACAGTATTGCCAGAAAAGCAAAACAGAAGGAAAGTTATCAAAATCACTGCATCATAGGGACCATGCGGTGCAGGGCTGCACCTCTCCCAAGGGTTCAATGCAACACACGGAAGGACCTCCACTTTTCTAAGTGTTATGAAAGAAGGAAACTCAGTGATAGCCACTGTTAAGATTACCTGACTTCCTTCTGTCTAGAAACACAAGTCCATGCAAGACCCCATTTGACTGTCTTGTTCCTTCTGGATCATTGTTCCAACCACACTCTTCCTCGAGTACTGAAGTCATATCCTACTGCTGGGCCTTGAAATTTACTCTGCCCTCTGCCTCCCTGACCCCTGGAATTCACAGGCCCAACTGATGGGGAATCTTTGTCAACCAATTATCTTTAAGAAGTGGGACCAAGTTAGGGTGTGGCTTTCTGGGACTGGAGAAAACCGCCTCATGGACGTGGCCTAGGTGCGCTCTCTCTGTGGTTCCTGGCAGCACAGCTGAGCTTGGACTTCTCGATCCTGTTTCGTGAGTTTACTCCTTATAATAAATAAAAATACCATTGTTTTATCTTTTAGCTAGCCTGGTTATTTCTCGAATCAAGGTAATTCAACACCCAACACCTGTCTTCCCTGAGTCATCTATTAGAGCATGTCCTCCTTATATCTGACTTCCACACCCAGAGCAGACCATCCTACTGCAGGGCCATGCAATTTACTCTGCCCTCTGCCTCCCTGACACCAGAATTCACAGGCCCAGCGGATGTCCTCCCTGAGTTATCTACCGGAGCATACCCTCCTCGTATCTGACCTCCCCACCCAGAGCAGAACATCACCCTCCAGGAGGTTCAGGCATCCTCACGGGCCTCGCCACCTGTTGGGATGGTATTCTCAACAGCTCTGTTGACATGCGGTTCTCACTCCACGTCATCCACCGACAGAGGTATCCAATGCAGGGGCTTTAGCATATTCAGGGAGTTATCGGACCACAGACGAGTTTCGGGCCATTTCTAGCACACTCACCACCAGTCCTCACTTGTCCCCTCTCCCTTCAACATGAGGCCACCACCCATGTCCTTCCTGCCTCTACAGACCCGCTTATTCTGAACATCTTAGTCCACAGCCAACAGCGTCAGACAGCAGTGACAGCGGAGAGGCCAGCACCCAGCAGGCTGAGGAAGGCAGAGGCGAGCAGCGCATTCAAGATGCACAGCTCTGAAGGCAAAGCAGGCATGTATGTGGCTGAGGGTGAGGCTTGTTTAAAATGCTGCTCCCTCTCAGAACTCAGGAGGCAGAGGCAAGAGGATCCCAAGATCAAGACCAGTCTGAGCTGGCAGAAGGCAGGTCGAATCAAAAGTCATTACTGACTGGAACTTGAGCTCAGGGATACACAGGACACAGGATTTGGAAAGTACACTATGTAATTTTTTTTAAAAAAAAAAAAAAACAACAGTAAAATAAATTCATTCCAAAATGGCTTGGGATACAGTGTCTTCCAAAAATGAAGCCTATACTCTTGTGAAAGCAAAACACAAAATGTTTTAAGAGATCTAATTCCAACTTATAACTTCACACATAAATTAAGTTATTGGCTGTATGAGATGGCACAGGTCTTCCATGTTTGTATTTGAACATTCTTACTTTTAAGGCAAAATTATTAAAACACAGTAATGTGTTAGCCAGGCAGTGGCGGTGCATGTCTTTAATCCCATCACTCAAGAGGCAGAGGCAGGCAGATCTCTGTAAATTCAAGGGCAGCCTGTTCTACAGAGCAAGTTCCAGGACAGCCGGGCTACAAAGAAGGAAAAAAGGAGGGAAGGAGGGAGGGAGGGAGGGAAGGAGGGAGGGAGGGAGGGAGGGAGGGAGGGAGGGAGGAGGGAGGGAAGGAGGGAGGGAAAAATCCAGTGCTGTGAAAGGCTTTCTCACAGTGTAGAACTAGGTAGGAGACCCCAAAAGCCAGGTTACAGTCAGTTCCGCACGGCATGGCCTTCATTGCCAGAAGTGGACATTTCTTCTACCAAATGGCTAGTGGATGTTGCAACAATTAAAATGCTTGGAGAGCAGTGCATGGGGCACAGTAGGTGACAACTAGGTGCTGGCTACAAGTCAGAGGGGCAGCACCTTTTAAACCTTCTCCCATCAGAGTCAAACCAACCCCAGCTTGCTATCCACACAAGTAACACTCAAGCAGCCCAGAGGAGCAGGGTCTGACACCCAGGGAAGCAGGGTCTGACCCAGTCAATGAATGAAAATGGGAGAGTGGATTTTAATACCCAGAACCTCAACTCAGCCATCACCTGCCGGCAGCCAACACCTCTCCACTGACTAGGACTCTGCAGAGGAGACTAACCCAGCGCCCTGCGGAGAAGGGTCAAGACCCAGGGCAGGCAAACCAGGCAAGCGAGGAAAGTGTTAACTTCATCCTACCCGGCGCACACTCGCTACTGGACAAAAAGCCAAAGGAGGGGAGCTACAGAAGGAAACTGACGAGCAGTCACTGTGGGGTGTGACGCGGCATTTGCAGAGTACAAGATCCAAAATTAAATCCAGCCAAGCATCCAGTAGGCGGGCGCCTTCCCCCTCGCTCTCACAGAACCCAGGGAAGAGACTGGTAGAAGCAACCAGCCACCCCAAGAGGAGGCGTGCCACCCAGCACCCAGTGTCTGCACACGCCACTGCCATCTCAAAGGATCCGGTCACTTCAGGACATACTAGCTGGCTGTGTTCCCAATGTGGCAAGGTACAAAGGACTCCAGATTCTGTCTCCTCACCCTGCCTACCATTGAGAACACAGTTCCACGGGGTCATTCAGAGACAAAGTACCCTTCAATCTTGATAATGTTGCAGGAGCCAGGTTTAGAGGAAAGAATGTCAGGTCTGGTACACTCCAGGCCAGACTCCCAACTCCGCTGGGTCCCAGCTGAGACACCTCATATATCACCAACCTAACTCACAGTACCTCAGTGCCCCCATCTGTTGAGCCAGATTGGCAGGATCCTCTACATAGGCTCCTGGAGACATCAGTGAGCTGCTGTGAATGCACAATGGCAAAGCACTGCCCACACCGCACACCAGTTCCACTGCCCACGCCAGCTCCACTGCCCACACCGCACACCAGCTCCACTGCCCACATCAGCTCCACTGCCCACACTGCACATCAGCTCCACTGCCCACACTGCACACCAGCTCTACTGCCCACGCCAGCTCCACTGCCCACACCGCACACCAGATCCACTGCCCACACTGCACACCAGCTCCACTGCCCACACCAGCTCCACTGCCCACATCGCACACCAGCTCCACTGCCCACACCAGCTCCACTGCCCACATCGCACACCAGCTCCACTGCCCACACCAGCTCCACTGCCCACACCAGCTCCACTGCCCACACCGCACACCAGCTCCACTGCCCACACCAGCTCCACTGCCCACATCGCACACCAGCTCCACTGCCCACACCAGCTCCACTGCCCACACCAGCTCCACTGCCCACACTGCACACCAGCTCCACTGCCCACGCCAGCTCCACTGCCCACACCGCACACCAGATCCACTGCCCACACTGCACACCAGCTCCACTGCCCACACCACACACCAGCTCCACTGCCCACGCCAGCTCCACTGCCCACACCGCACACCAGATCCACTGCCCACACCAGCTCCACCTCCCCTTATCGTGATCCGGAAGAGCCCTGGCCTGGACCTGGAACGGTCAGAAAGACAAGTCAGAGGGGATAACCAGGGGATGGGTCCTTAAGGCCATTAGTAAAATATGACAACCACCCTGTCCCATTTCATTGCTCAGGACAAGAAGTCTAGGGAACGGTTTGGGGAACGGCACCTTAGAGATGTTAAAGATAAACACTTAACCAGGACCTAAGGTGAAAAGTGGGGGTGGAGCTAACTTAACTATAAAAGCTACTGGATGGCTCTGGTTTTCTGCACAGATGTTAGGTATCACCTATATTCTAAAACTCGCAAGCATATTTCCACATACACCTATTTAAGATGAAATCTCAGCAACCGAGACTGTTTCCACAGCAATTGAGAGAGTACAGAGTACTTTTCTGGGCCACAGTTCTCCAACAGGGTTCAGTTCCTGTTGCCACTTCAAGTGGCCTTGCCAAGGAAGGGGTGTAGAGGAGCTGCAAGGCCTCAGGCACCTACCCACTAAGTCACTCCAAGAGGAAGAATCTGAGGTACAGGAGGCAGGGCCAACAGGCTCTGACCTGGTCAGTCAACGGCCAGGACAGCATGCTCCCTCAGAGGTGTAACTGAAAAGCAAACAGGCGATGCTGGGGCCCACCCACCTGAGGTGTGCAGCATCCCGACCCTGGAGCCGGAAGGCCCAGCTAAAATAAGCATGCGATGCTGAGATCCGTGAACCTGCAGTGTGGAGCACCCCTGACCTGGAGCCAGAACACCCAGCTAAAGCTCAAGCCACTGTATAAAAGCTTCACGACCTTGAGGTTACCTTTCCTGTACTCTAGCTTCCTCACCTGTGAAATGTGGGCGCAGCAGATCCGCTCTGAGTGGGAGTGGAGAACACAGGAGTAAGAGACCTTAGCCCCACCCCCAAGTCCCTTTATATCTTTCCCAGTGTCCTGTCTCCCCTCCCCTCTCTTGCTTCCCGTCCACTCAGGCAATCCACAGGTCCCACTCTGCAACCTCATCTTCTGTACTCAGCTCCCGACACCCCCACCTGGCTGCCACAGGCCTGCCCGCTCCCTCTGTCCTCCCAAGCCCAGTCACTCATGAACTGATTTCCCAATGAAATCCCAAAGGCTAAGCTGACAAGGCAACTCCTCCCCTTCCTGCCCTGCTAGGAAGTCCAGCTGTGAGCCTCCTCCTGGTCCCACTAACCCAGCAGTTGCCATTCATCCCTCACCTGCCCACTGCCTCTGTCCCCTGCACACTCTCTGGAGAAGCAGGCTCCAGGGGACCTTGTCTGTTACAGCAGGGTCTGGGGACAGCTGACTGACATATCAGTCGCCCAAATAACAGAATGTCTCTTTTCCTCCTTGGTTTCTCTGATGCCACGCCTACAGAGGAAGCCAGCATCAGGAGTCAACAGCCACAGAAACACCTCAGGGGGTGCAGCTCACAGATTCCCCGGGAAGGTTTCTCTCATTCTTCTCCCTGCTTCCCAGTCTCTGTGCTGTTCCTCAGACAGGCCTGCCACACACGGAGAGCCTGTGTGCTGTGTCCCTCCCCTTCCCACTGCCCCACCCCCACACATGCTTCCTTTGCTTTATTGTTCTCTACAGAACTTAGCGCCACGCCACAAAACAGACCTGTTTTCTATCTGCCCCTCACCCACACCAGAATGAAAACTTCCAGACAAATGAAGACCTGGTGCAGAGTAGGTACCTGATATTCACACCTGGTGAACGCACCTGGTGAACACTCTGGTGACAACAGCACCAAGCCCTTGTGCAGAGTAGGTACCCGACATTCACACCTGGTGAACGCACCTGGTGAACACACCTGGTGACAACAGTGCCATGCCCTTGTGCAGAGTAGGTACTCGATATTCACACCTGGTGAATGCACCTGGTGAACACACCGGTGACAACAGTGCCAGGCCCTTGTGCAGAGTAGGTACTCGATATTCACACCTGGTGAATGCACCTAGTGAACACACCGGTGACAACAGTGCCATGCCCTTGTGCAGAGTAGGTACTCGATATTCACACCTGGTGAATGCACCTGGTGAACACACCTGGTGACAACAGTGCCATGCCCTTGTGCAGAGTAGGTACCCGATATTCACACCTGGTGAATGCACCTGGTGAACACACCGGTGACAACAGTGCCATGCCCTTGTGTAGAGTAGGTACTCGATATTCACACCTGGTGAATGCACCTGGTGAACACACCTGGTGACAACAGTGCCATGCCCTTGTGCAGAGTAGGTACCCGATATTCACACCTGGTGAATGCACCTGGTGAACACACCGGTGACAACAGTGCCATGCCCTTGTGTAGAGTAGGTACCCGATATTCACACCTGGTGAACGCACCTGGTGACAACAGCACCAAGCCCTTGTGCAGAGTAGGTACCCGATATTCACACCTGGTGAACGCACCTGGTGACAACAGCACCAAGCCCTTGTGCAGAGTAGGTACCCGATATTCACACCTGGTGAACGCACCTGGTGAACACACCTGGTGACAACAGTGCCATGCCCTTGTGCAGAGTAGGTACTCGATATTCACACCTGGTGAATGCACCTGGTGAACACACCGGTGACAACAGTGCCATGCCCTTGTATAGAGTAGGTACTCGATATTCACACCTGGTGAATGCACCTGGTAAACACACCTGACGACAACAGCGCCATGCCCCCAAGAAGGCTTTTTTTTTAGGTTTTTAAGACAGGGTTTCTCTCTGTAGCTTTGGCTGTTCTGGAACTCACTCTGTACACAAGGTTAGTCTTGAGCTCAGTTCTGGCACTCTGTGCACAAGGCTAGTCTTGCACTCACAGATATCCTCCTGCCTCTGCCTCCTGAGTGTTGGGCTTAAAGGCGTGCACCACCGCCGCCTCGATGGGAAGGCAGTTTCTAAGTGTGAACTCTCTGAGCACAAAGAGCGGGGTAACTCGCCCACAAACTTACAAATAGTAAGTGCCACAGCAAGAGCGTGAGTCCAGAGAGTCTGACTTGAGGGTTGGCACCTGCCAAGCCCTTCCCCACTTCCCAGACTGCCTTCCGCAAAGCAACGGGAAGACACCAAGACATCCAAGAGGGAACAGTGGCGTGGCATGGCATGGCATGACATGTCACTGGGCTACAGAAAAGTAACCCGCTGGGCAACCTTTGGAGGAGTCATTCCTGCGGTAAAAGCACCAATCCTGACCCTCATGGTTCACACAGCATGCACACTTTCCTTTAACTCGGAGTGTGTGATGCTGTAATATGTCCATGAAAAGAAAAATAACTAAGCATCAACATGAAGGAGACCACAGACACATTTGAAGGGCCAAGTATCTGGGGTGGGGTCTAGGTGAAGTGCTGACTGGTCGGCGCGACATAGAGAGGCTCTTGGAGTGATGAATATGTTCTGTATCTTGGTTTACTAGTTGCTCTGCCAGAGTCTTTGTTTACTTGTCTACCCAACTATATACTTACATAGCTGTAATTTAATAATATGCAAATTATAACCTCAATAAAGTTGACCAGGAACACTTCAGAACTACTAGATTATTTCTGACTAAACAAAATACCACACCCAAGAAAAACCCACAAATAGTACCAGTTAGAATTCTCGAATCAGAACATGCACAAGGAATTAAGGGCCAGCTTCTGCGTGTCCCACCTTCTGAACTGGTTTTCTCAGAGACAAAAGTGGCTGGCCGTCATTGGGGACAGAAGTACACAGCTCCAGATGACACTCAGAGATTTGAACACCGCAATGCTGGCTCCCACACCTACAACTGACATTACATGAACCCTTCGGTCAGTCTTTGGTCATCTCTAAGTAGAGCTTGCGGGTCGATCCACTGAAAGGAGACCACCGCTCTTCTTCAGAGCCTCTGCCAGATTAACTGACCAGCAACAGGGCTATGTCTGAGTTCTTAGTTGCCAGCATTGGAAATCAACTGTGGAGAGTTTAAACAGAAAAGTGTTCATTTTGTTTGGATTCGGGCTTTAAATATAGCACTAGATTCACTAGAAAAACTAGAAAGCCAGGCTTGCCAACCAACCACACAACCAAAAGAACCCACACAGGCACATGGCGAGATTCCTCAGGCAGGCCCAGGGCTGGGCCCAGCCTCTGAAACCAACAGAGCCCTTGGTGGAGCACCCACCACAATGGTTCTCCCCAGGCTACAACTTCCTTTCCTTTGCTGACCACCGCCTTCAGGTTGTAGAGAGGAGGGAGGGGTACTTCCATCAGTTCACAGCTAAGGTAAGGCTCCCTCACCAGAGCCAGAGTCCTCTAGAAGAGACAGTGCTGTCCCTGTCAGGATGCATGGCTCCCTGCCCTGCAAGCCTTGCAGATATAAGCAGCAGGTAGGGAAAGCTTTGCTAGACACTCTTGAAAAAAAGAATCCACAAAGAACAACCCACCTCCCTCACCACACATCAAGAAGTAGTGCTACCCAGTAGTGCCACCCAGGGGGAGGGGTCTTTTTCTTATCATCTTGTGTTTTATTCTAAACAGTCACTAGTTTCAAAAACAACTTTCTAAGTGACAATACTCGTTTCTAATTAAAAGAAAAGCAATCCAAACCTCTGGCACTCTGCAGAACCATGGACACTCCAGAAACAAACAAACAAACAAGCAAACAAATAAATAAATAAGAAGTCCTTGGTTCTAAAACTGCCATGTGGCAGACACTAAAGCACACAATCCCATTTAAAATTCATTTCAGTGGTTTTCTTCCTAAGACACATTTTTTTTAAATGCATTCTTAAAATAATAATTCTCAAGAGTACTTGTAACCTGAATTTCACAGTAAGAACAAACTGCAGGAAGCGATTAACACCAACTCAGGCCCTCGAGCGGAGTCCTTGCCTGTCACCTCTAGCTTTAGTCTACACGCTGGACCACAGGAAGGGAGAATGTACTGACAATCTCACCGCACTGTTCTGTTTTTATGTGCATGTGTGTGCCTGATGTCCTCAGAAGCCAAAGAGGGTGTCAGATCCTCTGGAACTGGAATTACAGACTGTGATTAGCCACTATGAGGGTGCTGGGAACCAAACCCAGGTCCTCTGTAAGAGCAGCCAGTGCTCTTAACCACTGAGCCCTCCAGCCCCTGGCTCACTATTTCGCGTTATTTCATGAAGAAATAAAGCCTTAATACCAGGGTATGGTCATAAGACAGAAAAAAAGAAAATCAAAATAACACCAACCTATCTCCCAAACAAACCTGGTGACAGTTCCAACCTTCTGTCCCAAACAGACTTTCCCTAGTCCCTTACACATACCAACATGTCAATCTCTCCAGACTAGACACTCTTCAATCAAAATTAAGTGTTACATATAGCTGTATTATGGTTTGAATATGAAATGCCCCCAAAAGGTTCATATTGCAAATGCTTGGTGCCCAGGTAATGGTACTGTTTGGTAAGTTGTAAAACCTATGGAACCCCTGGAGGAAGTAGGTCATTAGCAATGGTCTCAGGGACTTTAATACTGTCCCGGCCCATTACTGTCATGGCTCTGAGGGCAGGCAGGGAGGAGGAGCCAGACTTCAACTGCAAAAGCCACGTTATACCACTAGGCACCTTTCAATCACATTGTGCTGTTTTCGAGACAGGGTTTCTCTGTGTAGCCCCAGCTGTCCTGACACTCACTCTATAGACCAGGCTAGCCTTGAACTCAGAGAGATTCATCTGCCTTTCCTGAACTCTCCTGAGTTCTTGTTCTGAGGAGGCCATACTTAACTGAGTACCTGGAAGCCCTCGAAGTTTTTGAGCAGGAAAGCAAAATTAAAAGTCAAGATGATTCATGCTTGCTTCTGCAGCACATATACTAAAAGCCAAGATGATTCAACTGGTGAGAGACCAATGTAGCACAGGCTAAGTCTTACACAGGACCACTGGGTACCAGAAAAAAAGACTGGATCAGACCCAAGACATTGGTAAAGAGTTGAGAAGAGAGGACAACTGTAGAGGATAGAAAGAGATACCGCCCATGGCCATTTATCTTCTCGCCAGCTTCCCTGTATTTGACATCACCTAAGGGACACACTGTGGAATCTCTGTGAGGGCATTTTCAGAGGGTTTAACAGAAGAAGGAAGACCCACTATGATTGCGGGCAGCACCTTCCCATAGGCTGGGTCCATGAATGAACTGCAAAAAAAAAGAAGAAAAGTGACCACTGTAATGGCTATCATCTCTCCTCGCTATAGATAACAATGGCGAGTCATCTCTCCTCCCTATAGATACAATGGCGAGTCATCTCTCCTCCCTATAGATACAATAGTGAGCCATCTCTCCTCGCTATAGATACAATGGCGAGTCATCTCTCCTCCCTATAGATACAATGGCGAGTCATCTCTCCTCCCTATAGATACAATGGTGAGCCATCTCTCCTCCCTATAGATACAATGGAGAGTCATCTCTCCTCGCTATAGATACAATGGCAAGTCATCTCTCCTCGCTATAGATACAATGGTGAGCCATCTCTCCTCCCTATAGATACAATGACGAGTCATCTCTCCTCCCTATAGATACAATGGTGAGCCATCTCTCCTCCCTATAGATAAAATGGTGAGCCATCTCTCCTCTCTATAGATACAATGGTGAGCCATCTCTCCTCGCTATAGATACAATGGTGAGCCATCTCTCCTCGCTATAGATACAATGGCGAGTCATCTCTCCTCCCTATAGATACAATGGTGAGCCATCTCTCCTCGCTATAGATACAATCAAACCGTGAGCCAGAAAAAAACCTTCCTTCCTCAAGTTGCTTTTCTCAAAAATGTGGTCACAGCAACAAAATCAGTATTGAAAACACAGACTCTCCCTTCTACTACCAAACAGGAAAAAAGATGAGAAGTATCTAAGGCTCCAACTAGGGTGGCTAAAATTACTGTGGCTTCATGAACCAAATGTACAAAATCAACCGGTGCTGGTTTCCTCCTGCCTGGCCTAACTACAGAACTAGGCCAAATAAACAGCCTCTATCTGATATATGGATGCACCTTGGCCCAACTCGAAGTCTAGATGTCCCTGGAGTCAGTGCTTATCGAAGGCACACTGACAGGCCAGCAAGAACCAGGTTACTGACAGACAGCGGTTTGCTGCTGTGTCAGCAGGATTACTGGCTATTAATTATTAGCTACAATTATAAAGATGCCCATGATGGTGACTAAGATGAAACTAAAAAACAAGAAGAAGGAAGTAAGTTACAGTAGCTCAAGATAACAACAAAGGAGATATGGTAAGTTTGAAGAAAAATCAGATGCTATCAAGCACCAAGTAGGGCCCCTCTGTGAGCCAGGAATGGAGAAAGAAGCGGCAATGTCCACAAAAGGATGGGAGAGCTTTGTTCTTTGCCACAGTGGTAGAAAGACTGCTGGGATGGCTACTCTTGGTTGTCAACTTGACGGCATCTGGAATTAACTAAAATCCAAAATGGAGGGGCACGCCTATGAGGGATTTTGCTTAATTTGAAGTGGGAAGATCCACATCTAATCTGGATCTTTGAAGTGGGAAGACACTTCTGGGCTGAAGATTTCATCTGGGCATGACTTCTGCTGGAAGCCTATATAAGGATATAGAAGGAAGAAACTTTGTGGCCTTCATCTGCTTTTTCTTGCCCCACTAGAAAGTCCGTTCCTTCACCATCATTAGCGCCTACTTCTTCAGGACTCCGGTAGATACCGAAGACCAGCTGAGACTTCCAGCCTCAGCGACTGAGCAGTTACTAGATTCTGGGACCTTCTGCACATAAAGAGTCCTGTTGTTGGATTAGCTGGACCACAGCCTGTAAGTCACTCTAATAAATTTCCTTGAGATTTATTCTGTAAGTTCTGTTACTCTAGAACCCCGATTAAAACAACTACCTCCCCCTCCCCAACCCCCAAAAAATCCTTTCTGATACAAAAGACAAAAAAAAAAATTGATAAAACATTTTTAACTGTTTTAAAGCATAGCAAAATCCAAAAGAAAAATTAGGACCCAGCCAAGGGCCAAAAACCAAAGGTCCCCCAAAACTAGAGTGGACAGTGCAGGCTCGATACTGCCTAGGGCTTTGGGCTTGTGGACTGGATGAAGAAAATGTGTGGAAAGAGCGTTTGTCTTTCAGGATACGATGGAACAAACGAAAATAAAAGAAATGCAGACTAATACTTTCTTTAAATTTTGAAGACGGTTATAGACCTCATGTATTTTTTTTTTTTTTTGGCCTTATGATTTGGCAAGAGCAAATCCCAGGATTAAATACTTTTTGGAAAAAATTTCCATACACATACATATTACAAGAATTTTCTGAGAGATTTTTGCCAATATAATCAAAACGGGAGAGACTTAAATTGCTTCCTCAAAGCATCACACACTAACCAGTCTCTCAGACTTTATTTTAAAAGCCATCCTGGAAGGGCTGGAGAGACAGCTCAGCGGTAAGGAGTGCTTACTGCCCTTGCAGAGGGCCTGAGTTCCGTTCCCAGCACTCATGCTGGGCAGCTCACAACCGCCTGGAGCTCCAGTTCTAAAGAATCGCACGTCCTCTTTTGATCTCCATTGCATCTGCATCCACATGCACACATACCCACACACATAAACATAGTTTAAAATAATAACAACAAAATTTTACAAACATTGTGAAATACATAGCAAGTTTAGGACTGTCTTAACCATGTTTAGTAACCATGTTAAGTGATTTCTAAATCTTAAAACTTGTCTGCAAGATGTATATCATTCGGTCATTTAAAAGACCCCTTTGTTAACTATTATCAATAGTTTCATAATATCTGATTCACCATACAAAAATAAGTGGTTACTTTTGAGCCAATCTTATAGCCCCTACATTAGATTTGGGAGTGATCACTAAAAAGAACTGGCAAAAAATGTGATGTGGGATGTCCTTCCATACTTGTGTTGCTTTTATTGGTTAATGAATAAAGTTGCTTTGGTCTATGGCAGGGTAGAATATAGCCAGGCTGGAAGAGATACAGAGAGAAAGTAGGCGGAGTCGGAGAGGTGCCATATAGCTGTCAGAGAAGACAGACGCCAGAACAGAACCTTACCCAGAAAGCCACAGCGTTGTGGCGATAGACAGATTAATGGAAATGGGTTAATTTAAGATGTAAGAGCTAGCTAGAAATACGCCTGAGTCATCAGTCAAACAATGTTGTGATTATTATAGTCTCTGTGGGATTACTTGGGTCTGGGCAGTCAGGAATGAGTAGTCTCCTTTTACAAGGATGCGGTGGCTTTAAGTCCACAAACTCAGAGACCTGTAACAGTCAAGAGGTAAAGTCTTTACAATCTGGCAGTTAAGAAGCAAACAATTGCCTCATTTGCTTTGCACTTACATAAAAGCGGAAGACATCATACTTTCCCTTTGTTCACCTTTGGGAGTTCATTTCAGGTTCGGGCATGAGACTATTTCAACCCCAAATTCCATTAAGCTGTTCTTCTCAATTCACTTTAAAAAAAAAAAAAAAAACAAAAAAAAACACTCCTAATTCTTGGGCAAACCAAACAGCCCACGAAATACCAGTACAGTTTTCGGTATTTTCTTCTCAAAGGATATACATGTCTCTACTTAGTTCCCATACTTATGTAAGGCTGGACACTTCACCCTAGGCTTCCATACGCTGAATCCACTCTAAATGCTCCACGCTAAACCCTGCGTTAGAACGAAGTGTGTGCAGGATGGTTCAAGACTAAGCACTCACTCCGCAAGGCTACCAGATGCAGGGAAAAATAATTAACTCAGAAAAGGGCCAGGGTCTGGCCTAGGTTCTCCCTCTGCGACGGACACTGTCCCAAGGAACCCCGGAGAGAACGCATAGGATCTCCGCGGCACAAAGCACGAGTTAGCCAAGCAGGGAGGCTCCAAGGGACGCGCTGCATTCTGGGACTCGTTTCCACAGTTACCCACGTGCACCCAACCCAACCGCGGCCCGGCGCGGCTGGGACTACAAGTCCCAGAATTCCGCGAGCCTGCCTTTCCTTCACACCGGCTCCAGGAGCCAGACCCTAAAGGAAACCCCTAAAGCGCCCTCCAGGTGCTTCGGGTCGAGGTGGCTTCCTGCAGGCTTGGTGTTGTGCCTCCGAAGCCGCCCTTCGTACAGGGTAGCGGGTCCTGACTCATCAGCCTCCACACCTGATGGCCAGAAATTAAACAACTGCGTCACATACTGCCAAACCTACGGACCGCCGGGGACCCAGACACCCCCTTATGCTCATCCCTCCACCACCACGCCTCCAGGACCCCACCGGGCTGGGTCAGCTTGCAGACGGCGTCCCTGCCCCGCCTCCCGGTCCCGCAACCCCAGCCCGCGCTGACCTCGCTCGCCGCCGCTTCTCAAGCGCGGTGGCCACTGCCAGCCTCGGGACACCTCCCGGGTACCCGGCCCCGCCCCCTCCCCTCCGCGCACCCCCAGGCTCAGGGCGGTCCCCTCCTAAGCAGGACCTGGCCCCTCCCGGGAGGAAGCACCTCCCCCAGTGCACAGTCCAACGCCCCCCACTCCGCCCCGTGAGCACCGAACCCGGAATGACAGCCCTCCTAGTCCCCGCTACCCCCTCCCCGCACCCCACCTCCTTTTCCTCCTAACTCACTCCACACACCTCCCTGCCCCCGGTTCCAGTCCCTAAACTGCATGGCAACGCTATCCGCCATCCTCTTCTCCAGGGACCCCAATGTCCCAACACCTGCCCCCAAGCCCTCTCGCCACCCCCGGCCGCCGTTCGGTGTACGGGACTCCTCAACTATCCCATCCCACCGTGGTGCCTCCACTCCGTGCCCCCCCTCCCCGTTACATGAGCTTGCAGCCCCTCACCGGCCTGGCCGCGGCCCCCGCTCCCCACCCATTGTTCCCGCCCCCGCCCCCAGCCCTCCTTCCCATTGTCCCCGCCCCCGCTCCCCTCGCACTCCCCCGCCTTCCCCGGCCGACCGCACCGCTTGGGCCCCGCAAGCCTCACCCTGCACCCAGACCATAGGCCCGCTCCCTACCCGCCCGTGCCACCCCCGGCCCCAGCTGCCAGCGCCGCCACCGTCTCCACCTCCATGCACCACAGACTCTCGGCCCCCGGCCTTCAGAGCATGTCCCCCCCCCCTTCCCCCACCGCGGAAAGCCAGCCAATCCCCACCCCCTCCCCGCCGCCCCTGCCCCCGCCCCAGCCGCCCGCGGCGTCACGGCCCTCGGGCTCCAGGAGGGAATCAGCCCGCTCCTGGACCAGGGACTCAGCGCGATCGGGACCCAAGAAGCGGAGAGGGGAGGACGGGAGCGGACGGGGTATGCGGGCCCGCATCCGGCCCGCTGGCGCTGCGCTACTCACTGACAGCTGCAGCATCCGAGTGCATTTTCGGGCAGCTCACACCCGCTCGCCGCCCGGGCTCCCGCGCTCCACTCGCGGTCCCCCCACCGACTCTCCAAACCTTAGCTCGCAGCAGAGGACCGGCGGCTGCCACTCCGGCCCGCCCATCCCGCCTTCCTCATTGGCTGGACCCCAACCGGGGGGCCGCCCCTCTTCGGTTCTCATTTGACCGAAGGAGTGCTGGTTGCGCCCGCCTGGAGCTGGCAAGAAGGCCCCGCCCCCTAGTCTGCAACGCGATTGGCCCCGGCGCCTCGTCTCCGACCGCCCCTGGCGGAGACCACGCTTTGGAGTCACTGGTTGGACCCAGAAGCTGTCAGTCATCCCGGGGTCCGAAAGCGCGTGGAGGGGCGAGGCTGGGGAATTGGTCCACCTTGACCCTGAAGCCCCGCCCTGTGGCGGGCGGATCCTTGGAGCGGGAGACCAACCGAGAGCCCTGTAAAGAGTCCGAAACAAAGCAGGCGGAGTGACCTGGAGCCACACTTGGGACCACCGGGACCTGTTCTCCCTAGAAGACCGGCCAGATCCTGCTACTGCCAGCGTCCAGCTAGCACCGGTTCTCATCAATCATTTCCCATTGTAGGAAATTAGAAAAAAGAAAAATCTCCGCTTCTTCATTTCGAACTAAATCCTCCCTTTTATTCCACAAGCTTTCTATCCCCCAACTTTGGAAATAACGCTTCTTTTTTAGAGTCACGCGTTGCTTGCGCCAAAGGTTTGGTGCTCCAGGCATTGTCCGTCAGACACCTCTGCGGTCCCCCACAGAGAGAAAAACCCAGTGCCACATTAGGCTCTGGGATCAGCCTGGCACCCGGGCAAGCCAGGTTCCCAGATTGTTAGTCTAAGAAACCTAAGTCGAGCCTGGCCGGAAAGTGAACCGCTGTTGTTTGGCAGAAGGAAGCGTTAATGGGGTTCTAATCCTTAAGAGTCCTAAAGCAAAATTCTGTATATTTTTTTTTAAGTTCCGTTCTGCGTGTTTCAGTACTTGAAAATCAGTTCTTCACAATCACTATGGTAATGTAATAACGTTTAGATATGTCCATGGAAGGCTGCCCCACCCCTACCCTAAACACTCCACTTTCACACCTTCCATAACCCTTACCCCACCATAGCCTAGACATTCTGTAGATCGAGCCACGGAGACTGGTTGACATGACCAAGGATAACAAAGGGGTCGGGCGTTAGGATTCGGAATTCTACAACCTAGACTTTTGAGCTGCAGAGTTCTGAAATCAGGACAGACCTTACAAGGGCAAGTCAGCTGGGACTCCTTGTCCTCCTCATCACTCTAGTTGTGACAAACTCCATCTTCATCCCCAACTTCTTTGTAATAGATGGAATTCCTATAATCTTATCTCTCATATTTATCACTCAATGCATAAAAGCCACTTCATCAAATTGCCGAATCTCAGAACTACAGAATCCTTCATAGAGCATCCTTTAGGGTCCCGTTAACAAGACAGCCTCACAGACAAAGGAAAGTGTCTGTGGAGCCCTATGTAGGGGACCTCTGTAATAAAAAAAAAAAAAAGTACTGACTCTCAGCGATGTTCCTGTGTCGTTATTCCATTTCTGACTTCAACCTAATCTGGAGAATCAAGAATTAGAGTTTACTCAGGCTTCTGAAATTTTGTGTGTATAATATTTGTACGCATTTGAGTTTTGTTTCCCATATTATTTCGCACAGAAGAGGGTTTGCTTCCTGGTACTTCTAAATTAAAATAGGCCCTTGACTTATTTTAGCTATTAATTTTCTATCTTGATTTATCTGCAGCAAACTTTATTGTGTGATCAGCTCTAAAAGGTCTACCAGTTTGCTTTCTCCCTAGCTCTCAGCTCTTCCCTGACTCATGCATATGATCCAGGGGGAGAAAAACGTGTAGGACTCACAACCTTTGTTGTTTTTCAGCTTTCATTCTAGTAGGGTTAGTCTAATTATTTTCAAGTATAATGCAGATTTAATTTACTCAGATGACGGTAGTGAGTCAGCTAGAGCCTGAGAACTGAGAAGCAACACTCTTAGTCAGCTGGGCCTCACTGCTCCGTAAGACTCACGAATAATACAACTACATGGCGCTCTGTGACATATGCCCCAGACAATTCAACCACCCACAAGGTGATAACTCTCCACGGTCAGGGAGCTTGTTAGAGCTACGTTTGCAGTTCTCCCACACTTAGTTCAGTAGCTTCCAAGACTGGACACTACTCGCTGTCCCTACGAGTTAAGTAGATGGCGACAAATGAGGAAATTGATATCAGAACTGTGGAGATTACCAAGTCCAACTTCCTCTTTATAAGAATATGAGACTTGAATTTGAAAGGGATTAAGTATCTAATCCTAGTCATCTCGTCCGGCTGGACAAGAACAAAGCAGTATTTAAAAGTTTCCTGGCCGGGCAGTGGCGGCACATGCCTTTAATCCCAGCGCTCGGGAAGCAGAGGCAGGTAGATCTCTGTGAGTTTGGAGGCCAGCCTGGTCTACAAGAGCTAGTTCCAGGACAGGCTCCAAAGCTACAGAGAAACCCTGTCTCAAAAACAAAACAAAAACCAAACAAAAACAAAACAAAAAAACCTCAAGCTTCCAGCTCCTTGTCTACCTACTGCTCCAAAGAGAGAACGTCTCAGATTTCCAAGAGGTTACTGTCCCCTCTTACTTGAAAGTTCTACCAGGCTAATCCAAACTCTATTCTTCATATTTGGAATATGACCTTCTCATGATATCCAGTGAGGAATCTTTCAATATAGTATGTTATTTTAATTTTTTCTCATTCAGTAACATTCCCAAATAACAAGGTCCCTGTAGAGATGTTTACTGAAATAATATCTTTTAAATTCAAATCCCAGGGGAAAATAATTGAGTGTCTTGGGGACTGGGATAGAAAGACTTGGGAGTGCAACATGTCACTTCATTGCGCTTGGTTACAGATTTAAAACAATATGAACAAGTTACTGAGTGTTTAATCGGCAACTTCCTATTTTGTTAGTTTATATAACTATATGCATTGATTTCCATAATATCCATTTGGATCTGAAGCCTAGATGAGAATTTGACATGGAGGTCCAGCGAGAGCAAGAATAGCACAAGTTTTTGGCTTTAAACTTTGCTCTCAGTATCACAAATCCCAATAGATATGCTTGTCCCATGTGTGCTAGGTTTGGGCTATGGGATGGAAAACAGCTTAGCCCTGGAGACGGGAATAGAATGGGGCCTGCTCAGATTAGTCGGTAGACAAATGTGTCCCTGGTAAGGTTTGGAGGAAGAAAGGAAGCATAGCATGCAGGAATTAATGTAACCTTTGATTCCAGAGAAAGTATGCGAACTCCGCAAGTTATCAAAAATAGGTTAAGTGAGTATTAAAGATATGGAAATGAAACTGAATAAAAACTTAAATGTATTCATAGAGGACAGGATACTTGATTTCCTCAAAGTCACAAGTAGGTAACACATAGAACTGATGTTTGCGGAACACCAGCTTAAAATACGCTTTAATTGATGCTTCCCTTTTTCTCATGAGCCACCATTGTATCTATAATACATCATCACAATGAAATGCTGGAGAGGTGCCTCGGTGGTTAAGAAAGAGTATTATTTTGCAAAAAAACTAAGTTCAGTTCCTAGCACTCATGTCAGGCCGCTCATAATAGCCTCTTAACTCAGATCTGGGGATCCTCTGCCCCTCCCAGGGGTGGGAGCATGCATACACACAGTCACACACAGACACAGAATAAAAATAAAAGGTAAGTATTTATAACATATTTTCTAAAGACTTTTTTAAAATTAACACACAGAATTGTTAAGACCCCTCTTGAATCCGCTCCTCACTAGATATTTTTGCCTGGGGATCACTTTTGTCATTTTCTCCAGATAGTGCAAACACGCCGGACGGTGGTGGTGCTCGCCTTTAATCCCGACACTTGGGGAGCAGAGACAGGCAGATGTCTGTGAATTCAAGGCCAGCCTGGCCTGCAGAGTGAGTTCCAGGACAGGCTCCAAAGATAACCAGAGAAACCATCTCAAAAAACAAAACGGTGAAAATAATTGACTTTGTAGTGGTTTAGAAGACTTGGCAAAGCGTGGTCCAATCTTGTAATAATGGTTGACACTTTAAGTTTGACTCTGGGTCTTAGAACACATGTCCAGTGAAGGTCCCCTAAGAAATGGTGAGGTTGCTGATACGGCGGCAACACCCGTCACATTCTGTCACATGCTGATTCTCTCGCCGTCTTTTTCTTTCCCCCTTAGCTAGACAGTCCCTCGCTGGGTAGTCACTATATTTAATTATTTGCTGTGGTGGTTGGTTTTTGGCAACATGACACACACTAAAGTTACTTGAGAAAGGGGAAATGTCTTTGAGGGCTTACCTCCATCAGATTGGCCTATGGACATGTCTTTGGGCATCTTCTTGATTAATGATTGATGAAGCAGAACCCAGCCCACTGGGGTGATGCCATTCCTGGAACCATGTTTTTGGGTTGTATAAGAATGCAAGCTTGCTCCTTGGGGAGGATGCCAGTAATCATCATGACTCTAAGATATCTGGGTTCAGAGCCCACCTCAAAGTTCCTGCCTTGCGTTTCCTAGATGATAGGCTGAAATATGAACGCCAAATAAACCTTTTTCTTCCCAAGATGTTTTTGGTCCGTTCTTTATGACAGCAACAAAAACTTAACTGGGATACTTGCTTCTTTACTCTCTAGCTTCTAAACTGCACAGTGAAGGTAGAGATGGGGACGCAAGAGTATGCTCACTGAGACAAGTCACCAGCACAGCCTACTGTGACAGAAGATGCAAAAGTTTGCCTAATCAAGAAAAAGTTGGGTTCATATTGGGAATTCACACAAAAGTATAGAAAGTAGGCATCCAAAAAACCCAATTGTAATACATTCTAGAAAATTTTCTTTGACTAGAGACTCATATTGTGTTCCCATAATTTCTCTTCTTTGTACTTTGAAATAATTACTCTTCCTTGAGAGCCACCATTACTAACATCACTCTGTGTGTGTGTGTGTGTGTGTGTGTGTGTGTGTGTGTGTAAAAGCATGCGCTTGACTGCACATGTGTAGAAACCAGAGGGTGCTATCAAGTGCCTTCCTTAACTGTTCTTCACAATATTTTTTTTTTGAAATAGTATGTCATACTGAACCTGTTGGTCACCTAGAAAGGCTGAGTCACAGGGATTCACCTGACTCCACCTTCCCAGTGTGGAGATTACAACCACACACTAAAGCATGTAGCTTTTTCCTGGCCTTGGGCATCCTCCCCCGTCCTGCTTTAGACCCCCATAATTGGTAAGCTGGAAGTGGAAGCAGACGATTTTGAGTACTGCCCACGAGCCAAGCTGGATTTAGACAGACCCTACCATTTACTAGCATCAAATGACCACATTCAGCTTAGCTGAGAGCCAAGTACGATGGCAGTCAGAACACTGAGGCAGGAGGATGATAAGGCCAGCATGGGCTACATAACAAGGGCTTGTCTAAAAGGAAAATCAATATGCCAGATTGGCTGGGTTTCAGTTCCTTCGTCTATAAAAGCAGGACTATTTTCATCAAGGAGTAGTTAAGGGTAACAGGGTCATGCCTATAAAATTAACTTCCAGGACTAGGAGAGTGAAGCAAAAAGAAGGATATGAGCTCCCACTGCTTGGGACCTCTTTCTGTGGCTTCCTGCTAACCCAAGAGCATGGCTAGGAGGTACAGTCGGCTACTTCCCAGCTCAAGGATAATTCCAACTAAAATCTTTCTAGATGAAGCAGGCATTTCAAGGATCCTTTAACAGCACTAAGAACCTTCCAATTAGACTGAACATCCAGGTTCCATTGGGTTTCATTTAGCAATGAATTTGTTTTAGCAATAAAGGGATTTTCATTTATTTTTTTAAAAATATTTCTAACTTCCAAGATTTCTTGTCACACAGCTATCGGGTTGCATTCATAGACCTTTTTAACTAACTGGCTTTTTTTTTCTAAAGCAGATATGAGGTGCTTAAGCTGGCTGCTTCCTTTCTACCCAGGGCCTTTTACTTTGAGGAGATTACACCTGCCTAGGGAATTAACAGGGTTTGAATAAAAAACGTATTCATTCCTTACCACATAGTCTCTGAATTGGATTTTCTCTCCTTATTCCACATCGAGCTAATCAAGTCCTAATGATGTTGCATTTAATTCAATCTCAGAAGGAATAATTTTCCAATTCAGTCTAAACAATGCCTGACCCTTGTGGTGACTTCCATGAATATAGCATGTCTTCAATTACTGCAGCTAGCAGGAGATGGGCAGAAAGAATAACCATTTTCCTTGGACAATGGCTTCTGTGTGCTGTCAGAATCCCCATCCCTCTGCCTCCTCGAGCCTGCTTTCATGAATACAATGTCTTTTTAATATCCCTCTCAGGGCAGTACAGGGGACCCCATCCATCTCCAGATCTCAGTGGCTGTGCGGCAGCCGAGCATCTCATTATGGCAGAGTGAAGCATTCTGGGAGACTGGACGGAGAAGGCAGACTGCAGGAGGAAAGGGGGGAGGTAGAGAGGAGGGCAGGAGCTTTGAAAATTACTGCTCACTCTACGGGGTAAGAACTTCCTGTTCTAGAAAGCTCTGGCAAGCAGGATGCCCAACCCCTGACTCAGCAGATTCCAATCTCACAGACAACCAGGATGAAGCTGCCTTAGTCTCTTCGCACCTCCAACCACACACGCCCCCACAATGGATGCTGCTACCTACAAACCACCATGGGGGCCATGTTGCGAGGAGGAAAACCAAGTTTCTATACTCCAGAAAAATTAGTGGTTCCAAACTTGGAACAGAACCCACAAACATGCCTGTGTAGTACAAATGCAGGCCTGCTCACCTACAACAGAACTCATTGATCTCCCTGAAGGCTATTTCCTTCAATGAGCCCAGATATTTACCTGCTACTTTATTTTCTTGCCTTAGCCAAGATAGGTTGGGGCAATGTCCTTAGCATTTGGGGATTCTCAGGCCCTTTTCAGAATCATTGATAATTCTCTATCAAAGGTATAAAACCCAGCCATAATCACCCCATCACCCTCTTCCATTTAGAATACCTACATCACTAGAAAACATTATTTTGAGTGAGGTAACCCAGACACAGAAAGACAATTATCACATGTACTCACTCATAGGTGGTTTTTAAACATAAACCAAAGAAAGCTAGCCTACAAACCACAATCCCAGAGAACTTAGACAACAATGTGGACACTAAGAGAGACTTACATAGATCTAATCTACATGGGAAGTAGAAAGTATAAAAAGACAATATCTCCTGAGTAAATCGAGAGCATGGGGACCTTGGGGGAGGATTGAAGTGGGGAGGGGAGCAGAGAAAAACGTAGAGCTCAATAAATACCAATAAAAAAATTTTAAAAAGAATAGCTATATCAAGCAAAGCATAGTGGTGCACACTTTCAATTCCAGCACCAGGGAGGCAGAGGTGGGTGGATCTCTTTGAGTTCAAGGCCAGCTTGGTCGGCAGAAGGAATTCAAGAACAACCAGAGGGAGACAACATCTCAGGAAGAAGAAGAAAAAGAAGAAGAAGAGAATGCCTAGATTAGACATTTGTTCCGGCTGGCAGGTGTTACCTTCTTGAAGTCCAGGAGCTTCAGGCTATCTGTAATTTTGTCAGGGTGGGGTTAATTCCTTTCTGTTACCTTTCCTCCTGAGCACTGCAGACACTGATTCCTGTGCTCGAGGAAAAAGAATTTTGCTGGGGAGTCAGTAGGTAAAGGCAGCAGCTTGCAGACTGGGGAGCAAGGCTGAGGAACAAGGCTGGGGAGCAAGGCTGAAGAACAAGGCTGGGGACAAGGCTGGGGGGCAAGGCTGGGGGCAAGGGTAGGGAGCAAGGCTGGGAGACAAGGCTGAAGGCAAGGGTGAAGGGCTCTTGCTAGCACCTTCAGTGGGAAGATCCTGGGCACCGGGTAAGAGGAGACTTGCTCTTTGAGACAGAAATGCCAAGAATAGACTTCATCTCATTCCAGCTCTTTCTTGATGTGGGATTCCCCTCTGTATGCCGTGAATATCATTGGTTAATAAAGGAATTGCGTTGGGCCCCAGCCAGTGTTACTTTGTCTGAAGCCACCTTGCCCAGGCTCTGTGTCCTCCATCTACAGTTCTCTTGCCTTCTGTGGCTTCCGATGGCTTCTTCTCCGCCTGTTGGCTCCGGGACCCCAGGTCAACTCCTGGCCCCTCCCGCAAAGCCAGTAGCACAAGAACGCCTCGTTGGCCCGTCCCTACCAGTGATAGCCATTTGCCCTGAATCCAGCCCTGAGCCCACATGGGTCCATGTTGTCACTGTATCCTTCCACCACCTCATTACTTGTTCTGACTCCGAAGCTCTAACACCACAAACTCTACCTTCTATAACTTCAGCTTTGCAGAGCTTCCCAAGATGCCACAGATAACAGATAACAGGTTTGGGGACAGCAATATTACTAAACAGCTCACTGCTCACTTTGTGCCAGGTGCTGTTCTGAACCCCCCCCTCCCAACCCCGTGTTGACTCGATGACTCCCGCAAACAGTCCTAACAAGGAAGTCCTTTCCTACAAGCCATTTCACAAACGAGGAGACTAAAGCACAGAGAGGTAAAGTAACTTGCCCAAAGGCACACAGCAAGGCAGTGTGGTGCTGGGAGAAGCAAACTCAGCAGGCTTGCCTCTGGTGATCTTTTTCCACCACCATTACTGTATCTTTTCTCTCCACAATATTTTAGGTAGGGAATGCTTGTTCACCCTTAAAACCTACTCTGTGCCCTGGAATATGGATGTGGTGTGAGATTCCCCTCTGTATGCTATAAATATGCTTTATTTTTTTTTTTACCATTGATTAGTAAAGAAGCTGTGTCAGCCTGTAGCAGGGCAGAATATAGCCAGGCTGAAAGAGATAGAGAGAGAGTAGGCGGAGTCAGAGAGATACCATGTAGCTGCTGAAGGAGAAGGACCTGGAAACTTTTCAGTAAGCCCCAGCCTTGTGGCAATACAAAGATTAATAGAAATGGGTTAATTTAAGATATTAGAGTTAGTTAATAAGAAACCTGAGCTAATAGGTCAAGTAGTGTTGTAACTAATATAGTTTCTGTGTGATTATTCGGGTCTGAGCAGTTGGTCTCTTTCTACAAAATGGATAGATCTGAGTCTGTTCTTCTAGCCCTGGTAGACAGACACACTGAGCACAGTCCTTGGGGGAAAACCCATTCTCTGCCCCCAATCAAGTGTTGACAAGAATCACAGATACATCTCTGGTCCAGGACAGAAGCCTTTCCTACCATCCTTGTCAAGCAGTTGAGCAGATCTAAAGTGGGACCCAAAGCAGTACTGTTGTCTCAGCAGGGGCATGGGCAGACCTGTGCCCCATCCTCCTACCTGTGAGCTTCTGCCCTTCCCAGGTCCCTTTTCAGGTGCCCAGGGTACCTGGCGAATGGCTTTCCCAGCCGTATTGCTGATCCACCCTCAGTGAGTGAAGGCAAGCTTCAGGGTTCCCTATCATTACCTCATTACAATGAGCTTGAACAACAGCCTGGAGGAGAGTCAAGGAGGGGGGTGGAGAATTGGAACATGATCAGACAAGATCCAAGGCGGTCCAATTTTAATGATTCTAGGAAGATGCTGGGGCTGGTTACAGGAGCAAAGAGTCTCTTGCAGCTTAACATCGCAAGGAGGAGACACTTCCTTTCCGCTACCCTCCTCCCCCTGCTTTTCCTCTGAATCTGGAATGCATCTCTACCCCCAAAGCCAATGATGTAAAGGCTAAGTCCTCAGTTTGGGTCCTGGAGGGGCTGGCATGGCCTTGAAAAGGGCTGTGGGACTCCATTTCCTCCTTTACTTCGTGTGTTCCCTGCAATGTGAGTGTTTGCGACTAGCTAGGAGCTCCTACCATGGTGTGCAGCCTTACCACAGGCCAGCCAAAACAAGCCAACCAATCGCGGACCAGAACTGAGGGGCCAGGCATCAAATAAACCTTGACTCTTCATTCTCTCTGCTATTTCACTTCCGATTAGAAGGCTTCCTCACACAGAACCTGGGTTCCGGCTACTTTAACGCCATCCACTCCCAGCAGAGTACAGATCTACAGCGAGTCAGTTAGATTGAGCACTGAAGGGGCAATGGATGGATGTTTCCACCAACTAACGCCTGTCAGACCTTACCTTTCCAATGTCTCATTTCCTCAGCCCCTTGTGGATGACAGGCTTGCTGTTCTTGGGTAAACTGGGTTGGGGGGAAAGCAGGGATCAGGTAAGAAATCTGTACTTCCTCCCGCACTGCCCTCTCCACACGCACACCCCTTGTTGTTCTTCTCCCTGCTCTCACCTCCATTAAGCCTCGCTTGACCAACGCTGCCCACAGTCATGATTATATCCACGGATCGCCTATAAACACTGGAACAGAATGTTGCCTCAGAACAGAACCAGGACAAAGGGGATGGAACGAGGGGCCTGAGTCACGTTGGACTTGAGCTCAGACAGCTCTCTTCCCCACCACGTGCGGGTGGAAACAAGGACCCAGAAGCTTCCAGTGCCGCCTGCAGAGGCGTAGATGGGGGGACACCAGCAGCTGCTGTATAGAACACCCCATCTTTCACTCGGAAGGACTCTTCTTTGCAGGAATTGCAGCACTCTAAACAAAGCCACGGAGGGGGGGTGGGGGTCAAACCAAGAAGCCCCGCCCCAACTCCAGGGAGCTTGTGACCTCAGCTGGGCCAATCAGCTTTCTTCCCTGGGATTTTAAAAATAGGCGAAGCATTAATTCCTTCTGTGGGCTCCCAGCAACCAACCACTAGAACTCCAGCTTTAGGGAAAGACCACCACTCTCTGAGTGCTGGGATTGAAGGTATGAGCCACTAACTCTACTAACTCTAGCAGATCTACCCCCCCCCCCCCCGCCCCACCTTTAAAAAAAAAAATCTGGACATTTGTTCTAGAAAAGCAATTATGACTCTCCTCCTTTTTTTTTTCTTTTTCCACTTATGTATTCCAAAACAGGTTCCCGTGAGCAACTTGTTTCCTGCATTTACTAGGATTAAGAAGGAAGGAATTACAGGGGCTGGAGAGCGGGCTTAGTGAGTAAGAGTGCTGGCTGCTCTTCTGGGTTCAATTCCGAGCACCCACATGGCAGCTCACAACTGTCTATAACTCCAGTTCCAGGGGATTTGGCACCTTCACACAGACACATGCAGGCAAAACACCAGCACACATAAAAAAAAATTTTAAAGGAGGAAATTATAACTTCAGCCAGTTCGTCCACCAGAATGTGCAGCTATGATCAGAATGCATTGCCCGTGTGTATGAAATTCTCAAAGAACAGACAGATACAGTTAAATTGAACAAATAACAAAGAATATCAGAATGCAACAGAGTGAGTCTGTTGATAGAATAAGGATGATTTTAAATCTATCTAAAATAATTAGAATGACTCACAGATTGAATGAAAATATATACAGATCATATCTGTCAAAGGCCTGGCATCCAGACTATTTAAAGACTCTTATATCAGGCCTGGTGCAACAGCTGGCCTGTAATCAGGCTACTGGGGAGGCTGAAGCAGAAGGAACACAAATTCAAGGACAGCCTGGACACTAATATTGAGTTCCTGTAGTGAGGAGGCAAGCAGGCCTGCTTTTTGTTCTACCCGGCTCCCACACGGCTAGCTTTACACCCGAAATAACAACACACAAATTGTATTCATTTAAACACTGCCTGGCCCATTAGCTCTAGCCTCTTACTGGCTAACTCTCACATCATTTTATTTATTTATTTATTAAAATTTTTCACCTCCTCCCCGCCTCCCTTTTCCCACCCCTTCCCCACCTCCCCCTCCCTCTCTAGTCCTTGATTAACCCATTTCTATTAATGTGTGTAGCACCACAAGGTGGTGGCTTACCAGGAAGATTCTAACCTACGTCCATCTTGGTCTGGAGGCAAGATGGCGTCTGCCTGCCTCTTCTTTCTTTCTCCCACAATTCTGTTCTGTCTTCCCCGCCTACTATGTTCTGACCTATCAGGCCAAGCAGTTTTCTTTATTAATTAACCAATGAAAGCAACAGATAGATAGAAGACGCTCCTACATCAAGCTCCTACTTCAAAATTAAAAGGAGAGAGAAAGAATGTACTCAATGCTTCTATCCACAGCAACACCACACACACACACACACACACAACTTTTGCAACGGAACCACATCAAAACAAAACCCACACATTTTAAAATGGACAAAAGTCTCAAATAAACATTTCCCCAAATAATATATACAAATTATCAACAAGCAAATAAAATACTGGCCATTAGCTTTTAGGGAGAGGTAAATCAAAACCACAAGGAACTGCACATTCCTCAGAGGATGACTGTAGCTAAAAGCTAATAAATAACAGCTGTCAGGTGTGGGAAAATTTAAATCTTCCTCTACTTCCGAGATAGCATAAAATGTTTCAGCCACTCTGGGAAATAATTTGACATTTCTTTTAAAAAAAAAATTATACACAGACTTACCATCAGACCCAGCAACTCTAGCCTGAGGTATACTCAAAAAAAAAAAAAGAAAGAAAGAAAAAAGAAAAAGGAAAAAACTCTCAACAGGTACTTGCACACAAACAACACACAGTTCAAAATAGCCAAAAAGTCCCAAAAGTTTTCAGATGGGTAAATAAAAACAAACAAACAAACAAATCAATCAATCAATTTTAAAAAAGGGTCTGCCATTAAATAGGACATCACTAGCATAAAAGGGAATGAATTGTGCATGGGTCCATGCTGGACTGAGGAAAACCTCGGAAACACCTGCTAAGTGAAAGAAGCCAGGCAGACAAGCTCACACGTGGTATAATGGACCTCTGGGGAGATATTCAGAATGGGAAACCCATGGAGGCAGAGGCTGTGGTGGCTGGAAGGACCCACAGAGAGAAAGTACTGGAAGGAGCTGTTTTCATCACAGTGCTGAAATACTTCTGAGCTAGAAGTTGGTGGTAACGGCACAACCTCAGGGAACACCTAATGTTTGTTTTAAAACAGCTTGTTTAGTGTTATGTGAATTTCACCTCAATAAAAATACTTGATAAAGCAGTCCAATTTAGAATATACTGACAGCATTTGCTGTGACCAGATGCAATCCAGAGTGTCTTCCTATGACAATATTGCTTCAGTTTCTTTCCCTCCGTTCTCCCCTTTACCCGCACACGCTCACAACTGTGCTCTGTGGGCAGATGCATGGTTTGCCGAGTGGTCATGCACTCTGAGATACACAATTCATTCTGCTTTCTTCCCGTCAGTCAGTTTGATGTAAAGGAGATGGCGCTCTTAGATCACCTGGGATCATTTATCAAGCCTTTCTCTCCAAGCGTTAAAAGATAGTTCTGAGGTCTTGTCTTTTCCCTCATAGCAACACTGAAAGTCTTTGTGTGTGTGAGGGGCGGTAGGGTTTCAAGACAGGGTTTCTTTGTGTAACCCTGTCTGGAACTCATTCTGTAGACCAGGGTGGCCTTGAACTCAGAAATCTACCTGCGTCTGCCTTCCTCCCAAGTGCTGGGATTAGAGGTATGTGCCACTACCATTCAACAACACTAAAGTACATGCTTCTCGGGCTGGAGAGATGGCTCAGTGGTTAAGAGCATTGCCTGTTCTTCCAAAGGTCCTGAGTTCACTTCCCAGCAACCACATGCGCGCGTGTGTATGTATGTGTGTGTGTGTCTTTGTTTTATGTTTGTCTATATCTCCCTTTTTAAGTAATAAATGTCTAGCTTTATGTATAGCCTTATGTCCATTTACTCTGCCGTTCACCATATCCAGCCACCTGACTCTGCCGCTCGCCCAGGGACCCTGTACTGCTCCGGCGGCAGCTTCTGCCTGGCTTGCAGGCTGCCTGGGCCATTATATCATATTCTTTTTAAAAGAACAAAATTGGTGCCGCGGACTCGAGAGATTCACCCACCAAAGGCCAGAGTTCCACGGGACCCTGACCACCAACTTCCGGGACTGAATCGAAACCGAGGTCTCAACACCGACCCACCTGCTACAACCAACACCGTCTTCACTTGGTGAGTCGTTCCTCATTCTGCTACAGAAGGTTGCTTTCCTTTGCTGGAATAGTGTTTGGACGACCCCGGGGGTTGGTCCGCCTGCGTTAGCACTGCATTCCCGTGCTGTGCATTCGACATTCGTCTGGGGACCGGGTCCTCAGTTTCTCTATCTTTTTTCATTTTCACTTCTTTTCTTTACTTTTTCTCTCCTCTCGTTGTACTGCCGCTCCAGGAGCGGCCTGGCCTCTGGTTTATCCAGCTAGGCCCATAGCTCCCCACCTGTGAATCAAGGACGCTTGTTCACGTGGTCTTGGGCACGTTCGTTGCGCGGGTTTTCACGATTCAGACTCTGGATAACAATCGTCCATGGCAGACAGTCGCGGGCTTTTCCATCCCAGCCGTGACCTGGTGCAGTTTTTTTTTTTTCGGTTCTAGACTTTTGCTCCCCTCTGCGGCTTATGGTTGGCTCAACAACAAACTGTAACTTTTCCCTTGCAACATGTGGCCGCCACCATGTTCATTGGAGTCAGGTGACTTTATCGCTAGATTCACTGAGAGCCAGATCATGCGACCAGGCCCTCCCACTGTTATGTATGTCCCGCTTTCCCCTCCCCCTCCTCAGTGTTCACTGAAATCTCTCCTTAGCTGTAATTACAGGTGTTTTGCATAGTGACGTGCTTTCTGATAGGGCCCATCAGGAACATACACTTTGCCTAATTCCTGTTCTCTGTGTATAATGATTGTTCGTTTCATCTCGTTTCAGACTACAAAATCATAAACTGGTCTGGACTTTTAAGCTGTTTTCTACCATTGTCAGTTCTGCCACTACAAACAGGTTTTTTTTTTCTTTCTGCCTGTCTTTTTACAAATATGGATCTCACCTATTACTCAAACCCAATCTTCCAGACAGATTCTATACTACAATATACCTAATAATCAGCCCTCAACTGCTCAGAGATCTGGGGAATGCGATATTTAAATGTTTAATTATTTAAAAAACTTTTCATAACCAAAAGAGACAGGTTGGCTCCTAGTAAGCACTCTGTTTCCTCCAAGAAGACAAAAGACAGACGGTCACGTCACTGACCAGCATCCATCTGCAGTTTGCTTCGACTGCCAAGCGCTGACCATTGGGCAAAAACTGCCTATCACCTAAACTGGAGACCTCCAAACGTGGACAGGACCACTGGAATCGACAGTCTAGCTGCGCAGGTAAGGTAGACCTGTCTTCCTAAAAATTTCTTGGTCCACAGAGTCTTCAAAAGCCTGGCAGCTCTACATTAAACAACAAAGGTCAAATGCAACCGTCAGCGACCAGGGAGGACCAAAGAGTAGCTCTGGGTGCCAACCAGGTAAGTTCTCTGTCATTTTTTAATCAGTAACTCAAGTAAAATCTTATCCTTCTCAAAGATCTCTGACAGTCTGATAGCTGAGAGGTTTTGCCAGGTTGTCTCACCAAATAAAAATACTTTTCATTATAATTTCTGTTTTTACAAACCCAAGGAGTTCTTAATACAATGTATATGTCTAAAACTTCTGTTTTTCTTATGAGTTCCAGGGAGCCAAATTTAAAAAACCACCGTAAACAGGTCAGATACAAACCTCTCAATTCCCTGGTCCTAAAATTTTTTCTCAATTTAACTTTGTCCTCTGTTCTGCCAACACCCTAACCAGGTCCAAGGGACACCAGACATTTCCATGCCACAGACACCTGTCCTGTCGGGAACAGAGACCAGCTATGCGAAGACGTGACCAGCACCCAGCTTCTCTCGGATCTTTCTCACCCCCACACCCCCCCAAAGACGACGCCCACAAATCAGCTGGACGCAGTCTTGAGAATTCGCCGCCCCAATTCCTTCAACCTGTAATGTCTAACCTTCTACTTTTTATTATAAAAAGGATCCAGGAATGTTATTCTTTGCTATCACTTTAAGAACTAACCACGCCCACCTCAGCCACTTCGGCCCTCCCTCGCCGCTATCTTCTCTCTCTCTCTCTCTCTTTCTCGCGCGCGCACATGCGCGCGCGTATGTGTATGTGTGTGTGTGTGTCTTTGTTTTATGTTTGTCTATATCTCCCTTTTTAAGTAATAAATGTCTAGCTTTATGTATAGCCTTATGTCCATTTACTCTGCCGTTCACCGTATCCAGCCGCCTGACTCTGCCGCTCGCCCAGGGACCCTGTACTGCTCCGGCGGCAGCTTCTGCCTGGCTTGCAGGCTGCCCGGGCCATCATAACATATTCATTTTAAAAGAACAAAAGCCACAGCCCTACTCTTACAAGTGCAGGCATGTGAGACTCCTTGTTTCTCTGTAATAGCTAACTTACTACTAGTTCAGTTCAGTGTCTATGGAGTACCCACACAAACACTGCGTGTGCTACAGGCTGCAATGGGAACATAAGTGGAAGCCATAATTTGTAAACAAGCTTTGCAGAACAGACAAATCCCATCAGGCCACGTTATGCAACATAAACTGCCTAAACTTGCATAATTTTAATAACAACTCATTCAAACCCATCCACTCTAGTCTAAAACCTCCTTGAATTGGGGGTGTAGCTCAGTTGGTAGGGTGAACAAAAGTGCTTGTCTGGCTTGCATGATGCTCTGAGTTTGATTTACGGAGCCCCATAAACCAGGTAGGGCAGCACGCACTTAGAAGGAACAGAAATTCAAGGTTATGGGGGAGTTACACAGGGACGTTCCAGGCCGGTCACTTATCAGTTTTACAAACTCTGTCAGTCTTTGCCCTCAAACTACCCTCTGACTGTCTCTCACACTCCAGACCCCACGAGCGCCCTTTCCTAGCTTCCTTTTTAGAGACCCTACTAGATCCTGACAAGGTGAGAGTTCTCCTTAATAAGGACTTCCACCAAGACACTTGCGTAAGCGTCAGGCTTCCCTGGTCTCCTTTCTGTGGGACACATGGAAAAGAGTTATTTCCTCCATGAATTATTATTTGCCCCACTTGTTATTATTTTGTACTCTGTTATGCCTGGTGGTATGCCTCGAATCTAAATGGGTTATTTTTGTGAGTATTTCCCTCTTGAGGCATATCAATCAAGCTGCTATCATCGGCTAGTTGAGTACAGGCATCGCTCTTGCAAGCAGTAAGGTCTGAACAAATACCTCACAAACTCATATTCCTGAGCTCTCTCTCTCTGGATCCCGCAACAAGAAGAGCTGTCATTTCTAAGATGCCTCAATGGTGTCTGTGTCTCAGTGAAGATATTGTCTCCTTCATCCTGTCCAGGGTTGGAAAGTGTCTTTGCCCTCATGTTAGTATTTTTAATGTGTCTGTGTCTGAGCGACTATCCGGCACATGTGTATGAACAAGTGCCCATGGAGGCCAGAGGTGGGCATCAGATCTTCTAAGACTGGAGCTCCAGGCAGTTGTGAGTCAACTGATGTGGGTACTTGGAACCCACCTCACATCTTTGGGAAGCGTAGCCAGAGCTCTTACACTGAGCCGCCTCTCCAACCTCCCTGCCCCCACTTGCTGCTCCTCCACTTTCATTGTCTGCTTCTACCCAAACATGGAAACTCCTGAATCTCCACTCTTTATCTCACCTGCATTTCTCCTTCCCTGATTTTGTTTCACTTCTGCTAACTTCTAGGAAGACTTCTTGGTTTGCTCTTCCAACGCATTTATGAAATCATCAGCGATGTGATATTTAAAACAACACATGTTGCGGCAGTTCCCATTTGTTTAATGAATCTGTCCTCAGAGTCCCTGAGTCAAAGTCAGCGTGCCCTGATGACTTATTACACCCGTGATGTTTATAACACTCCCCACCCCTGCTACTGATGCCCCCCCATTCATGTGCTGAATTCCTAACTCTCAAGAGGATGACATCAAAACATAGGTTCTCTGACAGGTGATTGTGGTCAGCCTCTTCCTCATGAGCGGAATTAATGTCCTTGTAAAAAGAGATCTTTATAAGGAACTTTGTTTCTTCTACCACATGAGGGGACAGCCATAGGTGACACCTGTGAACCAGGAAGTCAGCCCTCATCAGATTCTAAGTACCTGATGCCTGGATCTTGGATTTCTGGTCTCTAGAGCAGTGAGAAACCTATTTCAGTTGCTCATAAGCCCCCATCTATGGTATTTTGCTATAACAGTCAATCAAATTAACACAAAAACTCATTCCATGTATATGGTAATAGGGCCTTTGAATAGGAATTAAATTTATATGAAGTGATAAGGTTGGCCTCCACATGGAATTACTGTCCCTGCAGAAAGAGAGACTATGTTGTCTGGGTTTCTGTCCTGCCTGGTTTCTGTCCTCCCACCAGGTCCCACAGTCATTTAGCCCTAAAGAAATCACACAGAGATTTATATTAATGATAAACTGATTGGCCCATTAGCTCAGGCTTCTTATTAACTCTTATAACATATTAACCCATTATTCTTATCTATGGCTCAGTACCTTTTTCAGTGGGGCAATCACATCTTCCTTCTTCTGAGATTGGGACAAGACTGGGGAGGAACAGGCTTCCTCCTTCCCAGAATTCTCCTGTTCTTATTGGCCCGCCTCTACTTCCTGTCTGGTTGTCCCACCTATACTTCCTGCCTGGCTACTGGCCAATCAGCATTTATTTAAAACATAATTGACAGAATATAGACAATTGTCCCACACCAAGACTACATGGCTGTCTCATGCAAGGACATAAAGAGAAGGTAACCACTTGCAAGCCAGAACTAGAAGGTCTTTCCCAGAAGCCAGAGATAGGCCAATGTCTTGATCTTGAACTTGGTGCAGAACTACAGAAATAAACATCTGTGGTTTAAGCCATTCAGTTTGTAATTCCCTGCTATAACATGGGAGTTAAAGACACCTTACTTCCAGTTAAGTTTCTCATGAGAGGTGGTATTAAACAGTAGAGAATTGAGTAAAATACACTGAAAAGTCGTATCTATGATTCAGTATGCAGTTAACTGCTGTTCATATTGTGGATGCTTATCTCCTGATTTTTCTGAGTCTTGTAGCTTTGCCAAACCTGAATAAGTTTGTGAGAAAGTGCCATAGGTTTATCTTAATGACAATCATTTTCACTCTTAAGAAGAGGGGAAAAAATAGTTAAGATATCTTACACGGAATAAACTCCAAAGGGGTTATCAGTTCTAAAATGTCCACAATTCAGGGCCGAGAAATTCTTTTGTGTGTTTGACCACTTGCAGTGTGCGCCACTCACTTGGAAAATCTGATAACAATAAAGAACTAGAGGTCCATTTTCTACTGAGAGAATAAAGATCTCTGGGGGTGAGGCAGGAGCTCCCCAGGTGATTCTTCTGCACAGCAAAGGTTAAGAGCGCTTTCCTGGGGGTCTTTAGTGGAAAACTTCGGTCCAACTTGTCCTCATCATGCATGCGCTGACCCAGCTTTGTCCAGCTGTGAGGTTGAAGCATTCCCGGCAGGAAATCAGAACTTGTGGTACTTGTTCTTCAGGGTAACCATCCCTGCAGCTTCACTGGCTGTTCCTTGCAATGATATGATGTCGGACTGCCGCCGTTGGCAGCAGCTGGGTTTACTGATATTTCTTGCGGCTTGAAATTTCAATGGGAAATCACATGTGACTTTCAAATAAACGCCGAGCAACCTTGCTCACTGCCCTTCCCATCAGCCTTTCATTGTCAAGGCTTCCGAACAGATAAATACACCAGGTTACTTTTGGGCTTCTGTATTGCACACATTCTGATGAGCTCAGGGACTAATTATTTACCCCAGCAGGCTGAAGGACAAAAACCACTGCCACCGTGGGGTCCCCAGCTACACAGCAACAGAGGAGCTGAGCATCTGCTTTGTACTCGAGCTCACTTAGTTCTCACAATGGCAGAGGCCTGGTGACGTCTTGCTGGAGGACGGGGAGGAAACCCTGAGGGACTGAAGTCCTGGGTGAATGTGTGCTGTCACTATGGGCGCAGTCATCTCAAGGACCCAGGGAAAAAAGAGCAAAGCCTTTGCCCTAAGGTGAGACTCGGGGGATGGTGAAGTCTTCCAAGGGCAGATGTTCATGATATGGGTAGAAAATGTCCATAGCTTTCTCCCTCTCGTTATATTTATGACCTGAAGACTGTCTATAGAGCCAACTGCTGAGATTGAACCTGTCCCCTTGGTGCAGCTATGTGCTGTGAGCCTGCCTCCTTGTTTATCTGTATGTAATAGCCCCTCCTCCTTGTTTATCTGTATGTAATAGCCCCGCCTCCTTGTTTATCTCTATGCAATAACCCCACCTCCTTGTCTATTTTTATGTAATAACCCTGCCTCCTTGTTTATCCGTATGTAATAACAGATAAACGCTGACTCCTTGTCCAGCTGTATACAGTAGTTCCTCCCTTCTGCTCAATTGTATATAATAAACAACACTGAGCTTCCAGGATTCTGCAGCTTCTCCATCAGAGGGTCCAGTTCACACCCAGCTCTTCTGTATGTATTGTTTTTCTTCATTCTCTCACTGCCCCAGTCAGGTCAAGTCCCCCAATACCCCGGATCCCCTCGAGGATGTGGCATCCCATATTCTTCTCCAGAGGAGTTAAATAATTCACCTAAGTTCACCCACGAAGTAAAATAGTCCGGATGACACCCACCCCATCCCAGGGTGATCTGCTAAGATAAGGAAATAAGGGGACTTGGCAAAAATCTACAAGAGTCATAAAGAGCTGTAAAATAATCATCTAATCGTGAACAGCAGTTTATGAAGAATGAAGCATAGATAAGATTTGTCAGTGTGGTTTACTTGCTTTTTAATTTAATACCACCTCTCTCTGTGGCTTCCACTATAGCGTCATCTTCAGACACGATTATTTTGGGGAGTCTTTCATTGATAGACTATAAGTGTGGATAAGTGAGTCCACAAGAGCCCAAAATAAAGGGAAGTATCAAATATTTATTGGGGAAACACTCACGAACAACAAGGTAGAGAGCCAGTGCGGCCCTCTGCTCTGCGGCTCTAGCTGCAAACAGAACTCCTGACCACCACCGGAGAGAGCAAAGCGAGAAAGCCCCTTCCTTTCTCTTAAAAGCTCACATCAGCAGGCAGAAGACCATGCCCCTCTAGTCCAGTACCCCAAAAAACTATTGGTTGAATGAATTCCCACAGCAGTAAACTCTCCAGGACACCTCATATATGTTCACTTATTGATATGTCTGTTCTATACATTGGAAACCCATTCGCTCTGCAAACGGTCAGGGATACCAAAGTCAGATGAAGCTAGTGAAACACAGATCTCCCAAATTCTCAGCCTGGAGTAAGGATCACTGAGATGTGGTGTAGGAGGTCCTTCTGTTCATGTGTTGTTTTCATTGGTTAATGAATAAAGAAACTGCCTCGGCCTTTTGATAGGGCAGAACTTAGGTAGGCAGAAATAACAGAACTGGATGCTGGGAGGAAGAAAGCAGAGTCAGAGAGCTGCCATGAAGCCTCCAGAGTCAGACATGCTGAATCTTTCCCGGTAAGCCACTGCCACATGGCGATATACAGATTAATAGAAATGGGTTAAATCAAGATGTGAGAGTTAGCCAATAAGAGGCTAGAGCAAATGGGCCAAGCAGTGTTTTAATTAATATAATTTCTGTGTGGTTATTTCAGGGCTAAGCTAGCCAGGAGGCCAGGAGGAACAAGTGGGCCCTCACCCTGCAACAGAGATGTGACCCAAGAATTTGCATTTTTAACAGATATCCAGGAAATACTAACTCTGCCAGTGATGGCTGTTGTTTTTACTATGCTTGTTGGTCACACCAGAATCTACTGATATTTCACCTATCCCTCTGCCTCAAGGCCCCTCAGTCAGCCCCCAGCTTCTCAGACCATTGCCTGGTGGGATTTCCGATCCCACAGCACTGGCTACGGCCAAGGCCACCAAATGGTGGTTTTAACTAAGTCTCTATCATTCTATTTACCAATAAAAGACTCAGAGGTCAGATGTTGTGATGAAAACCTGCTAGATCAGAGAAGCCGAGAAGTAAAGAGCTGACCTTCCCTTTTGGCTGGAGACCCAACCAGAGAAGCATCTCTCCACTCACTCATCCCAATCAAAAATGACTATGCATCTCTCAGTCCCTTCCTTCTCCTTCTGGGGCATCTATCCATAGTCCTGGCTCCTCTGTCCTCTCTGTGGCTAATTCTTGTCAACTAGTTGCTGACTGATTCAAGGCTAATTTAATGAACATGGTTTCAGAGTTTCATAGTCCAATCAACTATCCTGCAACAGATCTCCTTTGAGGCACTACTGTAACCATTGCCTAAAAGTAAAGAATTCATAATATTAGAAGACAATGAGATATAATGAGGAGATGACTCAATTGGTTCAATGCTTGCTGAGAACTTGAGTTTGGTCCCCAGCACCCATGTAAGAAAGCTGCACACAAGCCTATCATCCGAGTGAGCTCTGGGAAGGTGGAGGCAGGGTCTTTGGGATTTGCTGGCCAGTCAAATTTAGCTGAATCAGTGAGCTCAAGGTTCAAGAAGAGTCTGTGTCTCAAAAACTGAGGTGGAGAGGAAGACAGGAAGATACCTGACTCAACTCCTGACTGCGTATGCACATATACATATAAACATGCTCTCTCTCTCTCAACGAAATCAGCTCCTAATTCTAACAAATGTATTTTCTGCACTGCAGGGAATTGTCTCAGGCAGATTAGAAGGAAGATTGTTAGAGGACCCGTTGCAGTAACCTGAGGCACAAACCCACAGGAGTCGTCCAGGCCTCCCACACTGCTGAGAAAAGAGAAGAGGAGGCGGCTGCAGCCAGCAGGGCTCTGGTTCCCACCCATCCTCCCCCACGGTGCTAGGGCACTGGCTTTTCTCTTTCACCTTACTGCTCCTGTCATCTCTCCTTGGCCTTCATTTTCCTCCCTCTCTGAGAACAGCGAGTCACGTTTAAGTGACGCAATCCTGCAGCCCGCTGTTCCTTTCATGGAAATTCTAGCTTCCGTAAGTACACATGCTACTCGACAGCCACAACGCAAAATGTTCCCAATGAATAATGCTTTGATTTGAACTTGAATGTGTTGTTCCTTTGAAGTCCTGGCTCTGCGTGAGTGATGTGCTGTGCAGTGTAGCTACAGCCAGCAGTGCCTGGAGGGATACCCCACCCCCTCTTTGTATGGTCCAGCTTTCCCAGATCCTCTTCAGCATCTTTGTCATTTGGCGGAAAAGGAAGAAGGTCTCTAGACAGTCAAGAAGGCAAATCCCAGAGCTTTGAAGGAAGTGTTTGCAAAGATTTAAACCTCCAGGATGGTCTGAAAGAGATTCCACTTTAAACAAGAACCTAGGGAAGGGCTGGTGCTTGACTCTGCTTCAGCCGAAGATAGGAAGTTTCTTCTGATAGTCTGAGATAAAGGAGGGTGGAAAGGGCTTATCAGTAAAGACAAAAGGTCTTCCGTCAGATTAACTGCAGGACTTCCTACAGCAGAGCAGACCAGCAAAAGCCAAGCACAAAAAGCCATCCTGTCCAGTGTGGTGGCTCCCTGTACTCCTGCCCTCCCTGGAGGCAGGAGGATTTTGGTGAATTTGAAGTCAACCTGAGCTGTGTAACAAGCTCCTCACTAGGCTGTGAAACCCTGCCTCAAGAGCGAGAAAATGGTCATTTGTATCAGGCAAGAAAGTTGCAGCAAAATGTGCTTTTCTTTTCTGAGGACAACAACTCAGTTTAAGGACCAGATTCCAGAGGACTGATTAGTACCGTCAACAAACGCCTCACCCAAACAGTCGTTTCTCTCCTACAACCCACCCTCACTCATCTAGATCAACAGTACTCTTAGACACAGACCGAGGGTCTCGTCAGTTACTAGGAAGGTCAGACAAATTGAACAAGGTAGCAGACACTAAAAGCAGAATCCACCCTGTTGTCCCAACCCCCTTCTCTTAACAGAAAATGGCTCCTTGCTGCCCCTAGCTGTCCCAGCTCAGAAAAGCCTATGATGAACAGGAAGAGAGAGCACTGGGTGGGCACCAGCAGAGATATAGATGGACAAGCATCCCCAAAGGTTCTCAACCCTATTCCCAATAGCTTACTTCAAAAGAGAAGAGCAATAAGAAAGCCCTAGCAATGCACCATGTTGTTCTTTGGGGCAGTAACGTGTCTAGCAATGTATACATACCTGCAGGGCAAACAACTGACTGGCCTTGGACTCAGTGGTCTGTTTCCCCATTTACACAATGTGCCACGTGGCGAGTCTCCTCCAAAGACAACCTCCTGAAATCTGTTAAGGATGCCGCACATCTCAGGAAAGAGTTTAGGAGACCCACACTCCTGACAAGACTATTCATAAGGTGAAAGTTTGAAACTCAAAATGCATTTTCCCAATGGAGTCATGCCACGTGGTAAGATGTCAAGACACCAAGTCAACAGATTCCAAATGTGCCATGATTGTTTACCAGGTTACATTTTAGGTGAGAGAAAAAAAAACTCATAACCAATGTCAGGCAGCCACTTAAAAAACATCATAAAATAAATTCACTCAGATAAACTGGATTAATCAGATCTGGGGAGCCCACAGGTTATCAGAGACTGAAAATCAGTTTTAATGTGGCTATTCCCTGCGTTGGTGCGAGCCTAGCATGAGGAAACACTCAGCAAATGTTTGCAGTCCAGACCTGAGGAAGTGCGGCTCCATGACACATGCTCCGGGTCAGAGGGACTCACTTTGCCCGCCCTTTCTCTTTTCAGAGCCAACTGGGAGCAAAGCCCAGCCTCAGCTTCTTCAATGATAGAATCACGCTGCAGGGTATTTGATCATGCTGCGAAACTCCAATAAGTGAGTTCCAGGACAGCCAGGCAATTACACAGAGAAACTCTGTCTCAGATAGATAGATAGATAGATAGATAGATAGATAGATAGATAGATAGATAGATAGATAGATAGATAAAAATTTAAAAATTAACCTTGGATCAGGAGTCAGAGCCGGTCACTAGTTGACAAGAACTAGCCATAGAGAGTACAGAGGACCTAGCAATGTGGATAGAGACACAGGAAGTAGCAGGAAGGGACTTAGAGATCCTTGGAATTTTTCGTTTAGGAAAGAGTGGAGAGGCTCACTCTCATACTGGGTCTCCTGCCAAAGAGAAAGGTCAGCTGGTTACTTCTCGGCTTCTCTGATCTATCAGGTTTTCACCCCAACATCTGACTCCTCTGAGTCTTTATTGGTAAATAGAATAACTTAGATAAAAATCAACACTTGGTGTCTGTACCCAAGTCAGTGCCTTTGGGGCAGAAATCCTGCCAGACTGCAGTCTGGGCGGTGGGGTGCTGACTGCCAGTCATAGGGGCGGACAGTAGTCAAAATATCAAGCAAGAAAGGAGCTTCAGGTACAATCGCTAAGTCAACTGAAAAACAACAGAATGGTAGCCTCAGTGTTATCACAGGGAGGACCTGTGGAGATTGGATGGCTTTTGTATTTTATGGAAAGATCAGCTCTACAGTAAGAACTCTAAATGCGGTGATGATGGCACTTTACCCAAACCTGTCCCGTGAGTGGCTGCCAGGTCATGCACCTGACCTCATTCAGCAGGCAAAGGCAGGTAGAGATAGGAAGTACAAGAAGAAACTACTGCAATTTCTATTTCTTTTTTGCACAAAAATATTAGAGAAAAAAATAACTATATATATCGTGGATTTATAATCATACGAATGGCAAGAGTGTCTGCTTATTTTTTTAAAAAATAAAAGAGCTTCCACATCAAAATGTTTGAAGAGCATTGAGTTATTCTTTAAGAGGGAGGTAAATTTTCCATAGAACACTAGAACTCATAAAACAAAAGAAAATAAAGTCAAAAAGGCTGCTGAGCAATGGGTGTTCCTGAGTTTAAGATACGGGTTTGTGCTAGCACCTGGGGCAAGAAGGAAGGAGTAAGGAATGGGATGCAGGTACAGGGCAAGCTCCTATTCCTGCAGGATGAAGAGCTCAGGAACGGGTGCACTCCGTGTTTGTGACGCATGCGTGTGCCAGACTCAACCCCAAAGCTAACCTCTCTACATACCAGGGACTTTGGATAGTGACTAGAATTGGTTCTTAGAAATGACACATTTCATGGTGTACAAGTTTGAACTATCTCTCCAACCCTCAAAGTTATCCTGAAAACATTTTCTCTGTTAGCCTTGCAAGAGACAACATGATGGGGGAGGGCGGTGGCGGGGGGGGGGGGGGGGGGGCCGGGGGGGCGGGGATGGAATGCTGGGCCGGACTTCCAGCAGCTGCCACTCTGTCTAACTTCTGTGATCAGCCTTGTCTCTGCGTAAATTGCCTCAGACCTCAAAATTCTGTTTTCTCACCTGGAAAAAGAAAGGAAGGAAGGAAGGAAGGAAGGAAGGAAGGAAGGAAGGAAGGAAGGAAGGGTGAGAGTGTGGTGTGTGTGTGTGTGTGTGTGTGTGTGTGTGTGTGTGAGAGAGAGAGAGAGAGAGAAGAGAGAGAGAGAGAGAGAGAGAGAGAGAGAGAGAGAGAGAGAGAGAGAACTAAAGCAGAATTCTAAGGCTTTAGTTTCTCATCCAGCCCTGTGAGGGCTGATGTGGGGATATTCTTCAATGATTTGCTCGTACACCTAGAGTCTGATGCAAAGGAAGTGTAGTAAGCCTGTCTGACTGTATCATCAGTCAATGCTTGACTAAGCACCTCCCATTCTTTCTTTTTTTTTAAATTGTATTTATTGAGCTATATATTTTTCTCTGCTCCCCTCCCCGCCTCCCCTTCCTCTTCTCTCCCACGATCCCCACACTCCTAATTTACTCAGGAGATCTTGTCTTTTTCTACATCTCATGTAGATTTGACCCATGTCTTAGGGTTCTCTTTGTTGTCTAGGTTCTCTGGAATTGTGAATTGTAGGCTGCTTTTTCTTTGCTTTATGTCTAAAAGCCACTTATGAGTGAGTACATATTATATTTGTCTTTCTGGGTCTGGGTTACTTCACTCAATATGATGTTTTCTAGATCCATTCATTTGCCTGCAAATTTCAAGATGTCATTATTTTTTTCTGCTGTGTAGTACTCCATTGTGTAAATGTACCACATTTTCTTTATTCATTCTTAAGTCGAGGGACATTTAGGTTGTTTCAGGTTCTGGCTATGACAAATAATACTTCTATGAACATAGTTGAGCACATGTCCTTGTGGTATGTATGATTGAGCATCCTTTGGATATACACCCAAAACTGGCATTGCTAGGCGAAGAGGACAACCTTCCCTGAATAGAGGAAGATTGGTCTTCAGTCAAGGGTATACAAGTAGCTGCACTCTGTTGATAGAAACTCCAAACAAGCTCTCAAAGCCTCCCATTCTTTTTTGATTATTCTTTTCTGTTTGTTTGTTTGTTTGTTTGTTTGATACAGGTTTCTCTGTGTAACAGCCCTGGCTGTCCTTGAACTCACTCTGTAGACCAAGCTGGCCTTAAACTCATAGAGATCACCCTGCCTCTGCCTCCCAAGTGCTGGAATTAAAGGCGTACACCACCACTGCCTGACTAATTATTTCATTTTTTCTTTGGTGGTTATTTTGAGATTGCATTTCACTATCTAGCCCAAAACAGAGGCTAACCTGGAACTCACTCTGTAATGCATGTTAACCCCAAATTCAAAATTCTCTTGCTGCGGACTCTGTGGTGCTAGTTTTCAGGTGTAGACCCCACAGCTGGCTCCACATCTGCTTCGGTGTCTTGATTTCGCCATTACTTAATTATTTGGAAGCTCATATACTGAAGGGAACTCAAGGCATTCACTCTTCAAAAGCTCCTTAATACAGATGAGTTTTGTAAGGGAGAGAGTAAGCGCGTGAAATCTCATTGATGTTTGAGCGTAGGAAGCTGGAGTCATGGGAATCAAATGCTTTCCTAATCCACAAGAATCAAAATAGGTATCACGGCCCCACCCTTATCCCTTACTGTAAAGATATATCCCAAACTTTCAATAAATGCTGGAACCCCAGATTGTACCAAATTCTGCGTGTCTATCTCTGTTATCTATCATCTATCCAACTGTCATCTATCAATCTTAAGTATATTCTCTATATAGGTCTTATTCTATACCTACATACCTATTATAAAGATTAATTTCTAAGTCAGGCATAGTAATTTCACAAAAATAACCAAAACTAAAGCAGAGTAATTGTTGTACACAGTACAGGCTAACAAGTTAAACATATGCAGTCTCTTTGAAAATATCTTATGGCACCTTCTGTACCCTTTTCCCTTAAGGGGAGCACCTCATGGCTTCTCTTTAGCATATCCAAGTTGCCAGCAACCCTACTCTTGTACCTGGGTAACAACAGGAGAACAGAATAGAGATTACTTCGGTCACTGAGATGGGTCAGTGGGAAGGTGACAACAGTGGGTCGATGCACTTGTCACCAAATCTGATGACCTGACCTTGATTCCCAGTATCTACAAAGTAGAAGATAAGAACCCACACACACTGCCCTTGACCACCACGTGTGAGCCACGGCATGTGTGTGTCCTCACACAAATAAATGCTTTTTCCATTTTTATTATTTTATTTATCTGTATATTTATTATTATATTTCATTACATTTTTTTTCAGGTAGAGATTACCCAAACACACCGTGTTTCTCTAACAGTGGATCTGATGATCAAGACAACTGCCGACTACCAGGTGAGCAGCACGCACAGCAGGGATAATGCTGGACAGAGAGGCGCTTGCAGGACTACACCAAACTACTCAGAACACTGTCCAATTTTCAACCTATGTTTAGTTCTGGGGTTTTCCGTTGAATATTTCCAGACACAGCTAAACTTAAGGAACTGAAGGCACAGAAAGGAAAAAAACAAAACAACCTATGGACAAGGAAGGCTACTGTACTGTCCCAAATGATTAAAATAAAGCAAATTCAATATTCAATACATCAATATACTGAAGATAAGTACCTTCCATTTTTAATTGCCTCTTTCTTTGTCCCCAGATTCTATGTGATCATCTAAAAGGCATCTAGCATTTAAAGATAAATGAAAAAAATCGGAGACAAACAAGCAGTATTCATTGAGTTGCCAGATTCATTAAAGACATTCCTTTAAAGAAGAAGTTGGAAGGATTCAAGAGCCTGGAGGCAGCAATTGCTGGGAGTACAGCCGGTATAAACTGGATTTGCACGCATTCATTTTCTATCATAGGATTCTGTCTTCCATAGCCTACCCACTATTCTCAGGTTGGGAGCCCCTGGCTTATCAGATTTATTTCCCAAAGGGCACACTTGTGGAAAATAAACAGTCAACCTGAAGTTATGTACACTTCCCAGGTTCAAGGACAAGCCAAGCTTGAACATTGTGGCAAGGAACTAAAAGTGTAAAGACTGACCTAACAGATGTTGGGGGGGGGGAGGGGGAGAGAGAGAGAGAGAGAGAGAGAGAGAGAGAGAGAGAGAGAGAGAGCGCCTAGACAGCTAAAAATAATTCCAACTGAAATTTAAAAATCACTGATACGATTTCACATCATATCCCAAGGTCATAGATATGGCGCTGGTTAAGATAAATGTGTTGCAAAACAAAACCAATGGTCGTGGAGTGGATCTTAGAAAGGGACAGTGTGGGGACCAGGGTAGGCATGGGGAGTAGAGAGAACCAGGGCAGGAGAATAACCAGAAAGCATTATGTGCATGTAGGAATTGTCAGAGAACTCACTAGATAAAAACTGTAAGGTCACTCATGCAGAGGGATGCCACAGTGCCATGGTCACTAGAGATGACCAAGTGTGAGGGGAGCAGTAAGTAGCTAAAGAAAAGACCCTGAAGTGCAAGTCTGGGTTCCGATAGCACAGCACTGTGGCTATTGGTTAAAGCAAGCTATGATCATTCCAAACTACTGCCGTATTTAAAAAAAAACAAAAACAAAAAAAACCTCCTGGCACATAAAAATGATTGAGTTCCAAGAGTTTCACTCTGGCTAGCTTGTCATACATTGCACTCCCGTCATAAGTTATGAGAACACACTTCATAAAGATGTACCAGAGCTATAGTTCAATAGAAGAATGGGGGAAATAGAAATTTAAAAGTAGCACATCAAAAATAAGTGGGAATAGAAAACAAATGTTATTCTCATCTTCAACAGAAAAAAAAGTCTGAAACCAATGGCAACATCTTGTCATCCGGCTGCACTTTACAAGAAGAAAATGGATAAGTGCCAAAAATATTAAAAACTGTTTACAGAGATATTATTAGGAAGTTTCAGTTATGAAAAGAATACTGGAAAAATATTTGTGTAGAGTTTCACTCTGTTAATGAGTACAGCAAACAGGAATTATCTGCATACTACTGTCTTGTCTACAAAGGGAAGGAACTGGGCCCCAGGACAGCTCCTGGTCCTGGATCCAACTGTAGAACATTGGCTCTGGTGCTATCATTAGCAAGAAACCCAGATTTTTATAGAAATTATTTAACCGCTATAGGTTTCCTTCTAAATCATAAAATGACTGTTGAGACCATGTGACATTGTGCTGAACTCACAGATTACAGTAGCCAGAGATCTCAGCCACTGTCCCATTGGCTCCAAAGCAGCCATCGGCAGTTCCCACGATGGCAGCCACACAACTCACCACAAAACCGGTGTCTCCATCTTCACAGCAGTGCAATACCAGTGCTACAAAGGGTCCGCAAGCAGAGCAACGGGCCAGCCATACCTCTCCCCCACCCCCAGGGCCATTATCTTATCCTGGAATCCAGCAGCAGCCAGCATCAGTGAACGATGTTGGGTAGAGGCCCTGGAATACCGGGCATGAGTTAAGGAAGATTGTTTAACACTAGTGTTACACACTCTGTGTGGCTAGAGCTGTGGACTTGGCTCAAACAGAGCACACCTGGTATATAAGAGTATCCGTGGATCAGTTAGTATGTGTCCTGGTAGAGACAAGAAGGGTATTATCTTTGTAGATAGTAAGCAGTGAGTCTGAGTTTGTATTGAGTTTAGCTCTCCATCTCTGGATCAGTGACGTTTTGTTTTGTTTTTGTTTTCTGACCTATCTTCCACCAATTTCCATCAACTATGTTTATTCTGATGTTAAATAATTTCAATTTGCATCCTTTTTTTTTTGAGTTCTGGGATTTATTTTTCTCTCTTCTCCAGTCTGTTAGGTCAGTCATTACTCTTTTAGTATCTTGCCAAAACCTTCATACATGTCTTGTTCCTGGGAATTGTTGTTGCTTTAGTCTGGACCTGATAAATCCCATATTGGAAGTGTCAGCAGGTCTGTTTCTCTTGTCTGTTGTTTCTGTTGACAGTGGTTTATGTTCACTCTTTGTATGCTATAGAGTATCTGAAAAGACTGGAGAAATAATTTGATATATATTGTCTTTCCCCTAAGATTATTGACATAAATAAAATTATTTTATCTATACCAGTAGGACATGTGCATGCATGCGTGTATGCACGTGTGTGTGCATGTGTATGTATGTGTGTATATATGTAGGTATGTGTATGGGTGTGCATATGTGTGTGTATTTTGTAGATGTGTGTGTGTGTGTTGTAGATAGATGTGTGTGCGTGTGTGTGTGCGTATATGGGGGAGTGCTCCCCCAGGACCTGTCTGTCTGTCACTCCCCAGCACTGGGAATATGGGGGAGTGCTCCCCCAGGACCTGTCTGTCTGTCACTCCCCAGCACTGGGAATATGTAGTCATGGTGCCACACCTTGTATTTTACACAGCGCTGGGATCCAAACTCAGGTCCTCATGCTTACACACCAAGCACTTTACCCACCAATCCATCTTCCCTCAGCCAAGTGTCGTTAAAACAATCACAAGTTAGTGATTTCTTTTGTCCCTCACCCTGCTGCCTTTATCTCTGGCCATGCTGGGAATTGAACCTAGAGACCTGTGCACACCAGGCAAGTAAGCACTCTACCACTGAGCTCCAGTTCCAGCCCTGAGCTTAATTTTCTTATATTATCACACAGTTCTTTTTAATAAAAGTAACTCAGAGAGATGCCTTTATTAAGCCGCGTGGCTTATAAGTTGATGGGATTCCCGCTGCATGATGTCACCCTTTCTAACTCCTGAGGTTCATCACGTGTCTCCTGCCATTCTCATTCAACTCTTCTTTGAGCTGTTATAAACTTCCCCCAGCCAACGACGACTCCTCATCTAAAAGGGTTCAGACGAAGTATTTGGGAGTGTTCATGTGAAAACGATGGTTGTTTTCATGATTGTGTCCTTCTTTGTAGGAGCCAAATCTAAAAAAGAAATAACCAACATGGGGAAAGTGTGCAGAAAGCAGGGGCGTTCTTACGGAGAATTTCAACCATAAGTACAGTACTTTTATCTTGTTATCACAGCATGAGTATTGATAAGATCAATCCATAAAACAGCAAGTAATGAATCAGATGAAAGGGAAATCACAAAGGATTTGTGGGAAAGGCGGATTGACATCTTAACTTCAACCCACTCTCCCCGATAACAGAATATTTCCAAAGCACAAACGTTCAGGGACCATCAGTTAGTGGGTAATGCTGCTGGGAAAACACGGGAGTTTTCTCTCTCGTCCTGGGCTTGAATACCATCTGCCTGATAGGCACCTGAGGTTTTATCCTCATGCATTTGTGCCTATACAAAATCTGCTTTGGCTCAGAGCTTCTAAATTGCCCACAAGTGTTGCAGGTTCCCTTTGCTTCCCCAAAGGATCACTAACCCCACAGCCTTAGTCAAAGGGACGTAATACTCAGGGCACTGAGAGCAAAGGCCACGACAGTGAAGCCATAGACTGTCTTCACTATCTTGGCAGCCATGCTAACCAGTCAGTCTCTGTGCTGCAGATGGCAGGAGTCTGTTCACCACCTTAAGGTGAGAGTGAAGATGGTAAAATTTTGCAGAATCTTTGATTCTGTGGTTCTTCACCTACAACTAAATCCCCAGAAAGTAAGAAAAAATGTGTCCAAGGACATAAGAAAGAGCTTTTGGAAGACTTTTGGCAATAATGAGAGAATCAATGTGCAAAATCAACTAAACTGATGAACTAAAATTCAGCAATCCATACAGTGAATAGTATGCAATCATGAAAATGTTTCAGGGAGAATATTGTGGCAGAAAGTCCACAACATATGACTTGGATGAGTAACAGCAGATTCACAAAGAGGAAACACACATTCATACATGTAAGTATAGATAGATTATTATATATTTTCCTACATTTATTAAGAATTAATGATCTACATTATTGCATGGTATATAAATATATACAAATATGAGGTCAGCAAGATGGCAGAGTGAGGCTTTCCAATGCTCATTCCCTCATAGAAACATCAGTTTAAACAACTATCCGCATGCAAAAATACCTTCGCAAAGGTTAAAGAACTCAGGTGAGTGATAAAAGTACTAGAAAGAGCGAGGTGGTGATGGCGCACGCCTTTAATCCCAGCATTCAGGAGGCAGAGGCAGGCGGATCTCTGTGAGTTTGAGGCCAGCTCGGTCTACAAAGTGAGTTCCAGGACAGGCTCTAAAGCTACAGTGAAACACTGTCTCAGAAAACCAATAAATAAATAAATAAATAAGAAAGAAAGAAAAGAAAAAAAGAAATGGGGAGGGGAGGGGAAAGTGATGGGAAGAGAGAAGTATTGGAAGGGAGGGGGAAGGGTAGATATGGTCTTAGCAGAGTTATAAGATGTTTTGTGTAAGCCTCATGTAACTACAAAGAAAAATCTTCAGTAAATAAATCTAGTAAAAAAGGAAGACATCAGAAGAAGAATTCAGTAAAAGAACCACAAAGCAACCAAAAAAAAACCCAAAACCAAAAACAAAACCTGTTGTTTAATGGCAACTGTGAGTTCTTATCTATCAATTACTTTAGGTGTAAATGGATCACATTTTCTGTCCATGAGACAGTTTGCAAACAAGTGAGGTTGTTTTTTGTTTTGTTTTGTTCTTTTAGATCCAACTATACGCTGCCTGTGCGACTCAATTTAGCTTTAATAGCATATGTGGGCTGTAAGGGAAGGGCTGCAAAGATGCTCCATTCAAATGACAACTAAGAGTGAAAAGAGTGGCTATACTTAGAGAAGATACAATAGACTTCAAATTAAAAGCTGTCACAAGAGTCAAAGAAGGTCACTATGTAACGATAAGGGACTCAGTTCATCAATGGAAGGTAACAATTGTATAGGAGTATATGTGTCCTCAGGGTGTCTGAGCATAAAAAGGGATACTTTAAAAGAAGGCATTAGCAGAAGAGGAATTCATTAGCTATTTTCAGCAACAGATGCTGGACAAAACAGATTCAACACTGTACTAAAGCAAAATGAACTCAACAGATATATATATATATATATATATATATATATATATATATATATATATATAAAATATTCCAGTAAGACAACAGATTAAACGTTATTTTCAAACTCATACATGGAACATTCTCCAGAACCGGCCCTTAGTCCGGGCATACACACACAAAAAATTATCTTAGTAAGCTTAAGAACACTTGAACCATAGCAACCATCCTTTCTAAACACAATAGTATGAAACTGAAAGACAATATCCAGAGGTAAAATTTCTCCACAAGTGTGGAGAAATTAAAACAACCTACTCACAAATGGCCAATGATTCAAAGAAGGAATAAAAAAGAAAAATATTAAAATATTAATGTGAGTTAAAATGGAAATACAACATACCAAAGCATGCATATATAGTAAGAGCGGTTTTAAGAGAGAAGTCTGCAGCAATAACTATATGGATTGTGGAGGAAAGACTTAAAGGGAGAATTTTATGCCTTAGTAATAAGCTAGAAAAAGAACAAACTATGCCATGAGTTAATGTAGGAAATCATAAAGATCAGGACAAAATAATGAGAAGATAGAAAAGCAAAAGATCAAAGAGACTGAAAGTCAGCCTCTAGAAAAGAATGAAACACTGATCAACCTTTAGCTACACTTTCTAACAATAAAGAGAAACCTCAAAGAAAACTATGAGTGAAAGTTATCACAGAAATGCAAAAGATCGCCAGAGTCTACCATGAGCAATTATCTGCCCACAAACTAGATAACCTAGAAATGGATTTATCCACAGAAATATGCAACCTACCAAGATGATATTCTAAAGAACTGTCAAGTATAAACAGCTTAGTAATGAATATGAAGACTAGGTCAGTTATCCACACCGTCCCCCCACCCAAAAAACTCATCTCAAGACCTGGTTCTGCTGATATCTTCTATGCAACACTTAAGGTTAATGCCAGCCCTTCTCAGACTCTTCCAAAATATCGCAAATGAGAGAACTGTTCAGATAAGTACATTTTGTAGTCAGAAAATTCAATAGAAAAAAAAAAACAGGAGCTAAATAGACATTTCTGAAAAACAAAACAAGCAAACAAAAAAGGCATTTAAACAGCTGACAGTTATATGGGGAAACGCTGCAGATCACTAACCAAGGAAACAGGTGACTCACAAGGAAAGAGATGGCCCTGCAAGATGACTGACTAACGCTGCCTCTCCCATGACCCGGTTAAGCGGGAAGAGTCAGCAAAGAATACAGTAAGGCTCGGGCTCAATTGGTAGGGGGCCTGCCTAGCATGCCAGAAGCCTTGGGTGCAGTACCCTTACTGCTCACACTCAGTGTGGAACTGTAATTGTGGTGGTGAAGAGGTGGACGCAGAACAATCAGGAGTTCAAGGTTATCAGTCACCCTTGACTGAGGAGCAGCAGGTAGCAACTGAATTTCAAAGCGTCATAATAGCAGAAGGAAACTCCCTGCTGGGCGAATCTCCAACGGGCAAGTCCCCGAGACCACAGACCCCGAAATGTCCTTTGTTTCTGCTGTGCCTTTCCACGTTTGCTGCTTGCATCTGTCTCTCGTATCTGACGTGGTGTGAATGGGTGTGGGAAGATCCCCACCGCCTGTATGTAGTGGGCTTACCTCATGGAGACATCCCATTCTACAGGGCATTTTACCTGTGGATTATTATGAAGATGATTTCTTCCTAAGTTGTACTGTCTAACTGATGATAACAATGTTAGTTTAAATAGAGTTTTGAAGATTAAAATTATAAACAAGGACGTGTCACCCAGCTACAACACATGAATATTGAGGAGCCGTATAGACCGTGGCTTAGGTTAAAGACTAAGAAAAACAACTGAGTAGCAGTAGCGCAGCTAGCTTAAATTCTCTTAACCTTATTGGGAGATGTATTCACAGGTTTCAGAGTGCGACACAGCTGAAACAAGGCTTTGAAAATAACTTAAAGGTCAACTAGGACAGCTTTGAGGTGACAAACCCAAGACGACAATCTAAAGTTTTAAAAAGGCACTTAGCTGTGTGGGGAGAACTCTTTAAGGGAACAAGAACAAAGCAGGCCAAATATCATTGGCTGAATACATTGCTTGTCCACACAGTTAATCTATAACAAATTGCTTGGGTATGAACGTCCATGGGTTCCTGGGATGACTTGTTTTTCACCTGTAATGTGTAAAATGTTTAATCACGTAAGGGATATAAAAAAACATGCTGTTCTTTCCTGTTTGCTTTGTAGTCGTTGTAATCATTCACTTGAAAAACAGCATGTAACCACATTGTAATATTTATATTGCCTGGAAGATTTGGCTGAGGTATGTAAGCTGTAAGGGAAAGAATAGAGAGAGAATTAGAGAGAAGAAAACATCAGGAATGAGAGAGTTAGATAGAGTTAGGAAAACAACAAGAAAGAGAAAAGGAACAGAGAATACAAACGAAGAATAAAGAAAAGGTTGGAGCAAACCATGAAGAGAGTGTGTGAGTGTTTTTGCCCTTAACCCCCTCAGAAAGAAAAGCCTAGTATCTGACAACGCCATGAATTCATTCTGAGCCCTGTGCTGTTGGACGCTGGTCCCCAAGACAGCAAGAGTTCACAGCCATCCTTAACTCCAGCTCTGGGAGCCCTGTACTCATATGACCTCCAAAGGCAACAGCACATACATGGTTCACATACATACATGTAGGAAAACACTTGCACATAAAATAAAATTAAGAAATCTTTTCAAAAAACTTTAATGATTTTGTATTTTAGTTCCTTTCATTCGTTCATTTGATTTTGTTTGCACATTTCTCATTATTGGGCAATCTTTAAACTTTTTCTTTTTGTGTCCATTTATTCTTTGTTTTTCTTCCCCTCCCACTCTCTAATTTATAACTTTTTCTTTTCTTTTCCCCCCAGAAGCTGTTTAGTACTTGGACAGGAACAAACATGTAAACCAGTGAAATAGAATATAGGATGTAGAAATCAACCCACACCACTACAGCCATGTCATCTTCAACAAGGTTTAAAAAAAAAAAAACAAACCATGGGGGAAACCAATCTGTTCAACAAGTGGTCCGGAAAAAGTGAATTTCCATGTGTGCAAGAAGGAAACTGAAAACTGGAGCCTCACTTTGCCCTAGGATCGATTCAGAATCAACTGGAGGTCTGCATCAAAGTTGAAAACTTTGAAACTGTTAGAGGAGAACACGGGTAAACACGTCAAGATACAGGCGCTTTCTGACAAGGGCTCGACTGTCAGAAAACAACCAGAGTGGAGGTGCATAAAACTCAGAGATTGTGCCCAAAGTGAAACCATCACCAGAGTACAAAAAAATCTGAAAAAAAAATCAGAACTTGAAAAAAAATTATTTTCCCACTACACATCAGTCAGGTAATTAATATTCAGAGCACCCGAAGAACTGCAAAATTTAAACATAGAAAATCATCCAATCAATAAATGGGCTAATCAAATAAATAGACAGTCCTCAAGAGAAGGACAATAAACACAGAAGGTCAATAAATATTTGAAAAAGTATTCAATACCCTTAATCACATGGGAAATGAAAATTAAAACTAGAGATTCCATCTTATCCCAATCAGAATGTCTGTTACCATGGAAACAAACGCTGGTGAGGATGTGGGGAAAGAAGGGTACTTCTGTTCTCTTGGAGGGAGTGCAAATGTGTATAGTCGCTATGGAAAAAGTTAGGGTGCAGCTTTTCCAAAATGCTAAAGCTGGAACTACCCTATGACCCATCCATACCATTCCTGGTTGTCTACCCAAAAGGCTATAAATGGACACTCCACAGAGACCCCCCGCACGGCCACGTGCCTTTCCTCTCTATTCACAATTGCTAGGAAATGGAGCCTACCTCGATGTCCCTCAACCTAGGAGTGGCTAAAGAAAGAAAAAAGGTGGTATACACACAGTGGAATTTCATTCAGTCACAGGGGAAAACTGACATCACCTGCAGAGAAGTAGATGGAACTGGAAATCATTACGTTAAACAAAATAAACCAGGCTCAGGAAGACAGATGCCACATGCTTAATGTGTGGACTAGAGATTGAATTGTGCATTCACGTGTGTGCATGCGTGCATGTGTGCATGCGTGTGTGTGATTAAAGTTATAAAGGGGAGCACGAGAGGAGAGGTGAGATGTTGAGGAGGGTGAGGAGATGAGGAAGAGATGGTAATGAATGCGTATGACAGACTATCCCACTGTCTGGGGGAAGGAGAGTTAAAAGGTGGCAGGATGAGTTAAAAGGGGGAAATGATAAACAGGAACTAAGTGTAATGACATATATGTTTGAAAATGCCATAATGGAATCCATCATTTCATATGCTAACTTCAAAGTTGAATTTAAAGGGTTCTCTGGGGATACCTAGTCAGCAAAATGCTTGCTGGGTTAGCGTGGAGACCTGAGTTTGATTCCTAGGACCCGCATTTAAAAAGTCAGGTGTGGTGGCATGCTCTTGACAACCAGGTGCTGCAGAGACAGGGACAGGCAGATGGCAGGGCAGGCCGGCCAGTCAGTTTAGCCTAATCGGTGAACTACAGACTACTGAGGAACTATTTCAAAGACTAAGAACAGCTCCTGGGGAATTAGGAATGATACACACCAGACTGACCTGTGTCCACACACACTGGAATATTATTCCGCTTTTGAAAATAAGGAACTAGGGAGGGCAATGGTGGTGCATGCCTTAAATCCCAGCACTCGGGAGGCAGACCTTTTTAAAAGTCATACTTGCAGAAGCAGCATGAGCAGTAACATTGGCGGCCTGGGGCTGACTGCGAGAAGACACAGGTCAAAGGGCGTGATTTCAGTTCTGCTACTTGAAGGCATCATGACTAGAGTTAATAATGACGCAGCAAATATATTTAAGACAACTGAAAGAATATAGCACGATTTTGTAATGAAGGCGAGCCTCCCCCAACACCTTCATTATTTTTGTAACTGAGAAAGAAAATAGACCTCACTCAGCCACGGCTGTCTTGGCTCAATCTGCAGTTGTGGTTTGCCAAAAATAGTTTATTGGTCTTTTGCCACACTCCTGGTATATGAAGAATAAAAAACCAAGAAAATCTTTTCTGCCTAAAATTTTTATTTAAGAAGTCATCTCATTCATCTAACTGCCCATTAGAATAACCCAGGAAGAGGGAAAAAAAAATGAACCCCTGCACTAACTATTTTTATGTCAACTTGATAGGGACTAGAATTGTTGAAGAGATGGGAGCCTTATTTGAGAAAATGCCTCCATAAGATCGGGCTGCAAGCATGTAGGAAATTTTCTTAATTAATGGCTCACATGAAAGAGCCCAGTTCATTGTGGTGGGAGCCATTCCTGACTTGTTGGCCCTGGGTGCTATAAGAAGCAGGCTGAACAAGTCATGGGGAGCAAGTCAGTAAGCAGCACTCCGCCGTGTTCTGCATCAGCTCCTCCCTCCAGGCTCCTGCCATGCTTGAGTTCCTGTCCCCACCTCCTTTGGTGATGAACTGTGGTGTGGAAGCACACACCAAATAAAGCCTCTCCTCCCCAAACTGCTGTTGGTCGTGTGTTTCATCACAGCACTAGAAACCCTAAGACACGCGTTCTGAAACTGACACGTGTTCAGTGGGAATTACACTATTTTAAAAAAAGATTTATTTATTTAATATGTCCATAGTGTTCTGCCTGCGTGTACACCTGCACCCCAGAAGAGGGCACCAGATCTCATTACAGATGGCTGTGCGCCACCATGTGGTTGCTGGGAATTGAACAGGACCTCTGGAAGAGCAGCCAGTGTTCTTAACCTCTGAGCCATCTCTCCATGCTGGGAATTATGCTTTGGAGTTGAAACTAGTGCGGGGCTAACAATATGCAGCTGGGTATTTTCCACAGCCGCTCCACAGAACAGAGAGGCTGGCTCCACCATCTCTTTCCCCTTATGTCCCCAACAGGAGAGAAACACAGTAACAAAGCCAAGCTGGCTTTTCCCTCTCCTTGCCTTAATCACTACACTCTGGGGCAGTCCTCTCAGGAAGTACAAGGAAGTAAACAAATCAAACAAAGTGTAGTGTAGTCCCTGGCAAAGTCTGAGAAATTGCCGAAGCTGTGAGTTAGTGAGTTAGAAATCTACAGTGATACAATGTCAAGGGCATTCTCGGTGGGCTCATCGGCATGGAAGTACGGTCTCACCATCCACCGCGGCACTGATTAGAGCCCACGCTTCAGATCATAGGCTTGGCTACAAACAGATCTCTTAGATAACCACTATGAAAAACTAAACAAAATGAAATTCAATAGCTCTTTCATGGGAGAATGCCTGCGAGGTAAGGGAATTACCCACACTGCACAGTCCCAGTGCGAACTGCCCATTAGAATAACCCAGGAAGAGGTCTTTATGACCCCAACCCAAGCATCATCCCAGGGAGTCCTAACGAGTTGCTCTGGGGCAAGACTCAACAGTGCAGTTTTCAAAGGCTCTCAGGCTGAAGGGAAGGTGCAGCCGGCTAGACACACTGTAACCCTGCGGTGCTAATGGGCATCCTTCCTCCTCCACGGCTCTGCCACCCACTAGTCATTTAAGCCTAATGCAGTGCATTCCTAAGCCTGAGCTTCCTCCTCAATAAAATGCTGGTAACAGCAGTTAACAACCAAACGAGTTAAATTGAGGTAACTCTTTAGGAGTCTGGAACAGAGCAGGAATATGGGAACATTCAAATGTTCACTGTCACAGTCATGCTACTGGTGATGATGGTGGTGGTGGCGGTGGTGATAATGGTGATGCTGATGATGGTAGTGGTGGGTGGTGATGCTGGCAATGATCACGGTAGTGGTAATAGTGGTAATAAGGACAAGAATGGGACATTTTCCCTGAGGCTAGAGCTACAACACACCTCTTCATCCCAGAAGGCAAAGATTATAATCTTATCATGAGCCCCTTACTTGAAACGATCCTCTAGAATCTACCACAATTTTGAGCTTATGTGAGTTGATATCTGGACTCCGGAGGGGCATGTGGTAGCTTGTATCTGCTTAGTCTCCAGCAAGAAAGGTGCTCACCCACTCACCTGGGGTTGAAATGAATGCTCTTGGGAAGTCCTCTGTTGTCTATGACCACTCTCTGGTTGTCTCTGTAATTGGCAGGATCATCCGGGATCCTGAACTTGGCCATCTGAATCTCAGAGTCACTCAGTTCTGCATGAGAGATTCTTGCGTAACCCAACCTGGAGCAGAAATGGAAACAGTTTGTAAAAAGTCTCATTATACAAATACTCTGATGAAGCTGGGAAATAGTGTCGTGTGCTTTTAGTTCCAGCACTTGGCGGGCAGAGGCAGGTGGAGCTGAGTTCAAGGCCAGTCTGGTCTACAGAGAGAGTTCTAGGACAGCCAGGGCTACATAGAGAAACCCTGTCTTGAAAAACAAAACAGAAAAGAACAAAAAACACACCAGTTCTTGGCAGGGCAGTGGTGGTGCATACCTTTAATCCCAGTACCCAGGAGACAGAAGCAAGAGGATCTCTGTGAGTTCTAGGCCAGCCTGGTCTACAGATAAAGTTCCAGCTGCATTGAGAAACCTTATTTTGAAAAACAAACTAATACAAATATCCCAACAACAACAAAACAAACAAACAACCCCTCTGATGTGTAGAGCAAAGGCCCAGCCAAAATTAGTGAACTCTACGTCTAGCACCTTCTATATCTAGTTTCTCACTTCTACCTGTATCATGATTAGGATTAACTTGATGTATTACCCTAAAATTTAACATAAATATTGTTTTCCTAACACAGTAAATGAATAAGGAATATGTATGGTTTTAATTAACTCCACTTAGCAATCTCGCTTTAGTTTGTACTCAGATGAATGTTCTGTCTACGCAGAGTGCTGCCCATATAATTATGCTTTGAGTTAATAACAGGATTTTTTTCAGAATGACAGGTATGCATGCTTAAATTTTCTTACCTTTCAAAATACAAACACCGCTGCAGATTTCTAGGAACATTCACTAGCCTAAAATCAAGGATTTTATATGTCTAAAAAAAAATTTCACATCCTGTTTGGCTTAGCGCTTTCAGTTCTCTGGAGAAGTCAATACAATTTATAGGGATTATCCAAACAGTTCATAGTGAAGTTCTCTCTCAGACAGGAGGACGGAGAAACGACAGCACTAGAGAGTTTGTTTTCCTTCAGTTAGAGTTTGTATGCCTCTTCCAAAAAGAGTATCTGCATCATTTTCACTCGCTTGCGGGTTTGATGAAGTAAATTTACACAGAAGCATTTTAGGTTTGGGAGTGGCAAGCAAGAGGTAAAAGGAAGGACGCCCTTGCTCTCACTGACCCTTTGATCTAGTTGGAGGACAAATTAAACAAGCGTGTATGTATAAAATCTATCGGGTGGCGGCAGATAAGTCCCACGGGAAGGTACAGAGAAGTACGGAGAGTAAGGAGGGTCGATTGGTAGTGATAGCCGCCTCACAGAGCCTGCGCCGGAAGTACCTCTTTGACTAACATTGGAACAAGACCTTAAAGGGCAAGGATGACCGACGACGGGAGAGTGAGGGTGTTGTAGGGGAAGGAATAAGAAAGGCAAAGGCTCAGAGGCAGAACTGTGTGTGGTATTTGGGGAATCTGCAGCACCAGGACTGAAGAGAGGATGTGAAAGGCGATGAACCGGGGAGAGTGGGGAAGCGGATGACAAAAATCCTTCCTTGCACACACCTATGAGGACTATGATTCCTACCCAAGAGATGAGAGAAAGGGGAATCCATTAGACGGGTTGAGACAGAGATCTGTGGTGGCTGCTGTGTGGAGTACGCGCCATGGGAAGGCTGAAGCGAAGAGACTAGCGGAAAGTTAAAGAAAGGGGGCTCCGGCCAGAGTGGGCTGAGGGGAAGGCTTAAAGCTAATATCGTCCATACTTACAAAACAGAAACAAAGAGCCAGGTGGGTGGGGACAGCCTGCCTTTCCACGACAGACAGGGACAAGAGTTGCAGCCCTGTCAGGTGGGGGATCTAAGCTGTCACAGCGGTTAAGGCTTCGGGCTAAACTCAGAACTGTAGCTCCTGGTAATCCTGAAACACTGTCTCTGATAAATTGGAGCTATTTATTCTCCAAATCTCTCAGATTAAAGTCCTAGCCTGTTTCATAGATGTGACCTTCAAAGACATTCCTGAAGCCCTTGAAGAAATGGATGTGACTTTATGAATAACTCCCTGTGGCATGGAGGCTCCCATTGCTGTGCGATTATTTATGCCTACGCCGTGCAGAGCCGTGAACTGGGTGATGGCGAGACAATGCTTTCGACTGAGTGCCAGGGAAAGGCTGTGTGAGCCCTGGGCAAGAAGGCAGTCCTGTGCCACCCAAAGGGAGAACCAAAGGGAGAACCTTACCAGATACCAAGCTGCCGCCTTGGTTGTGCAGGTTCTAGACTTTTGGGAAAATGAGTGGCTTTTATTTCAACCACCCACTCACTCTGTGGTTTGCTTATGGTTTGCTGGGGCAACCAGAGTAGATCAGTGCATAAACTGTAACACATGCACGCATGTGCGCGCGCGCACACACACACACACACACACACACACACTGTTATACCTATTCAGTCCACATCAGAGCTAGTTTTTCTAGAATTCTGATATCCCTATGACAAATGCTTGAATGAAGAACGAAGCAGCAACCATGCTGTCAAATCTCAGATAAGAAATGTTTTATGACACAGCGAGTTCTTCTCCACAGCTCTTAGGAAACAGAAACAGTCGTCAGGCCAGCCCTCCAGCAGCTCTCTGGGCCATGGCTGGAGCGTCTTTGAATCAGCACTGTAACCAGAATGACCCTTATAGTTCCTGAATGGCTTCCTGAACTTCCTGCAGTAAGTACGTGAACCACCCAGGTGAGTTGTCCAAGGGCCAATAACGTCACCATTATGCTTATATCCAAAGTCCTTAAGAAGGTCCATGGAACCATACAAGACCTGCTCCCCTCCTCACCATGACAAGAGTCACCCACTACCTCATCCACTTCCGACCCCCACACATAGGGTGGCTTCCCTAGTCACTTCCCTCCCCAGGTTAGGACCGCTGCACTCTCTGGTTCCTCTATTGGAAGGGGCGCCTCCCAATGGCACCATTCTCACTGTGCATTAATTATATACTGTGCATTTAAGTTTACAATGCCCTTATGATATCACTAAGTTTGATTAACTATTTCTGCCTTCTTTTTGTTTGTTTTGTTTTTATTTTTGTTTTTCAAGACAGGGTTTCTCTGTGTTACAGCCCAGGCCATTCTGGAACTCGCTTTGACGACGAGGCAGGTTGGCCTTGAACTCACAGATCTGCCGGCCTCTGCCTCCCAAGTGCTGGGACTAAAGGCATGTGCCACCATTGCCAGTTTATTTCTGCCTTCTTAAACTATTACATGTCTAAACTGTTAAATATTGTAACCAATAAAATCAAAATTTATAAAGAACAGCAAAAATTAGTTGCTTCCATCACACTTTGCACCCTAGAATTCATAGATTTAAAAAAAAATGCCCTTGCTCACCTGATCAGGCCACGATACATGATGTATTCACACCATCTGTCTTGATCTGAGCTGTCAATATCCTGTTCGAGAGCAGAGAGGAGAATGCTTAAAACAGAAAGCAATGCTCTATTCTGAATAGCCCAAAAAGATGAAAAGAAAAGGAAAGAAGGAAGGAAGGAGGAAGGGAGGAAGGGAGGGAGGAAAGGGCGGTGGGAGGGAGGGAAGAAGGGAGGGAGAAAGGAAGGAGGAAAAAAGGGGAAAGGGAAGGAGGGAGGAAGGGGGAAGAAGGAGAAAGGAGGGAGGGAGGATGGAAAGTGAGTTAGAGTGCAGATCACTTTCTCATCGTCCTCCTATGATCCTTCCTGCCCGAACTACTCATTCCCTCTAGAGTTGGTTTTTGAATAGTTACTGTGCGCTCTACTCTGCACCAGATGCCGGAAACACAGCGACTCCACAGAATGATGGTAGGTACGCGGTCGCACTGTGGTCTCACCCCCGGGCAGCTTTTGCCACCCCAGCAGAACCGGGAGCCTCTACACCAGTGCCCAGTCCTCCTAGCCAGGCTGTGCACACCGGCTGCAGCCCAGGGCCACAGTGGCTCGTTTGTCCTCTCCCTCATCTCCCTGTGCAGAGGGGCTCTCGTCTGCGGATCTTCCGCTGTCTGGTCCTCAGCACGAAGCCTGGGGCTGGGCCCGTGCTTGGTCTGTGTTTACTAAATCGAATCATGGAAAGAAACATATTCAGGAGCAATTGAGAGTCTTTTGATGTTGAAGGCTTGAAATCAGGTTCATTTTTCATCAGAGAAGGAGATGGGACTTTTTTCTATATTGTATTGGGGGAAAAAATCTATAAATATGGAGATTTGTGGCTGAAAGAAAAAACCTCAGCTTCCTTCTTTTCAAAAGCCTATAAATAAAAAAATTTTTGATTTTTTATCACATCTAAATTTAACTTAAGATACATTTTATATTACTAAAAAATGTGCCACAATTTATGATTTTAATTTGCTAATGATGGGCACCTGGATATTAATCTTAATTATTGTTTATATTATATACATCATTTGTACACAAAAGAAAGTGTAAATAAATATTAGGAATTGGGCTTAAAATTTTTAATAACTATAAGAAGCAAATAAATACAAGAAGTAGTGTTCTGTTTGCCTTGGGAAACAAATTAATAATTTAGCCATTTAGCTGTAGACACCAGAACTAACCAGCTATGTATCTGTTTAGCTTATTTTACTTCATTAGGTTTTATATGATGCTATAAAATTTTAAGACTAGAGAATTTAACTACTTATTTCTTAAAGAGAAAAATCTGTTAATCCAAGCATATATGATTTTAATTCCTCTATACATCAACTAACTTCCTTAGAGAAAGCAATATCAACGTCCATTACCAAGCAAAACAGCTTTTACCCTCATGTGGAAGGCCAATGGAAGAGCTAAGGTTTGGGTCCACATCTCACACAGAAAACTGAAAAGCCTGTGATTCCAACCCATAGGGTTTCCTTTGATTCCTCTGAGTTCTCTGGGCTCTTTCCTGAGGGAAATACGATTAATAAAAACTTAGGGTCAGAAATTGGGGTTCAACCTGAAGATCCAAAAAGCAAAGCAGCCAGTCATTGGCTCTTACCTCAGCCTCAGTCTGAAATGGCGATCCTGTCTCCAGGAATCTCAGAATGAGACTGTGTGTTGAGAGCTGTTTCCTCCCGTTTTATAATCTTCTCTGGGGCTGGGATTAAAGGTGTGCACCACCGTAAAGCATGCACTACCCGATTTCTATGGCAACTAGTGTGGCTACTGGGATCAAAGGTGTGTGTTACCATTAGCTGGTCTGTAGCTGAGCAGTGCATCTGTTTTACCCTCAGATCTTCAGGCAGTCTTTATGTAAATGCCACTACCCCTGAGACTGGGGCCTTCTCTTCTCTCCCTCACCACCCCATAATATCTGTCAGTTGAATCCCCCAAGGCTTCCTGGGATGGGAGCTTGGACTCCATTATGGCCATGTTGAGGTGTGGAAACTTAGGAGGTCAGGGCCTGGTAGAAAGAGGGCAAGTCATGGACGCCTCCTTCAGAGGGGTGAAGGTTGGTCTCACAGAGAATAGAGCCAGTTGTCACAACATGAGCCTGCGCTTGTCCCTCCCTTCCTGAGGCCATTTCCTTTACCTTTTATCCATTGTGTTATGATGCAGAGGGATTGCCTTCACCAGAGGCTGAACAGACAGAGCTTCCTAACTGTATAATGTCAGCCTCCAAACTACAAGGTAAACAAATGTTTTCTTCATAAACCACCCTGAACCAGGCATCCTGGAGGGGCACAAACCAAAGCAATAGCGGCAGCTTTCTGTGGCCTCCTTCTGCACTTCTTGAATTCCTTAGGGAAGGCCACCCATGCCTGTGGCCTGAAGGATTGCCAGTACACTGGGTCCTTATCTCTAATCCTGATTAAACTTGAGGACCCAATATCTATGTATCCTCTTGTCCTTTGGACATCTCCACTAGGCCATGAACATGCCTCAAACCCAGTCCAAAGATGAGTCTATCCCCTTTGTAATCCTGTTTTTCTTCATGTCATCCCTACAATAAATATCACTAGCACAGCCAAAGTGAGGAATACATTGACTCTACTTCTGCCTACTCCATGAATACAGAGACTAACATATCTCCCAATATTATCCTCCTTCCAAGGAGCCATCTCCCTGTGTATCTATCTATCTATCTATCTATCTATCTATCTATCTATCTATCTATCTCCATCAAAGATGTGTTGTGGGGAATGAATGTTCTTGTACATAGTAAAGATTTGTCACTCATATTGGTTTTATAAAGCATTGGTTGGCCAATAGCCAGGCAGGAAGTATAGGTGGGGCAATCAGACTAAGAGAATTCTGGGAAGAGGAAAAGGAGAGTCAGTCACCAGTCAGATGCAGAGGAATCAAGATACCTAACTGATAAAATGTACCAAGCCACATGGCTAACATGGACAAGAATTATGGGCTAATTTAAGTTGTAAGAGCTAGTTAATAATAAGCCTGAGCTAATAGGACAAGCAGTTTATAATTAATATAAGCCTCTGTGTGTTTTGTTGGGACTGAATGACTGCAGGACCAGGCAGGACAGAAACTTCTGTCTATAAAGATGAATTGCTCTACATCTGGTGTTCTATACAGTGAAGTATGACCCTATAAAAATATAAGAGTCACCTTCCTGGAGTTTAAATTCAGAGATAATGTACATACACTCATAGTCTCTTCTTTAGCTCTTTTTCTATAGTCTCAAATAGAACATGGATGTTGTTTTACATGATCGGACCATAGGAGTGGAGACCATGATAGTGGAGACCGTAGTATGGGGGTGAGAGGTGGCACCCAGCAACAAAAGCCATGGCAGCAGAGGCCTGATTGAGTAAAACCACATTAGAGGAATTATAACTCCAGACAATACAAAGTGAGTATCCCACCAGTGCTGATACTCCACCAAGACTTCTATAGCAGGAAACATGCTTCTCTCTCATTCTTACCACTAGCATTTGAGTTTTTATCACCTGCCCAAACCATTATGACACCAAGTCTCTACTGCCTCTCCAATGCTACATTCTAAAGATAGTTAGAGTAGTAAAATTAGCCGCTTCTCTACAGACACCTCCAGACATGAGGTGCAAAACAAAACAAAAAGGTCAGAGATCTCTACTGAGCCTAATCAAGCCCAGCAATTGTGTCCTTACTATAACCTAATGTGTGTCATAGTCTGGTGCATAGAGTCGTCTCTTGCATGTTTGGTTTGTACATTATTTTCTGAGCACTTGACTGTCAGGGTACAGTGAAGAACCAAAGTGTTTAGACCTGGAAATACATGGTAAGGCTCTGTGTGACCTGTAAGTCACTCTTTCTGATATTCTATTTTGACTTTTACTCACAGTCTTGGAACTAACTTTCACAGTGTGCTGGATTTTATTTTCTAAGTACAGGCACAGTAACATCTCACTGGGCTTATGATATTCTTACTGATATCTTTGACACTCCTCGGGTCAAGGAGTGGGGTTTGTGTCCCTTCAGGTGGCTGTGTAAGAATTATGATCAGAGCAGACATGACACTGTGCCATGTGGGAGCTCAGCTCCTAGAGGACAACACAGGCTCTCCTCTTGTTTACCCACTCTGGAGCCCAGCCACCATGAAGGAGGAAGTCCAGTTAGCCCGGGAGTAGGAGCCATACTCCAGAGTCAGAGCATTGCTTATCAATCCTCCACACAGGAAATCCTGCAACACCCAGGAAACAGCTCACTGACCCTGTGTGAAGCACAAGCAAGCTGTCCTCACTGAGCCCTTCCCCAGTGTAGACCAGTGAGCAAACCCGTGAGTTGTGCTCTTTGAAAGCAGTAGACTGTGCAGTGCTTTTTTTGTGTACAATAAGCACACAAAATAATAATAATAAATAATAATAATAATAAGCATATATTAAGTCATTACGGTGCTGGGAAGGCGACTCAGTTGGAAAAGGGCCTGCCACACAAACCAGGCTTCAGATCCCCAGCACACATATAAAAATCTTGGCACAGTTGGTGCATGCTTGTCATTCTAGCCCCAGGAAAACACATACAAGCAGATTCCAGGGTCTATTCCATGAGCTCCAGGTTCAGTGAGTGACCCTGTCTCAGAATACTGTGATCTCCAATGGCACGCGTGTGCGCACGCGCACACACACACACACACACACACACACTTGTATTTTCGGGGTTGGATTTTTCAAGCATGTAGGAACAAAGAAGCATTTAATTTGGTCGAGCAGAAACCGAATTAAAACTGTGTCACCTTCATGTTGCCGTGCTCCGTGAGCTGCAGGTAATCTCTGGAACCAGGTTCTGACGTGATGTAGCCCAGAAATATTACTTGGTTCGAGGAATTCTTCAGTAGCTTTGAAACTGCAATAGCTTGTAGTTTCCTGTCAAGGTCATCTCTAAAAAAAAGAAAAAGAAAAAAGAAAAGATGCAAAAAAGGAGCCTCTTCATTATGTGTGTAAAACAAATTTTAAAAAAGCAGGTAGCCACCCCCGCCCCACCACACACACACAAATATCCTCAAACAAGTTACAATAGCAGAGAAATTTCTGTTGGGAAAAGATCTGAAGTTTTACAATAAACAGGACATCAAGCTTGACACACTACTGACTAAGAAAAAACCTTTCTTCAGAAACCACTGAGTCAAGTGGATTTAAACATCTCTGCTGGGGCTGACGAGATGGCTCAGCACTTAGGAGGACCCGCTGTTCCTGCAGAGGCACAGGATTTGGTTCTCACGATCCATGTCAGCCGGCTCCAACCACCTTGACTACAGAGTCAAGACATCTGTCACCCTCTTCTGGCTTCCCCGGGCACTCACGCTTTTGTGTATGGCCCCACTCACAGGACCAGCACACAGATAAAACAAATCCTTAAGCTTCTAGGCCAAATACAGAACGGGTTCGGGTTTTCTTCACTATTAATAAATCACAGCAGGGTGAAGATGTAGCTCGTCAAGGAAGAGCATATTCCTCGCATGCACGGAGGCTCTGAGCTTACTCTCCAGCATTGCGAGTAAGAATCAATACTCAAGAGAAAGAGGAAAGCGTGGCGGTGAGTGAGACCTGGTCAACAGGATCACCGCTAAAAGACTAATAACCACCACGAGTTGGGGTTTTTTGGTTTTTTGTTTTTTTGGGTTTTTTTTTGGTTATTTGTTCTTTTTGGTTGTTGTTGGTTTGCTTTGTTGTTTTTGAGACAGGGCTTCTTTTTGTAACCCCGACTGTCCTGGAACTCACTTGCTCGTAGACCAGGTTGACCTTGAACTCAGGGAGAGTTGTAACCACCACAGAACAGCCCAGGCTTGTGTAACCCACACTGTTACTTTTTGTATTTATTGATTATGTATATAGTCTTCCACCTGTATGTCTGCCTGCAGGCCAGAAGAGGACATCAGATCTCATTATTGATGGTTATGAGCCACCATGTGGTTGCTGGAAATTGAACTCAGGACCTCTAGAAGAATACCCAGTGCTCTTAACCTCGGGCCATCACTCCAGACCCTCGACACTGTTACTTTGACTAAACATTTTCTGAATGTCTCCTCTGCTCTCTTGCCCAAATACTGACTGAGCGTCTTGCTATTAATATACTAATTATGTTAGGCATGAAACAGATAGGTAGGCAAGAACATTAAGCTTTTGAGGGGTCTACTGTCTCAGAGAAGAGCAATATTTGTTTGACCTATCAGGAAAATAGAGGCACCCCAGGAGTTTCAAACAACGTGAATTTAATATAGGGAATTGGTTCCTCAAGTGATGAGAAGCCAGTCAGGGACCAGCGATGCAACCAGAGGTCAGTAGCAATGAGACCCTATCACTAGCGCTGCAGCAGAGGAGAGACAGGCAGAAGTGACACCACAGACTCAGAAAGGGTCTTCCATGATGGAACTGGGGCCACCCAGGAAGGAACTGCAGCCACAGAGGAGACTCGGCTGCCACCAGAGACACCAGAAAAGCATAGAGAAATGGTGAGAAATATCCTGGCTTCTTCCTTTTCTTGTCTTCCCAACTTGTACCTCTCGTTGGCTAAATCTGCCTAGAAAATAGAAGGCAACGGACATTGGGAAATTTCACTCCTTGCATGGAATATATAGGAGCAAGGAACAAATCTGCAAGTTCATCTATTCCTTTGTTCTTTCCTTCCTTCCTTCTTCCCTTCCTTCCTTCCTTCCTCCCCCCATCCCCACCCCAAGACAGGGTTTCTCTGTGTAGCTCTGGTTGTGCTGGCACTCACTCTGTAGACCAGGCTGGTCTCAAACTCAGAAATCTACCTGCCTTTGCCACATGAGTGCTAGGACTACAGGTGTGCGCTGCTGCCATTACCACCCAGCCTCATTTCCACAGAAAGATAACTGATGTGTGTTAGAGGGGCCGAGCAAGATGCGGGGCGATCGCCAGGATCCGAGAATGTGGAGCAATTCTACTGAAGGAGGCTGGAAGACAGGACCTAGCGGAGTGAGTATGTGTGGATACCAGTGTTGCCTGTCAGCTGTTTCTGAAAACATGAGAAAAGAAAGGAATGTCACTTAGAGCCCTCAGCTCCCAACAGTGCAGCTATTTGTGCTGATAACCCTGTGCGGACAGGGGTGTCTTTTTTCCTGCACTCTGACTTAATGTGCACTTCTAAGCACTTGTGACCTCTGACTTGGCTCTGACATCTTCCTGTTGTGTGACCCTGACTGTCACATCACCTAACCTCTGTCCACCTCAAGTCTTCATGTGTAAAACGAGGCCACTATGATCCTTTACCTATGCAGCTCGAGGACTAAACACAGTCACACATGTACAGAGAGCTACTACACAAGCGGCAGGCATGTTTTCTTGGCCATCTCTACGGACTGTCTGCATCTCAAGTGCATGTCCAACCAGCAACACGGAGAAAATAATCTAATGTTTCTTTAAAGGAGTAGAAAGTCAGAATGTTACATAAAAAATCAAGGTAATATTTTAATAATGCTTCCTGTCATTCCTACAATATTAAGTAAACCAGAGAAACCCACTCGTAATTCCCAAAATGTGTCACCACGAAGTCCACCAGCTTGTTGGAGACGTTAACGGTCAGAGTTATGGCTGGTGCAATCTCGCCCTCTGGCGACGGAAGAAGGTGATGCTCCGATCTCACAATTGGGTACCGGGACAGCGCCATAATCCTGTGGGAGAATGAAAACAGAGCAGCCTATCATGAGATGAGATGAAGGAAATGCACTAAAAAGTCATGTCACGTGACTGGCATCCACTGAGGGGCACTCGGAGCAGGAATGTGGCAGGCATCTGTGGAAGTCGGCTTGACAGTTCACTGCCTCTTCCGATTTAGCCTGTCTTGCCGTATCACTAATCACAAGGGGTTTCAGTAAACTCCATGAAGACAGGAAAAGGGCAGCATTGGGAAGAGGAAAAGGCCGTTTCACCCGTGTTGTTACTGAAAGGCCGTTTCACTCGTGTTGTTACTGTAACATCCCACGGCCGCTACCCGCCCGCCCACTCTCTCTCAGAAGCTGGTTTTCTTCATATGTAGTACATAGCACGATCTCATATGGTTGTTGATTTCTTTGTGAAACTGTTTATAGCTGTCTTTCAGTGTCTGCAGAGGACCGGCTCCATGATGTTCACAAACATAGAAATGTCAAATGATTAAGTGCCTTACGTAAAATCATGTCTCACTTACATACAATCTCTACATGTCTTCCTGAGTGTGTCCAATCACCTGTAGATTATTTAGAGCATGCAATTGAATGCCTACACATCCATTCATTCCCACATATTAAATGTAGTACTTAATGAGTGGTAAATTCAAGGCTTATTTTTTGGGGAACTCTCTGCTTTTTGAAGACTTTATTATCTTTTCAGTGTGTGTGTGTGTGTGTGTGTGTGTGTGTGTGTGTGCTCATGCACATATATGTGTGTGGGTGCACCTGTCTGTGCTCACAGAGGCCAAAAGAGGGAGGCAGGCCTGGAGTCCTGGTATTTGCAGAGATGCCCAGCTTGCTACGTGTGTGCTGGGATCTGAACTGAGGTCCCGATGACTATGCAGGAAGTGTGTTCTTAAACTGGGAGCCATCTCTCTAGCTCCGCCCTTTGGAACATTCTAGAATTTCTCAAATATTTTCAATTTCCTGTTGTTGAAATCCAGGCGTGAAGAAATTGATAAGGAAGGCCAACTGTGTTCTGGCCGTCTGCACTAGAGTCTAAGCTACCTGAGAATATCTGACAGGCCCGGCACTGGGACTCCCCTCCAGCCTTGATGGGCTGGTCTAGGTGAAGACCCAGTGACCTTCAGCCCCCGGAAGCCACTATGAACATTTACGACAATGCGTAGTGTCAGCGTCTCCCTCCCAAATGCATCCCAGAGTGGCAGTCACAGGACAGCCTCAACTTCCCATCCCAAGTCCTTACTCTTCAGGACTCTTCTCAGCATTAATCCCCAAGGTCCACTCACCCCCAAGTGTGATCCCTGGTGCTTGGCCCAAAGTCCGTATAGAAGCCCAACTTCTCCCCCAGCCACATGGTTAGGTCGTTGTTCCCCATAAAGGGCTTAGAAGCATCGCTCTCCAAAATGGTAATAAAGTCCGCACCTGTTTGGGGAAGGGGGCAGAAGGCAGACAGTGAAGCAGCCGCAACAGGAAAAAGCAAAAAACTGCATGGCCTTTGCTATTGTTTTGCTTTGTTAAGGCAAGGGCTCATTTGGCAGTCGGGGCTGGCCTCGAACTCATGATCCTCCTACCTTTCAAGCGCCGGGATTATGGATGCAGACCACCACACCCGACAGAACGTTAGTTTTGACCCTCGCCTTCACTCATAAACCCCAAGCACATAATTCCTTCTGAGTCATTAGGGGAGTATGACTTGAACCTGTGCTGGATTCTTAGAATTTAATTAAAGCATGGGACTTCTTAGGAAGGGGGGAGGATGACTTTTCCACATTTAAAAAATACTCTTGACACTTTTTCCAGAAGTCCAACTAATCTTCATAGCTTTCATAAATTTCAAGTTTATGTTCAGAAAAAATAGACCAGTGCCCATGAGCCATTTATGTTTTGTGAGACAGAGTCTTACACAGGTCAGGCTAGCCTCTTAATGTAGCTGAGGATGACCTTGAACCTCTGTCCTCCCGTCAGAGTGCTAGGGTTACAGGTACGTACCACACCATGCCTGGTTTAGGCAGTGGTGGGAATTGAACCCAGGGCTTTGTGTATAGTAGGCAAGCACTCTACCCATGGGGCTACATCTCCACCACCACCACGATGGTATTTTAGTCTAAGGCAAACAACTCCACAGTATTGGTATTAAAATGAGTTTGCCAGCTTTTCTTAGACTCTGACATGGAGTGCCTGAGCCTTCTAAACAAGACTAAAGGCCTTGTGCTCACGAAGGCACTCAGACACTTCTCCGGAGCTGGGCTTAGCATGAGAGATAACCAGACCCATTTAGTCTTTGCCATCCTGCTACACACTCCATGTCGCTGACCTGAGACCCAAATCCCCACGTACTTCGGGGTGCTTCCTAACAAGAAAATTCCTCAAGGGCACAGAGACAAACAAGATTGACCTTGGGGCTTTTTGAAAACATTTTTTAAATTTTATTTTGTGTGCTCCGGCATTTTGCCTGCATGCACGCCTGTGTGAGGTTGTCAGATCTCCTGCAGCTGGAGTTGCAAACAGTTATGAGATGGCCATGTGGGTGCTGGAGATTGAAGCTGGGTCCTCTGGAAGAACAGTCAGTGCTTCTAACCACTGAGCTGCCTCTCCAGACCCTGGAAACAATTTTCACCGCTTTACATTAAACTCTTTCTGCCTGTGATCGAATAGTTTCCCAGTCCTCGGGTGGTGAGAGATACCAGCAGGAACATCTCTAACAACAAGAGTGCGAGATGAGTCTCCTACAGGTACTCAGTAGGACAGGCTGTTCCGGATCAACGAGTTAATTGCTCCATGAGACAGGTGTGGCGCAGAAGTGCAGACCTGAGCTGGCCACAAAGCGAATCCTTTCCAGGAACTTAGAGCACACACAGCAATCATAAGACTTGGCAACTTGGCAAAGATAAAAGGGACAACAGTGGTTTCTCAAAACCTGGAGCCAATTCCGGAAAGACTCACCCGTCTGCGTGAGCAGCTGAGCGGACCTCTCTAGATTCGACCAGCCTTCGTTGTCATAGCCAAACCGAAAAGGCCAGATGGCAGCGGAGACCACATTCGCTGGTGCCTGAGGAATTGCGGAAGTGATGACTTGGCATAACTATGGACAGCGGAAGTTTGGGGGTCCCAGCCTTCTCTTCCTCTCCCTTACCAAAGTTCGCATCGCAGCAAAGGAAATCCCACAGACATTTCCCCAAATCTAATTCGTAAAAATAAAGTGTTTATCCTATGGTTCATTCAAAGTAAATCTGTGAACTTAAACTTGGCAGTTCAGGAAAGAAGCCACCTAGCTATCTATACAAGAAAAAGAATAAATGTGTTGTTACATAAAATAGAACACTACCTACTCCGGATAAATTAATCCCCCATAGGAAAAGTCATAAACAAATGAAGTTATGTATATACAAGAGAACCCTATAGAAATTGGCCTACACAGTTCCACATGAATGAATCTCAAAAAGATGACTTTATGTTTCAAAAATGTTGAAGTAAACTGTAAGCGATTTAGCTGGAATTAAAAGCACAGACACAATGATGTTGTCTAGGATTCTATCATAGGATGGAGTAACAAGGTGAAGAAATGCAAGAAAATTGAGTTTTTAAAAACCCCTTGGGATGGAGAGATGGCTCAGTGTTAAAAACATGTACTGCTCCTGCAGAGAACCCGACTCCATGTCCTGGCACCCACATCGTTTGGCTCACAACTGCCTGGGGATTCTCTCCTTGGTCTGAAAAGGCACTGGAACCTAACTGCACATATTTGCATACAGGAACACATGCATCACATAAATAAAAAGAAGATAAATCTTTAAACAAACAAGCAAAAACCCATCTTACTCAATGTTTTGGCTAAGTGTCCCCACTAGACTCATGTGCTCAAACACTTGAACTTGACAGTGGTGTTGTTCAGGAAAGTTGTGGGACATTTTGGACATGTAGCCTCACTGGCAGGCGAAGAGTTGAAAGGGGCAGGGCTTATGGATTTATGTCCCCAGAGGAGCCCAGATGTAGCAAGTCACCAGGCCAGCTCCTATCACATAGAAAACTCTACCCACTATGCCTCCCATGCCCTGAAACTGTGAGCTGAAATGAATCCTTCTCCCAGCAACGAGAAGAGTAATCAACACCCTCAGGATAACAACCTGTAATCCCAGCACTTGGCAGAGGCAGGAGTATCTCTGTGAGTTCCAGGATGGCCAAGGTACATAGAAAGAGCCATCAAATGTGTGTATGTGCGCGCGCGCGCACACACACACACACACACTCTAAATCTTTCCCCTTCTCTGTAATTCTCCACTCAACAGTTCTCTTTCTTGGAGTGCTGAAAGAGATGCCTATAATTTTTTTTGGTACAACAACTATGTTCACATCTCATATTTCTTGATCCTTCACAGATACCTCACTATGGTTGGTGAAACCCTGTGTGATGAGGCCGTCCCCAGTGTCTCCAACTGTCATCCTCCCCTCCACCTGCAGGTCCCTCTGACGCATCTCAGACACGCTGCGCTGGCTCTCCCTCGGTCCTTTATACACCTTCCCTTCAGCTGAGTCATAGATGAATCACATCTAACTGGTTTTTTATCAACTTTCAAGTCTCATCTCAAACTCCAGAGAAGTTTCCGTAGCCACCCAGACTCTAGCTCTCCATACCACACAGTCTTACTTCTTAAAATGCCACCTGGCCTCCAGCCCGAGTCTTTCTTCATTTGTTTGCATGAATACCATCTTTATTTAGAACGCAAAGTGGGGAGGAGCAGAGATCTTGTCCAGCTTCCCCCATGTACTTCTGGCACCAAGCACAGCAAGAGGCAATCCATGAACACTTGCCAAATGAGTAAGTAAATGAACAAGCAAGCAGTAAATCAAATTCAAACAACTGCATTGAAAAGAATTTGTGGCTGATGTCAGGCATCCTCTTCATATGGAGAATACATTGTGACAATGATAACTAACATGGAAAAAGTATTCAAAGGTGCCTGTATTGGTGGTTTATTATTATCTACTGAGTAAGAAACGGTTACCCACTGTGGCCTGGGTTTGGTCTCTAGCACTACTTGGGAATGAGAAAAGGGGAGAGGAGAGAAGGAGGGGAGGAGAGAGAAGAAGGGAGAGGAGAGGAGAGGAGGGGAGGGGAGGGGAGGGAGGGAAGGGGAGAGGAGGGGAGGGGAGAGGAGAAGTAGGAGAGAGGAAAGGAAAGGAAAGGAGAGGGGAAGGAAGAAGGGTAAGAAAGGAGGGGAGAAAGGGAAAGATAGGGTAAGAAAGGAGGGGAGAGGAGAGGAGGAGAGGAGGGCAGAGAAGAAGGAGGGGAAGGGAGAGGAGAAGAAAGGAGGAGGCGAGAAGAGAGGGAGAACCAGAGAAACATGGACTACAGTCTCCTTCCTCAATATAATTTTATATTTAATACAAAAACATTTTTCCTGGTAGCACAGATTATTAGAATTCAGCAATAGCCCTCCAATTCTATTTTCTCTCAAACTGTAACTCTGGCTGCACTATGAAATACAATTATCTCTTTACCAGAACAGATGGAAAAACACAGAATTGCAATGACTTATCCTGGCTTCTGTCTTTTTCTGGAAGAGTAGAGAACATCTAAACATTTAAAATTACAAAATCAAAGGACAATAAAACATCCACAGAATGCCACTATATAAGATATACACAATTTACTAAATCAAGATTTGTTGCTCAGATTTTTCTTGAGTCAAAGACTCTCATATCCACATCGTCAGAAATCTCCAAGTCTTAAATACAAAACACTCTTCTTTTATAATTTAGTATTAAATCATGAATGGAAAAGTAACTCTACATATCAAACACACGAGTAAGTTGCCATTATTGCCTGGGTCTGCATTAACTCAGAATCCAACTTACTAAATCATTCCATTATGTAATCAGCCTAAAAGGGGTGGGACCCAAGGTCTTAAAGTCATCACACCCAGGCCTACTATTAAGTCAAAATAGTGATAAACAGATAGCAACAGAAACAGTGGAGTGAGGACCCAGCCTCCACAACGGGAAAGGTCTTTGTCAGTATACATCCTGACAGAGGATTAGTATCTATAATACACAAAGAACTCAAAACTATTTAAACAATCAAAATCCAATTTCTCCAGCAATAACAGGGTGAATGAAGCAACTAAATCATTCTCTTCAAAAGAATAAATATAAATGTCTAATAAATATTATTTTAAAAAGACACTAAACAACATCTTTAGCCAGCAGGAAAATATAAATTAAAGCTACATTGTGAGGATGACAACTATCCAGGAATAGACGACAAGAAATGTGGAGGATGGCAAAGCCTTTGGGTACTTCACACCCACTCTGGAAGTCAGTGTAGAGGTTCCTCAAACACCAAAGCCATGAGGCTGCTCAGCAGCTAAGAACATTTATTGTTTTAACAGAGGACCTGGGTTTGATTCCCATTCCCCACATGTAGGCTCACAACTAACTATAACTCCAGTTCCAGAGTATCTGAAGTCATCTTCTGATCTCTGTGGGCACCAAGCACACACATAGTGCACATACATATATGAAAGCAAAATACATACACAAAATTAAAGTAAATAAATCCACAGCAACGACTAACCCAAAAGCACCATATAATCAGGCTACCTGGACAGCTACCTAAAGTTAAGGAGTCTAAGGTAACACACCACAGAGATGCTTTGCTACAGTACTCACAATGGCCAATATTTGAAATCAGCCAAGATGCCAGTCAATAGATTGACAAGTAGAGAAAAGACAGCGCAGATGCACAAATACGCAGTGGAGTTTTACTGAGCCACAGGGAAGAGTGAAATGGTGTCATTTGCATGGAAATGGATGCAAGCAGAGATCATCCTGTTAAGTGAACTAAGCTAAGTTCAGAATAACAAATGTCACATGCTTTCTCTCATATCCATAATTTAAATATATCTATATAACATACGAAAGATGGTAAATAAGTAATAAGTAATGGGAGTGACGATGAAAATAAGTAATGGGAGTGAATATGTTAATGATAAATAATTTCACTTCATATACCAGGGCACAAATTTAACAAAAAGGAAAAAAAATACAAAAGGGAAGCCAGGTACCAAAACACTGTCAAAGAAAGGTTTCAAAACAGAATAGTGTTGTACAATATTTTGTGTGTGTGTGTGTGTGTGTGTTGTCTGTGTGTGTGTGCATGCCTGTATGTGTATATGTATGTACACACATAAAATAAAACTTTATTTAAAAAATGTTAAGTACTTACCCCTTGGCCTAATTTCCTCTCATAGGTTTTGTGCCGTAGTCCTAATCCTAACAAACCCACACCAACAAGCAGCCACAAAACTAAACAAAAAGAAAAAAGAATCATTAAAAAGAAACTAAAACATTTAAACAGCTTTTTCAAAATTTTATCTATTGACGAGGAGTATGTGTGGGACATGTATACATTATCCATACTTTAAAATCAGGCATTTGAAGGATATTCCCTGTGAACATTTCAAGAGCAATGAACACAAAGAAAAATAAACTACAAAATATACAAGAAAAGATACTTTTGCAGGCACAAAACATCAGGAAAAATGTCCTGAAGAACCAGCACATGAGGACCTCAGATGTCAGAAATTTAAGAACCAAAATACAGAGTGAGCATGCCTAGTGTGTTCAGAAACAAGAGAGAAAGCAAAAGTATGACTGGGGAATGTAAGGCTAAAAACTAAATAATCAGGGAAGTTGTAAAGAAATATATCAGATTTTTAGAGATAAAAATAGAGAGGTGGGGTGATGGATAGGCGGCTAAGAGCCCTAGGCCCAGGTTTGATTCACAACACATAGCAGCTTACAACTAATTGTCTTTTATTCTAGTTTTATTCTAGTTCCAGGGGATCTGACAGCCTCTTCTGGCCTCTATGTGCCCCAGGGATGATACGGTACACAGACACACATGCTGGTGAACACTCAGATTATAAAATAAAATAAGGTGTTTAAACTAGAAATAAAATATATGATTTAATGAGCGAGAAAGATACAGACCAGATCAGACAGAGCTTAAAGAAGAGTTAATGCAAAGGGCGACACAGAAGTGGGGGACAGCAGGACGGCCCAGCAGGGAGAGGCAAATGCTGCCGAGACTGAGGGTCTGAGTTTGATCCCTAGTGCCGACCTGACGGAAAGGTGAAGAGTCTGTTCTCTTGTTCCATCATAATTAAACAAATATTCTGCAACGTGTTTCAACAAACCCAAAAGGCAGGAAGTAAACAAAGACAACTGGCAGCAAAATACAGAGTTGCTGTAGCCAAGTGAAGGGCACAGCAGGCTTCATGGTACTCTTGAATCTCATGTTGGAAAATATAAACAACATGAGACAGGCATGGTGACACATGCCTTTTATCCCAACCCAGGGGAGGCAGAGATAGGATTACCTCTGTGAGTTCAGGAAGATCTCTGTGAATTCATGGTCAGTCTGGTCTGCATAGTGAGTGTCAGGATAGCCAAAGCTATATAAAAAGACCCTGTCTCAAGCTGGGCAGTGGTGGTGCACACCTTTAAACCCAGCACTCAGGAGGCAAAGGCGGGTAGATCTCTGTGAGTATGAGGTCAGCCTGGTCTACAGAGTGAGTTCTAGGACAGCCAGGGCTACAGAGAGAAACCCTGACTTGAAAAACAAATAAATAAACAAAAGACCCTCTGTCTCGAAAAGAAAAGAAAAAGAAAGAAAACAAAAGTAAAGAAAAAAAACAAAATTTTATACATCAAACTTTTTTAAAAGCAAGTAAAACTATACTTACTAAGTTTCATGTATTTCTCACTCCTTCTCAAAAGTACTTTAGAACTATTTTTTGTTTGAAGAAGAAAGTCAAGGTTTTTCTTAGGTCCAAACAGCATACTCAATCCAATGATTACCATTATGGTCCCTGTTGAAAGAGAAAAAACGAGGGATGGACATAACTCAGTGGCAAAGTGTGTGCCTCGCACTCATGAGGCATTAGATTCAATACCCAGTATCATAAAAAAAATAATAACTTCTAAAAACAACGGAAAGATGGCTCAGTGGTAAGAACACCTACTATTTTTGCAGAGAATAACATGGAGAAATCTAACTGGTACTCAACTAGAAGCTTAGAACTACAACAACAACCTGCCTACAAGCTATGCCCACTGGTTCAATAGTGGCAGGGATGTTATGGAAGTAACCAACTCCTATTTTGTTTTTTTTAAAATTGATTTAGGTCCACTCAACGAAATGAAACTCATGTATGACACTGTTGCTGAGGCCAAGAACCTGAAACTAGACCGATCATGGGCCCTAGGGGAAACCCACTGCGATTATTCTGCTAAATGGTCATAGCAATAAAATGACTCCTTATGACATACTGATACATCCATAGAGCAGTAGCTCACTCAACCCTCATCACAGAAGCATCTTCTTGCAGAAGATGTTAGTTAATGTAGAGACCCACAATTTGACAAAATACAGAGAATGAGAGACTACACAGTGCTCAGTAAGGGGTGTCTTTTATCACAGCTTTCCCCTCAAGGCCCAGGACTACGCAGAAGAGGGGGCAGAAATAGTGTAAGAGGATGGCTCCAAGGAAACCTCATTTTTAGACTCAACAGGTCTGGTAGATGTATGAACTCACAAAGACTATGAGAGCATGCATAAGTCCTGGCACAGGTTCAAACCAGACAAAATTCCCAGCATAGAGCTTGGCAAATGGATACAGAGTTGTGCCACTAACCAAGAAGCTATTTGCAATTAATATCTTCTGGGAGAGGAAAAATCAATTTTCCTCAATAGAACGACATTGGGTATATCAACCACACTCCAGGGTAGGCCCCATGCTTAGTAGTGGCTGGATAGCAGAAATCAATCTCTATGCTTTTCTGTGCACTCTTTTTTAAATTTAGTTTGTTTTTTAATAGAGAGAAAGAATGTAAAGTTGAGTAGGTAATGTTTAGCTGGTAACCTGCTTTGGCCCCACTCTTCTCTCTCCAGATTACACCCTCAAGAAGTTTGTCAAGTGTAGACAGAGACTGTGCTTTAATTTCCCAGCCTCCCAGACATGAATAATCACACAGAAACTATTAATTACAACACTGTTGGGACAATGGTTCAGGCATATTCCTAGCTAGCTCTTACATCTTCAATTAACCCATTTTTATTAATCTATGTATCACCACAAGGTTGTGGCTTACTGGTAATATCCTGGTATTTTTCTCCTTCAGCAGCTACATGGCGTCTCTTTGACTCTGTTCAAATTTCCTGCCTGTCCTTACTCTGATAAGTCACTGGCCAAAACAGCTTTATTCATCAACCAATAAAAGCAGCACATATACAGAAGGACCTCCCACATCAGTCAAGCAACGGCTTCTCCCCTGGAGCTGCTCAAAGACAGCATCTACAGGATATTTGAGGCCCCCACCTTGGGAGCAGCAGTGTGATTCTGCCCCCCAAGATCACCCAGGAGAGCTTTGCTCATTAAACCTGGATTTTAATTCAGCTTGATTTAGCTTATTACATTACCAGAGAAAATCACTACCAGGGATTTCAAAATACGTATCAGGTAGAGAGATAGGGGAAGATTTTGGAAGAGTTGAGGAAGGGGAAAGAATATGATCAAAATCTATTGTATGTATGTATGAAATTCTCAAAGAACAAATAAAGACATTTTGTAGAAAGCTGCCCAACATTGCCAACTTTCCTTGCCTGGTTATTATGTCATTCTTCTTATTAAAGAAGGTTCTCACTCACGTGAAGCTGAAACAAAGCACAATTTCACAGATCTATGAGCAAGGAGAATGAATTAGCAAAGCCCATCATTCATAGTGCTCCAAAGAAACAAAGCCAGGTACAGCACGGCTCTTACTTTCTCTACCGTCCTCCACCAGGCAGCACCCTGAGCAAGCTGGAGTGAGAAAAAAGCAGGACACCGGAGAGATCAGAGCCCGAGAGAGTAGACCCACCTGAAAGAAACCACAAGAATTACAAAGTTTGCAAAGCCAGGCACCTGCAGAGAAAATGTGGAAAACTGGGCATAAGCTCCACACATAATCAAGAAACTATTTGTAATTGATATCTGCCAGGAGAGGGGAAAATCCGTTTTCCTCAGTAGAGGGGCACTGGGTATATCAGCCACACTCCAGAATAGGCTCCATCCCTACAGTAGGGACTAGCATGAATCAGACTCTATATTTTTCTCATGGGTTATTTGTTTCTTGGTTTGTTTTAATAAAGGAAAAAATGGTGAAGTTGGATGGTTTGAGAGGTGGAGAAGGATTTGGGAGGACTTGGGGTCATGGCTCCGTGTTCCTCTAAGGAAGTGAAAGTCCCAGCCAAGTCGGGAAATAGGGAATTCTCAAAGATCCTGTTTCACTTGACAGTGAGTCTTCCAGAGCAGCCTGTACTGACAGAGGTAGAGCTCATGGGATGTCTTCAGGAACTTGGGTCAATTTCTTAACAGGATCCATTGACATGACTCACCCAAAAGCACATCAGATCTTTCTCTAGCGTAGACACCTCCAGGAACAAACTTAAAAGCTGTGCACCAGGCACAGAAAAATATTTCTAAAAGATACGTGATCGTGCTTGTGGTCATGGTTTCCCCAGGGTTTGTTCCTGAGTTCACAAGGTGTCCAAGTACTTGAGGCCACACGGACCCCGTGAAGACGGCCAGGACACATCCAGAAACAGCTGCTGCCCACGTACGCAGGTAAAGGAGACCCATGGCTGAAGCTGCTCCTGTTTGTAAGAAACAAGAACAAAGGAAAAATAGGATGAGAGACGCAAGAAAGGAGCAAAGATCATGGCATGACCAGTACTTAGTGGGTGAGAGCTGGAAACCTCAGGAGACCACTGATTGATGCTCAACTCCCAAGCAAACCAATGTGTAGCAGCTGAACGTGACTTATTCCTAGTCACAGCCCGGCAGTAGCACTTCTAGAAGTAGACAGTGCAGCAAATCTCAGATCAATGCTTGTTCTTTGGGAAGGGGGGGTCCCTTGTGGCATCAATGGCCCCCCCGAGGCATAGGCACCATCTGCATCAATTGGAGGAAGAGCCTCCCTGTGAACAAGCCTCTCCAGCAACACCAACAGACCCTACAGGCACATGCATGACCCATACCAGTTGGAAGAACAGACCCATAGGCACAAGTAATAACCACACTAGCCAGAAGAACTGGACAATACATTAGATCTAGGCACCCAAACTCCCACAAACTTCAGCTAAGACAACCCTACTCAACCTGACAACCAGTCAATCACCAGAACCCCTGGCCATTCAGGCCAAAAGACATTAAACAAAGCAGACAATAAAGGAACAAAAGACCCATCCAACAAGGACATCACAAGAATCAACATCTGCACCTATAACTACCACAAACTCAGACGGTAGATGGCAGTGCAAGAAAAATTCAACAGCATAAAGAGCAATGTGGCACCACCAGAGCCTAGTGGTTCTACAACAGCAAGACCTGAGCATCCCAGCACATATGAAGCAGAAGAACACAATCTTAAAAATAACTTTATGAAGATGATAGAGGCTCTTAAAGAGGGAATGAAAAATTCTCCTAAAGAAATCAAAGAAAAAACAAACAAAAATGGAAGAAATTAATAAATTCCTTAAAGATAACCAAGAAAGTCAGTAAAAAGCAACCAAGCAGGTAAAGGTAACAGTTCAAGACATGAAAATTGAAATAGAGGTAATAAAGAAAACACAAACCAAGGGAATTCTGAAAATGAAAAATCTGGGTAAAGATCCAAGCATAACCAACAGAATGCAAAAGATGGAAGAAAGAAACTCAGGAGCTGAAGATACAATAGAGGAAATAGATTCATCCGTCAAAGAAAATGTTAAATCCAACAAAATCTTGACACAAAACATCTAGGAAATCTGGGACACAATGAAAAGACCAAACCTAAGAATAACAGAGATAGAAGGAGAAGAATACCAGCTCAAAGGCATAGAAAATGTATTCAACAAAAATCATAGAAGAAAACTTTCCCAACCTAAAGAAGAATATGTCTAAGAAGATTTAAGAAGTTTTCAGAATGCCAAATAGACTGGATCCAAAAAAGAAAAAGGAAAAAGTCCTCTCACTACATAATAATCAAAACACTAAACATACATAACAAATAAAGAATATTAAGAACTGCAAGGAAAAAGGGAAGGGGGTTGGGTGGGCATTGCAGTAGCTAGCCTTACAATCTCCATGGTAATGGAAATTGAAATTATTTGTAAAATTAGAAATACATTCATTAAATATAACCGTCCAGATACAAAACAGCAGAAAACATAGGATTCATGTGGTTTCTAGAACATTCCTGCTAAGGTGCTTTCTAAGGAATTATTGTCCGTTGAAGTGCTGTCTGGAAGTATATGCACTGACTTCTCCAACCACACAGACCCGAGAGAGAACACAGCTAAGATCCCAGAGACAGATTCACGGCTGGAGCAACTCTACACTCTGTGCATCGGTTTTCCAGAGTCTTCCAGATGGGGACTGTGCATTCTACCCGATCCATGGCAAGCAGTTACTTAACCAATGTTGAGCCAATGTTAACCTTAAGTAACTAAGGTCATGCAACTTTCCTCCCATTTCCTGTAAAATCAGCCTTGATCCATCCATACTAGGCTTTACACAGACAATAGATGATAGATAGATAGATAGATAGATAGATAGATAGATAGATAGATACATACATACATACATACATACATACATACATACATACATGATAGATAGATAGATAGATAGATAGATAGATAGATAGATAGATAGATAGATAGATAGATAGATAGATAGATACTTTGTTAGTATTCTTCAAGATATCTACAGCAGACCCTTCACTGTTAGGGGCAATGATAATGAGACTTCAGGCCAGTTCTACATACCTGTCGCCCACCAGGCTAGTCCAGCGTCACAAAGCCTTGGCGAACCTGAAAGCATCAATCCACTGGCCAAGCCCAGCAGAACCACACCTCTGTAAATAAATGAAAATAAAAGACAAAATCAATACATCCATCAAGCATAGATCAGAAACCTATCTACTACCTCTGGCTATGTCCATTCATATCGCACTGTGGATATGAAACAATGGAGAGACTGGGAGCAGATGGGAACCAGTGCACAGAACACTCAAGGAGAGCGGATGGTGTGACTCAGTGAAGGGCACATGCCTAGCGTACGGGAGGGGTTAATGTGCAGTGCCAAAAATAAAATGAACAAAATAAAGCATTGAAGTAGCAAACAGTCTAACGCCAGTAGCCTCTCATGGTCAGTGTAGACAACAGTCTAACGCCAGTAGCCTCTCATGGTCAGTGTAGACAACAGTCTAACGCCAGTAGCCTCTCATGGTCAGTGTAGACACAGTGAATTCCCATCTCTTATGTTACAGCTCATAGCAGCCACTCGACATTTCGTATGACTCTGCTAAGGACCAAAGAAAAAGTCATTGGCAATGTTTGTTGTGAAATTTTCCTTTTCTTTCTTTATTCTCTCTCAGTTTTGCTTTTACCTAGTGTCTTCCTAAAATAAGCGACAGTTTGACAGTCTTATTTATTTTTAACTACCACAAGCTATTTCATTGTTTTGTTATTTTTATAAAAACTTTACAGGAGAAGAATTTAAAGTGGGCTGGAAAGATGTCTGGGTAGTTAAGAACACTTGTCATTCTTGCAGAGGACCTGGACTTGGTTCCTGTCACCCACATGGTGGCTTATGGACATGTGTAAGGGCCGTTGCAGATCTGACATCCTCTTCTGGCCTCTACCAGCATCAGGCACCCACACATTGCACAGATGAACATGTAGGTAAAGCACTCATATACATTTAAAAGTAACAATAACTGAAGTAAACATCAGTGGGAAATCCATTAGCAATGGGAGCTACAATGTTGCATTGCTTAAGTAGCTGGAACCTAACTTCAGACCCGGCACTCACTACACACCAGGCACTGTTTTAAGACTGTCACCTGTGGTGGTGGTGTTCACTCAGTCCTCTTAAGTTTATACCATTCTGTCCACCTGCAAAGGAGAACATAGGGAAGAGTCTTGGCTCTCCCAGTGACACTGAAATCTATGCCAACACACACACAATGCTGTCATCACAGGGGCTGAGAGGAATGACTAGCAGATGCCATGCCCACAGACAAGGGATTCCCCATGCTTCCCATGCAGGAATGTGGGGTCACTTCAATACAGCCCTCAATTCCCCTCAACTTTCCCACGATTCCCCAGTGCAGAGCAGACACTCTTCTGGCTCCTCCCCACAGCTAATGGAGCTGAACTCACCCAAATGGGTTAGGATCGGGCCCCGGATGAGGGTGACCACTCACTGCCCATCTGGAAACAATAGAGACCTCTCCAAAGATCCAGTGAGTGAGGAACATGAGGCTCCCAAAGGCAGCTCCTGGCAATAGCCAGCTATGTCGAGAAGCCACGCCCTTGGTGACTTCGCTGGGCTTCTTCCCCTCAGAGGTACTGTAGGAACCATCTAGAATTTAAAAAAAGGAAAGAGAGAAAGAAGAAGGGTAAAGAGTGTGCAGTGTGCATTTTCTGTTTCTACCAGACTTCTCTTCGTGGCTGGAAATAGTCAATGGCTTCAAGAACTTTCTAGAGGAGAGGGGATATTACATCTCTGAGAAGTTGAATGTGCCAGAGCTATCTGATGGGAGGGATCATTTCTGGCTAGCTATGGGGTGCTGGGAGGAAAGCAGGTAGAACTCACAGGCAAAACTTTTATCTAGAAAGCTGCTAAATACATGTGAAGGAAACAGAGTGAGAGAAATATGGACAGGAAAAAGAAAATTTCTGTCTCGGGAGAATAAGCATTACCCAATTGGAATGCAACATCCTAGCACCAAAGGCTTCTTTTCTCATAAGCGAACAGGGTCTCCCATGACCCCAGAGAAGCTAGGTAACAAGGAGAATCCTAAGAGAGACATATATGGATCCCCTGGGAAGGGGAAATAGACAAGATCGTCTGATAAAATTGGGAGCACGCAGGGGAGGGTATGGGAGGGAAAGGGAGGAGCGGGGAGGGGGGGGAAAACATGAGGGAACAGGATGGGGATGGCTGAGTCAGGGGAAGAACTGAGAGGGAGAGCAAGGAAAGTAGCTTTGGGTCCTGTCCTGGAACTAGCTCTTTAGACCAGGCTGGCCTCGAACTCACAGAGATCCTCCTGCCTCTGTCTCCTGAGTGCTGGGATTAAAGACTTGTACCACCACCACCACCTGGTGGAAAGAAATAATTGATGGACCATTGTGGAGCTAGTGAGAAACCTGGCACTAGGAAAATTCCCAGTAATCCACAAGGATGACCCCAGTTAAGACCCTTAGCAATAGTGGAGAGGGTGCCTCTCTTGATTACAGGGGAATTGGCCTTCCCTTGTAATCAGATTGATGACTCCCTTAATTGTCATCACAGAACCTTTATCCAGCAACTGATGGAAGCAGGTGCAGAAATCCACAGCCAAGCACTGGATTGAGCTCCCAGGATCCAGCCAAAGAGAGGGAAGAGTGAGAATATGAGCAAAGGGGTCAAGATCATGATGGGGACACCCACTGAAACAGCTGACCTGAGCTAGTGGAAGCCCACTATCCAGATGGATAGCAGGGGAACCTGCATAGGACCAAACTAGGTCTCCTGAATGTGGGTGACAGTTGTGTGGCTGGGGCAGTCTGTGGGGCCACTGGCCGTGGGACCAGGATTTATCCCTCGTACTTGAACTGGCTTTTTGGAGCCCATTCTCTTTGGAGGGATACCTTGCTCAATCTAGCTAGATATGGGGGGGGGCTTGGTCCTGCCTCAAAGTGATGTGCCAGACTCTGTTGACTCCCCATGGAAAGCCTCACCCTTTCTGAGGAGTGGATTGGGGGTGGGGTGGGTAGAAAGTGGGGAGAGCAGGAAGAGAGAAAGTGGGCACTGGGATTGGTATGTAAAATGAGAAAGGATTGTTTTAAAAATAAATTTTTAAAAAATAGTATCTCATCAAACTAAGAACCCAGAATCCCGACTGCATGTCCATGAGTCTCGGCTGTATGAGCCCCTTACATGATTCAGTTCATCTTTGCCAGTGTCTGAGGTCTGCAGTGTTATGAATCCCATTTCACAAATTAGAATCCAAGCCCAAAGAGATCAACTAACTGGTCCAAGATCACACAGCCAGTAAAGAGAAACTGACAGTGACTAAGGCAGTGTGCCTCCTTAACGAAGTGTCACGCTGGCCTGGTCCTGTGTGCTGTGTGACTAGAGACTCTCGTCAAAGTCCCAGCTTCACACACTAAATTGAGGGTATAGGAGGAAGGACTGGCAGGAGAATGTCTTTGTACCCACACAAAGAGCCTACTGGAGAGATGCTTTGCGATTTCACGAAGGCATCTATGGGACAGGAGGCAGCCCTGGGGTCTGCCTCTGGGACTTTGCTGAGAAGAAAAGCCATTTTGACAGGAGCAAGGTCAGAGAAAAAAGTGGGCAGAAAGCTATGAGGAGGAGTAGGGGTGGGAGCGAGCAGTAGGGATGGAGAGAGGTCAAGGATCAAGCTGAGAGTCCAGAGAGAAGGGGTCACCCGAACTGTGTTTATTGAATGAAAGATGGTCAGCTGGGGTGTCTCCAGCCCCTAGGACCCAACACATCTTCAAATAGAAAGGCAAAGAACACGGGCTGTGTTCAAATCCTGGAAGGGTCTGAGGTTTGGAAATAATGGCATGGGGCAGAGGGATGCTGAGAAAGGAGACTCCCATCCCAGACCAGGCAGAGAAATGGAGAAGACGGCGGTGAACTGAGCTGAAGTACAGGATCTGCTCGAGTCCCCGATGGACACACGGGCACATCCTGCCCATGGTTCTGTCATTATTTTCTGTCACTCGTGTATGCATTGCCAAGGAACCAGGGCAATCTGCCTACATAACAGCCATAACAGTCCACTGTCTGTGTCCATTACTGCTCAACAAGAGGGAAAGCTGACCTGGAGCCACAGTGCAGAAAACTATTTTATAAGCTGTCTTAGAGCTAGGGGTTTAGCTCAGTTGGTAGAGTGCTTGCCTAGCATGAATGAGGTTCTGGGTTTGATTCCCATCACCACTGAAGAGAACATTCCTTTTCAGATGTGCTACAGGTGAGAGCCAGATGCCACCAGAGAGAAGATCCCCAGATAAACTGACTATACCCTTACCTGTGCCAATGCAGTCAAACATAGCTATGACGCTCAACGTCAGGATCACTCTGTTGGACATTGGATAACTCCAAATCGGGTTCAGTGATGTGTACCATATCCGGAGGACAACAAGAAGCATGTGTCCCAGAATGAATCCCCAGAGTTTGAGGTACCTGGAAGTGGAAGTAGTTTATTGAAGACTTTAAGTGTGGATTCAATATATTATACCCACTGTGGATTTACTTCACAGAATATGGCTCTGCAATTGTGTTTCTGGTCATCTTCAGGGATGTCCTTGACTTACTTAGCCTTTGTAGAGTCTGGTACCTAGGCAACTTACACTAATTTTTCTAACAAAATATTTTTATTAATTATTTTGGAATTTAATGCACCCTGGTCACACTTGCTTCCCACTCCTCCCAGGTCCACCTCTCACCCTTGTGCCCTCCTCCTCTGCTGTGGAATAATCCTTTTGTACATTGTGAAGATGTGTTACTCTCATTGTTAATTAAGAGCTGACTGGCCAATAGCTAGGCAGGAAGAGATGAGGCAGGAGACCCAAAGGGAAAGGATGCTGGAAAGAAGAAGCATGGAGTCACGGGGAGTCACCAGGAGATGTGGAGAGACACAAGATGAACATGCCATGCTGGAGAAAGGTACCACCACGTGGTAGAGCATAGATAAAAAAATACGTAAGAGCTAGTTAGTAACATGTCTGAGCTATTGACCAAGCAATTTTAATCAATATTAAGTTTATTGGGGAGCCAGCAGTCCCAATAAAAAAAAACTCCACTTACACTCCCTCTCTCTCTCCCCAAAACACCACCAAGTTCAATTTCTGTTGCCCAGAAGACCAGTGAGATGCCTTAGCAAATTAAGGCACTTGCTGCCAAACCTGGCTACCTCAGTTCAATTCCCTGGGACCTACATAGTGAAAGGGGAGAACCAACTACTGAAAACTGTCCTCTGGATTTCACACATGCATGTACACACACACACACACACACACACACACACACACACACTCGGTCCCTAGTACCAAGAATAATCTTAACAAAATAAGATTGATAGCAAGTATTTGCACCTTTACTTTCTGTAGAGGAAAGGGGACTTTTACAAGGCTCTGTGGAAGGGAAAACTGCCTGAAACTAATGGTCAGAACTTTGCTCTGGGAACTGGTCATACCTGCTTATCTACGGGTACCTAAGACATGAGTCATACCTTTGCAATCCACTTCCTGTCCACCAGCTCACAGCTTGCACTATCAGCGAAGAAGACACACCAAGCGCAAGGACCACCAATCGAAGCTTGGCATTCGGAGCCTCAAAAGAGGCTATGCTGCCTACAAACAGAGAAAGGAGAAATGAGCCAGCAAGCATGCCCTGGCACCTAGCAGTCTGCATTTGATAAACTTTATGTCTGGTGTAGTCTTTACCTTAAAGAAGATAGAACTAAGAGATACCTATCATCATCATCATCATCATCATCATCATCATCATCATCATCTATGCCCTGGCAATGCTTAAGCATGAATGAGCAGCCCATTTATAGAGTTCTCCAGTTGTTTCTATCCTGGGAAATCCTAGATGCTAGTGTTATTGTCATACCCAGGTTCCACAGTCTTTCCTTATGCCGTCTATCCAGCATTTTGGGGCCTTTCTCTTCACCTTATCCCCTGCACTCCTACAAGCAGTGCTGTCTTCGGGTATCTGCCGTCATTCATTCTCATGATATGGCCAAGTATCTCAAGCGCCCTTGCCGTATCCTGTAGTTTCCTTCCTTCTGAAGATGGAGATGTTTCTTCATGTCATTGTTGCACAGCCTGTCTCTTCATGTGACACCCAGAATCCTCCTGACACACGCCGTCTCAAACACACTCAGCCGCTGTTCTGAGGAGCCTTTCATTGTCCAGGTTTCAGAGTTGTAAAGAAGGCAGCTCGAGACAAGTGTCTCATGGACTTGTAATTGTGTTGTTGTCGTTGTGTGTCTCTCGCTGACCAAACCATTCCTAGTGCCTGGAATGCAGCCCTCGCTGTCCCTGTCCACCTCTTGACATCTGAAACAGTTCCTCCTTTGAACTGAGGCTTCCTCCCAGATAGATAAAGCAGACTGTTTGCTTGAGGCTCTGATTCTTTACTACAATGTTAACATTCTTATGTGCCTTCCCCATGTGTTGTTCTCAATCTTCTCCATGTTTGCTTTTATATCAAGGTTTCCACTGACTTCCACCGCTCTGTTTACCACAGCCTGCAGCTCCTTTGGACTTTCAGCAAGCAGTGCTGTATCGTCGGCGAAACGTAAGTTATTGATTCGCACATCACCTATCTGCATGGCCATCTCCTCGTCCTCCAGGGCTGCTGTGCCTCTGTTAGTTCCAGGAATATATTAAAGAGCAGTGTTGAGAGGCCGCATCCCTGCAACACTCCTACGGTTGTCTTAAACTGATCGCTTAGTTCTCCGCAGATTTGACTGGCGCAAAGGTGTCTTTATCGACATTGTCTAGTATTCTCATGATTTTCTCTGGGTACCTGTAGAACCTCACTGTTTCCCAAAGTCTTTTCCTCCAAATGCTATCAAATGCCTTTCTGAAGATGATGAGGAAATATTAAATATCGACAGGAGCGAGATAGAGGAAGCTATCAAGAGAGCGAAAGGCAGGAAACCCCAGGAGTGGACGACATCACGGTAGAGGAGCTGGAGGCGGCTACCATAGACTCAGGGGCTGGGGCGCTTCTCAGATTCGTCGGAGAAATGGGAATATAAATCCATGGAATGGAAGCACTCAGTCATAATTCCCATCCACAAGGACAAGCAGGACTCCTCGAGTTACAGGGACATCAGTTCGTTGTGCCATAGCAGCAAGATCTTCTCCTCCATTATGCTGCAAAGGAGCAAGGGAAGAACAGAGGAAATCCTAGCAGAGGCCCAGTGTGGATTCAGAGCTAACAGGAGCACATTGATCAGATCTTCACTTTGAGGTAACTGGCAGAAAAATACGAAGACTTTGGAAAAGACTTATATGTCTGCAACATCGGCTTGTACAACAGATACCCATAAGCATTCTTAATTTGTGTTCATTTGGGTTGGATTCTCACATGAGGTCCATCAGATTAGAATACACCACTCAGTAGCTTTCTGGCACATTCGCAAACTGTCAGCTATCCCCACTAATTACAGACCATTCTCTCCACACCCAAAAGGAATCCCCTCCTCATCAGCATCACTCCCCGCCCCCCATCCCCAAGAGACCACTAACCTGTCTCCATGGGTTCTTCTGTAGAATCTTACAGTATGTGACCCTTTCTGGCTGGCCTCTTTCTCTCAGCATAATGCTTTCAAGGTGTGTCTATATTGTTGCCTAGATTAGCCCTTCGTTCTTTTATGACTAAATAACATTCCATTGCAGAAAGAAACTCTATTTTGCTATCCACTTGTCAGGTGATAGGCATTGCTTCTGTGTCTGAACTTTCGTGAATAACGCTGCTATGAACTCGTGAATGCAGGTTTCTATATGAACACAGGCTTGCATTTTTCTAGAGTGCATGACAAAGTGTAGAGCTCGGCTTACTATCCGAGGTCCTGCCAAACAGTTTCCCAGGGCAGCCAGGCCACTTTATAATTTTTCGCATTTCCATCAAGTGAAAGCTCAGTTGTTCTGTGTTTTTGCCAGCACTTTGTATTGTCTGGTGTTTTTTTTTTTTTCTCTTTATTTTAGCTATCCAAATGAGTCAGAATAATCCAGGTCAATGAGAGTAAATTCATTTCCTAGTGAGTCTTTGTCGCCGTTGCTTCTGAACCCTAGTTCTAAAAACGCAAGCTCATCACCTTCATGGGGAATCTCAGAACTGGCTGCACCGTGCTCTGCCTTCTTCAAGGACAGGGAGAGCAAAGGGCTGGTCTGCTTTCCGAGGGACTCCAAACACTGATCCTGAAAATGTGACATGTCGGCTCCCACACGGATCTGCCCAGGGTAGCTCACCAACAAATGCCATAAGAAAGCCCAGAGAGGCCTATCGGGTACAACAGGAGGATAAGAAGTCCGAACTGTCAGCTACAACTCCAAGCAGATTTTAGCTCACAGTTTTCCTTTCTAAATCTATTAATGATACTCCCTTTCTGTGGCTGCGTAGCAGTCCGAGTTTCACAATCACTGATTGTTTAATCAACCCCTTAGAGATGATGTTCGGGCCATTTCTGTACTACCATGACCACGATCCCTGCAATGATTCTTACGTTCAACATATCATGTACCTGTGGGTGTAGCTATAGGGCACAGCCCTGTAGTGGGGCTGCTGGGGGAAAGGTCTGTGCTGTTAAATTGGCCTCCATAAAGTCTGTGCTGGTTTATATACCCGCCAGCCGTGCACGAGCACCCTTACAACACAGTGTTATAGTTTTCTCTGCCAATCCATTTGTGAAGTCATACATATGTGTGCATCATTTATGTTCTGTTTTGTTATCTTAATTTCTAATTCATTTATTGTGTGTGTGTGTGAGTGTGTGAGCACACACCTGCTCACACAAGTCAATGCCATGTGTAGAGGTGAAAGGACAAGCTGTGGGCATTGAGTCCCTGGCCACTGTGTGGGACGGAGGATAGAACTCAGGTCATCAAACTCGACAGAAAGGGCCTTTACCCACCGAATCATTTTAATGGCCCAATTTTATTGTATTTTAAAGAACTAATGGTATTTCCGTTCCAAAAACTGCATATGTCTTCAGCTGATTTTCTAGTCCATTTTTTAGTCTTTTATTTTTGGCTTCCTGAAACTGTATGGGAACCAGCCCTTTGGGTAGCAGCACTACCAATAGTTTTCAGCCACTGTTTGGTCACTGGCTGTGATGTTTCAGATACATATTTCTCATTTCTTATGCAATACCGTTGGGTCATCTTTCTCCACACTTCTAAGTTTTGTCATAGCTGGCCTGTTCTCCAGTGCACCTGTCCGCTCCTTATTCTCGTGAATTTTAGGTTTTTCCAGTTAAGGTGGAAAAAAGAAAAGGATTGACACGGTATAGTTTTCCAATTTCACTACATTTTTTTCTGAGGGGATAGTAAGGTGATTTTTGAATGTTAATCATTCCCCACACAATGAATGGTCTACACCATTTTCCTTTTGGCTAACAGAAGAATTTCAGACGCTCAGATCTTACCGACAGTGACGATCCTCAGCAGAGCGAGTGTCCACTTCTTATTAACGAGTTTCCAGATTGGAGGAATTATTAAGAGTATCGGGGAGAGAAACGCGACGCCAAACAATTCCAGCCCGGTGAGCTCCAGCGTTTGCAGGGGAAAGTAATAGATCATGGGTCCCAGCCCATGGTAGAGAGACCAAGAGACATAGCCTAGAAAGATATTTAAGAGAGAATGTGACTTTGGCGTTGTCCCTGGGGGCAGCCTGCACTCTCTGGCTTCAGCTAGGTGCTGCGCACAGACTCCTTCCCCTACCCAGCAGGCAGGGTGGAGCATGCCTGTTATGAATCCGCCATCATCCCTCGTTTGTTCCCATAATCATGTCATCATGCAACCATGTCTATGCCTGTAGATAATTCCTCCAGTCAGATGTCATAGGCTGGACCATCTGATAGGACACTGGCTTCCTGTCAGGGCTCAGGGTGATAAAATTCTCTCACCTAATTTGACCCATACATAGGTAAAGCTAAAGAAGGAGTATTCCTTCCACCTATCCCAACCTACACCCCTAAAGCCCCGTCATCAGGCAACAGAATTTTCTTGTGAGTAGACCATCCTAAACCAGACCTTCCTGGGCAGGGCTGGGGAGTGGAACAGATCTGAAGTTAAAGGCACCTCTGTGGGCACAGGCTGTGATCTTAGGCAATAATGATAATTAAAACCGTGACACTTGCCATGTACCAAGATCAACTGTTTTTTGTTTGCTTGTTTGGTTGGTTCTTTGGTTTTATGACACAGGGTTTCTCGGTATAACAAACAACCCTAGCTGTCCTGGAACTTGCTTTATAGACCACTCTGGCCTTGAACTCACCGAGCCTGCCTCTCAAGGGCTGGAATTAAAGGCGTGCCACCATGTCCAGCTTGAGCTGGGTTTTAACCAGATGTCTTGTTCCTCACATAACCCATGTCCTATGTGTGAATAGATAAGCCTTATGCTTGCTCTTACCAAAGCCGAAACAATTGGTGCGAAACAAAACAACAGAAACTCCTGAGAACTGGAAAGTCCGGGGATTGTTTGGCGCACCTGTGTAGTAAAAGTCACCGGGAGCTAAGATCCCAGCAGCCTGCCTCCTCTGAGAACTGTTAGCCAGAGCCCTTCACTTTCTCCCGCCCCTTCTCAGCCTCGGGTTGTTAAACTGAATCACACCACCTCACAGTTCTCAGAATAAGACCAAACCTCCTGGAGGAACTTAGTGTAGCCTCCCGAGGAACAAAGTGTGAGTCACTTCACACCTCCCAATTTTACAAGGCACAGGGGTGAGGGGGGGAGAGCAGAAAAATGAGTTTCAGCCTCTCCTGAGAGCAAGCTGCTCCCTGAAACTCTCGCTCTCAGGAGAGCTCACTCCCCAGGCCAGACGTATGCTTGCTCAAAATGAACTACAAGACCTGGCCATGTCCCAAAAGATTCCCTGAGAACCCAGGGGTTTAAGTATCCATCTCCCACAGAGCCAGAACACTAAATCCTCAGTACATCGTGCAAAACTTCTAAGTGAGCCTAGGAGACTAGAAACAGACGGGTTTTTTTTTTTTCTTTTACAAACACAGTAGTATACTCACAGCTACCAAGACCACTTTGAGCAGGGGGCCAGGGCAAGAGACGGCAGTTACTCCGGATGCTCATTCACCTACTTCCCCCGGGGAGCCCTTTCCTAGGGAAAGTTAAGTCCAGTACTAAACTGTATTGAGGGAAACTTAAAGGTTACGATCCGGAGCTGCACGAGATCAACGTAAAGAACTCTCCAGGCCACGCCAGGGAGCCGTGGGAGCTGCGGAACCCCAGCCTGGGAACCTCCATCTGGATCTGAACTCCCTCGCTTCCACCCAGAGCGCGATAAGCATCTCCACTCCCGGCGCCGGCCTCTTCTGTGGGTTCTGTCGCCCCGGCGGGGAACAAGCCCAATCAGCCTGCGCCAGGACGGCCTCGACTTACCCAGAAGTGTCTCCCCAGCGATTGCTCGCCACAGGCCTGGCATCGCAGCGGACACCTGGAAAGCCGCGAGGACTGTCCCTCCGAGCGCTCCGCGCTCCCTGCCGGGTCCGCCCTGCCTGCTCGGTGTCCCCGAGTGGCACACGGGTCTGAGGCGGCCGCAGGAGCCCGGGCAGGGTGCGGCGCCTCCTCCCTGGCACACCTGTGCGCCGCCCCGCCCGACGCCACCTGTATTTTCAGCGCTGCTGGGGACGCACCACCCCAGTGCAACCTGCGCGCTCCAAACGCGCCGTCCACCCCAAACCAAATTGCCGGAAAAGTCCCTATCCCACTCCCATCCCACAAGAGAATGTCTGGAATATGGAGCAGTTGCCGGGTTCTCGGAGCAAGGGAACAACCCAGATCGGTGATGCCACTGGGGTCTGGGGATGCAGAGCGATTGGTAAAACAGTTGTCTCACGTGCACCAAACCTTGAACTCATCCTCTGCGCCTTATAGACAGGGCGTGGTGGTTTAGACCTGAAACCCCAGCATTTAGGAGATGGAGTTCAGAGAATCGTGGGTTCAAGAACATCTTCCACTTTGTTGGTAAGCGGGTTAGATTCCCGGATGTTGCAGCTCGAGTCTTAAAAAGAGAGTTGGAAAGCCACACCCAAGCAGGGAGCAGTGCAAACCTCCATCCTCTTCAGATCAAGGTGACTCCACGCCGCCACCTGCCCTCATTGCCTGCTTTTAGCTTTGGTAGTAAACACAGCTCAGGAACTGTCAGTTGCATTCTGGAGGGTGGAGGGGAACAGAAACGGAAGAAGTTCCAAATAATGGAGCAGGTGAACTATGACGGGGTACCTAAAATTTAGAAGAGAAATAGCTCCAAGTGGTCATTGTTACAAGTGCACAGCAACTTTGAACTAAGGGCTACAAACCGCTTATGAAAATACAGAGATAGCCGGATAAATGAACAGAATAGATAGAACCTCCAAAAACCTCTCATATGGCATCATGATTTTTCATAACCTTGACAAGCCAGTTACACAGGACAAAGGAAAGCTTTCCCAGCAGATGACCACAGGACAGTTAACTACCCACGTCGGAAAGGATAAAGTTGTACCCCTACTACACACAGTCTACAAAAGCCAACTTATACAGCCTCAGAGACTGTAGTTGTTTGAATAACAATGCCCCCACTCCCAGCAGGCAGGCATGGGTATTTGAATACTAGGTCACAACTTGGTAGCAGCTGTTTGGGAAGATCACTGAGGGTCGGCTTTGAGCGCTCATAGTCTCTCCCCATTTCCAGACTGCTCTCTCTGCTTCAGCTTTCCTAGTGAAGACGTGATCCCTGGGTTTCCCATTCTGGCTTCCCAGACATGCCTCCTCCTCACGATGGACTCTCACTCTGGAACTATAAGCCCAAATAATAAGCTCTTCCTTGTTTCCATGGTCACAGTCCATTTCCATGGTCACAGCAACAAGAACACACCTAATGCAAAGACCAAAAAGTAGATCGAACCATGAATCCTTCTAATAAAACAAAAAGAGCAAATCCTCATGGGTTTTCACTTCAGAGCCAAAGGTCCAAGAGACAAGGGAGAAATGATACATGAATCGGATGTCCACTGAGAGTAAAAGCTTTGAGCCAGGTGCAGCCCTGTGAACCTGTGGTGGGGAGGTAGTGAGGCAGGCTGAAGGAAGGTCCTAAGCCCAGGAGGTCCTGCGGGCCTTTGCAACAAAGCAAACCTTCATCTCAAAAATAAATAAAAATAAACCAACAAAAAAAATAGAAATATTTTTGCTTCAAAGGACTGAAAAGAGGGCTGATAAGAGAGCTCGATGGATAAAGGGTCTCGCCACTGGGCTTGACCACGGGAGGTCTCTTTGGGACCCACATAATAGAAGGAGAAAACTGCCTCTTACAAGCTGTGCTCTGACCCCCACGGCACTCTCATGCCTTGGCATAAGTCCTCTCTCTCTCTCTCTCTCTCTCTCTCTCTCTCTTTCTCTCATGCACATGCGTGCAGGCGCACACACACACACACACACACGCACACACACACACACACGCACACACACACATGCACACACACGCACACACACACACACACGCACACACACACACGCACACACACACATGCACACACACACACGCACACACACACACGCACACACACACACACACGCACACACACACACGCACACACACACACACACGCACACACACACACACGCACACACACACATGCACACACACACGCACACACACATGCACACACACACACGCACACACACACACACGCACACACACACACACGCACACACACACACATGCACACACACACACGCACACGCACACACACACACACACACAGGTAATATCTCTGAAGAATGTAAAAAGAGAACTGAGTGCAACTTAATGATGAAGCTTGTTCTCGGCACACCCCAGGTCCTGAGTTCAAACCCCAGCAAGAACATATACAGACACACCTGGGTCTGGGGGAGGGTGGATAACCAGGAAGGCAGAAAATGCTCCTAAGCTCTGTGTGTTCCAGGTGTCTAGCTCCAACTCCACTTACAGAGGTGTTTCCCCTGCATCCTCCTTCTGTCTCACTGAAAGCTATCCAAGGGTTGTCTGACTCCGGATATTTCGCGTAGATAGATTCATACAATGAGCACATGGCCTTCCACCTCTAGCCAGAAGTCCTCAGGCAGCACGGTGAAAATAGGATGCTGTTTTAGAAAAGCTGTTGGTGGTGTTGATTGCTTTGTCAGCTAGAAAACAAGCAGGGAGGGTTGGATGATCCCTTCCACGTTGACTTCAGATGCTACTGCATAGGGATGGCGTGTCTTAGAAAACAGGCTATGGACTGGGTGCAAGTTTCCCTCAGGGGTGCAGTTTTGTCAGTCTGGGAATGTGCTGAATCTCAGGGCAGTGATTCTGAATGAGCCATGTCTCTGTTACAGCATGGGGCATGGCCAGCACATGGCAAGCAAAGGTGAAATTCTCCTGCAACTCTGCAGACAGCCACCACCAGAGCGCTCTCGGGGGTTGGGCTCAAGGTCCTCTTCAGTAATGGCTGGATTCGTAACTAGGCAGGGAGTGTTAGTCATTCATAAAAAGAACTGAAACACTGGTACATGTTCCAACAAGGATGGATCTGGAAAGCATCACGCTAAGGGAAAGAAGCCAAGCACCATGGGACACATGTGATTGGGCTCAATTACAAGAACTGCCTAGAGCAGGGAACCCCTTGAAAGCAGAAAACACCATGGCAGTGAGTGGCGTCTAGGAAAAGGGGGGCACTGGGAAGAAACTGACTGACAGATAAGGCTTTTCTTCTAGGGGTGATGAAATATTTTGGAGTTAGACTGTCGTAGGTGCATAGCGAATATCCAAAGCCATTTAACTTCACCCTTTGAGAAGACAGATTTAAGGGTATACTAATTTCGCCTCAATTAAATAAGATCAGGCACCTGGTGTCCTGCTTGTGATGTAAATGTATTAACAAGCTGTGGAGGCACGTACAGTCTCGGCACTTGGGGGGTAGAGACAGAAGGGCAAGGAGTTCAAGGTCATCCTCACAAGGTCATCCTCAGCAACTATAGAGTGAGTTCAAAGCCAAACCGAGAAACGTGAGACCTTAGAACTCAAGAGTTAAAAACAACAACAACAATAAATGTTTAGGTTGAACAAAGGAAATGAAAGGACTTTCTCAAAAAAAAAAAAAAAAGATACACAGGAGCCCAGTGAACACGAATGTTAAAGGTACTTCCGGGGGGGGGGGGATCCACTTCACACTCACTATGGAATTCTGATTAAAAAAATAAGTCAGATAGTATCATATGCTGACAAGGGTGTGGAGGAAATGGAAAATGGTACAACTACCTTCTGTTGGTTTCTCAATTCAACTCCAAGATATAAGCATGGGAAGGGGCAGTGTTCAAATGCACAGACGTTCACAGAAGTGTTGCTGGCGGCCCCAAATGGAAGCTAGCCAAATGTGCAACCACTGACTACAGTGGTATATCCCATACAACAGAACACTATTCAGCAGTGAAAAGGCATTGCTATATCCAATGGCATGGCTGAATCTTGAAACTGTTTTAAGAGAAAGAAGCCAGTCATTATTTTTAAAAAAATCCTTTATTTTATGTATACAATCCTATTTATGAGAATGAATAGGCAAATTGAGGGAGACTAAAATTAGCTTAGAAGTCACTCGGGGCTATTGAGGAAGGTGGAGAAGGAAATGGATTAGTGAGTCCAGTTTCTCATAGGCCAGATAAAAATGTTCTAAAATTAGCTTGTGGCCGGTAACTTCACAACTGTTGGTGTGCTGACAGCTCTTTCCTGTGCATGTTAAACCAAGCATCTGAATCACACGGGATGAGAATTACATTTCCAAAAGGGGCTTTGCAGTGTTTTTGGATGAGGCTGCAGTCGTTGAACGCCAGGCATTCTCAGCAAATGAAGAACTTCAGCAATCAAAGACCTCAGACCCTGCACTGTCCTGCCTTGGCGCCTCCCTGGTTTCTCTCTGTGTGCGTTACAGATACACTGACAAATACTTAACTACCGAGGAAAGGCAGGAAGGGTTTCCTGGGGCTCATGCTCTGAAGTCGAAGGTACAATCCATGATGGCCGGGGAAGGCATGGCTATGCTGCCGTGCGCATGTGTTGCATCCCCAGGCAGGAAGCAGAGAGAAGCGAAAGCTCGCGCTCTGCTCCCTTCCTCCAATTCACTTCAAGACTCAAGCCCAAGGGACGGCCCCGCCCACAGGGTAGGTCTCCCTGTGCCACTTAAGCCTCAGAACACCCTCAGAGATGCATCTTGAGGTTTGCTTCCTGGGTGGCTCTAATTATCCAGTTGGGTTGACAGTGAAGATCAGTTTTCACATGAAATGAAATAAAATTAGCTTAGAAGTCACTAAGATCTGAGCCCTCTGTCTGTGGGCGCTTTGCTAGGACATCGTCAAGGTTGTCTCGTTTCTTACACTCTGTTCCTGTTGCTGTTATTAGTCCTCGTCTCATTTCATTCTCGTTAACACTTCTATGGCAGCTCACCACAAGCACTTCTGGAAAAGGCAGTCTATCTGTGAGGCCAGAAAGGGAATGGGAAATCTTGGCGAGCAGCTGTCAATCTCTGCTGCAAAAGTCTACTTTGTTGAGAGCTATTTTGAGGCTTAACTGGATAAAAAGCTAAGGCCGGCAGTGCAGCACCTGCAGTGTTCACAGAACGCATGGGGTGGGTGGGTGGGTCACGTGTTAAGCCTCCATGATGCCTGGCATAGTGCAGGGGAGGTATTGGGACAAGTCTGGCGAGCTTCTCAGTACCTTCTTTACCCTGTGCATATTTTAATTGCCTTCTTGAGGCTTTCTGTAATTGGCATTCTTCCAACGGCAGATTCAACAACAGTACTCGGGAGATGAAGAGGCATTTCATCATCAGTCCCCACCCATCTCCAGAGGGAGAATAGGCAGTCCTCTTTGTGGTTCTCCAGCCTGTCCCTTCACGGCACATGGTGGGAAAGTTCCCAGTGGCTTCTGAGGCTTTCCCATGTCCCTTGAATGGGTAACTGAGTTACTGGGTCCACAGCAAGTTAATTATGAAGCGGCCTGTAATTTCCTTGCTAGGTATCATACGTTAAATAGAGGGCTTGGATGAACTTTTAATTACCTGGCTCGGCACCTCGTCCTATTGCTATTTAACTGGAGAGATTAGACAGTGTTTACACCCGACGCACAGGATGTGAGTTATTCTGCTGCTGATATCAGCCATGTTCAGCCCAACCTGCACAGTGTGTGCGGGCAGTGATGTCAGGTCACTGTTGCTGCTGCTACCTCGATTTTCAGGATTCGTTTGCCTCGCATTTAATTCCCAAGGCCTTACTGGCTCACGTCTGGGCAGAACCTCTTTTTCATCCTGAAGTTGTCATCTGCATTCTTACATTGCCTGGAAAGAAACAAAGTCCCTTCCAGCCAGGCCAGCTGCTTCCTCCTCCCCTAATTTGTAGAGCATGACCACATGAAGTCCAGTCAGAACACACTGAGACTATTTTTCTTTCTATCAGAAAACGAGATCTCTGGTGTGAGCCAGCACTGGGAGCTGCGATAAAGATCTGGTCTCCTGGTGAGAAACAAAAATGCTCAGAAGAGCCTCCTCCTCCTCCTCCTCCTCCTCCTCCTCTTCCTTCTTCTCACCACCACCACCACCACCACCACCACCACCACCACCACCACCACCGCCACCACCACTGCGGTAGTCCAGGCTCACTTAGTTTGTAAAGGCACCCGCACTACTCCAGGAAAAGATCAATTCCTGGTTGACTTTGAGGTTTTGCTTTTGGCTTGGGCAAGTTTTACTCACTTATTTTAATGATTTGTTTTTATTTCAATGTACACTGGTATTTTGCCTGCATGTATGCACACGTGGAGGTGTCAGTTCCCTAGAACTGGAGTTACAGACAGCTGTGAACTGCTTTGTGGGTGCTGGGGATTGAACCCAGGTCCGTGAGAACAGCCCGCACCCTTACCACTGAGCCATCGTTCCAGCCCCTCACGTGCTAGTTTGCAATGACTTACACCTGGGTGTCCCTGGGAGCCCGTGCACCTTAGGTCAGTTGCAGCAAGAGTCGTCACTGTGAAGCTGAGACCCAGGTGAAAAAGCAGCCTCCTCCCGCCTGTCTCATGGAGGCACCACGTGGTTTTCGCTCCCAGTCTGTAAACCCAGGTGGGTTCACTACACAGCACACAACCAGTACTCAGCGCTGACCTGGCCTGCACTAAGCCAGAGATTCTGTCTCCACCACTGCTGAGGATAGGGGGCAAGAGGCAGCAGAAGAAGAAAGAAAGGAAAAAGAATAGAAGCAAGCAAGCAAACCCGGTGCTCTAGCTTTCCTGAGTAGAGCAGTCCTGGGGCTTCTGATGTGTCCTCTAAGAGGAAAAACCCAGGAAGAGGCCTTGCAGGCCTGGATGCACACCCTTAAAGTAGATGTTGAGACCCCATCTCCCTTCTGCTCTCTTTCTCTTTGGCCACCTTGCACCCAGCTGTCTCCCCACAAGCCTGAGAGCAAGGGAGTCACCAAACTGTGGGCTCCACCCTCTAAAGCAGTGACCACAGAGACCTTTTCTCTCTGCAAGTGGATTCTCTCCAGGAGTGCGCTGCGGGAACAGAAGAAAGCTGACTAAATCGGGCAGTGTCCTCCCAAAGAGGCAGAGAATGTCTGGGGAAAAGAAAGGAATTGGGGGTGCCTTTCTTACACACACTTACAGCTCCTTTGGTTCCAGTTCCTAGCTGATTGGCAGTTATTTAATCATTAGCTTTGATTGCTCGCCTTTATTTGCTTGAGGATTTTCTAATTGTTGTTGGCTTTCACTGTTTGCCTAATATATTGAGAGTGTTTTCTTATGGCACTAGATGATCCTTTTCCATATGTTTTTAATGTGTAGTAATTCCATGGCATAGTAACATATAATTTACTCAATTACCTTCCCCCCACCACACACACACTTTGAAGTCTATTATTTACAGCGATGCAATAAACACATTTCCTAACTAGAAAACACTAACCCTTCTTTGTCGCCATGCAGATCACTCAAATCAAAATCCGCAGGTATCCCACCTCCACCAGCGAATGAAACCCATCCTCCCCACATGCTGTGGAAGAAGATGAAGAGGAGGCTTGGGTGGAGGACACAACCAAGGAGACGCAGAGGTGCAGAATGAATGAAATCAACGAGCATGCGAAAGTTCTGACTCTTGAGGGTGATTTGGAAAGAACTGTAGAAGAGTGTGTCAAGGTCCTGTTGAGTTCATTAAGAAAAAGAAAGAAAACGGCATTAATTCATCTGATAAAGAAAGCATTGCTGAGGCAGAAAGGCCAGATGTAGAGGCCACGGGACCTCTTGTTTTGATTGACATTCTCTTTAATGAGAAGCTAAGAGAGCAAATCAAGACACACAGGCACCATTTCCTAAGATTTTGTCATAACAATGAAAGACTCAGTGGTACAGTGATATTTCAATTGTATTTTAATAAATAGAGACTGCCTGAAGATCAGAGAGTAAGACAGCCCCACTGGTCAGCCTTTCAGCCAGGCAGTGGTAACATATACCCTTAATCCCAGTAGCTACAATAGTTGCCATAGAAACCAGGCGGTGAATGCCTTTAATCCCAGTGGTGCACGCCTTTAATCCCAGCCCTAGAGAGGAACATAAAACGGGAGGAAACAGCTCTCAACACAGTCTCATTCTGAGATTCCCGGAGGCAGGATCGCCATTTCAGACTGAGGTCGCGGTAAGAGCCAGTGGCTGGCTATTTTGCTTTTCATATCCTCAAGTTGAACCCCAATTTCTGTCTCTGAGTTTTTATTAATCATGCTTCACAGTGGAGCCTTCCTCTTGGTCTGGAATGTGTGCTAGCGATGCATCAGGCTCAGCTGATCTCCAGGATGCCACACATCTTGAAGGAAATGTACAATGCAGACCCTTCGGAAGAGGTCATCACCAGCTGGTTGGAAAGGGCCTCTAAGAAATATGTCTCAAAAGAGACTCATGGCAAACCAGAGCCACTTATCAAATGGTCGAATGTGAAGGGCCGCATCCACATGCCCCATTACAAGATGGCACTGGCATCCGGTTTCACCGCCAGGTGAACGCACATGTGCTAGGTAACTTTCCACTGCTGTCCCCGCCTACTCCCGAGGCTTGGATTGGCAGCGGACCAGTCCAAGGGTGACACGTCCGAAGCAAGGACTGCTTCCTATATAAAGGAGGGGTTCCCTCATTTAGGGGTCCCCGGCCATGTTAGCTGATGCTCTCTCTCTCAGGACGCATTAAAGCTATTTCTGCAGAAGAATCCTAGTGTCCCGCGTGGTTCTTGCTGGCGAGACGATAGCATGGGACAGTTGAAGAAAGCAGAAGAAGAACCTTCTGGTTTTAAGGAAGAAGATGAAAATATTGAGGTAGTATATCCGAAGACTGCTACTGTACCAGTAAAACTGTGAAGTCTGACAAGAATAAAGACGTTGACAGCAATGCTGTTTAAAAGGGTGGATGCAGCTTAGCTTAACAGTGGGATGCTGCAAACTTTTCCCCATTGTCAGCCAGAAGCGCAGCATGGATGTGCAAGAGCTGAAGTGACTTGACACCATGGACGCACTTGTTACCAAAATGCTGTTCCTGTGAGTAGTCTATAATTAAGGCCATGGGAAATCTAGGGAGTCCGTTCATAGCAGTGAGCAATTGTAGTCTGCTTATTTATTGTGTGTTTCTTTTGGAAAAACTATAGTAGACACATTTGGATCACATTTATAGAGGTATAAAGAATAAAGAACCCTTCCTTCTTCCTTCCTTCCTCCCCTCCCTTCCTTCCCCCTTCCTCCCTACCTTTCTCCCTCCTCTCCTCCTTCCTTCCCTCCTTCTCCCCTCCTCCCCTCCCTCCCTCCCTCCTTCTTCAGTTGCTTTTGTTAGGTCTTCTGTCACAGCACTGAGAAGTAACTGCAATATCTAGCATCTCCCTGGGGTCTTACGTGACTACTTGGCACACACTGCAGAGAGAACAGTGCACAGAGGAGGTTACAAAGCTTTGCTTTTCTCCTCCTCATTCCTCTTCTAGATAAGAGATGGTCCTAAGGAGTGGCTGAGACCCAAGGGAAAGGACACACAGATTCTTGAACCAGAAAGTGAGTCTGCTGCAGGGCTCTGACCAAGGACTGCAGAGACGTGAGTCAAGGTTGGCGTGATAGCTCAGAAGGCTGAGTGGGTAAAGATGCTGGCCAACAAGACTGAGGAACTCAGTTCCATCCCCAGAACCCACATGATGGAGGACAGAACCAACTCCTGCAAGCTGCCCTCTGACCGCCACATCACATAAGTAAATAAACGTAAGTTTAAAAGTGTTTTTGAGGAAAGAGAACCAGCCACAGCATCTGCCAGAGACCCTCTCCCCTGGAAGGTGAGGCTGCCCCAGGGGTTCATTCCCTGAGAGCTGACCAGGGAGATCCATCCAGGCGGGATCCAGTCTTCCCACCCCTAGAGTCCTCAGATGTCCACATGAGATTATGTGTGCGATCACCACACTCTGGAAACAGGCGAGTGTGGGACAATTGTTAAAGAGTGGAGCCTTAAAGGCAAAGCAAACTGTGTTTGGAATCTGGCTTGATCAGTAATTGGTTTAGGGCTACATTTCCAAAAACAATAGCCAAGAAAAAGGCTGTGCAACCAACCAGAGCAGAAATGTTCTCTGCATGGGGCGCCAGATGCCATGCTCACCCTGCTGCTATGTCTTGGCTGGGAACAAACTTCTGCTGCCAGCACCAAAGTCATTGTCCCCACACCCTGCTGATGTGGGACTTCTCTCTGTATGCTGTGAATATCATTGGTTAATAAAGAAGCTTCTTTGGGCTTATGGCAGCCCAGAATAGGGCAAGGTGGGAATTCCAAGCAGATAAAGAAGGAGAGAGTAGGTAGAGTCAAAGAGAAACCATGTAGCTGCCGCAGGAGACAGATTCCAGACACAGGTACCAGTGAACCATGAGCCTTGGGGTAAAATATAAAATAATATAAATGAGCTAATTTACGATATAAGAGCTAGCTAAAAAGACGCCTAAGCTATTGGCCAAGCAGTGTTGTAATTAAAACAATTTCTGTGTGATTATTTTGGGTCTGGGCAGCCAGGAAACGAATGAGCAGTCTCTGCCAACACCCTGCCCTTTGTAGTCTCTTTCCGTCCCTCCCCCTCTCCCTTTCTGTCTTTTGAGATGAGGTCTCAGTATGTACTGGCTGGCCTAGAACTCTTCATGTAACCCTGGTTAGCCTTGAACTTGCAATATACTTACCTCAACTTCCGAAATACTGGGATTATGGGCATACACCACCACCCCACATCTAGCTTAAGCTACCATTTCTACCATCTCTTCCAGAGAGGGTGGGTCAGTGTAGGTCTCTAGGAAACAGGCCAAGGCAGAATTAGAAGCAGTAGAGATTTTTAGGGAAAGTATCTATGAGAGGGGTGGAGCAGAAGTAAGGACAGGGCCTGTGTGTTGAGTGTGGGGATGGGGTGGAGGGTGTTCAACCATAATGCTGAATGACTAAACAGACTGAATGAAGAAAAGGCAGAACAGAACAAGCCTCTGATCTTCATGACCTCTGAGTTCTCTGCAAAACTGAGCAGGAGAGTGGCCTTGCTCTAGGAGGAGCCCTCTTTGCCATTTCACTGAGTGCCATTCTCTAGGCACAAGGGAGACCATGGTGAGTCTGAAGTGGGAGCCAGAGGCTGGAAGTGAATCCGAGTCCTTGTACATGTCTTGGAGACACATCAAGGGCACACTGTTATGATGACCTCACTGGATGGTGAACACATAGAGCCCCCCTAGCGTGTGGTTATGTAGCCCCCTAGTGCATGGCTATGTAAGGATACCTAGAGAGCCCCCTAAAGTATGACTGAGTAGGGCATACCTATAGAGCATGTCAATTTACTACATACTTGCAAATGTTCAGAACATGGGATATTTCAAAACACATTTGTCTTGAATCGGTACCAAAAGTATCCTTAGTTTCTATGTTTCTCAGTGTCTTAGTTAGGACTTTATTGATGTGATGAGACACCATGACCAGGCAACTCTTATAAAGGAAAACATTTCATTGGGACTGGCTGACAGTTTCAGAGGCTTAGTCCATTATCATCAAGGCGGGAAGCATGGTGGCATGCAGGCAGACATGGTGCTGAAGAAGGAACTGAGAATTCTACGTCTATATCCACAGGTAGCAGGAAAAGACAGTTACACTGGGTCTGGCTTGAGTATTTGAAACCTCAAAACCCACCCCCCAGTGACACACTTCTTCCAACAAGGTCACACCTCCTAATAATAGTGCCACTCCCTATGGGCCTATGGGGGCCATTTTTATCCAAACCGCCCCACTCAGTTTTCAGTATAAATTATTTCTGATACAAATCACAGACCCAACAGAAACCTTTAAAAATGCAGCCAAACAATTCTCAAATACTCTTTGACACTAAGATGGGGGATTTAACTAGAAGAACATTATACAGGATGCTGCATTTATTGTTGACTCTGTATTAGGGAACACCTGATATCTCACACAACGAAGACCTTGTGATGTAGAAACATGAGGATGTTACCAGAGCCATTTAGACAGAGGTGACGATTACAAAGCCTCGCACAGCTTCAGGGGATATGGGTGGACACTTGTGCTCCAGATAACGCCACAATGCAGTTTCTCCCCAGTAGATCTTCAGCTGGTGTGAAGCAGTTCACAAGGAGGTGTTCCAGGGGTCCACTCTCTACTCCCAGCAGCAAGACACAGGGGCTAAGGAAGGACTGTTGGGACATTGCTATCTATCTGATTCATGAACTAAGAACAAAAACCTCTCCAAGCTATTGCTCGTGTGAGCATTGGTCGGGTGTCCAGTCATGCTAGAGGAACTGCACAAACACAGCCAGTACACACATGGTATCTATGAATTCACTGTAGGCTGCTCAACAAAGAGAGGTAGTTTTCTCTTCATCCCTACTGTTCACAGGAGTGGCCATCCCAGAAAGTAGCCTCCACCAATGCCCTGAAAAATGAGGATAAGGCGTCTATGTAATCCTCAACAATTCAAGTAGGTCACAGTGTTCAGAAAAGCGAACAGAATTCTCTGCGTCAGGTTGTCCATCAACATTTACATGCGCTTTCTATCTTCAGCATAATTCTAAGTTAAAAACAAAAAACACTACAGATGCTGGTCTGTGATTTTTCTGGTAATGAATTACATGTTTTATTTCAATCATCAAGATTTTACAGAAAACAACACAATGTGTACAGCCTTTATTCACAGTGAAATTTGTTATGTATTCTTGCTGAAAACCAACTAAAATGATTAAAACTTTAGAATGTACATCTTCAGTCATAGTATTTGTAATGGTCTGTCCTGTCCCTTTAATAGATAAGCCCTTCCTACTCCCTCCCCCATCTGCTGAGGCAAACAGATCTTCCTTCTGTTTCTAGCCTGAGTTTCTTCCTTTCCATCTCTCTCCCAAAGAGGCAACTTCTGCCTCACTCCCTTCTCCCCAGTACTCCCCTTCCTCTCCCCCCCTCTCTGCCTCTCCCTCTCTCTGCTCTCCTCCCTTCTCCCCTTATCCCTTTCCCATTTCCCTTCCATAACCCACTAAATAAATACCAACTCTCTCCACCTGGCGCATCTCTTTCTCTCACCCGCCACACAGCTCCCTGCCTAGGACCCGCTGGCCCCTGTGGCCTGCAGTGTTTTACCACTGCAGTTCCTCATGGCCTGCTGCCCGCTCAGGGACCTGTGCCATTTTGTTTTTATCATAACAGTATTCAAGGTGCTGAGACAGAAGGTTCATGAGCTAAAAGCCAACCTGCGCTCCATAGTGAGTGCCAGACTTGCCTGGGCCATGTATTGAGACCTTTTCTGAAAAAAAGTAAATGAAAAACATTTTTTCTTCCTACGTCTGCAGAGGACCCAAGTTCAGTCCCAGCACCCATGGCAAGAGGCTCACAACTACCTGAACCTCCAGGTTCAGGTGCTCTGACGCCCTCTTCTGGACTCTGAAGGGACCTGCACCTCTGAAGGGTATGCACACACCTGGACACAGACACATGGACACAGACACAATAATCTTTAAAGTAAGTTTGTGGTTAAATTGAAGAAATGTCTAAATCTTATGGAGAGGGACATCAGTTTGACAAACCTTACTTTCAGGACCTGCCCGGGATAGGTTCCTGCCTGTAGTGTCTGGGTTCAGTGTCACACAATGAGGACAAAGCACCTTTCTTTAGCCTGGCCTTTCTCATCTGCTCTCCTGCTCTCCAGAGACAGCCTTCTCCTGGGCTATTGCTTCAATGTTTGATTTCAAACTAAGCTTTTCTTGATTTTGCGATTTTTTAAATTATTGATTTTTTTTATCCTATATGATTCTAAGCCACCACTTCTGTGCCAGCTGCCCTCGTACAGGACTGCACACACCCCATTATACCTCCTCCCATTTGGTATAGCTGATCAGTTCTCCCATAAAAATGCTTCATGATATTTTGAAATTAGGATTAACAATACGTTATTGCATTAAACATGCGTCCCTGTGATGTGGAGATGACTCACAGTTCCCACATGCGGGTCTTGACTCACTCATACCAACAGATCTGAAAAGGAATGTGGCCAAGCGTGTCTGCCAACTTGTCTTAACTTTATGAGTCTGCAGCTGTTGCCATCCCACCATGGGGCTTTCAGCACAGTGCATTTAGACTGATACATTATTGGAATGGGAAAAGCCCTTCTCGCAATCGTTCATTGTCAGCGTTGGCTACATGTAAAAGAATGAGCTCCCGTTCACCTCCACATCTGAATCCAGCTCCCAGGGATCAGATACCCTCTTCTGAAGTCTGTGAGTGGCTGCAGTCTCACATGCAAATAACCACACACAGATATGGATATACACACGCATACTTAAGGCAGAATCTAAATATCATATCACGACTCTACTATGGGCTCAGAGTAAAATGCACATGAAGTTTTAGGGTAAGGCATCCGAGCTCATGGATTACTTCTCTGACGCACATCTTTCCGACAGACGTTGGGCAAACCTTGCTCATTCTTTTTGCCAGCTATGGAACCTCCATTGTTAAGAAAGCATTTTAAGGGACACAGACCATAAAGCCCTCTGAGTGCTGGCGCACAATGTGAGCCAAAGCAAAACACATGAAACAATAAATCAAAGAGCTATGCATAAGTGAGGCTCGTGAGAGTGGGAGATGGCCTCTGGGTCTGGGACATCTCAGGGCAATGCCTACCAGGCCAGAGCCATGGAACAAACAGCAATGCAGAGAGGATCTTGGGAAGACAATGAAATCTGGCTGACAGCTCAGCGAGGAAACCAAATCCAAAACAATGGAGGAAGCAAAGAAAGGCTCGGAGGGCACCGATGAGGGAGGCAGAGGGGAGAGAAATGGAGAGGGGCTGGCTGAAGGATATTCCAGATGGCAGGTGACCCCTGGAATGACTCCAGGGAAAGGTGAGTCCATTGTTTGGAGGTCAAGGATCAATGTGTTTCTAAAGCAGGGCTTCCCACACATGTGGGCACATGCGCCCATAGGGTCCCTCAAACCGATGACAAAGAATGGAAAGTGTGCCTGCAACACCACAGGGCGACAGGGCCATGAGCACAGGTGGGAATTAACCATGGCAAGTTCAAACCAGTTCTGCACCAGAGCCGCCCACTGCGCTTCAGGCTCGCTAGTTCCCCCCTCTCCCCCTCCTCTTCTCCCCTCAAGTACCTCCTCCTTCCCTCCTGTCTACACCCTAGCTTCGTTACTGTAGGGAAGTATGTGCCAACTCACCAAAGGGTGGGTACCTCTTGCTGGGTGAAAACAGAGGCTCCCCTCTGCCCAGCATTTGGTGCATTACCTTGTAAGCAAGTGTGGTGAAACCACCAAACTAGACCATTCTGTAAGTACAGAAAATGTTTCTGGGCTGCCTCATGAGAGCAGAGAACAGCAGCTGGGCAGGAAAGCCAGTGGATTTAATATGACAGACAGTGGGGTGGGGACTTTAGGCTCATGCAGATTGTTTGGGTTAACTGGGAACTAGGAGTGGAGATCGTAAATAGTGGCTTTCCTGTCAAACAGAAACCTGCACCACAAGGTTTCTGAGAAGGCTGACTGTAGCTTACTGTTCACCTGGTAAGAACTCTTCTGTTTACCCGGTGAGAACCCAGCTCGAGTTGGGCCTAGACCCTCATCTCAGGACATTGTCAGCAGCACTGCCATCTTGAGGTCCATTCTGTGGCCAAACATTACCCTTGGAATGTTATAGGTTCTAAGCTCTTGTTACTAGAATGTTCCCTCACTATGGGAATGAATTGCCTAGATTAGTTTGGTTCCCTGTGTCTGGCACCCAGTCTCTCTACCAAGGGAGAAACAGAGAATTTAGTAGATGGTGAACATGTACTTCTCCCTTTGGGCTAGGGACATGGTTCCAAGGACTTGAATTTGGATACTGGTCTGAGTTACTTTTCTATTGCTATGAAGAGATATCATGACCTAGAAAACTTATAAAGGAAAATATTTAATTGGAGGCTTGCTTACAGTTTCAGAGCTTGAGTCTATGATCATCATGGCAGGGAGCATAGCAGTAGGCAGGCAAGCATGGTGTTGAAGATGTAGCTGAGAGCTTTTGATTATTTGATCCACAAGCATTGGGCAGAGAAAGTGAAAGACTGTTCTGGGTTGGGCCCATACCCAGGGACACACCTCCTCCAACCGGGCCACACCTCCTAATCCTTCCAAAACAGTTCCACCAACTGCTGCCCAGACATCCAAAGGAGTGTATAGGGGGCATTCTCATTCAAGTCACAACCCCCAACAACCACATAAAAAGCCAAGAACACCCTGCACCTAAGTATTGAGGAAGTAGAGACAAAAGGGTCCATGACTTGCTGGTTGGGCAGTCTGGAGGACTCCAGTGAGAGATACTTCCTCAAGGGATAAGGCAGAGATGGGCAACAAGATGCTTCACCAGCCAAAGGTGTTTACTGTGCAAACTGACAGCATGAGTTTGATTCCTGGAGCCTACATGGAGGTGAAAGATGAGAACCAACACCACAGCATTATCCTCTGACCTTCACACAGGCTCCCTGGGGCATGAGCACCTCTCCCTTCCCCCACCACACATATATACAATAATAATAAATATCGTTTGAAAAATAAGGAAAAAAGTGAAAGAAGGCAAACATCATTGACATCTGACCTCTAATGCATATTTAGGAACATATACAGCACACACACACACACACACACACACACACACACACACACACACGAATGTAGCTCTTAATGACTTCTAAGAGTTGAATGGGAGCAGTAGCTTAGACACACAGTAATGGATGTCTGAATAGCTGGATGCGAGGATTAGTTCACCATCAGTCCCTGTCCTGGGAAACAGCAGGTCTCAGCTGCTGTCTGCATCCACCGAGCTCTTGGTGGTGCAAAGGCAAACCTAGAAAGGGAAATGGTGACTGCAATAGACCAACCACTCCTTCCCAAGCCATCAACTCATCCTGGGGAGACTTGAACAAGGTGATCTGACTGGTGGTAAGCCCTCCCTGGTCAAAGAGGATTGAGAGCTCTGTGGCATTGGTAAACTTAGTGTGACTGGTTCCTAAGGCCGACTCTAACAAGAGGCTCATGGAAAGGGAGGGGCTCTGACTATCCCAACCAGCCCAGTGTGGGGGTGGAACATAGCAGCCCAGCCAACTCCTGTGTTCTGCTTCTCCAGTCCCAGGTGTGTTGTCCTGGAGACACTGGTGTGGCAGGGAGAATCCTGGCACTCCCTCCAGAGAGCTCTGAGATGCAAAGCAGGCTCCTAGAGGCAGAAATGGATTTGCATAGGAGCCCAGGGCCTTCTTCTGGAGAAGGAGGGTGGGGAACACATGCTTTTAGAGAGCTGGAGCCGCAGACCTGGCTGGTGGCAATGTAGTCCTTTCTGAGTGACAATGGCATTAAAGAATACAAAGCAGATCATAGCAAAAGAAAGTCTTTTATTTAGAAATAAATCGAGGCAAGTTTTTTTTAAAAAAAACAATAAAGAAGCCCAAGGATCTACTGTTGTCTGTGCCCATGAATATGTAGGACCCAGCCATGACAAGCTCAATAAAGGCCTAAGTCTCAGTAGTTTTCCCTAAGGCAATACCTGGTTGCAAGAAAGACCACAACTTAAAACCACCCAGGAACAGACCATCCAAAGGGAATTTCTAATATTTTCAACCATTGTAGATAGGATCACCTGCCAGCACACACCCCATCGCTTTTCACCAGGACACTCCAAGAAAAATGTCAGTCAGTCAGGGGTTCTGAACCTTAGAAATCCCTCACCCCCATCTGTGCTACTATAAAAACCCAACCCTAACTGAATTCAGGACTCTCAGATAATTCTAATACTCCATTCTCCTTACTTCTCCCCTCCCCCCCTCTGGTTCTCTGCTTCTCTCTGCCTCTCTCTGCTCTCCCCCCTTCTCCCTTTCCCTTCCATAACCCACTAAATAAATATCCAACCTCACTCTGCATGGTGTGCCTATCCATGTCTCTGTCTCTTACTTGCCACGTGACTCCCTACCCGGGACCAGTCGCCTTTGGAGACCTGCAGCATGGTCTCATGGCATACCCATCCATCTGTCTCTCCTCGTGGGACTGGCTGCCCCATTGAGGTCTCCCACCCACCATGCCACCAGCTGCCAGGGACTCTCTGCCCGCTGCAGCCATTCAGGGACCTGCAGCATGGTCTCATGGCCCACTGCCCGCTGCAGCCACTCAGGAATTCACAGCATTTCACTTAAACTATAACAAAGGTGCCATGACTCGGCCAGGCTCTCCACATTCCCTCCAGCCCACGGGTAGGCCAGCTGAGGACGCATAGAACCCTGGGCTCAGGAACCAGGTTCTTTACAACAGCTCTTCATTCTGCCTGAGCATGATTTCTACACACACCACTGGCTTCAATTGGTGAGTTTCCCCCATTCCAGTCAGCTTAACTGTTTCTCTGAACCCAAGGAATTGATCATTGAGCTCCCCCAAATCTTCTGGTGTTCCTAGAAATGGGAGGACAGCCCCCAACCACGGTCTTTATGGCTGCAATTGCACCCTTTGCTGACATTCATCTCTGGATTTCTTCCCTTAGCTAAAATCATGTTTGGAAGACCCAGGGTCAGTCCTCCCACGACTGGAGGCCCAGGGTCCCTCAGATTTTTTTTTCTCTTTTTTTCTTTTTCTTTTCTTTTTTTCCCCCTCGCCATGAAAGGCCACTCTGAGCAGCCTCTGGCCTCTCTGGCTTCCAAGTTATCCTGACTGGATCCAGTCAGGCTTTAGCACCCCTTCCTGTAAGTAGAGGATGCTCTCCTACAAGCCCTGTGGTGTTCACCGCTGATTTATACCCTGCCTATAAAGGGGAGACGTCTCCTTATGGGCCTTGTGGTGTCCCCATTTTCGCAGGTTTTCATGGTTTCAGCTATGGGTAGCAAGCCATCCATGTCTGTCAGTCCAATCTCCCCCTGCCTGGGATGGATGCCTTTTAGAGGCCCTAAAACCCCAGACCTTAATGCCCTACTTCTTCAGCTCCTACCCTCACTCTGCTGGTGTCCTGCTCGTTCTACTTTTACAGGAGCTTTCTAACTACTGTCAGCACACAGGCAAATGGAAGGAATTTCCTCAAACTGTCCCTACCATTACTGCTGCCAACAAGATTGGTAGGATCCACGAGGCGACTGTTTTCAATTCTAGCCTTTTGCTCCCCACTGCAGCTTGTGGCATGGTGGCTCAGTGACAGGGTGGATCACGCCTTTAGGTCTTTCTTATTATTAAACTTAAAATTCCTGCAGCTCAAAAATTATGGGTTTTTCATATAACATGTGACCGTTGCCATTTTGACTGAGGTCAGGTAACCTTACCACCCTCTTGACTGAGTGGCTTTTCCATACAACATGCTGAGAAGTCCTCGGCCTCCAATCTCCTCGGAACACTGCTGGGTACTAGCCACCTTCGGAGACCTGTGGTGTGGTCTCGAGGCATGCCCATCCATCTGTCTCTACTTGTGGGACCTGCTACCCCATTGAGGTCTCCCACCCACCACGTGACCCGCTGCCTGGGACTCACTGCCCGCTGTTTGGGGACCTGTGGTGTAGTCTCATGGCCTGTTCCCCGCTGCAGCTACTTGAGAAAATGCACCATCCCTGCCTGGGACTGGCTGCTCTCAGGACCCGCTGCCTGATGCTTGCCACCAGTTTGGGGACCTGCAGTGTTTCTGCCGCTGCAGTCACTTAGGGATCCACAGCATTTTACTTAATCCATTACACTTACGTTATTTAACTAAGACCTAAAATTTCCAAACTTTCCAACGCAGTAGTACACATATTAAAAGGATCACATGGTTTACAAATAATTACAACAAGCTTGCATCTAAAGCTCTGGTGTGACCTCTCACAACTTCAGTTTAATGCAGTGGTTGTCAACCTTCCCAGTGCTGCTTTAATACAGCTCCTCTTATCATGGTGATGCCCCCAACCATAAAGTTATTTTCATTGCTACTTCATAACTAATTTTGCAACTGTTATGAATGATGATTTAATAGTTACATACCCAAGGTCAAATCATTACAGGAGCAAAACGAAGCCAGTCTCTTGTTTTCTAGGGGCGGTGGTGGCACGTGCCTTCAATCCCAGCACTTGGGAGGCAGAGATAGTTGGATCTCTGTGAGTTCAAGGCCAGCCTGGTCTACAAGAGCGAATTCCAGGACAGGCTCCAAAGCTACAGAAAAACCTTGCCTCGAAAAAAAAAAAAAGAAAGAAAGAAAGAAAGAAAGAAAGGGAAAAAAGAAAGAAGAAAGAAGAAATTTACTCATCAGATGTTCCGGGCTTCTTGATGTACCCAAGGTCGAATCATTACAGGAGCACGCCAGTCTCTTGTTTTCTATTTCATTGTTTCTAATGTACATCGTTGGGGGGTTGGAATCCTAACCCTGAGTTCTCTATTTTCCACAGAGGAATTGCAGTGAGCGGTGGCAGATCTCCCGTGGTGACTCTACTGGGGGTCCCAGCCATGTTCACATGGCCATGTATTTACACGGAGTTTTCAAAAATAAAATATTTTAACCACATTTGGATCAGACATCAACTTCCTTCACATTCTCTCATATCAAGGTCACTGGAGTAATTGCAGACAGTTTGGGAATCTGAGATGAAGAAATTGATTGAAGAATGCTTTAGCTGTAATTTGGATATTTGTGGGGGGGTGTCATAAATCAGATTAGAAGCCACGGGTGTTATCTCTCATCATTTTACTCAAGAGATGAGATTTTTGTATGACTAAAAAAAGAAAAATAAAAAAGACCAGAGGGACATGAAGTGAAACGATTACTGTGAAGAATCCGGGCAGGAGCGCTTAGTCCGGGGAAATTAGTCTGACAAGAAGAAGCAGATTATAAATGAAGAACTTCAGATCACTCCAAAGGCAATAATTAACTAAGAGAAAATAAATTTCAAGTACAGAGTAATGCATAGATTTTTTGACTGTTGGATAATCTCATTAGTGCAGAAGCATAAATCAACAGAACACTGAGATAATATTTAAATTTTACGCTAATTTTGCAAGGCTCCATGGATAAAGACAATTGCCTCTGAGCCCAACAACCCAGAGTCCACAGGATGGAAGGACTGACTCCCACTAATCATCCTGAGACCTCTACAGACACGCCATGATATGCGTCTACCCACACACATGTGCTGCCCCCCAAACTAAAACAAACACATGCAACAATTAAACAAATAGCAATAATACATAAATTTTACCATGAGAAAGGCATTGGCATGGACTAGCTGATAGGTACACCTAACTTAGTCTTCAGGACTAGGTACTGCACGAGAAGACCAGATAGCATCCTAGAGTCTTATGTGGATAATATCCATGTCCCCAAATTGGACCACAAACCTCCAAATATACATGCTACTGATGAATTCATCTGGGGAGGATTATCTTCAATTTTAAATGGCAAACAAGTTTTGATGAACCAGGACCGAAGAAAATCTAAATTGACTGACTTCCTATTCTTGCTATAAAATTGTTGCTATATCATTTTTAAAGATTTATTTGATTTTATTTTTAAGTATGTGTATACATGTGAACACGCACACTTGTGAGTGCAGATGCCTGAAGAATCCAGAAGAGGGCATCATCAAATCTCCTGGAGTTGGAGTTACAGGCAGTTAGGAGTCCTCTAACTTAGGTTCTGGGAACGGAACTCTCAGTACTTTTAACCACTGAGCCATCTCTCCAGTCTGCATATTATCCTCTAAATGAAGAGACAAAAAACTTTTAATATGGGAGAAAGATCGTTAGAAGAGGTGTATGAGGCCGTCCATCTGTTTAAGATGGTCTTTCTGAGCTGTGAGCTATTTGTGATAGTTACCAGTCTTTGGAAATGTATAACTTACTGTAATTTCCTTTTCTTATTCGGAAATGTTTTCTCCACACCTGGTTTTGTATTTGTGGTTGTATGCGAGAGAAAGAGAGAGAGAGAGGAAGGGAGGGAGGGAGGGAGGGGGGAGTTTGATGTTAAAGAGCACCGTTAGAACTGAGTGAGCCACAAGTTCCTCAAAGTCTGAGCCTGCCCCGGAGTATCAGTCAATGATCATACTGTAGCTCCTAAAAATGAAACCACTGTGGTCACCAGGACCTAAGCGGTACTGAATGTTGGCCAGCAGGTGGCAGTGTGGTACAGCAAGTCCAAGTTACAGGACGCTTTTTAGTGGACAGCATCGTCAAGATGAAAGACTACTTACTTATTATCTATCTACGTGCTTTTGAGGTAAGATTTTTTTCAATATAGTCCTGGTTGCTCTAGAACTCACTATGTAGACCAGGCTGTTCTTGAACTCACAGATATCCTCCTGCCTCTACCTTCCAAGTGCTAGTATCAAAGGTGTGGACCACTGTGCCCCAGTGAAAGGATATTTTTTGTTTGTTTTTGTTTCTCGAGACAGAGTTTCTCTGTATAAAAGCCCTAGCTTTCCTGGAACTAGCTCTTGTAGAGCAGGCTGAAAGCAGGCTGGTCTCAAACTCACAGAGATCTGCCTACCTCTGCCTCCCTAGTGTTGGGATTAAAGGCGTGTGCCACCACTGCCTGGCTGAAATGTTATTTTTAATAGTACCTTGTACTGGATGCTTCATTTTTGGCTTTGACTATGTTTTAGGAAAGGTAGGAACTGTACCTGTAACTCCCCTGTGCAGTTAGGACGCTGTGCTCATGAAAAAGCATGCCAACCTTCACCCACGGTGCAAGCCATCGGCTGCTTTTTATCAGTAGGCACACTTGGCTTTGGCATCTGATGACCTTAAGTAATTTTAAAAGAAATTTTCTTCCTTATTACTTCTCAGGAGAAGTCACTGTCCTTGCATCTAAGGACAGCTTCTTGTTGATCTTCAAAAGCAAATACTCATTTGCAGAGCCTGTTACACACAACACAAAAAGCACATCCTGTTGATGAACAGTCTGAGTCACTACAGTGACCTGTGCAACGGCAATGCAAGGGTCAGTTCCAGGCAACACCCCCAGGACCTTCTCAATGAATGCCCAAGAATCCAGAAAAACTGAAGTATCGACAGTAAGAGCCGACGTCCACGGGGCTGCACAGTGTACCACAGTGTACCACGTCTTATGCCACTGGATTGACTTGAATGATGCTCATGGGTGAGGCCATGAAGTGATGCCATTTCCTGCCTTGTGTGAAGATGAAGAAACCGGGTCACAGTTATTATGTAACTTACTGGTGGTGTTTAGATCCTCAATGTCCCTCAAAGGTCCCAGCCCACAGCACTATTGGGAGGTGTGAGGAAATTAGGTTGCTGAGTGTGGAGGCCCAGAAATGTGAGCCTATTTCCCTGTCAACCAAAGGGCAAAGAGTTGGAGCTTACCTCTAGTTCCTTGAAGGTGCTTGTGTTTCTACCTCAAACAAAGATCCCACCTAGGTGAAGAGCAGAGAGTTCTGCTCTCTCGAGGTTATTGTCATTAGGTGTGGCTAACAGCCAGCCTTTGTGCTTCAGGAATAGAGAAGTAGACGTGTTCTTACCTCAAACAAAAGTCTAAGTTCCAGTTCCCTTAAGGAGATAACATTAGATTCCACCTAGAGAGCGGTCTGCCTGCACAAAGTTTTGGTCCAGGGTGTGAGCTCGACTTGTTTTGTTCTCGGTCGTGGCCCGCGACCTTCAATTGGTATGTTCATTTCCTTGTTTCACATTAAGGCAGTTTTTTGTCTTACTCCTACCTTTTGTAGTCAGGGGTATTTTAAGCAGTTGGAAATCAAGCGAGGGTGAATTTCAGTACTCACTAGAGTTCCCTCCCAATACTATCCTACATGTTTCTCCTTTTTATTATTTTCATTCGTGTCTTTATATTCTTTACTATATTTCTAAATACCCATGCCTCTACCCTGGCAAGAGGTATTTTTGTTGAGACTGGTCCCCAACAACTGAGGCATGTTGTTTAAGGGCATAATGAGGGGCTCCCTCCTTCCTCTTCACCCCTCTCCAGGCAATGAGGTGAGTAGTTTTGCTCTGCCTCCCTCTTTCCCCCTCACGCTGCTGCCACAATTTCCTGACTCACCAGGAGCTCAGAAGCAACAGCTGGGGTTGGTGAGATCAGAAAAGTGTTTGTCATGTGAGCGTGAGGACCCAAGTTCAATCCCCAGAACCCAACTTTAGCACCTAAGTTTAAAAAGAAAGATGGGCATTTAGTAGCTTAATATCTAATACAGCATTGATGTTTACAATCTAGGTAATGGGAAGCAGGAGACAGGAAGAGCCTGAGGCTTGCTCAGTCTAGCCAAATCGGTGAGCTCCTGATTCACTGAAAAACCCTGTGTCCAAAAATAAGGTGGAAAGCAATTAAGGAAGACACATACACAACACACACACACAACATACACATATACACACAGACACCAGACACATACACAACACACACACACACATGCACTTGCACAAACACATGCACATACCCCAGACCTGACCAACCAATCATGAACTGAAGCAAACAAACAAAATAAAACTTGGAGTCAAAAAAGACCTTTTTGTCTGTGTAAACTGGTTATTTTAGATGTCACAGGGCTGAAAACCTGAATTCACAGTTTCAGTGGCAGAGTCAAGCTCAGCTATGTCTGTCTGTCACATAGCTGCCTAGCTGTTCTGCCTTCTGCTGCAAGCCCAGTCTGCCTGGCTCCCATCTTGAGAGCAACACTAGTTAGTAGGCCGTGCCCACGAATTCAAGCTATGCAACAGTCTCGTCTTTAAACAACAGGGGTAAGGCAGGACTGTTTGCACCACCCATCCCTACCCACTGAGGCTGCTACACTGCCCCAGAGAGAAGAGAAAGATCTCTGTGCTGAACCTCTGAGATGCTTCTTGCCCACTGCTTCCCTTGAGTTAGCCTCTTTTGGACAAGCTCTCTGAGAACAGAGTGCACTCATTCCCACCCACTAGTTATTCTTGCCCGGGCCTCACAGCAGCTTCAGCCCACGAGCTCCCAGGAAGCCCATCTCAGGGAGGCCTCCAGGAACCTCCCACCAGCCACTTTGTCCCATCAGCCATCTCCTCCCATCAGCCACCTCTTTCCACCAGCCACCTCTTCCCACCAATCACCTCTTCCCACCAGCCACCTCTTCCCACCAGCCACCTCCCACCAGCCACCTCTTCCCACCAGCCACCTCTTCCCACCAGCCACCTCTTCCCACCAGCCACCTCTTCCCACCAGCCACCTCTTCCCACCAGCCACCTCTTCCCACCAGCCACCTCTTCCCACCAGCCACCTCTTCCCACCAGCCATCTCCCATCAGCCACCTCTTCCCACCAGCCATCTCCCATCAGCCACCTCTTCCCATCAGGCACCTCCAACTCTTCAGGGCTCGTCCCTGGCCTTATAGTGTCCCCTCCCATCAACGCTTCTTCTTCAGAGTCCCCTTGCTCTGTCTCTCTCCTCTCTTGCCTCCTCGGGGTCACTCCTCTCTCTTTCTCATCTTTCTAGCCTCAGTTGCGCCTCAGAGCCTGGAAATCCCGCATTGTGTTGTTCCAGTCGCTCTTCTTTACTCCACTCAATTTTCCTGCGCTCCATCACGCATCCATCTCTCGTTGATGTATCTGCTCGCTGAGTCCACAACTCTTACCACCCACATTCGCTTCTTGATTTGCCCGTTTTGGTGATGGCAGTGCCATGCTCCAACACTGAAAAGCAGTGCACCACCTACACCCGTCCTTTCCCTGGACACCATGCCATCAGCAAGGGGTGGGGACATTTCTTCTACTCTCCCCGGGCCCCGTTAGCATGTATTCACTGACAGTCTCCTGACTCAACCTCCTGTTCCTCTACATTAGCTCTGAACACCTTTTCCTGGGGTAGCCTTTCAACCCCACTTCCCCACTACTCCACCTGCCCCCAGCTTCCTCCCCATCACACTTTTCTTCCTAAAGCATGGAGTGGTCAGTCTCTGACTCTGAGATCCTAAGAGGCTTCTCTGGGTGTGAACCATGTTCTGGCAATGATGCCACTTAAGGACTGCCGAGCCTTTATTGTTTCTAGGCTCACCTCTGTTCCTTCACTCGGACTTAGAATACTTGAGGGACACACGGGCACCTTTATCACAGTGGAGAGAACCTCAGCCTGTTAGTGACCACCTGTGGGTCTGTAGCTTACTCTGCCAACAGCTGTGTCCTCTGTCTGTGCCTTGCTTCCTTGACCTGTGAAATGGCCACAACATCCTTTTCTGAGGGAAGGTTAGTCACCAAACAGAGTGTCTGCTGATCACGAAGCCTTGTTGCCAGGACTTGATGAATATCTGTTTCTTCTGGGGTGATTTCTCCACACCGATGGCCTCTCACCTTTCAAATTTGCTCCCTCTCCCTCAGCAGAGCAACACAGCCCTGAAAAACAATCCTTCCAAGGAGGCTGAAAAGTTCCTGGTGACATCATGAAAGGCTCCCAACCCCTCAAGGCCAGGCTCAGCACTTCCACACTGAGTACCCAGAACCAGAATTATCAGAGAATTGTCTTACCTTCCTCCTGGATCTGTTTCCTCCTGTGGAGTGGAACATTGTTGAAGCAAGGTAGTTGGGAGACAGAGGCAGGGGGATCATGAGTTTCACGTCAGCCTGGGCTTACCTTGATATAAGAATACCATTTGAACTCCATTCTCTTCTAGAGAAGGTAGCTTTGAAACCCACTGCAGATTTTGTCGTACTTGTAAGGAGACTAGTGGAAGTAGCTGGCCAGAAGGTAGCCATTGTCTGTGCTTGCTCATTATTTTAATGAAATTTCCTCCAAGGTAGCCACGCTAGTTTCTGTTGATGCTACTTTCCTCTCCACTATTTCTTTTTCTATTTGTCTCCCCTCACTACAGTGCAAACGTCCAAAGGCCTGGAAGTGTGTCTGGATTACTGTTGTGTTATCAAAGCCTAAAGCAACATTTAATACTTGTCAAAGCCTAAAGCAACATTTAATACTTGTTGGCTCCGGGTTAAGGAGATGACTCAGTGGTTAAGAGCAGTGGCTGCTCCTCCAGAGGACCTGAGTTTGACTCCCAGCACCCACATGGTGTCTTACAACTATCTGTAATCCAGGGAAACTGGTGTCCTCTTCTGGCTTCTGAGAGCACCAGGCAGACACATAGTACACAGACATACATGCAGGAAAACACCCACACACATGAAGCAAAATAATAATAATAAATACTTGACTAAATTTCAAACAAATTAATATATGCTGTCTTTTAATGTTTAGTAGATTATAAGTCATGAAAACACTGTGCTTACCAAGATGCTTAGGAAATTAATGGAATTGGGGCTGGAGAGATGGCTCAGTTGTTGAAGACTAGGTTCACAACCAAGAATATAAGAAATCAATGAAACTGCAATTTGATGTCTAGTATTTATTTACTCATTGCTCCAGTTGCTCAAGTCCTCATGTCACGTGTCTGTCTGAGCTTTTGAGCCTTACTCTACACTTCTGCAGCCTGCTTGGACCCGGGTTTCACCTTTTCCTTCCTTGCTTGAAGACAGTGCCTCTTTCTACTGCAAAAAGTAAGCAACCTAACTGGTGTAGGAGTTCCTTCTGTCTGTGTGTTGCTTTCTTTGTTAAAGAAACTGCCTTGGACTGTTGATAGGGCAGAACTTAAGTAGGCGGAAAAAACTAAACTAAATGCTGGGAGAAAGAAAGGTGGAGTCAGGGAGAAGCCATGAAGCTGCTGCCAGAGTAAGACATGCCAAAACTTTGCTGGTAAGCCACTGCCACGTGGCAATACACAGATTAATAGAAATGGGTTAAATTAATATGTAAGAGTTACCAGTAAGAAGCTAGAGCTAATGGGCCAAGCAGTGATTTGATTAATACAATTTCAACGTGTGATTATTTTGGTTCTGGACAGCCAGGACGAACAAGCAGTCCCTCCTCCAACACCTAACAGAGTCCTTCGTGGCTTCCCTTTCCCGTTTGAGCTGTCACCATACTCAAAGATGCTGCTCCATCCCTCAAACTGTTGTGTGTCTGCACTTTCTCCTTTCTAGAATTCTCTTTCCAGCCCTTGTGCCTGAGTCCTAGCACTGTGCGACGCGCCCCTTGACCAGCAAGCAGGAACGACCACGAAATCGAGAATTCTTCCCAAATCACAACTTTATTGGAGCCTCTCGGTTGAAGGGGGAGTGAGGAAGGAGAAGCTGCCAAGCGGCAGCTGCTTTTCTAGGGTGGAGAGGCTCGGACACTGTTCTGATTGGTGAATACCATTCCGCTGAAGCCCAGGGCCTCGGGGCAGGCCAGGGAACCAAGGCTCAGTTATGCAAATACAGGCCAAGGCCCACTCAGCAACTACAAAAGGATTTGTTTACCTCCAAGCTGCAGGATGCCAGCACCATTTCACAATGGCAATGTCCTGACGGCTCCTTACATAGCACATATGCCATGTCTTTTTCCCAGGAAACTTTCTTGACTGTATTCCACAAAACTGTCTTCCATGACACCTTGGGTGCACTCTTCTAGGGGATCCTAATGAAAACAAGACAGACCCTGTGCAAAGCGTCAAGGGCGGGGTCAACTGAATGTGGACTTGCTCTCTTGCGGAAATGTCACCCTGTATACACAGTTGCAAGCAAATAGAACTCTAGAATGTCACCATCCCACTTTAGAACATGTGTATCCCACAGGCCAACTTAGAGTTCTGTGGCTGCGTAAAAAGATGTTTCAGAACTGTTTCAGAACATTCTTGTTTTCTGAGCTCACTCATGCATGTCTGTGTGTGTGTGTGTGTGTGTGTATGTGTGTGTATGTGTGTGCATGTGTGCATATACTTACCTGCCCTTCTCATAGCACTACCTAAAGGAAGCCCTCCACCTTCATTCCCAGAGCAAGGTCAGCTTCCCTGTGACCAGTCAACAGATGCAGAAGACAAAGTTGTGTGCTAAAAAAAAAAAGAGATGACTCCTTCTTGTTTTTTTGTTGTTTTTTTTTTTTAATTAGCCCAGAGGGAGAAGGGAGAAAGAGGTGAAGGATGAAAGAGTTAAAATATCCTGGGATCTGGAGAAGAAGTAGGGCGGGCTGGAGATGGGTTCCCAAAAGAATTAATAGTTGCCACACCTGTCAGAGGCACCACAAAATGGTCTGTTTCCAAACCACTCTTCGAGTGCCATGGGCCACAGTATGGACACACCTGGAAACATCTCACTAAGTGAAAGAAGCTGACCACAGTGGTCACAATCACCTTTTATCTTGAAATCCAATTTACAGACAATGAAATGGCCAGAGCAGGCAAAGCCAGGGAGACAAAAAGACTCAGATAGCCATGGGGAATGGGTAATAGAAAGGATCTTCCCTTTGGGGTCACTGATAGAGTTACATTGCCATGTGATTACACACACACACACACACACACACACACACACACACACACACGAACACAGAAAGATCGAGGCTAGCCTGGGCTGCTTTTAGTGAATCTGAGATCAGTCTGGGCGAAATTGCATCTCAATAGAGCTGTGTTTCTTTTGTATTACTGTTCTGAGTTGGTGCAAAACGATGGAATCTTTATAAAACCAAGAATTAGGCGTGGCTGATTTTCTCAAGGAACTCACAGCTGACGAGATAATGAATGATCTACTTGTATATGAAATGCTAGAGAATATGCAAGTTACACTGTGGGGAGAGGATAAAATACACCAGGAAAATTTCTCCATTGATGAGGAACCCCCCCCCCCCAACATTTTTATTATCATACAAAAAGCTAGGTACAACTTAAAAGCCCAGTTTAAGAAGTGATTAAATTGTGGCACATCCATCTATGTGGAAAAAAGTGTTGGTGAGAATCTGGAATAACATGAGGAAAAGACCATGAAATCCCCTAAATGGTCCAAGGAGAGAGGAAAAGTGTTTGCCTAGTCTGACTCCCACATCATCAAACGCATCTATGTGCAAGTTCAGAAAAGACTTGAGGCAAAAGCTCAAAGTGTTAATAGCCGTAGGCAGCCCTGCAGCCTGAGCACACATGCAGATCTGGCTCCTTGTGTCTTGAAATGTTCGTATTCCCACTGTGAGCAGAAAGGACCTGCCTATCATAAAGAATAATTTAAGAAGAACAATTGGCAGCTAAGGACTATGTGGTTGAGTGGGTAAAGTACTGGCCTAGCTTAAACCAAGCCTTGGGTCCCATCCCCAGCAATGAATATTCTGGCGTGGTCACATAGGCCTGCAACCCAGAACTCAGGAAATGGGTACAAGATGAATCAGAAAGAAGTTCAAGGTCAGGCTAGGACTGTAGCTCAGTGGTAGAGTGTTTGTCTACCATATAGGACGCCCTAGGTTCAATACTCCATCCTGGAAAAAAAGTTCAAGGTCCTCCGCGGCTATATAGGGAGTTCAAGGGCAGTCTGGATTACATGAAACCCTGTCTCAACATTAAAATAAATAAAAATAAATGATATGTGTGAGTATATAGTCAAGTAAGATATTCTTGTTCCCATACTTGTCCCTTAGTTCTTGGTTCTCCGGCCCCAGAGGCAATCAGGCATACGCGTGGAAAATCAGCAAGCACACCAGGACAGAAGGCCTCCAGTATCCGATGGCTAGGATGGTTGCCTGGGTTAGCAACTGTCACAGGACAGAAGGAAAGAAAATGGTGCTTGTCGCTGCCTTTCTTCCCAAGCAGTGCACCCGATCATACACAGCGCATGACTTTCCCTGAGCACAAGGCCTCTGTTGGTATGTTGGGGGCTCCTTTGATCCCGCAAGCTTTTTTCCACTTTTCTCTCTAATCCTAAAATCTCTTTAGCTGGAACTTTTCATGCGTCACTGAAGATAAAAGGCTGAAAATGCCAGCGCTGGGTGAACTGGGCATGGAAAATCTCCTGCGCTCAGAACAAGACCGGTCGGGATCTGTCGCTGCCAGGCTGACTTTGGGATCCATGCTTATCCGCCTGCTGAGTTTCTCCCTCTAAATTAACTAACTTACTTTTTCTTAAATATGTTTTTTTTAAAATTGCCTGGTAGTTTTGCTTGCTTTTGTTGTTATTTTGTGATGGTGAAATCATATTCGGTGCCCAGGGTCTCAGGCAGGCCAGGCAAGCACTCTACCGCTCATCTACAATCCCAGCCCAATAGGTTTTTTTAAAAAAAATTAGATTGAATTTAGCACTTAGCATTTAAAAACATGTCCATGTCCCTCTAAACAACACAGAGTAAATGAGGTGGCCCAAGTGACAGCTGTGACCACTGACTCAGTCCCCAAGCACCAAGTGCACACTGCCCACCTCGCTCACTCTGTCTGTCCCCTTGTGTACTCCCCATTTTCCGGGAGCCACGGGAATCCACACTACTTTTGGTTGCTAAGTTCATGTCCTGAAAATATAAATCTGCTGCTACTCCCCTGGCAAATCTTTTGTTCACCGCTCACTGCCCTAGATCTGTTCACAGAAAGACATCCGAAGCCCTTTAACTTGGCAATCAAACTTTTGTGACAGGACCACAGCCTTTCTTAGTCATTGTTGATTTGTTGAGCATCTACTATGTGTTTCTTACAGCTTGGTCACTTTTACCTGGAACACATCTTAACCCCTGTCAGGCCTCGACCCCAGAACAAGCTGGAGTCCTTCCCAGCTCTGTCTCTTTGTGCACACTCTTCTCTTCCTTCTCCCTCCAGCACAGTTCCTATCCCGCCACCTCCACCCGCCAACATGCGGCAAGCATATGCTTTAACGCTAATATCCTGTCTTCCACAAAGCCATCCCACATTCGTGTGGACCAAAGTCTCTCCATCTTAGGCCCTCTGTAGCCTTTGAACACCTAACTGTACCAGAGAATAAAATATTATATTTATACCTGTCTTCATGCCTTTGCAGAATGAGTGTGTTCCTGAAAGTGAGCTTGCCTGACCAGCCTCCCCAGCCTTAGGCGATGTCCAACTCCATCCCTCACATCATTTAATGATGTTTCTTCGACTCAGCATCTAGACTGTATCCTAGCAACAGCCTACCCATTCCCCCAACAGCTCATGCTTTAAAAACACAAGCAGCTCCAGGAACAGGTGTGCGTAGGGCTGTCACTCATGCAGGGGTACATGTATGAGGAAGTTTTCAAGTTGGTCCACCTCCAAGCCCCTCCCCGTGCTGTTTTTCCATTCCAGCCACATAAGGGAGCTAGGAGGAGTGTATCCAGAGACATCAGAAGGAAAGCAGGGAAAATTAAAAGATGGATAAATCTTATCTGTACCAACAAGTTAAAACTTGTGCTCAGTGTAAAAGATGCCAAGAGGTGAGTCCCGTGTGAGTTAACACAGTGCTCATGAAAACAAGCAAAACATTCTCAGAAGCCCCTGGGGAGAAGGCACCATTGTCCTGAACTTGTGAGGTGACAGAGAGGCCTCAGGGTGTTATGTATACTTATTTCTGGGGCTTTTTTAGCCCTGTTCAACATCTACTCTTTATATTTACTTCCCAACTTAAAGTCATAAGACTCTTACCAGGAGAGATGTTTCAGTGGTTAAGAGCGTTTGCTGCTCTTCCAGGACCAGCTTGTTCCCCAGCCCCATTTCAGGGGGATTACAGACACCTGTAACTCTAGCTCCAGGGGGTCTGAGGCCCTCTTCTGACCTCTGAGGGTGCCCAGAGGGTCCACAATCACACATACACACAAATAAAAACAATCAAAGTTAAGCCTTAAAGAACAACAGTATATAGCTCAGCTCTAATTGGGCCTCAATAAGGTGACATCATTTACTCAGGGCTTCCTACATGTGCACCTGCCTCACAGTGGGACAAACATCCCAGAACTCAGGGGCAGAACAACATAAAGCAAAGTCACACTTGGTCTCGTCCCCTTCTCTCTTGTCCTGCCTCCCTCCCTCCTTTTCTCGTTATGTACCTTCAGCTAGTTTAAACTCACTCAACTAAGTAGCCCCGGCTAGCCTCAAACTTCCAATCCCCCTGTCTCAGCCTCCTAGTGCTAAGATAACCATTTTGCACCACCGTCCCCACCAACATCCTCATCCTTAGGAATGACGGACTCTTGAAAGGGAATTCCTGAGCGGCCAGTCACCCAGTCTCATTTTCCTTTAAGCCTCTGTGGCTCTGATTTCTCCAACCTTGACAGCTCCTTAAGCCTGCTCCCCCAGTAAGGCTGTGGTTGATGCATAGACAGGAATCCTCTCCTTGCTTCTTAACATGGGTGAAACAGAATAGGATTTCCTGAAAGAATGCAAAACACCGAAGAGGCACAGTGGATGAAAGACAGAACAGGTAAGAAGCAGTTTTGTTCAGCGTTCCTTTACTCGGGTCAGCACGTGGGGTGGGGGGGTTCTCTGTCACACTGGGGAGGTGCTGTGCAGAAGCACTGAGAGGAGAACCCCACTCCCTCAGTTGTGACTCCTCCAGCACAGACTCCGCTGGCCTTCCTGCTTCCCTGGATGCCCCCCTGCAGCAAGAACTGTCTTATACAGATTATGGAGAGGTGATGGAGTCAGAGTCCCTGGCCAGCTTGCTCAGTTTCCCTCTCTGAGTCCCAGCCCTATCTTATTCTAACTGCTGAGATCACTGCTGTCTGTGGGACTGGGTGGGACCTCCTCTTTCTTGACCCTTAATCTGTGCTCCATGGAGGACGGTGTGTGAAGACCTCCTTCCCTGTGTCTTTAGTTCTCTTCGTAGCTGTCATAGAGACCAAGATAAAGAAAGGCTGCCAACATGTTAGCCACCTACCCTTTTCCCACATGATGCCGAAACAGAGACATTTCGCCTGGTTGAGGACACATGCCACCACCCCTTGTGGGATCTACTCCTCACACATATCACACAAACCACAGTGCTCACCTCAGTGGGGAATGACACATGCTTTATTCTGCAGCCAACTATGAGTAACTGTAGCCCAGGGACACAAATTCAGGTTGCGCCAAATAACGCATTCCAATGTGGGAAGTTTATAATGAAACTTTTATAGTGTCAGAACAAAAGGACGTCATCAATCCAGGTGCAAGATGAGGAAGACATCGGGTAGGTGGATTATGATATAACGCAGTGAGGAGATCTGCTATGGTCCTTAGATGCTATCTGGTGACAGGTTTTCCTTTTCAGTTGGTGGCAGTTAGTGGTCTGGTAACACATTTTGAGAGTTTTCAACTAATGATGACCAGGACCCTAAATCCAGAGGTGGGCAATGGATGGCTAGTACCAAATCTAAAGAGAGCCCAAGACAATTTGACTTTGCATCTACGTTATTTGGGCTGTCTATAGTCACGAAATTCTAATCAGCCAATCAGCCTTGCAGAATCTTTAACATAAACATGGTGCTTCTTCTTTCTGGGAACTTCGGTTCACGCATGTATCTGAGGCTCTATCTTTATATCCAATAGCATAAATAAACCTTATACAAAACTACCTCTGTAGGATCCACAGAACACAGACTGCACAAGAAAGTCATTCGAGTGCAGGGGAGCAGCAATAGTTCCAACAGCTGAGGAGCAGTGACCCAAGTGTCATCATCAATAGCTAAAGAAAATCTTCCAGCAAGTCCTGGAGCGAAGCCTGGCTCTGGGCAGAATATACCACTAGGAACAAAGGTAGAGAGGACACACACACACACACACACACACACACACACACACATGCGCACATACACACACTCATGCACAATTACAAACTAGCCATTACAGTGAACTTTAAAAAGTGACCTCTGGAAATAAGTGAGAAAATATTGAGAAAATAGGATCAGCAATGTCAGAAAATGCTCCCAAAGTCAAGGGTGCCTTAGGAGGTAGAGGTAAGATCCAAATCTCGTTTCCCCTCTTGGGAAATGCCAGGGGCCATGTCTAGAGTTCAGGCACCACTGTCTCTTCTGTCCCATCTGGATAGCACAGATCCTACATTCCTTCAAGGGCAAGGACAGGAAGGAAAGCGGGAGGAGGGGAAAGCACTGACTCACGCCTGCCCGCCTCCCCAAGCTTCTCCAGCAAATGCATCCATTCATTTGCATGGGTACAAACTTACTTTCGGCATCCAAGATTACATCTCCAGAGAGCAGTGGGAGGCCTCCTCCCACACGGACTCACAGCTGCTCCTCTGCTGCCAGTGAAGGGCTGTAATGGGAGATCAGAAGATAAAGATGTAAATGTCCCTAAATTACGACCAGACTCGGACAACAGAAGGCTTTCAAGTGTCAGACAAGAAGGAGGAAATGAAGGCATACAGAACTGAGTCTGCCACCAAATGTGTATCACATACATCCCAGAAGAGACTGCCCAAACGTCTTTTACAAATGTTGCAAAAATGGAGAGGGAAGCTGGCTGTCAGTAAAGCGCTTGCTGTACAAACATGAGGACCTGAGTTTGAGCCCCAAATCCTTGTAAAAAATAAAAATAAAAAGTAAAAAAGTAGGACATAGGTTTGCAATTCCAATGCTCAGGGGACAGAAACAGGAGGATCCTATGGGTTCATTGGGCAGCCAGAACTGGCAAACTCTAGCAAGGGTCAAGGAAACACCCACCTGTTTCAAAAAGTAAGACTCAGAGGGTAAAGGCAATTGCCACCAAGCCTGGTGATCTGAGCTCCCTCCCCAGGACTCACAGGCGGTGAGAGGACCAATCCTGACCTCCAAACTTGGGTGCCATCACACACACACACACACACACACACACACACACACACACACACACACGGCTACAAGAGCGGTCAACATGTCCATCCATGGGAGTCACATGAGCCCCACAAGTCTGGGCCCTGCCGTAAATCCCGATGACACCAAGATCATGAGGGCTTAACCCTGCCCTGTTTAGCCACAAGGCATTGTGGGATGGTTCCCTGTGGTGGATAAGCTCCTCCAACTCCGAGAGACTCCAAGTGAACAGAGATGAAGAAGTAAAGCAAAGGTCAGGAGCTAGTAGCTCTTCATCCACTTCAGGAACCAGCTTTGTACTCACCAGGACCGTCTGCTCAGGGTTTAATAGCCAGGGTAGAGACGATGGCAGATTAGAAAACCGGGTAGATCGGACGTGTCACTTAAGTTTGAAAGGTGCCATTGCCATCTGACCTGTGATTTGAAGTTGCAAAGCGTAAGAAACATGGGACAAACGTTTCGCCGGGGTTAAAAGATTTGCGAGAACACAGAGGGAGCTGCGTTTGCAAACTTGGCTCCTGGCCAGGCACTAGCTGAGTGCCCAGAGAGGCTTCATTTGGCAGGACACACATTTGATCGTCAAACATTAGAAGCACTTAAGAAATTAGGTCCATTTTATGTGTACGTGAAGTTGAAAATGTTTAAGGGGCCTTAATTAAATTTGTGAGTGGAACCAATGTTCACGGGAATTGAGTCGGTTCAAATGGGCTTCCTTCACCATGTGTCTAAAGACGAAGCAAGCAGACGCTCTTACTCCGCCAGCTTTGTAAAGAAATCTGACAAGACTTCTGAGTTCAGCATAGCAACCTGAAAACTCAGTTTTTGCATTTGAAAATTAAATATTTATAACTTTAAATACAACAAAAGCCTCTAAAAGCAGGTATTTGCAAATAAAAAGGCTCCTCTTCAAACACTAAAAAAAACCCTGGCTACAGGTCATGTGACTAGGAATGTTTCCAGAATGTGTGTATGTATGGCAGATGTCAATGTTGCGTGCTTTTCTCTCTCTTTGCCTTAGTTTTGTTCTAAGATTCTATTTTATGTATATGTATTTTTATTTTAAGTATATTGGTGTTTTGCCTGCATCTTAGCTACTTTTCTAACACTGTGATCGGACATCATGACCAAGGCAACTTTATATAAGAAAGCCTTTAATTAGGGGCTCAGGGTTGCAAAGGGCTAGTGTGTGTGACCATCGGGGCAGGGAGTATGGCGGCAGGTACTGGGGCAGCAGCTGAGAGCTTACAGCTTAAGATGCATGCAGAGAAAGTTAACTGGAATGGCATGCGTTTTTGCAACCTCAAACCCATCTCCTCCAACAAGGCCATACCTCCTAATCCTTCTCCAACAGTTCTATCTACTGGGGCCCAAATATTCAAATATCTGAGCCTGTGGGGTGGCCTTTCTCACTCCAATTACCACAGCTTGTATGCCTGGATATATACCACAGTGAATGCCTGTACCCGCAGAGAACAGGAAAAGGCATCAGATCCTCTGGAGCTAGAGTGACAGAGGAGATTGTGAGCCTTCACGTGGGTGCTGAGAACTGAACCCTGGGTCCCCTGTGAGGTCACTAATTGCTCTTATCAGCTCACCATCTTTCTTGCCCCAGCCATCTTACCAGCTTCTAGATCTGTTATTCGAAACAGGATTAAGAGAAGGTCAGTTTTATAACAGATGATGGCTTAAATGAGAAAAGCTCATATGTTTGCTTGCATAGTCCCCAGCTGAACTAGGTGTAAGGAGGTGTGGCCCTGGTGGACGAGGGATGTCACTGAGATTGGGCTTTGAGGTTTAAAAGCCTTTGACAGGCCCAGCCCATCCCACTACACACACACACACACACACACACACACACACACACACACTGCCCGAGAATCAGAATGTAAAGCTCTTAGCTACTGCTCTAGTACTATGCCTGTCTGCTCCCTGCCACGATGATAATAGACCAAGTCTTTGAAACTGTGAGCCAGCCCCCAACTGAATGCTTTCTTTTTTAAGAGTTGCTTTGGTCATGGAGTCTCTTCACAGCAATAGAATGGTAACTAATATATATATATATATATATATATATATATATATATATATATATGAAATATATTATATATATATTATAATATAATATATATATATATATATGGTGTCTTACTGTTTCAGCTACAGCTCCGGCTGCCCTGGAACTCCTTATGTAGATCAGGCTGGGATTAAACTTCAAGGAAGAAGAATAGAAAGAGGAAGAAGACAAAAAAAAACCCTATTGTTGTGTAGTCAGAATGTTTCAGACTCTAAAGGGATCTCATGATTTCCAAGGAGTCATCTGTCAGCCTCAGCAAACCTCCGTATGGAAGAAAATACCAGAATTGATTTATACACACACAGTGATTGCCCTAAAGTATATGGCTATATTCACCAGCAATTTAAAAGAGGGCAGAAGGAAGAAGGGAGGGGGAAGAGGTAGATTGTTGACAAGAACAGTATTCTTTGATGATGGGGTGGAGAGAAGGAACTCCTATGAGCTACATGTGAAGGCAGTAACCTCAAATTGGTCCGTATGTTACAGAACATACAAGAGCACACAGCCTCCTCTTCCCATACAACAGCAAACCACAAAGCAAAAACCAACAAAAATTCACAGCTTCATGTCTCAGGACTCACTTCTTCCTGCCAATATCAGCCCGAAACCCATAAAAAAATTATTGGAAGCAGTAGCCAGGAAAGAAATGCTTGAGAGAAACAGCTTCTGTAAATGGACTTTGGCACCAAGTGGCCAATACCATCGCTTTCAGGAAACAAGTATTTCCAGTATGATATGCAGTGTTCTAGAATGCGAGAGGAGCTATCTAATTTGCTTTATGGAGCTAACGTGACTGATTGCTCACCCTGACACAGCCAGAACAAAAGGAGAAAACTGGGAAAGGTTGTTTTCTCCAGAGAGCCTTTTGGCCACTGCTTAGCCTGATTGAACACGCAGGTGCCCTCTGACTCAGCTGTTCAGTGCCCAGCACAGAACCTGAGGACATTTCCACACAGTCCCAGGAGGGCAATGCCCACTGCAGCAGAGAAGGTGGCCACTAGCATTTGCCCAGGCACAGCGTTTTGCAGCAGCAGGTCGAGGTCACTGGTCAGACACACGACAGAACACATACAGTTTCAAATGTGTTCTTTTTTTTAATATTTATTTATTTATTATGTATTCAATATTATGTCTGTGTGTATGTCTGCAGGCCAGAAGAGGGCACCAGACCTCATTACAGATGGTTGTGAGCCACTATGTGGTTGCTGGGAATTGAACTCAGGACCTTTGGAAGAGCAGGCAATGCTCTTAACCACTGAGCCATCTCTCCAGCCCTCAAATGTGTTCTTAATGACAAAACAAGAAACATAAAAGAATTGCTATGCTTTATTTAGCTCACTGAGGTCTCATGTGGCCAGTGTTTTGGAAGTTTGGCCCCCAGCTGGGCACCATCAGAAGATGGTGGAACCCTTTAAGAGGTAGGGACTTGTGGGAGGAGCTAGGACACTGGGGGCTCTCCCTTAAAGGGGATAATGAGAACTTAGTGCCTTCTCTCCTCTTTTACATCTCAACTATAAAGCAAACTGCTCACTCCTCTTGCCATGGTTGACCTCCTAGCCAGAAAAGCTTGTGACTGAAGCTTCCAAAGCTGGGAGCCTAGACTAACTTTTTGTCTTTATAAGTTGATTACCTCAGGCATGTGTTACAGTAACAGAAAGCTGACTCTTAGGAGCAGAAAACATAGCATCATTTAAATGAACAAAACAGCACATTACTCAAACCATGAATCTACATTTTTAAAAGACATTGACAAATATAAATGACCACACTCATTACAAAAGTTCATGCTTGGAAGCATATCATAGTCACTGTTCTATTGCTATAAAGAGACACCATGACTCAGGCAACTCTAAAAAGGAAATCATTTAAGTGGGGTTTGCTGCTAGTTTCAGAGGCTTAGGCTACTATCATCATAGCAGGGAGCATGGGGGCAAACATGGAAGTGGAGCAGTAGCTAGTCCTATAGCCTGATCTGAAGGCCACAGGAAGAACAGAGAACTAGACCCAGCATGGCCTTTTGAAACCTCAAAGCCCACCCAAGTGACACACTTCCTTTAACAAAACCACGCCCTTCTAATCCTTCTCAAACAGGGCCACTCCCTGATGACTAAGCATCCAAATATATTGGAGTGGCCATTCTTATACAAACCACTACAGAACCATGGGATTAGGTTCCAGTACAAGGGCTGTGTTCTCACTTCAACAGCTGCAGCAGCAAGGCCCCTGCTTGCCCTGTAGGTCCCACCATCACCACAAATCAATTTTGATGTATGACACTATGACAGGCCCCCAGACCTTAGCACAACTGACACCATGATGGATGTATCATTCAGGCCTCGGGACCCAGAACATAGACAACACCTGCCAAAATGAGAACAAAGACCTCATCCATCAAAGCCCATCGTTCTGGGAAAGTCCCTAAATGTGCTAGCCCTGCCTTTTGGCTTCTGTAGTTCTGTTTCTGGATTATTCTTCTTGCTAACTGAGGTGTCAACCCAGGATGTGATTTTTTGTGCTTAAAATTCGACCCCGAGAAAGGCTCGGGACTGCACTCGGGTCCTCAACACCCGGTGTAGTCACCAGTCAGCTAATAAAGACTTTCTATTGGCTTGAATCCATGGTGGTCTTCTCTGGTGGAGACCTCACAACAGCGGAACACACCAGCAATCCCAGAACTTGAGAGGGAGAACCATGGTGATCAGGAGTCCAGGGTCGTCCTTGGCTATGTACAGTGTTCATACCAATCTGAACTACGTGAGATCCCTGCCTCAAAACTGTGAGTTTCAAAAACACTGAGTCCTCCGGGTCAGAAAGCCAGCCTGTGGGGTTTCTGAAAGCAGCTGGCCAGTAGAATCCTGCTTCGATGGCCAGCGTACTGAGAACAGAGACCTCCCCTATGAAGGGCTAGCACAGTCACCTTCTGGTCCAGATCCTGATTGGTGGATTCACGTACAGGAGTCTGAGCCCAGACCCTCTCCTGACCTGCCCATCCCAGCAGATCAGAGCTACCAGGGAGCCTAGTGGCAGGGGCCCCGAAAGCAGGACAAGATTCCCTAAGCTCCTGGTCACCAGGACAACAGTGGGAGTGGCAGTGACCACGATAAAAATGAGGACAAGCCTGTGAGAGTGGCTGATTATACTTCCTGAGTCTTAGACATGAAGTGTGTGGACCTTCCCTTTGTATTGATGTCTGTGGGTGGGGAGGGGGGGCTCAAATAGGGGCAGTTCTGGCCTAATAGCTCTTCTGAGAAAAAAAAAACATTCAATTATTTCCATTATGCTGTTCCCCCAACTGCTCTCCTGTAGTCGAAATGAATGTCATTCATTTTTCTCAAGACCATTTTCCAGTAGCCATTCATGCCTCAAGATGCCCAGGAAGGACAGGTTCAGGTATTCACCCGCACAGGGACCCAGAACTACCCCATGTGAGCTTTGATTCCTCCCTAGCAGACGTTCCCTCGCTTCTCTTCCCTTGCCATGGTCCCAGCTGCAGAGAACACGCATGCGTCAAGTGGTGCTCGTCTCGCGTTCCCAGACTGGAATCCAAGCCTTCACAAATATTTTCTTACCCCCAGAAAATCCGTTCTCTGACTCATTCTGCTCTGTTCCGTGTCCCCGGATGCTGACCCTGGGGGGGCGCACCTTGACCAAGCAAGTCTTCAGCATTGGAAAGAATGCACAGGCGCGTCAGTCACGTCACTGAGGGACCGCGGGATGGATGAGCCTTTCACAGTGGCAGCACCTGCGCGCTCACATTTGGCAAGTGTTACACAGAGGGGTGCTTCTAATGAAGACATCAGAAAAGACTGCATCTTCACCATTTCTCGCCTTCAGAACCCGTGATGAAAAGAGATGGTCTATTCCAGCTTGAGATTCAAATACTCCCCCCATGGACCAGGATCCTGATAGTCTATACAGGGGGTTATTTGAGACAAAGTTACCCATATGGCAACTGTAAAATTATCCCACGCAGAACACAGGGCCTCTCCTGTAAGGCCACCCCTGGAGGGAGTGAACAGTTCAAGCTCTGACTTATTCAGGCAAGAGGTTATCTAGAGCAAGCAGAGACAGAGGTGAACAGGGAGGGGAAGAAAACACCCTTTACTAGATAGCTCTCGGGGACAGCTGACACAAATCCAACGCATTTGGAACCTTTCAGTAGGAAATGGCCTACAGCCTGGGGAAGGGAGAGTGAGTAGGGCTAGGCAGGAGTTTGAACTCATTCTCAGAACTCAGAAAACCATCTTCAGAATGTATGCACACTGGGAATAAAGAGTTAGGAATTTAAGCTACAATCCAACCCTGCCATCCAAATACAGTGGTAGCAATAGGGGACACCACAGAGAAGGATCTCACGGGGTCAATCATTGACAAAGCCATAGCCAGAGGTCCACATCGTAGGTCAATGAAGTGCATCGATGGGCTCTTTTAGGAACCACTAAATAACAGCCTGGAAGGGACTGATTTCCGGTAACAATCATTTCAGTTAAAGATTGTCTATGTATCCATTTCTGCAGCCACAACAAAGAATCCGAGTCTGAGGAATGTATAAAGAAAGCAGGTTTATTTAGCACATAGAACGTCCAAGGTCAGTCAGCCCCATCTATCCAGGTCCCCTGGAGGGCCTTGTGGCAGAGAACGTTAGGGCTTGAGTAAGAGGAAGAGATCTCATGGCAAAAGGGAGTCAGAGAGCAACTTACGAGTCTAGTATGTCTTCGTTCCTAATAACTCACTCTCACGGGGACCAAGAGGGTCACAGGACAACGACTTTCATTTGTTCTGAGGGTAGAGACACCCAGGAACCTTGGGAGAGAAGCCACATCTGACCGTAGCAGCCAGGCTATGTTAGCTGGGTTGATGGAAAAAGAGCTATGTCCTTTCTTGTGCTGCTCAGTTAACTTCAAAAGTTCAGCTTTAAAGAACACCGTCAATCACATGGTCACCTTTCAGCCAAGGCTCAGCTAGTGCGATTCTAAAATGGGTCCGGGTGGCAATTTGAAACTCTGTTCCCCAGCCAGGCAGTGGTGGCACACATCTTTAATCCCAGACCTCGGGAGGCAGAGGCAGGCGGACCTCTGTGTGTTCGAGGCTAGCCTGGTCTACAGTGCTAATTTCAGGACAGCCAGGCCTACATAGACAAACCCTGTCTTGGAAAAACCAAACAAACAACTCTGCCCCCATATCTGAGAAGTAGAATTAGTCGATCCTCCCAGCAGCCAGTTTGAAGCTGTGTTATAAATGGAAAACAGCCCCTGCCACGAGGACCTCTCTAACCATCTCGTGTTCCCAAGACACAACAACAGTCAAGTGCATCGTCTGAACTTGATCAATGTACTTTGCTTACAAAACTCCCTTCACAGTTCATTCGGGTCAACAGTTAAAAAGAGGTCACGAATCATCTATCTGCACAGAATAGGAGACAGGTAATTATATCTGGCAATAATGGCGAGAAATAGCCAGTCATTAGACTCTGGGAGCTATTTCTGTAACCTCAAACTACAGGACCTGTGTGACACATTCAGGCCACTCGTGAATAGGCAGCAGAGGGAGGAAAATTCATTCCCAAAGTAGAAGTTCAGGAAGATTCAAGCTCAGAATCAGCTCCGGCAGCGGGGGGGGGGGGGGGGGGGGGGGGGCGGCTGTCAGCGCCCAGCAAACACCCAAGCAGTGCCCAGCAAGTTCCTTCACCAGTCTGGAATTCTGAACAGAATTCTGTGTAAGTTTCCAACTCCAGTTTCTCTTTATAGCAGATGCAGAATTCATTCATCACTTGGGAACAGCATAAAAACCAAGCAAGCAAAAAATTCCTAGATGCTGTCATACATAGACTTTGCCTGAAACAGACCTTGTGATGTCCATCAGAATTTGTTAGGGATGCAGATATCCCCACCTCAGGACCACTGAGTCGGATGCTACAGTTCTGGTGGGGACACCAGGTAATTAGAGAGTTCCCAAGAGATTCTGGTGTGTTCTGGAGTGTGGCCATCTGGACTGGTGACTGGTTATTGGGACGGACTATAATGAACAGGAGAACTAAGTAGTTGGCTCAGTGGGTAAAGACACTTGCCACTCAAGCCTGACGGCTTAATCTGGTTCCCATGACCCACACGGCAGAAGGACAGACCAATTCACATAGTTCTCCTCCAGCTTCCACATGCCGCTCACATGCCTACACACAGATATGCACATACACACAAAATAAAGAGAATGCAATAAAAATAATAAACAATTTTTAAAAGTTGTGCATAATTCATAAATTAATGTCCTTCACTGGTTCTTACAGGGATAAAATAAATAATTGTGTCCATTTGTGTAGATTATTTTCTTCTTGAGTGGTCTTCATAAGAAATATTTATTAGATTTAAACTGACCTCCTTTTAGTACAGTTATCATGCAAATTATTATTTTTTGTGGGGTAACTATTGAAGTCTAGTCATGAATAAAGGGAGAAATAAATTCCAGGAATTCAACTCCTGACATCAGCATAATCTACAGATATTATATGTAGAATAATAGAAACAAAAAATTCAGCAATATGAATTAGTACCGTCCATGAGTAAGTAAAATGGGTCTAGACATGATTCCATTGTATACTTCACTTTGCATGTGTCAACCAGTACACCAAATGAAGATTGGCCCAGCTACAATAGGAAATTAGAAGCTCTTCTATCATATGGATAAGCTCTCACTTAAACGATGTTTATCATTTTCTACCTTTGACATGCCAAAAGCAAGGGAAGACTTCCTTTTACATTCATTGCTATTATTTCAGTCTCCGGATATGAACGTTTTGCCCACATGTATGTCTGTGCATTCTGTGTACGCCTCATAGAGGCCAAAAGAATGACATTCCGTCCTCTGGGGCTGGGGCTCAGATGACAGTGAGCCACCACGTGACTGCTGTGGATCCATCCCAGGTCCTCTGGAAAACTAGCCTGTGTTCTTAACTACTAAGTCATCTGCTCAGACCCAAAGGAAAGACTTCTTTAAAAGTTAAAAATTCTGACCGGTGGTGGTGGTATACGCCTTTAATCCCAGCACTCAGGAGGCAGAAGTAGGCAGAGCTCTGTGAATTCAAGACCAACCTGGTCTAGAGTGAGTTTCAGGATAGGCTTCAAAGTTACAGAACAAAACTTGTCTTGAACCCCCCCCCCAAAAAAAAGCTTAAAATTCTAGACCATTGTACTCTTGAAGTCCATCGCAACTGTGTTTGCCTGCATAAGATGTGCACAAGATCAAGCCAATCAACATCCCAGCATGGATGGGGAGGGTGATGAGACCCCATCCTAGCTGAAGAATTACTGGTAATCGATGGCTGCTAAGAGAGAGAGAAGTTATCGTTAGAGGCATGGTCCCTGGTAGGTTGTTCATGCTCCAGGGAATGGTCTCATACTCATTCATGCATAGGGAGCACTGATTGGACTCAGGGTTTTTTGTTTGGTTGATTGGTTGGTTGGTTGGTTGGTTGGTTTTTGAGACAGGGTTTCTCTGTGTAGCCCTAGCTGTCCTGGAACTCGTTTTGTAGACCAGGCTGGGCACAAACTCACAGAAATCCTCCTACCTCTGCCTCCCAGATGCTGGGATTAAAGGCATGCACCACCACCATCCAGCTCAGTGGGTTTTTTAAAAGAGAGAGAGTATGAAATTAAGAAGGAGACATAGGAGAACTTTGGAGGTGGGAAGTGGGTATGATTTAAAAATGCACCATATTTACACGTTAAATTATCAAAAAATAAAAGCTATTATTTAAATAAATAAATAAACTTCAAATTCCAGGTTTCTTGGACACATTGCCCATTTATTCTGAAGGATGAAACTCCATCCTTGCTTATGCAGAGAGACGTGGTCATGATTTAGAAGTCTTTGGAAAGCCTCTCCTTCTCAACATCTACTCACTGTGCCCAGCTTACAGACTCCAATACCACTGTCCAGAGGGGCTTCCACTTTAAGTCTGTATTCCTTAATCTTGAGAGATGGTGTGTGTGGTCAGGAGCCCCACTGTTGTGGTCTGAGGCTCTGTATCAACCCAGGCAGGCACAAGAAGTTTCCCAAAGCAAGGCTGATTGCAGGACAGCGCTGCAGAAGGTGGTCCATCAGTGCTGCAGGACAAGGATGCAGGAGCCTTGCTTCTCCTGGCGGCCCGGAGCAGGGCCAGAAGTGGGGTTTATAGTGTAAAGATCACAGATATTTGTTACCACATTATAATTTTCACCCACCAAGAGTCAAAGACTAGTCTCTCCTTGTGTGTTCCATCCCTGTCAACTGACACAAAAGGGAAGCTTTTCAGTCCAAACAAGATTCATTTGTTCTTTCTATTGTTAGGAACAGCTATAATATTTTACAGAACTAAGGAGCATAGCAGATCATTTCCATTGTTTAAGGAGGAAACTGGTCAGCCACTGGAAAGCCCTCAGCTCTCCTAGGACTTGGGAACACGGACTATGTCCCACCCTACAGGTAAAATGAAGTCTGAAGTTAAAATGCCAGTACTTAGGCCAAGGTGCTTTTCCTTCTTCCCAACACCACAGGCTGGCACTTGATGAGGGCCAGCAGGGCATGAACCACAAAAGAAGGGACACATCACAGGCAGAACGGAATTTGACCCTTGGAAGGGTGGGATGAATGGAAACACACCCAATCTTTGTTTTTAATATACTTTCAGATCTAAAGTCATTTGATTTCGGGCCATAAAAATCCAATTACGAGTAGCTTAACTGGTTGAGCAAATAGCGAGTGATATCTTACATTTCCAAGTTTAACTTATTCGCCTATTTCCAAATATGTCAGCTGGGTGTCTTCAGCTGTGCAAAAGTGTTCCCGAACGGAAGGTTTCTAATGAAATCCGGCATTGTTAGCTTTTGCTAAATCTGGAAGAAAGCTGGGGGTGTGGAGACGCATCTTGGCGTGTCTCCTGTAAGCAGTGTGCAGATCACCTAATTAATCTTTGCAAACTCCCTGACAGGTGGGGTTTGTTGACTCATTCAACAGGTGAGGTAGACAGGCCTTAGGGAAGTTCAGGAAGTCTCTCAAATGGGGAGTGGCAAGGCAGGAGTGGGCTGCTATCAGACTCCCAAGACTGCAGACTTCTGTCGTTCAGACGATTGGGAGATCACCAGCTGAACAGAGCCGCAGGCGAGCCCGTTTTTCCGCTGCCCACACACATCATCTGGAGTGCCGATGTGTCCCTTAAGCAGCCGACACATCCTGAGTTCTTGGTGTGCCGTTCTATTTGGGGGGATTCTCCAGCCAAAAAAAAAAAGCTCCTGGGCGCAGGAAAGTCGCTCAACCCAGAGAGGGTCTGTTCGGTGGCTGAACGGTTGGAGGGGTGACTGCACTTTAGCTCTGCTAACTAGGAATGAAGTCCTCACAAACACAACTCCTCCCATCATACCAGCGCCAGGTGCGGCACTGGGAAATGTCAAGACGCCACCCGCAGTGATGTGTCCCCGTACAAGTGATTCCAATTCCCTTTATACAGTTCAAAAATAAAACTCGCTGGTTACAGAAGCAGGGCTGTGACAGGGGTGAGGTCAGCCACGGGACCTTTTCCCTGGATACAGTGCGCAAGCGCAGAGTGGAGCCAAGCAGAGGTCTTTCCTAGAGTCTAAATCACGATTAAAGGAAAAGAGAAATTCTAAGTTGGGAGGTTGTGTCTTGCAGGCTGCCTGCTGCCATCTTTCTGGGATAAACCTGTCTACAAAATGAAGCCAAAAACAAGAATCAGCCTAGAGACCCAGTGGGCCAGAGAGGCACCTGTCACAGACTCAGGCTGTCAGGAGCTCCCCGCCTGCCCCCAGGAGTCGCCCCAGGAAGTCTCAGGTGCTGGCAGCCTATTTGCCTTTGGTTTGAAGCCACTACTAGGCTATCTGTCTCTTGGAATCCACAATGCTTTGATAAGTACTCTTGACTACCACTGCCAGGAACTGAGAATTCCTTAGGTTTCAGCCAAGGTCTCCAGTAACTCCACACCTGATTTAGTTTACAACTTCGCAATGAGCTTCTTGAACTTGACCCATATTGCCACTCATTAGAGCCATCTATTGATTCATAAAGAAATAAAACACCCTGAAGAACAAGGTTCTGATTAAGACCTCTAGAGATAATGCACACCCCGCTGCCCTGGAGGTAGCCCGGTGGGCGGAGTACTTGGCTAGCCCGTGCAAGGTTCTGGGTTCCACCCCAGCCAGATCTCACGGTTAAATAACAAGCGGGTGCCTCTGCAGGGCCCTCGCTGGGTTTGAAATGGCCTGGTTTCACTCCTAACAGCACGCTTTTGTCCTCGTTTTTTAGAATGTGAGCTGACTGGTCATTTGGCCGCTGTGTTTAGAGTCCTCCAGAGCGGCACTGTGGTCATGATGCTTTGGGGGCGGTGCTATGCGTGGTAGGATATTGAGCGACTCTCCACCTGATAGATGCCAGAAGCACATCTCTCTGTTGGTGATTATGAAAAGGTTTCCTGGCATTGCCAAATAGTCCCTAGAGGACACATTGCCTTCAGTTGAAAACCATTTCTTCTAGACCAGTCACAGAGTTTGGCCGTTCGGTCACTAGAGGCTCCTTTGACCTTTACCTATCTTCCTTAAAAAGCACTTGCTAGTTCTCCATATTTAGAATTGATGTTAATAATAAGAATAGTTCTCTAGTAACTAATAGAGTTGAGCTGCTGTTGAACAAGCTTCAATCATTCATATTTGTGTGCACAAATGCAGAGAGGGGTGGATTTACGCTAGGGCATCTTTGGGGGCCTTCATTCCCACAATTCCGCTGATTAGACTATTCCACATTTTGTAATTGCCGCGATCATAATCAATAGAACAAAGGCATCAATCAAGCTCTGGTTCAATGGCCATCTCGCGCGGAGAGCATATTGTTCTTTTAAAAAGAATATGATGATGATGGGAGCAGCTTCTAGTCCGACAAGGATGGCTGTGGGTCCCTGTAAGATCTCCAGGATGGCAGCGCCATGCGGCTGGGGGAGTCAGGCAGGCGGTTATGGCGGATAAAAGGCTCATAGAACATAATATTATTTAAAGAAGAGGGAGACATTTATTGCTTAAAGAAGAGAAAAACAGAGAGGCATAAGAGAAATATAGAGAGAACAAAGACATACGTACACACGACACGAGACAAAAACACACACAAGAAAGAAGATGGCGGCGGGGGGTGGGGGGTGGGGGGGAGGTCAGAAGTGGCTGGGGTGGGCGTGGTTAGTTCTTAAAGTGACAGCAAAGAATAACAGAGCAGACGCTGCCTGCTCCTATGTCCATTCTGTGCAGTCCAGCATTGCAACTTTCAGTGTGAGCTCAACCTCTTCAGGTCACCAGATTTAGCAAATAAAAGCCCAGGATGTACAGTTAAACCTGAATTTCCAATAAACATGAATAATCATTTATTACAACCCAAATGTTTTTAACATCCAGTAACATGCAAGACAGTCCCAGCAACAACAATAACAAAAAAATCCTACAGGCCGTCTATCTATGATATGCTCTATCTTTTGTCTGGAAATCCTGTCTCTGAGTCTATTTTGTTTGATCTATAAGTCCTGATTGATTGAATTTCACTAGAATTCCCTCCCACAGACTGCTTAAAGCTCCAAGGATGTTCCCGTGTCCAGGGTTGCCCTGTGGGCCTCGACTCATCACATTCTGTTTCTCAGTCAGCTGGAGCCCAGCCAGGAAAACAGAGCTGAAGCGTTAGGTATGAAGCGTTAGGTCTGAATATTTCCTAATAAAGTGCACATTTCAGTGAAGGTGATTGGCTCTGAGCAAACCAAAAGTAGTTTCTGTTCCTGAACAAAAGTAACTTCAGATACAAAAGTATCTGAAATGTAAGTATTTTACACATTCAATCCCTGGCCAAATTATTTTCCCATTAATCTGAAAAATCTTTCAGTTTCCCTTTGTTTCAAAATGTCCAGTAAGTTTCCCTTGTCAGCTTACTTCGATGGTGAACCAGGTGGAAGAAAGTAATTCAGCGAAAGTTTGTTAATCCTGGACCTGCTTTTCTAGAGACTGGGGGGCGATGGGTCAGACAATCTTCCTTGCAGTAAAATTGGAAGGAAAATGGCTACCTGTGTCTTTTGAAAGCACTCTCATGACCTTGTGTGCTCATGCCTTAGGTCATAAAAGCTAGCAATAAATAAGACTTGCATCCTTGAAATACAGAACCCAAGTATTACCACCACACATTTACCCTCTCCTGTTTCAGATTTATTCATTTTATTTTATGTGTATGGAGGTTTTGCCTGCGTGCATGTCTATGCATGATGGGTGTAGAGTGCCCTCAGAGGTCACAGTGGGCCTTGGATCCCCTGGAACCAGAGTTATAGACAGCTGTGAGCCACTACATGGGTGCGAGGAACCAAACCCCAGTTCCCTGGGAGAGCAGCCAGAGTTCTTGACTCTCTAGCCCTATGGACGTCCCCCATGAGTGAGAAGGACCTCTGGTCATGCCAGTCCAAACCAGTATTCCTCCACCTTGTGATGCTGCCTCCCTAGCAACCCGAAGTTTTCGGACCAAGCTCCTAACTCTTAGGTACCAGTGTGTTCTGAGCATTCACAGCTCAGGCATAAGAAGACACTAGAGAGAGGAGGAGATGAGAGAGATGACATTTTCACATTTGTATTGACGGATGATAATTGTCCATATGTGAGGGGACGACGTGCTAACTCAGTGTGCATACAGGGTCTAATTGGGAAACTGGCCTTTCGCTCCTTAAACATTCATTATTTCTTTGTATTAGGAACCTTTAAAGTCCTCTCTTTTATTCAGATTGAAGAATTTGTTTGTCATTATCGTGAGTGCATGTGTATAAGAGCAGGTGTGCGTGCCCTGAGACACACACGGAGATCAGAGAACAGCGTTTAGGAGTTGGTTTCTCTCCTTCCACTTCGTTGGGGTGTGGCTTCCCTTGCTGCTCTGCTGCAGGGCTACCTCAAGCTAGCTGGCCTGAGCTTTTGGCAACTCTCCTGTCTCTGCTTCCCATCTCACTGGAGGAATGCTGGATTTAGAGGTGCGCACTGCTGCGTTCCGATTTTTATGTGGGTTCCAAGCCACTGGGTGAGCAAGGCAAGCACTTCTAGCTGCTGAGCCTTCTCGTCAGCCTCTCTTGTCCAGTCTTTTCTTATTTTAAAGTGTAGTAAATAAATAAAAAAAAAAAGTTATGCAACCCTTACTGGCTGAAACTCCAATTGGAGTGCTTGCCTATCACACACCAGGCCCTGGGTTCTATCCACAGCACCACACTAAACAAAGGTCTACTCCTGGGTAACTGCCCTTTGCCGCCCACTGTCCCCCTGCCTCACCACACCCTTTCTTCTTCCTGGGAAGGACAGATACCACTCACTCCCTCAGAAAAGCAACTTGAAGATGAATGCAGTTTTACTGCCTTGCTAATCTTGATGGCGTTGGACTACACTGGTTTATATTCAAGGCAAATTCTGCCCTGAAACGGACTCTCTTTATTCATACAATGGATACAAAAGAAGTTACACAGCAGAGTCTTCAGGATAATTTAAAATGTTTTGCCAGACCTCTTATCAAGTCTGATTTTATCCTCACCATTTTTACCTTTTAATGTGGCTAGCAAGGATGTGGAACAGGCATCCCCAGGCCTCTCTGTGATTTTGTTCTCTGTTTACACACGCTATCCTTTTTGCTTAATGGTTTCTTTATGGGAAATCTTCTGGGGTCATTTATTTTATGGAAGTTAAATTAATTCAAACCAGAGGATATTATGAAAACGGAATTATGTTAATATCACTGTGCACTGTTCGAAAAGCACAAAACAAGACTAAAGAAACCATCATCAACCGTTGTGGGTTCTGGAATGGCCTATTCTCAGGATGCTCTAACGTGATAGGAAAGCCACACGAAGACTCATGACATGCAGCTCCAACAAAGTTTCCGTGGTAATCCTATGTTGGCTGTCATGCTGTGATGCTTCCCTTGGGATGGACACACCATGCTGGGCATACATCTAAAACAAACTATTAGGAATAATCTTAAGACGAACCTCTTGCTTACGCAAGTAATTCCAATCAGACCAGATTAGACCGAATCAATGCCCATGTTTACGGCAGTGCTTCTGGGTGACCCGAAAAACATGGTGGGGAAAGAGAGATACAGGGATGGGGGACCCACGCAAAACCCAAAGACCATGTGTTCTTTTTCTCAGTGGTAATCTAAATGTGGTCCCGACCCTCCCTGGGGAGGGGTCAGCGCTTGTCAGGCTTTTCCGGAGGTGGAGTCCGGACGAAGGCAACGCCCAGGGGGAGGAGGCTTGAGATGGAGCTTTCTGCTCTATTGGTGCTCTATTGGCACCTCAAGGATGAATGCCAGGGGCTGGGGTGGCGCTTCCAACACAAACACAAACAACTTTTTTTTTTTTAAATACAAAGCTCTTTTGGGTTGTTGTGGTTTTAGTGCTGAAGACTGACCCCTGAATCTCCCACATGGTGAGAGGAGTTCCTCCCCTGAACTGCACCCCAGCATCTCACCTCCAAAAGGCTTTCACGAGAGCAGAAAATTCAGGCCCATGGCCGATGACCCAAGAGTTCGACCCCACCGCTATTGCAGCACAGAGCACAGTGACTGCAGCCCGGAGAGCGGATGACTTGTCCTAACCCACAGAAGATTCTTGGCTGTGAGGACCAGAAACCAGACAGCATGCTTTCCATGACACCACGAGACAATAAATGAGTAGACACGACAATGTCAGATGCGATTGGATCCTGATGTCTTCCCTTCTGCACAGAACCGTGATGAGCAGAAACACTCAATCCAAGATCAGAGAGAAGAAACCAGGAGGCGGTGGGCCCAGCCTTGATGGTGGCAAAGGATTTCCAGTTTTCTACACATGTCATGGAGAGTCTGCCTTTCCACTGTGCTCCTTCTAGCTGTAAATCCTGCTGAAAAGGATTTTTAGATTGATTCATCAAACATCCTCCAGAAGAGTCCCTTTAGACTTTCTCTGCCAGACCTTCAAGGACATCTATTCATTGTGACAAGATTAACAAGATTATGCTGATACACATAGATTATATTCAAGGACAGCCAGTCAGAAAGGTGTCTGGTGGAACATTCTATGGGGAATGATCAAATGTACCTGGAAATGTGATAAGATGAATGGAATTACAGTTCCCTCCAGCACCAGTGCCGTTCAGTCGGGGAAGTGTGCACACTCTGAACAGCACGGACTTATAAATCCTGGAACCATGCTTTAGAAAACCCAAGGCTATCACAGAAAAGATCCCAAAACATCAGGGAAGAGCCAGAGACCTCCCTCATGCAAACAGACCGTCAGAGCTTGCTGGATGCTATAAAGGGGAGCCACGGGAGCTGAGGCGGTAGCTCGCTTCATGGAATGCTCGTCCAGCACACACAAAGCCTTGGGTCCAATCCCAGCACTATAGAAACTGAACACAGTGACATCACCTGTGGTTCTAATTTTGGTGAGATGGAGGCGGATGGGTGAGAAGCTCACGGTCATCTTCTGCTACATAGTGAATTGGAGGTCAACTAAGGGTACATGAGACCCTGTCTCAAAAAGAAAAGAGGATGTACAATGAGTGCAGGATAGAAGTTCCGGAAGACTGCCAGGTCTTCACAGTGCCTACCTGTGTGGGCTCACTGTAAGGTATCCTCAGGTCTTCACAGTGCCTACCTGTGTGGGCTCACTGTAAGGTATTCTCAGGTCTTCACAGTGCCTACCTGTGTGAGCTCACTACAAGGTATCCTCTCCCGCAGCAGCTCATTCATGGTGGACAATAGCTGATAGCAGGGTCGGTAAGAGCCACGTGGAGCTGCTGGCATCCTTCACTGCCTCATCCAATGACTGTACTAGGTCACCGCTGCTGCTTCCTTCTGCCTCTCCACACGCTCCCTTCTCCTTCCCCCACCAAGGCTTTTCTTAGGGTAACCATAACCCCATCAAACTGCTCCCTTTTGATGCTTTAAACAATTCTTCCAAAACTCATGTTGAAATTTAACTGCATTATGCTAATATTAAAGATGGGAGTTCTACGCAGGGCTTAGGTTGTGCAGGGCACAGACATGACGAATGACGAGGCCATTATCATGGGAATGGATTGATAACGACAGCTGATAAAAACGAACTAGTTATTAAAATAAAAATGACTTTGGCCTGATTTCCTGGGAATGGCCAGCCCCTTGCTCTTAGACCTCCTGGACTCTACAACTGTGACTCTGATAAGCTTCTGATATTCCCAACACGTGACATTCTGTTACAGGGACAGAAAATGTAATAAAGCTCGACTATGCAAGCTAACTTCCAGTTAGCTGAGCGGACACTGCCTGGAGTCCTCACAGCTCCACACAGAGACAGAGAGTGTGAGACTCAGCGCAGCGCTTTGCTGAACACCGCAGAATAGAGTGTAGGACACACGAGGCTCTGGGTACAATGAGTGATTGCCGTGATGCCTCCTAAGGGCATGTGACCACCTCTTTCAGGGCTTCTGCTGTGTGTGGAGAAGTGGCTGCTTTGACCAGACCCGCCTGAACTGCTGGGGACAGTTCGGGGAAGGCAGAAAGGTCTCCCCGATTCCTTCCTCTTGTCTTTGCTGGTGGCAGGGAGCAGCTTTCTCACAGAGTCTGAGAACTACCTGTAGCACAGGACTTTGAAGAGAACTCTGCCATCACTCTGGAACTGTGAGCCATCCCTGGGGCAGGTGTCTCACCAGGAACTATTTTGGCCTCACTTCTTACCAACTGTTATGGTTCATACATTTCTATGTTTGTGTAAAACTTAGTGTTCAAATGCAGTCATCGCAGCATGAGCAAAAAACTGAGTGGGGACAACCTTCACCTTGGTCTGCGGGACCTGGTTTACAAAAGAGAGAACTGGGTGAAATGAAGAGACAGGGATTGAGGAAATTCTTCGTGTACACATGGGAAGAAATCACTGAACAGAAGAGAAAGTTGGTAGAATCGGGGAGAGGGAAAGAGGAGAAGGAACAGAGGGAGAAGAGAAAGGAGAGGAAGGAAGGAAAAGGAGGGGAGGAAGAGAAGTGAGACAGGCAGAACAGTTTTCACAGTTCGTTGGGTTTTGTACAAGGAGGAAGTTTATTGCATAGATTTAGCTTTGCTCAGATACCCATAAACTGTGAAAGCAAAGAAGAAATCATTACGGGGTGTGGTGGTTTGAATGAGAACGGCTTCCACACGGATGGTGGAAGATACAAAATAATCTCACACTAGTTCAGAATTACGTCTAATAAAGGGTTATTTATATAGGGAAGACTTACAGATCACTGTCTTAAATCACAGTCCTCTGTTCGAATGGGGAACAGGAACAGAGTCTAGCAGTCAGAAGTGAGAGCCAAAAGGGAGTGAGCACACGTTTTACAGCTGTATTTATAGTATAAGAGACCATGCTCAAGTGGACTAGTATCTTAAAGGCTACTGACTGAAGAAGTGGAAGGAGCTCCCACAGCATCCACAGGTTCATGTATTAGAGTGTTTGGCCCCCAGCTGGTAGACTGTTTTGGAAGGATTAGGAGATGTGGCCTTGTTGGAGGACATATGTTACTGGGGATGGGCTTTGAGTTTCAAAAGCTGACATCAAGCAGGGAGCCCTCTCTCTGCCTGATGCCTGCAGGTCAGGATGTAAGCTCTCAGCTACTGCTCCAGCGCCTACTCCCTATCTCCACGCTTCCTGAGAGATCACGGCCTCACCCTCGAAACCGTAAGCAAGTCCCCAATCAAATGTCCTCTTTCATAAGTTGTCTCAGTCATGATTTCTTGTCACAGAACTAGAACAGTGACTAAGACATGGGGAACGGTGACAGACAGCAGCGTGGTGGGGAAGACTGGGACTTTTCAGCTCAATGTCTTTATATTTGACTTTGAGTCAGATCAATCTAGTGCCTACTCAAAATAAACAAAACTTGACTGAAAAAAAATGATTTATTGGGTAAAGATACTTACCACCAAGCCTGACAACCTGAATAGTGTTAGCACGCACATGGTAGGACAGAACGAATTCACAGCAGATGTTCCTTGGCTTCTACACGCACACTGTAGCAAGTATGTGTGCACGTGTGTGTGTGTGTGTGTGTGTGTGTGTGCGCGCGCATGCGCGCGCACACACACACACACACACACACTAGATAGATAGATAGATAGATAGATAGATAGATAGATAGATAGATAGTAAACAAAAGAAGATAAAAAATTTTAAACTAATTCTACTTACATTTTAAAAGAAGAAGAGAAGGTCAGACACAGGCCTCTAACATCAGCACTTGGAGTTGCGGCAAGAGAACTGTGAGTTCAAGGACAACCTAGGTAATGTAGCAAGACCTTACCCTCCACCACTAACAACAAAGAATGAAACAAAGGAAGGAAGTAAAGAAGAAAAGAGGAGGAAGAATTTGGAGAAATATCAAATTATCAACTACATTAGCTACTCTTCTCATCACTCTGGAAAAATATCTGGCTAAAACCACTTAAGGGAGTAAAGTCTTTTTGGTTCCCAATTTAAGGGAACCATTCCATCATGGTGGGAAGGCAAAGGAGCAGGAGGGATCTGCGGCAGCAGAGCCAGCTCACATCTGGATGTACCCGTAAACAGAAACAGGGTCAGGCTGACTCTCCGGGGATCCACTCTCTCAGGTAGACTCCACCTCCTAAAGCCTCCACAACACCTGAAACAGTACACCCAGCTGGGTACCAAGTGTTCAAACACATCAGCCTGTGGTGACATTTCACTCAGCACATAACAGTCTGACCCTGGTCACCATGGGCTTATGACATCACACAACGCCAGGAATCTGTCCAGGCACCAAGCTACCACACTGGGTGATTTTTCTGTACCATTTTTCAGAAGCACAAGTAAGTAACAAGATGGCTGGGATTCTAACCTGGCGGGCAGCCAGGGCAATCTTTCTGTATTTGGCTTCCAATTTTTTGCAACTGTGACATGAAATATGTCTATGAGTCCCTCCCCTCCCCCAAAAGAAGTTCTGCCGTCTCCTGGTCCTCTCCTGTAGTGGGCACTTGCGTCCTGTCTGGACCCTTGTGTGCCAGCTCCAGCTGTCACCAACCAAGCCTGCCCTGTCTCTCCAGAACCATAGTGGTAAACTTGAGCTACCTTCCCTGGCATCCCACTGAAGACAACCATCTGGTGGAACAGTATTTTGTGAGCAGGGTGGAGGTGGCGCACACCTTTAATCCCAGCCCTTGGGAGGCAAAGGCAGGTGAATTTCTGCGAGTTTGAGGCTGACGTGGTCTACAGAGCGAGTTCCAGGACAACCAGAACTGTTACACAGAAAAACTCTGTCGTGAAGAAAAAAAAAAAGAAAAGAGTACTTTGTGGTATAATTCTCCAGAGGCCCCCAGGAACCAGGCCATGGCCTTATTTTGCCTTTTCAAACACTCTGGTCTGTTTTCTCTCCTCTCACTTTGGGAGCACATCTTCAATGAGCCACACCTCTGAATTCCTGTCATGGACTCTGCCGCTCAGGAAGCCTAGGTCTATAACCTGACTCTATTGACTGTGAGTACCCTTCTCCAACCATACTGTTCTGTTGCTATTTCTAAAACCCAAGCAAGCACCAGAATTGGAAGCACGGTTTCCTCACTCCAGAGCCTGTCAATCATGTTACCTTCAGCTTGTGTCAAGCTGCCTCCAGGGTCACGGAAGGAAGGCAGATAAACCCTCACTGACATCAACAGTAAGTAAAGGCACACCCAAGACCACAAGAGAGGCAGGGAGAAAGCAAGGTGTGCAAGAAGGCAGAAGTTGGGCCTTGGTGGCGTGGAAGGAAGGTTTCACCCCCATCAGTGTGTCTTCTGTGCTTTGCTGCCCCCACTGAAAGGCCCCGTCGCTCAAGTCCGTTGGGAGCACAAAGGACCTGAGCTCACAGACAACCTAATGGAAGCCAGGAATGGTAAACAGGGGTGTCTTTTCAAAGGAAAAGGTGTATAGTCTGTTTTCCACCCAGAAGGCTAGGCATGGAGGTGGCTGAACACTTAGGTGATCCTGTAACGCCAGGCCATACCAAGAAGGACTGGAGATGGCTAATAACCTAAGTGACATTTGCTTTATCTGTGTAGCCAGGGGCTCCCCTAAGCTCTCACAACCTGAACCAGGAGTGGCTAATAGCCCAAGTGACCTATGTGATGATACTTGTATGACAGAGACCACAGTAGACTTTCCCCTAGGCCCTTAAGAGAACACATCTAACCTAGCTCTAGAGCCATCTTCATGGAAGACGTGACATGTACTTTGAGAGGCGTTTTGATGTAATTATGCTTCCTTGTGCACAGGGAATTGTGTTAGACCAAAAAACTTTCCCCAAATTGCACAGCACTTAAATACACCTACAATAAACTTCCCAGTGTCCGACTCTAGAACCAACAGCAGCTACTGAGTTGGTTGAATTGGACTTCCTTCTTGCCTCGTGTGAATCATTACTCTGCTAACTCTGGGGGTCACTGAGACCCCCACATATGTCCATGGTGACGTGCTAGCTAAGGTGCTTCAGTCTAGGAGAACTAGTTTTCTTTTCTCATAAATCTAGATCATTCTCCCTCCTTCTTTCACTTTACACTCTTTAAGACAGGCTCTCCCTTCCATAGCCCAGGCTAGCCTTGAACCCAGTCTCCTCCTGCCACTCAAGCGCTGGGATTACACGTACAAGACCCCATATCCCACCTGGCAGCCTTCTCTATAAATAGGAGCCGAGGCATCCTAATGGTGCGTGTGTAAAGTATACATAGCTCAAGCATCTGGCACTTCTTTCATAAATCCTGCGAGTCCTGCATTGCCATGAATCACATTGCAGCCTTTCCTTGGGTAATGATTAAACGTCATGAGTGCAATCCAAAACCTCACGGAAGAAATATTGGACTTCAGGGCCCCTTCACTTCCTACAACACAATATAAATGTACAAAGTTTTTAAAATAGGACTCACATATCCAGAATCATTGGGTTTGAATTTTTTCTTTAAAAAAAAAAGAATTTTCAGTATAAATGTGCAGTGTGGGTGTGAAAATTAATTTTATTTTCTATGGCCATGGTTACTGTTCAAGGTGTTCTATTTACTGTTTATCTCCATTGCTTTTAATTATGAAGAGCTAGTATTGTATCTTAAATTACAGAAAGTTTGGGTGAGTACAAATGCTGTTTATAGGAAAATGCCAATTGTCAAAATTCCTTATGAGAGCTACTTATTTAAATGAATAACAAGCAACAATCTTGAACCAGGAATTGTGGGACGGTTCCCACCTTGTTTTGTTTTGCTTTGTTTCGGCAGGATGTTCCTATGAAGCTTGGACTGGGCTTGAACTTGTGATCCTCCTGCCTTGGCCTCCTGAGTGCTATGATTAGAGGCACACACTTCCTTGACAGGTCTGTTAAATTTCTATGTAAATGCAAACTACAGCATCCTGCTATTTATACATATCTCAAACCTCCTGAGCATTGATTGTTTTTTTAATCCTGCATTATTACCTCATGTGCTTCTGTGTGCTCCCTTGGGCCCTTCAAGTAGGTCAGACCATTGTAGAGATGCTGTGGGCAAAAGAGGGCAGTCTGCTTGCTAAGGGACTGAAAGTCAAGCCTGTGAATTAAGACACTAGCAGCATGAAGGTCATTTTATTATGAAGTTGTTCTGGGTGTTCTGTTCAGTGGGATGTATGGAGATGGCTGTGGGTACCTATAGGAGCAAAAGGAATCGCAGTTCAGTGGGCTGGACAAGCCCAAATTGTGAAAGGTATGTTCTCTTATTTATAAAATTTGCCTAGGATGAATGATGCTTTGAAAAGATCTGGGGAAAAATTCTCTCTCTCTCTCGCTCTCTCTCTCTCCCCGTGTGTGTGTGTGTGTGTGTGTGTGTGTGTGTGTGTGTGTGTGTGTGATGAGTGTGTGCTTGTGTGTGCGCTCTTTGTGTGTATTTGTGTGTGTGTGCATGCTCCTCCCCACCATGTGTCTGCATGTGTTTGTTTGTTTTAAGCAGTTTCTTCAAAGACAATGCTCTCCCCCCGCACCCCACCCCCGAGGAAATCCCAGATTTAGAATCAAAATTTCCACTCCTCAGGGACTTGTGATCTGTTAAGAGACCTTTTTCTTTAGAAAACCAAACCTGTCTGCAGGCGACCTTCTCAGCAGATAGGCTAGTATGTGCTTAATCTTGGAAGTTTCCAGTTCTGACCACTCACCGCCTCCTCGGTGTGTCTATTTCACGATGTCCACAGCAGGGTTTTTGTGCTTTGTCTATTTCAACATCCTCATGTCTAGCTAGACCTGAGGCCAACATCTTGTATGTGCCCAGGAAGTGCTGATGGCCAAAGAATCACAGATCCAAGTTCTGGTGCCACCTTATCCCATCACAGAAGATTAAAAACAAAGCCATCTGTCTTATTAAGAAAACAAATAACGAAAGTTCTGGTGAGGATGTGGATAAATCAAGCATTTATACCCTGCTGGCGGGGATGCAAACTAGTCCAGCCGTTATGGAAATCAGTATTGAGGTTCCTCAAAAAATTAAAAGCACATTTGCCATATGACCCAGATATGCAAACCTGGGTATTTACCTAAAGGATTCAAGTCAACACGACACAGAGACACCTGCACACAGGGTTTACTGCTACAGCACTGTGTACAATAGATAACTCATGGCGCCAACCAAGTGTCCATCAACGAGGAATCAACACAGAAAATGGGGTACATACATACTAGGGGCGGCGGTACAAGCCTGTAACCTCAGTGCATGGGAAGGAGAGGCAGGCGAATCATGAGCTCAGGGTCATTCTTGGCTAAAGTGAACTGAAGGCAAGCCTGGGCTACAGACCCTGTCAAAACACAAATGAGGCATATATATAGAACAGAATTTTTGACATCTGTAAAGAACAAAGTTAGGTCGTTTTTAGAAAAATGGATGTAACCGGATCTGATCATATTAAGTGAACAAAACCAGTCTCAGAAAGACAGACACGAGGTTTCTTTAATTTGCTTCCTATATTTTTGTGCTAATAGACTCATCAAATCATATGGGTACATGACATGAAAATATAAGAAAAGCTGTCTAGAGGAACAAAGGAGCCGGACAAGAGGGCAGAGTAAGGGAGCCAAGGCTGTCCTCGGACTACACATCACACTTGTGTGAAAGTGTCCTCCAACACAGCACAGACTGCAACCACATCTGATGCAAAACAGAAGAGTGTCATTGGTACCATGAACTGCCATGCAACACACCTCCAACTGCACCCAGGAGCCACAGGCACTAAATTCCATCTGTTTTGCTGGTGACAATGATAGCATTCCTAAATCATCGCATGTCAGATTTAAGGTTCTGTGTGGAAAATTTCTTACATTTTTTTTAACTTTTCTAAGGAGGTGAATTCCAGCTCAGTGTTCATAGTAATGAAGTGACATCGGAAAACTCTAAACTGAATATTATCTTTAGTTACATGGAGTTTTTAATGGGATACTAGCCCGAAAGCTACACCAATCAGAGAAAGTGTTGTTGGACAGCACTGCTGTTCACCAGGCCCAAAAACCTAACTCTGGGCAGGTCTCAACACCTGCATGGTAAAACTCAAAGTTGAATCCCAAGGCACAGGGCACTGCCATGGCTACTATCAACTCACAAGAAAACCCAGGAAGTCACACTGATTGTATCTTTTATGTCAACTGAGCACAGGCTAGAATCATCCATTTTAGTACCGAGAACCTTAAAAATGATTCAAGCTGACACAGTTATCATTACCTGCCAGGAACTGTTTCAGTGGCCTTATATGTACTAACTCATGTATCCTGACGATTATCTTGTATAATAGGCTCACCTGTAATACGTCCATCCTACACAGTTGAAGAAACTGAGGCACAGATGGAAACATTTTGTCTAAGAACCACAGTAAAATGAATGGCAGAATCCAGGCCCTTTCTATGTCCCAGTACCAACTCTTCACCTCTGACCTGTAACTGTGAGCTGCGTGACCTGGGTCCTGGGAACCGAACTTGGGTCTTCAACAAGAACAGTATGTGCTCTTGACCTCTGAGTCATGTCTCAGCCCTGAAACGCAGTCTTTTGGGTTAACTAGCTTAATAAATAAGTATCTAATGAGATCCAAAATTCAGTTCTTCTGTTTTTGTTTTTTCTTGAGATAGAGCCTCACGATGCAGCCAAAGCTAGCCTTGAATTCACGACTACTCTGCCAGCATGGTCTCCTGGGAGTTGAGATTACAAGCATTCATCATCACTTTGGGCTTTCCAGAGTTTAGTCTCTTACATTCTCTTTGGTTTCAGTGCTGGTACACTTAGAAGGAAATTGCAAATGTCATTGCCTTCATTCCTAAATACTTAAGCATGCAATTTTATAAAAAAGTATAATGTACATAATGAAAATAAATACGACCATGCCTAAAGAGCCATCATCATTTTAATGAGTTTTATAGCATTTACGAGCAATATTCAAGCAATATTCCACTTTGCATCATGGTTCCCCAAATATCACAACTATTTAAAGCAGAGAAATTAGGATCAAATGGAGACAGTGGGTTGCATCAGATTGTTGTCACTTAATGCTATTTTTAAGATTTGTTTTATTTGTGAATTGCGTGTGTATGTGTGTGTGTATACTTGAAGGTGCCCTGGGATACCTACTCACTCTCTGGAGCTGGAGTTACAGGCAGTTGGGAGCCACCTAATGTGGATGCTAGGATTAGAACATCCTCAGGAAGAGCAGTAAGTGCTCCCAACTGCTAAACCAGCTCTCCAGCTCCGCCCTATCATTCTTTCCCTGTGAAAAGGTCACTGTTTCTATGGTGGCAATTCACTGAGGGCTCAGGAGTTGTCCCTGGAGAGCCTCACCTTCGGGCTCTGCTCTTGGCTTGGCCATGTGCGCATCTGGACCTCATTATCCACCTTTCAGGGAGCCTTTCCAAACCTAATAGAGAAAGAAAACAAAGTTGTGTCTACAGGGCACAATCAATCTATACAGGGACTGATAAAATGGGCCTTATTGAAACTAAAAAATGGCTCTTCTACAAAGATACTCTCAAGAGAATGAATTGACAGGATAGGAAGAAAAATATTTGCGAGTCACATCTGATAAAGGAGCATTATTTTTAAAAGATTTACCAAAAGCCAGATTAAAGCATGGTGATACATGCTTTAATCCCAGCACTCAGGAAGCAAAGGCAGGAAGATCTCTATGAACTGTAATCAGCCTGGGTTACATAGAGAGTTCCATGCTAGTCAGGGCTACATAACGAGTCACTGTGTCAAAAAAAAAAAAATTAAAACTTTGGTGGCATATGCCTTTAATCTCAGAACTCCGGAGGCAGAGACAGATGGCTCTCTGTGAGTTCGAGGTCAACATGGTCTACAGAGCAAGTTCCAGGACAGCCACAACTACACAAAGAAACCCTGTCTCGAAAAACCAAGAACCAATTTGGGACAGAGTATTCCATGGTTAGGAGCTTGCTCAGCACATGGGAGAGCCTGGTTCTCCTATCCTTTAAAAGGATAAAAAGGAGAAAAGTCTTGACTAGACAGCTCTCTGGAGAACACAAACAGATGGGAAGTAAGTGTGTGATGCAATACTCCACCTCCTGTGTCTTCAGGGAGTCAAAAGTCAAACAGCGAGATGCTAGTGGACGCATTAGCAAAGCCAGAACTCACAACAATGACAACATCAAATGCTGCCAAAGATGTGATTCGAAAGGAACGCCATGCATCATGGGCGGAAATGTAACAGTTCAGACACTCTGACTTCTCTCGAAGTTTGACAGAGCCAGCAGTCTTGTTTCTTTGTGTTCACCCAAAAGAAACAAGACTGCATCTTGCATCCATGTCAGAGCTACAAAGATGTTTCTAGCACATTCACTCCAAGCTAGAGTGATTATGATGATCTTCAGCAAGCAGGTGATGAATCAATGAACTGGGTACATCTAGATAAGGGATTACCACTCAGGATGTGCGTGCATGTGTGTGTGTGTGTGTGTGAGAGAGAGAGAGAGAGAGACAGACAGACAGACAGACAGACAGACAGCTGTGTTTGTGTGTGAACTATTGAGGAAAACACCTGGCATTGATCCCTGACCTCTTCCTTCTCCAGATGTACATGCAAAAGCATGTGTGTATACATGATCATATAAACACATAAAGATGGAAGCAGAAAGGGAGGGAGGGAGGGAGGAAGGAAGGAAGAAAAAGGAGCAAAGGACTGTCTATTGTAAAGAACCTGAATTTACAGCCCAAACCCATTTAAAATGGCCAGATTCGGTAGTGGGTATCAGTCTGTGATCCCCATTTATCATTCAGATAAAGGAGCATTGAGAGAAGTCAAGAATGAATTATTGGGCATTCTGGGAAAGATCAATCAGTCGATCAAATCTACAAACCAGGAAAGCATCCTGGGTGCGGGGGAGGGGGAGGGAGAGTCTGTGAAGGGTAGAAAGGAGAACACACAGCGGCTGATGACTAAGGAACACGCTTCAGTCATCTCTGGAGCTAACTCATCTGAGGAACTCTTGTGCGAATAGCAAGTCTCTGCGACGAGGCCCAAAATAACAGCTGCAGTGAATGCCATCCCGAGAGGACTGGGGGCCGTGGCAGGAGCCGGCTTCATGAAGCAGACTCCACCATGCAGAACTAAATTCCTGTTTTTGTCTTCAAGGCTTTGTGACATAAAGTGGGACTGTGGCACGCGCTCTGATTGGAGCACCCGGTCTAGCCACATTGAGGCATAGCAAAGCAGGGCTTAGTTGCCCCGGCAACCAGCAATACAGGATCCGTGAATCATCAGTCCGACTTGTTCCTGACTTGCAGTCATGAAAGACTTTCAAATCTTCAAAGACTCGAGTGCTCCATAAATGCTCAGGATACAGTCCTGCAGAGAAAGCCCTTATTCAACATAGCCAAATACAAAATGTTCCTACAGCATTACTGAAGAGGACTCGGTAACCAAAAGACACTCCCAGTATCCCATGTATTAAATAGTCTCAGTCTCTACCATGTTCACTAGGATAGTAAGGACAACAATGTTTTTATGTCTCTAAAGGAAATGGCATGTAAAGGAAATGGCATGTTCCGAGGCCCTACGCAGAAATTCAATCTCAAAAAAATGGAGTCTCTTTTGGGTGGTGGAGGCATACCCCTTTAATCCCAGCACTCATGTGAAGGCCCAAAAATGTGAGCCTATTCCACCTTGTCCAAAGGTCAGAGAGTTTTGGCTTCTTCAAAGCTGTTGACAATAACTGTGGCTACACGCCTTGACTTAGGGTGTGGTTACTTCGTGGTTTGGACATTAAGATGACCCATAGAGGTAAATCCACTCCACCCTGACCAATGATCAGAAAAGCATATTTCTGTTCCTTCTTTTGAAATAGGAGGTTTGACCTAGAGAGTGGCTGCTTCAGGATGCAGTCTAGGGCGGGTTCACTGCCTAAACAACAGAATGCTTTTCTCAGGAAGTAATGGCTTGATGTCTCAAAGCATTGAAGCAAGTAACTGTTCTGGTTGTCCTTTGTATCATGTTAAAGCAGTCTTTTGCCTTTTCCCCCCTGTTGTATTGGGGTATAAAAGTGTATGGAAAATTAAACACAGGCAGACTCAGAACTCAGAACCAAGAACTAAGTGTGTAAGAGTCACTGAGCTGCCCTCCTGGTCCTATCCTACATCTCTTTGATTCTTTCTTATCCCTATTCCTCCTTCCTAACTTTTCTAATCCTCACGCTCCTATCCTGGGATGTACAGACCCTCTGTGGCTAGGACCGTGGTAGAAGTCACCCCAAAACTGTGACTCCCAGCATATGGCAACCCAACAGCGCAGCTTATGAGATGAGGCAGCCCAATGTGGCGTTGCCCACAACACACTTGTAAGAGGCAGGCAAATCTATGAGTTTGAGGTCAGCCTGGTCTACAATGTGAGTTCTAGGACAATCAAGTCTACACAAAGAACCCTGTTTCTAGGGGAAGGTGGGGGTGGGAAGAACAACAACCAAAAAAAAAAAAAAAGATTGAGGTAACAGGGAGGTATAACAGACATTTTCATAATACCCAAAGAGGAGGAGTCAGGATGGGGATCACTGAGGACTGGATAGGGTGACAAAAGAGTCTAGAAAATTCCTACTAGAAGTAAAACTTATGACCAGGCAGATGACGCAGCAGACAAAAGCCCTTGCCAGTAAGCCTCATGACCTGAGTTCAATCCCCAGAACCCATGTAACACAGCCTGATGTGGCAATGGGTTTCCTATCCCAGCACTTCTACAGGGATGTGGGAGGTCAGTGTATCAGAAGATTGAGGGCCAACCAGCTTGGAAACGAGAGAGACTCTGCCTCAAAAATAATATGGAAAGAGAAAATCAGCTCCCCAAAATTGTCCTCTGACCTATACACGCATACCATAGCACACACATGCATGCGCATGCATGTGCACACACGTAATAATAATAATAATAAATAAAAATTGTTTTTAATTCTTTAAAGTAAGAGCAGGTTCCCCGCCACCACCAACAGTTGGGTCAATGAGGTTACTAAAACTGTTTTTATTTTTACATGGACTTATGCCCTGGGAATATTTCAGTCCAAGACTCGCCTTTACACTTTGCCATAAGGAACTGTCACCAGGAAATCAAATTCTTTCTTTCTATTCGAACCCAAACCAGGTGGGACGGCAGTTCTAGAATGAGCCTGGGGCAGACAGCAGGATATAAAGATGACAGAGTGCAGGTAGGAGGTAGAAACCTGCCAGGAGTGTCGCTGCCTCTGCTGGACCAGGTACGCTATCTGCCATCCAGGAGCGCTTTGGAGCACTTTGACTTTTGCGTACCACAGACCAAGGAAAGCAACTTCGGAATATTAAAGCCGTTTGCTCTTAGAAAGTCTGCTTTAGCTTTTGGAAGTGGGGGTGAAGGAAACGGTGACGCCACACTCATCTTCGTCTTGCAGACAAGCCCTATTTGGGCCAAAGTTATGCTCTTTGGGAGTCTGCTTTGTCTCTTGCTGGAAATCAGCACATCAAATCCAGATGCTGCTCACACAGCCAGAGCCCCCAGCGGAGGGCTCCAAAGTCGGTCTTGGTGCTGGCAATAGGCCTGGGCTGGCAGACAGGCCGGGCAGCTGGGGAGAACAGACCCCAAGTCCAGCTCCATGGGACACCTCACAAGAACAGGCTTCTCCACATGTGAGAAGGTTGGCATTATTTATCCCCCATGAGACCCTGTGATCCACAGAACTTCTTGCGGAGCTGGAAAGATGATAAACGAAGAACTGGGACACAGAAAACCATGGCAGGGATGCCCAAGAAACCTTGCACACATACCCCAAAACTACCTGACAGGAACCAGCCAGAGCCCCCTTTACAAAGAACAAAGAGGTGACTCAGAGAGTCCCTGCCCTGCATATTCTCACCTGGATTTTTTTTTTTTTTTTGCTTTTTTTTTTCTCTCACTGGATTTTTAAACTTTTATTTTTTCCTAAGTCTCCAAGGTACCTTTTATCTGAATTCATAGTGTTTATGATATTTAGCATAAATATTTTATTTTTTACTTTTGTTGAGCTCTACATTTTTCTCTGCTCCCCTCCCTATCTCTCCCCTCCCCTTCAACCCTCTCCCAAGGTTCCCATGCTCCTAATTTACTCAGGAGATCTTGTCTTTTTCTATTTCCCATGTAGATCTATGTATGTCTCTCTTAGGGTCCTCATTGTTGTCTAAGTTCTCTGGGATTGTGATTTGTAGGCTGGTTTTTTTTGCTTTCTGTTTAAAAGCCACTTATGAGTGAGTACATGTGAGAATTGTCTCTCTGGGTCCGGGTTACCTCACTCAAAATGATGTTTTCTAGTTCTATTCATTTGCCTGCAAAATTCAAGATGTCATTATTTTTTTTTCTGCTGTGTAGTACTCCGTTGAGTAAATGTACCACATTTTCCTTATCCATTCTTTGGCTGAAAGGCATTTAGGTTATTTCCAGTTTCTGGCTATGACAAACAATGCTGCTATGAACATAGCTGAGCACATGTTTTTGTGGCACGATTGAGCATCCTTTGGATATATACCCAAAAGTGGTATTGCTGGGTCTTGAGGAAGGTTGTTTTCTAATTTTCTGAGAAATCGCCACACTGACATCCAAAGGGGTAAACTTTTTAAAAAAAATATTTACTTATTGAGGGAGGGGCTTGCATGTCATGGGTGCACACAGAGAGGGGGGACAGCTTCCAGGCGCCAGTTCCTCCTTCCACCGTGTGGATTCCAAGGATCCAACTCAGGTAGTTAGGCCTAGGGCAAGCACTTTCAGCCATCTCCTGGTTCCCATGGGAATTTTTTTGTAACCCATTTGCACAGTAGGGCCTACTATGCAGCAAACTGCAGGGTGGGGCCCTGCGGGGTTCAATTCTACCCTCTGCCACTGAGCTCTCTGTACACACCTTTGATCATGTGTCAGCCTGTTTTGGTCTCACAAGGTTGTTTTGTGGGCACACAAAGCACACGGTACAGATTAAGAGTCAAACCACTGTGGTCCAAATCTTGTTGCCACCCCTCCTCGGGTATGACCCTGCTCAAAATGACTGTCTGTTCTGTGCCTCATTTGCTTAATCATTAAGTTAGGGTACCAGTGCATACGTCTATATGTGTGCTTTTTTAAGGTTCTGTAATTATACTGTTGAGAAAGAAAGAGAAGAGGCTGGGGGGGGGTGCGGGTGGCTCAGTTGGTAGAGCACTTGCCTAGCATGTACAAAACTCTGGGTTCAAGCTCCGTAAAGTGCTTATGGTAATCTGTGCCTCTAACCTCAGCAGCTGGGAGAGCAGAGGCATGAGAATCATCTTTGGCTACACAGTGAGTTTGACGCTAGCTTTGGGATACATGAAGTCCTGCCTCAAAAAAAAAAAAAATTGGTGCAGGATACGGTGGTGCATGCCTATAGTACCAGTACTGGGGAGGCAGAGGCAGGCAGATCTCTGTGAGTTTGAGGCCAGCCTGGTCTACAGAGCTAGTTCCAGGGCAGCTAGTGTTGTTATACAGAGAAACCCTGTCTCACAAAAACAGAAGAAGGGGAAGAGGAGGAAGAGGAAGGGAGAGGAGGAAGGACAAAACAAGAAATAAAAGAAGGAAGAAAAATAAATTTCTACTAATAAGAGTACATTATCTGTCTCTGTGTACCTCATTAAGTTCCATATCATCCGTGTCATTCATGAGTTCATTTGCCACTTGCTCGCCAGAGCAGGCCCGAGGAGCTCACATCAAGAGGGAGTGCGCGACATTGCTGATTCTGCCCGTGAGGACGACAGAGGGCAAGTGGGTGGTGGTGTCCAGAAAGAAGGGACTCTGGGCTTGTTCTGCCACTTCCTGGCTGTGTACCTTGGTTACTGTCCACTCTCACGGACTGCAGTGCGATTCCGCTAAAAGATAACAAGGGACCAGTAGATACCACCGTGGCTTGGATATGACTTTCTAGAAATCCCCTGCCCACCCTCAGGCTTTATGTGTCCCTTCTTCAGAGTGACAGGCTGGGAGGTAGGTCCACGCCTGGACATCATTAAGGCGGTTTTCATAGTTCCTAGGACTGAGTTGTTATACAATACCAAGTCTAGCCCCCAGCTCATCTCTGGCTTTCTGACTCACCATCCTGATGCCCCACCCCCACCCCCACCAAAGCCTTATAGGAGACTGAAGCAGTGGAGCTGCCCTGGCTCTCTCTCTCTCTCTCTCTCTCTCTCTCTCTCTCTCTCTCTCTCTCACACACACACACACACACACACACACACACACACACACACACAGAGGATCTCCCCATTATACAGCTCTGGCTACCTGGAGCTGGCTCTGTAAAAAGGCTGGCCTCACAGAGATCCACCCACCTCTGCCTTCTGGATGCTGGGATTAAAGATGCATCACCACACCCGGTCCTTTTCTTTACAGCGACACAAAAGAGGAGAATCCAAGTACCTGACACAGGGTGTCCGAAAGGTGGTGAGCACCACAGTTACTAGAAATGGCATGCATGGTGCATGCGGGAAGAAGGGGCTGGCAGGTATCTGCTGCAGAGTGCTTAGGTTGGGGAGGAGGGCTTAGAAGGAAAGGGTTGATGCCTGAAGAACTCTAGACACCACTGAGGTAGTCTGCAACAGGAAAAGCTGGTGGTTAGGAATGTCAGTCATGACATCACTGTGTATCTTAAATTAAATTTGACGTCGGTAGGTTTTCCCAAAAGTGACCTCAGGGTTGAGTCTTAAGTAAAAGGAGAGCAGAAAAGAAGGTCAAGGTTGGTCCAGGCTGAGCAAAGAGGAGAAAGGAAGGGATAGTAACCATGCAGCCACGCCCTCCTAGGGCCTGAGGGCTGCTGAATCGTAGCAGTCCAGCTACTGAATCTGGATGTTGCCTGGGAACCACACGGGGCTACAGAAACAGTTCACCCTGGAGTTTGCCATGAATAGCCTGGCACCTTCTCCACTGACCACTGAGAATCAGCTTTGTAGCCGTGATCCTCGGCACGACAGATGCTAAAGCCAAGTCTAACAGACTCCACTCCTTGTGGAGCCAAGTCTCTGTTGTTTCATTCTAGTTCTCCATTAAAGGTGACCCCTTTGTGGAACTGGCCCGTGTCTCGTAACTTGGAACATGCTTGCACACGGATGTACCAGAGTAGTCAACCAAGTACCATGTAAGGGACTCATGCCACATACACCATAGGGTGATGTCTAGCTATTTAACTCGTGTAAGGAACTCACACCACGTGCGTGGCACAGGGCAATGTCTTAGCTATTTAAAGCAATTTACTGGAACGTTCTGGTGGGAAGTAGAGAAGTAAACGAGGCACACACACTCCAACACTCACCGCACCGAGAGCACCGAGATGGTGGAGGGCAAATTCCACTTAGGCCCCGCGTGAGGTGTAAGAGCGGCAGTTCATCCGCATCACCAGAGCAATTAGAAAGTTCAGCCCGGAAGACCACAGAACCACAGAGGCGAATTTCTGACTTCTGGTAACAGAATATAAAATTAGCTGGCCTATATCCCCTTTAATCTGAGTGTCAAACTGGGCCAAGAGAAAACGAAACCCTGCAGGAAGAGAGAAGCCACTGGGCTGCAAGGGGGGGCGGGGGGAGGCACAGTCTGCTGCAGGAGGAGAGTCATCTAAGACAATAGTATCTTTAAAAAAAATTTTTTTTAGTTCATTTATGTGTGTGCATGTGTGCGTGCTCACATCTGCCCACAGAGACCAGAGAAACAAGTCATATCCCTTGAAGGTGGAATTGTAGGCTGTTTCGAGCCTAACCCTAAACCTCTGGAAGGGCAGTGGTCCTAACCACTGAGCCATTTCCAGCCCCGGAGGGTGGAGGAGGGGAGGAGGAGGGGTAATCAATCTTGTAATGCCAATTTCAGAGAAACAATCCCTAAACGATTAACATGTCTGCAAGTAGAGCTGAGCAGACATCCACTAAGGTACACATCACTGAGTTCCAGTCCTCTCAAAACGATGATTTGTAAAAGTCAACTGAAGTAGGTGGAGGTGATGCTCTTGCCTTGTGTGTGGCTCTCTCTCTTCAGGAGACTGCAACTGTAGCAAGTGCTGTGAGGAAAAGGCTTTGTCCGACAGAGAAGTGTCTGCTTTAGTCAGGCCGGAATCAGGAAATGTGGGCAGGAAATGCCAGGAGGAGGGCGGGAGAGACGACTCAGCGGCAAAGAGCACTTGCTGCTCTTTCAGAGAACCTGGGTTAGGTTTCTAGCACCCATACGACAACACACAAGCCTCTCTAACTCCAGTCCCCAGGAATCTGATGCCCGCTTCAGACTCTGCGGGCACTGGCACACACATGGTCTTAGTCGCAGGCTGTTAGTTTCGACAGAGAGGTGGGTAAGGAAATGTAGTCCTGGTGGCTAACGCTGGATAAGGTCTAATTAGAGTCTAATTAGTCTCTGGCCCTGGACCATTCTAGTCTCTCCACAGTACAGCAATTCCATCAATCTATCAGCCCCTGCAGACACAGCGTCTCTCTTGGAATTCTTATTCTCAGTACTCATATCCTTGTGCATGAGTGAGCACACACACTCCCACATGTGTACACACATTCACACACCACCACACACATACATACACACACTCTCGTATACTATCCTATGTACTAACACACTCACATAAACACTTAACACGCAGTCACATACAGACACATACATACTCATACATGCTCAGATAGACACTTAACACACACTCACATATAAGCAGACGTTTATAGCCACACATACGAGGACACTCACACCACACACTATCACCACCACCACCTTCCCCCCACAGGCCAGTTGTTGGCAGGGAGAAAGCTTGGCAAGGAAACAAGGTGGGCTGCAATGAATGCCCTCGGGTTGGGGACCCTACCCGGCTGTCAGTAGCATGGCTGAGAGGTGGAGCCTTAATCTGGCCCACAGAGGGGGTTCAGGGAACGACAGTCACGTGTTTTTGGTGTTTTTGTCTGGACGACTGAGTCACGTGAAGGACATCCAGGTAGACCTATCAGGTGTCACGAAGAGACTGAGAACCGGGGGGGGGGGGGGGGGGGGGGGGCTTCTTTAAAGTGCTGGATTCTCCCTTTCCGTGTCACCAACTGAGAGATTGCAAGTGGGGGCGGGCTGCTCTTGAGCTAGTGGCACGCACAAGTGTGGGGCGGAGCGAGAGCAGGAAGAAGGAGAAAGGAGGGAAGAAAAGGAAGATCGCGAAGAAAGGTGAGGGATAAAGAGGGGACCGAGAGCTCAGGTTGGAGCGGGTGAGTGTGGGCAGCGGGGGCGTGGGAAGACTGCAGCTGCGGCGGGGGTGGGGGCAGCTCCGCCTTGGAAGCACTCACCCGCACAGGTGAGCCCACAGAGGTGGGGTGACGGTGAGAGAGGTGGCCTGGGGCAGTGTCTTTTCTGCTGGCTCTCCTTCCCTGGTCCTGGCGATGTGGGCAGACGCTGGGCAGACCCTTCACAGGCTCCGCCGCAGAGCGGCGTCAGATCTTCAGTCCCTTCCCGCTATGCTTCTCTCCAAGCGCCTCCGATTCCTGCTACCCCGGGCTGGGGTGCTGGCTTGGAGTTTTGCGGGCCTAGCCTTGGAACCCAGCTAGCTGATTCTGGGTCAGCCTCCCCTCCCCCAACACAGACTGGGTCAGGCTGCCATTGCACCCCTAGTCCAGACCTGAGTGTGTGTGTGTGTGTGTGTGTAGAGCTTCGCCCAGAAGGCTTGCTCAGATGCCCGAAGGAGACAGCTGGGTTCAGGAGGGCCCAGTTCACCAACGCTAAGGTGTGTGCTTGCTTCCTTCCTGGTTCTTGGGGTGGCCCTGGGTCTGACTGTGCAAAAAAATAGTCTCATTTGGCTGTAGGTGGCAAAGATTCCCTAGGATTTTATTTCCTAGAAAATCGGATTCCCAGGGCCACTCTGACAACTGCTCCCCCATCACTGTGCCCTGGTCCTGTGTCCTCATCCCTCTTCCCCATCCTTGCCACAGCTGTGCCCAGCTAACAGGTGACAAAACCGAGGCTCAGACACTTTATATTCTTTGCCCCAACGCCCAGGATCAGCAACAGAAGTCAGAATTAAAACTGGCGTCTTGCAGGGCATTGTTCCAGACACCTTTAACACAGCACTCAGGTGGCAGAACTCTGTGAGTTTAAGGCCAGTCTAGTCTGCATTAGGACACCTAGGGTGACATAGTGAGACTCTGTCTGAAGGGGAGGGATACACAGTCAGGTTATTATAATCATCTTCAGTATCTAACACTACAGGGCATCGTGTTCCTCTCTGACACTGGGCACCCAAGATGAAGAGTACAGATGGGTCCTGGGTTTATTTTTCTTGCCACTGAGTCACTAATGTAGGAAACACAATTCCATATGAGCTGTCCATTTTGTGGGAAAGCCAATGGGGCCCAGGACTAAACCGGGAAGAGGAAGAGGCTCATGGTCCACCTGGAGCATGTTCATCCTTGCCAGCCCCAGGCTGTGTGGTCACTGTGGATGGCTCCTTTGGTGATTCCTGGTGGCTGCATCACCCTTTCACTCAGCCATTTCCTTGACCTATGGTCTATTTCTTAGCTCACCACTATTCTCCTGGGTTCAATGTTCACATTCTCCTGTACTCTTTGTAGATCAAAGTGTCCAGGTCCCTCGCTTTAAGATTCATCTCTGCGATGGCAGTTTTCAAATTCATCTCTCCAATCCTCCCCTAATGTGAAATCCCAGACCCAGACAGATCCTAAAATATTTTGGTCTTTAATGGCTAATTCCAGGGTTTGCGCATGCACGTGCACAGGCGTGCGTGCACACACACACACACACACACACACACACATACACACACACACACCAGCACCCAAATCCAATATGTCCAAACCCAAATTTCTTATCTTCACCTCTCCCAATGAGGTCAGTTCAGGTCTTCAGTTCCATATCTAGACCGTTTAATCACTGTCTAAACTCTCCGTCCTGCTCCTGAACACCGCCCCCTTCACACCCAGCATCTTCTTGAAAGCACAGAATTGTAGTATCATTGGGGGTCTGCACACCTGACGGAAAGGGCAGATCCTTATTCCTTTCCTGCCTTAGCCCCCTGTCCTTGCTTCCCGGACCTTCTCCTAGTGAATAATTCTTGCCTTACCAGACGTCCCCTTTGCCTGCGCTCTTCACACAGTTGAGTTTATCTTGGCCTTTGTAGCCTCATACTTGGCTTGTCCATAGACGCTCAGCAAACATTTGGATAGTTACTCACTTTCAATGATGCTTTGGTATGTTTTAAAGACATAACTTACAGAAAGTAAAGCATGTGCATGGTATGACGCTTCATTCCTCTCTTAAATCAGACCTGTGGCTCTGTGTGAGTATATGTGCATGTGATTATGGACGTGTGTGTAGGCGTATATTGGCGAGCCATTCGAAATTGAGATTGTAGAAACTAAAGAGATAGCAACCAAGAGCACATACTGCTCTTACAGAGGATCTGAGTTCAGTTCCCAGTGACTACCTTAGCTGGCTTATAGCTGCCTGTATGGAACTCCAGCTCCAAGAGGAATTTGACTCCTCTGGCCTCCATTAATACTGACACTCCCTCACATAATTATAAAACAGAAGTCTTGTTTTTTTGTTTTTTAAGAAGGAATTTGAGATTGCAGGGCTTGTAAGATGGCTCAGTGGGTAAAGGCACTTGCCACCAAGCCAGACAACGCAAGTTTGCTTCCTGGAACCCACATGGCAGGAGAGAACAGACTCCTGCAAGTTGTCCCCTGACCTCCGTGTGGTGTAAGAAGGCCAGGAAACGAACAAGCGGCCTCCTCATAGCAACCATGTATACATGATACAATACACACCATTGCACCCCCAAAAATAAACAGTTGTTAAAAAGCTCAAGTTTATAGATGGCTGCAGGTTAAAACCTAACAAAATGAAAATAATAAGTTTTCTAAGTTAGAATCGCTGATATGAGAGGTGGTTTGAAACCTGGTACATAAATATTCAGACCTAGTACAATGAGTCTCTTCTGCTTTCCTTAATCGTCAGGCCAAGGAGTCTTCAGAGCATTCGACTGGCATTGAAGAAAGGACATCATCATCATGGCCTCGGTGTCCACTCATGGAAGCCAAGAGAAAAGTCCCCACTTGCCACCGTTTAGCAAGCAGGTATGTGTGTTAGCTTGAGATTCTAAGGAAAATTATCACACAAGGCTACCACTAGATCCTGTCCTCAATCAATCACCTGACCCTGTGTGTGTGTGTGTGTGTGTGTGTGTGTGTGTGTGAGTGAGTGTTCCTGTACCTGGAGAGCAGGGACCAATATTCAGCATCTTCTTAGTCACTCTACATCATTTTTTAATTTTTTTATATTTACTTATGATGTATTGTGTGTGCCACACCCACACACATGTCGTGGCAAGTGTTGACGATCAAAGGACAGCCTGCAGGAGCCATGAGTCACTTCTCTCCTTTTACTGCATGGGTTCAGTGGATTGAACTCAGGTCATCAAGCTTGGTAGCCGGCGCCTTTACCTTCTGAGCCATCTCACTAGCGCTCACTTCCTTTCCTGAGACAGGATCTCTCAGTGAACCCAGAGCTCACTGATCCAGCCAGACTAACTGGCCAGGAAGTTACAGGCATACCCTGTCTCCATTTCTTTGGTACCGAAGTTACAGATACGTGCCAGCACATCCAGCTTTTCAAGTGGCTTTGGGGATCCAAACTCTGTCCCCTATGCTTGTGTGGCGGGTACCTTAGCAACTAAGACAGCTCTTGAGCTATGAACACTTTTTCCCAGCCCGGTCCTTTGTCAGACGGAAGCGGGGAAGATGGAGTAAGGAGGAAAACACAGTCGGGTTCTCTTGAAAAGCCTGTTAAGATTTTGTTTGCAGATCGCTTTCTTTACTCCTTCCTGTTCAGAATCCATCTTCGCTCTCTCACCACAGCCAGTGACTGGGCAGGTGTGCCACGGCAGAGCAAAGCCATGGTTTGTCCCTAGCAGAACGACACGACACCTTAACTCCTCATTTGTGCTGCGCAGGGTGATTATTCTGAACATATGCTGCTGCATGCTGCTTTCAACATAGCAGCATCCGTAATTGCTAACCAGCCATCAGGTTGAGAGCCCACATACTAGCTTGGGAAGAGTGGGTATTGTGGTTCAGAAGCATTTGGATGAAAGGGAGAGCAGGTATTTGATGGGTTACTGGGGTCCATGTTCTCTGGAGTCAACTTTTCACACTAGGCGTGGTTTCTAGGAGAACATTTAAGCGGCAAAGTACCGGACAAACAGACAAATGACATCAGGTCACAAGGAGAGGCATTTGGACACCTTAGCTGCCCCTGTGAAATAGAGAACTGTAAAACATTCATGGCACTACTGAAAAAGATCTCCCAAGCCCCACTTTCTGATCTCGAGTGCTGGACTCGCAGAAGTGATGGTGGTCAGATCTGAATGAATGTGTGGATTACCCTGTACATGTTGGGGATTTTCTTTATTTCTGCCCCAGCTCCAGAGAGGACAAGAAACAGATACAGATATGGCTTGATTGACAATGGGGTGTTGTCTCAATAAACCCTCTGTAGGTTGAAACTGTTTTTGGTTTACACAGCTACTGGGAATCCTAGCACTGTGGTCCACTGCAGAGCGCTGTAGATGTGATCTTGTGATGGGTGTGATCTTGTGATGGGTGTGATCTTGTGATGGGTGTGATCTTGTGATGGGTGTGATCTTGTGATGGGTGTGATCTTGTGATGGATGTGATCTTGTGGTCTCACTGCTAACTTGAAGCTGTGCCTCCATGCGAATGTCCACCATCATGAGAAAATACCAGACTGCGTTTCATTAGCCTAGGACAATTTTAAACTTCAAAATGTAGTTTCCACTGACTGTAGGTCACTTTCAGAGCGTGTTTCTTAGTCGGAGTTTCTGACCAAAAGCAAGTCAGGGAGGAAAGAGTTTATTCAGCTTACACTTCTGCATCACAGTTCAGCATCAACGGAAGTCAGGATAGGAGCTCAAACAGGACAGGAGCCTGGACACAGGACCTGATGCAGAGGCCATGGAGGGGTGCTGCTTACTGGCTTGCTCAACATGGCTCGTTCAGTCTGTTTTCTTAGAGAATCCCAGACCACCAGCCCAGGGGTGACCTCACCCATAATAGGCTGCGCCCTTCTACCTTAATCAATCCAGATCTCATGGAGGCGTTTTTTTTAATTGAGGTTCCCCCCTCTCAGATGGCATCAGCTTGTATGAAGTTGACATACAACTATCAAACACAATATGCTAAGTAAAATAACAATCTGAACCACTGGATTGGGGAGGTGGCAAAATCCTCAGGAAGCTGGTAAAATGCCGGAAGCACCGGCGTGAGGACCTGAGTTCAGATCCCCAACACATACATAAAAATCCAGGGGCAGCACACCTGTAATCCCAGTGCTAGGGAGACTGAGTTAGAGGATCCCTGAGGCTTGCTTGCCAGACTAACTGAACCAATCAGCTCTGGTTCAATGAGAAATTGAGAAATGCTGTCTTTAAAAACAAAATAAAACAACACACACACACACAGAAAAAAAACATGGAAAGAGACACTCCTTGTCAACCTCTAATCCCCACACATCTGCATGTAAGCTTTCATAGACCACACACACACACACACAAATATGAACCACAAAGTCGGAGACCATCGGTATTTACCCTGGAAGTGGGGAGGAGTGGCTTGCTCTGAGGATCCAAAGGGCAGCCGTACCAACGCTGCCTGTCTTACTGGTGTGCATTGCCGTAGCTGCTGATCTCCGGGAGTCGCCCTGACCTCTGCATCCCTCCACTGTGTCGGAAGGCGGAGCAGAGAAACGAACGGGAGAGGTTACCAGCTTGCACAATTACAGAATCATAGGCACCACAGGGTCCTTCCGCCCTGTCAGTGTGTCACTGTGCATGTTTGCCAGGTATGACAATGATGCCTGGACCATGAGAAGGACTCAAAGAATGGTGGCGCCAGCATCCACACTGATAGTCACAAGCAAAAAGTCTTTCTTAAAAAAAAGGTATCAAAATCAACAAATCTGTTTCTTCCACAGATGCAACACCGAGCTGGAACTTAATTAGGTAAAGGATCAGGCCAGCATTGTGATTACAGAGAGCCCTGGACAGCGTAGAGCAGAGCGAGGACGTGGTTGCTGGCAGCGCTCAGCCGGGGAGAGCTGTTGGCTCACCCCGGTCACTGAACCACCCTGTCTCTCAAGCAGAAAGTCCGCCTTGTCCAAGTCTCTGTGGCAGGGCCAGCTGGAAAGCGGTGGCTAGTGGCCACTGGTCTGTGGGGACAGCTAGCCATGAGCAGGACACATCCCATCCCCTTCCAGAGGAAACACGGTGGAGGCTTTTGTGACCTCAGTTTTATATTACCTATAGCTTTTATTAGTTTTACTTTGAGATGGGATCTTACTGTCAAGCCCAGGCTGGCCTTGTACTCAGGGTCCTCCGAGTTAACCCTCAGTGTCTTTCCCTACAGAGCCTGTTGTTTTGCCCAAAGTCAAAACTGCACATCCACAGAGGAGAGATTGCCAAGATCATCCGAGAGTGCCAAGAAGAAAGCTTCTGGAAGAGAGGTACTCACACCCTCTGGGTCTTAATGCATAGTTTCATAATCAACCATTTAACCATAAGTTGTTCAATTTACTAAATTTACTAAAATAAATAAATTAACAATTGATTTAATAATTAATGTTGCAACAATAGACTACTTCCGTGTCCTATTAGAATAGAATCACGATGCCGGATTCATTTTGAACAGGAATTTTGCATAAGTCCCTAAAGAACTTGGGTGTTTGTGGAGGTTTAAAGTTTGAATCCATGCTATCCTCTTCAGGGAGAGATAATAAGCAATTGTCAAGCCCTGTTCCTCACCCAGTAAAAACATATGTGTCTCTTCCTTTCCTGGAAGCAAGAACACAGACCCAAAGTTTTATATAACATGCCTTACTTCCACAAAGCAGACCTTGGTAAATTGCACCAGCGTCTCAGCTCAGAGGTGGTGCCAGGTCCACCTGGACTTCATTCCACAGCCTCACCCATGGCCTCTACCTCGGAAGTGTTTGTTGATTGGGCTGGAGCTCGTAGCATCCACCGATACGTCTCTCTATAATATTGTTTTCTGCTGCATCGCTTCTTCATCCAGGATTACCTTACATAAGACAAGGCTGTGAATTTACTCTGTATTAAAAAATCCCTTTTGGTTTAATAAATTCATAATTTGACAGTTGAGAGTGGCATAATGGAGCCTATCATCCAGCCCAGTACTGTATATTACCGACAGAGGCATAATCAAGACTGCAGTATTCTTGATCTCATAAACCATTCATAGTCTATATTGAACAATTATAATTTGATATTCATCATGCATCACCGTTACTATTGATTGCTTTTTTAGAATCTCATGTCTTTTCTGAGAACCTCTGAGCCGGTAGTTTAACTGGCCTGGTAGATTCGCACATCAGTGTGGCCTGTTAGCCTCCCATCCGGTTCCCAGACATGATGGGAAACCAACTGCTCTGATTTTGCATCAGTTGCTAGGAAGGCTCTTTGCTTTTGGAAGAGGCCATCTGACACATCGTGAGAGAGCTAGAAACCCTTTAAACCAGACTCAGTGGACTACACTAAAGAACCTTAACTACACGCTGCGTGTGTTTAGCAGGAATGGAGCCTGTTTCTAACCTTCAGTGTGCCTCTTCAGGCAGACAGCCAACAATGGGGCAGAAGGTTAAGAAAGACAAACATCAAAACAGAAACAACAGGAAACTGCCCTAGATAGAAACAGATTGGGCATTCAACACAGTGCATAATCCTTGATCTTCCACGATGGGAAAAAACCTGCAGCTCTCAGGGACGTTCTTGGACTAGTTGGAGAGATTAGAATATAGATTGTATATAGAAGATAGACCTCTTGAGTCTGAATATTCAAACAGATTTTTTCCTATGTTAGTGGTGTGGTGGTTGTGCAGCAGACATTAACTTGATTTTAGAAGCTACCTGTTAAAATATTCAGTTATAAAGAGTGATGGTGTTTGCAAATCCCAGATGGCTCAGAAAAAATAAGTAATGACAGATACGAAGCAAACTCTAGGGATACATCCAGAGATAAATCTGTAATTAATGTGTCTAAAAAAGGGCTGTATGGAAGTTCATGCTATTGCTTTTCAAACTTTATGTAGGATTGAAAATAGCAAAATATAGCTAGGTGATGGTCGTACATGCCTTTAATGCCAGCACTTTGGGGGTGGAGGCAGGTGGATCTCAGAGTCTGAGGCCAGCCTGGGCTACAAAAATGAGTTCTAGAACATGTAGGGCTACACAGAGAAACCCTATCTTGAAAAACACACACACACACACATATATATATGTATGTATGTGTGTATGTATGTATGTATGTATATCCCAAGATTACAGCTAAGTGAACACACACTAAGAGACCTATGTTGGATATAGCCATTAGAGTCATATGCATATTGAGTGTTCAGTAAACACGGATATCAGAGATGAAGTTGAGGGTGGGATGTCAGTTTAGATTATTACTGTGCATCAGGCTGAGCTATTGGGATAAATCCCGAGAAACTTACCCATGTAGTTTTAAAGAAATATTTGTCGACTGTAACATGCAAAGTGAATAAAGCTGAATGTGGGGGCGCACATCTTTAGTCCCAGTATGTGGGAGGCAGAGGCAGGAGGATCTCTGTGAGTTCAAGCCATCCTGGCTTACAGAGTGAGATCCAGGACAACCAGGGCTACATAGTTGGCTTGGGTGGGGGTGGGGGGGATAAAACTCACTGCCAATTCAGGTAAGAAAAAAAAATGTTAGAATTAGCTTTTCCTGATTTCTAAGCAAGGGGCCTGAGTTGTTATTCTTGGTAAATTGTATGTGGTGAAGATGTGCATGCATGTACATGTACATGTGGTTTACATATGGAGTCAGAGGACAGCTTACAGGAGTTGATTCACACACCCCCATCTCCACCATATGGGTCCTGGGGAATCACGCTCTGGTCACCATGCTTTGGAGATGTGTTTGTACCCAGTGAGCAATCTCGCCTTCCCCAAGATACTAATATTGAGGGGTGTTTGTTTGTTTGTTTTACAGCTCTGCCTTTTTCTCTTATAAGCATGCTTGTCACCCAGGGACTTGTCCACCAAGGTAAGCATCAGTATTTACTAATGCTTTAACTTCAGAGAGCCCAGTTTTTGGTGGCCTTCCCTGCAACCCTTGGACATTTATCTTATTGGTTGAAGATGTTTGCTTCATGCATGCTTTTGCTTGTTTTTAGCTAATGTAGTGAGTCTTTTTCTGTCCCACCAGCCAGCTCCTAATAACAACATGGAGACTTATTAATTATGGGAGCTCGGCCTATAGCTTAGGCTCATTCCACTATTACTATAACTTAAATCAAACTATTTATATTAATCTACATTCTACCACATGGGTTTTACCTCTGTCCCATTCAGTGTGCCTGGCTCGTTCTGCATCTGGTTGGCTTCTCTGCCTCTCTTCTTCCCAGAGTCTCCTCTATGCCTGGAAGTCCCACCTATAGCTCTTGCCTAACTACTGGTCATTTAGTTCTTTAGTAAACCAATCAGAAGGCACCTTGGCAAAGACATATCTTCACAGGGCACAAAAAGATTATTCTACAACAAGCTAAAGCTTCTAGCTCTACAAAAGGCGGAATGTATTTGATTACTTGATAATGAGAAATTTGAGTTCCAGGTGTCACTAAGGTTATTAGCTGACTTTGAAATAGATTATCATTGACTTATTTCTCATCTAAAGAGGCACGGTAAATGGAGAAGGGGACTGGAAGGCATTACTAAAGAAACAGAAAGTTTGGACTCAGCATGACTGGCTTTGAAGACCCTGGAAAGGGCCATGAATGTAGTGGCTACTGTTCCTGTTGCCATGCCGACAAAAGCAGCTTAAGGAAGGAGGGGCTTATTTTGACTCCTTATTTCAGGAAGGATGTAGTCTGCTGTGGTGGGGAAAGAATGATGGCGGGGACTGTGAAGCGCCTGGTCACATCGTGACTATAATCAGGAAGCAGGAAGTGGGAAGGAAGTCTGCTCAGGCTGTGAAAGCTCAACACCCAGCTCCAGAAGCCTTCTCCTTCAATGGGGCTCCACTTCTAGTGTTTCTATCATCCAAACAGCACTCTCAGCTGGGGATCCCAAGTTCAAACACATGAGCCTGTGGAGTCATTTCACACTCAAACCACAACGCTGAGCATGTCAGGGCTAGTGTTTTCAGAAGAGAAGGAAGCCATTTAAGGATGCGGTTACTACCTTGGCTTTTCCTTTTACTGACTTTGGACTGCTGACCTCAAGACCTGTAAGATAATAAATTCGCATTATCTTCATCCCACTGAGTTGGTGGCCCTCTCTGATGGCAGAGACAGGGACTCCAATAGTGCCTGTGCCTTAGAGAAGTCCCTGTATCTCCCAGGGAACCTGGCCCTCTGTAAACCCATCTTATCAAATGCTACTAACTGCCATGATTCTAAAAATGCTTGAAAAAAATTAAAAACTTTAGTAAAGATAGATGTCATTGAAAAAAAGGTAAAAACAAAAATCAATATCTACAGGCATGAAGGGGAAATGTCCTGTTTTTCTTTTTTTCTTGAAGATCAGTAGGTCACGTGTCTAGGAAAATTCCCCTTTGGATGCTGTTATTCTTATCCATAAAGGTCTTGTATTAAATATGTTTTCATTTTTATAACTTGAGGGTGATCTTTTTGTAGAAGAAAATTCACCAATTACCACCGGGATTTTTGTTAAATTAGTTTTGATACAGAAATAGGGCCAGAATCTGTGGAATGAGGTCTTATAATATCCACCTACCCCAGATCTACCCAGCCTCTTGCATCTGTGCTATTCAGGGTTAAATCCTAGTTTTCTACAGCTGCTAAAAATAAGTTGCTGTGAGCACAATAACTGAAGGCAGTATGCATTTATTATCCAGAGGCCAAGGTTGGAATGGGTCTCACTTGGGGCTGGAGAGTTGGCTCAGTGGTTCAGAGCACTGGCTGCTCTTCCAGAGGTCCTGAGTTCAGTTCCCGGTAACCACATGGTGGCTCACAACTATCTATCATGGGATCTGATGCCCCTCTCTGTATGTAGATGGGGCACTCATATACAAACATAAATAAATATTTTTTAAAAGAAGAATGGGTCTCACTAGGTTAAAATCAAGATGGGGGTACAGCTGTATTTCTCCTGAATGTTCATCACTTTTCCCTTCTCCAACTTCCAGAGGCAACATACACTCCTTGGCTGGTGGCCTCTTCCTCTGTCTCTAAAGCCAGCTAGGTTGAGCCAAGCTTTTCCACTTCTGATCTCTTCAGTGCTAACCAGAGATCATTGTGATTATGTTTAGTCACCTGCCCCACTCAGGACTGTCTCCCTATTTCACAGTTGTCTGTCTGATGAGGTGGTTTATTTCTATTTTATACCTTAATTCCCTTCTGCAGTATAACATATCCAGAGTTACCGGAGATTATAATTATAAATTATATTTATAAGCCTGCTAATCTTCCTAGTGCCTAGCACAAATTACAATGTTTTCATTTAAAAATCATGATGGGTTAGGCCTGGTGACACCAGCGCTCGGGAGCAGAGGTGTATAGATCTATGAGTTCAAGGCCAGTCTGATCTATATAGTAAGTTCCAGGACAGCCAGGGCTTAAAGAAAGAAAGTCTTAAAGAAAAGACTCTTTTCTTTAATTAATTAATAATAAATAAGAATTAAATTGGGATGTGTATACTATGAACCTCTGAGGTGGACTATCTTTGCTGAGTTACTCTTAAAAGTAGAACATGGTGACTAGCCTATTTGAATCAATTTAAATTGACTTTTAATTGTGGCTTTCATCTTGTTTTCCACATGTTAAAACCAATATTTACCATTTGCCTGAGACGGCTATGAGGGTTAACTTCAGTCTCAGGTTGAATTATAACTCTTCTGAAACCATTTCTTCAGATTAATAACGTGAGCATCTTAGAAATGTTGTATCTTCAGCGTGGATGTTTTCTTTGCAAATTTAACTAAATTATTAAATGGAATAACGCATTTCTGTCTTACTCTTCAGGTTATTTAGCTGCCAACCCAAGATTTGGATCGCTACCTAAAGTTGCATGTAAGTCATAAAAACAACTTGGATTGGGGTGGTTTGAAGTATGGGGCCCCTGAATTCATGTCCCAGCATTGAAACAAATGAAAACGCACATAGATTTTGACGAAGTTTATAAGACCTGTGGATATGAATGTGCTGCCGGGACCGACTCTTACAAAACGCTCTCTGTTTTCCACCACTGGCCTGCAGCGTCCTTCTCATCCCAACACTGTCTGCAGAGTAACAGCAGGGACTTCCACCACTGTCCTCTATAAAGCATGAACAAAGGCTAGCAAGACATATACAGTGTTCTCAGTATCCATGAGAGATAACCCCCAGGACCCGCAGGCACCCATGTCTGCAGGGGCCTGCGTCGCTCTTATACGTGATGGTTCTTTACATCTGATGGTGCACATCCTTCTGTTTACTCTCCAGACAGCCTCCAGGTACCTAGAACATGTGACACAATGCAAACACTGTGTGCGTGGTTGTGGTGTGATGCTTGGGGAACGATGCATCAAGGGCCTGGACGTGTTTGGAATAGATGCAGATTTTTTTCTCGACTGTTTCTTTCGTTCTGGTGGTGGTGGAACCAGTGGCAGTAAGATTGTCAACACTGTCAGCAGCAAAGCCTTTGAATGCGGGTTCGTTGGGCGGGGGGGTTATGTCCCTGCTGTTACTCTGCAGATCAGAAAGTGCTGGGATGAGCAGGAAGCTTGTTATGGTGTGAAAATGAGCGGTGTTAGGAAGGTGTCGGCGGAGGCTCATGGGCACAATTCCAAGCTTTTCAGTTACCTGACTGTGTTTCCTAACCTGCTTTCTTCGCAGTGGCTGGGATCCTGGGATTCGGCCTTGGGAAGGCTTCCTACATAAGAGTGTGCCAGAGTAAATTCCATTCCTTCGAGGATCAGCTTCGTGGTGCTGGCTTTGGTCCCGAGCATAACAGGTTTGTAGTCTGATGGAGGGGTTGTGATGAAGACAGTGAGAGGAACAGCCAGGTGTGGTGGCGATGCCTTTAATTTCAGCACTTGGGAGGCAGAGGCAGGAGGATCTCTGTGAGTTCAAGGCCAAGCAACCTGTCTGCACAGTGAGTTCCAGGACAGCCAGAGCAATATAGTGAGGCCCTATCTTAAAAACAACAACAGCAAAAATAAACAACAACAAAAACAAACTAACAAGTGAAATGAAATATTACTCTATGTAATATTAGGCATATTAACAATTTTATTTAAGAAAAATCTCTTTAAACCTCAAACTTTGATTTATTACTATTCAACTTCAACAATTATTTTTTAACTTAATCACCTATTTTGTTTATTCAGTGCGTATTTAATGGGCAACTACTACAGTCTAGGCCTTGTTTAACCCTCTGAGGAATTCCTTTGGGAGCAGATGTGTCTTCATTGCACAGTTGCTCACCATTTAAGCCTTCCTCCTTACTGCAGAGCTTCTCGGAGCCTTTAATATCACACACATGTGTGCACACATACACACACACACACACACACACACACACACACACACACACAGAGTGTCCTGACAGCTGTACTTATTCTTCTCAGGGACAATAAGCAGGAGACTAGAGTCTACAGCGAGGCCTGTGCTCCTAGGGTTCTTGGGCTGAAAGTTCTACCACAGTTTTCCTAAACTCAAATCTTCAGGTTTCTCATCTGTCCAAAGTGATGACCAGAATAACTTCCCCGGGATGTCAGGAGGAAGGAAAATGCTTATTCGTGACACTCGAACAAGTACTGTTTCTACTATAATGCCATAGAACTAGTTGGGGACACATTCTGCTGAAGACCCCTCACTTGTCACAGTTTCTTTTATTGTTTTCTTTGAGAGAGTACCTCATTTAGCCCAGGCTAACCTCAACCTCATGGCACAGTCCAAGGATGACCTTGAACTTTGTATCCTCCTCCCCTCTTGAGTGCTGGGGTTGTTACAGGCGCACGTCTGTTGTGTGTGCCTGTACATCACCAGCACTGTAATAACCTGCTGTGCGTAGTGTTGGGGATTTAACATGGGGCCCTGTATATGTGAGGAAGCGCTCTATTGAGCCTTCCCCGGTATGTTCTAGTTGAGGGGCAGCAGCAAAGCTAGATGTCAATCAAGGTCAAGTTGCCTTCTGGCTGTGTGACTTTAGAATGCTACAGTCTGGTAGAAGTGGATGGATTTTAGCCATTATCCCTACCCTAGGAGTTACATGCTATGCAGAGTCTCTCTGAGAAGACACTGGTGGCCATAGGAAGAAGAGACTTCAGTCTCCCGTTCATTTCCAAACCCTGACCCTTCCCTTTATTGTTTGCAAGGCCAGCAGGAAGGCATTAGCGCTGTGTTTACGGACAACTCCTGTGTCTCTGCATTCCTGCAAAGCTGTGTTTTGGGGTCAGCATCCAGAGCCATTGGCACCAGATTCTGAGGTGTACAGGGAAAACAGAAAGGCTGTCAGCAAGGGAGGCACTGTGTTGACTCTTTTCTCGCCCTCTTCCATTTGGGGACAGTTTTCTTGTTGTTAAACCAACATTGGGTTCCGGAACAATGAAGCAATGTGCATTTTCCAGACATCTCTAGACATTGTTCTATACTTCATGTACATGGAAGGAGGCGGTTGAGGGTAAAGGGTCTCTGGGGCCCCTTTCAGATTGGCATTCTGTAGTTCTTTTGCCTGCCAACTTCTGGCACCAAAAGCTACGCTGTGGGCTGGCATTGGTACGTGGGAACCAGTGGCTAAGCTCTGTGTCAAAGGCCACTGCCCTCTCATTCCAGAGGCAATAATCTGATGTCCTGGTGAAGTAAAAGGACAGCAGGCTCCTGACGAAGCTGCAGTCCAAGAGAAGGGGATGTGTGTGTCTCATTCTTTTAGACAAGACTCTCACTCTACGGCCCAGACTGGTCTCCTTTCAGCTTAGCTCCCAAGCTCTGGACTACAGGAGTCAGCCCCCGCACCTGGAACATTTTATGATTTGTTTTTTTGTTGTGGTAGAAATCACCCCAGTAACTCAAGGTCAGAGAGCCGTGATGTTTACCCGGCTTATGCGCGACTCTGTGCATAACTGCAGCCATCTGTTTCAACGTAAACATCGTTATTGAATGAACTTCGGCTAATTGGAACCCAAGAAACAATTAATGCGCCATTCAAAAAAAAAAAGTGAGCTAGTGAACTATAAAACCAAAAATGTCTCTACACCTTGCTTACTTTGGTAAGATGAGTGTTTGGGGAGCTGCGGGATGGCTCAGCCAGTAAATTTTCTCTCTGTGCAAGCAGTGAGGGCATGAGTTTGGATCCTAGCACCCCATAAAAGTTGAGCACCCAGCCTAGCCTAATCAGTGAACTCCAGGTCTAGTAAGAGGCCCTGTCTCAAAATATATGACAGCCAGTGTTGGCCTCTGACCTCCACATGCACCCACACAGCAGGTACACCCTCATGCACATGTGCACAGGCTCATACACACACATACATGTGGCGCAAACACACAGACAGAGCTCCCGTGGTCAAAGTAGGGGTCACCAGCTGCGTCTGCTTCTCTTCTAGGCACTGCCTGCTTACCTGTGAGGAGTGCAAAACCAGGCGTGGATTAAGTGAGAAGAAAGGGTCCCAGCCGTCTGCTTCCTAAGCCCCGTCTGTGCTTTTCAGTGATTTCTAAACCTCTGAATCTGTACACGTTTAAACTTCCAAGTGTACTCTAAGATAATCCACTTCTATTGAAACAGAAACCTGGTCCTTCTCGCGTTCCTTTGAAATGCTTGTGCTGGAAGGCTCTCTCGGTTGACTTGAGCATGGCATATTCTTCCGTTCTTCGAGAACATGTTGGAAGCCACCACACACTACCCAGGAAATAAAGTTACACCCTTCCATGGCTTGCAGCTTCCTGAGAGAATTTTGAGTAGCTTCTGGGTAGGCTTTCCTGCAAGTCTTTTACTCCGCTTTTCTTCTTCTTCTTCTTCTTCTTCTTCTTCTTCTTCTTCTTCTTCTTCTTCTTCTTCTTCTTCTTCTTCTTCTTCTTCTTCTTCTTCTTCTCCTTCTCCTCCTCCTCCTCCTCCTCCTCCTCCTCCTCCTCCTCCTCCTCCTCCTCCTCCTTCTCCTCCTCCTTCGTCTTCTTCTTCGTCTTCTATTTCAGTGATTTAAGTTCTCTGGTAGGGAACAGGAATGAATGATGTGGAAGTTAGTCGGGAAGCCATGACCTAGAGAAAACCTATGTATATGGATCTAGAAATCCAGGAAAGATTGTGTTTTAGTACTAGAAGTCCATCCTAAAGTCTAGGAGCTGAGATTTGTAATTCGATAGGAAATATTTCCTGTGAAAGGGTCATCACACTAACCAGCTTGTATGATCAGGAGCTCATCTCAGCGCAGGAGCTGTGAAAGTGCCCATCACCTGTAGGTGACCTGTTTGGCTCGTGGGTACATCCCATTGTCAGCACTCAATAGCCGGTTCTTTTACCAATTATTAGTGGCCTCAGAGAAGAAAGACAGCTTCCTGACCTGCTCTCCCAGGGAGCAGTTTACTGGAAGGAGAACCAGAGGACTGAATTAATTCTAAAAGTGAGAAACTCTTGGAACTTGTGGGAGCTCAGAGGCAGCCAGCGCAATGGTATGAGTTGTGTTTCTTCTCCAGACAACCTGTTACATGGGAAGTGTGGTCTTTTTGGAACCTCTTGCTTTATGGCATGTTGGCTGAGCCCCATAGAAAAACTCCCTTTGCATCTTCGCTTTCCTTGCTTCTCAGGAAAATGCTCTGTCTACAAGTCACCATTCAAATATAGAGTATGCGTGTGGGATGGGGGCTGCTTATCCTCGATGTATCTACAAGCCTGGAGTTAAAAAGAAAATTTCATCAGAGGTTAACATTTGATGTGAAATCATTTCACTTTAATCATTAAAACATGTGGAGGCTTATTTTTGTGTGAACATTAAATGAATGAAATGGAGGGGTTTGATGGAGTTGATTTTTATATGACTTATCCTGTTTGACAGTCAATAAAATTCTATTTCTGAAAATTAAAAGACAGAGCCAGTTTGCTAGCTTTTTTTCTTCTTTCATCGTGTTGGGAGTTGAGTCTGGGGCTTTGTGAATGCTAGACAAGCCACAGAGGTCCCTGTGCTCACAGATAAGCCAGAAGAAACCTGGAAAGAACCAGGGTTGTTCTTTCAAAGGGGGAAGCTGGGGGTGCAGAACCTGTCATCCACCCAGAAGTCTGGGAAGGGACGTGGCTAATAGCCTGTTGACCTTTGCACTGTGTGGCCAGGACCACACCAGATCCTCCCTCAGACCCTTATCATAAGGTTTTGCCATCAATCTATAAGCCCATCTTTATGGAAGGGGTCACATGTACTTTACAAAGAATTTCGATGCAGTTACCTCTGATCTTTCTTTAGCTTTGTTCCTCAAGGAGATTTACGTGTGCTCTACTGTGCACAGGGCTGAGTTAATGATCTCCAGCAAAGTTTCCACCAAATTGTGCTATGCTTAAATATCCCTAAAATAAACTACTCAGGGTCAGACTCCTGAAGTTTGAACCAACACCGGCAACTTAGTTGTGTTGAACCGAACAACTGTCTTCCCTCCTTCAGATCGTATGCTCCTCCCAACACACACACACACACATACACACACGCTGTAGACAAGTGCTCTACCAATAAACTACAGGCCAGCCCCTGACTTCTTGAATACAGTCTAACTTTGGCTCTGACAAGAAAAAGCTGGTGATTCAGCTAACTCAGCTTTTGGCCACAACTTAGAATTCAGCACCATCACTTCTGCCGTGCCAGAAGATATCTCTCAGGAACCAGAGCATTGTCACATTGCCAAGCCAGCCAATCAATGTTACAGATCAGTCTCTGGCTATGGGGAGAGACATGAGTGTCACTGCCATCAAATACAAACTTTAATTGTTCACATCTTTAGAGTTCTTAGCCAAACTCCATTTGCTGCCTGGGCTCTCTGCTTTTTTTTTTTTTTTTTTTTTTTTTTTTTTTTTTTTTTTAAATTTATTTATTTATTATGTATACAGTGTTCTGCCTGCATGTACATCTGCAGGTCAGAAGAGGGCACTAGATATCATTACAAATGGTTGTGAGCCATCATGTGGTTGCTGGGAATTGAACTCAGGACCTTTGGAAGAGCAGCCAGTGCTCTTAACCTCTGAGCCATCTTTCCAGCCCCCGGGCTCTCTGCTTTTTGTTAAGCGGATAATGTATCCCTTGAAGTGGTTTACTACGGTGATCTGCCTTGGTGTAAGAACAAGTTAACAAGGAGAAAACTGGAAGGTTGTCCAGTAGGTTTTGGCCGTTCTGCTGTGGGTCCTTGGGACCCATCAGGAAGCAGGCGTCTGGGGCAGAAGTCTGCCGTGGTGTGTCAGGAGCAGGGTCCGTCCCTCACATCGAGCAGTCACCAGGGCTGCAATCTGGTGAAAAAAACTTGCAAGATGTGTGGGGGATGACCAAAGCCTTAGCACGGGACAGCAGGTTAGAACTGCAGATCAGCTTGCAGGGAAGCAAAAATCAATGGAACAAAGTGGTAAACGTTGTCTCTGGGCAGCCTCATCCAGAGTCGTCCATATGGGAGAATCAAGCATGAGCGGTAGCCCGTTATTGATGCCATTCAGCCCACGGTGCCCTGATCGAGCATGATGAAAATATCTTAAAACTGCATTTAGTAGACCTAGCCTACATAACAGCATAACTAGACCTTTCCCGCTCTAAACGTGCCAAGGGCATGGTCTACAGTTGGATAGAAATCTAACAGAAGGCCTGTTTTATGATAGTCTCCACTCTGTAAATCTGTCTCACAGGATCTGTTGATTTCTGTAATGGATTGAGAAACAAGATATTGTATGGGTGCTTTCTCTTTTTTTCTCTTTTTTCTTTTCTCTTCTTTTTCTTTTCTCTCTCTCTCTCTCTCTCTCTCTCTTTTGGTGTTTCAAGACAGAGTTTCTCTGTGTAGTTTTGGAACTCGCTCTTGTAGACCACAAACTCACAGAGATCCACCTGCCTCTGCCCCCCCGCCCGAGTGCAGGGATTAAGAGCGTGAGCCACTATCACCCAGCTTGTATGGGTGCTTTCTTACCCTTATCACAGAAAACAAGTTGAATCATCATATCTTAGAGAGCACATATATATTAAAGATAATTAGTTGTTGTAGAATATTCCCTTACACTGTGTGAAGATGTGTCACTGTGATTGGTTTAATGAAGAGCTCAGTGGCCAATAGCTAGGCAGGAAGAGGTTAAGTCGGACTTCTGGGGACAGCTTGGTCTTGGAAGAAGAAAGGCAGAGTCCCCAGCCAGATACAGAGGAAGCAGGACATGCAAGAGAAGGGGTAAAAGCCTCAAGCCATGTGACAGCACATAGATTAATAGCAACAGATTTATTTAAGTTATAGAACTAGTTAGAAACAAGCCTAAGATAAGGCCAAGTTTTAATAATTAGTAATAAGTCTCTATGTCATGATTTGGGGGCAGGCAGTCCAAAAAAGCCTGCTACAATTAATGGAAATGAAAATGTGTTGTTAATTTACTTTACCCCAGATGTACCTAAAGGAGAGACAAATTTGCTATGTAAATTGACAAGCCTGTCTCACACATTTGGACTTTGTCTAGACAATCTAATGAAATGTTCTCAGCAGAGACTGACATTGAGGGATGATCCTTGTTCAGCAACAGAACATGAAAATGATTTAATGTGTCTTATCCTTGGAGCACTCCAGGGACATCTGAAGAGTTCAGTTATAATCTTCCAGGACCAAGCTTAGAGGCGCCCAGGATTTTTCCAGCGTTTGCACACCATCGTAGGCTTCCCTACAACAGCTCGTGACAATACTAGGCTGTCTCAAAACCCTGGCAATAGAATTGCTTACCATAATACCAGAAAGGCTAGCAAGGCTCCAATCTGCATGGGGGTATGTTCCCAGGCAGATTCCTAGGGGCTCATGCTGGGAGACCTAATGTCCTTATGAGATTATCTGAATGAAACAAAAAAGCAATCTCTCTCTCTCTCTCCCCCCTTCTCGTGTGTGTCTGTGTGTGTGTGCTGAACACATTGGTGACTGGATCCAGTGTGTTTTCCTTGCTGAGGAGAAAATTACTGTGAAAATGTTGAGGGCACAAGCACAGAGTCAAAAAGTGAGCACATACGAAGTTTTTTTAAAGTAAGAAGAGTAAAGACTTGTTCTATTTGGGGGAAAGTGTGTTTATTTTTTGGCTCATTTGTCACAATTTGAAGATTTCAAGCAGGGCATGGTTGCGCACACCTTTAATCCCAGCACTCGTGAGGCAGAGGCAGGCGGATCTGTGAGTTTGCAGCCAGCCTGGTCTACAGAGTGAGCTCCAGGGCAGCTGCTGGCCTAGCATCCCGCTGCACCCTGTTAACTAAGGCAGACATTTATCTCTCAAATTTGCCCTCATCTGTGTGACCCTGGAATTCAAAGCAGGAGTTGAAGTGTACTCTGCATAAAATGTTATTTCTTAATAAAAAATTAGCAGGATAATTACCTTGTGTTTATTCACTTTGTCCAAATAATCATACCTTCCAACAGAATTTTTTGTACATGTGATACACACTCATTGTATATACACATTATCTATTTATGATATGACATACTGCTTATAATGCTTTAACACTCTCATTTAAACAAAGATATCCTTCCCAGGTTGTCACAATCGAGACTGTGCATTTTCTGTTAATGCCACAGAGTAATGAATTATGATTTAATAAAATGTAATGCAAATATGTCATTCCTTCGATACTCATTTGGTACAAACTGCTGATCAGCAAAAGCTTCTCCAACCAGAAAATGTAATTTTGTGTATTTCAAGTTTGGCGGCGATTTCAAAGACTGATCCAGAAACTGCAAAGTTCAGAATCAGCCAGATTACACACTGAGTGAAGACAGACAAGAGGCATGTCAAACACCGGCATCTTCCTTGCTTCTCTCCCTCCACATAAACAGTTCAGTTTTTCATTTTTTTTTTCCTTCCTCGCTTCCTTTTCTTTGAGCAAGTTTGAAGCTGGACTCAAAGCTACTATGTACTGAGGGGGACCTTGAATTCTGATCCTCTTGCTTCTGTCTCGCGAGCCCTGGGATTACAGGTGTGTGCACCACCCTGTTGATGCGGTGCAGGCTAGGCAAGCACACTCCTGAGCTACATTGCCGCCCAAATCTCCTGTTTCGCTTGTTTTTATTTGAACGGTTTTGGATTGTTTCCAGACCTTACTGGAGAATCAGCTGGGTAGTACATAGGGTTGTACCGGGACTCAGTCACACACTGAAACACGGAATTTGTGTTCTCTGTGCCGTGACCCCGCCCACAGTGTGGGAGCAGAACACTGAAATCAACCAATGACACTCCAGCTTTCTGGGGCTTCCCTCTCCCCTCTCCCTGCTCTCAAGCTTGAGATCCACTGAATGCTGCCTGGTTCCACGTGGAGGAGGTCACCTCTACATGCTGCTGGCCCGTGAGACTACACAACCGCCATGTGAACTTTCAGGGAAAGACCATCTGGGGCCCTTGCTTTGGTCCAGCCCCTAGCTCAGCAGCTCTGTTCTGTTCTGCGAAAGAGCCCTGCTTTGCCCCTCACAGCATCCAGGCCAGAAACTCCTTGAGGACAGGCTCTGTGCCTTTGGAGTCTCTCTGACTCCCCATGCAGAGGTCTTGAAGATGTAGGTGTGTTGTAAGTATGTCAGTCTCAGGTGGTGATTCCCCAGAAGCTGCACTTTCATCTGACAGTCAATACATCCTGAAGAGCATCTTTCTTAAACTTCCAGTAAAGGGGCCTCAGTTTTTTCAAACATTGGAGCGGCTTTCAATGGAGCAGGCCCTCCATACCCGGATCTGGGGAGACCGTCCGTCTGGTGTACTCACACATGAAGACTCCACAGCGCAGTGAGAAGTTCGGAGAGCAGGATGGTGGCGACGCGACAATGACGATACTGCTTCGGGCACTGAAACCATTAGCAAAGACCCTATCGAATCTGGGTTCCCACTTCTTGACTTTGGGTTATTATTTATCTATTCTGGGCTCCAGTTTTCTCATTAGAAATGAAAATCATACTAGGCTGATGTCATTATGGCAAGTTGCTCATGAATATCAAATGAGCTGATAATCACAAAATGTTTAGAACGGCGAAGGCTGAGTAGCCAATCAATGGAAGTCAGTTGTTTCTACTGTCACTATTAGTGTGGTCTAAGACACGCCATGGTGTCACGCTTTGGGCTAGGCTTTTGCACATGGCCTATTTTTAAGGTCTTCTTCCCATTTTGTGTACATGCAATTGGTCATTCTGAACTATATATTTGACCTATATACTTCCCAGTACTATTTTCTATTTGCTCTTTTCAAAGTCTCTGGTTAGACAGGTAGGTAGGTGGGCGCACTATCAAAGTCTTTGCTCTTATGGCTGTTTTCTAGATGAGTGTTTTGCCTGCGTCTATTTATGTGCACCACGTATGTGCCCGGTGTCCTTGAAGGTCAGAAAAGGGTGTCATATGCCCTGAAACTGGAATTATGAATGGTTGTAAGCCACCATGTGGGTGCTTGGAGTTGAACCCCAATCCTCTGGAAAAGCCATCTCTCCAGCCCTACTGTTTCCATTTTGGTATCTGAATATATGGTGTTCCTGGTAGGTGCCTCATTCTTAGGGGCAGAACGTTTTATAGGGACTAAGGAACTTCTCCAGCACTTTGGAACAGATAAACTTCTGAGTGTGAGTTTTGTCTGGAGTCCTTTCTGAATACATTCTAAATAAAAACCAAACAGTGCCATGGTTTATTAAGAGATATTCTCTCTCCTCTACACGTGGACAGGAAAGGAGAAGGGTTGAGGGACAGACGGCAAAAAGAGAGCGGATCTGGGAAGTGAAAAGAGCAAGGTCAGCAACCCTGGCGTTTCTGGTTTCTGAGGTGGGGAGGATCAGGAGTTCAAGGTCATCCTCCGAGAGAGTGAGCTTCAAACCAATCGCAGCTACTTGAGACCTGTTTCATAAAAACAAAACAAAGCAGCATAAGGAGTATTTTTAACTAGACTGGAGAGATGGCTCAGGGGTTAAGAGCACTGGTTGTTTTTTCAGAGGACCTGGGTTCAGTTTCCAGCACAGTTCACAATCAACACACTCCAGTATCAGGGGATCTGACTTTCTGGTCTTCAGACATATATGCAGAAAAACACTCACAGATATAAAATTAAAATTAAAAAACAAGTCTCTCAGCCAGGCAGTGGTGGCGCACGCCTTTAATCCCAGCACTCGGGAGAAAGAGGCCAGAGGCAGAGGGATCTCTGTGAGTTCAAGGCCAACCTGGTCTAAAAGAGTTTGTTCCAGGACAGACTCCAAAAAAAAAAACAAAAAACAAGTCTCTCTCTGGGTGTTGGTGTATGCCTTTAATGCACACTCAGGTAGCAGAAGCAGGCAGATCTCTGTGAGAGAAAACTTGTCTCAGAAGAAAATAAAACGAAGCAAAAATCAAAACCAAACAAAACAACAATAACAACAACAAAAAACCCAAGTCTTGTTTTCTGACGTTTTGCAAGTCAAGAACATTGCCACAGTCCTCACGGTCAAACTCGGACTCCATTCATTAACAAGGGTTTCCCAGTACCTACGATACATAAAGCAACGTATGAAAAATAGGGGTTCACTGATAACGGGCAGTCCAACCTTCAAAGAGGAAGTAGAGGAAGACGCAAACAAAGGGTATAACACAGACCCATGGGTTGCAGCTGTCACTAGAGTTCAGGGCAGGGCTTACCATCAGCAGCCTGTTTCTCACCAGCTCTTTTCCTCTCCCTACATGGCTGCCTTTTGCCAGTCATTGAGCAATTTCCTTCCTACTGTGAACAGGGCACACCTCTATCATTTGTCAAAACAAGAGGCTTTCTGTGTGTCCATTTGTCTCCATGGCCACAAGAGGATAAGTGGTTGGTATTAGATTCAGAGGCAGTAGCCTGGGGGCTGTGACGTCAGCTTCCTAGTCAGCGAGGTCTAATTCCCACTGCCAATCTCCTATTTTGCAGCCTTGCTTTTTATATCAAACCCAAGCTGCAAGAGGGCCCTGCATTTATTTTAGGATCGAGCAGCAGGTAGAAGCTGGCAGGACAGATGGGACACAGACCAGGGAGGGTGAGTGTGGATGATCCATGAAGGGTTAAGGAAGAGCTCTTAGAAGCTGGAGACAAGACCCTTAAAGCAGTGAAGTTCAACAGGACGTGTGTCTCATGAACAGTCTTGCTAACACTCCCAGGCAGCAGCAAGCCAGGAGACATAAACAAATTACTCCATCTCAAAATGGAAATTAAAAAAAAAGCTCTGAACAGTCCTTACTACTGCTCTCAACCTCCGTTGTGTTCAGAGACGGTGGCCACATAAAGCTGAACCTGAAGTGGGACATGATGTTTCATTCAAAAAGGCTAGGGAACATAGTTTAGTGATAAAGCACTTGCAAGGCTCTGGATTCAATCCCCAGCTGGAAGGATAAACACACACCAAACCAAGTGTTCAAGGTCTCAGAAAGATGACAGTGTTTAAGACATTTCAGGGGACAGGTTGAGATGGCTCAGCAGGCAAGCGCACTTCTGCTCTTCCTGAGGACACAGATTTGGTTCATGGTAGCCAAATGGTGGTTCACAACCATTCATAACTCATCCCATGAGACCTGATGCCTTCTTCCGACCTCCATGGAAACCAGGCATGCATGTGGCACACATATATGCAAGCAAAACACTCAAATCTTAAAAAGGCATTTCAACCACAAAATGGAAACCATGGAAGGTTTCTTGGCCTTGTAGAACCAGCTCAAGGAATCATTGAATCTTATTTTTATATGGAGCCCAACAGACACAGGAGGCTTGCGTAATAAAGCGACTCATACATTGATCCATGAAAGGTCCAGGTTTTAGAAGGGATTAAGCTGGTTCCAGCAGGATGGCATGTGGCCTTTGGTTCCTCCCTGTGAGTGGGAGTCAGCTGAGAAAACTCCATAGAAGCAAATACAAGACATTTAGGGAAAAGGAAGGTTAAGGGGGCAGGGTCAAGAGACTGAAACAATCCCAGGGTATATGCCTAAGTCTCATTCATAAGAAACTGTATGACACTGGCTGGACCTCAGGACGGCTATGGATAAGAGACTGTGTTTGGCTTCTTCAACAGCAATAGCTAACTCATGACATTATGCCTAAGATTACCACTGAGGGGTAAACAAAGCAGGCAATGTTGAGTTCACAGGTCTCTAGACTGTGAGCTTTACCCACAGTAATCCATCCAGATCAGACTACATGAGCTCCTGCACTTGAGCTGTTGGGTCCTAGGTAGGTGTGGGCTTGACTAGTGTAGGTATGGATGGGGCCCAAGAGCAGACTGAGACACCACCTGTTCCATGATTGTTCTAAAATGAGAGCAAAAGCTGGGTGCAGTGGCTCATGCCATAATCCCACTGTCCACGAAGCTGAGGCTGAGGCAGAACTGCAATTTCAAAGTCAGGCTAACAAACACATCAGCCGACCCAACCACTAGTAAACAAGCTGGTACTGAGATACTGCGAACAAGCAAGTAGAATTGGCGATGCTTTCTCATCTCGTTGACACACAAGCCCCAAACCTTTAAGATCCTCAGGTCTGCCACAGTGTGAGGAAGCCCAGTCTAATCTAATCCACATAAACACAGAATCATCCTAAAACTCAATCTACCAAGGCAGACTCAGCTCAGGACTCCAAGGTTTAGCTGTCAAGCACCCACTGCAACATTAACATACCCAGAATCAACTGCCTCAACTGAATCCTGACTCAGAGCAAAGTGAGATACTCCGTTCTGGTTTGTTTTCTGAGACAGAATCCTACTATATAGCACATAATAGGCTAGTCTAGAAGTTACTATTATGGTAGTCCCAACCTGGCCTCGACCTTGAACCCTTCTGCCCCAGCTTCACAAATGCAGGGGTTAACAGTAGCACTAAGCCCAGTCATAAACCACCAAATCTGGGGCTATTTTCTAACAGTTAAAACATATTGTTAAAACATCAATAACAAAACAGTAGCAAAATTTGGAAACATAGCTCTGCTAGTCTGAAGTTAATGTGTTAAAGGCTTGGTCCCTAGAGTGGTACCAGTGGGTTCTAGTTGAACCTTCGAGCGGTGAGGCCTTGTGGGAAATTCAGAGCACTGAGGCAGGCCCTGAAAGGGGACTGAGGGACAACAGCTTTTGGTTCCCCTGCTGGCAATTTTTTTTAAAGATTTATTTATTTTTATTGTGTAAACAACATTCTGCCTCCATGTATGCCCGTGCGCCAGAAAAGGGCGTCAGATCTTATTTCAGATGGTTGTGAGCCACCATGTGGTTGCTGGGAATTGAACTCAGGACCTCTGGGAGAGCAGCCTGTGCTCTTAACCACTGAGCCATCTCTCCAGCCCCACTGCTGGCAATTTAAGTGACCTTCACCTGCCATGTGCTTTCTAACAGTGCTCGGCTTCACAGGGCCTGGAACCAGGCAAAGTAAGGTTTTCTCTTAATTGTCTAGTGACAAAAGGCTAACACGAAGAACACTGCTTTTAAAGATTTTTAGCTCTCTACTGTATATTAGTGTCTACCACATCACAGATTTTTAGTTTCTTTTGCTTTAAATACCAAGTGCTTTAAATACCCATACATGAGAACACATTAGCAAATTTTAAACCATCCCATAAAAATGAGCACGACAGTTGATGTGTGTTTTACATTTTATTCACCATAAACATTAAGATGCTAGAGCAAATGCTGAAGAAAGGCCTTTTAATAACTGATATAAAGCTGAACCCCAGACGTGTGCTCCCCCACCCCCCACCCCCCCCCCGGCGGCATGCACTATCACTGTCTTCACATAGCTTTATCTAGAGTCACAGTTGAGTTTCACGAGTCCCTGTCACCAAGTGTACAAACCATGGCGTAATACCATCATTCGGAGTGCCCTGGGTCACGACATTTACACAACAGTAAACACTAAAATCGTGTTTGTAAAGCATCAAATGTTAAATCACACAAACCAGGATTTCGTTTTCAATGTGTTTATGAAGACTGCTGCGGAGTCCAAGCATGCAGGTGCGTGCACCACCTGGATGAAGCTGGGTATGGAAGGCCTTCAGTAGGTCCAATGACGGAGTCTCTCACTCGTCCCAAGTATCTCCATATTTGTTTACTTTGACTAGGAAAAAAGCACAAACAACCAATGATTCCACACAGTAAATGACACCACTTTAAGTCTGTTATGAGGATGAGAGGCTGAGCTTGCACAGTGCGAACAGAGCACCTGAGAGTCAACTACACAGGGGCTGACTACAAATGTCCTTTATCAAAAACTTTACATAAGGCCGCACGATGCCCACTTTAAAGGTGAGAGAATGGATTAGTAACTTGCCCAAGGTATAAGCCTTAAAAAAAAACCCTAAGATTTGGAGACCTGTTTTAGTCCAAAGTCTGGGCGCTTGCCTTTACAAGTTTACCTAAAAGAGCATGTGGTCACATATGATAGTACATCCAAAAACAAAGTTACCAGGAATCCAAAAAACAAAACAAAAGCACCACTAATAAACTTGAATTTTGCTTTTCACAAAAATTAAATAACAGAAATGTAGTTAATTCAATCTTTCCTATCAGCTGCCAAAGAACAAGGAGAAATTATTTCCCATATTCTGGCATCTTACATATTAAAATTTGCAACTTGCTCCTCCGCCTCCTTTGGCAGTGCTGGGAAAAAGCGCACTGAGCTGCACTCAGTCCCTATTTCCTCCATTCTTTCTGCTTCTCATCTGTGAATTAACACCTACAGCAAAGAGGTCAGTCTAATGTAAAGAAGCAATGATTGCAGTGTGACTCTTCTGAGAATCTACGAGGTCAAAGCTGCCTTTTTATTAAGACACTACAATCATTACATTGCCTCGTTCTCCTCACATTTCTCTTTGCTCCTTTATAACCACACGGCAGTTTTCCACTCTGATAATATGCTTTCTATCTTAATTTCCAGTGAGATAAATATTATAAACATAATCCATATAAACTCAAGCTCAAAATACTAATATTTTCAGAAATTTTGAATTTACACCAATGTACCAATGTCCAAATTTCTGCCTAGATTCAAGAACATTTTAGAAAAACAAAAATCACAATTTCATAGCAGGCCTTTTCTTTACATTGTAGTATGAAACACAAGGAAAGTCTCAGTTTTCTTCTAGCAAGAAAAGGGCTGTGGTTTACTAGTGTGTCACGTACTAGCACTTCAAGAGTATCCAGCTAGAGCTCCAGGTCAAGTGCACAGAACTGAAGCAGACTGAAGATGAACAGGTGAAAGTCGAGGCAACAGCTCCTTCCTGATACAAGTGCAAATGCTGCGCTGGGAGACATGAAGTAAAGGAGCAGAAAAGGGGGGGGACAGCTTCCTGCCCTCAAGGAGCTTACAGTCTGAGCCATGGTCTATCAGCACAAAGGATGGCCTACACAGAGAGGCCAGCAGCAGAGTTTAGTGTTCTAGATCACAAATCTAGCTCAAAGGTAAAAAATTTTACAACAAAAATGATGGCTTGTGATTATAAAAACAGTTGTAAATAAATCAACCATTAACAACTAGACATCAAATCAGTTCTAAAATCTAAAATCAGTTCTAAAAAGGATTGCTGTATTTTACATATGGCCCTAGAGAACACACTATTCTTATGAGGACAGTATTTACCCATGACGTTGTTGTGCTACGAATAGAAACCAGAGCCTTGTATACTTAACTTTTAAATGAGTGAACAGAAAACCTTCAAACAGGGCCCATCCTTGACATCCCGTCAAAGTAAACAGTTACAAAACCTAGTAAAAATGTCTCCTTCCTTTATATAAAAAAATGTGTCTACACTTTTACTTTTGTAACATATTGTTGTCCAAAAAAGATTAAATTATAACTTACATTTATTAGTTATAGAGAAAAAGTCAAATTCCTCCTCTAGAAATGCCTTAAAGTGTCTTATTACTCAATTACGACTCCATGATTTTGCCAAAAGTATGACTAATGACCAGCTATCAGTCTCTGGTCACTAAATGTGATTATGTAACAAACACCCTGAATTGTTAGGAAAAGCTATCAATTCCCACGGTGTTTCCTTCTACAGAGAAACACTGTACTAGAGAGCTGGCTTCCTTGTTTTGTGTCTTATTGTCTAGGCTTTTTTTTTAAACACCCTCTGAAACACCTTAAAACAGAAGAAGTGGTAACTACGAAATAAGTAAAGTGTTTAAAACTTAAATCTATTTATTATGTGTTGCATCATGCCGGAGGACACCTTTCTGAAGCTGGTTCTTTTCTCTCCATCATATAGGTCTCCGGGGACTGAAGTCAGGTCATCAGGCTCGGTGACAGGTGCCTTTACCTGATGACCCATTTCACCCACTCTGAAATAGCTATTCTTTTAGAAACAAATTATTTTAGTAAATAGCTTGAAGAGTTAAAGACACATCAATACCATAATATTTTAAGCTGACACTTCAGCTTCCGCTCCAAAGAGTCCCATCATTAGACTACTGGCATACCTTCTTTTTTGGGCACTCTTTCCTGCATAGGCCTGACTGAGGGGTCAGTCTTGTGTGTTAAAGTTACTTCATATGACTCTCTGTTCTTACTCCTTAATTCCTCATATGTAATACTTTTTCTTTTGGGACTTTCTTCAAAGTTGGGATCAGGTCCTAAAACACAAACAGTTAATAGGTGGTGGTAAGAGGCAGATACGTCTAAAGTGACTAGATTTTGCAAATGCTTTTTACCTAAAACTGAAACAGAAAAATTAAATATAAGGTCAAACTATTACTGTCACTCCAAAGGCATTGACTTCCTCTAAGACAATTGCAGAACTACAATTTCTCCTTCTTTTTCTTTTGAGATTTACAATTAGTATCAAAATTTTTATAAACTCAGCCACAGCCAGAAAAAGAATAAAAATGCTAAGATCTAACAGTGTGGCTTACATTTACTAAATGCTAGAGTCATTATACTGTGTATAGAATTAGAGTCTACTGGTTATAACTAAACAAAGTTTTACAGTAAATCATATTAATATCTCTATGGGCACATACTACCTAAATTTTTTTTTACTATGTTTAGGGAATTTAAACAAAAATATTTGAAATAACTATTCCATGGTATGAAACAAAGCGGGCCTGAGTCCACTGGTCTGACATCCAATACCGAGGAGGAAGAAAAGGTCCATGTTAGTTACGTGCTCTCTTCCATACCAGAGAGATCTATGTGTGAGCAGCAGCACCAGAATCAGATATGCACGCTGTAGAGTGGCCTCTCTACAATTAACGACAGCTCAAATACACAACACAGTTTAAGTATATAAACAGCAAAAGATTCACAAGAGCATTTCAAAAGAATAACTGATGATAACTTCAGAGCATACCTACTCAAGTTTTATACACCTCACAAAAAGTACTGTCCAGCAAGGTACAAAAACAGTGCATGTTATTTTAGTAAAAAACTAACTAAATTTTGAATCAATTTTCACAAATTTATTTAAAACTCCAGTGAATAATCAGAATCTTCTAAGTAACAAATATTAAATAGCATTTTCAACTCTAATCATTTATCTTGGTAAATGTATACTGCATCAACAAAAAGAAACAAAAGTTCAATTTGTAATCTGTTCTAATACATCATGATTAGAAACTCATTTTTCCTGGATAAGAAGAAAAACAATCTTACATTAAGTTAAAAATAATCTTACATCAATTTTAAACACTTGGATTACATTGGTGGTAAGCAAACAGTGAACTTGTTTCCCCTCCCACAAGTATTTCTAAAGTCCTAAGGCGGTTGGGAACTTTCTGGGACACTGCTGGGTCTGTAACCTCACTCATTTAGCCATCAGCACAAGTCCTTGGGCAAATCACTAAGCGTCTCTGAGCCTAGCTTTTCCCAGTTGTGAATAACTTGAATACTGATCTCTACAATTCCTTCCAGGTCTAATTTTTTCTTAGGCAAAAAAAGAAACACTTTATTATTCCACTGTTCTGTGATAAATGAAATCATAACCAAAGAGAAGACTGATAGGCATTTTCTCCAATGGAAATGTTCTGGCACTGCACTGGGAATGTGCTTTACCGCTCTGTGAATGTGACTAAGACCTGGAAGGAATAGGAAAGGAGCAAAAGCACTGCCCAAAACTAACCAACTACCCGTGGCAATTTTTCTAACAGATATGGCAGAATGCCTTCTACTTTAAAAAGATCACTAAGTCTTTGGGATTCTAGAAAAAGAAAGCTAAAAAGTGGTCATACAAGACAAAAGGCAAAAGAAGGTGCCCTGGAAGGAAGGGCAGCGGCTGGGCAAAGCAAGGCAGCTCCAGGACTCACAAGGGGAACAATGACAACAGTGTTAAGTTTGACCTAGAAGGAAGGATGACAACATACATACAAAACCCAGAAGGACAGATGCTGTGGAGGGCATTAAAATGATATTAAATATGGATCGTGCTCACTCGTGGGTAAAACCAAAGTAACTTTTATCTGCTCTTACATGGGAAAAAAAATAGAACACAAGATTTTGTTGATGAAAATGGTAGGAAGGATGCACAACGCTGCAAGTAAAGAGCTGGTGCATGCCTAGGTTACATGGAAGAATGGATCGGAATGCGACTGAAAAATGAAACACAGTGAAGGACAAGAACAGCAGCTGTCAGAGCTACAACGGTGTCTTTACTCTGCCTGTCTCTTTTCTGTTCTCATGTGGTATCTTTGGTGCCAACCAGAGAGCGCGCGGAGGCCTTAGGATTAAGGTATTCAACAACCTTCTCCTAAACTCAAGCCTTTTATCTTCTGCAACTGTCACTTCCCTTCAGTCCAAACTTCCACTATAAAGCTTTGCATCCAGTAAATTTTCAGTGACAGTATTCTCCATTGCCCCCTCCAAATCAGGTACCACATGCATGCAAGGATACTGAGCAACTGAAATGCTACCAAGGCCACAGAAACTAACTTTACATTTCATTTAGTTCTAACTAACTTACAAAGCTACACTTGGCTTGTGGATACTTTATTTATTAAAGCTATCTAAGTCCCTTTTGGGACCCTCTTAAGTATTTCTTAACTTATCATCAGTTTCTCTTTTTCATTACACCCTTCTCTTCCTCCCTCTCTTTAACCTATATGGAGATTCACTCTAGATTCAAAAGGACAAAAACAAAGCCAAGCCCCTAACTGTTGCTAGGTTAGCCTTCAAAATAATTCTCAAAGCATACTTTACATAGGTCCACAATTTCTCATGCAAGTCCTTTGAGTCAGAGATGTCACAAACTTGAGAAATATATTAGCATATATAGTATCTTCAGCCAAGTTAGGACAGGAATGCCTAAGTAAACATATCAATAGTTTTATAACAAAGTATAGAGAAAAATCATTTTGAATAAAGCAAATAAAGACCACATCACAATTTGCTGCCAAATGTGTTCCAGTCCTAACTTCTAGTTTCCATGGCTCTTGATGTTTTAGGGTTTTTAGATTAAAAAAAAAAAAAGTACAGGCCTGTCTTTCTGTTTCTAAACCTTTCACTGTAGAGTAGAATGAAAGGAAGGAACCTAACGTCTGTTTGTTCAATTTACTCTCTGCCAGCATTGTGTCCAGCTATTTCATCTAATCCCAACAGCGCTTTAAGAAGCATTACTGTCTCCATTCAAGATGAAGAAATACAAATTAGTTGACAATGACTAATTACAAGATCACAACAAATTTTAAACACAACTTACATCCTGGCCTTAATTCAAAATTTTTACTTCACACACCCTGCACTCTGAACTCAGTATTGACACAAACTTCACAATGGACTTTCAAGTGGATTTCCCCATGTAACAATTCTGTAAAGCAGGTAGAATTTCTTCTTACAATTACAGGCAGGACACTGAAAGCCTTTAAGACCAGCCTACGCCCTCCTGGAGTCTCCGCTGCCCACAGTTACTACTTATTTGCTGTTCCTCTACACCTGGGAACATTTTCAACCACTGCAACAACCTATGGATAAGTTTATCCATCTATTTCTGTATCCTCTAAAAAACTGAGTTTCTTAAGGATAAGAACCAGGCCTTGTTCATCTTTATTTTTTCCATCCCTAGCAAGAGTAGCTGGATGAGTGAAGAATCTGATGAAAAGAACAAACATGCTGAGTCAGGCTGATGGGTGAAGCTAGGCTGACAGCTAACGGTAACACACAGACGAGATATCCAGCAGAAAAGAGCATCAAATAAAGGGTATACATACGTTGGACCAATAAATGCTGAAATTCATTTCAAGAGAAGTTTCTACCTTGGGCAATATGGTCAGTAATACCAGTGGGAGTGGACTCATTCATAGAAGCACTAAATGGAATTGGCTCATAACGAGGAAGCGCTTCCTTTTCTATGTTGTCTGCTGCAGGAGATGTCACAAAAGAGGACTGACCACTCATATTTGAGTCATATTTTGATCTTTGAGCATAATGCCTGTAAAAGAACATAATACATAAGAACAAGGACTTTAGATAATGTATAAAAATAAGCAATGAATTTCTAAGATCATAATTTTAAATTATTTATAAAATTAGTAATTTTAAATTATTTATAAAAGCAGTCAAGCTATGTCCTGATCCACTTCAGCAACTAAAAAATGGTCACTAACTAAATATGATGGAAAACATGGAAATCCCAGTCCTGGGAAAGCTCAGATGGGAGGATCCTGAGTTGGAGGCCAGACCAGGCCATAGAGTAACTGCCTCAAAAGTACACAGTCATTGAATATAGGGAAATAGAAAAACATATATTCAATTTCTAAATATTTAGCTTTGTAGGGTAATTTCATTGTGTGTATTAAGGTTCTTACAAAGAAAAACATCCTTCAGATCAGGTTTCAATCAATGTGTCTATGTAGTCCATTTAATGTGGAGCTTATTTCATAGCTGTAGTCCATATAAGCCATGACTTGCTGATATAGACACAGGTATTAGTCTCATAATAATTCTCACAGGTCTGACTGAGAAGCCATTGACAATGGCACTGGGTCTTGTTTCCTCTGCATATACTGGATTTTTGGGATCCTGGTCTGTTTGGTTGCTCACCTTCCTGGACCTGGAGGGAGGGGGGAGGAACTTGGACTTCCCACAGGGCAGGAAACCCTGACTGCTCTTGGGACTGGAGAGGGAGTGGGGGGAGCGGGAGGGTATTGGGAGGAGGGGAGGAAGTGGAAATTCTTATAAATAAAAAAATAAATAAAAAATAATTCTCACAGGTAAATTTCTCATAAAATTTACATTGTTTCCACTATGAAATAATTCATCAGTCTGATTAATGATCTTACTATTTATGTATTTACCTACCCATACAGTTATTTATATTTTCACAATACAAAATCCAAATCACAATCTGAAGAATCTCAGCAATGGGTTAAACACTGCTTTATGAGATTTAGAAGTCTGAAATATTTTTGTTGTTGTTGTTTTGAGACAGGGTAGCCCTGGCTGTCCTGGATACCACTTTGTACACCAGGCTGACCTTAAAACACAGCTCCGCTTGCTCCTGCCTCCCAAGTCCTGGGATTAATGGCATGTGCGATTACACCTAGCTTTAGAACTCTAAAATTTTTAACATTTCAAAGTGCTTTGTTTTGGGGGATAGGATGTAAAAATGTAGCCCAGGCTGGCCTGACACTTAATTCTCCTGCCTCAACTTTCCAAGTGGAAACCTTGCCATGTTATCATTTTGCACGATTTTTATTGTAGTTTTTCATTTTCAAAAGCACACTGCAGAAGGTAGAGTAAGAGGATAGAATCTGACAACCACAGCCAGCACTACTGATCTCTCATACTATTTCTATTGGCATAAACTTATATATACATTATTTTATACTTTTATCTTTTAGTTTATAAAAAAACATTTCACTCAGATGTTTCACAGACTTTGCAGTCATAAAGTACCTCACAACACCCACGATTATACATAACATAATCTCATTCATTACCTCCTCTGGACAGGAAGCTGATTTTAGATTTTCCTCTACTTCAAGTTGTAAACAACCTAGAGCCTATGGATTCTGCTTTTCTGTTTTATCTGATTTACAGCTTTGTAAATAACAAAATAAACAAAAACTTCAAAATACCTGTATCAATTTATACCAAAAATTTATTTAGGCACCAGTTCATTTTGTAAGTAGATACCTTAAGAGTTATCTCTGGTTCTTGGTATGAGACAATCAAAGCAAACATGTATTCTCCAAGTTTCAAGAAAAATGAACTTTATGCTAAGCTTATTTCCCTCATAAGCAACAACAACAACAACAACAACAACAAAAATGGCTATCCATTGAGAGAGATTAACAGAATCTGGTAACTTGAAAGAAGTCCAAAATGCAATAAATTACCAAAAGAACTTGCCAAATTCAATCAAAACAAAAACCCTTTAATTCTTGGACAGGTCATAAAGTAGCCAAATCTTGTTCTACTTCATAAGGCAAAACATTTCTAGACTAAGCAAGTGGCCATTCCGCAGGCAGAGCTCCAGGTCTTGCATTCTGATTCTTAAAAACCAAAACCCTAAGTGGAGCTGAAAGCTGACCTACCCAGGTGGGGAAGAGCGCCTTGCTTGGCCTGACCGCAGAGCTTCTCCAAGTGGGGAATTTTCAAGATTCTTGAACTTTTCTTGGCAGGTTTTCACATAAGAAAGCTTCCCAGCAAAGTACCCCATGATGCAAGCAACTGATATGCAAAAACAGAAAACTGTGTCACTGAATGGGCCTTTTTAGGCAATTTTTTTTCTGAAACAACATTTTTAAAAAGTACAACTTTAAATATCTCTAAGGTTTTAAAAACATTAAGATTAACTAAGATGATGATAAAAGATAAAATTCAAACAAAAAGTCTATGATATAATTCGCTTTCCCCAAAGTAACTCAGTCCAAGTAAAGTAGCATTGACATAAACAATCCCAATACACCACACTTCATATACAGGAACAAGACAGAGAGATGGACAAGTAAACAAATAGGTTCTAGTCATGGGGACCTGGGCATTTGTTTTATTGTAAATTGGAACTGTGTTACAAGCCCCAACAATTTCAAAAGATTGCTTTAAAAACAAAACTCAGTATAACAAGTCCATTAAAATAAAGAATTACAAATTCACTTGTAATTATGGCATTGCTGTATCATGTATGTTTCCAATAGACGAGAAGCTACCCCAAAAAGTTTCATAAAGATCATATCCATTTTCAAAAGAAAATTTAGTTTCTTTCTGTCAGCCACAAAGTGGAACATAAATTAAAGAGGGAAAAAGCCAATTCCAGACATGATAATTTGGATTAGCAGAATATCTAGGTAACTTCCCTTTTACTATAAACAAAGCAAGAATTTATTTTCGCCAAGCAGTGGTGGTTCAGGCGTTTAATCCCAGCACTCAGGAGGCAGAGGCAGGCGGATCTTTGTAAGTTCGAGGCCAGCCTGGTCTACAAGAGCGAGTTCCAGGACAGGCTCCTAACCTATAGAGAAACCCTGTCTCAAAAAACCAAAAATAAATAAATAAAAAGAATTTATTTCAAGAACTATGTATAAAGTAATATCAAATGAAGAGCGATTTTATATTACAAAAGGGGGAGAGGAGTCTTTTAACTAACACAGGACTTTCAATGCTGACATTAAGATTGTCAAGCAGGGAACTTAATGAAAAGCTTAAACAACTTGATTTGTGGCAATTTTAGCAACTTAAAATATTTTATTTAAATTTAATCATTTGTAAAAATGGCAGAAAAAAACACAGCATTGTTTATACTTACATATGAGTTTAGGAATGGAGCCATATTTTGGATGACTTGACAGGATTCCTAAAGAAGAGTGAAGTATTTCTGAGTAACACTGTCAGAGAAGGAAAAACCAGTTTCGACTATCTTAAAACAGCAAGTGCCAACAGCAACTCTGTGTGGTGAATTCAGTGTCAACAGAAAATGTTCTAAATGTCAAAACACTATAGTCTATTGCAATACGTAAATACAGAAATGATCACTTGTCACAGTCAAGAGACTATGTAAATACTTCTACCTACCAAGATCAACAATAACAAAGACTTAAAAGACTTGATTAATTATAGGACTAAAAATTATTCAGAGCCAGGAAGAACTCTAATCAAACATATAAAACCAGGTCTACACTAAAAACTAGAAAACTGACCAAGGAATTCATATGGAATATGAAGAAATACTCCATGTTCAAGAAGTGAAATGTTGAACACTGTGAAGAGGGCAGTTCTCCATAAATTCACCTACAAACTCAAGGTTCCACATAAAATCAAAATATGCTTTCCTTATTTTAAAAACTGTATGCAAACACAAAGAGCCAAGGTAACACTGAAGAATAAACTATCATCAGTACCAAGACCTACTAATAAAGTAATAGTAATTAAGACAGTCATTTACAGATGCAAGAATAAGATGAACAAAGCCAAGAACTCAGAAATGGTCTCATACATAAACTGTCTTTTAAGAAAAAAAAAAAAAAGCAACAGTGCAGTGTAGTGAATAAAAACCGTCCTTTCAGAACAGCGTGGTCAGTAACATGGACCTTGAGTCCGGGCGGCTTCCAATTTTAATTATGAAAGAAAAAGCTTATGGAAAAAAGTGTAAGCGATCACCTTCTTATCCAGGTGGACAAAGATTTTAAATACCTAGATAAAAACTGGACTCTTAACAAAAAGTAGTTCATCAACGCTGGGCTAGAGATAACCATGGGGACTTTATCTGCTTATTGTATGCATGTGTGTGTGGTGCATGGCATGGCAAGTACAGAGGAAACTGGCAAAAGGGGCTTTTGAGGACAGAACTCGGGCTGCCAGGCTGAGCAGTAAGCACATGTACTTTCAAAGCCACCTCGCTGACCCAGTCATGGGGATAGCTGTCAGCACTGTCACTAAAACCCATGTCATTGCTAGCTTAGTAGTACACAGACTTGAACTGGGGTCTAGCTCAGTGACAGAGCACATATTTAGCAAAATTCTGGGTTCAATTTCCAGGTCCACTTACAAAAAAATGTGCACAGATACAAAAAGCTAAAGCTGAACTTTAACGTTTCTAAAAACGAAGAAAACCAACATTAGTAACGTAAGCATAAGACAATAAAAATTACTCCTTTTGTGCTGCATAGCATTGAAACAGCGCAATATGTAACAAATTTCCAAAAGCTTGAAAAAAAACTGAGCAAGGCAGAGTATGTCACTGTAGAAATAAAATAAAAAGAACACTTCAAGAACTGGTTAATGGAGTAAAGTGCGTAGGCACATGCCTTTAACCCCAGTGCTTGGGAGGCAGAGACAGGTACATCTCTGAGTTCAAGGCTAGCTAGACTACACAGAGTTCCAAGGCACCAAGGGCTACACAGTGAAACCCAGTCGGAATACCTATCACCCCCAAAAGAAAAATTGGTACTAATGAGTGATGTTGGTCAAAGATAAAAACTGTCCATCAAGTCCGAGCATCACAGAGGTTATTGTGATGAACTTTGACATTTCCAACAATGATAAACATATGAAAATGAATAGCACAGACTGCAATGGATTAAAACACATAAACAGCAAAGCGCTCATTCATGAAATCAGATTTGAAACAGTTGAAAACAATCAGAGAAACATGAAAGGAGGCTCTCCTTTTATGTTCTCTATCCTTTCTTATTAGATCAAGAGCAAAGGGGAACAGCCAGGATAGCACGTCAAGCATAATGTACTGCGGAAAAGATGTTACAATCAAGTGCTACTACAATGTATGTCTTTGAAGATCTTGTCTGACTCCTTTCCCAAAAGCCTGTTCTGATTTCAATTTCTACCTTTTTCTCAACTGCCTAGGATTTCATGTTACCACAGGGGGGTAAAAATCTAAGTTGTCCTTCTACACACCATAAACCAAAAAAGTAATTATTCCTTCTTCTAGTTCTAACTTATCTATTTAATGGTGTTCCTGATTTTGCCTCTACACCTACTAATATCCTTTTGGAGTGGGGTGCTGGGGTGGAAGGAGCACTGGGTGTTAAACCCAGGGCCCCACACATATGCCTTCCCATCAGTCATGTTCCTCCTTCCTGATACATTCTTCCTTTGCTTTTACCCTGAATCACTTCTTTTAAAGATTGACAGCTATCTTTTTTGAACACCTACAGCTGAGCATTTCACGACATAATGCCTCTTTGCTTCAGCTCATGTTCACATGCATGTTTTTTAGGATGACTACTACAGCTCTTAAATTTCTTTTGTACAAGTCCACACCTAATTCTGTTTATTCTTAGTTAAGTGACACGCTGGAGTACCACATATTACAAGACAAACTGACATTGATTTCTCTGTTGACCCCTTTGCCAGTTTTTTCTTTAAACTAATGTGACTAAATTGTTTTCCCCAATACAGAGCTATCTTAGGAAGGAAACAACTTAGTTTGAAGTGCACATAAATATATATACTTCTTAAGTTGTTTCCATGATTAAGATTTTGATCATATAATACATTGCACTGAAATTATTTAAAGATTCTTCCAATACTTTTATTACCCTGCTCCTCAGATCCTTCCATTTCAATCTAAATCCACTTTATGTGTACTGGGCATGGTGACACCCCTGAGGATCAGTCCTCACCTTCCACCTTGTTTGTTTGACACAGGGTATCTCTTTGTTTATCCCTGCATATGACAGGCTAACTGGCTTGTGAGCTTCTAGGATTATCCTGTCTCTGTCCATCTCCCTGAAGAACCCATGGGATTACAGCCATGTACTATGGCTCGCAGCTTTGCATGGGTCCTGGGGATTAATCTCAGGTTCTCAGTTATATGATAAGAACTTAATCCACCAAGCCCCAGATCCTGCCCTAATCCATTTTATAAATGGTAACAGAGATTGAGTACTAGGCAAGAACTATATTACTGAGTTACACCTCCAACACTAAAACCAGTTTTATTTTTCTATGACCATATGAACAGTCAAAGCACTATGATCTAGTTAAAGCTAAAATGGGGTTGAGCAGGTAATTCAGTTGAGAGAATGCACACATGCCCACCATGCACAAAGCCTGGGCCTGACTCCCAGAATCTCAGAAACAGGTAGAAACATGTCTGTATTCCCACACCTGGGAGGCAGAGGCAGGGGGCTTAAAAGCTCAAGGTAATTCTTATATACTGAGTATAAGGTTAGCCTGAGTTACATCAGATCCTGCTTTCTGACAGTAAATTAAAAAAAAAAATCTCAAACACATTCTGTCATATTCACATTTACAGAGGAGCTAGTCAACAGATTTTTTAAAAATTGTCTGGAGTCAACAGTAATATTACCACAACTTTCTGGAATGCTTCCCTTGCATGCAGGTAGAGGATACAACAGTCCAGTAATTCATGAAATATATTTAACAAGTAATCTGCTGGCTTCACCACTGATATATTAATATTTAACCTAAACTCAATCCCACAGAGATAACTGTTCTAAGTAAGCCAACCGAATTTAGCCTCTTTGGGGACTACTAACAAAAGATTACCATGGGCTAGAGACATAGCTTAGTTTGTAATCCTAGACCTGGGGCTTGCTGGCCCTCCTGCCTACCCAGGCAAATTCTAGGCCAATGAGATCGTGTGTGGAATGCTTGGAGAATGACAGACAAGGTTGCACCTCCATTCACACACAGACATGTAAAACTCTACTACTAGAGACCCTTGAATATCTAAGCTATTTAAACAGTGCTTTGCCTGTGTATCACCTGCACACAAGGTGCCTGCAGAGGCCAGAAGAGGGCGTTAAGGCCCCTGGAACATGAGTCACAAACAGTTGTAACCATCATAAATAAGGATGCTTGGAACTGAACCTGAGTGTTCTGCAAACATAAGTACTCTTAACTGCTGAGCCATCTTCTAAACTTTTTTAAAATGCTAACTCATTCTTCCCTATTCCCCAAGATGAGAAGACAAAGCTAGTTCAGGGAACTAGGGAACTACAGGTACTTAAGTCAGTGCACAGGAGTCACCTTAAACTTGTAAAACAGACTGTGATTGACTCGTATGACTCTTACGAGCTAGAATCTGCATTTCTAACAATCTCTAAGTAAGCACATTGCTCAGCTAGACCAAGTTTGCTGTTCTCCTTGCAAACTAGCCACAAGGGTTGGCTGGTTAGTTTTTAATGTATGTCTGTGTGAGTGTAAGCCATATGTGTTTCCTAAAGCTGAAGTTTATATAGGAACTAAACGTAGGTCTTCTGGAAGAGTAGTAAGTATTCTTAACCACTGAGCCATCTCTTCAGACCTATCAACAAATGTTAAAGTACTTTACTGCTTTTGTATATTGTTAATATCAAATTTTCTGGTTGGTTGGGATTTTTTGTTTGTTTTAGAGGCAGGGTCTCAAGTAGCCCAGGCTGCCCTTGAACTTCTGAACTTTCTGTTTCCATTTCCCAAGGGCTGGGATTACATGTATGTGCCACCAGTTCAAACCTGAGGGCTCTCTGCACACAGACATGCACTGTAACAATTAAATACATACCCAGCCCCAATGCCATCAAATGTCAAATCAATACAATCAAGTGAGTGGGTCCAGAAAGACAAAATTCTTCTAATCCTGTATAAATTTATCAATGATCATGCTTACTAAGATAATGTTTACTTATCTAAAAATCAATATAATAAAATAAAGCAAGCTATCCAAAATGCTAATTAAATGTAAAATGTAAACGCTTACCTTTACTAATTAATCCTTGAGTAATCAACATACTTGTAGCAGCCAATGGCACAGCTATAGGAAGAAAAAGAAGTTATATATATCAACAAAAGGAAAATACTATTTTGAGTACACTAGGAAATAAATTAGAATCAGTAACAGCACAACCCTCAAGATGAAGATTCAACAACCAATATCTCTAAAGCTGCACTGTGCACACACAGTGAAAATAAAGGAGTATTTTCAGAAAATACTTTAATTCAAGAAACCACCTAGGTTTAGGTTCTACTAGCAAGTCATTAAAATAATCAACTAAATAAAATAAAATAATCAACTAAATGAAGTAAAATGACTAGAAATCACTTCTGAAGTAAAAGGGAAAAAGCCATACTTCAGAAGCACACTACAAGAGCCACTCAGTACTAGGTGGTAACCAAATTCAACAGTTTAGGTGCCTCAAGTGAATTACCTCATTCATATCAGCACATCTTTACAGGAAGCTTTATAAATGTACATCTTTACATTTACATCATCATCACGTCTTCACAGGAAGCTCATATTGCTACCATTTACAAAGTAAGCTTAGAGATGTTAACCTTACTTACCTAAAACCATATGAGACCATCAATGTTAAGTCTCACACCTAATGAAACCTGACTAATATCAGATCCTAAGATTTCAGCCTCTAAATTACACTGTGTGACACAAAATATATTTGACCATGTGATTAAATGGTAGCTGGAAGAATGAAATCATGCATTAAAAATATTCCTTAAAAGCATATGGAAATATGTAAAAGATGCATATTAACCTATAATTTCAAAATGATTTATAACTTAGAGACAGCTGTGAATCATTGCTCTCCACATCAGCCCCAGATCTTCTGCAATCATGGAAGTTGGTCTTTGGCAAGAAACTAGATCTGGTAACCTGACCAGTAAACAGTTCCCTAGACTGACAATAAATTTACCTAAATAAGTGTCTCACCTGTTTGTACAAAGAGTTTACACAGACTACCCACTTCCTGTCTGGGAGTCTGGAGTTTCAGTACCAGCCAGCCTAACAGTGCTCCTCTGTGATCAATCCCCAATAAAAACCTGGCTCTGGGTTTCTAGTGAGCATACCCGATAGACAAATTCTCAGATGCAAGTGTCCAGCTTCCTCTTAATTCCACCAATGCTCCTTTACCTAATTTTTCTTTTTGTATTTTAGTCGTAAATTAATTTGAGTTAAAATAACATGCACCTGGTGACTGGCATACTCTATAACATCCAGAGAGTATATAGTCTCCATGCCAACTATTCAACTGCTGTCTAAGGCAGAAGTACCCTAAGATAAAACATGAAAAAAACCAAACTTAGCCTTTTCTAATTAAATGCTACTTATGGACACAAAATATTAACTCAAGTAATTTGCACATGTAATCAAACCAGCCTTTTTCTCCCAATCATTTTAAAATAAAAATATTTTTAGCATATTGAATACAAAACTACATTTGGTTCATGTCTGTGGTCAGCTTGACTCTTGTCTAAACTATGTGGCAATTTAAAAACAAAAATAATTAAATATTTTAACTACCACAGAAATTTTATGATCAAGATTTCTAACTCTGCAATCAGACATCAACTTTGTCATCGAACATAATTTGCAGCCATCCTAAGTAAGCCTTGGCTGCTTACTATTCTACTTACTGATTTTACCTTTGCTGGAAAATGCTTTCTTTAATGCTGCTGGTTAGAATGCCTTCATGCATTATGATTTAAGGTTTTTCAATGAACAAATCACTTTGAAATTACAGCATCAGCTTATCTTGGTTCAAGGACTAGAATAGGTGACACTGAGGAATTACAGAAGGCTAAGAGATGATGTGGCACTCAGCCAGCCCTACAATGGACAGCACTTTCCTGGCTGAGACAGAGTAACAATCCTGGGAAGGAGTGCTGGCGCTACTATTCCATGTACCACCATGCCAGCAGGTGCTTTCTCTTATGCCATGAGGGGATAATAGACCAGGCTTAAGTTCTGCCCAACTGACAAGATCTATTTTATGTCACAAAAATAGTCAGTTGAAAGGGGCTTTGGCAGTTACCTAGTCTTTACCCTAATCAGAGTGTACTGGTATTCAGAATGGACAATTCACGTGTCCAAAACAATGCAGGTAATTATGGCTGACCTAGGATCAGAACCCAAGTTCTCCGGCTCCCAGGTCAGTGGGAGTTTACCACAGTACTATGAGATACTACTCTAGTCTGTAAACAATCAGTTTCTTCAGGTAAATCAGTATTACTGACAGCCGCTGTCCACATCATATTCAACAAAAGCATTCCCACAATTCCTTGAGCTTTTTTCTCCTCACAATTGCAAAATGCTACTACTGCTCTAAATCTGCAGCAGTTTTCACCAGAAAATTTAACACATTAGTCAGAATGTATAAATAAATAGCGAAAGAGTGAGTGAGTGAGAAGAGAGCCACTTAATAGATAATCACCATTTGTAAAATTAGAATTGAATTAATTCCCACAACAGTTTCATGAGCTAGATAGCTATCATCCCCATTTTGCAGATAAGCAAACAGGGACATAAAGAGAAACTTGCCCAAATTTCACAGCTCTTAAAGTATATACTTGGGGCCAGGTAGTGGTGGCTCACGCCTTTATTTCCAACACTGGGGAGGCAGAGGCAGATTATATCCCTGTGAATTCGAGCCCAGCCTGGTTTACATAGTGAGTTTCAGGACAGTAGGACTGTTTCACAGAGAAACCCTGTCTTGGGGGGCGGGGAAGTATATATTTGGGACTTGAATCTAAATAGTAAGGTAAGAACAAAAATCTATGCTTTTGTCATTGATAATGTTTTCCAATTTGGAAACATATGGCTATAACAGGACTTTTCATAAAGGGAAGTAAAAAGGGTCTCTCCATCCCAGAGAGAGCATTCATACATCAAAGACAGATTTCATCCAAGTTCAGTTTGTGAAGCAGTGTATTTACTGGTATAAGCATCACAGCTTAGATGGAAATGGATCCTGGCAGGAGACAGTCAAGGAATACTGAGTGTTACAGCTCGGGTGGAAGAGCCCTCTGGCAGGTGGGAGCACGGGCCACAGCAAGCAAAGCAGTTTACAGTCCTGCTCTAGGGAAAGGCTTCCTCAATGTAACCACATCTAACAGGAGAGGGCTTTCCCCAGCAAAGTTCTTACAGCTTGGCTCCAATGCTCAGGAGTGTAGCAACTCTGCTCTGCTAGGTGGAGGTTTCCCCAGTGAAAGTGTTACAGCCCTGTTCTGACTTCTCCCACAAAGTTATAACAACGGGCACTGCTAAGGGAAGGCTCCCCCAGTGTTACAGTGTTAACAGTCCCACTCCGCTTCCAGGAAGGGTGTCTTCACCCAAACCTTGTTCAAGAGATTTATTGGGAGGGAAGAATCCAGGAGAGTGGCTGCCTCTACCAGTATGGAAGAGCAGCTGAAAACTGAACAGGCACAGGGTTTAGACAGGACTTCTTAGGAGCAGAGTATTCCCAGGAAGAAGAGGGATAGGTTAGTTTTTCCCTGCTCAGGGATTGGTTAGTTTAGTTGAAATCAGAGATAGCTGATTTCAGAGCCAAACTATGTTTCTTTCACTGGCCTTTTTAAAAGCTTTTTGGCTCAAGTTTTGGGACCAGGGCATATTTCTTTCACTGGTTCTATTTCTAGGGACAAGGTGTGTTTCTTTGGCATTGGTTTCAGAGTCAGGGTGCATTACTTTAGTTATGGGTTCAGGGCTATAGTATTTCTTTCACAGGTTCAGGTCTCAGAACCAAGTTGTGTTTCTTTCACTGGCTCTGGTTTCAGAGCCAGGGTGGGTTTCTTTGGTTGGCCCCTTTACCCTACGACTGGGAGCTCTTTATAGGGGCATGAGTGACTCAAAAGATAGCCAAACCATCAGGAAGTCCCCTGAACAATAAAGCATGCCACCAGCAATATGGTTGACTCACTGACTCCCATCAGCAACTTTTGAGCAGCTACACTATCAAGAAATCCCCTTGACTTTATCTAGGCTATACCATTGATGTTGGTTACACAATACAAGTAGATATCAAGTTCCTAATGTGGAACTCTGGTTGCATCACAAAGTAATCAAGCTGGCAATGTTCTCCCCTAATGGCTAACATTTGTAGTGCCAGTCAGTTTTATGCCAGAGGATGAGAAAGAATTACGGCTCAACAGTCTTGGTGGCTATGCAAACAAGATACAATTGCTGTTATAATACTGGCACAACTAACATGGGTGAAACCAACAACTTTGCAGGTTAATTTAAACCTACTCTACAGGACTACGTTTGATACTGTTAGCTGGGCACAATTGTAACTAAGAATATCATAGCCCCCAGCAGGGAGACTATGACTATTGTTTTGTTAAACATGCATGGTAAAATTGCCTCCTAAACATTTGTATTCATGCCTATAGACTGCTGCCACTGGGGACCATATTAAAAAGAAACTTCTTTACAATAATAGTGATTGCTGTGGAAGCTGAACTGATGAGACTGTTGCTATGACAGAATATCTTTCATTATCCCCTCCAAGGAGCTGACATCAAAAGAAGGAAGCCAGAAAGAATGTTGAGTCAGAAGGATGCAGTGTAGCTGTTTCCTCTGAGTTGGAGAGGACCACTGCCAGCCACAAGAGACCAGCAAGAGGCCTCTTTTCCTGGAGGCTGTAAAGGTAAATAATTCAATGTGGCCTACCATGTACTGGACACATGAGACTCTTCAATGATGCAGCTGCCCAAGGGTCTACCATGTTCCTGGAAGCAATCTCAAGAAACTAACTCTATGGTTCACCAAGCAGGACTTCAATGGAATCCTTTCTTTATTCTATCAGTGTTATCCCAATCTGGGGTAACCAGGTGTTTAAGTCTCTCTATGGAAAGTCATACTAACACACACATAAAATATAACTCATGCAACCTATATCTGATGCAAATGTGAATTCATACATCATGTCAGTAATTCCAAAGGTTGGGAGCTGCTGTAGTACACAAGATGCAACACAGTAACACTTTATGTACAGAGCCTTCTGTTACTTTCTAAGGTAACAGTTACCTTAATGAAGCAGTCTTCATATCAATGAGCCTGCTTTTAAACCAGGAGGAATACAGTTTACAGATGTCAAAAGGTACAAAAATTACATTTCCAGGGTGTTCTAATTACTTTAACATTCTGTTCTGATCAACAGTCACAAGCCAATACTTTCCTTAGTAAAATAAATTCCATTACTCATTTGCATAAATATGCATGTCACATATGGCATTTTATATCTGAGAAACCAATGTTAAAGTACAAAATTTCCTATTACATAACTATTAAATTCTCCTGGTAATTACATGTTTAATTTCCTATAATCTGGTTACATAGTTTGAAAGTTTGTTTTTATTATAGAGAACCCTTAGTTCATCTCTGTTTTAAGAGTCTAAAGCAATCCCATTAGGAAGGCAGAGACAGATCTCTGTGAGTTCAAGGCCAACCTGATCCACACAGTGAGGTCCAGGACATCTAGGGTTCTAGCCCATAAAACAGCAAAAAAACAAAGTCTAATGCTACCTATTAATCTTTTGTCTAGTAGTCCACCTAGCAAGCTATTTTCCACCTGCTCTTATTTCTCTCTTTAACTTGGGACTGCAATACACTTATTGTAATAAAAATGTACCTTATTATTCATATATCACTTTCCTATATATGAAATCCTGCCTATAGATCACTTTCCTCCAATACAATTTAGGCATAATATTACAGCTATTTCAAGTGACACACAAAGCATAAATTTAATCATTTAGAAATAAAACTGGATCCAAGAGTAACCATTAGCTTAATGCATTATTTTTAGAACCCTATGTACCAAGCCTAGTCTTTTTCACGTAGACTCTTGCTGGATAGCACAGGGAGACCTTCAACTATACAGCTCAGGGCCAGCCTCAAATTCAAGATCCTTCTGTGGACTGGAATTACAGGGTTTTCTTTTTCTTAATTCTGTGTCATTAACACTTTAAAACAATTTGTTTGTCATAAATGCAAATGGTCATACCTAATTTATTTCTTCATATAAATAGTATACCTTTAATGAGTACTGTTATAAACTAGGTAAGTCTCGATGTTATCATTTGACCTTTATTCTCTTTATTCTGAATTATCTACTTCTTCAAAAACTGTCACTTTACAGCCTCTAAAAAAGGCAACATCAATGTGTCAAATGTGTCTCTCTATGGGAGCCCTTACCTGTTGGGAGGAGTGGATGGGGGTGGACCTGGGGGGGAGCCAAGAAGGAGGCAAGGAAAAGGGGTAGGAGAGAGAACCTCAGTTGGAATGCAAAATGATTTAATAAATAAATGATTAAAAAACAAAATAACATGGCATTCCTGTGGAGGTCAGAGGGCAACTTTGGGGACTAGCGTCTCTCCTTCCCTCACGTGGGTTCTAGACACAGCACTCAGGCTCCGCAGGCTTCCCCACTGAGCTAGCTCCCAGGCCCTCCTCCTTCTCTGTTTCTTCACCCTTTTAAAATCTATCCTGCAGGGCTAGAGAGATGGCTTACAGGTTAAGAGAACTGACTGCTCTTCCTGAGAGCCCAAGTTCAATTTCCAGTTGAAGTTGTCCAGTTGCTAAGGAACTGAGATCCTCTTCTAGCCTCCTTCACCAGACATGAGACCACAGACACATGGGCAAGAGAAACACCCGTATACACAAAGATTAATTAAAAAATCTTGAAATTCCACCCTGATTCTCTGTTGGAATTACCTACAGCAATTGTAAAAAGGCTGTGATTTCAGAAGCACCAGGTTTTTGTACAAACAAAACAATGTATTTGTTTGTAACTTTCAGTGTTCTCTACACTTAAAATTCTTAGAAGGCATTTGTGGTAAACACATGAACTCCTAGCAGAAAACAAGCAGAATAATCACATATTCAAGGCTCGCCTGGTCTAGTTCCCTTGGAGAATCGGTTGTTTGCTTATTTTTTTGGTCTTCTGTAATTCCTCCACTACTATCCTGGTGCTAGGAACCAAACCCAGGACCTCATGAGCGCTACCACTGGATAGTCTTCAACACTGGACCTGGTCTACACAGCAAGTTCCAGGCCAGCCAGAGCTACAACAGACATACAACAACAAAAGAATCCTGATCATAAGATCTGTAGTCAGAAATTCAAAGTTGATAGTACAGTAACTCCTCACTACAGTGAAAGGCAACAAACCAACTGTCACAACAGTCATAAATGTAAGAGTTAAAACCCCAGAACAAAAGTCTGTGTTTCAGGCAGACCTGATTCCAAGGCACAATGATTCACTAACTAACGTGTAACACAGGTAAATATGTTCAACACCTCTTAACCATAATTCCTTCAATTCTATTTCTTTCATCTTTTTTTTTCCATGACAGGGTTTCCCTGTGTAGACCTGGCTGTTCTGGTACTCACTCTGTAGGTCAGGCTGACCTTGAACTCACAGAGCTGTGCCTACTTCTGTGTTTCAAATGCTGGGATTAAAGACATGCACTACCACCACCTGGCACAATTCTATTTCTTTAATCTCTATTAGTAATAAATAACCACACTATGCCAAAAGCGCCCCCAATATGTTCTCCATGTACCTATCATTTCAAACATAAATTTAAGTCACATTTCTAGGTGAAGGTAGGCTTATGCTGATAGAAAACTGAGGACCAGGGCAGAAGAGATGGCTGGCGATGCAAAGCCCAGGACCTGAGTTCCGACCTCTGGTGCTCATCTAACAGCCAGCATGGGCATCCCAGCACCGGGAGGCCGAGACAGGAAGATCTGAGGCTCACAGGTTGGCCAATTTTGACAAAATGGTAGAAGTCTAGGTTTATTGAGAAATCCTGTCTCAAAAAATACGAGGAAGAGGCACAGAGAAAAAGACGCTGACCACTGCCCTCCACACACATGCACATCCACACAAATGCACCCAGGGTCAATTTTTAAAAGTTCATAAAAAGGATAACTCACATCTGAACCAGAAGCTTTCTTCATTGCACTCTGCGAAGACTCTCCTTTCTTCCTCTGTCGGAATGTAATCAGCCCCTATGTCTTTTGGAGAAAAACTGGAAGTCATTTTCTTAAAAGTCTGAAAGTTAGCTTTGTCTACTAGTAATAAAAACATTTAAAAACAGATAAACAAACAAACAAACAAAGCGATGAAGTAACTGGCTGGTTAGCTTTTTAAAAAAATGTTGACTTCCAACAGAATTTATTCTTACTACCTGTTAAGACAGGCCGAACACACTGCTAGATGAAAATACTGAAAACCAACCCCCACCCTGCTCAGATAATGAGGAATTTTAAGACTGCAACAAGACACCATCAAAGCAAGGATGAAGCCCTGTGACTGCGCAGACATCACACCCATAAGGCCAGCCCAGCTGTTACTGTTACTCAAGCAACTAAAATTTCCTTACACAGAAAGCGCTACTAATTATAAATATTTAATATGATAGTTACGGGGAATCGGTCTTGGAACTTCAGCATTCGGCTCTCGAAACTCAGCCCTCCCATTCATAGTTCCTGCATCAAAGACATGCATATTCAAACATTGTAAGATATTAGAATAGACTAAGTATCTATAACCAGTCTACCTGCCAGTCAACAAATATTTACTTTAAAACATTAAACTTTGGAAAAATTATTTCATGTGCGTGGATGTTTTGTTTGCACGCCCGGTGCCTGAGGAGGTCAGAAGGTGATGGAGTTGCAGATGGTTGCGATACTGTGATAATGTGGGGACTGGGACTGGAACCAGGCACCCTGGAAGAGCCAGTGCTCTTCATCGCTGAGCCAGGCCTGCAGACCCTGCTTCAGACCGCTACGTTTCAACTACTTGACCCAACTTCATGAGGAAAAAGGTCATAAACTTACTATTTAAACTAATTATTCATGTTCGGTCCTTTAATTGAAAAATAGGTATACAAAAACAGACAAAATTTCTCTTCAGAGGCGACGTTATTTCACATTATTCTGTACCATGGTTCAAAAAACAAAACAAACAACCCCCCCACACACACACAACTATGTCCAAATGGTTGAGGGAAAAAAGGCCATTGCTAGGCTTTCAATTAATCAAAAAAAGAAAAAAAAAACCTGCATCGTCTCCCATAACTCAGCAGTCAAAAAAAAACAAAAAAAAAACGACGTCACAGTCTCTCTGCAGATAGCTGCTTTCTAACAGCAAACTACTAATCTTCTAATTGTCCCTACACCGGCCGCAAATAATCGTCAAATAAATGCGATTTTATAACCAAGCGCATTCCAGGAACATATACTGATATTTCCTTCGTCTTGTAGACCTCAGGATTTCAGATAACGAGTAATCTCCACGTTTAAACAATCGCATAAAAACGCGGTATGAGATGCACGACGCCAACAGCAAAGCACCTTTCAGTAATTCGTTTAGCGACTAAGAAACTGCATACCCATCCGTCAGAGGAAAGGTTTCATAAATGATTTTTGGGTGGATGAAGCATTCTGAGGAATGCTTCTTAAATCGCAAAACGTATTCTAAAAAAAGAAAGAAAGAAATATCTTCCCTAGAAAGGTTGGAGGGCCATGAGATCAGTCTCAACACTACAGCGTAAAGCGCCTAATTCCAAAAAAAAAAAAAAAAGGCTCAGGCCAAGCCTGGCCGTAGCCGCAGACTCCAGCACTCCTGCCCCGCATCTGTCACCACACAGCGGTCACCGCCGACTTCCCCACCCCTCCCTGCAGGCCCTCGCCGCCCGGGTTCCCCGCGCTGCAGCCGAGCCGAGGCCCACGGCGCGACCCGACACCTTCAGGCAGGAAGATGGCGGAAGGCGCGAGGCGACGGCGGGAGAGGGTGGGAGACTGGCAGACAAGCTGGGGAAAGCTTTGCCATTACACCCACCTCCTCACGATAGAGGTGGCAACGCGGCGAGCACGAGCCCGGGCAGAGGCCGGCGGAGGATCCCAGAGGCAGGGACCGCGAACAACGCCGAGAAGTCACCCAGACACAAGCCCCCGCGGATCGCGACCCGGAAGCATTACCTTCGGCAGGAAATGACGTTGGGCAGTTCTGGGGGTAACTGCCCGAGCCACCTCTCAATCCTCACGGTGTCGGCCCCGCCCCGTCAAATTGGTCCCGCCTCCCAGCACCCCCAGGCTCCAGAGCTGCACTGCGGCTGCGCGGGGTTTGGAGTTGGCGCTGCAGCTCCGCCCTGCCCCGAGGTTCGATGCTCTTGTGAAGTACCGCAGTGATTGTGCTGTGACCGGCCGGTAGGGACGTTCTGGAACCTCCCCTCCCCGCCTCCGCTCATCCCTTTGACTTTTCTTGGCTTTCCCTAACTCTTAAGCTTTACCTAAATCATTTTATTCTTTAGGCCTCTTGTCTACGGAGTGGATTTTAAGCGTGAACACCCAGTTAACTGTCAGAAACTCCGGTCTAGTGGCTGACCCATTCTAGAACCAGAGTCGGGGTACATTCCCACTCGGAGACTCGGAATTTGCACAGCGGAGTGAATAATGCGTCTTTCATCGTTTGGATGAAAACAAGTATGAAAAGGAGTTCAGACTCTCAGACTCTATGAACAGGACAGTGTATTTTAATGTAAGGAGACAGACTTTTGTCCCTCAGACGTCAGACCGCCACCCCCAACCACCAACAATTCATTTTCTTTCATTCGCCCTAGAGATGTTCACTGAGTGCCTATTCTGAATCAAGTACAGAAAGTTTATCGTTGATTGGCAACGAACAGCCCCAGCCCCACCCAGATATGAACTCCGATAAACGTCAGATTTCTCTTTTCTTTCCTCATGTCATTTTTTTTTTTCACTGCCTATAGAGTGGCCACAAGCCTGTGCTGTAAGCATATTTAACAAAGACAGCCATGTAAGCACTGATCTAGAGTCATGGCTAGGCTTTTGTGCCTCTTGAGCCTCACACCAATGAGCAACAGCCTGTTTTCTTTGCTGTTTGCTGTGCTGTCCCCACCAATACATACACGGAGACACGCCCTTGTAGATTGCACAGGTTTCAAAACCCTGCCTTATGCCACCTCCTCTGTGAAACCCCAAAACACCAGACAGTCGCGGTTCCTTAGTGTTCACGTTGTACAAACTTCTAGCACGACAGGGTAGCAATGGCAATATGGTATTTTGTTGTTGCTTATTTCTTTCACTGAGACCATTTAGAAACAGCTTTATGAGTATTTATACTCCCACATACTTTAAGATAATCTATATAAATATCCACTTTTCTTACTATGAGGCTAGGACGTCTGCAGTTTCCGCTCTCTCAAGACGTATCCCGTCAAAGATGCTTTCCTTGCTGCCTAATTAAGGTGACTCTCCAGTCACCTTTGTGTGTGACTTTGTTTTTTTCTTTTCATAGCATTTTCCATGACCTAAAATTGTTCGTGTGTTCTGTCTCTGTCTTTCCCCTCCTCAATGAAATGAAAGGTCCATGAAAGAAAGGAACCATGATAGTATAGCATCAAACTTATTATTGTATAGTATAAAATCAACAATATTAATTTCTCTACTGGATTTATTGGGTGTATTTTTATAATATAAAAACAAATATAAGAAAACTAGGAAACAGAAGAGCACAGAAGAGCTTTTTCTTTGGAAATAGATTCCCAAACATTCAAATTATACTTCCCTTTCCTTTCTTTTTCTTTTCTTCTTCTTCTTTTTTGTTTTTGGTTATTTGTTTGGTTTGGTTTGGTTTTTTGAGACAGGGTTTCTCTGTATAACCTTGGCCATGTATAGCTTTGGAGCCTGCCATGGAATTCATTCTGTAGACCAGACTGGCCTTGAATTCACAGAGATCCGCCTGCCTCTGCCTCCTGAGAACTGGGATTAAAGGCATGCCCCAATACCACCTGGCTTTCTTTATTTTTCAAACTAAAATTTTATATCGGGTAAACTGTTACTTTGCAGTTGTGCTGACATTTAAAGGTTATTGGGCCTTTTGATAATTTGTTTTGATACACTAAAATAATTCAAGCATAAATTAAGATACAAAGTTTTCCTGGAAGTCGATGGTCTTTGGATGGAGAAAGGCTATAGAACTTGTCAGCCATCTGAGACCTTTGGTACACTCACCTTAAACTTCAAAATCACCAGAAAGCATGGTTCTTAGGTTAAGTTAAAGCAATACTGATGTGGAACCCTGTGCTTAGGCATGAAAGCCATGGGTTCTAGCCTTAACATCAGAGTGCTGTGGTTTACCCACTGGTTACCCTCAGAAGGCTGGTTCCACTAAAGTGCCCTCCTGGAAGTGCAGAGAGCTCAGGAGGCACCTCACTTCCTCAAAGATACATAATTGGGTTTATATGCTTGGGGCAAAAATACTATAATCCAGTGATATAGCTGCTGGCCAACTACCCATCATTTTGAAAGTCACTTTAATTAAGCTTTTTAGTTCACCTAGCTGGCCTTGAGTGGAATCATTTCTTCCATCTGCTGTGACTCTCTGAGATGACTAGGAAGACACACCCCTGGGAGAGTCACTTGAACACTCTTCCAGATGCCTGCCCTGAGTGAGCATCCGATGAGACTTCACCCTGTTTTTACCTGTTAGACGTTACTTTTTGTTTTCAGACCACACTTTGTTTGCTTGTTTGTAAATATTTATTTTTGTTTATGTGTGTGGCTGCGTGAGTTTGTGTGTACCACGTGTGTGCAGGAATTGGAGTTACAGGCAGTTGCAAGCTGCCTGATGTGAGTGCTGGGAATTGAACCCAGGTATTCTGAAAGAACAGTGAGTGCTCTTAGTCTCTGAGCCATCTCACCAGCCATGTTAGCCGGTGACCAGCTTGAAACGATTATAAAGGAACGATTCAGAGGATTACTTAATTCGTATAAATGCAACCAAACTAGTAAATTGCATTTTGACTTCAGTGACATCTTTCTCTGTTTAGCTGAACTCTGTTTTAATTTCTATTATTTTTGAGTATATGGTGTGTGTTGCAGCACTTTTCAGAGGTCAGAGAATAACTTTTGGGAGTCAGCTCTCCTTCCACCTTGGGGTCAGGGGATCAAGCTGATGTTGTCATACTTGTGTGACAAACACTTTGACTTGCTGGATCATCTTACCATCACTGGATGGACTTTTGGAATTCAAAATTGAAATTATTATTGTTGAATTTGTGTGTGTGGTTTATGTATATGTCTGTATGTGTATATGGAGGGGCACATTTGCATGTGCATGCATGTTTAGAGGCCAGAAATTGACTATGTGTGTTTTTCTCTCTACACTTCACCTTATATAATAACAATTAATCGATGTGTTTGCATTTGTGTTCTATGAGGACAAGTATTCCTTCTTAGTTCATAGACTACAGAGTGTCCAATTACAAGAAGTAATTACAGAAGTCTAATATTTCCATGCCTTTGGTATATAATAAACTTTGTGTGTTCTTTTCCCTGGAAAAGAAGAAAGGAAAGAATTAGAAGTCCTTCAGAGTGGGCTTTATGCTAATGCCAAATCTGGTTTTTATTTGCCTATTAATGAACCTTGGAGATTTTCATTGTTCAAAAAAAAATGCAGTGTTATAGAAGCCAGAAGGAAAGAATATTCCAAAAAGGAGGATATGTAGTCAAAGATAGCAAATGCTGATGAGGACTGGAATCATGCATTAACTGTATCAATAAGGTTATTGATAACTTTTACAAGTATCATTTCATTCATATCTAAATTATAGGGTGGGGCAAAAAAAAATCCGGATTCCAGTGGACGGGGAAAAGAATGGTTGGGGTTGATGTGTGGAAAAGTATATTTTTCTCTTTCCAGAACTTTAGCTGCTTGGAGAAAGCAGACATAAATGGTAGCTGAGGGAGAATGCAAGAAAGAGGTGAAGGTTGGGTATTGTTTTATAATTCTGTACAGATTTGGTTCTATTAACAAATGTAAACAACAAATAAAGAGAAGGATCAAAAGTATGGAAAAGGGGAAATAGGAGGTAACGGGCTGCCAGGAGTGTGTTCCTATACTCTACAAGCTTCTGTGCCTTCACACCGCCCTTGGGCAGAACACCTGTGTCGGCATTTTCAACAACTTTTGACGGGGACTTCTAAGGGTTGCCAGAAGGAAACAAAGACTAACGGCGTGTTTCTGCATGTTATACTCTCCAGGTGATGCTGGGGGAGAATTCAGTTTTATTTTTGTCCTCAGTTGCAGAAAATTCAGTCAAAAAGTCTATTGCTGCCCGCAACTGAAAAGGAGCTTCTAAGGCGCCTAGAAAAATACGCTACATTCTAGATGTCCTGGTTACGAGAACTGACGCCAAGAATTGCTTGGTGGAAGCAAGAGGGGCCTTCATGGAAGCTGCTGCTGCAGCTGCAAGGGATGTCCTAAGGAGCCTAAAGCTCAGCCTTCATATTGATTCCACTCCCGGCTATGTAGCTGGGGTCAGGGGTGGGGGTGGGGTCGCTCTAACAAGGCGGTGTACAGCTTCATTATTATTTTGCCATTCCTGAAATATAAAGTGCATATGGATTCATAATTTCTTTGGGTTTTCATGATATTTATGTTTGCTAATAAGAAGAAAGACTTTTGAGTTTGTAAATGTTGGCAAATTGCCATTTTAAATATTAGATGATTATTGTATTCAGCATGTCTATGGAAAAGAACCATCGAGAAATCAGATGCCACTATGAGTACTATTGGTCAGGGAACTTGAGAAACAGCTTGTTGGGATATAGAATCACCTAGACCCACATATGGATGTGTCTGTGCAGGAGTGTGCACTGTGAACTCTAGTGCACATGAGCACGAACACCGCACACGCACACGTTTTAAAAAGAAGCCATTTTAAAAGGGCAATGTAAGTCGTCTAATGTTGAAAGTATTTCAGTTTTTATCAATATTGTTTGTTGATATTTCCTTGTTTTTACTTTATCTTCGGCATGTAGGGTATTATGGTCAAACATGAATTTGTCCACTTTGTTATAATTGTGTATGGTCAACTCTTTGTAAAGTGTTAGGGAAAGAGAGTTTCTTCCACATCGAAACGAGTCTGTATCTCAGAGAACTATTTTCACTCTAATGCATAATTGAGAAGAAAGCTCTCCTGATTAGCCATCTCTCACTCTTCCTGTGTGACAGTGACTTACTTTCAGGCAAGCAAGGAGAAGGAGGAAAGAAAAAAATCCTCCGCAGGAGGTGCTCCTGGCTGCAGTGCCCCCTCTGCTGTCAATCAGTCAGGGAACCATCTGTCCCATTTTAGATTTCTGGAGCCACCAAGCACATCTGCTGTGTCTTCTCTAACGTCACGTGTAGAACCTACTGGAAGCTGTGAAATGAACGAGGAGAACCAGAGTCATCTGCACGAAGCTGAAGCTGGGTCCGTCTCAGTTCAGGGGGAGAAACTGAGACTAGAACCACCAAGTGAATGGTTCCTGTCGTAACTCTAAGGTGTGAGGTTTAAAATTCAAGCCCACTGTAAATATTCAAGTTATTATTCACACGTTCCTCATTTTTGTTTTGTTATTTTTGCTGTTTCAATTTTATTTCACAGTCCATGAAGGCTTTTTATTTATGTTTTACATCTCTAGAAAAAGAATCCCGGGATTTTCCCTCCTGTGTGTTTTCGTCTTGCTTCTTCATGGTCCATGAAGCCAGCTGAGGTTGTCAGTACAATAAAGCTATGGAGGAAAGAAATATGCCAAACTGACAGGATGGGAGCAGATTGTTCTGCCACACTTGTTCAACCTGCCTGTAAGGTTCCCGACGATCTTCCCAGCTCCGTAGCCATCAGGGATTTCAGATTCACTAGTGTAACCGTGCTTCATCATCAGTTAGGAACCGAATGATGACTTTGGCGCAGGACCTGATGAGGACCTGGCTTTGCCTCTCTTCTCAGCGTTGTTGATGCTCTTGAGAGCATCACCCAGTACGTTCATGCGCACCACCATGACAGCGTGGAAAGATGGCGGAAAGAAGCGCTGTTTAGATTTTTGAGACAGAATCTCATATAGCTCAGGCTGGCATATAACTCACTATGAGGGTAGCCAAGGCTAGCCTCAAACTCCTAATTCTCCTACTTTCACCTCTCAAATGCTGAGTTTATAGGCATGTACCATCACACCTGTCTTAAAAATTTGAATTTCATTTTTGTTTTTTGTTTGTACAAATTCAACCCAGGGTATTAGGCATTCTAGGAAAGTGCTATACCATTGAGCTAGTTTATCCTAAGAAAAAAATTTCAGGGGCTTGGATCCAGAACCCAGTGCTTACCAAGCATGTGTGAAGATCTGTCTCCAGCTGTACATGGTGGCAGAGGCTTCCAATCCCAGTATTTGGGAAGTAGATGCAGGGCATCAAAAGTTCAAGGTCTCCCTTGCCAAAACAGCAAGTTGGAGCCTGGCTTCAGATAACACGGGACCCTGTCTCAGAAGAAAAGAGGGCTGAAGAGATGACTCAGTGTTTAAGAGCACTTGCTGCCTTTAAAGAAGACCCAGGTTCAATTCCCAGTACCCACAACTGTCTGTAACCACAACTGGCTCATAACTGTCTAACTCTAATTCTAGGCACACGAGGTACAAATACACAAATGCGAGAAAACATTCATGCACATAATACAAAAAAATTAAACTTAAAAAATAGGAGAAAAGAAAGAAAGGAAGGCATTAAATCTACACAAAAAGGATTTGTAAAACTTCAATGCAAGAGCCAAGATCTGTCTGGAAGCAAGTTTGTTGCCTGCTTGCAGAGATGTGACTTGCAGAGCCTGGGACCGGAGATCTAAAATATTAATACCCTCAGGCGAATTTCTCTATATAAACCTCAAGCTGACCAAAGGCCAAATATAGCATTTACTTCTCTGTCTCAGAGGGCAATGGGGCTTCTCACATTGCTGTCATCTGATGGCATAGAATTTAAGAGCTAATGACCGAGAGCACCGACTCAAGGGCACTAGTTCTGGCTGCATGCTTATACAGTCGGAAAGTTCCGTTTTGCTCAGATTTAGCTTCCGTAGCTTTATCGTGTGCCTTCATGATAACACTTACCAAACCACAAATATTTATTTACTTGGTTTTTGCCAGCAAAGGGACTTTCCCCATTGTGTTTATACCAACTGTAGCATGTGTATTTGACAATTAAACACTGTTCGGTTAAATGAAAAGTCCTAGCATGTAATTGAACAGTCTTCATCAGATATAGTCAAAAGTTGTTGGCTCTCGTCGCAACATCTCCCTATTTACCTGAGCTGCTTATTGTCCTTTTCCCCTGTTTTTGTGTGTAGCTTTTCTACAAGTGAGGGGTGGATCCCAGCTTCTCCCAGTTACTCAGCTTCTACCCACGCTGTCCCTGGTTTCTTTTCTCTTTTCACTGTTGGAAAATTCCCATCAGCTTATATATGAGCCATATTTATGAGGCAAAATAAATATGAGCCAAAATAAATAAAAAATTATTTTATGTGTTTTACCTACATATATCTATGTGCACCACATGCATGCCTGTTGCCTCTGGAGGTTAGATGAGGGTGTAGGATCCTCTGGAAACAGGGTCACAGAAGGGTGTGAGCCGTTGTGGGTGCTGGGAACTGAACCTGGGTCTTCTGCAAGAGCAACAAGTGCTATTAGCCACTGTTCCATCTCCCCTGTCCTCTTACCAGAAACCCCCCAATCTCTTTGGACTCCTCTAGTTTTACTTAATAGCTTTTTCTATGTTAAAATTCACTCAAAGAATTCTTTGCACTTCCTATTCTCAAGCATTCTCCCAGTCCTTCAGGGCTTACACCAAACCCACTTTTCCCCTCGAAAAAGTCTCTGCTAAGTCCCTTGCTCAGTTCTCCACGTGTGTGTGTTTTATCCAGGGTAAAGTCTTGAAAAGAGTTGCTCAGTCCCTCTTAAAACATTTTTTTTCTTATGGTCCCAAAATATCTTACTTTCACTTTCTCCCTCTCCTCTCTGACATGTGAAAAATAATTTAAATTAGTCTTTTAAATTTTTTTGTGTGATGTTACAGGTGTGTATTGTGTGCTGTGGGGAGGTTACATGCCACAGCGCATGTGAAGGTAGGGAGACAATTTTCTCTCCATCTACCCCATGAGTCCTGGGGACCCACCCAGAGTCATCAGGCTTGGTGGCAGGCTCCTTTACTGGCTGAACCATCTTACTGGCTCAATGATTATTTTTTCCAAAAGAATCAGAACTACATAGACTTTGTTAGTTGGGACATTTTTTTTTAAATGGACAGGAAACTTTCTAGTAAACTGTGTACATCTTTCTCAAACAAATGCAATGTAAGCTAAAGAGGTAGCTCGACAAGGATTCAAGGTGTTTGTGAGCTGTGTCGTCCCCACATTAGCTGTCTGTTGTGTAAGAAATTATCCCAGCCTGTAATAGCTTAAAACAATACATTCTTATGTGGTGGTTTGAATGGGAACGGTGCATATATTTGAATGCTTCGTGCTCAGGTAGTGGGACAGTTTGGGAAGGATTAGGAGGTGTGTGGAGGAAGTGTGTCACTGGCAGGATGGTGGGGGGACTTTGAGGTTTTCAAAGCCTATGCCATTCCCAGTTCTCTCCCCTGCCTCGCTCTCTGCCTTGTCCTTGTGGGTAATTGAAGTTCCCAGCTCCTTCTCTGCCTGCTACCATGCTCCCTGACATAATGGTCATGGGCTCACCCTCTAGAATCATGAGTCCCACATGATTTCTTTCTTTAGTTGCCTTGGTGTTTTGCCACAGCAATAGGAAAGTAATTAAGAACATCTTATTTTCTCCCAGATTTGGATGGCCAGGATTGTGGAGTTCGCTAGGTATCTGGCCCAGGCTCGGGGTGTCCTAGGAGGCTGTATAGAGATGGTGGCTGGGGTTGCACCTTTTGCACTGCGTGGTCCCCTTTCAGAGCAGCTACTCATGAGATCCTGACAGAGTTGGATTCCCTCCCTGAAAGATGCTTAATAGTTCTCCTGATCAAGCCTAGACAGTGAGTGAACAGACAGCTGAGGAGAAACCATCTATGGGCCTTACAGCCTGCTAGCAGAGGTCACTTCATATCATCAGAATCAGTCACTAAGTCCAGCCACACTCAGAAGGGGTGGGGGGGCTTAAAGTTTCTCCTTTTTCTCTTTAAAAGAGGTTGTTGTTGTCATACAATGTATTTCAGTCATATGCACCCCAGCTCCTACTAGACGGACCTTCCTACTCCTCCCAACTTTATCCTTTTTGTTCTTCTTTTAAAAATATTGTTGTTACACATATATGTAATAATTTTTAATACAATTTTAATGCATGCCTGTAAACATACAAATAAAACATACTAAGTCAGTTTGGTGTTTAGAGCTGATAACTTGGTATTGGATCATCATTTAGAGGGCTCATCCCTGGAGAAGACTAATTCTCCTTTCTCAGTAGTCACTAATGACCTGGAGCTCCATCTAGGGGTGGGGCCTTGTGAGCTTTCCCCCATTCACACTGACATGTCAACTGGTGGTGGTATTCAGGTCTTGTTAGGACCCATACTGTTGAGATTTCATGGGTAAAGCTTCCCTGTCCTATATAGAAGATGCAATCTCACAACAGAGTTCTTCTGGCTCTTAGAATCTCCCCAAACCTTAGGCATTTAGTTGGGGCGAGGTACCCCCCAGTCAAGTTGTTCTCTGCATTTTGACCAGTTATGTGGTTCTGTCACGATCTCTATCTGCTGCAAAAAGAAGCTTCTTGGATGAGGGTCAGAGCTAAATTTCTCTGTGGTCTAAGGAGAAGTGTGTAGAATGTATTAGGGATTTTATTGGTTTAGAAAAGTGGCAATAGTAGCTCTCATCTAGGCTCCATGTAGTAGCAAGCATGAGTGACCTACTGCTGAGAAGGAAAGACTACCAAAGGCTTTGTGGGTGTGTTTCCACATTTCCCCCTGTAGCCCTGGAGCGGCCTTGAGCTGTTCTTTGTCTATCCATCTCTTGTCCAAATTCCTTTTTTTTTTTAAATGAGGACGTCGGGTTTATTAGATTAGAACATACCCTAATGATTTAATTTTAGTTTGATTACCTCTGTAAAGACATCATGTCCTAATAAGGTCATATGCTGAGGCCTTTGGAGGGTACAGTTCAACCCATAAGTGATAGCATATTTATGTTCACAAGAGGCACTGCCAGATGAATGAGAAAGCATGCAAAACTGGAAATACCGAAATGATGTTGTGAGAGGTCACTTCGCAAATTAGGAACCGGTTGAACACTAAACATGTTAAAATTAAAGAAGTTCATATATAGCATAAGCATAAAATATACTAATTCCAAATTAAAAAAAAAAAAGCTATCACATACCCCGAGAGGATCTACCATGCCATAGCAAACATTCATGCTGTTCCATCTGTCATCCCTGTTTCTTTCTTATTTTGGTAGCAGTGTCTTGACTTTTCTTTGTTTACTTTTGTTTTATATGGAAGAGGAATCTAATTCTATTCTCGAGTACCTTTACCTGCTGAGCCATCTTGTCAACCTACCTTCCTTCTCATCCTCATTCCTTCCTTTTTTCCTTCCTTCCTTCTCTCCTTCCTTCCTTCCTTCGAGTGAAAAGTAAAAACAAGAAATAATCCTGGAAGAAGACAATTTGGCTCCATGTCTGTACGTTCTTTATCTGTGGACTCAACATGGGTGGAAATAAATTTTTTTTAAAAGGCCCTAAATATGTATAGACCTTCTGTTACCATCCTCCCCTACATAATACAGTATAGCAAATGTTTGTATAAATTTTACCTCTTATCCGGCATTATGAATAATCTAGGGATATTTAAGTATACAGGAGGATGTGCACTGGTTCTGTGCAAATGCTATGCTGTTATATAAATAAGGGTCTTTGAGCTCCCATGGATTTTGGTATCCAGGAAGATATCCTGGAGCCAAGGTCCTACACAGATATCAAGGATGACTGTGAGGATGAATTCAGCAATACTGTTCAAGATCTCTAGGGGTCTTAGCATTTCACATTGAGAAGCCCCTCTACCGATGCTTCCAGATGTGGTACCAGATAGAATGCATGGGAACCAGAAAGAGGGCTCAGTGTGTGAAGTGCTTGTCATAAAAGCCTGATGACCTGAGTTAAATCCCCAGGACCCACACAAAGTGTGATCTGTGATCCCCACAGTGCTGTAGTGAAATGGAAGGTGGAGACAAAAGAATCTCCTAAGCTTGTGGGCCAGCTGGCCAGGACTGTGCAGCTTAGCAACACAAACAAGAGAGACCCTGCCTCAGGGCCAGGCCGACAGAGATTCCTGAAGAGCTGTTCTCTGACTCCCTGCGCATACCATGACTCATGAACCCCCAACCATCCCCATGCTGTTAATAAACAATTTTAGTGCACGATGCATTAGTTACTTTTCCGTTGCTGTGTTGAAACACTGACTGATGGCTAATCTTGCTGGTCAACCTGAGCCCATCTGGACTCAAGGAAAACCCAAGCAGCTGGATATACCTGTGAGGGATTATTATTGATCGGATCATTTGAAGTTGAAGACCCACCCTAAATCTGGGCCAGACCTTATGATGGCAACCCACATAAAAAGACAGGAAAGAGGAAAATTTGCTAGCCTGTACTCCCTCCTGAGGGCAAGTTCATCTCTCCTGCTGCGGAGGCATTCCTTAACTGGCATTAGAACCTCCTTTGGAATCTCAACATAGACTGAAGACCAGATGAGACATCAAGTTTCATGCACTGGAAGCTACTTGATTCTTGGCCTTTCTGTTAGTCGATAGCCATTGTTGGATCAGCAGACCATAACCTGTAAGCCACTTTAATAAATCCCCTTTTGCTATATATGTAGATTATGTCAGTTCTTTTCCTCTAGAGAACCCTGACTAATACCGTGACCTAAAGCACCTTATGGGAGAGTGTTTGGTTTATGGTTCCAGAGCAAGAGTGCTCAGAGTGTCAGGAGGCATAGTAACCAGTAGCTGTAGTGGGAAACTGAGGCGTCACATCTTTAACTCCAACCGTGAAACAGAAAGGGCAAACTGGAAGTAGGATGAGGCTGTGAACTCTCAAAGCCTGCTCCCAGTGACACACTTCCTCCAACTAGGCTGCACCCCCTTCCCAAACAGCATCACCAAATGAGGTCCAAGTGTTCAAGTAATTGGGCCTGTGAGAGACAGTCCTGATTTCTCAACCAAAGCTACCATATATGGAACAGGGAGATGCTGAGCAAGCACGCAGACGAAGGGATCATTTCAAACAAGAAACATCAATGTCCTGTATCCAGTTAGCACTTCTTTACGAGTGCTGCTGGATTGCCATAACTCGTGGGTATGGCTGCCACCTCTTTCCCAACAAGATCATGTTAAGGAGATTAAAGAACAGTTAAAAGAAAACAAGCAGAAAAAAAAAAGAAAAGAAAAGAAAAGAAAAAAAGAAAACCCACGGAATTTGCTAATAACCAAGCTTGGGCATGAAATGTGTTGGGAGAGCCATGAAAGGAGAGGGGGTTACTTTGGGGGTAGGGAAGTGAGCAAAAAGAGGGAGTAGGAGGGCGATGGGGGAGAACAAATACGACCCGAGTATCATGGCTTACATAAATGAAAGTGCCACAGTGAAGTTCATTATATTTTTATTTTAATTTTAAAAGAGGAAATAAAAGAGAAGAACTGGGTGTGATGGTCAATACTAGTAACCCAAGCACCTCCCAACACAGAAGGATCACAGGTTCGAAGCCAGCATTGGGCTATAAAATGAGCTCAAAGCCCAGGCTACAAGATGGGACTCGGCTAAAAAAACAAAAAACAAAAACAACAAAACAAACAAAAACGCAAACCAAAATGAGCAAACTGAACCAAACCGAAATAAAACAAAAATACATCGCCTCATTGCTGTCCCGAATGCACAGACCCTTTCCTAGAATTTGCCCATGGTAATAATATTAGATTTTTTTTTCCCTGTGACTCATTCTGAAGTCTTTTTATTCCTTAAGGAAATCCCACAGTATTATTTTTGACCTTTAGGTGTATTTCAGTTTTGATGTTGTTCAGTTTTTATTAGACAGAAAATTTAAATGTGGTGAATACTTGTGTGGTTCTTTAAAAGTAACCAGAATTCAGAAGAATTATAAATAAGACAGCTCCAGATTCACATGTGAATTTTATTATTATTATTATTTGTTTGGGGTGGAAAGGAATGAGGGGGAAAGGTATCAAAAAATGAAGAATTTTTATTGACCAAGACTGAATAAAAATATTTATGACTGAAACATCAATAGCGCAAAGCTGTGAAGAAGCTGAGAGGGGGTCTTGTCTACACAGAGAAGGACAAGGCCTGTGGAGCTGCAGGAATGGACGACAGACAGCTGTAAGGACATATGGGCAGGAATTGTGTGTTTGTCCTAAAGGCAGGGCAAGAAGGCTGCCTCCAGAACAGAGAGCAGCAGAGGCCGTTACAGGGAATTTTCGGGAGGGAGAACATTGTTAGAATGGCAGCAGAGGAAGTTGATTTTGGCAGCAGCCTTGGGAAGGACTTGAGGAGGGAAAATGTAGAAAGGAGGCTTTTCCCAAGAGGAGACAAGTCTGTGCAACACACTTAGGTGGGGTCGCAGCAACAGAAAAGACCGAGTGTACAAGAGTTGTGTTTTCCTCTTCACCAAACCCTGTTTTTCAGCTGTCTTCCCACTGGGTTTTGAATTCAGCTTTCATTGAGGCTTACTGGATATCTTGCTGCCAAGAGCCTGTTGTAAGATTGACTGTTTTCACCTCCTGTGAGGACCTTACTCTGGGTTGGACAAGACTTGAGGGGAGCTGATCAGTTTTCAAGTGTAAAGGTCTGGGCATTCCAAACTCCAATCAGATCGGTCACACCTTGAGCTTGAAAGGGTAAAATAAAACAGCCACTGTTCCTGATGCCATTCTGTGTCATGAGTGTATGGTAGAAGGTTGGGGTGGAGTAAGGCGCTCACTCAGGCTTTCTGAATAGCACTAAGCTTGTTGGAACGCGAGTTTCAGTTCTTTGAGCCCTACTCCTCCTAATGTTTATCCTGCACAGTTCATTGTTGGATAAACACCTAGTAGTCTGCAAATTTTCTCTCCTTTGTGTTTTGTTTTGTGTTTTGAAGCTGTTGCTAATTTCATCTCTACTGGCTGCTTTGTGTTTTTAAACTATATCTGGACAAAATGTGAATGTTAATATGTATTTGACAGCAATGCTGGGAATTAAGATGGCAACTGTCAAGAAGAAAACAATACACACACACAGTTATTTTTACACATGCTTTTTTTTAAATCATGGAATTTTCATGGAATCAAGTGTGAGACCTTTTTACTTTCTTCCTTTTCTTTCTTTCTTCCTTTCTTTCTTTCTTTCTTTCTTTCTTTCTTTCTTTCTTTCTTTCTTTTTTCTTTCTAAATAGTGACTTTGGACCTTTAAGGACAGAGACATTATGTCAGTTTTCACTGGTGTCATGCAGGAAAAAAAAATCATCCTGCTTTCTCATCCCAACTGAGGATTTCTAGGGAAGAAGCTAGCCACTGGGTGGTGTGCCTGGCAGCCACAGATCATGCTTCCACACCCGGAAGCAAAGACTTTCCCCAGGAAATGTGTCCTTGATGACTAAATGCAATTGTCTAGAGGCTGAGAAAGACTGGAACACAGCCCCGAGAACTCCATTGGCCTGGGTAAAATCAGTCCTCTCTCTGCTGTCATACCACTCACAGCAGAGGGAGGGAGAGAGAGAGTTGGGTGGCCAGCCAGGCTGCCAGCAGCCAAGGACACTATGCCACCTGGCTCTTTCTATAAGGTGCTAAGAAATCAGCCATAGTGCAGAAGCTCATAGTGCAGACTGGGACCCACCTTCTCCTAAGTGACCACTGTGATGAATTCCATCAGGTCAAAGCTTTATATTCCTCAGAGCAAACAGAAGTCCAAGCTACTGAAGAATCTCATCCAGTGATGGAGAAGGGTTAACTGTCTATGTGTTTCTTTCATTGGTTAATAAAGAGACTGCCTTGGCCTTTTTGATAGGCCAGCCCTTAGGTGGGTGGAGTAGACAAAACAGAATGCTAGGAAGAAGGCAATGAGGCAGTCGCCATGACTCTCCTCTCCGAGACAGATGCAGGTTAGGATCTTTCCTGGTAAGCCACCACCTCGTGGTGCTACACAGATTACTAAATATGGGTTAAAGCAAGATGTGAGAATTAGCCAATAAGAGGCTGAAACTAATGGGCCAGGCAGTGTTTAAATGAACACAGTTTCTGTGTAATTATTTCCGGTAAAGCTAGCCAGGATCCAGGTGGCTGGAATCAGCCCGCTGTTCCTTATTACAGCAATCCAGTCCATGCGTTGGAACCTATGGTTATACCCTTTCCCAGGTTCTTTCAAATTGTAGTCATGCTGTCTCAAACATCCCACTTACACAAGACTAGAGGTGCTATCCTTGCTTCTCCTTGCTGCGTTTATAATTGTTCAGTGTTCTTCCTTCTTAAAAAGAAAATGCCAAGTGTGGTGGTGAACACCTACAATCCCAATACTTGAGAAATTAGAGCAGGAGAATTACAAATTCCAGACTAGCCTGGGCTACATAGCAAGATCCTATCTCAAGAAACAAATAATAATAATAATAATAATAATAATAATTTAGTAAAAATGACTAAGGAAAAGAAAACAAAGTAACAAAGCCCTCAACTTCTTTGAGACACATCTTGTATCAGACATGAGTCTTTAAATCTTGAGTATTATTTGTCATGTATTTCATTCTGGCCTCAAACTTGCTGCTTGAATGTAATGAGGCTAGATTTGAACTCCTGATCCTTCTGCCTCCATTTCCCTCTAGCTTCAGGCACAGCACCACCACACCCACATCTCCACTATTCTTTATGAATCATCAGTCTCCTGCTAACTAGTCTTGTTTGGCCGCAGTTTTAGCATCAAGGCTTTCCTCTCTCCTCACTTCTACCCCCATAGTCCTACACTTGACTCGCGCTGTGCTAAGTTTGCTCTGAGATTGAGACATTCTAACCATTCTCTCAATCAGGGACGCTACTTGAACAAAGGTAAACAACTTAAGATAGCCTCAGAAAGTCCCTGAAACTGAACAAATTCACTAGGCCCCTCCCTGCAACAGTAAACAATAAAAGCTTCCTCTTGGAAGGAAGAAATCTGAGCCACAAAGAAGACTCAGATGACAGGGGAGCTACAAAGACTCCAGAGGAGAGAAGCTGCAAAGGAGACTCTGAGAACAGACCAGCTGCCTGGAAGAAGCAGAAACCAGCTCCTGGAAGAGGCTCCTGGAAGAGGCTTAGACCAACTGAGGCACCTGGATAGGACCCTCTCCAAACTGTGCAGCTGCCTGCAGGCTGTGCAGAATGCTCCAGGCTCCCAGCTTTGTGAGCAGTCACCCATGCTAGGGTGGCCTTAGTAACACAGCTGTCTTTGAGTCTTTCCTGCTTCTATAAGTAACCCATCACCCATACTCCCGTAAGTAACCTCAATAAAACTCATTGGTTCACCACTTTGGTGGTATCTATACTTTGGTCTGTCATGGGTTCCCTATATGGAGTGAGTAGATTTGCATCTCTCTGGAAAAAGTTTTTCACACAACACTTGGTGACTTCAGCATCCACAAAAATTATCTGTTTAGGCACCGTTGTCCCTCAGCCCCACAGTCTTATGTCTGTTATTGCTTTTACCCATTCCATTTCAGCTAGACACCTCCATGGTCATGCACCTTAGAGAACTTATCACCACATAACCATATTGCCAGCAAAAATCTTGATTTCTAGAGTTCCACATTCTCTTGATGGACCAACCCTTCTTTCTCTAGCCCCACCATCACCACCCCTGACCTTTGACACAGCTAATCCAGTTGCTGGTTCTTCCCTGACAGCATGCAGTGACCTGTACAGTATGTTGCCGTCTTTGTCCTTTCGAGTTCGCAACCAGTCATTCCTTTTCACACCTCCTTAACCACCTCACCCTCTCAATTTCCATCTTACTAATTTAGAAATATGACCCTGAGTGAAATATAATTCCCACTTGTTTCCCAGAAGCACTGAACAATTGAGCATGGCCAGAGGATTAGGGGCAAAAATGATTTAACCGCAAAGTTCAAATCAGTCCTTCCTCTTTACTAATAGCCCCTGTTCTTTTCCACTGTCTGAGATCTCAAAGATTCTTAATTTTCTTCAAATTCAGCTATTCCTACCTCCAGTCGTTATTTTCGATACTGGCCTTCCTTCTCATTTAAGGAAACAGAGTGTCTAGAAGGAAACGGTATCGTGTTTCCTGTGATTTCCCCGTCTCCTGGCATCTGATACTATGCACGTTTCCTCTTGTCTGTGCATACACCATCAGTGCTATTCCTGAAGCCAGCATCTGGATGCGGGCATCACATCTGTCCTTTTGGCTCCACACCTCCTACAACCCAGCAATCCTAGTTTATATGATCTTCCCTGGATATAAATAATCTGAGGGGTCCTTCATTCAGTGTGTCATTTTGCTACTCCTTTTTATTGAAACAGTATATTAAAATGTCTGTTGTTTCTGCTTCAGCTCAGTTGACTTCATCTTCAGACTTCCAGCATTTCTTCTTACTCAGGCCATTGCATCAGTGCAACAGTTGGATGCAGGAATGGACTATTTCTCCAAGACCACTCCTATTAAACTCCAACAGAAGCCTGTCTTGGCTGGATGAGGATGGCCAAGTATCAGCTTTCATCCTGCTTGGCCTCTTAGAAGCATCCAATTGGATCATTTTTTCTTCCTGAGCCATTACTTCACTTTTCTTCTAGATCATTGCTCTTCCTTGCTTCTTGTACTTCATGGCCAGTCTTTTCAGACCTTTAAATGTTAGAATGCAGTAGTCTCAGTCTTTGACTTACACTCTCTTTCCCTCCCTCCCTCTTCTGCCTCCTACATTCCTCCTCCTCCTCCTCCTCCTCCTTTTTTGACAGTGTCTCAGGTATCCTAGCTGGCCCTGACATAGAGTTAAGGATGATTTTGAATTCTGATCCCCCACCTCTACCTCCTGAGATCTGGGTTTACAGGTGTGTATTGCCACGCCTATTTTATATGGTTCTTAGGGCTTTGTTCACACAAGACAGGCATCCTACTAACGAGCTCCACCCCTAGCTTGAGGCTTTTCTTTATCTGAGCCACTTATGTTTGTTCCCATGATGCTCTCATCTAACTGCCACGGCTTCTAATACCATATATACATTGAAGCCTCCCAGGTTATATTTCTGGCATGAACCATTCCTCAGAGCTTTGGACTCGAGGTCTAGCTCCTACTTGATGATTTGTAGGCTATGTCTGTTTGGCACTTCCAACCTTGACTATTGATTTTCTTCCCCAAATTGCTCCTTCCCATGCGTTCTCGGTGATTTGGTCTCACGTTCTACTCTATTGACCTGGGGGTCATCCTGTACCCCTCTCTTTCCCCCAGATTCAATCCATCCACATGTCCTGTTAGATTAATGTATCCACCTCCTTCATTGTGACAGATCACCTCCAGGAGAGCCATGCTTTCTCCAGTCTTTTGTGTTATTGTTCTCACTGGTCTATCTGGTTCATAGTGTTCATTCCCCACTGAGAAGCCAGAATGATCTTATTAGATTGCTAAGTCAAATCTTCTCATGCAGCAGAGGGAATCTCTACAATAGTTTCCTACTGTATTGCAAATACAAACCAAGTTTTTGCCTACATTTTCAAGGCTCCACACCTCCTTTGCTCCTTAGTCTGACTTAAGCTTGAGTTCCAACCACAGTGGAAAAATGGGGCTTTTAAAGAATCTGAGTGTGCTTTTAGGATAAGGAAAAACATAGTGACCTGACTCCAGTGGATCTATCAGTTCAATCAAATTGAATTTCTTATGGTTGATACTTCTCTATTTGTTTGTGGATTGGTTGTGAGAAGGATGTGAATTCCACGGACATGGCAGAGATCTCACCATCGTATGAACAGTTCTTTGGTTGCTGCTGGCTTTAGTTATCTCTCATCCAGTCTGCTCTGGTTTGGGCTAATTATGCCACAATGTGTTTCTTTTTCTCCCACAGGTTGTGTGAGGAAGACATTGCTCTTATGATTAGTATATTAACAAGCACTATCACCAGGCTGGCCTCAGACTCAGACTCAGAAATCTGCCTGCTTTTGTATTCCAAGTGCTGAGATTAAAGGGATGCTTTGGGTATTTTGTAATGAACCCCGGATTCTACTTCTTTATCTCTTTTGTGGAAAAAAGAAGAGACCACGTATCCTTCTCCCACTCTCTTGCTTTTCTTCTTCTCACTCCTCCAAAACCTCCATGCCTGTGCTTCCTGTCTAGTTAGGCTCTAGACGACCTGGGGGTGGAGTCACGGCTCCATTCACAGAAACTGGTACATTTGTTGGCAAGAAATTGATACTGAAAAATAAATGTGGAATAAGAACATAAATGACAAGTGAAATTCCCAGAATTGCTATCAGAATCTTAAGACTTAATAAGAAAACCCAATCTTTGTAGAAATAGACTCATATCGTAAGAAAGGGTTGTTTTGTCTAGAAAATCCAGTAACTCTCCTTAGGAAGTATCCCAGAGGTGGGCAATGTGTTAAAGGTGGAATTTACCACCATCCTGTCCATTGCTGTGGGTCTTGGCTTTAATTTTACAGGTCTCATATGTGTTTATCATCGTGCTAATAACAGAAGATCCAGTTCTTAGGACTGTCTTGATGAACTGGAATTTGTAATAATGGTGTATAAACCAGAATGCCAAGTTATTGGTTTATAATGAGAACCCAAATCCTCCCAGGAATAGCATTGTGAAGTCTGTATAATTAGTCCCTGCCTGTAGGTAGGCTTTATAAGAAGCTAAATCAGATAATAGGGGTGCTTGCTAAGCAGGGATTGGAGACATACCACAGCATGGTGATTAAGACACAGACAGACCTAACTTCAGATCCTGAGTCTGCCACTGACTTCCTGTAAAATGGGAGTAATAATAGTTCCAGCTTGTGGCAGGTGGCTTTGGGGATGTCTCTGAGGCCACACAAGTTTTATTCTAAGAATAACTACCTTCCCTGATTCTCTCTTTCCTGTAAATCTAGTGTCCCTGTTTTATTTTGGGACCTTGCACTACCATTCACAAGTAGAGCTAAGGCTAGACTCCTAATTTATGTAGGAGCAATCAGATTCTCTTTCACAGGAGTTTGGGTTTGTTTATTTGGTTTTAATTAGCTAATTAAATTTATTTTTCAGTGCTGGAGATTGAATTTTGGGCCTCACTCATCTTAGCAAGGGCTCTACCACTGAGCTATACTGCAAACTCAGAGCTTAAAATTTAGAAACAATTCAGCCTCATCTGTTTGCCTGAATAAATTGATGGGAGCTTGGGGCCAGCGGTTGTCTCTGCAGAGAAATGATACCCATCCATGGACTTCCGTTTATTTGAGGTTGGCAGAGAAGAAGAGAGATCAATGAAACAGAATCATCCAGATTAGCAGAGACTGAGACCATGGCAACCGGAGAGAGAGCTTGGTTAACACCTGTCACCAATCCTGTTCCAAGCCCTTCAGAGGCTCATCAGTTTCCCTCTTGGTTGAGATATCTCTGTGCTCTCTCATGAAGTGTCCCTTCTTAAGCTAACCACACTCAGTTCTTGGCATTTTCAAAGTAAAAACTTTGGACAACAGCCCTATATGGTATTTTAAAGTTAATAGATGCCTTTAGAACACAGGTGATACCTTTAGAAGACAGGTGACGCCTATAGAAGACAGGTGATACCCATTGAACACAAGCGACACCTGTGGGACACAGGTGATAGTCTTCCTGCTATTGGGATGATTGATTGACATTTTCAATCAAGACATCTTAAGGGCCCCCAAGGGATTGTATGAAGGTGACCGGAAGTATTCTGTGACTTTAAAAAAGAATCTCTGCCTAGCTGGTCAATCATCTCCTTTTTGATGGACATAACTGTCTTCTGATACAGCAGCATGCTTTTCAGACACAGGGTGAGGAGCGATTCTGTCTCCGTGGTGACTGGATTTCTCTGTGCTGGCTTTACAATGAATCTAAGATGATCTTTCGACCTCTCTCCTTCCCATAACCCTTAAAGACACTCCAGTATAAAGACACTCCAGTATAATCCTTATACAATGAAAGCGGTTATGGTACAATTATCCCATACACTCAGGATGGCAAGTGGAGGAGCTCTGTGTCCTATCTTACTGTCCTTGACTTCATTCTCAGGCTCACAGGGCCATTCACCGGGTTGCAAGCAGACTTCTCTGTCTCCCCAGTTACCCCCAGAGCTATCATTGTTAAATACTACTACCTTACTTTCTTGAATTCTCCATCAACCTTCTTGGATCCCACCCTGCTGAGACTTCCTGAGGCAGGCAAGGGCATTAGGGAATAGCATTTGGGCCAGTTTGATTAAAATACCAGAAAACAGTGGAGGATTGTGCTAGAATAGGCTGGGGTCTGCAGTGTAATTGCCATCAAACAACACCAATACCAGGACCATGACTCCCCAGACTCTCTGGGGTTGGGAGAAACAGGAAGGGAAGTTTAGCTTGAAGCCCCTTGGAAAAACTCAGCAGTGAATTCTGTGTCCATTCTGCTGGCCACAAAGAGCCACCGCTTTCCTATCAGCAGTGCCGCTTAGGTGGCATTTGCTTGGTGTTGTGACATTTTCACTGCTTTTTACTGGAAGCTCTTTAGTCACAAGTTCTTCAGTGTGAAGGACACTTCTGATGTCAATACCGTTTTGGAGGCTAGAACAAATTGTTTTCTTCCTTGCATGAAAATTACCAGGCTGACATCGTACAGGCTAAAAATGTTCCCATAGCAGAACTTCTAAAAATAGATCCAAAATACCAAATTCTGTTGAGTGGGACTTTACAACAGCCACCAGCTATCTGCATACGGTGGTAAAGTTTGTCTATGGAAAATGTGGCCTGTTAAGGTCCTGGGAGGCCCAAAGAGAAAGAGTTCTCAGAGGAGACCCAAAACAAAACAAATCAGCCAGCAAACCTTACAGATACGCATTTAATTGCCTCACCAATGGGCTGAAGGATAATAATTTCCCAAAGGCGATGTGTCTCTTTGAAGGACAATTTAGGTCACTGTTCAGTCACTGTGACCATTTTTCCTCATCCTGTGTCAAGGGAGAGTTTACTGAGAGGGGATTTTTTTTAAATCTTTCAATTATTTAATAAAATATTTGCTATGTTGAAACTCCAATATATGTAGCAGGTAAGCAATTTTTGATGTGGTTAACATCTGGAAAATGATAAATCAACTCCATGTGGTTTCGTTACTTGAACTCTGTCTTTAGCATGTCATTGGAGTGGCTACTATGTTGCTAATATGTTTAATATCTACCTAATTAATATATGGAGTATGTATACATGGTTCAGATTTATACTTACATGAAAAGGGTAAACATGAAGGTTTTATTTTTTATTAAATTTATTCATTTTTTATTTATGTGTGTGTGCGCACACCACAGCATGCATGTGGAGGTCAGAGGACAACTTGTAGAAGTTCGTTCTCTCATTCTGCCTTGTGGGTCTCAGGGATTGAACTCAGGCCGTCAGGCTTGGTGGCAGGCATTAACTGATGAACCAACTCATTGGTCCAAATATGAAGGGTTTTTATTTGAATATTTCAAAATAAAGAAACACTAGTCAACAAATGAACCTAATACTAAGAATTTTGACATAATTATGGAAAGATACTTTTAAAGAGTATCTGGACCGAAACGACTGATGAAATTCCCTTTTCCGCTTTACGATGTAGCTGACTTTGCACGGGAGTTGCTCAGCGATCCTGTTTCTATTGTGATTACCCTCGTGGGCTGACGGCAAGACCAGATGTACCTCCTGCAGAGTGCTTCAACTATGACATCTTCACCTCAAGTTTTTTCCTTACCTTGAAAAGAGCGATGAGCTTCAGTTTTGATCTAGACTTAAAGGCACAAGTTTAAACAAGAACTGCCTGGAAAGGTGAATAATCCTGAATGTATTTTAGTTATTTGAGGTAGATTTGTAGGATAAATGAAAGGCAATGGGCGAGGGCCCTGCAGAGCCCAGCTCTCCATGCCTTTCTGCCTTCTTCACTCTCTCCTCAGGAGCTGGGCGTTATGTTTGATTTAGTGTGTGTGAGGATATGTGACTGTGGGCACGGGCATGTTGGGGTGCTTGTGTGGAGGTCAAAAGGCAGCTTTCAAGAATCGGTTGTCACTTTCTGCCTTGCTGAGGTGGGATCTCTCTTCTGTCTGTGTCTCTCGCTCCTTAGTGTTGAGCCGGTCCTCCTGTTCCGCCTCCCACCTTGTGATAGGAACACTAAGATTACAGATGGCTGCCATCGCATCTGGCTTTTCACATGGGTTCTGGGGATCAAACTCAGGTCATCAGGTTTTGCTTGGCCAGTGCTTTTATTCACTGAGCCATATTCCTGGCCCTATTTATTATTTTCTGTTGCTGGGGATGAAACCCAAGACTTCTCCCATGCTAGGAAAGCACTTCCAGCCCTTATTGTTATTACTGCTTTAAAGAACAGCAATGCCTCTATCTATGAGCAGTCACACTATTCACCAAAACCTTTCTCCTTGCTGTACAAATGGAATCAGCTTTAATTTCGAGCTAGATTTGAAGGCAGAAAAATAAAGCAGTAGATTTATCTATAATCAATAATATAATCCAAAATGGTGCCTATTAGTATTATTCTTGAACTGTTAATGTCACTTTTTATAGGGAAATTCCCTTAAGAATAAGCTGATAGGGGGCTGGAGAGATGGCTCAGAGGTTAAGAGCATTGCCTGCTCTTCAGAAGGTCCTGAGTTCAATTCCCAGCAACCACATGGTGGCTCACAACCATCTGTAATGAGGTCTGGTCCCCCTCTTCTGGCCTGCAGGCATACACACAGACAGAATATTGTATATATAATAAATAAATAAATAAATAAATAAGCCGATTGATACCTGGCATGGTGGCACACTTCTTTAATTCCAGCACTCAAATGGCATAAAATGAATGTGATCTCTGAGTTTGAGGCCACCCTACTCTATAGAGCAAGATCTAGAACAGCCAGGACTACACAGAAAATTGTCTCTGGGGGAAAAAATAATGTGCTGATCGAAGCTGTAGATATGGCTCATCAGTTAAGAGCGCTTGCTGCTTCCTAAGAGTTAGATTTTCATTACCCACATCTGATGGTTCACAAGCAGGGCATCTGAGAGCTCCAACCTCTTGAAGTACCCACATTCATGTGCATAGACTCAGGCTCACACATAGGTACACACATACACATAATTAAAATAATAAAAATAGGGCTGCAGAATTGGCTCAGTGATTAGGAGTACTTGTTGCTCTTCCAGAGGACCAAGTTAGATTTCCAGCACCCACATGGCAACTCACAACTGTATACAGCTCTAGTTCCAAGGAGTTCAAAGACCTCTTCTGATCTGTGAGGGCCCTGGGCATGCATATGGTACACAGACATGCATGTGAAACATACACATAAAATAACAAACTGAATAAATATAAAAATGATTATAAATCTTAAAAGAGGAGTATACTGATGTATATCATCACGAACATGTCACAATAAACCCCAATTATTCTGTATAATAAGCAGAAAAAGGGGGTGCACAGTAGTATGATGATGTCAACAGTAAAACTGGGTATGGTAGATACAACCTAAAAAGATACTCTGACTGTCTCGGAACTCGCTATGTGGACCAGGCTGACTCTGAACTTATGTTGATCCGTTGTTTCTGCTTGTGAGTGCTGGCATCCACATCTATACCTGGCTGCTACCTTTTTTTTTTTCCCTCTGACATCTTACCTCCCCGCCACCCAGTGCTACCACTGCCAAACTTAACAATTGTTTTTCCTTAAACTACTGGCATCTACATTCTTCTTTGGTACACGCTCAAGTTGTTTTTGTTTGGAAGAATGCTTCAATAAGCAGTTGTCATGAGGTCTTAGATGTCAACTGATGAAAAGCTTCTGAGAGGGACTCAGAACTGCTGACCTTCTGTATTTTCTCTCGAGGGGGGAAATTCTTGGCCACTGAGGGAATGCTGAGAAGACGGAGGAGAGAAAAGGGGGTGTCAACAGAGTGAGCCAAGCCCAGGGGATATGGCAGAGTACCACAAGAAGCCACTGCTCATGAAAGGGCTCAACAGATGCAAACAAACAAAATATGTTCATCCCTCAGTCACCAGGGTTAGTTCTAGGCTCCTTCCCCAGGGTGCCATGATCTTGGAGTGCTCAAGTCCCTTTTATAAAAACAGCAAAGTGAACTAGGGCATAGTTCAGTTGTATTGAATGTGCTAAGCTTGCAAGGGGCCCTGTGTTCAATCCCCAGTACTAAAGAAATAAAATAGAATAGTATGATATATGTATATAATCTAACATACTCTTCCAGGTTATTATTTAATATCTGGCATAATATAAATGTTATACAAATAGTTATTAGGAGAGAAAATGTCATGAGTCTAGGCTGGCCTTCTACTTGGAATGTCAACAGTGATCCTCCCCAGTGCTGTGATGACAGGCACATCAGCTGATGCAGTGCTGGGACCAGTCCCATGCTAGGTGAGCCCTTTCCTGGATGTTCGATTCCTGGTTGACTCTGTGGGTGTCTTACTCACAGATCGTGGGGTCAGTTGTACGTCAGGCACTTCTTTGAGCTGTGTGGAAGGCAGAGGGGACATGCTCCCTTCAACTCCTAGATCCCCTGTGAAGCCCACTCCACCCACTCTGTCTATAAGCCTGTTAGCTTTCTGTTGGGTGGGAGAGTTGGAGAAGCGAGTCTGGAGGCAAAGGTGGAAGCTGACTCCGCCATTTTGTGCCGGTGGTTTCTAGATCCTTCCAGCGGGCTTCTTAGGCTTGTTTACTCTAGTCACCCCGAGCCTCTGATTCTCAAGAGGCCAGGTGTCTCCAGCTGGCACCCAGCAATTTATGGGAAGGATTGTTTGTTTCTTTGAGATTGCCAGATAAAACACAGGAGGATGCCCAGTGAATTCTGAAGCTTAGATAAACAGAGGGAGCTTTAGAGTATAAATACATCCTAAATATTACACTGGGTATATTTGTATTGTAATGAGTTCTCTCCTAAGAGCTTCTGCAGATGCCCAAGGCAGCCTTGCTGCATTTGGGCCTCAATTCCAGAAAACAATGTAAGTTCCTACTCTAGTCTAGCCAAACTGCAGGTCCTATAGAATGCATCTCTGTTATTTTCTTCTCCTTGAAATTATCCCCTCCCCTATTCAGTAAGATGATTATATGAATTTAACTTCTTTTAAGGGCAGGTAACAGTCCTATGACCCTCGAAGAAGTCGTGTGAAATGTCAGTGAGTTGGTATATGTAAGTCATTGAGAATAGTACTGGGAGGGGTCAGAAGATGGCTCAGACAGTAGAAGCACCTGCCACTGAGCCAGTGACCTGAGTCTGGGCCTCAGCATCCACATGGTTGAACAAGCGAACTGCTAGTTCATGCAAGTTGTCCAATGCACTGTGGCACAAATGTGCACATGTGTACAAAGTAATTAATAATTAATATAACATATAATATAATATTAGTAATTAATATAACAGTACCTGGTATAGGTAAAGTAGTAACACCTAGGGCTACCAAGTACAATACAGTGCAGAGTCTAGGGTCTAAATGCCTTTGGGACAATTTGACCACTGTAGCCACTTCTGCTACTAATTCATGATCTCATATGTGTGTGTGTGTGTGTGTGTGTGTGTGTGTGTGTTCAGTGTGTTTTGATCCTGTCCACCTCCCATTTCCCCCAGATCCAGCCTCCTTGGAAACCTTTAACCCTGCAAATCTGACCCTTGACTTAAAGCTTTCAATGGCTTCTACTGCTCTGAATAAATCTGTGGGGCCTGAGATGTGTTTCTTTTACCCACTGCCACAACTTTTCCGCTTGCCCCTCTTCTCTTCATGCTGTTTTTTCCAGGCATGGGGCAACCAAGGCGCCACAGGTGCTAGACCTCCCCACCTAACATATTTTCTTCCTGCTCCCACCTCTGCACCATGTCAGTGGGGTCTCAGCTTTCGGTCTGTGTCAAAGACACCTTCCTCAGACAGGCCATTCCTGACCTCCTGGTCTAGATTGCTTTCAGAGTTTAAACCTCCACTTTCCCTCCATAGCCATTTATCATGTGTATAATTGGATGTTTGTCTGACCATCACACTGTAAGCTCCATGAGGACAGGGCTCATGTTTCTCTTATTATACACGATAGTCCCAGATCTACAGTTGCTTGTCTTGGTCACTGTTCTATTGCTGTGAAGAGAAAACATGATTGTAGCAAGTCTTATAAAAGAAAACATCTAATTGGCTCTGGCTTACAGTTTTAGAGGTTTCGTCCATTGTCATTATGACAGGGAATGTGGCAGCATGCAGGCAGGCATGATGCCGAAGAAGTAGCTAAGAGTTCTCTATCTGGGTCCATAGGCAGCGGGAAGAGAAGGACACTGGGCCTGGCTTGTGCTTTTGAAACCTCAAACCCCACCTCCAGTGACTCATTTACTCAAACAAGGCAACACCAATTCCTAATCTACACCTTGTAATCCTTCTCAAGTAGAGCCACTCCCTGATGACCAAGCATCAAATGTAAGAGTCTATGGGAGCCGTTCTTAGTCAGACTGCCATAGTACAGAACGAGCAAAACAAAGGTCTAAAAAGAAATGTATTTTTATTTTAGAGTATGTACATGTGCATGTGGATGTTTGTTTGTGGGTACACGTGAGTGCAGCCTATGAAGCCCTGAAGAAGATGTTAGATCATTTGGATCTTTGGAGCTAGAGTGACACACAGTTGTGAGATGTCCAGTGTGCATGTTGGACGTGCTTCCAACTGCGGAGGCCACACTTTAGTCCCCAGACAGGTTAATTTTGGTTTTCTTTGCTTAGAGGCAGACTTCCTGCAGCATCTACTGACCTTGAGCTTGTTATGTGACCAACAATGACTTTGAATTCTCAACTTTCTGCTTCCACCTCCAAAGTATTGGAAAATACTGTTTATTTAAAATGAACTAGTTAGATGAAGGACAGCAATACTATGGTTCATGAGCCCAATCAAGTCCATCACTTGAGTTTGTAAGGATGCTATGCTAAGAATAGAAATGGTTTTAACATTTTATAATTGTCATATGAAATTTTGAGATTTCATATGAAAATGTAATTTTAGTATCGATAACTTTTTCTTGTAACAAAACCCTGCATTCCAGTCTACTGTATTGTTTTTGGCCACTTTTGTGCTCTGGCAGCAGACTATAGCTGCAGCAGCGGCTGTACAGCCTAGAAATATCAACATGTTTACACTCTGATCTTACACGGAAGACCGTCAATCCCAGAGCGAGACAAAAGCATTTGGGATCTCTGGGCAGCCTGTGTCCAAAAGTCTCTTGCAGGTGGCTTCGCTCAGTTGTCAACTGTTTGCTTCTGTTGCTGAAACAAGTGTTCTATTTATTTTTGCTTAGTTGGTAGGATTAATTAAAGAGAGTTTCCTTTGTCCTTTGTTTTTCTTCTCTATCAACAGACAGCTCCCACCACACACACACACAAAGGAGAGCAGTGTTTCGGTCATATAATTATCTACTCCCCCACCCCAGAATATTTCCTAGTTCTCTGAATAATCCATGAAATCTATTCAAAATAAAGAGTTGATAGATGGTAGCGATACCTTTAAATAAATGCCTACATATATTTTTTTACTGACTCTTCTTTAATTAATACACCGGGATCAGATTGAATATTAATTTTGAATATTGCTTTCTGCCCTCTTTAAAGTATTCTGTCTCAGGTGCAAATTCATGTCTAGCAGGATTCTTGAAAGTACACCTTGAAGTCTAGCAAGATTTTAAGCTGGTTTCCGAGTGAATACCAATCAGGTGTGGGACTTACAGCTTCTGGAGCTGAAGAGAGAAGGACACCAAGTTCCAGATCAACTCATCAGAAAACCTTGTCCCTACCAGAAGTGTGGGGTGGTCCAGGAATGTGAGCCGTTTGTATAGATAGCACTTGCCCTAATACCTGAGATTGGAAGTTCAATTGGTGCGGGAGAATTATCTGTATTCTGTCAATCATGTATTTTAATAAAACGCTGATTGGCCAGGCAGGAAGTATAGGCGGGTCAACCAGACAGGAAGTAGAGGCGGAGTAGTGAGAATAGGATAAGGTTAGGGAGGAGAAAGGTTCCTCAAGCACTCCTGAGCAGACCACCGAAGAGACAGCATGTAACCTGCCCAGCTGAAAAAGGTACGGAGCCACTATGGCTAACATAGATGAGAATAATGGGTTAATATAAGTTATAAGAGTTAACAAGAAGCCTGACCTAATGAGCCAATCAGTTTATAACCTTATGGAGTCCTGTGTGTGATTTTCTTTGTTGCTTGCCAGCTGTTGGGGTACTGGGAGGGACAGAAACCCCAACAAACCGGCCCTCACACTACATATGGCGCCCAGACGTGGATAACTGAATCCATAGAAAGCCTGAGAAAGCTTGGAAAAGAATAGAGTAAAGCATGGCTTCTTGGTGGCAGCAATTTCTCAGGTCTACTTTGCTTGCTAGAGGCAAGCAAGCGCTCTCATCTGAGAGAGGCTTCCTGACTCAGCTTTAGCTGCAAAACCTTGCAGCTCTTTTAAGAGGTCCTGCCACGAAGCACTTAAACGGTGTTGATGAAAAGCTAAAGGCATGCTTTTCGGTTTTCAGTCATAGCAGGAAAAAAGCTGCGCTGTTTTAAAATGCCGGCTTTCTGGGCAGTCCTGCCAGGGCAAACTCTGACTCTTTCAGGCAGGCAGTCCGACTGAGTGTGGTCTGTGAGCAGAATGCTGCAGCTTGCTTGCTAGCAAGGACCTTGAAACGCTGTAGAGTTGTGGCATTGAACACAGCTCTAACTGGTACCTCAGCCATGAGGCTGGAAAGGTAAATAATGAGCTGGGTCTAACCGGCAAAGCCACGGTTTTAGACTCATGTGGTCAGAAAATAGAGAGAGATACAGTAAAAGAGAGGTTCAAAGACGAAGAAAACCTCTAAATGGTTTACTATGTGTTAAAAATATATGCAGGCTAAAAGGTTAAAGTCATTAAAAATAAAAAAAGAAAGAAAGGGAGATGTAGGGTGTGGTGGTACACAAGTTTAATCCCAATGCCTGGGAGGCAGAGGTACGTTGACCTCTGAGACTTTAAGGAGCAGAGGTAGATTGACCTCTGTGACCTCAAGGTGTGGTAGTACACACCTTTAATCCCAATGCCTGGGAGGCAGAGACAGAAGGATCTCTGAGTTCAAGGTGTGGTAGCACATGCCTTTAATCCCAGCACTGGGGAGCAGAGACAGGAGGATCTCTGTGAGTTCAAGGTGTGGTAGCATACACCTTTAATCCCAGCACTGGGGAGGCAGAGACAGGAGGATCTCTGTGAGTTCAAGGACAGCCTGGTCTACAGAGTTATTCCAGGACAAAGATATATACAGAGAACCTGTCTCAAAAGCAAAAAGTAAAAGTAAAAATAAAAGAAATAGAGGTTAAAATAAAGCCACATAAAGATGGAAAATGCACAGAGAATCTTCATACTGTATGCTATTATGCTCTCTTTAAATTGTTTGATTGCTGAGGAAGGAGCAACAACTGCTAAAGGACTGTTGTTTATAAATACTGCTGAACTAACCCAAGATAGGTATTTTGAAAATACCTTGGCTTCAAAAATGAAGTCAAAAGGTTTGTTACTTTGGAGAAGAGATTTTGCTTGTGTTTCCACAGAAAATGAGAGGCTCTGGATTTATTCAGAGTTAAGAAAAATCATCTTTGGCCAAGGGAGACCACCTGAGCAATCTCCGGTAGGAACAGATGGCCCAGATGTCTGAGTTCTTCATCCAGAACAGGTTCAAGACTGCTGCCTGAGATGATCAAGACTCACAGGATACTTCAGTCAGGACTTGATTATAACTCTAAATTTTCTTTAGGTCCCCATAAGATTATCAGCACCCCCAACCAGCAGGAAGTAGCCTGAAATACTACGCCCACATTCCCAACAAATGGACTATGGGTATTTTCCTTTGTTTAAAAAAAAAAAAAAAAGAGGGAAATGGTGCGGGAGAATTATCTGTATTCTGTCAATCATGTATTTTAATAAAACGCTGATTGGCCAGGCAGGAAGTATAGGCGGGTCAACCAGACAGGAAGTAGAGGCGGAGTAGTGAGAATAGGATAAGGTTAGGGAGGAGAAAGGTTCCTCAAGCACTCCTGAGCAGACCACCGAAGAGACAGCATGTAACCTGCCCAGCTGAAAAAGGTACGGAGCCACTATGGCTAACATAGATGAGAATAATGGGTTAATATAAGTTATAAGAGTTAACAAGAAGCCTGACCTAATGAGCCAATCAGTTTATAACCTTATGGAGTCCTGTGTGTGATTTTCTTTGTTGCTTGCCAGCTGTTGGGGTACTGGGAGGGACAGAAACCCCAACAAACCGGCCCTCATGCTACATTCAATCCTCAATCCTGCCTGCCAAAAAGAAAGGCAAATAAACAACAACAAAAACTAGTCACAGAAAAACAAATCATTCAGTCTTTCAAGTAATTTAATTTTAAAAATCCAAAACTTATCTATTGCATATGCTTTGAGGTGCTGGATTGAGAGGTATTTTCATGTCAGGGTAGACAAAAGGTACTGAATTGGGCTCAGGCATTCTTTGTATGATACTGTTTGCATCTTTAAGTTAAATGGTTATGTCAGAATTCCATCTTGGATATTCAGTCAGACAGCTAATAAGGAATCTGTGGTTTATTTCTTCTTTCTATTAGCATTTTCACATAGTGGCTTTCTTTAGAATGTAATTCTCTGTGATGAAAAAAAAGAAAGAAAAATCACAAAATATGACCAACCAACAATAAGATACTTTGGCTAAAGTTACAGCATTATTGGTAAAGGCATCTCAGATAATAGATGTGTTTTTGGTGGGGTGGGCAGTGCTGGTTTTTTGAGACAGAGTTTCTCTCTGTAGCCTTGGCTGTTCTGGAACTCACTCTGTAGTCTAGGCTGACCTCAAACTAAGAGATGTCTACCTCTTCCTCAGTTGCTGGGATTAAAGGCATACATCACCACCATGCTGGGGCAATATTTTTGTTTGTTTGGCTGGCTGGTTTTGTCTCACATAGGGTCTTTTATAGCCTAGGCTGGTCCCAACTTACCAGGTCGCCAAGATAAACCTTGAATACCTCATCTTCCTGCCCTCACCATCAGAGTTCTGGAATTTGAGGCACTAAAATTTATAATCTATAAATGATTTTAAGAAATATAGGAGGGCTGGAGAGATGGCTCAGCAGTTTAGAACACTGGCTGTTCTAGAGATTCAATTCCCAGCACCCACATGACAGCACACAACTGTTTGTAACTCCAGTTCCAGCGGATCTGACACCTTCACAACAATGCACATAAAATAAATTTAATAAATTTTAAAAAGGAAAAGAAAATATGGGAGCTGAAGTGGGACAAAATAAATGTTATTTTAGTAATTGAAGATGATCTCATCTGTATTAATCATTTAGTCCAGGTTAGAGTATAATGTTTCCAGACTTTACCACAGTGTTTGAAGCTTTCCTTACAGGGTGGTTAAGCCTTTGTAAGCTGTCTCATCATGGAAAACTTTTATCTGATTGCTTTGTGCCATTGCAAACTAGTTTGTATTTATATCACCCAAACATTGCTCCACATGCTTCAATGTGGCTTGTATTGTCATACATACACCATACTCTGTCACATGGGATACACAGACATTGGGCTGTTAACCTTAGGTTATTAAATGTTCAAGAGAAATGCATGTGCCATATGAGGAAGATGTTATTTATTTGTGTGTGTGTGTGTGTGTGTGTGTGTGCAGTTATGTGCTTACACATATGTGGAGATGAAAGGATGAGGGCTTTGGGAGTTCTCTCTTTCTACCTTGCTATGGCAGAGTCTGTCTTGCCTTGCTGAATCCTGCAGGCTGCTGCAGCCTTCCAGAAGATCTGCCTGTTTCTGCCTCCCAGCTCACTTGAGTAATACTGGGATTACAGGTTTGTGCCAGTACCTCATGTGGGTTTTGTTTTGCTTTGTATTTTTACATGGGTTCTAGGGATTGAAGGTTGTCAGGTGTTTTTGGCAGGTACTTCTACCCACTGAGCCATCTTGCTGGCTCTAAATTTTTTTTTTTTAAAAGAACTGAAGTATTTATTGTTTTCCTCCTTGACAAACATCAGAGAAATCCCCTAAGGATTCCTAAGGATTGAAAAGTGGTTTTTATTGTTGTTGTTGTGAGTTTTTTTTTTCTTTTCTTTTTTTCCAAGACACAGTTTCTCTATAGCTTTGGAGCCTGTCCTGGAAACTAGCTCTTGTAGACCAGGCTGGCCTCGAACTTACAGAGATCTGTAGGAGAAGGACATGCTTGTTTGTCCCGGCCGACCTGAAGTAACTACTCAGAATCTCTATTAATTAAATCACTGCTTGGCCCATTAGTTCTAGCCTCTTATTGGCTAACTCTCACATCTTGATTTAACCCATTTCTATTAATCTGTATATTGCCATGTGGCAGTGGCTTACTGGGTAAAATTCCCAGCATCTGTTTCTGTTGGCTCCATGGTGTCTTTCTGACTCTGCTTTCGTCCTTTCAGAATTCAGTTCCGTCTTCTCTGCCTACCTAAGTTCTGCCCTATCAACAGGCCAAAGTAGTTTCTTTATTCATTAATGGTTTTCACAGCACACAGAGAGAACTACCACATCAGATATCTGCCTGGCTCTGCCTTCAGACTGCTGGGGGCTTCCCAAGAGAAGAGAAAGAACTCTATGAAGCATGAAGAAGGGATTCAAGAGTTACCTGCAAAAGCCTCAGGAGCAGGGCTGAGAGATGGCTCAGCAGTTAAGAGAGCTGGCTGCTCTGGCAGAGGACCTGGGTTCAGTTCTCAGCACCCGCATGGCAGCACCAACCATCTGTAACTCCAGTTCCATGAATCCAAGGGGAGTCTTCTGACCTCCTTTAGCTCCTACACACACACACACACACACACACACACACACACACACACATAAACAAAAAAGTTTCATAAGAAATATTAATTTTTTTCTCAGATATTCTTACAGGAAGCAAACAGGATAACTGTGATGATTCAGTAATATTTACTTAGAATAGAACAAAAATTTATGTTTTTTCTCCTTATGAATATTACGTAGGCTAATAATTTTTCTTATATTATTTCAAATAATTTTTTCTCCTCAATGTTACAGGGGGAAATGCTAAAACTATATTAATTTTCAAATTACGTTTTGAGATAGGTCAAAAGGGCCACAGAAGCAGCTCAGGTGTCAAAGTAATGTTTGTGCTGGGTGGGCATAGTGGCTCACTCCTTCAATCCAGTATGCAGCAGGCAGAAGCTGAGGGATCTCTGAGTTCGAAGATGGATGATCTTCTTCACAGTCAGTTCCAGGTCAGCCAGGGCGACAAAGTGAGACCTTGTCTTTAAAATAAAAAGATTTTCATTTTAATCACATTCAACTTTAGCCTCTGGCCTCCATGTTCACACACACGCAGCTGCACATATATACATGTACACGAACTTGTACACATATGAACACAGCACACAGGCACAAAACCAGGTAAAAAGGAGCCTCAGACCAAGTAATATAAAGTGCAGAGAGTGTTCTAGACTCACCCAAAGGTCCCCGGAAGTTCTTCACAATATTAAAGTGTTCAATTAAAAACTCATTGATTCTGAAGGAACAACTTTCTTAAATTTTGCTTTCAAGATGTTCTTATTCCCAGGGCTGGTGGCACAAGCCTTTAATCCTAGTTCTCAGGAGGTAGAGGTAGGCAGATCTCTGAGTCTGAAGCCAACCTGGTTTACAGAGCAGGTTTCAGGACATACAGGGCTACATAGAGAAACCCTGACTTGAAAAAAAAAAGTTCTTATTTGAAATAATGAGAATAGGACAGACATATATATTTATTAGTTATACTTTTAGTTTATAAAACAAAGGGTTGATATGCTTTATGTCAGTTCCCTAATATCTCTGGGTATTTTACAAGTGTAGGTGGGTCAGTGACCTGGAGTCGCTGACAAGGGAGACCTACAAACTGAGCATGACGCTGTGTTTCTGGAGTCTCGGCGACATAGCAAAGTGAGGCAGGAGGATTGCTTACACTCAAGAGTTTGAGGACAGCCTGGGTAACACACTGAGACCTCATCTCTCTACAAAAGATGGACTTGCAACAAAATACTATGAAATTGCAATGCTCTTAGAATGGTACTCAAGCTGAGAAGGTGTTTCACTTGTGGCCAGACTTTTCTTGGTCACCGTTTCAGTTTGCTTTTGCATTCACTGAAAGCCTTCAGTGAAGCCAGACATCATGTTACATGGCTGGCGAAGACACATGAGTGTGGCCTTGCTCTTCCGGAGCAAACAAGGATCGTGCAAGAGACAGAAAAGAAACGTCTTGCTTCTGTCTTCGGTGTGATGCCTGTCAACAGAGTTGTACACTCGGCAGGGAAGTAGCACGGAGACTAAATTAAGGAGGGGGTGCAACTCGGGTGGGCCTCACGAGGAACGTAAACACCTGTACGGGGAGAGTTCTTCAGGATGGAACGGAGGGAAGGTGAGACCCTCAAAGGGCACCATATGGCTAAAGGCATTGAGGCTTGACTGTCAAATGAGGAGCGCCCAGAGAAGAAACCTGAGAGGTGGCCAGGAGTCAGGTTCTGAAGGGGCTTCTTTGTTTTGTCAAGGTGCCTAGGTGATGCTCAGTGCGTGCCTAAAGAAAGCCCTACAGTATTGTAAGTAGGACGGGGCTGGGCAGCCTTCTACAAAGGCCAGTCCTGCCCTTTTTTGTCTCAGTAAGAAAAATAGACTGAACTGTTTTTAAACCGATGAGTGTCGTGTTTCAACAATGCTCTCCATGAATGTCAGCTATTTTATAGGGAGACACATTTAAATATGGAAGGTGGAGAACTTGGGCCTTTTCCAAGAAACCAAGAAAATATCCCTAGAAGTTTTGTTCTTGTGTTGTTTTCAAAATATATATTTTAGATTTAAATATAAAAATAGTAACTATATTTTTCAGTTAAGTTGTGTTTATACGATACTAGGATCCATCTAACGTGATTGGCACATTTCTGTCTCCTCACACATATATCTTTTCTTTGTGTTGAGAACATAAAAAAATTCTATTATCTTTCTGAAGTATTCAATCAATTGAGGTTTTTTGGGCAACTTTATCTACCCAGTTGTGCTATTGAACATTAAGAATCGCTCTTCTAGGTAGGTATGGTGGCATATGCCTGTATCCCAGCACTTGGGGTGATGGAGATAGGAGAATGGAGAGTTTAAGGTAATCTTCAGGCATATGGAGAGTTCAAGACCAGCCTCCATGCCATGTGTGTGGACTGAAATGTGAATAAGCCTGGTGGACAAACACAGAATACTTAAAAAATAGAAGAAAGAAGGCCAGCTTCGCACAGTCAGTTAAATAAAGGGAAATAAGCCTAGGAGTGAATGTGGCTGCCCTCTGATGTCATACCCCATGTGCTGGTGCAAACAGCAATGGTAAGCAGGACCTCACTAAGCAGGTGCTTTACACACAACTGAAGATGTCATCCAGACGGGAACAAAAGCTGCAGGTGTGTATACACTTGAAATACCAGGTGCCATTTTCTCCCGAACACTACACCACAATTACCTTATAGTCTAGTGGCCCACAAGAAACCGTCTTATTATAGTCTAGTGGACTGCTGGAAACAAGACATAGTCTCAAAGCTTGGGGGTGGATTAAGAGCTGGGAGTATAACTAAGTAGCAGAATGTGTCCTTAACATGTGCAAGGCCCCGAAAGCCATCCCAGCACTGAAAAAAAAAAAAAAAAACCCAGCACATAACCAAAAGCAAAGTTTGAGTAACAAATGAGGATCCTGAAAAAGATGTATTTGCCTACTCATACCTGGATGAATACACACAAATACAGTTGATATACGCAAGTACATGTGTACACATGTGTACACTTGACTCTAACTTCAGGTTCCGTAGTTTCATTCAGATTTAGTTAGAATCAGATGGAAAATATTGGGCAGTGGGTGGGGAATTTGAATTTTTGCTCTTATATGCTGTGTAATAAATCCCACCGTGGTTGTGTCTGTACTGAACATTTACAGATGTCATCATTCACCGAGAGACTCAGGAGAATGATTATCAGAGCACTGACATTGTAGTAGGTATGAGAAGCACTCCAGAGATTATTTACAATATTTGAAAGGATGCAGCATGCTGCAATGGTAAGTGATTTTATTGGAGACTGGGATACTGGAAGATGAGGGTATCCTTGGGGGAACTCGGGGCAATTCCCTTGCAGATATGGAAAGGAGGAATGACTGTAACTAGAGCAATAGGTTGGGCAGAGGGCTTCCTTAAAGGCATTTATTAGGCGCTTGCATTTGAGAAGGCCTTGAAAACCAGCTAATTTCCTGTCTCTTGTCTCGGCTTGTGACAAGAGGGCTGAAACTTTAGCTTAGCTGCAGAGGGCTTACCTTGCAGGCAGGCGTCCCTAAACTCAATCCCCACGACTGTAAAAATGTACAAACTCAAAACCACCAGCAAACCCCAATTGTGTCCTCCTCTCCTACTGCTTCTTGCTATTAATGTCTCTGCCTCCTGAGCTCAGGAAAAAGCCTTTTCTGTCAACTGTCTACACTTGTTTCCCTCTTTCTGAGCTGGACTGACTGGCTTCTAGGGTGCTGCTGGGCACAGGCACTTTCTTGGCAAGCCGGGATTCAACTGGGGGGTCGCTGCAACTGTACGGATGCCCTGATGGCCATCGCAAAGAGGGAGAGGACTCTAAATCGGTCCTTAACACTTCTGGGCGGGGCCCAACACCATAACCATACTCAAGTTTTTATGGAAATAATGATTTGCTTCTTGCATCTGGGGTGGGAACCTGGTGTGCTTTGCTAAGGCTGACCCCGAGGCTGTCGCTGGCTCCCTCTCCTTCAGTGAGCAGGGGTCTGCCACAAGGCCGTCCTTTCCTGACAGACTTCTGCCTTTTCCTTTGGGTAGACGTGCTTTTCCCTATTTGTAGCAAGAGGGACTTTGAGACTATCACTAGAGAGGACAGTCTTTCCAAAAATTAACGTAGCTCCCGCGCAAACGCCAGCACGACACACAGGACGTGACTTAAACAGAACTTCTGTTGGGAAGGACTCAAACGGTTTTTCTGAACGTCAGATTGCAAGATAAACAAGGAAACCTCAAGGTTTTCAGACACCTTCATAAACTCTTCCGGGTGCTCAAAGCCAGAGATTCAAGGCTGTGAGCAGAGTGGACAGGGAGAGCGAACTTGGTAAATTCTCAGGAGTCAGTACTAGGATTTCAGGTGTGCTCACGCCGTTTCGGAGACAGCCGGGTTGGGTTCTCAGGATCCCACAGCTAGTGCGAAGTGTTCCTTCCCCATCTGAAGATTTTTGCATCCTTCCCGTCTCCCTTTCCCGCTTTCTTCAGTATAGGCTGTTTGTGCTCGACCCCTACCAACATTTAAAGGGAAAGGCGCTTAGAGGAAGCCAAAGTAGGGAAGACTTTCTGGCAGCCTTTCTCTCAGCCGTCCAGGGAGAGTGATAATAGGTAAGGGGCGTGCAGACTTGCCCTTCCTTGCCCAATCAGGTACACAGGAAGATGTCTTTCTACCAATAAAAATAAAGTTCGCTTTCCGGAGGCGGGAGGGTGAGCCTTGACTGCCAGTTCTCCAAAGCAACGTTGGAGGCGAGGACAGAGAGTGATTAGAGGTAGGTCCAACCCGGGGAAGGGGGCGGGGCGAAGGTGGGGAAACTCTGAGCGGCGGGGGGGCCGGCCAGTGGAGGGCGAGGACCACTGTTCCTGGTGTAGTGTCCCTCACCAATCAGAAAGGCGAGGGAGTGGGCGGGGCAGGGAAGGGGTGGGCAGAGCTCGCAGCACCGCCGGGCGCCCGTCGGGCTCTGGGAGAGACAGAAATCCGGTTAAAATCAGAGTCGGAGGGAGGTTTAACCACGGGTCGGTCCCGATCGGATTATTCCTTAAAGGGGACGCGCCATTGTCAAAGAGAACGAAGCCTGGGGCCCGAGGGCGGGGACCAGCGGCGCTGGAGGAGCGAGGCAGCTGCACGGGACTGGGGACCTGGTAGGTGCTGCCTGGGGAAAGGCGCTTCATTTCACTTTCTCTTCCAGCGCGGTGGCAAGCGCGGGGATGCCGGCCGGCCGTGGGCCGTGGAATCCGGGGTCCCCGGCCCTGGCCCGGCTGCCCTTCTTTCTGCGAGCCGCAAGGGAGGCGGACTGAGGTGGGCGGCTGCGGCTGCGGCTAGGGAGGCTCCTAACGGACGCGGGCGCGGCGTAGAGCCGGGGTCAACCGAAAGCCCGTCGGAGCTGCGGCGGACCCGTGGGGAGCACCGCGCGCCCAGCTCTGCTGCGCGCCTCCTTCCCGGCCCGTGCCCGGCTCTGCCCGCCCGGCCGGCTGCCCTGGGCGCGCGCCGCCGTCTCCACGCGCGCTCCTCTCTTCCCGCGCGCCCGGCTGCCCTGAGCGCGCGCCCTGCGCTTCTCGGTGCGCCGGCTCCGTTCGCTCGTCGCCGCAGCTTCACTAGGGCCCGGGAACCGCCCGGCGAGGAAGCGGGCGGCGGGGAGGTGGCGGCAGGCGCTGCTGCAGCGTCGCGCTCCCGACCGGGCTGAGCGCGCCGGCAGGCGGCCTCGGGTGGAAAGGCGGCGGGCCCGCGCAGCGCGCCGAGGTTGCCGGCCGGGCCGGGCATTGTCCGCGGTCCTTGGCCGCTTCTCTCCGCCCACTGCCCGCGGTGCTGGGAGGGGTGCGGACCCGGGCGCAGAGCCCGCTCCGCCTGGAGCGACGGCGCACCCCCGGACCCGCGCCTTCCGGAGCCACGGTCGGCCCGGCGGACTCCACAGCCACCGCCCGCGGCCGGGCCTGCGCAGCCCGGGCCCCCTGTTTGTAGGCAGGCACCGGCGCAAGCTGCTCGCCGGATCGAGCTCTGCTGTGCAACTTTTCTTTGCCTTTTAATGGGAGTTGTTGCTTCCGGGCGGCAGGTTCTTCGGGCCCGGCCGAGCCTCTTTTTTTTTTTTTTTTTTTTTTTTGGCTTCTACAGAGGCCGACTTCTAGGGCGACCTGGGGCCTGAATGCTGTCGATCTTTCCTACTGTTCCAGCTTTGTTCGTCGTCACCTACAATCGTTTTTCTTGTGGACTTTCGAGAATGTGGGACCACTAAGTCCTAGGCTGTGGTTTTAAAAGAGGGGGGAACTGGCCGAGGGGCAAGCGCTCTAGAGAGCTAAATTTGTCTTAACCTTTGAACTAGGGAAAATATTACCTGGACTCTACGCCAGAAGCTCTTTTGGGAGGGTAGAGGGAAAATACAGCAAGGCAGGTTGCCGGGGTGTGTAGGACTCGGGGGCGGGGGGGACAAGGAACAACTTCTGATGGAAATAAAAGTTGATTCTATAAACTGCTGTTCCGCCTAGCAGGTGCCTTCCGTAAAGCTGATCTCTCCTACTGAATGCAGGCATTGTAAGGACGAGCAGGGCAGGCAGGCACTCTTTCTATTGGTAAATCAAATAAGAGGTCTTTGCTCTGTGAACATTATCCCAGCGTTGAACTTGTCAATACTTGCCGCAGAAATCATAGCTAGAAACAACACATCCCTTGTTAGAGTCCTTATTTAGAAAAGAATGTTTTCATAAGCCTTCATTTTGACAGTTTCTTGAGCAATGCTTTGTAGAGTACTTGGAGGCAGCAAGTTGCAACCTTATAAAGGAAGTAGCATCCGGCGTGTTATTCTTTGGTCTTATTTTTGTTACTTATTATTAGAAGTGGCATCCCATCCCGGTTGCCTTCCACGCTGCTGCCACATTATTTTGTAAGGCACTTTGCAACAGTGAATTTGGTTGAAACACCTGGCCTAGTTTTTTTTCTTCAAGGAAATGCAGATTTTAAAATTTGTTTACAGTTAAGCTACTGTCTAATCTTTTTGAATGAATGTTGAAAGTTCCCAGTGTCAACAGTAATAACACCAGAAATTATATTTGGGAAAGAAGTACACCTTCAGACATTGATGCTTGAGGGAGATTTTTTTGCTCTGTTGCAGAGGTTAGGATATGAAGTCACAAAAAACTTACCTTTGTTTTGATAATATCTGTCATTGTGCCATCTTATTATTTTAAATCTGTGCTAACAATACCAGGCAGGTGTCTGGCCATAATCCTACTTGCTCATTATAGGAAGTAGGTGTTTAAAACAAATTTAAAATTTCTCATTTTTCTTTATTTAGTGGCATATTTAGACAATAGACTTTTTTTTTTTTAAAGAACACAAAAAGAAAATGTTCAGGAATTATCTTTGAAATGCCCGTGCTTTATGTCCTGGACAACATGTGTTTTTCTGTGTTTTCTGGGCGCTGTATATATTTCCAAGGTAATTTTGAGTCTTAGACTGTGCTTAGGGATTCTTGGGAGAGCCCGGATTGTCCACTATCTGTCCTGTTTCTGTGCAGATCTAGTGTGTAACTGCATACCCAGTGGATGCTGTCTTCCAAAGGCTGTGGAAGACACTTCCTCCTCTGACACAGGCATGCAAATGTGCGCTCCCTCTGAGCATCTTTGGACCCAATGAGATTGTTAATAACTAACATTTCCTACTGTACGGATTGAACCCAGACATGGCATGCTAGGCAAGCTCTGGACCTCTGAGCCCAAACCCTCATTTTTCCCTGTCCCCCACTGTGAGGAGGGGGCATTGTTTCTGAACAAGATTATACCAATGAACAAACAGTGGTTTGCTGTTGGACAGAGCTTGCCTGTCTTAGTCTCACTGTTTTTTGTTGGTACATAAAGTGGTGATTTAGTTTTATAAATACCTGTTGGGTATTATAATTCTTCAATGGCATTCATCCACTTATCACAGTTATTTGAGCTAGGCTTGGCCTGCCACCAGTGTCTGCCAAGGACCTGTATGTTTAGGTTTGGGGAGATAAAGTAGAAATAGGTGTCAGACAGTCTTGTTCAGAAATGGAGTGGAGAGTGTCAAACTACTCTCCACGGGAGACAGAGAGGGGTGTGTCAGAGCTGTACCAGGTCCAGAGTAACAGTGACTCAGCTTGGAAGTGGGAAAGAAACCGTGGCCTTGGCAAGTTTCATTGTGTGTATTTTACATGGAATATTTTTGGATGTGGATTGGGTATGTATGTTACTGTTTTAGCTATAAATATCTGAAGTATTTTGGGGGCGTCAGAGCTTGAGCTGTGAATTCAGCTGTTCCCCTGAAGGGTGGGCAGGTCCCATCCACCCCAGGCCCAGAACATCACCTTGTCTTTCTCCAGTCTGCCCTCTGTCCCCCTCTGGGCCTGTAAGAGGCTCTCACAGAGCCAGCCTTGTTCTTGTCTGTTCAGTATGGGTGTCTGTATATTTCCATCATTAGATTGTGGAGGTCGGCAGAAGTGGGAACCCTAACACGTTTACAGCTGCCCCAAGCTCCTGGGCAATGTTATTAGCCCAACAATATTCTATAAACCGAGAACTATAAAGGATACTTGCTCATTTTTGGAGAGAAGTCCTGACGTGAATCTATCGCTAAAGTTGATAAGAAAGAAGCGCTTAGACTTACACTGTCCAGTAACGCTGCTCACTCACTACATCGCAAGCCTTAGTGGGTTATTGTCTATTTTTCTGACGTTTGTTCTTTTACTGCAACTTCGGGGCTGTCTTAAATGATTTCTCTTGAAAATTTTAGCATGTTGTGATTATTGGGAATGAAGGAGAATAAAAATATTTATGCAATTCTTATTAATTCTCTAGGCTCTGTAATTCTACTTTTTTATTTTGCCTCAAATACAAGGTTGCCAGCAATGTGTCTGTGTTCAGGATGTGGCCATAGTATTAAAAACAAGCAAAACGGCCCAACCAACTGTAGTGTGCTGGAACATTTTTACCGGCTTACATTTACCTCTGTTTTTTTTTAATACTACAGAACGTGTTTTTTTTTTTTTTTTATTCATCTCTTTTTTGGAGTGCATGATTAAGCCTAATTTCTTGGTGGTTTTCAATTTGCGTAATCTCTAGAGAGAACTTTTAAAACTTGCTTTGCAGCTCACAGTTTGCTCTCGAAGTATCCCAGGGAGAAATGCAGATTTGTTCCTAATCCGATGGAGGAAGGGGTTTTGCTCCTCAGGCTCCTCATCCAGAGAGGGAGCAGGGTGTAGGCTGATGAAGGAGGTGAATCTATTGTTCTAGGTGCTTCTTTGTGACTGCAGAGAAGTTCTCACTAAGATTTCAAAACAGAAAATCCAGCCGCCCCGGCTGAGAGGTAGCCTCATCAGGGAGAGCCTCCATTCATTAGTAAATTTGAGGACTTGTGCCTGCTGTGGAGGCCTGGGCTGGCACTGGGGATTAGGTTAAGTCAGTTAGTCACCTCTTTGGTTATGGCTCTGAATGGCCACTGTAAGGCTATCCTGGCAGCCCCATCTGGCCTTCCTGGTGAGTGGGTTCGACTGTGTGGTGCTTTTTTTTTTTTTAAAACCTGTGAGCCCTGACTTGTTTTCTGGGATTTCAAACAATGCTGTTTCCTGTGGGTAGGATTTTTCTGAAATTCTGCCTAGATAGGTCTTTCCATTCATTGAGAGAATACCATTGTGTGACTGTGTCTGTATCTAAACAAGCCCTTCGTATTTGGCTCATGGGGTAGCGGCATATTTCTTTTTAAGCTGAGACACTAAAATGAATCAGTGCTTTTGTTAACATTGCTGGACTTTTTTTTTCCCCCTGTGAAAATAATTTTGAAAAATCATTTGTGTTGAAATTTATTGTGAAGTAGCCAGGTGGTGGTGGCACACTGCCACCACCACTTGGCCTGCAGAGGCAGGCGGATCTCTGTGAGTTCGAGGCCAGCCTGGTCTGCAAAGTGAGTTCCAGGACTTCGAGGACTGTTAGACAGAGAAACCCTGTGTCAACAAACAAAACCAAAACCAAAAGACAAAACAAACAAGCACACACTTATTTGTGAAGTGTTTGGCTTTATAGGGTTTCCTTTCGTATTGACCTTTCTCCTTAACCTTTGTGCTCAGAAGGGAAAGAGTTGAATTGTTCAGAAACAAAGAACCGTGAAAGTCTGAAATCTGGGCTCCGCCAGGCTAGGGGAGAGTCTGACTGAGGGTGGGTCCTTAGAACTTGATCATAAGGTAGCAATTTTGATTAGCCAAAATTTGTGAGGGTAAGTTGGAGAGGTGACTCAGTGGTTAAGAGCATTTGCGGCTCTCAGTAAGGAGCCAGGCTTGGTTCCCAGCACCCTCATGGTGACTGACAACCATCTGTAACTCTAGTTCCAGGGGATCCGACACCTCCCGGCCCCCAAAGGCACTGCATGCATATGATACACTGCTATTCATGCAAACAAAACACATACAGAAAATAAAGCTAAATCTTAAAAAGAAGAATTTGTGTGGAGTAACAAAAGATTCTAAAGCATTTTCTACGATTAGTTATTTATTTAGTCTGTGCATGTATGGAAGTCAGAGGACAACATGTGGGAGAAGGTTCCATTCTTCTGCCACACGGGTTTGTGGTGTTGCCAGGCTTAGTTGCAAACACCTTTGCTCACTGAGCGATGTCACTGACTCAGGAATTACAAAATTTAGGCAACAGCTTTATTGAAGTTTACTTCACATGGCATATTCACCCATTTTAAATTCTTGCCGGGCAGTGGTGGTGCATGCCTCTAATCCCAGCACTTGGGAGGCAGAGGCAGGAGGATCTCTGTAAGTTCGAGGCCAGGCTGGTCTACAAGAGCTAGTTTTGGGACAGGCTCCAAAGCTACAGAGAAACCCTGTCTCAATAAGTAAGTAAATTAATTAATTAATTAATAAGTTCAGCACTTTAGTGTATCCCCCAGATTTGTACCCCATTGCCAGTTTACCTGACAACTTTCTGGATTTGCATCTTGATTCTGCTAAGGCCCTCGGCAGCCCTGATCTACATTGTGTCTATATGTTTGGCTGTTCTGGATATTTTGTCTCCATAAAAAGTAACATTTTGGTAACTGTGTATTCTGGTCTCTTTCAATGGGTTTCAACCCTGGGAGTAGGCCATGTGATATGTGTGTCACCAGGTAAAGAGGTGCTCTACAATGAAACGCACTCCTTCTCTTGCCTCAGCCTAGAGAATAATGGGGAAAGACATTCTGCTTGGGAACATTATTGGACTCACGTTGGCAATTCTTCTTTCTACCAAACAAACGGCGTAAGTCTCACATTCTCCAGGCTGGGCTTACAGGGCAGCCAATCCTTCCGTGAGCTCTAATCCTGCTGCAAGTGTGGCACGTGTGGTTCTAAACTTGATCTTGCTGAACTTGCCTTTGCTTGTCTGTGTTGGGATGAGCTGGGCAGCCCTTAGTACCATTTGGGTGACTGATCACTGTGGTCCACAGAGGATACTATTTTTGTTATTGGATTTTTGTTTTGTTTTGTTTTGAGACAGGGTTTCTCTGTGTAACAGCCCTGGCTGTCCTGGCTGCCAGGACAGGCTGACCTCAGACTCACAGAGTTTGCCTCTTCCTCCTGAGAACTAGAATTAAAGGCATGCCCCCCCACCACCACCCAATTAAAATAATTTTTTAAATATAATATATTCTGATCCCAGTTTCCCCACCCTTCTGTCCTCCCAGATCCTTCCCACCCACCGAACTCCATGCCTTCTTTGTCTCTTGTCTTTAGAAAACATACAGGCAACAACAGCAACAAAACAGCACGAGAAACGCACATACACAGACCATTAAAAACACACAAAACTGGAACCCATAATGGACAACCAAAGACCAGTGAGGTTTAAAAAAAAAAAAGGCCTGAGCAAAACAATACGAGACAAAAACTCTAAAAAACACCATTGGTTCCGCTGTGTGTCGGCCATCTACGGCTGAGCATGAGGCCTGCCCTTCAGTAGGTCCACAGATATTGTTAATCACTTCTTCTGGTTCTTATTTTCTGCCTTAAGGAACGCATTGGCCATTTGCTCAGTGACGTAGCCCCTGTTTTATATGTACCAACTGAAGGCGGATGATGTGCATCTCATTCTTTTGGGAGTTTTTGTCTTTCCCCGCTGGTCATAGTTTCATAGCTTTCTGGCCATTTCTTTGCCCAGTTCTGAGTGGTGCTGGGGCTCAAACCCAGCTAGGCAAGCACTCTATCAACTCAACTGCCTCCCCAGCCCATTGCTTTATCTTGTGGGGATGACTTAGGATGATCCTTTTTGAGGAAACCCAGCACTCCCAGGCTATTGCCTTCCCCCCCTTTTTTTTGGATGTGTGCAAAGAGTTCTGACCAGCTGCCTCCACTTAGACGCCAGTCATGGTCAGACATGTCTACCTCAGAACACCCTTGCTGAGGAGGCGGTAAGACGGTGTTGCTTTGTTTCTTTGAAGGCTGTCTAAAAGTTGATTAAAGGATGATTAAAAGTTTGTTCACTTCAACACAGCCTCATCTTTTATTATTTATTTGTTTTACACCTAATTCGTGTGTATGTGTTTTGGTGTTTGCGTGTTGTGTGTGTGTGGAGGTCAGAGGACGACTGTGGGAGTTGGTTCTGTCCTTCTGTCCTTCCACCACGTAGGTCCTGGGGACTGAAGCCAGCTTGTCAGGCCTGGGGACAAGTGCCTTCACCTGCTCAGCCATCTTACTGTCTTCAGTATCTTACTTTAAATTATAAACCACAAATATGAACTTTTTGTTGTTTAAATGAATTTCATTGTAGTATTTCAACTTCTCAAAACTTGTTTGTTCTGGTTTTGTTTTGTTCTTCTGGTATGTTATCTTATTTCTTGGTGATCTTCATGCATGAATTTAGTTTTTAGTATGAAAGAATGCTAGGGACATAAGTATAAGTAATTTTCCATCTTATTTTTAAAGATATTTATTTTTATTCTCTGTGTGTGGGCATTTTGTCTGCATGCATGTCTGTACATGTTGTGCACATAGTGTTTGCTGAGGCCAAGCAGAGGGTGTCAGGTTCTTTGGAACTGGAGTTGCGGACTGCCCGTAGCTGCTCTCTGGGTGCTGTGAACCAAATCTGGGTCCTCTGTAAGAGCAGCAGTTTGATGTGGGATTCCCCTCTGTATGCTGTGAATGCCATTGGTTAATAAAGAGGCTGCTTTGGGTCTGTAGCAGCACAGAATAGAGCAAGGCGGGAATTCTAAGCAGATAGAGGAGGAGAGAGACAGAGAGTAGGCGGAGTCAGAAGTCATAGCCTCCACCGGCTGCCTGAGACCGACGCCGGTGCTAGATAGAAACTTACCGGTAAGCAACAACCACATGTTGTTACACAGATTAATAGAAATGGGTTAGCTTAAGATATAGGAACTAGCTAGAAATATACATTAGCTAATAGACCAAGCAGTGTTTTAATTAATACAGTTTCTGTGTGCTTATTTTGGGTCTGGGCAGCCAGGAACGAACAAGCAGCCTATGCCAATAACCAGTGTTCAGAGACCCTATGCCCATGGCTGGCTTTGAATATGGAGGGGGCCAGGCAGTGGTGACTCATGCCTTTAATCCCAGCACTAGGAAGACTGAGGCAGGCAGATCTCTGTGAGTTCAAGGCCAGCTTGGTCTACAATTGAGTTCCAGGACAACGAGGATTGTTACATGGAAAAACCCTATCTTGGGAGAAAAAAAAAGAAGAAAAAAGAAAGAAAGAAAATATGGAGGAGGCTGGGAACCAAGAAATTCCCAACACACTCTATCACTGTTGAAGACTGGACAGTGGGTTCTCCTCAGAGCTTCTAGGAACATGACTCTCTGGACACCCCAAGTTTAAGCCCAGTGAGACCCATTTTGGGGTTCTGTCCTCTCGAGTCCTGAGACGTGTTTCTGTTGTTTAAAGATACTAGTTCTGTGTTGATTTCCTAGTGTAGTCATCAGAAACTGGTTTGGCTCTGCGTACACACTAGGGGCTCAGCCTGAGTTTATTTTCTTCCTATAGCCTGCTCCAAACACAGCTAACTTTTCCTTTCCAGAGTAGGAGGGTGCCCTCTCTTGCCTGAGCCCCAGCATCCCATTCCCTCCTGCTCCGTGCCCCTTCTGTGTCTCTTCTGTGCTGGGGGTAGGGGGGACACTCATAGAGCTGTCTTATTTGGAGAAACCTTTGCCTGTCCTGCTTTCAGTGAGCACACTTGCATCCCCCTGATGAAGTGGACAGCCTTGTGTGTGATAGCGGCGTTGTTTCTGAACTGGTCCAGGCTGATTTCCTGTGGTACTCAGTGCTGGAAGAAGCGTCAGTCCTTGTGGCAGAGTTAGAAGAAGGTGGGGAGATTTGTTCCCGAAGGATCCTGCTGTAAGCAGTGTGTAATGAAGGCAGCGAAGGGTGGGACATGCCACAGGAGCTAGCTGTGGAGGCAGCAGCAGGTTTCAGGCAAAGGCCTTTGCAGACTAGAGCAATGCCTTAATGTCTTGTAAAGGGATGGGTGAGTGAGGCTCTTACAGTAAAGGAACCGGGGGAAACAGGCTTCAGTGAGATGGCACACATGAGAAACACAGATGCTGCCCAGTTACGTTGCCTTACCTTTTGGAAAACACATGGGAGAAAGTTTTGTGAGCTGCAGTCTGGGTGCTGGGAATTGAACCCGGGTCCTCTGGAATAGCAGCCAGTGCTCTTAACTGCTGAGCCATCTCTCCAGCCCCTGCCTTACATTTTGTAAACCCATGGGACAAAGTTTTGTGAGCTGCCGTGTGTGGATGCTAGGACTCAAACTCGGGCCCTCTGTAAGAACAGCCAGTGCTCTTAAACCCATGCCATGGTCTGTGTGTGGAGGTCAGAAGGCAACTTGTGGGAGTTGATTTTCTCTTGCTACCCCTTGGATTCTGGACATTGAAGTGAAGTCAGTTCATTAGGCTTGATGGCAAGGGCCTTTCACCCCCGAGACATCTCAGAGCCCTACCTACTGAACTTTATAAGACTGAGGAAAGGTTCATGCATTAAACAAAAATACAAATTGAAGACGTAGTCAGTTAAGGGCCTCAAGATGTGATGGCCTCAAGTAGGATAGAAATGTCTTCACCAGGGGTTCCCTGGAGGGTACATCCTGCTTTTTCATTATTACATTTGTTACTATAAAATCTCAGTATGGTTTGGAACTTAGTATAATCTAATCTGATTCATTAGGTGCTAAAATCATTGATTACATTGTGTGTGTGTGTGTGTGTGTGTGTGTGTGTGTGTGTGTGTGTCACCTGCACTGGTGTGCTCACCTGTGTGCAGTGCAGAGACCGGAGGTCAGTGCTGGGTGTGCTCCTCTATTGTTCCCCCACTTAATTTTTCAGACAGGCTCTCACTGAGCTCGGAGCTCCCCATTTCCATCAGATGGGCTGGCTGTCGAGCCTCTCAGTTGACATGTTGCTGACCCCAACTGCTAAGATTATAGACATGCGGAAGTGTTTTACAAGGGAGCTGGAAATCAAATTCATGACCTCATACTTGTACCACAGTCTCTTTACCCATTGAGGCATCACCCCTGTTCCACACACACACACACACACACACACACACACACACACACGTATATGACAGGGTTTCTCTGTTTAACATTACACATTTCCTGGCAGTCCTGGAACTCTTTGTAGACCAGGCTGGCCTCGAACTCACTGAGCTCCACCTCCATCTGCCTCCCAAGTGCTGGGATTAAAGGTGTGTGCCACCACCGCCCAGCCAAAATGTTTATCTTAAAAAATATTTTTGTCAAGGGTCCAAGTAGCATAGACTGGCCTTGACCTCACTACATAGTCAAGGATGACCTTGAGCTTCTGTTTCCTCCTGTCTCTCTACCTCCCAAGTACTGGGGTTGCAGGTACTTTGTATTGTGTCTAATTTGATAATATTAAACAAAATTATTTTTTTTGTGTGTATGTGTGTGGACATGGGAGAGTATGTGTGCAGGCATGTGTGCCAGTGTGCTTGTGGAAGTCTGTTCTTATCTCCACCTTGTGTGATCCTGGACTGGAGCTCAGGCTGGCAGGCCCCTCTCCAGTCCAGGGCCTTTGCACACGGAGTCAGCTCACCAGCCCTCAATTGCATTTTTAGATGAAAGTACTCCATGAACTGTGTAATTCAGTCATGTCGCATTAGTGTGCTTCTTTCTGGAGAGAGTATTAAAGGGTAGACAGGAGAATGCAGAAGCCATGGTGTAACTGGACTTCAGAGACTCAACAGCATTTCTCTGCTGTTGGTGCAATTATTGGCTAGGCCACTGACCATACAATTAGGGAGAAAATGTGATAGTTGAGTCACACCTGTAAAAGTTCATGAGTAATGAGCCAGGGACAAGTGGGTGGAAATGTCTAGGGTCATGCTGAAGTAAATTATGAGTGTTTTGTCTGTGCCTACCTACCAAATGTTCGGGCGAAGAGAATTTTGTGGGGTTAACTTACTGAAAATAGCAGCTGTGGCCGGAATGTCAAAGACCGCATGCTGTTTTGATGGGCCACGTACATGGGTTCAAGGGCCAGCTGCACAGCCACAGGTGTGGGGGAGATGTGGTTGAATACCAATGGTGCTGGCGTTTTAATTACTGTAAGAAGCTCAGCATGGATGTAGAAAGCAGAGACTATCAGAGGGTGCACAGAGAGGTGATGCGGATGGAGGGGGAGGTGGGGCAGGGCTAGTGTTCCATTATTCTTGTGCTGTGCTGTACACGACTGGTATACTGCATAGAGAGAGGTAGCATCTCCAAGTGGGCCAGAGAACAGAAAATACAGTGTTGATGAGAAGATAGAGAAGTTAAACCCTCATCAGCTGCTGTGGAAATGGGGGATGGTCCAGTTAGCTGCTGTAGGGAACCAGCTCTGAGTTCCCTCAGATGGCTCACCATGGACTTCCCGTATGCCCCAGATAACCCTATTCCTAGGTGTAAACTTTAAAGAAATGAAAACAGTTATTTAAACCGATACTGTGGATAGTGGGCACCGAAATATTGCTAGCAAGGTGATGAGTCACTGACAGGGCTGTTAGCAAAAGACAAGTGGCAGACAGAGTAGTGATGAGCAAGGGGGACTCTCAGGCACTACAGGTGGGAATGTATTAAGCACAGCTTTAGTGGAAAACATTATGGGATGGCCTTTATCAACTGGGTATTAGTTGAGAAGGAAGAATGTTGGTTTTTGGAAGAGGTGTGTGCACTCTTGTTTGGAGATAGCTTGGGTGTCTGTTTAGAGAGGGGGATTTAAAAAATATTTATTTTTATGTGCATTGGTGTTTTGCCTGCATATATGTTTGTATGAGGGCATCAGATCTTGGTTGTGAGCTCCATGTGCTGGGAATTGAACCCAGGTCCTCTGGAAAAGCAGTCAATGCTCTTAACCACTGAGCTGTCTCTCCAGCCTTAGAGATGTGGATTTTACCTCAATGCAACACAGTGTGTCACTAAATAGAGATCTTTTTAATAGTATTAAGATTTATGGTCCATGTTTTGTTATTTATTTATTAATAAGGTGCCACTTAGTGAGGTAATGCGTAGTCTTTTTCACAAATGGTGCTGAGACCCTGGATTTCCATGTCGGAAGGATGGATTTGAACCTCACACTGTACACTAAGTAAGAGTCAATCAGTGACCTCAGTGTGAAATAGTGATATTCCCAGGAAGAAGGTAGTCAAACCATAGTGTAATGACCTTGTGTCAGGCAAAACCATTTTGATTAAGACCCAAACCACAATCAGCAAAATATTAAATCGGTAAATTGTCTTCCATCCAAACGAAAGATGGTTGTGCAGTGAAGGATACTATCAGAGTGAAGAGCTGACTCACCATGTGGGAGACAGCTTTGTAAGCCATCACTCATAGGGGACTTGGGTCTCAAATACAGGGTCTGTCCAGGTTCAAGCCAGTTGGTCCTAGTGTGGGTTCCTAAAGACAGAGAAGTGGGCACAGGCTTGCGCCACTAACCAAGAGCTATACACAACACAATTGGTACCTGCTTGCAAAGGAAGAATTAATCCACCCCAGTGGAGTATATTATCAACACTCCAGGGAACCTCATGCTCAGGAGTAGATGGCCAAAGCAAAATGAGTATTTTGTAGACTTTTTGACTTGAATTGCTTTGTTTGGTCTTTTTTTAAAAATTGGTCTTTTGTTTGTATATTTTGGTTTCTGATTTCGTGTCTTCATGGTTATGTGTGTGTGTGTGTTTTAATTTTTGTTTTTTAAAGAGAGGAGCCAGGCAGTAGTGGCACAGGCCAGCACTTGGGAGGCAGAGGCAGGTGGATCTCTGTGGGTTCGAGGCCAGTCTGGTCTACAGAGTGAGTTTCAGGACAAGTTCCAAAGCTACACAGAGAAACCTTGTCTCTAAACAAACAAAAACAGGAAGAGAGAGATGGGGGTCTTGGGCTTAGGTGGGTAAAGAGCAGAGGGAGGGAAAAGCTTAATCAGAATATAGTGTAGGAAGTTTTTGTTTTCAATAAAGAAGACCAAAAAAAAGGGGGGGGGAATCCCTTAGGAAATGAAAGGTGAATAACCAGATTTAAAGTACCTAATAAATCCCAAGGCAGAAGAATTCTTAGTGAACTTAGTAAAACTGTGAAGTGATGAGAAATTAGAGATTTCTGGTCTCATGATGGGATTGAGAATTGAAATCCTTCTCCCTCCTCAGCTTCCCTCAGCCGGGCTTCACTCACTCCTCAGCTCTCTACTTCTAACCAAGTCTTTGGGGCTTTACTTCTCCAACAAGCTTTTTTTTTTTTTTTTTTTTTTTTTTTTTTTTTTTTAAACAGCCACACAGGTACTAGTTTCAGACTAGTGAGTTCCAGTTACATTTCCTTTCTAATCCTTCAATGTTAGGACCTCAGTCCAATAACAACAGATGTGTCTGGCCTCACCGTGGAGTAGGCTCTCTTTTTCCAGTTTTCATGTGTGTGTATGGTGCGCATGTATGTGTGTGCGGGCACACATCTGCGAGTGCAGGTGCACATGTATGTGAAGACCTGAGGCTGGAAGGAAACCGTCCTTGATTGCTCTTCCATCTCACTCGCTGCGACAGGGTCTCTCAAACCCAGAGCTTACCTGGGATCGGCGGATCCCGTGCCCCCCCCCCCCCTCTTTCTGAGCTGGAGTTACTGGCAGACGGCCATCACTCAGTTACTATGGTTCTGGGGATTGGAACTCTGTTCCTCACTATTGCCCTTTACCTCTGAGCCATCACCCTGGCCCATCAATGGATCCTCTTCTCTGTGGTCCTCAGGTGGCTCACAGTCAATGTCATATGTATATTTTTCCATGCCCGCCACCGTGTCCCATCTTCCCCGTCTCGTTCTGGTTTGGGGCTGCTTTCATCAGATTGACTTGGAGGTCTCTTGTGATTTCCTGGATTCTCTCTTACTGCCAGTGGCTCCAGCAGCCCCAAGCATCCTTTTGTTGGTTATGTGCAGAGAGGGTAGTAGGTGATATGTTTTTGGGTCTTTTCTCACTCTTTCCTCCCTCCTGTCCCTCTGTCTCTACTTACTAAGTGCCTGGCTTTTTACAGTGGGTCCTGGGATCTGAACTCAGGCCCTTGTGCTTGTACAGCGAGCCCTTACCAACTGAGCTGTCTCCCCGGCCCTTCCTCTACCTTTGAAACACGTATGATACAAGAGCATACGTCTGTCGTTTTGGCACTACCGAGGCGGGAGGATGGCTGCACATTTGAGACCAGCCCAGGCTAGAGCCCGGTTCAAAAGATTTAAAAGAAAAAGGAAAAAAAAACCCAACAAAACAAATAAACAAAATAAATCCAAACCTCTACAGCAACAACAGCAGCAAACTCATGTTTTTGAAACAGTTTAAGGTGGGTGATGTGAATTGCTGCCTGGATATTCCTTAGATCCATTCATTTGGAACACTTTGTCTTGTGAACTTACTGCTTTCTTTACCTTTGCTGAGTGTCTAGACACATCTAGAGTTTTAATTCTGGTGAATCTTTCTCTGAGATATATTTGTTGTGTAGGTTGATGAGCTTTGTTATGACTTTTCACATTCACATACACACACATACACACACATACACACATATACTCATACACATATACATACACAAACACATATACACATACATACACACATGCATACACACAATATACACATATACACACATACATACACATACACACACACATACACACATATACACATACACATACACACATGCATACACACAATATACACATATACACACATACATACACATACACACACATACACACACACATACACACATATACACATACACATATACATACACAAACACATATACACACACATACACACATGCATACACACAATATACACATATACACACATACATACACATACACACATACATACACACACATATACACTCACATACATACACACACCTACACCTTTATTCTCTATGTTCCCCCTCCGCCCCTCAATTCTGGGATATTCATACCCCTTCTCTTCCCAGATATCATCCTCCTCCTTTTATGTCATCCAAATCCATTTTTATACCTAGATTCTCTTGTGAGAGAAAACCCACCACTTCTTTCTGAGTTTGTTTGCTTAGCATGTTAATCTCTAGCTCTGTTCACTTTCCCGCAAGCGACATGATTTCATTGTTCTTTATGGCTAAATAAAATGTGGCAAATCTTTTGGGAGAAACTTGCAGATAGCAAGAGTTTTCTGCTCTTAAATATTTCACCATACATCACTCAGAAAAAAAAAGGACCCCTGAAGTGATCTGAAGCAATGATTTGACCTGAAGCAATGATTGAGTAGCGTTGGTACCCTGAGTTGTCTTCTCTGGGCACCGTATGTCTTAAACAGACAGGACTGGCCAGGGGAGGCTGCCAGACTGGGAGGCTGGGGTCACACTCAGTCCGCTGGCACCACTGAAATCGAGACGGTCCTTTGGAGAAGTGTGACGATCGGTGGGGGTTGCTTGGCCTGAACCTCCCTCTCTCTCAGGCCTGAGTGGGAGCTGACAGGCTGGAGAACAGTGCTACTCTCTTGAAGACCAAGCCCAACTCAGATGCAGTCAGTAGCTCGAGCACCCCAGTTAACCTCGCCACCCTCATGCAGCAGTGAGTATGTCAGATATGAACGGGCGTACATGGAGTCCATATTTAAACCCAGCGATAGCCAGAGAAGGCCCGTTATGACAACCTTCTGTCCCATCAAATCTTTCCCGTCATCATTTAGGCAGTTCTTCCAAGGTTCTCCTCAGGTGACCTACCTGCATGTTTTCATTGACTTGGGTAAGTTGGGTTACTAGGCAACCTATCAGTCCATCACTGTCGGATGGGAGCAGGCCTGCCAGGGTTGCTTTAGCTCGCTAGTACTTTATCCAGGGGTCCAAGGGGCATAATCACACATCTACCCACTGATACCCGAACAAGAAAAACGGAGAAGTAAACGGAGGTCCTTAGTAAGGGCAAGAGTGGAAAGACTGTGGCTAGCCGGCCACAGCGTTCTTCTGGAGCGCTCTGTGCACATCTTTCTTATTCCTTAATTGAGAAGAGAAGCTGCGCTTCTGTCGCTAAGCCAGCCTCCTAATTATTCTGTCTTTTGAATAGACTCCATTCCATTCTTCTTCCTGGAGTTCACCAAATTTCTGATTTAATAGGATGAATTGTCTCTCCTGCTTCCCAGCTGCCGTCCTGGGACTTATTTCTCATTTGGCTCTTGGATCCTGGCCACCATTTCTTGTGTATCTCGCATCAGGCTTTATTCGTTTTCACCCTAGTTTTGCTGAAGGACACCTTGAAGAAAATGCACTTATTCTGCCTTCTTCCTTGGTGGATGGTTTATAGGAAAGCCTGTGCTCAAATCATTTCATTTTGGAAGATTCCGAGACTCTGTTCTCTGCAATTGTCTAGTTTGAAATTAATTTTTTTTTTAAAAAAAAAAGGTTTATTTTGGTTTTCTGTGTATGAGTGTTTTGCCTGCATGTGTGTCTGTGCACTATAGGTGTGCAGCGCCTGTGAAGGCTGGAAGAGGGTGTAGGGTCCTCTAGGAGTGGTTTGAGACAGTTGTAAATAGCTGGCTGGCCAATGCCCTCTGGAAGAAGCAGCCAGTGGGCCGTCACTTCAATGCTTTGAAATTCTATTTTTGATCTCTCTCCTTTCAGATTTTTTTTTTCTGGGTCCTTTTCTTGGTCCCTATGGACATTTCCCAGACTTGGTCGTCTGACTCCCCTTCATATTTTGTACCTTAGTCTTCCTTATTCCTTGTCTTGTGATCTGGATTTCTGCCCCGTGGTTGGTCTGTAGAATTCCCTCGACCTGGGCGATAGGTGGTGTGTCCTGGGTCTGTTCCTCTGCTCCTGAGGGGGAAATGTTCAGCTGTGCACGGCTCTTCCCAGGTTCCTCTTCAGCCTAGAGGCACAATGTTGAGTGTTGTTCAGTAATTTCTATGTTTTATTTACCTGGCTAGTGACTGGAGTCCGGGTGACATAGGCAGAAGCCTGCTGGGAGCTGGATTTTCTTGAATTCACTGCTGGCCTATGACTGTTGTCTGGTGAGCCCGCCATACTTGGAGCTGTTGTGGCTATTTTGCGTCATAAAGGAGAAAATAAAAACAAACAAAAAAAAATCCATTCGGAACTGTCAGACATAGACATCAAACTAACTCCATGTCATGTATGTTACTTTTCTGGGGCCAGGATAAAATACCGTGACTTAAGGAAGGAAGAGTTTAATTTGGTTCACCATTCCAGAAGGAGAGTCCTTAGTGGCAGGGAAGACTTGGCAATGGTGACACGAAGCTGGCCGCTCACATTTCATCCATACTTGGAAAGAAGTCAGGATAGGAAGTGCGGTGAGGCTGTGATTCCCTCAAGGCACACCCCCCAGTGGCACACTTCCTTTAGTAAGGTTCCACCTCCTAAAGGTTCCATAACTTCCCTGAACAGTGCCACCAACCACGTGTTTAGTTTAATGTGACCCTGTGGGGACATTTCTCACACAGCTTCCTCACAGTTTTTTGTCTCATCCTTTTTAGAAGGTCTTGTAGACTCATCGTTTATTCTCTTGAATTACATGTCGTTTTTTCTTTTTGCCGTCCCTGCAGCTACCATCCTGGTGCACGGCACTTTCTTTACCTGCCTGGGCCACTTTAGTAGCAGCACTTCCGGAGGGCGCAACACATGCTTTTGGCGGGTTTAGTTGAGGATGTTCCATTTCCGGTGTTCTCTCTCCTCACGGGCCCTTGTAACAGACTGCACAGAGACTAAATATCGCACAGAGGACACAGCTAGGCATGTATTTGACTGAAGCTTGAGGGAAGAGAATGAAGGGCACCCCGGTCAGTTAATCCGTAAGGCTCATGGGAACTCTATCATCTCTCTGCCTGTCAGCCTGCCTATCTATCTATCTATCTATCTATCTATCTATCTATCTATCTATCTATCTATCTAATCTATCTATCTATCTATCTATCTATGATCTATCATCTATCTACTTACCTACCTACCTACCTACCTACCTACCTACATACCTACCTATCTTGTCTGTCTATCTATCTATCTATCTATCTATCTATCTATCTATCTATCTATCTATTTATCTATCTATTTATCTATCTATCTATGATCTATCATCTATCTACTTACCTACCTACCTACCTACATACCTACCTATCTTGTCTGTCTGTCTATCTATCTATCTACCTACCTATCTACCTGCCAACCTACCTATCGTCTATCCACCCACCCACCTACCCATCTATCATCTGTCTTGTTTGTCTGTCTGTCTATCTGAGAAGGGATCTCTCTGTCTTAACTATCCTAGAATTTACTATGTAGACCAGGCTGGCCTGGAGCTCACTTGTCCACCTAAATGGTGTGCCTTACGTGCCCAGCTGAAGTCCTTATCCTCAATGACAATATTTGAGCATAACTTCAGGACTCCAGCAGAAGAGCCCTCCCTGACCACCGTACCTGTGGGGTCAGCGCTGCCCAGGAAATCGCCGCCAGGCCTGGATGTTTCTAGGGAAGCCTGCATTAGCTGGGTTGGCTGAATCAGAGAGTAGTTCCTCCCGCTGAAGGGCAAGACTTGCGCTAAGGCTTCAATCACAGAGAACCGCCTGGCTGCAAGGCTGCCTGCCTTGGTGTTTCTGTCTCTCTTTGCAGGGTTCCAACAGTAGCTGCAGCGAGCCCTGCAAGTGGCCCTGGCGTGTCTTGTCTCTCCATGCTAGAATCTTCTGACCCTTGCCTCAAGCATCACCTTCCCTGTAAATTCCCATGTAAAGGTGACCGTAGCTCCTGCTTGCTATGATTCTTTCCTACTTTCTCTTTTTTCCTCAGTTTCTTACGCTCCAACTACTTCCCTATGACTTCCTATTTCCTGCTCCTCAGGTGTTAGCTACAGGAAGTGTAGGGGTCTTCATTTCTCATGCTCTTCCTCTCCACTGCCGTGGCAATGCCTGACACCTAGCTGATGTTACATATGTGTTATGTCTGTGCATGGTTTGAGTGAGACAGGCATGTGTTTTCCATGTGTGCTGCATGAGCCATGCGTGGGCCAGACCTGGATGGGAGGACTCTGATGGAGTCGATGTGTGCCCAGTGAGGAAGAAGGAAGAGAGCCAGGCTAGCAGCACACACACATTCTGTCACTGTTTGTTTCGCCAACGTGACACAGACCTGGACATACATCGGAAGAAGAAATCGTTTTTTTTTTTTCCAGGAGTTATCTGATTTTATTTTTGTTCTTTTATCTATATCTATATAGATATATGTGTGTGTGTGTGTATATATATATATATATATACATATATATATATCTTATTGAGCTATATATTTTTTCTCTGCTCCCCTCTCTTCGTCTCCCCTCCTCCTCTACCATCTCACATGGTCCCCAATTTATTCAGGAGATGGAAGAAGGAATCTTAACTGAGAAATTACCTCCATCAGATTGGCCTGTGCCTCCAGTGGGCACATCTCTGGGGACATTTTCCTGCTTGCCGATTGGTGTGGGAAGACCCAGCCCATTGTGGATGGGGTAGCATTCCTGAGTGGGTGGATCTGGGCTCTATAAGAAAGGTAAGCTGGCCTGGGGTGATGCATACCTTTGAGAGGCAGAGGCCGACAGATCTCTGAGTTCGAGGCCAGCCTGGTCTACTGACCAGTTCCAAGAAGCCAGTGCAACACAGAAAAACCCTGTCTTGAAAAACCAAATAAATAAATAAAATAAAAAAGAAAGGTAGAGTATGAGCCTGGAGCAAGCTGGTGGGCAGCATCTCCTTCGTGGTTTCTGCTTTAGTTCCTGCCTCCTGGTTCTTGCGCTTCCCTCCCTAAATGCTGAACTGAAAATGGAAGATGCCCATTCCTTCCTGAGCTGCTCTTGGTCAGTGTTTTGTCACAGTAATAGAACCCAAACTAGGACACATGCTTTTCTAGAATGGCCCACCGTGTTTCTCATATCCTTCTGAGTAGCACGTGGTTATCCCATCATAGCCAGTTAGAGATAAAGCTGGAAAATGGAACGTTTGGGTAGACAGCCATGTCAGTGACAGAAACTTGAGTGACCTATTGCTAAGGAAGGGAGAATGGGTCCAGGTGGGATAATCTGAATGAGTGAATGCCCAGTCCTTCCTCTGAGTTGTCTTTAAAAATGTTCACATCTGCACAAACTTCTTTAGAAGGTCCTTTATTTGAGAGAGAGAGAGAGAGAGAGAGACAGAGAGAGACAGAGAGAGACAGAGAGAGACAGAGAGAGAGACAGAGAGACAGAGAAACAGAGAGAGGAGGAGGATGAAGAGGAGGAGGGGGAGAAAGACTATGAATGTGGGTGCACGTTTGCCACAGCGTGTGGCATGCATATGGAGGTCTGAGAACAACCTCGGGTGTTGGTCCTTGCCTTTTGAGACAGGGTCTCTGTTGTTCCACTGCATACTGCAGGCTCCCTAGCCCGTGGCCTTGGAGAGAAAGGATTCTCTGCCTCCTGTCTCTCCAGAGGGACTCTGAGGCATGCAGATGCTTGCTTATGCTATGTTCCCAGATTTTAGATGAGTGCTGGAGATTTGAACCCTGTTCCTGAAACATTTAGAGCAAGCACTTTTACCCACTGAGCCTTGGCTCCAGCCTTTAGCATCTCCTTTTGATACAAGTCACTTATTAATGAGAAGACTAGTGTTAGATTGTTTCATTGTCTTTGAAATACAATATAATACTTTTTTTTTAAACAAACTTTGAAAGAGTGTCTCCCTCTTGCTTGAATGGCAGCCCAAGATGTAAACATGACTTGTTCAGATGGGGTGGAAACAGCTGGAATTTGAGGCAGCTGAGGGGCCTCTTGCCTCTTGGCAAGAACCTCAGCACAGAGGAAGATGCTGGGAGGATGGTTCTTCATTGATTCATGTGTTTTATCTGCTGGTTAATGAGATGGTCTTAGATAGCAGCCACATCTAGACGTCAGGAAGAAGGATATGAACTGTTTTTAATCTGAAGAATATATGAAGAAATTTGAATAAAGTAAAAAAAAGCAACCCTTAAAGTGAGCTCCAGCATTGTCAGGTTTTGGTGAGTTTTGAAGTTCTCCACATTGGACTTAGAAATCAGGGATGCTATTTACTTTCTCCATTGAATTTTTTTTGGGGGGGGTGTGTATATTTGTGAGAGGAAATTCAGTATCCTTTCTCCTTCACTTTCTCTTGTACCCACACTGCCCCTGCTTACTGACATCCTTTCTGTCTCTTTCTCCCCACGTGAGCTCTCCCCAGCTTTCCCCCCCATTGTCGGGTCAGGGGAGGATTTTATTGGTTCGGCAGTTGGCCTCTCTGTGGTATCAGTACTGTCCTGTGGAAACCCACCCAAAAGCCATGGTTTGAAACAACAGTCTTTTATTTTGCTCACAGATACAAGGTTTCCTCAGCTCAGCCAGGCCTTCCTCTTTTAGATTCCCTTTGAGGCTGCCTGCAAGACAGAAGGCCGGGGGTTTCAGATGGCACTGGCCTGGAAGATTCACACAAATGGGACTACTGAGCAGTCCCTTCCGGTGGTTTCTTCACAGAATGGCCTCTGAAGAGCAGGACTCCTGTGGAGGACTGTCAGTTGCTAAGTGTGGCCTTTTCTGCTGTGCCTGAGAGCGGACCTCACTTATGCCTCAGTGAAGGGGAGGGGAAAGGGGTCCCCCTCCTTCCCAGGAGCATCAGAGAATCTACAGACCTATTTTAAAACCACTGCCTGGCCTTTTCTCTGTTCTTTGTTCAAATCAGACCAGTCAGTACTGGAGCCATCCAGTTCCTTTTGCTGTGCCTCCTAACTTTGAGTACCCACGGTGGGGGAAAAACACCCAGTGTAATATGTACACCTTTGCTTTAACGCCTTTAATCCACTCGGGAGGCATAGGCAGGCAGATCTCTGTTAGTTCAAGGCCAGCCTGATTTACAAGAGCTAGTTCCAGGACAGTTACCAAAGCAACACAGAAACCCTGTCTTGAAAAAACCAAAACCAACCAACCAACCAACTAAACAAACAAAAAACAAACAAAAAATGCTCCATGATTTAAAATCCACTTAACAACAGATAAGGTGAATTTCTGAAATCCCAGCACTCAGGAATGTGAAGCCAGAGGCTTGTGAGTTTGAGACCAGCCTAGGTTCCATATCAAGAGACTGTGTTTTTGTTTCTGATTTTTTTTTAAAAGCAGGCATAGTGGCACATTCATGAAGCTAAGGAAGGAAGATGATAAATTTGAGGTCAGCCTAAAGTGCACATTGAGATCCTGTCTCAAGAAAATGATCAAAGAAAATGAATATATTACATTAAAACATAACGCATTACAAACAGTGCACACAAACACATATACACACTCAGCATACACAGATATACAATACAGAGTGGAGACAATGGGTAACGGAAGAAACAGGAAGTTAATGAATATATTACATTAAAACATAATGATTGGGCTGATCAGATGGCTTTGTGGTGAAAAGATATGGTGACCTGAGTTTGATCCCCAGGACCCACGTGATGCAAGACAACCAACTTATGCAAGCTGTCCTCTGACCTTCATATGTGTGCATTCCCCATACATGTGTGTGTGCACCTACAAAATAAAGTAAGAATATGTTAGATAAAAACGTAATGACATAGGTATTTATGGAGGTACCATTTGACATTTCACTGACAATGGTCAGCTCAAGCTAGATGGCATATTCATCAGCTCAAATGTAATTTGTGTTGAGATCATTCAAATTCTTCTATTTTCTTCACAATTTCTTATAAATTTAATTCTCTTCAGTACTTGTAGTTTCTAGTCGACAGTATACTTAATTCAGATCTGAAGTGCCTCTCCCCCCCGCCAACTGAGGCCCAAACCCTGGGCCTTACTCTTGCTAGGTAAGCACTCTACCACTGAGCTAAATCTCCAACCCTGAATTGCCTCTTTTTAAATGACTGTAGATTTTAATCTCCTCCCTGACACCAAGAATTCTCTGCTTCTGCCTGTTCTCTTTTAATTGTTCATCTCTGATCTCTCGGTCTGTTTCCCGGTCTGTTTCCCTCCCTCGTCGTTCTAGCTAGCATCACTTCAGGCACCTAGAATACCGTCTAGAAGTCTGCTTCCTCTGCTGTCTGCCACTTTAGAGTGACTTTGTACAAGTTGATTATGACTGGTCCTGCTGGCCTAAAAGCTCTCTGATGCTGTTGGTCCAGATCCTTGAACACACACATCCCAATTTCATCATGATTTGGTTCTCACAAAATCAGATCTTAATTCTCACCGTTCCACACTTATGCACTATTTTTTTGGTGTTGCCACACCGGATTTCTCTCTGTGTTTTAACTTCCTGTTTCTTCCGTTACCCATTGTCTCCACTCTGTATTGTGTATCTGTGTGTGCTGAGTGTGTATGTGTGTTTGTGTGTACTGTTTGTAATGCGTTATTGTTTGAAAGTATCTCTTGGAGGGCGGCGAGGTTCACCACTGCTACCAAACACATCACAAAAGAATTTCTTTATATTAGCACACAGTTCTTACCATGTAGGTTGGAGCTATTGAGGATTTCATAGCATATTACTATTTTAATCTTTTGCACATAACAGCATTGTGGTAAGTATAGTGAGAAACTTCTATTATTTGGAATGATCCCTGTGTGGGATGGACGTTTGCAGTGGTTAGAATTATGCAAGTCAAAGTTTTTACGTCCCACAGTTTGTTTCACTTTTAGGTAAAAGCACACACTCTCAACGTTGTGTGTGTGTGCATGATAGTTTTCATTTATACGTGCTTTTGGGGGACACACCGTGTTGCCCAGGCTGGCTTCTCGCTCTCCGCCGCATGTTGGCATCCAGTAGTGCACCTTCATGCTGGCCTTGCCCCTGCAGATCGTCTCTCAGATGGCATAGCTTTTATGTAACTCCTTGTTCTGCAGCCTTTGATTTTTGTGTTTTAAACCAGGCACATGTAACTAATTTGTTGGCTTTCTTTGTTATTCTATTCTCTAAGATTCTTTGAGGCTCTCTATATAACTTAATGACTTTGAACATGTAAACACTAATTAACTTATGAAGGGGCTGACATTTTGCCACTCTTATTTATGATGCTTGTTAGTTTCACAGGCCTGTCCTCCTTCCTCTCTCCCTCCCTCCCTCCCTCCCTCCCTCCCTCCCTTCCTCTTCTTCTTCCTTGTATACAGCAACTTTATTGAGGTGTAATTCATGTACTATAAAACTACTCTTTAAAAGTATGTCATCCAGGGCTGGAGAGATGGCTCAGCCGTTAAGAGCATTTGCTGCTCTTACAGAGGACCTGGGTTTGAGGTTCCCAGCACCCATATTGTGTCTCACCCACTTGTAACTCCACTTCTAGTGGATCCAGCACCCGTTTCTCACCTCCCTGAGCACTGCATGCCTGTGGTGCACATGCAGAGAAAGCACTCATGCTCTCAAAAATAAATAAATTTTTTTAAAAAAGCATGCCCTCCAATGGGCTCTTGAACATTTATATTGCTCCTAAATTTGAAAACATTTAGAACTTTTTTATTATCCCCTAAAGACATTCCTTATCCATTAGCGGTCATTTCCCCTTCCTACTTACTAATTTCTATTATGTCTCAGAAATTGAGTCATAGACTCTCTTCATATTCTTAGTATACTTATTGTCTGGTTAGTTGCAAAAATCCGTCTTGGTCCTAATTTGGATTGTATTAGTGAGTGGTTTGCTAGAGCAATTAAACTATGAAGTCAGTGTGTGCGCGTGCATACGTGCATGCACATACGTGCTTACATGCACACACACACGTCCATATAGGTAGAGGAAGGCAGACAGACATGAGAGTGTTTGGAAGTTCTTAAATTTTAAGGAATTGGCTTCATGGTTGTAGAGACTTGGCAAGTATGAAGTCTGCAGAGTAGACAGACAGGCTGGAGACCCAGAGAGGAGTTGTAATTTGGTCTACTGGCCAAATTTACCAGTCTTTTGTAAAGATTGGTGTTTTTCCGTTCAAGTTTTTACCTGATAGGATGGAGCTCACCCACAGTTTGGAGGCTGTTGGGCTTTGTTTGCCTGTTTTGAGATAAGGGTCCCTATATCTTTTCTAGGTTGGCCTTAAACTTGTGAAACTCTTGAGTCAGCCTTCTGAGTAATCGGAATTGCTCACAGTTTGCTTTCCTTAGTCCACAATTTATATATTAATCTCATATCAAACATGTGTTCAAGCACCTTGGCACCATGCCTAGCCAAAAACGGACACATAAAACCAGCCACCACACAGGTGCTTTTAAGAGGTCTGACAGAGAAAAGTTGGAAAAATTGTGGCGGAGGGCGCCTTTATCTTTTCACCCTTCCGGGGAGAAGCTTTAACGTGGACCAGTCTTGACCATTCCCAACCATACGCTTCTGTCTGTTAGACTGAGTTTGCATGGCTTCCAATCAAGGTGATTTGCCAGAGTCACAATCAGAGACTTCCAGGTGTGCCTGGTAGCTTGTTTCCCAGGTGATTTTAGAACCTGCCAAATTGACAAACCCTAGCCATATTAGCTGGAAATACTTGGCTTCCAGAACTCCACACTGTCAAGGATTGCCTCTGACTATCATTGGCTTGTCCTCGGCTTTCTTTCCTCGTTCTTATTCTTCATTATGCTAGGCGCCCCAGGACTTGGCTCCTAGACCTCCTTCCCATCTAAAATATTGTCTTTATGACAGTTGATATAGTTGGATATTCTCAGTTATTCCCTGCTGTAGACCAGCTTGGGACTCCTAGCTAGCTGGCCTTGGTGTTATTTGCTGGATAGCACAATCCAATTATGTCAGTATCTGCTATATAATGAAATAAAGTATTCCCACAGAAACCTCCCAGAAAACAGCAACACTGAAAGAGATGTTACCAAGAGTCACACCTTAGAGTTGATCACTAACATTTACAAACCTTTGGCTAAGTTTTTATCTTGGTGTTTGTGTTACATATATATGTATGTATGTGTATGTATATGTGTGTGCGTATGCTTGAATATATGGAGGCCAGAAGCCAATACTGGGTGTCTTTCCCAGTATTTTTTTTTTTTTTTGAGACAGGGTCTCTCACCGTACCCAGGTCTCACTGATTTGGCTAGGCTGGCTGACCCGTGAGCTTCAAGGACCCTTCTCTCCACCTCCCCAGAACTGGGATTGGAGCCGTGTACCACAGCGCTCAGCTTCTTATGTAGGTGCTGGGCTTCTAAAACTCAAGCCCTCTGTTTACATGGAAAGCGCTTTACCGGCTGAGCCACCCCAGGTCTTGACATAGAGAGCAAGCACTCTGGTTCTCCTGAGCCCCTTCCCAGCCCTCCTTTGCATATTCATCCATTCATTTATTTTATTTATTTATTTTTAATCTTATTGTGTATGGATGTTTTGCTGGCATGTATGGCTGGGGACCATGCATGTGCTTGGTGCCTGAGGAGGCCAGCGGAGGGTGTTGGGGTGTTGGGTCCCCTGGGACTTGAGCTGCGAGCCACCGGGTGTGTGGTGGGGCAGGTCTTCTGGAAGAGCAGTCCCTGGCTTTCCAGCCCCCCTTATTTGTGGTTTTAGTCACCAGCCTGGTCATCCCCCAAAGGAACAGCTGCCTTCGAAAGCAGATGTTTTCACCCTCACACCTTTGAGGGCCACTGCTATCGAGTTAAACGTTTGCTGCTCTTTTCTTTGTACCGGCCCTCTCCTCACACGGTGAGCGAGTGGCCCTCACACACCTTGGCTGGCGCTGGTGAGCTGCCCCAGCTGTACCATTGCTTGGCTGTGACGGAGCTGGAATTACTTCTTGCCTTTCTCTTAGGTCTAGGCTTGACAGTTGAAGATTGCAGTCTGTACTTAGCTTAACAAACTCAATGGAGGGAGGGGTTGGGCGCGGACTGTTTTCTTTGGGGGCTCATCTTAGCGGTGTGAACTGGCAGGAGGCTATCAGACTATAACTGCCTGGCTCGGGTGCGGAGCTTACCTTTCCTCCCCCGCCCCCATTCTTACCTTTTTGTACTTTTGTAGAAATTCGTGATTTGGGGGCCTGTGAGGTGCCTCAGCATCTAAGGGCACTGGCTGCCGAGAGCCTGCAGACTTGAGTTGGATCTGCGGAACCCACAAGGTGGGAGGAGAGAATCGAAATTTGTTCTCTGAGCATCACACCTATGCCATGGCATGCGTGTGCCCCTGGCCCCCAATAAATAGATAAAGAAGAAAGCAAGCAACAAAACCCCCAACAAACTCAACTTTAGGTGCAAAGTGGCGCATTTTCCCTTTCTAATTGTTAAGCTGCTTGGATATTTTCTTTTCTGGCAGTCACTGGGGCAGGCACTGGAACAGGAAACGAGGTTACCTTAGGTGTCCTCTGAGGGCATGTAGCTCAACTGAGTTACTGCATAGGAAGAGAGGAGCCAGTGGAAGATATATTATTTTCTGGAGATACGGGGTTGCATCTCAGCATGGGAGAAAAGGCACGCAGCGACAGGGAAGATTCCAGACAAGCTCAGCTCTCTTGCAGTTTCTCTGTGCCACTACCTAGTGCGCTTCAAGAGCAGCCAAATGGAGATGCAGGGCTTTGCTGATATTCAGTGTTCATTTTATTGAGTGAAACATTAGCAAGATACTGGATGTTTTCAAAGTTCGTGTCATCACTGGCAGGGTTTCCCTAAGCAACCTAAAAGGTTATTGAGTCCTTGGAGTAAGGAAATACGTCCATGGTGGTTAATGACTGTCTTGGGAGTATCTGCCTCATCAGGTGGGCAGGTATAGACGTTGTAGAAAAGTCAGGTTATTGAGAACATGGAGGGCAGCAGTTAGTTTGCATAGGGGTGCCCATGAGACCTCTTTGGGGAGGTGGCATTAGCATGGTCTGGATGAATGGAGGGAGCATGTGCACAGGCGCGTCCTGTGGAAATTTGTTTTACCTGAAAAGCTGGCTGTGGCTAGAGTAGGGGAAAGAGAGCTCATGTGTTTCCTCATGTCTGTGAAACATGGAGCTGACAGAGTGTTAAGCATGGGTTTGAGCCAGAGAGGACAGTGACAGTGGCTGAGGTAGCAGCAGCCGTGGAGAGAAATGGCCAAGCTTGGGAAAGATGCTGCTTTAATGTCAGGGCTACAAGAAGTACTTACTGTTCGAGGAACCATGGCTGTGTTTGCCGAGCAACATACTAGGGACGGGCAAGGATTTGGGTACAGGAAGAGTTGAGCTTGGGACCCTTTAGGTGAGTCCAGTGGACAGTGCATCTACGAGGCTGGTGTCAGAGGAGAGGGAGGCCTGAGTCCCAGATCGCAGCTCTCTACTGGCGGAGCCAGATTGGAGTGTGAGCCCTCTGGGGAGCTGGCCTTGGAGGTAAGGTCAGTGGGCAGGAGGATGGGGACTGAAGCGGAGGAAGGGTGCCTGGGGAGAGGAAGAAAACAGGGCTCCATGGCGGATCCTAGTACTCTGGAGGCTAAGGCAGCCGGATGGAGGAAGCTAGCACGATCGGCACAGAAAGATCCTTGTCTCATAAAGCAGGCAAAATAAAGCTAGGATAATGTGTGGCATCTTATAGTCCAAGTGGAGAGAGTATTTTAAGATATGGAGGGAGATACGCTGTCTTTGAGTGCACTGAAGATTCGGGCTGGATTCTGACCCAAGTTTCAGGAGCTGTGGAGAGCATTGGGAACAGCGGCTCCTGGGAGTACAGGCGGGCCGGGCGAAGGAGACTGAGAAGAAGGAGAGGATAAAGTACTAAAAAGAGACAGACCACTGTTTGGTGGGCTTTTATCTTAGAAGGAGACAAAGATGCTGAAGTAACTGAGGGACTTCCCCCACTCCCTTGTGGTAGAGGGGATGTTATAAGATGTGGGTGTGCTCATGGGTGTGACCCTCCTCCTTCAGAAGAAAGAAAGAAATGAGACTTTTGGCTGCCATTCTTGGTCTTAAACGGTAGCTGGGGGATGTTTGTGTTGGCTCGGGAGTTTTGACTCCCCTGGTTTTCATCAGGGAGCCTTTGCGATTTTCTATCTCCTTTTGGCTTGCTTAGTCTCATTGTGTATCGTGATAGATTTTATCTTTCACATTTCTGGTAAATGGTGATTATTAGGAAGTTGAACCAATTGTGTGTGGAAAATGCCAAAGACGTTTAGCAGGGAATGTGTTTCCCAAGGCCTATTGTTTCCCACAGAAAGGAAACCGCTGGCTTTTTGCATGGATGAGGATAAAGTTATTTTGTGAACACAGTATTTTTTTTTCTTTCAACTGACTAGCATTTTTCATACTGTGATCAAAAGAAATTACTTTCTGAAAACAACAGTTTAATGGGACATGCAGACTTTGATTGCAAGCAGGGATCTATTGGAAGCCCTTAGAAAAACCCATCTTCTTTCCAGACCATTTTACGTTCTGGAGGTAGTTCACATCATTAGCTTGGGAAGAAAGATACATTGAGAGAGTTAGAAGTACGTATTTAGTTTTTAATGACTTTCAAAAGTAATAAAGAGTTTTAGTTAACTGTAAGGAAGAAAATGGGCAATGTAGGATGCTTCAGTACAAAGGAAAAGGGAAAAGTGCGTATTTTTGCATAGGTTGTATTATTTACACACTTACTTTCCCATTGCTGTGACCACAATCTGAAACAGAGACATTTACTTTTATTCACACTCAGAGGGCTGCAGTCCATCATGGCGGGGGGGGGGGGGGCGGGGGGGGAGGGGAGGAGGCGGGGAGAAGCAGCCCAGTTGATGGTGCTCGGAGTCTATGGCAGGGACTGATTGGATCATAGTGGACCAGAAATCAGAGAGCTTGACAGGAGTCAGGGGCCATGTTATGACCCTGTGAAGCCCACTTCTAGTGATTTCTTTCCTCAAGTTAGGCTTCATCTACTAATGACCTCACAACCTCCCCAAATAACACCTCCCACTGGAGAACAAAGTCTAACACTTGAGCTCCTGGGAGCTATTTCAGATTCAAACCATAACAATGTAAGAAATGTACTTGAGGTGTATAGATACAGTCTTATCTGTCACCATGAGTTAAAAAAGTGAGTCTTCAGGTTATTGTTTAAAAACAAAAATTTAGGTGGGTGATAGTAGCACACGCCTTTAATCCTAGCACTTGGGAGGCAGAGGCAGGTGGATCTCTGTGAGTTTGAGGCCAGACTGGTCTACAAAGTGAGTTCCAGGACAGCCAGGACTACATAGAGAAACCCTTTCTAAAAAAAAAAAAAAATAGCAGAAAACCAAGAAACCAAGGATGTGATAGGTTTATGTTTGCCTTTCTGGATTAGGCTTTATCTTCTTTGTGTTTTATGGTCTTTGAATCTGTATCCAGGAACAAACCCTATGTATGTCTGGCAGTAATGATGCCATCTGCTTTTTGAGCATCTAAGAAAAGCAATCATGGACAAGAGTATGAGAAGGGCCTGCGGGGCTGTTTGGGTTGTAAGCTGTGCCATCCATAGACACACTTGCCGTTCATTGTGACCTCTGAATGGTGGAGATGTGAGTATTCAAAGAGCACCTGTGTGTAACAGACACGTGACACAGTCCCTGTGAGGTCACTCAGTCTGTGCTGACTTGTCTTGTGCTCTCCACCCCGCCCACCGTGGGTGGGTTAAAGTAGCAGCGGCTTTCAATGCAGACAGTTATGGAATGGAATACAGAAATGTAAACAAGCTTGGTCAGCTAGTGATAAACACTTCATGATGAAAACGGGATGGGAAGTAGTGACCTGGCTCACATGACGAGTTCTTCTGAACCTCTCTTCTCTTTGTTGATTGAGAGTCACAGTAACTCCCTCCTTAGAGTTGTGTGGGCTTAATTAAGAGGCGTGGGAAACGCACCTACCAGAGTACCTGGCACAATGCCCACAGCCAAGTGAGGGATATGCCCCCCCTTTTGTCTGAGTCATCCAGACATCTTCGGGGCAGTGCCAGTAATATACGTCAGTCACAGTGTACTGAAGCTGTGTCCTTGAGTGGGCTTGAAGATCTTGTTGGAAAGCAAAGTAACAGACATAAACCTTGAAGACATTGTGCGCGGTGGAATAAGCCAGACCCCCAGAGGGCAGGTAGCTGTGATTCCAGTGGTGTGAGATACCAGGTCATCAGTTCACTGAGACGGCAAGTGGGTGACTGGAAGAGGCCACGGTAGGGTAACGGGGCATCACTGTGTCACGGGTACTGAGTTTTGCAAGATGCAGAGAGAGCTGGAGTCGGATGATGGCGGTGACTCGACATGGGTGTGAATATCCTGTGTGCGCTAGAAAACAGGTAGGGTGGCAGAGGGCATGTCGTGACCATCACACCACACACACACACACACACACACACACAGAGAGAGAGAGAGAGAGAGAGAGGAGAGAGAGGAGAGAGAGAGAGAGATTGATTGATTGATTCCCCCCCCCTTCTCGTTTTCCATATGTATCAGTGAATCAAGAGCCATCAAGTAGTGGGTTCTGGCATAGTGTGTCTGTGAGATTCCCACAAGATGAAAGCTCCGTTGGAAATTCTCTTTCCTTCTCCGAGGTGTTCTTTGGAGAGCAAAGAGTACAGTGTGGCTGGAAAAGGCATTTTCTATTGTTCTGTCAATTGAGAAAATATTTCTTGGGTTCTCATTGTGCTCACGAAGCCACAACACAGAAGTGTTGAGTGACACCTGCCAGCCATTGTTCTAAGTTTACACTAAACAATGCTCAGGGTACTTTTACAGTCCTTTCGAAGCTTCGTGAAATAGCCCTTAAAGGCATTGTTCTCATTTTGCAGTTGAGAAGCCTAAGGCTCTTGAGTGGGTAAGTGGCTTTCTACTTTAAAAACATTTTTAGAAGTGTTTCAGTTCATAGACACAAAGGCAGGACATTCCAAATCGCAGAAAGGGGCTGGCAGATGTAGGTGCAGGATTGTGTGAGATGTATTTGTATGAAGCGGAGTCGAGAGAACATTAGGCACATAGGTTGGTGGTTTTGTCTTTTTCATTACGATCTTGACTCCCAGGACAGTGCCTTCCCCTACTACCTGGTAGGCATTGCCGGCTGCACTGTGCCTTAGGAAGCAAAGCTTGGGATACAGCAAGGTCCCTAAAGAAGGGAGGACAGAGACCAAGTAGGATTCCTGTAATATTCTGTCTCTTTAGAGACAAGCCACGCAATCCCCACATAGCCTTCTGTTGCGGTCAAGCGGAAGAGTATTTTCTGTTTTAGTACCCCAGGACTGGGAGTCGCAGCTCATGACGATTGATTGGTTGAGTCGAGCCACAGGAAAGGCAGGCTATGGAGATGCTCAGCAGGTAAAAGTGCTTGTTGAACTTGATGATGGGGTTACAACCTTGAAACCCGTATGGTGGGGGGAGGGAGCATCTTCCTCAGCAACAACAAAAACAACCTACAATAATAGTGAAAGAATAATTTTTTTAAAAGAGGGAGGTGGAGCTGTGTGGTCCTGGGGGAGACGAGGTCCACGGAGTTCATACGTGAGTGTAAATGACTGAGGAGATTTTCCACTTTTGCTGGGGGAGACGAGGTCCACGGAGTTCATACGTGAGTGTAAATGACTGAGGAGATTTTCCACTTTTGCAGGCTTCGTGTTCATTTTGATACAACGGTCACCTGAATACATAGGTGAGATGCAGTTTAGCTTTGGAAAAAGGAGGATTAGAAGTAAAATGTCTAGGGGGTGAAGTGCCTGGGAAAGGGGGACTCCAGCGGTCTGAGTGGACCAAATGGGGTTGGCCTTGGGCTTCTGCATCCAGCTGAAGAGATGGAGTGTCGTCGAGATGATGGGGTGCAGTTGATGTGGAGACTTGACAAGCTAGGTGTACTCAGCAGGATTGGGCACTCTTAGAGTAATAGTAACACGTGTTAGTCCATTTAAAGCAAGGTTTATCTATTTTTATTCTATATGTATGGGTGTTTTGCCTTCGTTTGTGCCTATGTACCATGTATGTGAATTACCAGTGAGGCCAGAAGAGGCTGTGGTGTTCTCTAGGACTAAATTACAGATAGTTGTGAGCTGCCATGAGGCTGTTGGAATTTGAACCCAAGTCTTCTGCAAGAGCAGGCAGTATTCTTGACTGCTAAATGAGCCATCTTGTCTAGTCCCTGTATTAGTCCCTTAGAAAAATATCTTACACAGCCAGGCACGGTGAAGATGAGGACAGAAGGATTTAGGGGTCCAGGGCCGATCTCCATGACATACATAACGAGGCCTACTCAGGGCATATGACTTCCTATCTTTAAAGCAACAAACAACACTCTCCCCCACCCCCCAATAACTTCAGAGGCTTTCTCATATAATATTTGTAGCCTAATATGCTGGCAATTGATTATTTAGCAGAAAACTTATTATTTAAGGGACTGGGGAGATGACTCAGAGGATAAAGTGCATGTCAGACAACCATGAGGACCACAGTTTGGATCTCAGCACCCTTTTTGGAGTAGGGAAGGTGTGGACCACTGTCATTCCAGGACTTGGGAGGCAAAGGTAGGGACTCCTCAGAGAGAGCTGCAGAGCCTAGTGCAGGCAGGACGCACAGAGCTCTTGACCCAGAGAAACCTTGTGTCAGGGAGTAAACTGCAGAGATCGAGGAAGACACCAAAGTCAAGTCAGTCAGGCTTCTCCATGCACATGCATTATCATTCATGTGAGCTCACGCGCGTGCGCATGCATACACACATACACACAAACGCACAGACACCACACACACATAGAGACACACACAGACATCACACACACACACACACACACACACACACAAGAAAAGGAAACTTGTTTGAAATAAGTTGGAAAGTACATACTTTAAACACTTTATGACTAGATATATAAATATTTTAAATTTGCTAATCTTTTGAAATACAGTCAGGGCATTTTCAGTACAATGTGTTTTAGAGTGATTTCCTTTAGGTCATAAAAGTTCATTTTTAGAGACAAAACATTTTCTTTTCACTCTCATTCTTTGTGTGTAATACTTGGCTAAATTACATAATTACAATAAACACAGCTGACCTGAGCAGAGTATAGGACAAATCTTCTTCCTGGCTGGCATGTAGCTCTGTTAGGAGAAAAATGCACTGGACCCTCTGACTCCAGTAGCCTTTCTGGAGGCTGAAATCCAGAAGCCTTGCCTCTCCTTGCCCTTATGGCTGGCAGGAGTCTGGTGTTACCTTTAGACCCAAGGCTTTCCCAGGCTATGAAGGAGCAAGATGGCAAATGATGGGGTAGATACTGAGTTATTGATAAAGAAGTTTGAGTACGGTTATTTTAAAGAGAGACCCAGTTTTGTTGAGATAATAATTCCCATACCACTATGAATTACCATGTTAAAGTCTACAACTTGCGGCTACTGTGAACGCACAGACAGTTGCTTCTCCACAGCAATTGCTGTGTTTTCATCTTTCCCCCTTTTCTTCGGTTCCTAGGCGCCTGCTCATCTATTTTTCTCTGTGTGTAGATCTGTCTGCTCTGGCCATCAGCTGCTTCAGTTAGACCATCATTGTGTAACACACATCAGTACATTGTTTCTTCCTGTGGTAGTGTAACACTCCAGCAGGTACCCGCACCTCAGTTGACCATTCATTAGTAGGTAACATTTGGGCCATTTCCACCCTTGGCAATTGTATAAAAGGGTATGATGACCATGCATTTTGTGGGGGTGTATGTTTTCATTTTGTGTTTGTATACCCAAGAGTGGAATTCCTGGGTGGTGTTTATCCTTTGGAGATCATCTCTGTAGTTGCTCTTTTGACTTTTTTTCCCCCACTAGTGGTATGTGAGGGGTTTAGCCATGTTCTTGTTGCCTAGTGTCATCAGCCTTAGTCGGCACGGAATGTGGCAGTGGAATGCCATATATTGCTGAGTCAAGCCCTGGGGGTGGAGAAGTCTATGGTCAAGGCAGATCTGGTATCTGGAGAGAGCCCACTTCCTGGTTTGGCAGATAAAGGAAGCAAGCCTTTAGGAACAGTAGCATTGCCACTCCAAGGACCCCACCCTCATGACCTGACTCCCCTGCAAGTCCCCACGCCCTCTACTGAGTTAGTGTGTCAGAATGTGAATTTGGGAGCCGGCACAGATGTCCATCCTAGCACCTTCCTTGGGTTTTCTGTTCATCATCATAACAACAACTGTTGGGAGAAAAGTGGAAGAGAAACTGTTATTCTTTTTTAAAGACATAAGGTGTGAAGGCAAGCCCACGAGGGGCTGCGGTCCCACAAGGGGTAGTGGCGGGTGACCCCAGGCCTGGGGGGGATCACCTTGGTGGGTGGGGGACCGCGGCCAGTGAGAGACAGACAGATACATCATGCAGAGTAAGTCTAGAGTTTATCCAGTGGGTTTTGAAGGGAAGGAGGCAAGGGAGGGAGAGAGGGAGAGAGAGATGGAAAGATGGAAAGACACAGAGAGCAGACCGCAGGCTGCAGGAGGCAGGATATCCCTTCCATCAGAGGAAGGGGAGGAGTTGGGAGGGGGCGTGGCTTGTCTCTTAAAGGGACAGGGTGTCCAGGTGACAGAACAGATCAGCTGATCATAACAGAAACATCATTTCTTTAAAACCACTGCCTAGAAATTAAAGTATTTTCCTTTCATATTTTAAATTTAGTTTGGCATTGTATATATGTGATTGTCCCTCAGAAGAACCCTTGCTACTGGTAGCAATTCAACAAATACCAAGTGTCTACTGTATATGTTGAATATACTTGTATATATGTATATATGTATGCAGTACTGTATACACACATATGCTGAATATACATGTACTTTATATGTCTAGTACAATGTCTACTGTAATGCACCATGTATATTAGTGAATACACCAATTTTTAAATTTTACTTTTTTTTTTTGCTTAGTAACTTTTCTGCACATTGTTTTTGGAACTGTATTAAATTTACCTTACTAAAGATTGCCTCTTTTTTTTTCTTTTCTTATTGAGGAGCTTCTTTTTTATTAGTTTATTTTTATTTTATGTTTGTGTTTTGGCTGCATGTATGTCTGTGTGTGGGTGTCAGAATTCCCAGAATTGAAGTTACAGATAGATGTAAGCCACATGTGGTGCTGGGAATTGAACCCAGGTCTTCTAGAAGAGCAACCAGTGCTCTTAGCACTGAGTCATCTCTCCAGCCCAAAGATTGCCTCTTTGATTCACCCCATTCTCTTTTAAATCTTTGGGTTATTTATTATTTTTTGTTTTGAAATTTTATACTTTATCAGAGTGGCTCAGGGACAGAGTAAAAACAGAGAAGCATCTATTTGCAGTAGATGGTGATTAGCACAGAGACCCACAATTTCCTAAGTCACCAGAAACAGCAGAATGCAGAATGTCAGTCCTAAAGGGAATGGATCCAGGATCCGTTCAGGGATCGTGGTGAAAGAGGAGTAGAGAGGGTTAAGAGCCCGAGGCGGAGGATGATTACAGGGAAGCAGTGGCTTCTGGACACAGCAGGCAGCTGCACATAGGGACTCACAGCTGTTGTGACAGCATCCACAAGATCTGTGCGAGCCCAAGGCACAAGATCTGTGCGAGCCCAATGCACAAGATCTGTGTGAGCCTAATCCACAAGATCTGTGCAAGCAAGCCCAAGCCAGACCAAGTCCCGCCATGGAGAAGAGAGTTGGGACGGAAATCCCATCCTTTGCTTCTGGGAGAGGGGGAGGCAGTTTTCTGTCTGGTAGGCCGACCGCACTCCAGTGGAAGGCACACACTGAAAAATATTTGGGCGGCACAAATTGATCTTGACAAGTTTAGAAAAAAAAAAAAAGACACAAAAGTAGGGGGTTGGGGAAATGGGGGTGAATCTGGGAAGAGTTAGAGGGCGATAAATATGAATCAAAACACATTGTACAAAATTCTCAAAGAACTAATAAAACAACAACCCCACTAAAAGAATTTGTGGTTAATCCATCATATTCAGTTACAAGCTCTAGGTTAAGTATAATGTATGATGCATCTTCCAACTAAACCATAATTTATTTATTTTTCTACTTCAGATGCCTGTTTTGGAAATAATACAAACAGCATTTTCATGTAGAACTTTGTAGGCATTTGAGTTCTCGAGTCAAGTCAGTGCTGTGAACATTTTAGAGGGCCCATTCACATACAGCTGTGTTTGTCCTCAGTCTCAGCGGTGTGCCTTGGTACCTTCCTGGGCCACAGGGGAGCTTCATGGTGCCCGGAAGAGAGTTTGCAGCCCCGCACACTGATGCATGGAGTGCCAGTATCCAGTTGGCACTCAGAGTGTTGGTTTTTTTTTTTTTTCGAAAAGGTGACCCTGGGGTACGTGACTTTATGAATCTGGAGGAATCAGCTTATTTTGAGAACTTGTTTCGAGTTGAATTTTGTTTGAAACGCACGTTTCAGAAGTCAAACAATAAGCAGCCCTTACCTCTCCCACGCCTGGTCCCTTACCGTCCTCGTCGGGTGATCCTTTGACCCACTTCTGATGTAACTTTAAGTGCTGTTGAGACCACCAGCTCCATTTGAGACAAGGTCTCCTGCCGCCTAAGCTGGTATCTAATGCATTGTATAGAACGCCGGATCCTCCTGTCTCCACCCCCACATGCTAGAATTACAGGCATGCGCTACCACGCCTAGCTTAACATGCTATTTTCTTAAATACAGAATCCAACATAGTGTTCTGTCGCTTACTTATTTCATGTAGCCAGGTGGTCTTCTCATGGCTGTCCACAGTGCGTTTGTGTTTTGCAGCTGTGTGGAATGCATAGGCTTCTCCTCCCCCCCCCCCGTTTTTCACACATCCTTCTGTGTTTTCTGCTTTACTTTTACAAATGACTCCATACTAATCTTTCTATCCAGCTGTCTCTCTGCAGTTGTAAGTGGAGGATGGTATTTCCGAGGTCACTGGTTAATTGTAGACCTTGTGAGTGGAGGGCACCACTCCCAGCATCTGGGAGCACCTGTGCCTTCAGGGCCCCTGTGTAGGAAGAAAGGTCCCAAGATCCCAGATGCTGTCTGTGTCTTTAAGCCAAAGAAACACTATTCTGGCCCTGTTTCCTCAAGAAATAAGTAGCTATGGCTGGCATTTCCTTTAAGATTGTCACATACTTGAGAAGATGGTAGCAGCGGAAAAGAACCGTTTAAGTTAGAGCCCTTGAAGGTTAATTCGCATTGTCCTGTGTCTCCAGATAGATAGCTGAAATACTTTTTGCTTTAGAGACAGGCCATGGCTGGCTGGGAACTGGCTGTGGGGACTAGACTGGCCTAGAACTCATAGTGAGCTGCTCGCCTCTCCCTCAGAAGAGCAGGGATTTGAAGGTGCGCACCACCACCGCTGCCCAGCTTGAGATACTTTTTTCCTTGCTTTTTTTTTTTTTTTTTTAAATGCTGTTGGAGATAGAACTTTAGGGGATGCCTGCTAGGCAAGTGCTCTATCACTAAGCAACATTCCCAACCCTGAGGATTCCTCCCCCCCCATCTCTGTTTAACAGCCCTGGCTGTCCTGGAACTCACTCTGTAGACCAGCTGGCCTCAAACTCACGGAGATCCTCCCTCCTGCCTCGGCCTCCCTCCTGCTGGGATTAAAGGTGTGTGCCACCACCGCCCAGTTTCTTTATGTGTTTATTTATTTTTTGCAAGCATGTTCTTGACCAAGTTACAGTTGTGGTACTTATTTTCTCAGCAGCGTGTCCCATGGCAGCTGCTGACTGAAGTGCCATGAACATTTTGGTTTGGCCCTGGCTGTTAGGACTAACCCACTCCGCTTTTCTGTCTTCCAGCCTTCGACATTCTGCACTCTGCTTCACCCATGGAGAGTCACCGCTGCTGCTTCCCGGCGTGCCCACTTCAGTGCCTGTAAAGTACAAGCTCCAGGTTGAAAAAGCTTCTAGATGGATCTTTTCCAAGTCTGGTGTCTTTTCTACAAACCCTGTGCCTCAACATCCATTTCTAAGTGGTAAGGATGTGTACTTAAAAAAAAAAATTGAAGTTTGTTGTTCATTTATTTGGCATGTGGGTGGGTACATGTGTTATGCCCAGATTACGGAGTCCCCCCAAAACCAACTAGGAGACTGATCCTGTATGTAAAAGCAAAGCCTTTATTCTTATACAAGTTTGCGAACTCTGTCTCTCCCTGTGTCTAACGTATTGAAATAATTGGAGAGCCCTGAGCTCAGTTAGGGTTGGGTTTTTGTAGTAGCAAAGGTAGGGGTGAGAGATTTCTAAGGTTCAGGACCCCTGATTGGCTGACATTTGTCTAGGGCTGTCCTGGTGAAAAGCAATGTGTGCTGGCAGGTGATCCTATCTACAACGGTTGGAGTGTTAGGAATTTCCTTTGGATGGTCTGTTCCTGGGTGGTGCCTGGGTAGTCTCAGTTTGTGGTCTTTCTTGCTACCAGGTATTGCCTTAGGGAAAACTATTGAGACTCAGGCCTCTATTGAGCTGTCCTGGCTGGGTCCTACACGGGGAACTTGAGGGTGTCTATCCTTTTATCACATGGGTCCTGTGGTTGGAACTGGGGTTGTCAGGCTGGTGCCTGCCCCTTCAGAGTCTGGGAACCATGAGATGGTTGCTCTTTGGACTGCCTTTCCTAGGCTCTCCCTTTTTATATATGACATAGTTATTTTTGGTAATTTCTTCTGAACTACATCTAAAAGTAGCAGTAACAGGTTTTTTGGGAGCTTTAAAACAGTTCTGTACTGCCTTACTGCTATAACATGATACCTAATATTAGTGAATGATACATATAAAAATAATTGCATTGGTCGCTTGTCATTGCTATGACAAAATATTTGAGCAAGTCAACCTAAAGAGAGTAAAGATTTCTTTGGGCTCCTGTTTCAGAGACATCAGGCTGTGGCCAGATGACTCCAGGGCTTTTCTACCGGTGGCAGCGCTGTGATGGTAGAAAGGCATGGCAAAGGGAAGTGACGGGAAGTAGAGAGAGAGGACCGGGTAACGGCCGCCTCCTCTTTCTGCTGTTCTTCCGCTGGGGTCCCTGGCTTACTGGGCATTACTCCTCACGCTCTGGGCAGGCCTTGCCCCCTCAGTTGCTAGCCAAGTCAATTGACTGCCCTCACCCCATCATCCCCAGACCTTAAAAATATTTTATTTTATTAGTTTCCTGGGGGAGACTCAGACAGTCCAGAGTAACAGACACACGAACCTGGAGTGTGTACTTGATTGGCTTTTGGTTCTCCATGATTTCTTCCAGTCTTGGTGACTGGAATTCATGCAAAAACATCCACGGACATCTTTAGACTGGGGTGTGATGTCAACTGCTTTTAGTGCATGGCCCTGCATGTGCCTTTTCATATGTGAGGTTTACTCAGAGCATAAGTGGACAGAAAGGGCAGAGGAGGAAGCTTGAGCAGAACACAGAGCTACAGTGGGTGGCCCCCTTTGAGGTCCCCTTTGAGGCAGTTAATACCTGTTTACCAAAGACTTGCTATTTATGAACGAAATTGCCAAGTGACTATTAGAATACTAGAGAAGTCACCAGGTAGGAGGCCTGGCATTAGAAGGGGCCTCAGCAGCAGAGTAAGGTAGGGGTCCCCATGTTCAACTCTAATTCTTACTGTCAACTACATAAAGAGTGCAAACTAATTAGTCTTAGAGATCAGTTTTCTCCTGCATGCAATGAGTCAATGAAATTGTTTGTGGGTTTATTTAAAAAGGTTTTATGTAATACCTGGTTACTTCAACAAACAAATTGAAAGAATTTGTATTTTATTTTATTTTATTTGAGGGTATGGTTTCTTCCCTCTCCCATCTGGTGAGACAATTTTGGTCTATTAGTGAGTTACAAGACAGGAGTAAGATGCCTGCTATAAGAATATTTTGCACTTAGTGCCTCTTTTTGCAAGTTGCTGCCTTTCATCTTTTTCTTCCTGCGTCCTTAGTCTTCTCTTCTGCTGACCCCCAGGACTCCCCTTCTTTGGCCTCTCCTCTTTTCTACTGTTCTCTACTGCATTAGTGGTGCTATATTTCCTGGACCTGTCTGGCTATGCTCACCTTAGTTGCTTTTCAAGGTCAGTGAGTCCAGCCTAGAACCCCTTAAAAAAAACAGGTGTATTTTGAAGAAGGCTAGGAGCAGCTGGAAGCAATTAATCAGCTAGCGTTGGTGCCCTAGGATTGAGCCCCAAGTTCTGTACCCTCTTTACTCCCTTCTCTTCTGTCTTCTACCTCATCTTTGCTTGGGACTATTCCCTTCCTATGCTATTGAAATCAGTGTCTTCATTTTAGTTTATGTGTTGTCTTAGGGGTTCTATTGCTGTTAAAAGACACTATGACCATGGCAGCTGGGTTTTTTTGTTTTGTTTTGTTTTCTTGTTGTTGTTGTTTTTTGAAACAGTTTCTCTGTGTAGCTTTGGAACTTGTCCTGTAGACCAGGCTGGCCTCAAACCCACAGAGATCCTCCTGCCTCTGCCTCCCAAGTGCTGGAATTAAAGGCATGTGCCACCACCACCTGACTCACGGCAACTCTTTTAAGGGAAAACATTTAACTGGGTGGCTTACAGTTTTGGAAGTTTAGTCCATTGTCATGGCGAGAAGCATGGTGGCATGCAGGCAGACATGGTGCTAGAATAGAAGCTGAGAGTTCTGCTACGTCTGGATTCACAAGCAACGGGATGAGACAGTCCCACCAGTCCTGGCTTGAGCATCTGAGACCTCAAAATCTGCCTCCACAGTGTCACACTTCCTCCGACAAGGCCACACTTATTCCAACAAAGGCAACACATACTCTAGCAAGGCCACACCTCCCAGTAGTGTCAGCCCTTATGAGCCAAGCATTCAAACACATGAATCTATGGGGGCCATTCCTAATCAAACCATACCAAGTATTCAGGCCTTCCCCAATCTCCCATAAGGCATTGCACCCCATTGGCAATTAGGTCAGGGATTGATAGATCTCTCTCTCTCTCTGTTTCCTGTAAGGTTGGTTTGTGGCTTATACCACTGTTAAGGTAAAGGGAAAGCAACCAGTCAATGTAAATGAATGGCTACAGCTATGTTGTAATTAAACTTTATTTTAAAAAATTGGTCATTGACCCCTTGTTTCGGGGGGCTCTTGAACTGTTCCAGGGGTTGCAAAACAGAAACATTTTAACACTGTAGTTCTTTTTAGTGTATTAGATGGAGCATGTATTTGTTATCCAGTTGGGATAACTTCTGCAGTAGCTTCTTGGTTACCTGGAGTGACATTGCCTCCCCAATCCTGGTGTCAGCAGTCTCAAAGGAATCCTGATTCTTTTTGTTGTTGTTGTATAGTGGAATTTTAAGAATACAATCCAGGCTCTAGGGGTTCTCATACAAATTGATGCTTTCAGTTTAGTTTTAGCATCATACTGTGTTTATTTCTTCATTTTATATTAATTTCTTTCAGCTACAAATCTGGTTCTTTATGACACCAGGAATAATATGGATAGAACGTTAAATAGTTACTCATATACAAGACTCTGATCAATAAGAGAGTCCCTTCTGGCTTTTTTAAAAAATAATTTATTTATGGCTCTGGACATGGTGACTCATTATTACACTTTGGAAACTGAGGCAGGATTGCTGTGGGTTTGAGGCTGTCTCAGTAGAGCAAACTAGCTGGGTATGGTGGTATACACCTTTAGTCCCAGTACTCGGGAAGCAGAGACAGCTGGATCTTTGTGAGTTGAAGACCAGGCCGATCTATAGTGAGTTTTAGGACAGCCAGACAGAGCTACATAGTGAAACCCTGCCTCAAAACAAACAACAACAACAACAACAAAACCTAAACCAACCAATCAAATACAACCCAGTCGAGAGAAACAAACATTGCAGGTGTCTGTGAAGCCCCCCCCATTGATTGACATGTCTGTGCGATTCCCCTCTGTTGTGCAGAATGACAGTTCTTTTACCCATGTTTACTGTTTCATTGTGTGAAATGCCACCATTTGTTTGTCCTTTCTCCAGCTGGTGGAGTCTAGTTGCCCTGGATTCTTTTATAGGTATTATAAGTAGGCATTATAAGTTTTATTCTGTCTCTCTCTCTCTCTCTCTCTCTCTCTCTCTCTCTCTCTCTCTCTCATGTCCTCTGGGTGGAACTGGTGAATTGTTTCTGGACATAGGGCACATGCCCCTAAGAATGCTTAGCAAAAGTACCGGGTGCGTTAGTTATCTGTTGCTGTGTAACGGAGTCTTCCCTAATGTCCCAGTTTACCCCAGTGATTGTCATTATCTGTCATTTGGTGTCAGTCTGTTTCTTTGGGGTTCAGCTTGGTTGAGTGCTTCTAGCCAGAGTTTCTCATAAACCGCTAGGTGATATTTTCTGGGGCCACAGTCATTTCATCTGGGAGGGGGGAGGGTCACAGAAACTTCTGTGGTGCATCCCGGCTCACCCTTGCGACTTTTGGCAGGATTTAAATCCTTCCTGGCTGTTGGCCAGAATTTTGTTTCTTTCTCTTTAGTGCTGGGAATTAAACCTAGGGCCTCATATACAGTTGCCCACCCTGACTGTATTTAAGTGTATATATGTGTTCAGTGGCATAAGGCACTGTTGCTCATTCATCACCCTCTTCCATCCACAGATCCTTTTGCTGTTCCACAGTTGAGTTGGTTGAGCTGAATGGATTCACAGTATCCATTCAGTGTAACTCTGCCTTTGCCCATCCCTGTGGCACTGCTTTCTGTTCAGGGTCTGACGACCTCCTGTGTGGAGTCATACCAGTATTTTGCCACCTGTGACTGGCTTATTTCACTCAGCATGTTATCAAGGTCATTTATGGGCAGCATGCATCAGAATATCATATTTTTGTTTTTCGGACAGGGTTTCTCTGCACAGCCTTGACTGTCCTGGAGCTGGCTCTGTAGACCAGGCCATCGTTTTTAAAAGGCCAAATGGATACATTATGCTGGGACCCCACATTTTAAAACGAAACGCACTCCGCACTTCGGAGACTGAGTTGTTGCCTTTTTGTTGCTGATGGGTTGCTTTGCTATGAACACTGGCATTCTTCGGCATTCTGTTTTCCCAGAAAAGTCTCCAAACCCACTCCATGCTGAAGAGGAGGGCTTGTGTATGGGTGTGAATACCAGGAGGTGGCAGCCCTTGGCATGCCTCTCAGACATCCCATAATAATCCTCTGTGTAGTCAAGCCAACAATTGGCTATACTTATTTAGAAACACAATAACTTATAAGATGTAATGTTATTTTGCAGTCATATGTAATAGTTTCGTGGATCCAAAGACAACATCCACAAAACAAGGTATATTAAAAGGAGTTACTTCCTATTTTTTTCCTCTTTTAAGAAAACCATTCAAAAATTTCAGTTGATTTGTTCAAGTATAAACAGGTGGGGCTGGAGAGATGACTGAGCAGTTAGGAGTACTTGCTGCTCTTTCGGGGGGATTACAGTTCAGCTCCCAGTACCCGTGGCAGTTAGCCCACAACCTGTAACTCCAGTTCCAGGGAATCCAAGGCCCTCTCCTGACCCCGTCACAAAATAAATAAGATAAAACACATTTAGACAGGTTATGTTCTTCTCTCTCTTTTTAATATAAACTGAGTGTACTATAGACCTTCCTTCCTTTGTTTGACATATTCTGAAAATCACTCTTTACCAGTTTGTTGGTTATCTTTTCTCCAGCCACAGAATACCTCATTGAACGTATCAGAATTGGGTTGTTCTAAGCTTTTGCTAATATGAAGTACACTGCAGTGAGCATACGCATGCTTCATACTTCAGGCGGGTGCTTAGAAGTGGATTTGTACAGTCAGAGGCTAAGTGAATGTGCAGGTTTATTAGCTACTTCCAGATATAGCCTGAGAGTTAAGACTTTTGTTCTCATCAGTGGGTGTTCGGGTATACCCAACTATGTCATAAAATATATTTGCAAACTTTTGGGGGTCCTACTAAGTTAATTTCCACCTTCCTCCTCTTGGACGGGATTGGTTTTTGTATTGTAAAGTCACATTTGCATTTCTGCCTCTTGCATTGCATTCCCTTAGCCCCTCCCCATTTTGGGTTTCTAGTGTTTTTTTTCTTTATAAGCTCTTTTATTATAAGGAATACCAACCCTTCGTTTCCTCTTGACAGCAGAGATATTCTCTAATCTACTTCCTGCCTGTTTCATTTTTTTTTTAATCCCTTCTCCATTGGGGGACCACTTATTTTTCTGATCATTTGATATTTAATAGTTCCCTTTATATAGCCCAGACTCCAACTATTTCTTCAAACATTCCCCAGATAGAATTTGACTTTATCCATGGAACCAGTGTTCCAGCATCCCTTTTATCAGCTGTTGGTATGGTGGCTATCTTCCTAGTTGAGAAAGAGAAGGCCCTTTGCGGCTTTATTTAAAATGAATGCAGTAAGTAATACCTGCCAGAGTTTGAAGTCCTGTGGCTTGGCAGGAGGTGGTAAGTCATAATCCCTGTCCTTGGGCAGTGATCTCCTTGGGGAATCCATATTAAATGCGGGTCTAAATGTGTGGTTAACGTGTCAAGAGAGAATTCAAGGGTCTGGGCATTATTAAATCGGAGAGGTTATGGGTTGCAATTTGATGATCATTTAAACTGAGATTTGAGAGATCGTTAGGCTTAACTTGATGATGAAAAAAGTCCTGGTGGCATTTTGTAGACACCGGAAACAGTAGGGAAGGATGCTGAGTCAGAGTGGATCTTGTAGCAGATGTACAGCACCTGGCTAGCTTGAAGGAGTCATCTCATTTGCTTTGTTTAAAGAAAAAAAAAAATTCTTCCCCCGAGAAACTGAGACCCAAGACTGGCAAAGGGAGAATGCAATCTGAAGACAGCTTGGGCTGCCTACCTAGACCCTTGATAGATAGTTCATCTTCATTATCAGCTTGACTGGATTTAAAATCAAGGGTGTCACACATCTTGAGTGAGTGTATTTCCGGATAGGGTTAATGCGGGAGGGGAGACTTACCAGAGCCACTATCTCATGTGCCAAAGACCAAGACTGAATAAAAAGGAAGACAAGGAGAAAGTGAGCTGAGTACTAACGTCCTCCCTCCCCATTTCCTGATCACCAGCACCCCTCCCCATTTCCTGAGTACCAGAACACCCTACTCATTTCCTGAGTACCAATATCCCCCCATGTTGACAGAGGTTTATGTCCCACCTGATCCCACAGATGTTCAGTCCCAAAGAAACACACAGAGGCCTACATTAATTATAAATTGGTTAACCTATTAGCTCAGGCTTTCCTATTAACTAATTCTTAAATCTTAAATTAACCCATAATTCTTGTCTATGTTAGTCACATGACTAACTTGGTACCTTTTATCAGTGAGGCCTTCTCATCTTGTGTCCTCTGTGTCTGGGTGACAACTGTAGACTCAGCCTTTCCTCTTCCCAGAATTCTCCAGGTCTGGTCACCCCACCTATACTTCCTGCCTGGCTATTGGCCAATCAGCATTTTATTAAAGCAACACAACTGACAGAACTTGACAGAGTACCAGACTATTGTCCCACTGCACCCCCCCCCATTTCCCTAGCTTTAAAAATGCCAGGAAGGCGTGCCTGTCAGCTCCCAATGAGAATGGCTGAATGCCTTACTTCTCTCGTGATGTATGCCATAGCGCTGAGGAGAAAAGTAACCCAGACAACCTGGGAAATGAAGGAGGGAAGGGTTCGTGTGGGTTCACAGTTGAAGATACAGTCCATTCGAGTGGGGATGTCGAGGCCTGTGCTTACTCTCTCCCTTCTCTGTCTCTGTCCCTCTCCCTCATTTTCTCTTACACAGTTTAAGATCCTATACCACAAGAGCGGGTCTCCCCTCTTCAGTGACCCTTAACAAGATGATCCCCCATAGGCCTCTCACCTGCCACTGGATTCTGGATCTCATTAAATTGACTTTTGAGATTATAATACACATTGATTTTTTTTTGTCTTAAAAATAAGTGAAAACAGAATATAGTGGAGAAAAATCACACGGTCCCTGAAGGCACTCGGGCCGTCATGGGATGCCGTGCACAGAGAGGTAGGCCAGTAGCTATACGAAGACAGTGGTAGCATACACAGCAGTGATGGTGCCTGTTAGTTCATTTGTGAACAGTTCTTAGTTCTGCTCCAGGACAAACTTATTCCTTGTATCTTTATGTCTGCGGTCTCTAAAAGAACTCTATAGGCTAGTCAGATTTAAAAAAGAAAGTTCCACCCTGTTTTAGTCCTTTACCACCCAATCGGCTTCAAGAAACAACTTAGAAATGGCAGATCATGTAGTGGCTGGGGCTGTAGCCCGTTGGTAGAGGGCTTGCCTGGCACGCACATGTCCTGGGCTTGATGCCCAGCAACACACCAACAGGGTGTAGTAGTGTACATCTTTTATTAATCCCAGCACTTGAGGGTCAGATATCCAAGGCCATGGTGCCCTCCACGAGACCCTGAAGACCTGATCCATTCTTCTAATACTTACATTCTCAACAAGCCCCACAGCCCCTTCCTTCACTGGGGAGGAGCGATGTCTCACCTGGGGATGAGGTATTATGTCTTTTAGATTCCTGAGGCTCCCTTCTTGTGGGCAACCAAGCACCAGTCATGTTTTCCCGCCTCAGCTTCTCCTCAGCCTGGTTTTCCATCGTGACACATCTGCCCACATGCTTCTACCCTGTTTTTTCCTGTTTCCTGAAGGCTTACACCTAACTTCCCCTAATCCGTTTAAGAGCCTGTCGGTGAGATTTAGTCTTGACCTACATATCCTGTTTTCCTTTATTGCTAATGGCAACTCCAAGACTCACGGTGGTCTTTGTTATGTTAGGAACAGTCCTGGGTTTACTCGTAGTGAAAGGAACTGTATGTTCTTCATTTCAGAGCTCATGGGACTGAGGAGAATTGTGTTGAGTTGTGTGAGATTAGGAGGCGGAGTCAGGGGATCTCTAAGAAGAGACAGGTGTCGGATACAGTGCTTCAGGCACCTTGACCAGACCGGTCAGGAAGTGAGTGTGACCTTATTCCTCAGAAAGGCCTGACTTGCCTTTTGAAGCCATCTTTACACTTCAGCACACGTCAGATAACGCCTGACTCTCCACACTGATTTGACAGAAGTGTGTGCCTGCAGCAGCACCAGCATCCTGGGGACTCGGAGGAAAGGGTAGTTAGGACACTAAACGTGCCGTTTTCACGGTGGCAGAGAGTGGCCACTACAGTTGTGACTGTGAAGTGTATTTAAAGGTACCTGTGCACTCCCCTCATAATCATGTGGAGGAGTGTCCTTCTGGCTGATTTCTTGATTAAAAGTGATCAATAATAACCCTGCTTATTGACAGGGTTAGTTTACCTACTGCTCACACCGGGTATTGTTTGACCGTCAGGGCTGGTCAACATGTTTCATTTGTGAGGAGATGGTGTGCTTGCTCATTAGAGACAGCTTGTAAGATGACTATCATTACAAACAAATCCTTGTAGGTTTCTTCCCTCTCCCTTCTTCCTTTACCATAGGCTGCCGTGTCTATTGAGTTGCTGTGTCTCAGTGTTCTGTAACTGCCACTTGGGCACAGCTTTGTCAGGGAATACCACTGTTCTGAAGTCATAATGGAAATGGGTTTTCGTTGAGGGTGATAATTGCTGATCTATTTTATAGAAGAATTTTCAGATATTAATCTTCTCGTGTCTTTGGCTCAACTATTGAATTAAAAAACTGCTTTTTGCTTTTTAGTATTTCTATATAATGAAATTTTGGATCATTACCATATGGGACTTATTTTGGGGGATCTGAAATGTAGGAGAACATAAGCTTTTTATTTTATTTTATTTTATTTTTTATTATTTTCAAGACAGGGTTTCTCTGTGTAGCCCTAACTGTCCTAGAATTCTCTCTGTAGACCAGGCTGGCCTACAAACTCAAAGGATCTGCCTGCCTCTGCCTCCAAAGTGCTGAGATTAAAGTCAAGTGCCACCATGCCCAAAAGCACAATTCTTTTAAATCCATTTAAAAAGCAAGTTACCTAAAAGACATATTGCAATTTTTAAATATTTCAACAATATTAACGTTAGTGCCCTGCTTATATTAAGGTCAAATATTGCAATGGAAGTTTTAAATGAACTTGCTTAAGCTGAAATTAGGAATTTGAGACTTAGTTTCTGGGAATAGGATTTTAGAGTTTTCAAAAATAATTTCCAAACCTTAGATATTCATAGGTAAGACACAAATTACCTTGTGCTGCTGATTGCCAGTAATTATATATTTAGGGAGAGTGATAAAGAAGTTACCTATGAAATGGAGAGTCTACAAAACCAATAAATTCCGTGTAAATTCCTGGTTTGATGGGTCTGTGAACGCCCTAGAAGGTGAAGCTGTCAGAGACTGCATGCCCTCCATGTGGGGCTCATGTAACTGGCAGCCCTGGCCTGCCAAGGTGGGAGAAATGCCTCTGCCTCACTTGACCCTCTTCAAGTCTCCCCCTCCCCATTTTTAGATCCACATGAGAATTAGTTTTTACTATAATCACAGTGTGAGTTCTGAAGCCTGGCGTGTTAAAAGATAACTTTTGTCTTTTCAGCAACCATATCTGTACCATTTTGAAATAGTCTCCCATGAAACGGTTAAGAAGGGTCTGAGACCTGGGTGAGCCACGCCCATCAGGGTACATCTCTGGTTGCAGATCCCATCCTATCCACATTTGCATGTGGTCTGTGTAGGGCATGGCTTGATGGACAGCTGGGGTGTTTACATGCCACCTTCGCTTCTTGGTGCTTAGTTCCTAGAAGGCTTTAACGACATCACCTTTCCCTGCATGCATTACTCCAATGCAGTGGTTCTATACCCATAGGTCCTGGTGCCTTTGGAGGGGGCGGGGCGTGAACAACCCTTTCACAGGTCACCTGAGACCATTGGGAAACACAGATATTTACGTTACGGTTCATAAAAGTACCAGAAATGTTACAGAATGTCAGGAACTGTGTTAAAGGGTCACACACATCATCAGGAAGGTTGAGAATCACTGCTCTGGTTCGTATGTCAGTTTAATTTTGTCTTAATGTGATTTCTGGGTATCTCATGACCCTGAGTGAGAAGGTCAACATAAGCTAGGTAGTGACGCTGGTCCAGAGACCGTACTTTATTCCGATGACTCTGAATTCTGTGACACTGAGCCCAGGACCAAGTATGCTCTTACCACAGAGCTGGGGTGAAGCAGAGGAGGCACACGAAGACTCAGGAGAGGTTTTCATATCAACCGCAGGATGGCGGTTGGTCCTCCATGTACTTGTCAGGTCCACCCTCAAAGCTGTGCACAGCTGTGCACAGCAGCACTGTTTAAAAGCGTTAGTCTCCTTCTTCAGGATGTTTGTGCTTTAGACTAGAGATTATTTTTAAGAATCATGGCTGAAATGAGGCTGTTACTTCCCTTTATCACTGGACTTGCATAATTAGACCTGACCAAAAGGGATTAGGGTTAGTATATGAAATATAAAATTGATCTTTGATTTGTTGATCACAATATGTTTTTTTTTAAAGTTTCTTATGATGAATTCATTTCATGAAATATTTAGTAGAAATTGTGTGCTAATTATGTTTAATGATCCTGTTTTGGGAGTTCTGAAGTTTAGATCACATCAGGATATATTGGACCTAATCTACAAAGGGAGTAGAAAAAGACAAAACCTCTAGTAAATTGGGAGTGTGGGAATCATGGGAGTAGAAGGGGAGAGGGGAGGAAGGGAGGGAAGTGGAGAAAAATATATAGCTCAATACAAACAATAAAATAAAAAAAGAATGTATTGGAATCGCAGTTGTATTTGCATGCTTAATCTGACGCGGCTCCATGTCGTAGCTTTTCGTGTTAAGAGGACCAGAAGTGCGGTATTTCAGAGTTCACTGACCAGAAGTGCGGTATTTCAGAGTTCATTGATGGTGCTCTCAGTTCCCCTGTCTGTGAAGCTGAGCCTCGACACAGGTTGTGCTTAGTGGGATTATAATGAAGGTGTGCCTGTGAAGCACTGTAACAGTCCTACCTAGTGGCTGGCTGTCAGTGACTGATGCTTGTTTTGTTGTTCTTGATAGGTTCTTAATTGGTTGGAATTTCTAGGGTGTCATTTCTTGGGGTGCAGCGAACCAGCTCTGAATTCTCCCCTCTTATATTTGTAGTTTTCTTAGACCAAGGTTAACCACTGAGAAAAGCCTGTTTGTGGGTGGAGTCGGAGGGGCCTTGCTGACTCCTGTATGGGGGCTCTCTCTCGGTTACTGGTTGTGCTCTGTAAGAGGAGGAGGCAGTTCTGTGGCATGTTTGTTCTATATGGTCATCTGTAGTGACCAAACCAATTTGGAATGTTTTATTACTAACTTCAAAATGTGTTGTTTTCTGTATAGAGGATGTTGGTCTGAATAAATTCCTTGTTATCTTTTACACATTTCTAGGGAGGGACCATCAGCTGGGCCCATCGGTACCCAGCACAATACTTTCTTTCATGAATGTGGGGAGGCGGCAGTAGCAGATAGCCACTTCAGAGGGCAGAGCCAAGAGCTGTTATGTAACTGGGGGCACGCGATAGCATCTGGCTGTAGGGCCAGGCACCCCGGGAGTTGTGCTGGGGAGACTTGCAGTGAAGCAGTGCTGTTTACTGAGCATGTAACTGAAAAGGCTTTTGCAGAATCACACGTGGAGTGGGAGATGGACCAGGGAGGAGCTGGGGGAAGACTGGGAAGTAAAAACGATGAAAACGCATTGTGTGCATCTGTGGAATTTTCAAGGAATTAATACAAATATATTAAAAGGAAGAAAAAGAATTACTCTCTTTCTTAGCTTTCTACATGGCAGCAGGAAGCAGTTGGAGTTAGAATTTGTTTTCCTAATTTGTCTTTGAGCAGGGAGGGCTGCCTCCTTCTCCATACCAACTGAAGCCTGTCTGTTTTGTACATGACTGTAACTCAGACGGACTCATAACTCATAACTCACCTGAAACATGAATGTCTGTCTTCTGTTTTGTCTGTAGACCTCTTCAACGTGGCTCGTGTGGTTAAATGCCATTATTGGAGATTCTAGAAGCTCTGTAGGACAGCTAATGGCATGAGACACTGCTTCTGACTGGTGGAAATGCCATGACAATAGCTGGTTCAGAGATGTCCTTAAAAAGAAAAAGAAAAAGAAAAAAAAGATAGGATCTTATGCAGCCTGGTTGACCTTGATATGGTCATGGATGATCTTGAATTCCTGAGCCTGTTGTCTCCACCTCTCAAGTGCTGGGTTATGATGTGGGATTCCCGTCTGTGTGCTGTGAATACCATTGGTGAATAAAGAAACTGCCTTAGCCTGTTGATAGGACAGAATTTAGGTAGGCAGTGGGGGGGGCACTAAACTGAATGCTGGGAGAAAGGAGGCAGAGCCAGGGACAGACTCCGGAACTTTACTCAATAAGCCACAGCCATGTGACGATACACAAATTACTAGAAATGGGTTAAATTAAGATGTAAGAGTTAGCCAATAAGAAGCTAGAGCTAATGGGCCAAGCAGTGATTTAAATAATATAGTTTCTGTGTGATTATTTCAGGTCTGAGCTGTGGGGCGGTAGGGAAATGAGCAAGCCTCTATTACAACAAGGTTATACGTGGGTACCAACAACATGCCTAGCTGATTTGGTCCTAGGGATCACAAACGGGGGCTCTGTGAATCGGGGCATGTACTCTGCCAGCTGAGCTGTGCTCCCAGTCCAGCCCCCAAAGATACCTTTTCCCATTAACAGTCCTTGATACCCTCCTTCTCCATCCACATTATTGCTATTTTTTTTTTCTTTTTTGCAATGCAAAGTTTCTACTTTTCTTTAGTCTTTGTTTTTGAGACAGGATCTCTTTCCCCCCTCCTTCCCCATACGTAGCCTTAGCTGTCCTGGAACTCACTCTGTAGATCAGACTGGCCTTGAACTCATAGAGATTCACCTGCCTCGGCCTCCTGGCCTCCTGAAGCACCCCTGGCAGGTTTCTGTTTTTTTTTAAAATAGGCCTCATGCTAATAGCAATTCACATCTAGAGAGGGATGGAATTGGAGCTGGAATTTAAAATTGTCCCTCGTAGAAAACAATGTTTGGATGTTGCAGAAATATCTTCATCTGAAAACCAGAAACTTTTTTTTTTTTGGTAAAATTATAGATATTTTCTAAGTAATTTAATTTAAAATTTCAGGGTTATAGAAAGGTGGGTTTGTATTGAATTTTCAGGAGATCGTAGGAAGTGTTATGTTCATGTTTTTATAGTATCATAAAAATACAGGGAATTACCACATTGTTCTCATCAAACACTTGATTGTGGATCAAAATCAAAAACCTTTAAGTAGAGTCTGCCCCTATGTAAATTAAACCATAATAAAGTATTGAAAGTTAATGTATACAGGAACAGCTACTATGCCATTGAGAATTCTGTTTGTTTTTGAACAAGTTATTGTGTTTAAAACAAAAAGTAGAGGAAACTCTGCAGCTAAGAATTGCTTGCCTGGGGACTGCCGCAGGTCATGGCTGGACTGAAATTCACTGTTGTTTTCCTTTTGTATTGGGCCTATAGTTTTGCTTATTTTTTTTAAAAAAAATCATAAACAATTAATTTTCATTAAACTAACAAGAAAAAAAGTACCATCAAAACTAAATGCTAGTAATTCGAGTGAACTTTAGAATAATGTTAAGTGAATTGTTCTTTTATCATTTATGAACACATTTACTTTATGGGCATGCCGATATATATGAACACACATACAAAATACATATTTAAAAAATTTAGAGCTTGTTGATGAGTTTTCAAATAATACAAAATGATTGATCTGTACCTGGCAGCATGTAGGTACCTGGTATTTCAGCAGCAAGGGCTTGACAGTCACGTGTAGTTTGCATATTGTCAGTTGAATTCAACACATGTTTCTTTCGTGTGCAACTATTTATAGGAAAGCAACTTTGCCAGTGTGGGTGGGAAGCAAACTGGTGTGTGCACCCTTTAGAGGAGCTCAGGCCGCAGCCACAGGGTTTTGTAGCAGGAAGGAAGCCTTCGAGGCCATCCTCTCAGGAGGGTGTCTGCACACCCACTCCTTGAGGTCATCCTCTCAGGAGTGTGTCTGCACACCCACTCCCTGAGTCCCGTCCGCTGTAACCTGTCCATGGCCTGGGGGGTGGGAGGACACTCAGCTCCAGCTCCTGCTCCTTGCCAGTTGAAGACAATTATTTTCATAGAGAATGATGGAAGTATCGTTTTTTTTTTTCCCTAAATAATTCAGAGACGATCACAGTATACTGTAGGGTGCTCCAGGTACCTCCGCGTGTACACATGTGTACTAGAGAGGCGATCACAGTATACTGTAGGGTGCTCCAGGTACCTCCACGTGTACACATGTGTACTAGAGAGGTGATCATGGTATACTGTAGGGTGCTCCAGATGTATACTAGAGAGGGGATCACGGTATACTGTAGGGTGCTCCAGATGTGTACTAGAGAGGGGATCGCAGTATACTGTAGGGTGCTCCAGGTACCTCCGTGTGTACACATGTGTACTAGAGAGGGGATCACGGTATACTGTAGGGTGCTCCAGGTACCTCTGCATGTGTGCATGTATACTAGGTTGTTAAAAAAAAATAAAACAGAACCGTGAATAAACTTTTGGTATGTTTTTAAAATTGTGAAGAGCTTGAGAAACTCCCCTGGTTCCTGTCCTCCCACCCCCTTGTGGTGTGTAGCCCTTGCTCCCTCTGTCCTTAGAAAGGCTCCTTAGTCCCTCCCTTACCAGGGTCACCTGACTCAGAGGTCAAATGCTTCCTCTGCACAAGTCAGGTGATATTTCCTCAGAGGTGCATCCACCCCCTTTTAAATGCTGGCCTAGCTCAGAGGCCTCTGTCCAGAAATGAAGCTCTGTGTTGTTGCAAACTGTGGCCCTGCGAGTGTTTATGATGTGCCTAGCTCAACACCAAGATAGGACTCAGGCACCAAGAGAATTCGAATTATTTAATTCTGCTACATAGTAAAATGACTTATCAAGTGTTCATGTGGGCACATACAGAGACATGATTGTGCTCCTGCAATGCGTGATATAAATACCGAGGTTGTCTTGGAGAGCCAGCATGGCATGCCAGAGGCACGGTTTGGAAAAGCCTTGGAGTCTGTGCTTCTCTGTGGGAGCTACTGACAAGCACGCTGAGATTCTAAGAACTGTAGAGGTTTACTTCAGTTTCGACTTTGCCTTAAATAGTTTTGGTCCCGTTCTATTTATAATCATTGAATTACCTGCCTTCGAAGATCTTGGTAGAAGTGTTTTTATAGACATTATTTTCATCATCACATCTACTTTTAAAAATTAAAGAAACAAAATAATGTAGTTAAAAAAATTAGACGGAGAGGGGGGAATGGAGAATTGGTGTTGGTGAGCTCCTTAGCTCACACTCTTGTGACCTCTGTACCGTTCTGGTCCATAGCCCCTGATTATTTTGATGTGTGTTCTTTGTCATAACACCCCATCCATAAATATTTCAGTGTGACGGGGACAAAACAAAACAAAATTTTATCATGGAGTCCTAACAGACGAGGACTCCCCGTTTTAGCCGATAAAGTAGACTCATAGTCTTTTTGGAGAATTTGCAGAATCAGGAGCACTGACATTTAAGTGGAGAGGGGGCTGCTGAAGTGGATCTAAAGGGAAAGAGGGCTATGAATCTCTGTTACACTGCCTCGTGTTACATGCCTGCACACACATGCATATGTGTGTGGAGATCAGAGCACAAGCTGTGGGGGTCAGGTCTCTGACCACGTGGGTGCTGGGGATTGAACTCAAGTTGCTGGGCTTATCAGCAAGAGTGTTACCACTGAGCAGTCTCGCCGGGGAAGAAGGAGATCTTTGAAATGGAATAAACGGAGCCAAGAAATTTTCAACAAGTACTCGTACCAAAAACTAAGATCCAGGTCTAAGACAACGGTTAAGGCCTTTATAGTACACAGTGGAAAAAAACGGGGAAAATCAGCAGTTTGGAGCAGCCGGTGTGTGCCCGCATCACAGACAGGTTAGTCTGGGAGGAGAGCCAAGTACATTTCATACCACTTGAGATAGCAGTTCTGTTTCAAGACTCACTTTTGAGGAGGAAAATTAAAACTCTGCACACAAACTGCCAATCAAGATACAGCAATATTGCATGCAGCCATGAGGAACGGAACTTAAAGCTAAACGGTAGAGAAAGGAACAAGTGGACATAATATTATCCAGTAACCACTAGAAATTGAAGAGGGACATTCTGTTTAAAATGTTTCATGTATAAAAAACTAAACAGAGATATTACTGTGAAGCACAAAACTATTAAACATTGCTATCAAACTATAGGCTTTTAACTTTAAAAATGTATCTTGGGGCTGAGGAAATGGCCCAGCAGTTCAGAGCTTTCATCTTTCAGAGGGTTTGGGTTTGATTCCCAGCACCGTCATGGCAGCTCACAACCTTCTATAACCCCAGTTCAGGGGTTCTAACTCTCTCTTCTGACCTCTGCGGGCAACAGCCATGTGTGTCGTGCATGTACCACATGTAGGCAAAACACTCATACACATAAAATAAGAACCTCTAAAACCCATCTCCCGATTCATTTTGCATATGTTCAAGTGTTTTGCCTTCGTATATGTATGCATACCATGTGCATGCCGTGCCCGCAGAGGCCACAGGAGGGCACCAGACCATCTGAGCCGGAGTTAGAGGTGGGTGTGAGCTGCCAGGTGGGTGCTGGGAACCAAACTCGGGTTCTCAGCAAGAGCAGCAACTTCTTTTAGCCACGGAGCCATCTCCAGCCTCAGGTGTGGGAATTCTGGCAGGCTTTCGTTTATTGCTTTATTGGAGAATTGTTGCAGATTTTGTTGTTGATGGCATCTGTGATAAACAAGCTGAGCTCCCTGCCATAGATCAAGCACTGTTTCAGTAGTTTTCATTTTTGATTCTCACCGCAGCCCTGAGAGATTTTATCACCCTTATTTATGCATGAGCAAGTGAGTGTAGTCAGTCATAAAGATGGAGTCCCTCCTTCAGGGTCTGTTTGTTGCTTTTAATTGCGATGCTCTTTTCGGTAATGGGGAAGTCACTATCAATATTTTGGTTTCTCCTCTTTGTGCTTAAAAACACACAGTGAGTTGTAGTGTTAGTCAAGTGTATTCAGCTTTATTTTTTTAAACTGGATCTTTTCATCTTGTAAATATAGCATTTCCCCCCTCCTAACTGTCCTTTTTTTTGTTCTTTGACCACTGCAATATTTCATTATTCCTAGAAAAAGAAGGTTGAATACTCTAGAAATGTCTGTTTTTATACCAGCTCATATAAGGTAATGTTCAAGTATGTAATGTACTTTAAGCATATCTCCCTCTATCCCTCTGTCCTCTGTGCCCCCTCCTGTTACTTCTCTTTGTCCCTGGACAGTTTTGTCTCTACTTTCATGCCATCTGTACATATATAATTTTTTAAAAATATTTATTATGTATACAATATTCTGTCTGTGTGTCTGCCTGCAGGCCAGAAGAGGGCATCAGATCTCATTTCAGATGGTTGTGAGCCACCATGTGGTTGCTGGGAATTGAACTCAGGACCTCTGGAAGAGCAGGCAGTGCTCTTAACCGCTGAGCCATCTCTCCAGCCCTGTACATATATAATTTTGTGTGTCTACACAAAACACAGGAGCCACAAATGAAAGGAAGCAGGCAGTAGTTGTCTGCCTGAGAATGACTTCATTTACTTGTGTGATTACCTCTAGTTTTACCTGCTTTCCTGTAAACAACATATTATTCTTTTTTACAGCCTGAGAATTTCTTGCATGCATATAATGTGTTTTTAAAAAAATATAATGTGGTTTGATCAAACCTTTCCTTTTCCCTTAGCCTTCAGTTTCTTCCCTACTTCCACTCTTCGTTTGCCTTCCCAACTTCATGTGCTCTGCTTTTAACCCAGAGACCCCACTTACTGTGCCTAGGTGTAGACCCATGTCCTGGAGCCTGAGGATCCTCTCAGTGTTCGAATCCCTGAAGCAAAACTGGTCTCTTCCCTCAGCAGCCATCAGTTGCCAGTATCTCTTCAGCCAGGGAGGATAATTTTATGCCCTTCTCCTGTCGATGCTGGGATGAGGGCTGGCTTGGTCTTGTGTGTGCGGTCTGTCTTAGTTTCATTTGTGTTGAAGTGACACTATGGCCACCACAACTTTTATAAAGGAAAACATTTAATTGAGGTGGTAGCTTACAGTTTCAAAGGTTTAATCCTTCATTGCCGTGGTGGGGATCATGGCAGCATGCAGACAGGCGTGGTGCTGGAGAAGGACCTGCTATGTGTTGATATGCAGGCAACAGGAAGTAGACTGAGTGTCACACTCAGCAAAGCTTGAGCAAAAGCGACCTCAAAGCCTGCCCCCACAGCGACATATTTCCTCCAACAATGCCACCCATACTTCAGCAAGGCCACACCCCTTCATAGGCCACTCCTTTGGGGGGTGATTTTTCACACAGTCAGAGCTACTGTGAGTCCATGTCTGCCAACTGTTTTCCTGCAGATCCCTACTCTTTTGGGTCTTCAATCTTTCTACCCCTATCTCCTGCGATGATCTGGAGCCTTGGGAGGAAGGGGTTTAGAGCTGAGAACCCCATACATAGCCTCTTGTACCCTGCCCCTTTCCCAGCTGTGAGTCTCTGGATTCATCACTCTCTGCTGTAGAGAGAAGCATCTCTGATGAGGGCTGGGCGATGAACTAATCTGTCCATCAGCCATTCCTCTGGCTGGATGAAAAGTGCTGTCCATTGTATATGTGCCTCCTGTTCTTGCTCCATTCTCCTATTGAGGGACACCTATGTTGGGTTCATACCTTAGCTGTTGTGAGCATTGCTGGGCAGACTGTGGTGCTGCCCCTAAGAGGTAGGTGACTTGTCTTTCAGGTAAACTTAATGTAGCTAGGTCACATAGTTGGTTGCTTGTAGCGTTTGAGAAAACGTGATGCCAGTTTCTGCAGTGGCTGGCCTACTTCACGTTCTCACCAGGAGTGTATAAGGATAAGGGTGCTCGTTTTTTGGAGACAGGGTCTCATTATATAGCCCTGAATGGCCTTGATATGTAGACTAGCCTGCCCCTGCCTCCTGAGCGCTGGGATTAAAGATGGGTGCCTCTGAGCCCAGAAAGGGTTCCTTTTGTGATCATCCCTAAAATAAATTTGTGCGTGCATTCCTGATTATCTTTCTAGAATTTGTTCTGAGAAATGTCATCATTGGATGAAGGATGATCGACTTTGTTAAAATCTTTTGTTGCAAGTGGTGATACTGAAGGTGACAAATACCACTCTTTGAATTCAGAGAAGCTGATTTGGTGCAATAAATTTGGGAGAAGTAGGTCATCTAAATCTTCAGTGGGCATTTGTGCTCCTCTGGTTTCTTTTATAGATGTCAGACTTCGCTCGACTTGTTGGAAGCAATAAACAAAAGAAGAAGGGAGATTTATTAGGCCAGGGCTGTAGCCTGCTTCGTGACCTTGAGCTGCTTAGTGCGGTTTCTCTCTTTAATTGAAAAGTTGGATTAGCCTGGAGGCTCTCTTATTGCCGAAATAACTCATCTGGTAAAGTGCTTAGCTTGCAAGTATGAGGGCCTCAGTTCAAGCCCCAGAACATTCATGAAAATACCGGCTGTGACTTGCAGCCCCTGTGCTGGAGAAGCAGAGGCAGGGAGATCCCTGGGGCTGAATGGATGAGTTCTGGCCGGTGAGAGACTGTGTCGAAAGAGGTGGATAACGTCTCTGAGTCTGTCCCCTGAGGTTGTCCTCTGCGCTCCACACACACATGCACGTGTAGGCATGTATGTACACGTGCTCACACCCCTGAACTCACATAGATATTAAGACTCATATTGCAAATTATTTGTATAAAAGCGTATAAATTATGCTTTTGAACCTTTGTATGAATTTTCTGCGGTGTTTGATCTTACTAAACTGCAGGGTCATAATTAGGTAAATCATGTTCCATTGCTTAATTTTAAAAACTATCGATACAATAAATGTACACGTTAATCAGTGGCCTTAATGACCTCCAAAAATGTTTCAGCCATTACATTTTTAAATAGAAAAGTAACCCCCCCCCCCCGCCAGTGGACCACATGTTCCCTTTATGTGACAAGCAAGAACCAAAACAATTTGGCTAATTAATTGTTAGTTTCAGGCTGGCCATGTTGTTCAGCAGGAAACGGACTTTCTGCCAATCTGAGGATCTCAGTGGGATTTATCAGCCTACTTGGAGGAAGGAGAGAACCAATTCCTGCAAATTGTCCTTTAACACCCACATGTGTGCCATAATATGCACACAAGCATGCATGCACACACAAAATGCATAACATTTAAAACGTTTTCAGAAAGAATGGTTTTTGTTGATATGGTAGGGCTTTGTTGTGTTTCTCTTGAATGTGTGTCTCCTCCATCTCCTTGGATAACTCTGTGAAGACTTTAGCTGTAGGTTTGGGACATAACTGAAACTGCTTGGAGAATAATTAGCAAGACCAGGATTCGGGCTTCCTGGGAAACTGAAGAGGTTAGGATCAGGCTATTCTGGGAAGGGCAAAATTACTACATTGTCACCTGACTGTCTAGGAATTCATGAGCAGTTTGGCCAGAATGGAAGAAATAGTCTATTGACATTGGAAGGCTGCTACTCTGTGGTATGAACAGCATTCTCTGGGAAAGACAGCTCCTGTTTGTGGTGGTTATCACGAGTAAGTGGACAGAGGGTGTTTTAGCATTGCCGCGCGCGCGCGCGTGTGTGTGTGTGTGTGTGTGTGTGTGTGTGTGTGTGTGCACCCCCAGGCAGGAGCTTGCCATGTGTGTGCTGGTGTGTGCCCTCAGGCATGAGCATGCCATATGTGTGATGGTGCGTGCTCCCAGGCATGAGCTTGCCATGTGTATGTGTGTGTGCCCCCAGGCGTGAGCATGCCATGTGTGTGATGGTGTGTGCCCTCAGGCATGAGCATGCCATATGTGTGATGGTGCGTGCTCCCAGGCATGAGCTTGCCATGTGTGTGTGCCCTCAGGCATGAGCGTGCCATGTGTGTGCTGGGTGTGTGCCCTCAGGCATGAGCGTGCCATGTGTGTGCTGGTGTGTGCCCTCAGGCATGAGTGTGCCATGTGTGTGCCGGCGTGTGCTCCCAGGCATAAGCATGTACAAGGGAGGATGTCAGGTTCCTCCTCCTATGACTGCACCTCATTTCCTGACAGAATATTTTTTGCTGAACCCCAAACTCACCGTTTCAGCTGGGCTGCCTGGTAGGTGGGCTCCCGAGGTCTCTCTGTCTCCACTCCCCAAATGCAGGGGTTACCAGCACAGGTGGCCATGTCAGGCTTTTCTGTGGCACTGGGGATATGAACGCATATCCTCTTGCTTGTCCATAAAGAGTTCTTAACTACAAAGCCATATCCCCACTCCCTAAAAGATGGAATTTTACTTTATAGTTGGCTGTATCATAAACATTCTCAACTCCATAAAGTTAGGTTATTCTGCATTTTAATTATTTTCACTTATGTGTTTTATTATTTTCATATATGTGCATATATATACATACGTGTATTATCTACATACGCATAAGTGCGGTGCCTGAGGAGGTCAGAGGTGTTAGATCCTGGAGCTGTACTTACAGATAGCTGTGAGCCATAGGGCATGGGTCCCGGAACCCAAACTTTCCCTGTATTTGTCTCATCCCTACTGACACAGCACTAAGGTTAGAAAACATGAGTGCTCATTAGAATATAGGTGGTACACTCCAGTACTGTGCTTCTCATCCTATGGGTCACGACCCCTGGGTGTCAAAAGACCCTTTCGTAGGGGCCACATAGTAGATATCCTGTACAGCAGATATATACATTATGATTCATAACAGCAAAATTACAGTCATGAAATAGCAATGAGAATAATTTTATGGTTGGGTGGGTCACCACAGTGAGGAAACTGCGAGGAGGTCGCAGCATTAGGAAGGCTGAGAACCACTGGTCTAGGGGGTGGTTTTAATCATTCGCCATCCCTGTCCTCCATAGATGGTTCTAGTCTATAAACATTTATCAGCCGTGTGGTTTCTGCCAGTTTATGTAGAGTACCGCTATAGTCATAGGTTTTTAGAAGTTCTGCATTGATGTCTGCTGCATTCTTCTGTGTTTACCCCCAAGGTTTCCTCTTGGTTTTTAAGTCTGTGTGGAAACACAGTGAATATTTTTATCAATATATTTTGACCACATGTCATTTTCTTTCTTTGCCAACATAGAAATATAAGAGAATTGTACAAAAAATATATATTCATTTTTCAGCACTTAAGAAAAATGCGTACACTGGTGTGTTTTCATTTGGTTAAATAATGAAACATTTCTAGAAGACTCCCTAACATTGTGAATGAAAAATCTGCTGATTGCTTTCCTTAGATCGAGTCCTATGACACTGCTGTTCTGGCTAAAAAAAAGCAAATTCAGCAGAATGTTGATAAATTTACCTGCTGAGAACGTTGCTTTGTCAGCAAGAGATTGAGTGAGTTTTTTTTCTTTTGTTATGGTAGCTCAGATCATTATACAACGTCTTTAGTAGGTTGTGTGATATATCTGAGATTATATTCAGTACAATTTGTTTTCATATTAAAATTTTGGGGCCTGCAAGATAGCTCAGTGTGGGTACAGGCACTTACTGCCAGACTGATAATATGTGTAGGGTCTCTAGAACCCATATGATAGAAGGAGAGAACCAGTTTTGCAAGTTGTCTCTTGACCTACACACACATACATACATACATACATACACACACACGCACACACACACACACATGCATGCACACATACACACACATAGAGACACATATACACACATACACATGAACGTACATACAAATAAATGTAACAAAAGTTGCACCTGATGGGAGGTGATAAAGCAATTCAGAAATTTAAATATAAACCCTACTTTTAAAAAGTTATAAAAACTGGGGCTGGAGAGATGGCTCAGTGGTTAAGATTACTGGCTGCTCTTCCAGAGGACCCAGGTTCAATTCTCAGCACCCATGTCGCAGCTCACAACTGTCTATAATTCCAGATCCAGGGGACTTGACACCCTTTCACAAACATACATATAGACAAAACACGCATGCTCATGAAAATAAAAATAGATAATTAAAAAAAGTTATAAGAACCATAGCATTTCTAAATAATTAGACCAAAAGTAACTAGTAGTTTGAATTGTGATACAATCACTAATAGTTTTATGAATTGTTATTTTTTCTTTGGCAGTTAAATGGGTGGAAGAGCTGCCATGAAATTTTCATCTTTACAATTTCTTACCAATTTGACTCACAGAGTGTGTTTATTGTCCACTTAATTATTTTTGAGTGAGTAGTTTAAATTTTATACAGTCATGGGATGAAGCCGATGGCTGCAGTGCGTGTTTTCCATAATTGCTTTGGATGTCACAGGTGTGGTGATTGTAAGTGGATGTGAGCACTGTTGCTTCTTTACTCTCAAAGGCTGTGGGAGTTTTTATATAACTTTGAAAAGAGATTTGTTTTTATTTTTACTTAAGGGTGTGTCTGTCATGGGTGCAGTGTCTGTGGAGGCCAGGAGAGAGCGACAGAACCCTTGGAACTGAAGTTACAGCTGCCAGTGCTGGGACTTGAACCCAGGTCCTTGGAAGAGTAGAACATGCCATTGACCTCCCAGGCATCTCTCCTGCCCCCTCATTCTTCCCCCTTTTATTTTATGAGACCTTGCAGGGCCCTGGGATAATTTTAATGGTAGGCCGGCTTTGTTGTCTTACAATGCATTTCTGTCTGTGGTTGAAGCATAATGCCGTTCTAGGTTGTCACATGTTTGGTATTCAAGGACAATATAGAATACATTTGAAGTTAAACTGAGATTTTCAAGTTGGAATCATCCTAGTAATTTACCCTAATCTTGTTTTTAAAGTTAATCCTTTCCATAACATTTATAGGAACGCCAGTGTTTTCTACACTGTTTCTTTAAGGATTTATTCTTGATATTTTATATGCATGAGTGTTTTGCTCACATGTATGTCTCCATACCACCCGTGCACCTGGTGCTTCTGGAGGTCAGAAGAGGGCCTCAGATCTCCAAGAACTGGAGTTCTGAATGCTGTGAGTCTCCTTGTGGGTGCTGGGAATTAAACTGTGGTCTTCCATAAGAGCAACACTTGTTCTTAATGACTGAGCATCTCCCTAGCCGGTGTTCTTAGCAACCTTTACCTAAATGCTCAGTGAGGCAGACTTTTCATTAACAGTAAGCGATCAAGTTGTCCCTTAACACTGAGCCCAAATCTACTGTGTGGCGAGGACCCTCTCCACATTTTGACATATTCCAAGCGCACAAATACTGAGACCATGCTAGTGAACAGCCCTCAACTTTATTCAGTGTTCATTTTTTTTTTTGCTCTGATTACTTTTGCTTCTCATTTCCTACATGAATGAGTATCATGGCGATATCCCTCAGATGTCTTACTAAAATGAAGATGATTAAATATCTGGCATTTGTGCTGGAGTTATTTCAAAAATTGTTTTGGAGAAGAAAAGGAGAGTTAGAAGGCTGTCTGGCGTCCACTGTAGTTCTGCATTTAAGTGCAGCACACCTGGGCCTGGAGGCCCTCATTTGGCCACTGTTGTCTTTGTTTACTGCCAGTCTATAGAGCTGTGCCTCCCTCTGCAGGTGACAGTCACGCCTTTCAAGCCTTCTGTCCCTTGACTCCACACAGAATTCTCTTTAGGTCTGCCAGATACCAACTTGCCTCCTTTATTTGATGTTGTAAAGTCAAAAACTCGGGCAGTGATCTCATGTACAGCCCGAGCATGGGCAGGTGACCTCCACTGTCTCAAAAGCAACATTATAAAAGTAATAATAAGAATTACTTTTCTTCAGAAAAAAAAATTCTCCATATCAGTGAATCCCACATGAAATGGTATGTAGGGGGACAAGAGGAAAAGCTGATTGGTACCCCACCTCCATAAACCCCACAGAATAAAAAAAAACCCTTGGGTACAGATATCTCCCCAAACCCCAGTCCTAGTAGAAATATGAACACCAAGGAAAACCAGAGAAGTATTAACGACAATCACACCTTTGTTGGGAAGGTTGTGTGTCTGCTGAGGTGCCGGAGGCTCTGGGACAATCTGGACTTGAGAACTGGTGACATACTGCTGGAAAGGCTGGCTGCACGGGGACGGCCAGGAGTGAGGCCGGATGGGAGCCCAGGCCTCAGGGTACGCTGCGTCCTAGGTGGAGTTACAGCGTCCCGCTTTTGCCCTCTAGGTTGCGTTTATTTCTCCTTTTTACCCAGTTTTTATTTATCGCTTGTGAATGTGTCTGTGGTGTGCATGGATGAGCGCTGGTTCATGTGTGCCACCACACGCGTGGATGTCATGGGACAACTTTGTGGAGTTGGTTCTCTCCACGAACCCTGGAGATCTGACTCAGGCCGTTGGGCTGTCAGGACAAGCGCCTTCCCACGTAGCCGTCTTCCTGGGCCTGCAGCTGTATTACCCTAATAGTCATCTGCTTGTGAGCCGTCCTGAAAGAGAAGGCAAATGGTTTAAATCTCATAAAGTGTTATGCAGTGCGTGACTATACCAGTAAGCGTTTGTAATATGGGTTTTATGCACTTTGAGGGAGAAAAGATGCCGTGTCCAAAGACAAGGAAACTATCAAGACTATGGCAGAAGTGTTGAATGTGGTTATTTTTTTCTTTCTTCTTCTCTCTCTCCTTCCTTCCTTCCTTCCTTCCTTCCTTCCTTCCTTCCTTCCTTCCTTCCTTCCTTCTTTCCTTCCTTCCTTCCTTCCTTCCTTCCTTCCTTCCTTCCTTCCTTCCTTCTTTCCTTCCTTAATTATTTTGGGACACAGTCTTTCTACATAGCCCTGGCTGTCCTGGAACTCACCATGTAGATCATGCTGGCCTTGAACTCATAGACATCTGCCTGCTTTTGCCTCCCAAATGCTAGGACTAAAGGTGTGCACCACCACACCCAGCCTGGGTATCACACATAGCTATATACACACATACATACATACACACACACACACACACACACACACCAACAGACATATATAGCATATACACACATATATGTTAATATTCAGAAATGCTTGGTGGAAAGTAAAACATTCCAACAAGTCCCAATGATTCTGATTATGAAAAGTGTGATTTTTATATATTTATATATTTAAAAATATATTTATATATAAGTTGATGTTATATATAAATATATACTTATAATATATACTATATAATGCTTATATACTTATAATATATTTATATATTATATATATTTATAAAATGAGATTTGGGGCTTTGAAGATTTAGCCTTTGCTGTGGTTTTTGTTGACTTGTTCTTCTTAGTAAATGGAGTTTTATAGCTTTATAACTTGACTAAAGGAATTTCAAATTGAGAGTTTTAAGTCCAAAGATAGTATGTCAGAGTTTACCCTTTCACTTGGGTTGTATATTAACTTCACTAAGGAAAAAGTGATATAAAGTGAGACTAGTTTGAGTTTCAGAGAACCGGCCCATCTAACTGTTGAGAAGTGCCGAGCCCTCAAATGTAGTAAAACATAGAACACCCATGACGGCACCTGAGCCGTCACAAATGGTGGAAGAACGGCTCTCTGTGGCCGCTGGCTCCATTTTTAGCCACGGTTAGGGGACTGCAGATGTGCGCAGTGGTTAGCTGTCCAAAGATCCATCCAGTTGCTATAGTAAGATTTGGAAAAACACACATCCTAAATTAGCTCCATAAGTATGGTTCCTAGTACGGACGGACATGAACTGTTTGGCAATGCTGTATTTTAGTGTGTTTTATGACAGTGTGTTAAACGTGGTACTGAATCGGTGTACAGGTGAGGTCAGCAATTGACTTATGAAATCATTATTTGGGAAAGAAAGGGGAGAAAAGTATAGATTAGACCCGAGTAATACACTTACCACCTGCAGATTCTGCTCAACAAATAGAACAGGGCTAAAAAGATGCTTGGACATTCAAGCGATGTTTGGTAGTTGGTATTAGAATACTGTGGGTACCCTAACGGGCTGCCATGTATATTAGAAAGGCTTTTGTTTTAGAGTGGGGGTATATTCAATTATCTACTTGTGAAATGCTTGGATGTCTGCCTTTCTGCTTCAGAATAATCTGGAGGGTGGGTGGGACATGAAGCTATGAATGAGATATGATATAATTGTTGCATTTGGGAATAATAGAGGCATGTCTTTATGATAGCATTCTTAATTTACGCTGCTTGGACAGTTTCCATAATTTAAGGAAAAAATAAGTTATATGTCACATTGGAGGAGATCGTAGCACTGGGTGAGTGATTGTTCCGAGCCCGGGTGGATATAAATTAACGCTAAGATGTCCTTATTATAAACGTCCCTGACAGGAAAATGTTGTGTTTTGTTTTTTTCTTCAGAGACGAAGCCATTTATTTGAATCTGGGCAATTAACCTCTAAATGCGTAATTCTCCAAACTGCTTGAGAGTCATGCAAGATTAGATGCTCCATGTCCCCACCGAGAACTTAGTCTGGAGTGGTACTACGGTAAGATCACGGTAAATACTGCACGGCAAGGCGACTAATGTCTTAAATGCCGCTTCTTAGCCCCCAGCTTTGATCACAGTTTCTGTGTTGCTTGTGTTTCTGGCACACAAGTGTTACACCTGACATGTTAACTTCATTGGGAAGAGGTTGATTTGGGCTCATGGTTTTGGAAGGTCTGGTCTGTGAATTGCAATCTCATTGTTTTAGACCAGGAAGCAAAGTGGCAGGTTGGGGTGGGGTGGGGTGGGGTAGGGGTGGGGTGGGGGTGGGGTAGGGGTGGGGTGGGGGTGGTGCAGGAGCCCGCAGTTCCCTTCAAGAACGACTCCCCAGTGATGTGATTCCTTCCCACTAGTGTCTACCAGATTAGGGATCAAACTTTAGATATGGGGGCCATTAGCAGACTTACACAGTTCTCAAAACTATTATTATTTTATTGTATTTTTAAATTATGTGTATAGGTATTTTGCCTGCATGCATGTCTGCACTGTGTGTGTGCCTTGTGCTCATGGAGGCCAGAAGAGGGCATCAGATGCCGTAGAGCTGGAGTTAGAGGTGACTGTAAGCTGCCAAGGGGTTGCTTGGGAGTCAAACCGAGGTCCTCTGCAAGAGCAGCCAGTGTTGTTCACCCCTGAGCCCAGCCCCTATTGGGAAACATTTGAGATATGAACAAATAAATAGCACATTCACGGTTATGAGAATTACTCAAAATGCTTAGAAATAGCAAGTAAATGGGTTTTTGTGGCCTTTCGCATCAGACTGAGGTAGTAGGGAGTACGGTTTTGTCACTGGAATGTAACGCTGGCCCCCTCTGCTCTGTGTCTCCCTCAGGGTAGGTTCTCAGGAAGCTAGGTTAGCTGCCAGGCTGTTTATTAGTGATCAGCACAGGACTCAGATTGGGCGAGGAAGGAGAACAGTGCAGGTTCAAAAGGGTTTGCACCACCTTGCAGGGAGAACTGTAGCTGTGAGAGCCGGTTTCCCTTCTTGAATTGGAAACAAGCTGGAGACAGAGACAGATTTCAGAGTCCTTGGACCTTGCACAAACCGCCATAGAAGCTGTTTGCGCCCACTCCAGGGATGGAGGAAACATGGGGGTCTCTCCTCTGACACCCAGTGCTTGTCCTTCTGCACCGCAACCCCTTCCTTTCCGAGATGTGAAAAGTGACCCAGCAGGTGGCCCTGTATTTTGTGAGCAAACACCAGGGCAACTTCCTGTCTGGCATAAGCCAGGTTCCACACCACTGTGTTGCAGGGCTCCTTAGATAAGAACCCACAAAGAGGCCCAAGGCAGACGGCAGACTTACCAAGTAAAGACCGAGGTCACATTCACAAAGCAAGCACAAGGAAAGAGCGCCCACAGGCAGTGAACCGTCTAGGGTAGGAAGCCTAACGGCCTATAATTATGACATATTTTTCTCTTGTTTGTGGTGATTGGGTGAATGGATATTAATTTTATTCCTTTTAGACTGAGAGGAAAGTTGGAGAGGGAATGTGTTTCTTAGAAGTGTTTTGTTAAAAAAAAGAAAAACCACAAAATGTTTTTCTAGTAGATAGTACTGATTTCGGGGAAAGAAATTTAAGTCTTCCCTGTTTTTACCTAGACAGAAATTCCCCCACCCCACCCCTACTTGGTGACAGGGTCTCATGTATCCCAGGTTGGCCTGGAATTCACTATGTAGCTGGGGATGACTTTGAACTTCTGATCCTTTTGCTTCCACCTCCTGAGTGCTGGGATTATAGGCGTATCCCACTACATGTGGGGGTTGAACTCATGGCCTTATGCATACGGAGCAAGCAAGCACTCTGTCACCACCTGGGCTACCTTCCCAGCCCACTAGATGGAATTTACATTACTCTTAAATATTCTTTGAGACTTAATACTAAATTAAAGCTTCACCATGCGGGACCTTCAAACTGTATTTGTCAATGGGTTAAATAGAGTCACTGGCCCTTTAAGTCCTGTGGTTTGTATGGCTCAATCTTTAGACATGTTACATTCTATTTATTTTCATGCCGCATACTGGAAGAAAGCGATCGATCGTGCACGCGTGTGTTTTACTGAGTGAATTTGATTTTTGAAGTTATTAAAATATGTGTCCTGTGAAGTTACACACACAGTCACCAGGCCGCTCCCACCTCCTGTACTCCCTTTGCTTGTTCATAGCTCTCTCCCGCACTTGGATCCCCACCAGAAGGCAGGCACCAAGGCCGGAGGGCAGTAGGTGATTCTGACCTGGGTTTTACAGCCCTTTCTCTTGTGTGTATGCCTTGGTGACATTGTCGTTGTGGGATTAGCTCCATGGGCTCTTGTTATCACATGAGTAGAATGCGTAGTTTGAAAGCAAATGCTATGATGCTGATGGCTACATTTATTAAGTTTTAATATTAACTTCTCGAATTCTTTAGCATGATGTCTTAGATGGATCTGTTTTGCCAATTACCCTTCGATGATCTATTCTAGGGTTTCTACTCCTGTGGACTGTGATGGATTGTAAAGGGGATTTGTGTGTGTGTGTGTGTGTGTGGCTGCGTGTAGTTAAAAGTTCTCACTGGCGCGGCCTCGTGTTCTGTGTAAGTTGTGCGATCTGGTAGTGAATTTTCAAAATGATAAGACTTATCTTCTGAGTCCAAGTTACTGTCTCACACTACAGAGCTTAAGTTTATTTGAAAGAAAGGGTACACCCCGGAACAAAGTAAATTTATTTTTACATTATCACAATGAAGGCTGTCAGAGTTTAAGTGGTAAACCCGATCGATGCTAAGCATTTTATAGCCTGAGAATTGCAGCTAACACCCACTGTAGAAGGGCTGGTATATATGGCCTGCAGTTTCACAGACTGTGACTGCTTGACCTGTTATCGGCAGGAACAGTGATGTCCTCAAAAATCAGCTTCCCAGCAGCTGCTGCTGGGTGACCGCTGGGTCCTAGCACCGCCCAAGCTCACAGGACGACGCCTCTCTGCTCTTTGCCTCAGATAGTATAGCCCTTAACTATAGCCATCAAGGAAGTTGGTCCCTGTACCTTCCTTTGTGCTCCTGGGTCTAGTAATGTAGAAGAACCTTACGATGGATTTTTTAAAGCGGGTTGTGCCTCCTGCCTTTTCTGGGGACCTGGTTTTGGATGCTGGAGACAAGGCCCAAGGAACGTCCCCCAGATTACTTAAGGTGCGAAGACTGTGCTCCACTGCCTCCAAGAGGACAGTGGGCGACCCAGGCGGGAGTAAGTTGTGCGGAAATCGTGATGACAGATGTCAACATCAGCAAATAGGTAACGTAAACACGCATTGCTTTCAGTTCCTTCAGGACTTACTGCAAGAAAGTAATTATTTTTCAAGTGAGACTTAAGTATTAAAAATGTGTAATAAAGTAGCTATATTTCACCTGAGTCTTTAGAAAGTTTTGTTTTGATTTAGAGAGGGAAACGAGTGATATAAAATAGTACCAGAACATCAGGCCTGATCATTTTGATGGTCTTTGGGAAATAGGCTGAGGAAGTATTATTAAAAACTGTTGTTATTAAAACTCATGAGATATGAAGAGAAGCAAATAAGATACTGGGTCTGATCTGCCCACTAGAAAAGTGACTTATTTTCTGTCTTTAAAAAAAAAACAAACCTGCCTTCTTGTTGTATCCCTAAAGATAAACAAGTGTTTGGGTAGGCTGTACCTCAGTGGTAGAGGGATGGCCCCATGTGGGGTGTTGAGCCCTATGAAAGAGCCCTCTCAGCATGCAAGGATTACTGCACATTGTCTTATTTTTGTTCCAAAAATCAATTTTATATGGTGAATGGAAAGATGCCCTGTTTGAAATTTCTGATTGAGACGCTTCCGCGTCTTGTTGGAAATCCGTAAGAAGCAGCACTCCGAGGACCCTGGGGGCTGCTTGACCGCCAGCGCAGCACAGGTGTCTCTGTCTCGTGTAGATCCAGGGATCGGCCCAGCTCGTCTTTTAAGCGTGAACACGAATAAGATTTACTCAGCTCCAGCTTTGAGTCACTAGAATATTGTATAATTATTCATCTGTATGTCAGTTCATGTCTTCTGGTGATTGCTTCTTAGAGTAAATTTCCACACACTTTTTTAAAATTTGTGTGGACATTGGGCTGTTACCTTAAGAGAGTTTCCAATCTAAATCTCAGGCAGGATTTGGCAGCAGCCTCTGTTCGCAGTCTCCCCAGCATTGCTTCACATCAGCTTAAAAAACGTCCAGTTGTAGTTATGAGAAACCATAGCTTCTACTGGAAATAATACCAATTATGTAAAAGAATGGGGAGGGGGTTTTTGTTCTTTTTTTTTTTTTAATAAATTATGTGTTGGGGCGCACAGGCCTGTGATCTCAGGCACTGCAGAAGGTTGAGACTTGAAGTGCAGCCTAGATCTCCACCAGCTCAGCGTCCGCCAGGGCCGCGCTGTGTCCTGTCTCCAAACAGACCAAAGAAGCAGATTCTCCGTTTGGTGGCTGGCTTGGGCAGCTCTTCTCGATGTTGAAAATCTCTGTCTCTGTCCATGGCTTAACTGCTGTCAGACATTAGCTGTTTTGACGTTTCTCACACTTCTGGCAGGTGAGGAGGCAGTGAAAGCTCTTTGTGCTACTTTTTAGCTTGAATTAAAACCCTCGGATTTAGCCTGCACCCTTTCGTGGTCAACAGTGTGTGCACGCTTGTGTGTAGTTGTGTAAGGCGCTCGAAATTTTTCTTCTTTCATTTTCAGTCCTGAGACACCCAAGTCTTTCCTGGTTGTGGCCACACCTGCCTTGGTGGTTGATGTTGAACTGTAACAGGCCACACCTGCTTTATGGTCTCTTTTATTTCTAAACTTGACCTGTGGTTGTTTCTTCAAATGACCGCACTCTTTCTAGTACCGCGTCCACGTTACAAAGTATACTAATCTGATTTCTGCAGTTCATGTTAGAGAAAGACTCTGTCTCCTTTTAATTTTTATTATTGCGTGTGTGGGTGCATATGTGGGAGGTCAGAGGACACTTTGGAGAGTGTTTGCTCCTTTCTCCTTTCTGTGGGTTCCAGGGAGGGAACTCAACTGTCAGGCTTGTGCAGTTAAGTGCTTTTACCTGCTGAGTCATCTCTCCAGCCCTAGGGTTTTTGGTGTGTGTGTGTGTGTGTGTGTGTGTAGGTCAAAAGATGAATTTTGGGAATCAGTCTTCACCTTCCACTGTGGGACCTGGGATTTTAACGCAAATCACCAGGTTAGCTTGGGAAGTGCTTTTGCCCAGGGAACCACCTCACAGAGTGCACACCCCACCCCCACCCCCATCCCACCCCACAGGCTAGAAAGCTGGCTCAGCAGTTAAGAGCACTTGCTCCTCTTCTAGAGGATGTGGTTCAGTTCTTAGCACCCATGTGGCGGCTCACAGCTGCCAATAACTCTAGTTCCAGGGATCTGGTACCCTTCTGGCCTCCACGGGCAGCAGGCCCCATGTGTGCATACTAGATTCAGGCACCCACACGTGCACATAAAATAAATAACACCTTAGAAACATGGCAGTTCCCTCCCTCCCCCTTCTCCGTTCTCCTACCCCGCATTGTGTTAGATTTTCTGTTATGACCCAATACTGGAGAGAAAGGAGCGAAAGGAGGAAGCCATGGCTTCTGGCTCCTGGTGTCTGTCCCCCATGGCAAAGGTGAGCAGCCCCCGTCATGGCGTCCAGGAAGCAGAGAGAGGGATTGCCTGTTTCTATGGAGCTTTCCTCTTTTTACCTTCTGTTCTGTCTGGGTTCCCAGGCAGTGGGGTGGTGCTGGCCACAGGCAGGGAAGCCTTCTGCTCCCATTTAGCTCACTCTGGAAATGCCCAGGGTTGTACTTTCCTAGCAACGCTTTCCACGCAGCCAGGTCATTGCGTGACTAACCACCACAAGGATGCCATTCCCTGATTAAGGGTTTGTAGGGTGTGTAACTTCTTACCACCCAGGTTAAAGCAGCACACCGAAGGAGTGTATGACTCTGATACCAGTCCGCCCCCCTCTTTTTTTCTTTTTCTCCTTCCTTCCTTCCTTCCTTCCTTCCTTCCTTCCTTCCTTCCTTCCTTCCTTCCTCCCTTCCTCCCTTCCTCCCTTCCTCCCTTCCTCCCTTCCTCCCTTCCTTCAACATTGTTTTACTGTGTAGCATTGGTTGTCCGGGAGCTCACTGTGTAGACCAGACTGGCCTGGAATTCACTGGGATCTGCCTGCTTCTGCCTCCAGAGTGCTAGGATTATAGGTGTTCACCGTCATCACCCAGCAGATTTATTTCTTTTTAAAAATTCTCTGTTCCAATCTGTCTGTCTGTCTGTGGGGGTTTGTCCATACAGGGCATGTGGAGGCCAGAGGCATCAGATGCCCTGGAGCTGGAGTTAGAGGTGGCATAAGCTACTAGACATGGGTGCTGGGAACTGAGTCCAGGCTTCTACAGGGGAAGCACCCACTCTTAGCCAGAGTCATGTTTCCAGCCCCAGATTCCCTTTCTTCTTTTTAAAAGTGGGTACACAAAGCTTAAAAATGAAAACAAGTAATAATCAAAGAAAAGATTTCTGTTATTAGACTGATAGTATAAAATGAAACAAAACCAGAAACCACAGACAAAGGCTTGGAAAATATACCTGCTCTGTAACAGCAGGCTGGCCTCACACCCCAGCCCATCACGGTTGTTATTTTTGTTTGTTTCTTGAGATAATGTCTCATGTAGCCTAGGCTGGCCCCAGACCTACTGTGTAGCTAAGGATAACCTTCATTCTCAATCCTGATCTCTCCACCTCCCAAGTTCTAGAATCACATGTGGGCTTCATCCTGTGACCAGTAATGCAGTTTTCAAGCACACATCCATGACTGTTCTTAAACTCACCTTTGACATGTTGACAGCGGCCAAAGACAGCGGCTGAAAAACCTGGCCCGGGGCTGCTTTTCTGTGCCCCTTTCCTTGCATGCACATTAGATCAACGTGGCTTTCAGGCCTCACCTGAGAGCCTCTATTTGCCGGGAGATAGTGACTGATACGGACCCACAACTGGCCAAAGTACAGAGAAGCAGGGACTAGGTGCTCTGCGCTAAAGGGAACAAGTCTTACCTCCCTGCGCCTGCCTCAGGCCACGGATCTCTATGGAGAGAGCCGGAGGGCATAAAAGGCTGCAGGGGAACATCTGGACACGCAGGGCAGCTGTTCCTAGGGACTCACAACCATTGCGCAGTGTGCACAAGACCCGTGCTAGCTGCAACCAGACCAAGTCCCAGCAGGGAGAGGTGTGGATGGATTTTTCTTTGGACTGCCAGCTCACAAAAAATGATACAGATACTTATTATTAACTATGGAAACTCGGCTGATAGCTTATGCTTGCTTCCAATGTGCTCTTATAGTTTAACTTAACCCATTTTTAAAAATTAATCTACATTCTACCATGTGGCTTTTGCCACTATTCCATTTTGTGTGTCTGACTTGTTCAACATCTGGCTGGCTTTCCCCTTTGTTCTTCTCAGCATCCTCTGCCCTGAAAATCCTGCCTGGCTATTGGCTGTTTGGCTTTTTATTAAACCAACCAGAGTGACACGCGTTCACAGTGCAGGAATGGCTATTCCACAGCAGAGGGGGGAGTTAGGCGCACCCCCACCATTCCCTTTGTCAGAGCTCTATCATCTTGTCGAAGAGTAAGCCTAGAATCAAGGCTTCTTTGATTCCACAGTCTTTCCCTGAGTCAGTCTGTCCTACAAAGTTTCTGAGACTCAACTGTGCCATGCTCCTGCAAGTCCTTGATTGTATTTAGATAATGATAGAAACAGAAATTAAAGTTTACTGATGTAAGAACCTGTATGAGCTGGTGACTCGCCCCCCCCCCCCCCGCCAACCCTCCCAATGCGGTAGTGTAGCCAGAAGTCAGAACCTGTGTGAGCCGGTGACTGGCCCCCCAGCCTCCCAATGCGGTAGTGTAGCCAGAAGCTATGAAAATACCAACTGGAACTGTTTCTCTAGGAGGTGCTGGAGTTTTGTAATTTATTTGTTGTTTTAAGGTAAGGTATTATACGTGACTGACTGGCTGGCATGCACAGTGTGGTTCTGCTTTGCCTTGACCTTCTCTCAGTAATCCTCCTGCCTCAGCCTCCTTAACGCTGGGATTAAAAATGGAAGTCACTTTTCTCCACTTGTTTTATTCATTTAATGAAAGGAAAAATTGAGCATATGGAGAAAATCTGTGTAAATGATGGGGGATAGATGGATGTACTTATTGTCCTAGAGAGAAAGTGATACGTAATACCATTGGCTTTTTTTATATTATTATTATGGGAGGCAGAAACAGACAGATCTGTGTGAGTTTGAGGCCAGCCTGGCCTACATAGTGAGTTCCTGGACAGCCAGGGCTGTGTAGAGAAAGCATCTCAAAAATTTCTCTTTAATTACTTTTATTTAGTGTGTGTATGTGTGTGTGTGTGTGTGTGTGTGTGTGTGTGTGCATGTGTGCATGTGGCATAGCGCACATACGAAGGGCAAAAGATTACTTGTGGAAGTCAATTCTCCCATTTTGTGCATTTCAGGGATGGGAATTTCGGGTGGCAGGTTGGTGGCAGGCCCATTTTCCCACTAAGCCATTCCACCAGCCCGTCCAAAGGGATTTTCCACAAGGTTGGGATGTAGATGCATTGTGCCTCGTGTGAGAGGCCCCACAGAGAACAATCTGGCTTAGAAAATACTACTGGTAATCGTAGGACAGAAATATGCATGAAGTGAGGTAGATCATTATTTGAAGAACATTTTTGCTGTTAATCTTTTTTCCGTTTTGAACTTTCTTTAAATATGGCATAGACTAATATATTAAAAGCCATTATGACATCCTTGAGCAGCCCAGTGCATTCCAGTATCTTCTGCTGGTAGCAGCGCTCCAGCGCACAGCAGCTGTGGAGTCCTGCCACCACCATCCTCCCAATAGGCCGAGCTGTGGGACTGACTGAGTTGGCTGTTGTTTTAACGAAACCTGTTTATGCCAATTCCAACTCGCTGTTGTGATTGCATAATTAATTGCATATTACATAATGTGGTAAGGGATGAGACTGGAGCGAGGGTTGTTTTGGTGTGTCCAGAGATGGACGCTCTGGACAGACCCCACAAAGGCGAATTTCTAGAGAGAAAATATTGTGCGCCAGACAGGCCAGAGAAACGTGCAAGACTGGAGTTTTGCCCTGGAATACTTTCTGAAACTGAACAGCGTAGCCAGTGTCCATGGCTTTGGTCTTAGGCAAGAAAGACAATGGCATAATCTACAAACCCAGCCTGAATGACAGGGCCCGGGCACTGTGTCAGGAAGCTGAGGATTAAACGTGAATTTAACATTTGAAGTTAAAATCAAACCTTAGTGGGTCTTTTTCTTCTCATCCTCCGATTCCTACTTGAATAGAGCTTTTAAGTTAAATGGTTGGCCAGCTTACTGTAAGGTACTTACTCTCCTGTGCACGGCTGTTCCGTATTGTAATACCACTGAAGAAGTAAATCATTTGTTTGCCACATCTAGTTCCTATACAAAATAAAAGGGGTCAGGATGATCAAACAAATGTAGTCTGGTTTTATTCATGAGATGCTTCAGCATCCTTCTGGCTCTTGGGGAGCATCCTGATTGTGTGATTAAAGACTGACACCAGGGCTGGAGTGGACAGCTCAGTAGTACGAGACCCTGGGTTTGATCCCAGACGCCTCAAAAGGCAACAACAGAAAATGTACTCCACCGACAAATATTGCAGCCAGAACATCATCTCTAGGCATAAGAGTTGGTGGGAAGAAAATACAGTTTACTGATCGAGAATGCACTGTATTATTTTCTGAGTTTTGACGAACACCATGTAGGCAGTCTGATTCTGAAATTCGGGCTATGTGTTTCCATAGACACCTGCAGAGTCTTTGCATCATCACCAGGGTTATTGTTCTTCTGCTCGGATTAACCTCAGATCTGTTATTATTCATGCTGCTTGGAGTCAAGAGTGTCAATGTGAAGGACAGAAAACACAGTGTTTTGTTAATGCTGCATCGTTTAGGCAAAGCTGGGGATTGAACTCATGGTGAGGTAAACCTGTTACCACTGACCTGTATTTTCAGCCTTCTTTTTTCTTTTAATTTTGAGGCAGGACTCCCAGCGTCATCCAGATTGGCCTTGAACTTGGTCTTTAGCTCAGGCAGGCTTTGAGCATAGGCTCCCCTGCCTCAGCTTCCGGTAGCTGGACTACAGGCATTTGCTAGTGGGCTGATCAACACTGATTCTTGTAATTGCCAAGAACACAACAAATGTCACCATTTAGGATGAAAGAGCTTGTGATCACGTAGCGCTCTAGGCTCTGCTTGGTTTGCCGGCAACTGGAATGATCTGCTGTAAGTTCCGTGTCCTGCTTCCCCACTCAGACCTAGAATATCCACTGACCTGAGTGTGGAGACCTCTAGCTGAGACTCCAACACTCAGAAGGCAGACACAGGAGGATTGCGAGTTGAAGGTGAGACCTTGACTTGCAAAAGGAGAGGTGCTGGGTAGAAAGCAAACTGCGTTTTTAGGTGTGTTCTGGGGTTTAGAATCTAGTAACTGCTTAGTGAATTACTCATTAAACGTGTGACTGTTACTGACCTTAGTTTTCATAATTATAAAAAAGTTAGCAAACTTGATGCATTGCTCAATAAATGGTGGTAAAATTACTTGAAAAACTTGGAGTTTTGGTTTGAAGGTAAATGAATCACTTTAATTAAAAATACCTCCTTAGAGCATTGCATCAGAACACATTTTCGAGGACTGTGGAGCTCTATCTTTGGTTACACATAATTCCAGAGTGTTTTAGTACATGACGTATGGCTAGGTGGACACTCTCTTGAGCTTGGGCTATTGGGCATTTCTGCTTCCTCCTTTGTCTACACCAGGCTCTCCTCCAAATAGCCATTGTCAAACAATTGTATGATTCAGAAGTGAGTGTGACCACATCCCATCTATAATTTCTTGTAGTTAGACTTTCTTTTCTGCTGCCAGGCTGAAATAATGACACAGAGACTTGTGAACGCTCAGCCTTTGCTTAGACTTGCCCTCCGCTAGCTCGTATGATTTAATTAACCTGCTTCTATCAATCTATGTTCTGCCTTGTGACTTTTACCTTTCCTCAGTACAGGATGTCCGACTTGCCCCAAGTCTGCTGGTAAATTCCTCGTGCCTAGATTTCCCCCTCCACTTCCTCTCTCTCCCCGGAAATCACACCTATCCTCTCCTGCCTAGCTATTGGCCATTCCTCTCTTTATTAAGCCAATCAGAAGGCGCCTTAGGCAGAGACACATCTTTAGTGTGGACGGCTATTCTGCAACAGTTTCACGGTCTTGTCATTTTGTAGCAAGGCTCGTTTGAGACCTTCTCTCCAGGCTGTGCATGGTAACATATGCAAAACATGGAAGTGCTTAACTGCAAGTAGCGTTCAGGTCAGGATCTTTATTTCTCTGAGGTTAGGAAAGGATTTTTAGGAAGCACACTGGAAGTAAGGTTGCATTTGTTCCCCTGTTAAGGGACTTCCACAGCTTCCTGTCTGTGTCACTTGTTGTGACTGACCCGAGTCAGATGGCCAATGTTGAGTCAGTATGCACTGACTGCGGTAATACTGGTGGTTAGAATATTGTCATGTGCCATCTAAGGATGTTGTGGTCAGTGATAGGCCACACGTCTGGTGAAGATCTTATACAACTGATCACTGATGTCATAGCTGTCCTGGTTTATGTCAATACGGTCAATGATATTTACAGAAGGGCAGAATGGCCTGCCACTGTGTTTCTCTGACTCTATCCCCATTGTTCAATAATGTTCTTGCTGTGTTCCTCATATCCAGACGTTTAACCATTGTTCTGGGTCTCCTTACCCATCTGTTCCTAATGTTTTAGTCCTAATCCACCCAGGACCCTCTGGGACCAGTCCACATTTTATTAGCCAGAAGGTGTTGCCTGCCTTCCTGGTGAATGGTTTATTAAGAAGCAAAAGGAGAGAAGTACATAATCTAGGGTTACTGTAAATGGAATAGGAGAAATATATAAACACTAGTTAAGCATTTCTGAATAATATGATCTATATAACATAGGTCATAAAGTCATAAAAATGTGAACAAGACAATAAAAACATCTAGGAGGTAGTGAGATACAGTGGTGTTCCTGTACTCTTGTCTTCAGGAGGCCGAATCAACAGGTTTGGAACACAGACCAGGTCACAAGCACGAACAAACACACATCACCAGAACAGAACACAAAGCAAAATACACTCAAGAAAATAATAAAGATGTGTTTAAAGACTAGGTTCTGGTGAGTAAAGCCAAATTTGAGTAGAAAATGTAACTAAAGGAATATCCTAGGAAGATTCAATAGCAGTTAGAGCGCCATAAAGAGAATTCAGAAAGCAGACACATTCCAAGGGCCAACTCTGCCCAGGTCCGAAGAGTGGCCTTCGGGTTCAAGGATTGTTATCCTGATGGCTATAGCTCCAGTTCTGGTGGCTTCCTCAAGCTGGAATTCTGTCGGGTGGGTGGGGCCTAGAGCTCCCGGCTGTCGTTCTAACCTTACTCCCCGTGTGCTAGCTTCTGTTCGTCTGTTTAATATAAAAATGTTAGCTCTTGGAGGATTGAGTCGGCCTGACTTTATGTGGGAAGCCCCAAGGCTCAGTCCTCTAGCACTCGGTTGAGAAACATCTGGCGAGAGCTGGTTGAGGATCCAGAGGCTGCTGTCTCTGGCTCCTGCCTCGTATGTGCCAAAGCAAGCTTTTACTTGCTAACCACAGCAGGTGCCTGGTGCCATAGTTAGCTCACTGACTTTTCCTTCTTAGCCATAAAGTATATTGCTCAGTGGGCAGTGGTTCCTGAGAAAAACCAGCCTTCTATTAGTTCCAAAGTCACAAAAAGAGAAAGAAAGGAAAAGAAAGGAAGGAAGGAAGGAAGATAGAAAGCGAGGGAGGGGAGAACCTCACACCAAGCAAGTGCAGATCTCTAGTGGACTTCCTGTAAAAACCCAGAGGGTAAATATCTTAGGGCGTGTAGGCTGTGCATCTCTGTTACCATACCCAGCCTAGGCTTTGTAGAGCCAGGGCAGCCACGGATGATTCATGAATGACTTTGCAAGACACATCCCAGTGTGGCTTTGTTTACAGAAACACAACAGGTTTGCCCTGGGAACCAAAGTTGCCTGACAGTTAAAATATAATAGAGAAAAGGATATTGCTAAGGTCAGGGAACAGACTTACCTCCCCACGGACGCCACAGACAACAGCCATTTTGATGAGGTCTGCCATTATAGTTCCTCGTATCTAATGAAGCCCTTAGAAGAGTGTTTTATCTGTAGCAGGTGTTCAGTAAATACCAGTTTGCTATCGGTTACCTCATGCTAGACTTCAGGGAATTTGATAAGTGGCCATAAAGTCTCTCAAAATTAAAAAAAAACAAACCAGGCTCCTGTGACCCAATGACGGTTTTCGGAAGGCCAGATGGCTTACTCTTTAAAGATAACATCTGTTGGCTCGCCACATTCCCTTTTTGCCCTCAGTGCCCTGTGTGGAGTTCTGCTTTTGTCAACCCCGCCGGTCAATGTCCGTTTCACAATGGAACCCTTTGTCTACCAGGCGAGAGTTGGGCTCCCTCCCACCCGTCTCTCCCCGTCCTGCCATTTATGTGGATAGAATCCACACTACCATTTTTCAGTCATAAAGTTTATTAAACCCGGCTCTTTGTTAAAAATATCCATGCTGGATACGGAGGTACGCACCTGTGGTGCCAGCCCGTAGCGGGTGGAGACTGTGGGCGTAGGGGTTCACAGCAAACTCTAGACCAGCCTGGGCTACGTGAGACCCTCTGTCAAGAGAAGAAAAAAGAAAGAAGGGAAGAGAAGGGAAGATTCATTATAAAGGGAAGTTAATCTCAAACAAGTATGAATGGGTGGCACTCAAAATTAGAACCCATCTGCTTGCCTTTGAAGGTGTATTTTCCTAAATCCTGCTTCTGTTAAAGCAAGCATATCATCATTGATTGATTTAAATTGTTAAATAATAGTCCCAGATACCTTTCAGGTGGAGATTATACCTATTTGTCTGCTCTAATTTATTCTTGTTCCTTCACGTAGACCTTAGATGGATTTTCCATTTTTAACGTGTAATTTAAACGCAGGTCGCTCAGTCTTTTACGGTGTGTATAGAAGAAGTATTAGCTGGAGCATTTTCCCAGTTCTCTTGCTGAAGAAACCTGCTAATAAATCTGAGATGTTCTTTGTAGGGAATGTAAAAATTCTCATTATTCTTGGTCCTCTGAATTTTCCCATCTATGAGAAAGATAATGTTGTGATGGAGATGGCTCAGCAGTTTAGATCAGGTGGCCCACAGCTGCCTGTTTCTCCAGACCTAAGAGATCTGACGCCCTCTTCTGGTCTCTGTTGACAGCTACACACATGGTAGTATTCACACAGAAGCACACACATATATGTAAATAAAAATAAAATCGTTAAAAAAAGAAACAAAGTTATCATAAGCACATTTTGTATGTGTGTGTGTAAGTGTGTGTGTGTCGCACGCAGGTGTTTGTGCACATGTACGCACATGGCTGTGGAGGCCAGAGGTTGATGTCAGGCAGGTGTCTTTCTCATTGTTCTCCCCTCATCTTCTTGGGGCAGAGTATTTCCCAGAGACTGGAGTGCACAGTTGGCCAGCCAGCGCTGGGATTGCAGGCACCCATCTTATTCACAGGTGGTGGGGTTTGAACTCAGGCCTTCATAAGCACTTCAGGGACTGAGCCGCCTCCCCAGCTCCCTTAGTGTAAGCCTCACACGGCAGCATGCTTACCACGTGCGTACCTAAAACCGGTCTCAGTACTCTGAAGGTAAAGGTGGAAGGATCGTTGAGTTCCAGGCAGATGATACAACAATGTGGTATCTCAAAGTACAGCAAACAAAAGCCAAGACAAATCACTCAGGGAGCTCCTATGAAAAATGAACGGTGACTTTAGAACATTTAAAATAGGGCTTTAAAGAATATTAAATTTTGAAGTTAGACTCTTTGGAATATAGTGCTTTTTTAGCGCACATTAGCCGGGCATGACCCCTTTTCTGTGTCGGCTAGCTCGTGTAGTGGTATGGACTTGTCTCCATAGTTTCTTCCTAATCCTGAATAATCCACTTCTTGGCACGAGGTTTTTTTTGTTTGTTTGTTTTGTTTTTTGAGTTTTCCCTTTCCAGTTGGATACTTACGGAGGACCTGAGAATACGCAGCAATGTAGGGGTCTCAAAAGACGTGACTTAAGGTGCTGAGAGTTCATGTGATTACATTTATGAAGGGCATTGTACAGGTTGGGAACGCCTAGATGGAAGAGATGATGTCCTTGGGGTCCTCCATCTGAAGATGCGGACCAAGGCGCTAGCTGAGGGGGGCCCAGCGAAGAGCAGAGCTGTCTCTGCTGTGCCTGTGCCTACGCCAGAGCTCTGTCCACACTGTCACTGTGGAAGAGGTGTGTTGTGCCCCGGGGATGGCAGGAATGAAATCTTGGAAGGAAATGCTGCTGCTGTTACTTCCTGAGGTTCACATGAAGGGCTCTCTTCAGTGTGACGATAGTCTTGACATCTGGTGGCTTTCCTTTCTTGGCTGAGACTCTTCCTCCTGTTTGTCTGCAGCCTTCCTAATGGCCCTCTCTCATACAAGAGTGGTGTCTGGTGGTGACTCTAACGCTGGGGGCTCTAGTTGATCTAGGAGAGAAAGGCACGGATAACTGGAGCCAACTGTTGGCCTTTGTTTACCGTTCGTGGAAGGGCTTCCCGTGTGGGGCAGCCCCGGGTCACTCTGTGGTTGTCTGGCACAGAGGCAAACCCCACCAACCTCATGCTCTGAACAGCCCACATTGGAGCCGCAAAGCCTGTCTGGCTAACCCCCAGTTTATAGATATTCACTAGTCCTTTCCCAGAGGTTTGCTCCTCTGTTCCAAACAGCTGTGAGACACACAAGAGCAAGTATGTCAGTGTTAGCAGTTCTTTCATTGGGAGTAATCCATATATACGTTATGTTATGTAAATATACGTAGGGTAACAGTTTCCAAAAATATAAATCCTAAAAAAAAAAACCCACTTGATTCTCACTAACATTGTATTCAAAACAATTGTTTCAGGCAGTTAAGTTTCTGCTGAGGGTTTTTAAGATCTCGAGAATGCACTTGAAAGATGCACAGAAATAGCAGATTTTGATTTCATTCAGAAATAATATCTTAGCATTGTGCCAAAGGATGGCAAATTGATATGGTTTGCAAGGGCAAAGAAGAAAGTATGATTGCGGGGTCTGGACTGTTCCTTTCAGAGCAGAGGAAGCATTGTTTTTTTTTTTTTTTTTAAATGTGTGAAAGATTAAGAAAGAACTGAAAGGGAAAGCTAGGGACAAGTTCAGCTATTTATCAACATGCACACCAGGAACACACCAGCGATCATACCTCACGGCACCCATGCCAGGAACACACCAGTGATCGTACCACACGGCACCCATGCCAGGAACACACTGTACCTTATGTCACCCACGCCAGGAACACACCAGCGATTGTACTACACGACACCCATGCCAGGAACATACCAGCGATCATACCTCACGGCATCCATGCCAGGAACACACCAGCGACTGTACCTCACGGCACCCATGCCGGGAACACAGTAGTGATTGTTCCTTACGTCACCCATGCCAGGAACACACCAGCGATTGTACCTTATGGCACTCGTGACATGTGTAATTGCCAGGAACACACCAGCAATCGTACCTCATGGCACCCGCTGCGCACACACCCACTCCTGGTAGTGAGGGGACCTGCTCTAAGCAGGAGAACCAAAGTGTGGATTCCCAGCATCCACACAAGTCAAACATGTTGTCATTTTGACAGCATGTGCTGGAGAAGCAATGCAGAGGAGAGGTAGGGGGATGAAGCCCCAGGGCTTGCTGGGCTGGCTGTCTAGCAGGTCTGTGAACTTCAGACCCAGGGACAGGCCTTCTCCCCAAAAATAAATTGGAGGGCAACAGTGTTGATCACTAACCTTTAGTCCGCGACCCCATGCGTTGCTCCTATGCAAATTTTAAAAATGCTTCCTTGTGGGCTTTAGGTAGATTATTTGTAAACAACATTGATATGCTTGTGTGTGACCTGTGGCACTCTCTACAAGTTATCCTTATTAGAAATTATGTAGCTGTGGTCAGAAACCGACCTATCTTTGTAATTACGTTACTTTCTTCGGCTGTGATAAGACCCTATAATCAAAGGTAACTTACAGGAAAAACAGTTTATTTCGGCTTCCAGTCCCCCAGGGTTAAGGTCAGTGATGGCAGTGATAGCAAGGTAGCCGGTGACCGACATGAGACTGGAGCTGGAAGCTAAGAGCTGAGGGCTCACATCTCGGAACTACAAACAGGAAGCAAAGAGCAAGCCCACCATTAGTACAAACTCCCTCTGACAAGGCCAAGCCTCCTGAGCCGACCCAAACAGTGCCACCAACTGGGGAGCAAGTGTTCAAATGCCCCCAAACTATGGGGCCATCTCCTTCAAATCACAGTAGTATAAACAGTATAATCAGTAGTATAAATTTTGGACATGACCTGACACTCGTATTGAAAACTCTGGGCAGAAATCTCGGAGTAGCAAACCCTTCTCAATGGGACCTACAACTGGCTACCCCGACTTCCATCACCATCAGCTCTTCCCGCCCTTCCAAAGCCTGGGGATCATTTTTTAACACACCAGCCTTACCTTGTCCTCATCAAAATCATCAGGAGCTATCAAGTCGGGGAAAATGGAATCTGAGACCTTATTGCCATTTTTATTGCCTTCCCCCCACCTTAATCCTTATCAGTATCCTTAAAAAAAAAAGTCATTGTACCTCACCTCAGCAATTTAAATTAACTTCTTTTTCAATCTGTAACCCTGAAGTGGACTTTTGACCTGGTTCTTCTCATGACCTTTCTCCAAGATTTTGTTACTTCAGTATTTTTCAGATTCTGTGCATATTTTAGGTTTCCTGAGATTCTCCTCAGGCTAGTGGAAAAGTCAAGGGCTGCTCTGACTCTGGCATTCACATTATCTGTGGTTGTTTTTATTTTGTTTTTGTTTTTTTATGATAAACACAAAGGTTTATTCCTTTTTTTCCCTTTTTTTCCTCAATTAAAATGTCATTTATTTATTTTTTTCCTTTTCAAAGGTTTATTTTTGAAGTCAGGATGCTTCACTGACAGGTTTAAGATTTGACAGCGTCCCAGAGAGGTGTCCTCTCTCCTCCCTGCCTTAGCAGGGCCTCTGGCTTTTCCATCAGTACCCCTGTATTGCCTTACACTTAATCTCAATCTATTATTTCATAAGGCATGTTTTTATGTAAGAACCCCCACTTTATGTTCACAAATGAAGTCTGTTTTTGTCCAGGGCATAAGGATCTGTCTCACACTGTTATCCTTTGCCTTATTTAGGCCATTTATATTTAGTGGAATTTTTGACACAGTAATGCTAAGTCTGTCTTGTATCTGGAGCTGATATTGGCGACGGTAAAATCAGTTTCTCAGATGGAGTCACACTGGCTGGGTTTATTAACCTCATTTCAGGGCAGGCCCCATACCTGGAAGTTGTCAGCCAACACAAAACTCAGAAGTATTTCTGTAGACTCTTTGTCTCATTTTACTTGGTTTGGGCATCTTTTTTTTTTTTTTGCCTTATTAGTCTTTCACTTATTTTGAGTTCCAGTTTTTTTGGGGATATTTTGTTGTTGTTGCTTGTTTTTTTTTTTTTTTTTTTTTTTTTTTTTGAGAGAAAAAGAGCCTAAAGTTGGGTGGGTAGGGAAGTGGGGGTGATCCGGGAGAATTGAAGGAGGGGAAAACATGATCAAAATTTTGCATGAAATTTTTTTTAATAAAAATAAATCTGTAGTTCATGTGTCCTGCTATCATCCCCACTTTCATTGTCCTCTTGGATTTCAAGGCTTCTAGTTCTAACTTATTCACCCCCTCCCTTACGAGAAGTCACACTGGAGTTTACAAACAAGTCTCGGTGTATCACAGACTTGACTTTGCAATGACAGAACAATGTTTTACACAAAGTGCAAGAACGGAAATGTTACATTTATGTTTCTTCTGTGTTTCCTTTGTGCTATTCTGCAGATGGAGTAAAATATTTTCCAGATTTATTTAAAATTTTTTTTTTTAAAAAAAAAACCTGTGTAGGTGTGTGTGTGTGTGTGTGTGTGTGCATTTGTATGTGGGTATGTATACGAGTACAGGTACCCAGGGTGACCAGAGATGCTAGATCCTCTGGAGCTGGAGGTACAGATGTTGTGAGCCACCTGACACGGATGCTGGAAGCCAAACTCATCCTCTGGTGTATCAGCAAGTGTCCTTCACCCCTGAGCCATTTCTGCAGCTCTGGAGTAAAATGTTTTATTTCTACCCAGTGATATATTGTGAGTCACTTTTGCTTTAGTGGTTTGTTTTGCCTTAATTAATTGACGGTGCATGCTGGGGACTGAACCCAGGGTTTGGTGCGTGCCTGGCAAGCTCCCTTCCACTGAACTGCGTGCTTAGCCTGTCAGTTAACTTTGGAAAAACCATTTAAAATAAGAAACATTTCTTTCCATGCTCACCGCTCCTGGTGCCCTTCACTTGACTGTACGGATGCAAGTTTTCAGTTTCCTGATCGCTTTTCTACCTGAGAGCCCTTTAATACTTCTCTCTCTTGCTTCTGTGGTGCAGATTTTGTCAGTGATAAATTGTTTCACATTTGGTCTGTTCTGAAATAATTTTCACTTTTTCTCCCTCAAAGACAGTTTCTCCGATAGAGTTCTAGAGCGGCAGTTTCTTTTGTTCCTTTGTTTGTTTATTGAGTTTCCAGTAACCATTCCGTCTTGGACCTTGCAGTCTTAGATGCGACATCCACATTCATTTTACTCTTTGTTTTCCCGTATGCAGTTAATCACTTTCTGTTACTTTAAAAACTTCGTTACCGCCGGGTTCAACAGTTTCTGTTGGATTTTGGCATGCGTACCTGTGTGTGTTTGCTTGAGAAAACAAGGATCTGTTTGGGTCTCTTTGTAGTCTCACCAACTCTAGAAGACATGCTGGTCTCTGTGTCCCAGTCCTGCCAAGCTGGACGCGCTGGTGGCTTTCCATCAGTTACTGAGGCTTTGCTCTTCCTGTCATCATCGTCAGACTGTGTGTTGTCTGTGCTTCTGTCTGGAGAGATTATGCACCCATTTGTCCAAGCTGACTGATCTTTTTTTTTTCTACCTGTAGGATCTGTAATCTATAGGTCCAGCCCAGAGGATTTGTTGGTTTAGATTCACTTGTCTTTATCTATCTATCTATCTATCTATCTATCTATCTATCTATCTATCTATTACTTTCTGCAGTTTCTGTGGTCTGAAAACATTAACTGGAAAATTATAAAGATAAACAGTTTATAAGTCTGCATGTCGTTCTGCATAGCGTTGTGTGAGAGCTTTTGTCTGTCCTGCTTCTTCCTCCCTTCATGATTAAGCTGGGCTTTTGTTCTGGGAAGGAAGTGTATGGGTGAAGTGCTTTTCTCATCATGGTCTGTGAAGAGCACCAGGACCGTCAGCATAGTTATCACTAATAAAACCCTCGGTCATAGGCAGGGTTTAGTGGCGCACACCTTTAATCCCTGCAGTGGGGAGACAGAGGCAGGCGAATCTCTGAGTTCAAGGCCTACGTGGTCCACAGAGTGAGTTCCAGGATAGCCAGGGCTACCTAGTAAGACAAAACAAAACAAACAAACAACAACAACAACAACAACAAAAACCGACCAAACAAACAAACAAAGAGCCTCTTCTGGCTTGAGGGAATATCTTTCAGATTTCTCCCTGTTAAAATGATCTTTTTCCTGTTCATTGTCTGTCTCACGGTGAGTGAACCGAAACACTAGGGGAAGTGATGCTGGCCCAAGCTCACTAGACACTTACTGTCCAGGCTTTATCTAGGCTGGTTTATGTAGGCATGCTAGGCTCGACGTATGCCCAGACCTTTTAGAGTCCTGGGACAAAAACAGGCATCCTACAGGAACCACATTATGTGTATAATTTAGGTACGGCGAGCCACTCACAGTAGTAGTTCAGGAATAGTGGGCACTCTGCAAACCTAAGTTCTCAGATGTCATTCAGAGGCCAGGCTGGCCAGGCAGCCACTCAAAGGGGAACATTCAAGCCTCCTCCTTTCTGCACAGTGGAAGATTTTCCTCTTCTTCCTATTTTTTTGCCCAGTAGTTTATTTATATCAGCGTCTTAGTCATTTTGTGTTGCTATAATTAAACAGAAGCGAGGGTTTATTTGTTCTGACCCTGAAGGCTTGGAAGTTCAAGACCAGAGGCTGCATGCAGTTTGATCCCCTCTGCTGGTAGAGATGCCCTGTAGAGTCCCAGGGGCCGCAGGCCACCACTAGCTCAGAATCTCCTACTTGGAGCCCCACCTCTTGAGGCACTGCTGCCTTGCGGAGTTAGGAACCCACCCACACAGTCTCCTTTAAACTTACCTCCCAAAGTTGGCCTCTTCCTCCTTTGCCGCTCCTCCATCTTGTTTGTTTTTAGCTCTTTCTTTCCTGACCCTGCAGAATATTCTGGATTTTTCTTGTGTATTTATTTCCTGCCCTGGCTCTGAAACCTGACCATTTATTCAAGGAGCTCTTGCCTCTGGTTGATAGTGACCCTTTAAGACATCAAACCATTCCTTGTAGACACGCTGGGCAATACAAAGAAGGACAGACGAGATAGAGGTCAGGAATGAACTCAGCGAGAATCCAGTGCCAGCCAGCGGTACGGACCCACACCATCAACATTTTGTTTTTTTAATGAAGTCTCAAAGCAAAATAGGAGGCTGTTTTTGCAGTCCCCCCCCCCCCCCCCGTGTTGCATTTCATATCTGGTAATTATGTAACAGACCCGAGAGCATCTTTCTTCTCGAGCCTTTCAACCTCTCCTCCAAGCTCCAACGAAGAGGAGAATCTTCTGGAGAGGCTGGGATCCGGGGAAGCTGTAGAAGTCTCCAGGAGTGGAAGGATATTTGACATTTTCCGGAGAGAAGCTCCCGTTATTTTCGTTCTCTTCCATGTGTGCTAATTTTGGACACCAGTGTTCAGAGTTTTTGAGACGCCGGTGAAACTCTTACTATGAGGACGGATCCATGCACTTGAATCCTTTCCTAAAATGAGTTAGTAGTTGAGGAATTCTCTCAGAACCTGACTTTCCAGTGGAGAGTGTGATATTTTAAGTTAACTCAGACTTCTCCAAGTGCCGGGGAACATTTTGTTCAGATCTCTCCTCCCTTCTAGAGAGCAGGGTTCTGTACGCTTTCCTGGGGGTTTTGCTGGTGTTTTGTTGTATGGAGTCTACCTTCTGCTAAACTGTAGAAGTCTTTTGAAGGGGCACTGATTTAGTGGGAACCAATTAAAAGGAAGGGGACACCTACCTTCCAACACCTGGAGGGCAGGAGACCCAGCATGGTCATCATTTGTACCCTGTGTTTGCTGCAGTATCTAGACCGTGTTGGAAGAATGGCCGCAAAAGGCGATAGTTTTAAAAAGGTGGGTCTCTTTTTTAAATATGTATTATTTTAAAACATTCTTTGAGAATTTCATAGAGTGTGTTTTTATCATTTCACCCTCCTCCCCGACCGCCTCCCACATTTTCTTCCCCACCACCTCCCAACTTTGTGCCCTCTTCTGTTTGTTTTATGGACCACCCGCCAAATTCAGTTTGTGCTGCCCATACACTCATTGGTGTGGAGCCACCTACTGGAGTGTGGTCAACCTACCAAGGGTCACACCCTTAAAGGAAACAGACTCTTTCTTTCCCAGAAGTCGTCCACTGTCAATAGCTGCTCAGTTGGGCGTGGGGGCTCATGAGCATCTCCCCAATCAGTGCTGGATGTTGATTGGCTGGATCTTGAGTGGTTCTTCTGTAGGGAACCAGGGCAGCTGTTAGCTCGTGAGCAAAGTGCTTCCATCACGTCCAGAAGACACTGTTTTGTTTGAATCCTCCCCAACATCCAACTCTTGGAATCCTTCCGCCCTATCTTCCACAATGGTCCCTGAGCCTTGGGGGAGGCATATGCTATAGATGTCCAGTTTGTGGCTGGGAACTCCATTGGCGCTGTCTGAGGGCTGTGGTGATTATGTGTGTATAGAGATATGACTGTCGAGGGCAGTTTGATAGTATGTGTATTTGACAGAGCAGTTGTAGACTTTTCCCTGGGACCTATGAGCTCCTCAGCCCTGGTTCTTGGCCAGATTTGCAGTACCAGGCTTATGTTTCCTTTTGTAGAACAGGTTTAAATCCAATCAGAAAGTGGTGGTTACTCCTGTAATGTTTGTGCCACGATTGAACCCATGGGCATATCTTGTCATGCCAGTGATTATTACAGTTCACAGGATTCGAGCTGGGTAAGACTGCTGATGACTTTTGTCTCCCAGCTGCTTCTCCCAGTACTGTGAAATCCAGCAGCAAGGAGGAAGCTCACAGATCAGTGTCAACTTGATTTCTTCATGTCCTCTGATCAAAGTCAGCAACAGGGTCTTAAGACAAATGGGAATAGCCTGTATTGAAACTACGAATTTCTTGCATTAAAACATCATTTCCATAGCCTGAAAAAATGTAGCCTAAAGTGGGAAGAGGAGTATAGCTAAGGTGAATGACCTGAATTAGACGACTCTGCTTTGTCAAGGCTACACCTTCTAGAAACAGTTCTATCGCTGTCTTCATGGCAGTGGCATGAAAATATTCTTACAAGTCGGAGGATTCCATGTTTACAAAATGGAAAATGAAAAACTGGTGTCTCTGGTAATCCGAAAACCTTGCAATAGTCTCCAGGCTATGTCTTGGTTGATGTAATTAATTAGCAGTTTAACAAGAGAGTACTCACTTGAAGAACAATGGCAGTATCATTATTTGTGTAACTTAAAAAGAGGATTAGTCATTGAGGGATTGAGAAAGAAATTGGAGCACAGCAGGACTCTTCCATGGCCTTCTAAAAGGATTGCTGGCTGTGTATGTGGTCCCCCACCCCCACCCCCAGCTAATAGTTTGATGGTTTGGAAAATAAAAGCATCAGAAGATGTAGAAAGGAAATACTCCATTAAGTAAGTATTGCTATGGTGTTTGCGATCAGGACTTGAAAGAATAGCACTGTTTATTGTGTCCTTTATACTTTAGAATAAGGTTTGGCTAGAACCAGGCTCTGCTTGTGTGCTAGATTAGTCAATATATAAATGGAAAATACCATTTCACCTGCACTGTATTTATAGCGAGCTTCTGATAGCAGTGAAATATGTGTGCATGCATGTGCACATATACTGATTAGGTAAAATAGAAACTTCAGATTCTGGCTTATTCTTTTATATCTAAATAGGCAAATTTAAAAAGGAAACAATCCATTTGTAAAGGCGAGAGAAATTTACCTATTATTTACCCGTTTCTCCCGAAGTCACCAGACTAAGTTCTGTATGACACTTGTATACTTCTGAAGGTTTACTAGGAGTGAATCTCATTTACTTTTATAGGATGTCATAGTCAAACAGTGTCAAGTTGCTTTTCAGTCTTGGGTGAGCCCAGCGCACCAGGGGCAGCAAGAACACGGCAGAGTACCTGGATGTCGTGTACCAAGTGCTCAGTTGCTACGCTTCAGTTCCGTGCTTTGGTGTTTAATGCTGTCGCTTGTTTGGGTTCAGGTCATCATCCCCCACTGACTCTGTTAGCAGTCTGATGAAGAGACTGCGTAGTGAAGTTGCTTTGGGGAATACTGTAATTAAGAACAAAATGCAAACTGATTTTTGTGAAATGTAGTCTTTTGTATCACTGTGTCTGTTCGCTGTTAATATACAAGAGTAGGCTCTGGTAGGAGGTTGGGCTTTTGGACTGTGGGGTGTCGTTTGTTCATTGGACATCTGGATGCCTTGATTCTTCTTTGAGGGGAAACCCTGCTCTTAGCTGACCTTTAATTTTTTATTTTATTTTATAAAGTTGGAAGCAATTGACAATGATGTGGAGTTGGGGTTTGCGCTTGGTCAGCTTTGGCATCTCAGCATGGGATTATGGTTCCATGTTGGCATGCCACATGTAGTTGGGTTCCGTGTTGGTCAGTCCTGTGTCCCGGTGTGAAGTTGGGTTCCATGTTGGTCAACCCCGTGTCCCGGTGTGAAGTTGAGTTCCATGTTGGTCAACCCCGTGTCCTGGGGTGGAGTTGGGTTCCATGTTGGTCAACCCCGTGTCCCGGTGTGAAGTTGGGTTCCATGTTGATCAGTCCTGTGTCCTGGGGTGGGGTTGGGTTCCATGTCGGTCAACCCAGTGTCTTGGTGTGGTGTTAGCCTCCATATTGGTCAGCCTTGTGTCCTGGGGTGGGAATGGGTTCCATATTGGTCAACCCTGGGTCCCAGTGTGGAGTTGGGTTCTGAGTTGGTCAGCCTTTGCTCCCTTAGTTTAGATTTTCTTGTTAGTTTAGGAATTGGAATGGTCCACACTTGTATCAGATTTCTTGAACTATTCTAAAAGCAGAAAGGAACAAAGCAAAAAACTCACACAGCTTCGGACATCTGCCCCCGTACTGTTACTGCTGAATATGTCTTAATGAATGCGATTGTCCTCTTGTACGTAGTGGATGGTGTTCATGCATGGAAAGATGTTATTTTAGCCTAGCAATTTGACCGCCAGTGAATTTATTCAGTTATGACTTTGATAATTGCAGTTATTCTCTGTGGTACTTAAAGAATGCAGTAATGCAGATGGGTCGCTACAAATGTGTTTCTACATCTGAGAAGGGACACCTGAACACATGCCTCTTGACCTCTAACGATGCAGTAAACCTATTGGGGTAAAAGTGTTTTTTTTTTTTCTTCTGATATTGACATGAAATGTTATTTGTTTTGGTTGTGCAACCTCTCTGTCATTTTAAAGAGCAGTTATGCTTTTGACAGTGTATTTTCATCTGAGAACCTCTTCCATAGAATGAAGTTGTCCAGATGCGTTTATCTGACCAGTGGGTACTTTGGCTGTTCACTGACATTCTGGCTGTCAGTCTTTCATGGGAACTGAATGCTTTATTAAGACTAGAAAAGGCTGCTTAAAAACTGCCGCTTACCTGACTCTTAGCTCTTTAGAAGAAGTTGCATGCACCAGAAAACAGCTTGGTCCTGAGCTGAGCGGTTCGAGTGGCCAGAGGAGGCTCAGCCAGTGTTCATGACATCATCTTTCATTCCATTAGGCAGCATTATCTCCTCCAGTGGGGTGAGTGGGCCTGTGGACTCTGTCTCATTGTAAGCATACTGAACAAAACCCACGACAGTGGGGGTATCGATCAGGGCGGAGAGAATGTACTGCCCGCCCCCCTCCCCCACCACCCGCGCCACCACCCCTTCGAGGAGGACACCAGCTATTAAAGGAAGACATTAAAGATCTTATGCTAATTCATTTTAAGAAACTGTTTTCAAGGCCCTTTGCCTGTGAGGAAAGTTGGCATCGAAGGGCAGGGGGCAGCAGCCTGTGCCTGTTTCCTGGCAGCCCAGATGAGCCGAAAGCTCCTCAGACTGGCAGTCTGAATGCGAACGGGGCAGGTCTTGTTGGCCACATGCAGGTCGGCACAGAGAAAGGTGAGGGTGTCCTTCAGGGCGCTTGTAATCAACTTGTAAGCCTTAATTCAGCCGGGCACCTCATCTGCATCGAGCAGCGCTTCCACTATAGTTGTGCGTCACCGCGAGACTGCATGGTAATGAAGCCGCGGCACTGTGGGCCAGAACTCTGCCGCCTGAGAGAGGCAGGAGGACAGCGGCCGGGAGCCAGAGCCACAGAATTGTTGCTGCCGCTCCTGTGGCCACCGCCACTGCCACCGCTCCTGCAGCCAGCCAAGACACAATGTTGAGTCTACAGGATTCTGTGTGTTTTGAAATTAGCATAAAGTCCTTGTTAAAGTCCTGGAGCAGCAGCTGTGAGTAGAGATGCCTGCTTGGGGGAGAATGCTGAGTTGTGAATATTCTTGCCATTCCTTGCATGCCTTCTCCCCAGACCCATCCAGATAGAATCAGAGTCTGGAAAGTACCCTGGAGAGCGTGCTCTCCAGTGACCATCTGTCAGATGTGAGTCTTGAGGGGCACACGTGAGGCGGTTGTGATTTGAGGAGTTAGGTTTTCCTTGATGAAATTTGCCAGCCTCGGGCTTGCTGTTGTGTGTTATTCCGGCAAAGTTTCTCAGAATCCATCAAAAATGGGGAAGGTGACGAGTCAGCCGGGATTCCTGCAGGGTTGTGGTGTCCAGGACCGCTCCATAGTGCTGTTAGCCCCGAGCGAGTGTGCAGCAGCATCGGTTGTCTCCAGGCAGCAGGCAGTCTCGCAGGCTGGCAGGAACTTTCCCCTGCTGTAACTGAAGTTGCAACGGGCAGTCGTCATATGTGCTTGAGTTTATGAGAAAGAGCACCAGGAGAATATATTTCCAGTTCTCTTTAAGTCGGGAAGCAAGTGCCATTGAGCCGTGATTCTCCCTGAGTCCTTCCCTCCAATGAGGATTTGGCAGAAATACTGGTTTCATTTAGTATGTTTTCAGGGGTTACTTTTGCTCTGAAAAACCCTCAGAACACTTATGATAAGATTTATCATCTCCGACTCTTTACTCTGCTGCCAAAGTAATCATCACCATCAACTTCGGGGATCAGAGTAATGAATTGCACGAGCTCCAGCCTTCTTATCAGGATTGTTTTATGCAAAGAAAATTGAAGCACAGAAAAATCGTGACTCCCCCAAGGTCATGTAGGTAGCCGAGAGCTGGGGGCATAGAATCCCGGCGATCTCGCTTCCAACTGTGCTGCTGGTGCCCAAGCAGCCTAATGAATCAAACATGAGAGATTAAATTTAAAGTCTTTCCTGCCCGGCTCTTTATGAAAACACTTATTTAATGGAGTTTTGTCTCATAAGCAAATGAGATGCAAGTCCAAATGTTGACATGAAGGAGAGCTCACTGAAGACAGTCTGAAGGGGTCTGCCTAGACTGGCTCTGCTTTTTTTACTTCATTGATTTCTGGTCTGTAAGTAGTTCTTTTCCCACGCAGAAGCCACCTTGCCCGATGGCAGGAAACTGTTAGTTTTAGGAAAGTTTTCAAGTGCGTGAACATAGTTGAAATATTGGGGGGCTCACGGAGGTTGGTCGAGCTCATGATTTAGGTAGCTCAGAGTTAGTGATCTTTCTTCTGGCTTCCCCTGCTCCTGTCCTCAGCGCACACTTACTTATCTACAGTGAGGCGACTGGAGGCATAATTAACACACTCACGTAGAAGAACAGCCTATTATGTCACAGCAGCTGCTCACAGAGCAACTTAGTGTACTTGTCTGTCCCGCAGCCAGGCACAGCCGCAGCCAAATCTGGTTTAGTCATGTTCCCTGAATCCGAGAGTGAACCCAAAGCAGATGCTCGCGAAGCCTCCGGTTTTAGCTGTGCCGGTAGGCGAGAGATTCAGTGGATGGGTAACCCATTGCCCTTGGGCATTCATCGTGCGTATCGAAGATGGTTTCAGAGTTACAAAGCAATGTGTTAGTATTGAAAATATACTGCCAGTGTCGGTGTTTAGTAAGACCCCCAACCATGTCCGTCTGAGGCCTGGGAAATGGGCGGGTGTTTTCAATTTCACCAGTGCCAGTGTATGTCAGCACGGAAGGGGCGGGGGTATTAAGACCCGGCTGTCTCTTTCCAGGGATGCTTTCGTTACACCCACACTTTTGAATCAGCCAGCATGGATTGAGTGTATACTGTGGAATCCAGAACTCTGTGAGCTCACTCAGGGAGAGGTCGCCCGTCATGACTATTACAGTGGGGTGGTCGAGAGGTGACATGCATGCCCCGTGACAACCAGCTGATGGTGGCAGGGGAAATGACCTGGGAGGACAGAGGTGGAAGAAGTGGCATTAACACAGGGGTGGGGGATACATAGAGGGAGGAGGCTTTTCAGTGCTTGTTTTGGAGTACTGGGATATTCCCTAGGCTCGCAGACAGGCTCGGCATCCAGGACTTTGTGACCCAGAGACCAAGGTTTGTTAGTGAGCCCCTTCACTCCACTCCTTTAGTCATGGCCCAGACTTGTCCCTCCACCTTCTGAGTTTTCTTTTGATCTCCTGGCTGTTCTGGCATGTGCACGCATGCGCGTGCACGCGTGCGCACACACACACACACACACACACACCCTCCCTCCCAGTGGGCAGGACGTGGCCACCTGGATTATCTCCATCATATCCTTTTTACATCCTGTTTGCAGCTTCTGTTTGCTGCTAAAGGTTCTTTTTAAACTGCCTTCCCTTAAAGTCCTTCCCTTCCCTACCAATCTTTCTATTCCCTGTAGAATGAAGTTTTCCCTCACGTAGCTTCTGTCCATTCCGTCTGTCTCTTGCCATTCTCACCCCACTCTGGGAGCATGCTGTGCCGCCCACCGTTGTGGCTGGTCCCTTCCCCCTGTCTGCTCCACAGTGTACTCCATCCTGTCTGCTTTGCACGGAACACTTCTTCTCCATCACCCATCCCTGCCGTCAGTCAGTCGTCGCTGCATCTGTCCTGTGCTTCCCTTTGGGCGTCGGTCATTGCCACCCCCCTCCCACCCCTCCCTCTCCGCTACTTGATTGCGCTCTCCTCGGGGTATAGATTGGTTGTCTTTGTTTTTCTTTGTATACTTACTGCTTCACTGCGCTCTAGGAAATGTCTGAGCACCTAACAGAGCAGGTAACGATGTAGTCATCTTTATTTGTTGGAATAAATTAACAAATAGCATAGAAGATAAGAAGGTAAATATATGGCCTGTCTCCTGTTATCTGATTATTAAATTACATGCTCTGGACACTTGTTCATATGAACAGAGCTAATGGACCCCATAAGCTATATATATATACATGCATGTGTATGTATATATATGTATATATGTATATATATAGTAATAATTAAAAAGGTAATGAATTTGGGATTGGGAACATGGGGGAGCTGTGGGGTGAAGGTGAGGTAGATGAAGTGCTCATGTAAGATGTTCTCAAAAAGTAAAATACATAAAAAAGAATAAACAGAAAAAACTTTAAAGTTTAGAAAATACTGTATGTTAACACTTCCCTCAGGGGAACAAGTCCTGAAGCAAAGTTGTGTGAAACCATACCATGGCGCTCTAAAAAATTATTATGTTCCATTTAGTGAACTTCTTGGGGAGAGCAGAGAACAACTGGGTTTGTTAGGTGGCTTTTAAAAAAAGAAGATGAAAAAGAAATCCCACTAAATTTTTATTTCAGATGTTGCCCGCATGCCCCTCAAGAGTAAAGGAAAAAGAAAGAAAAATCTCACGTTTTCCTGACTTACTGGACCCTAGCCACAGTGCCTATCATTGACAGTAGGAGACCTTATTTACATGATGTGCTTGCCTGGTTCCTGGTTGGCCGGATGCTACGTTGGGTTCTGGTGGCAGAGGCCCTGGTGCACAACTGCTTAGCTGGCGGAATGTGGATGCAGCCCTGCTGAAGTTTGCTGAGAGCTGAACCTTTGTCCTTCGGTAACAGTGAAGCGACATTTGTGTGGCCTAAATTCAGGGTTTTGACTCTGCGCCAACACTGTCAGGCATCACTCCTTTAAACAGCAGCAGCAACAACAGCAAACAGAGTCAGGGCCGGTCTGTGAAACCAGCTGCACAGAGAGGGTGTTGTTCTTTCAGAGCTTGGTAGAGTCCTCTCTCCCTCCCAAACTGATAAGGCCAGGCAAGCTTCCGCCTCTTCCATTATTATCTGTGGTATTGGTGAAGGTGGCAAATGTGTGGACAGCACCTCCTGTGAACGTATTTTTAGAATTATCTCTGCTTACATAATCTTACATGGCAGCTAGTATTTCAAAGGATTCCGTTTTTATCACAGACAGTAGAAGAGATAAATTGACCCAGTTTAACCATCTTGTACATTAGAATGTGAATTCGATATGGTGTGTTAAGGGACTAAATTTGCATAGATTGCTTGGATTGGCACAATGGAGTAAGTCTTAAATAGCATTTAGTACTCAGAAATGTTGCTCCTGGATCACAGATAGGTCTCCCCCACCCGCATCATACTTTCTATCTAAATTTGTTAAAATCATAATGGTCTTTGAAGTAAAACTTTGCATTTATTGCAGAACTTTGGGGGCCTGGTGTCATGTATAGTTCGTGTGTTTATGTGCGTGTACATGCATTTCTCTCATGTTATGCACACATATATTTATAAGCCCTCATTCAATCATGATGGCTTGAGGAGGAATACCCTATTCTAAAAATAGCTCAGTCGCAGTATAATCTACTTTCTGTCCTGTTGCAATTTAGACACTTGGTATAATAGCGTCCTACAGTGCTGCAGCATGTATTGGTACTTCATACGTTTTATGGCTGAATAAATTCCAATGTGTGAATAGCGAATATAGCACATTTTGAATATCCATTCATCAGCTGACAGATTTCTGATTTTCTGTTTCTTTAATGTTCAGATAGCCTAAAGAACATTAAGGCCCCTTGCCTGTCCTCCAACCCTACACACCTACATACTTCCTTTAATCTTTCCTGTTTTGTTAGGGAAGTTCTGGTGCAGTGCTGCTCGAGCAAATTTGAAGGAAGAGTCAGCTAGCAGCAGTTCAGGAAAGGCATAGATGGGCGGAAGAGCTATCAAGTGCAGGAGACTGGATGGGTTGTGGCTGACTTGGCTGGAGCTTATGGAGTGGGGAAGTGTGGGGGCCAAGGCTGGATCGGTAGCTGGGGCTAGACCACAGAGGATCTTGAAAACCTTCTTAGGGGTTTTGATTTGAAACCAAATGGGGAACCATTGACAGTGGCCGAGTCAGTTTAACCAAGTGTCCATTTGTGTGGGATGGGGAAGGGAGAGAGTGGAGAGCCACACTGTGTGGGGCTGTGAGTTCGAATGCTTCTGTAGTAGGCGTGTGAGAGGAAGGGTAAACAGAAGGCAGCGTCTTTATGTGACAGACACGTATATAATTATTTTATGGAAGATACTCTTCTAAGTCCATTACAGAACGTTAGCTTATCTAGTCATAGATGCAAGATGTGTTGAAGAGGTAGAACATTAAGTCTTGGCTGTGACACGGGAGGTGCTGGGCCTTGTCAGCGAGGTTCCTCTGAGGCCATTCTGTAGGGTGGCGTTTTCATAGCCACCCATTTCAATGGTTTAGCTGTTGAGACTGCATGTTGGTTGTCATGAAAAATAATCAGTCCCTCCCTGCTTGTTGCCCAAATGCCCTGTCATTCCTGCAGAGAAGTCTTTATTTTAGGAGATGGATCCTAGATAGGAAGCCGACTCAGTGTTCCACTGGGTGTGGGCTCTTTGTGATGTGCTCCTGTTAGACTGGCCTGCTTTATCTTTTTTTTTTTTAATATTATTCTAAATCTTTAAACTAGACCTACCTCATTTTAAAAATTGGTTTTTAAGAAGTATAGCCAGTTACTTATTGAATGTTTGCATTTATTATTTTTTTAACCTGCTAAATTTTAGAATAAGAACAGAGTACAAGAATGAAATACGAAAGCTGGGCCTTTAATCCCAGCACTCGGGAGGCAGAGGCAGAGTTTGAGGCCAGCCTGGTTTACAGAGCAAGTTCCAGGACAGGCTCCAAAGCTACACAGAGATGTCTTGAAAACCCAAAAAAGAAAGAAAGAAAAAAGAGAATGGAATACATAATCAGGAAACTCTAACAAGAAAGCCACCGCATTTGTGGGTGACTGAGACTCTGTACAAGTTCAATGTGGTATCCCTGTGAAATTTTGGGTGCCTGCTTCATAAATCATCGCCTGTTGTGACTGTCCCCTTTCCTGTGCCCTCAGTTAGGGTGGTTTATGGACTGTCGTCTGTCAGACCCTGGGTCCTGTCTTGTACTAAGGTATGGAGCCTAGAAGAGTCCTGTTCTCTCATCCAGGTGCCTCTCTACCAGCCCAAGGGCACCGCAGACTCTGGTCCTAACGCACCCTTCCCTCTAGGCCAGTGGTTCTCAACTTTATGCCACAATCCTTTAATACAGTTTCTCATGCTATGGTGACCCCCAACCGTGAAATTACTTCCATTGCTATTTCATAACTGTCCTTTTGCTACTGTTATGAATCGTAAGGTAAATGTCTGTGTTTTCTGATGTTTTAGGTGACCCCTGTGAAAGGGGTGATGACCCACTTTCTAGTTCCTGCTCTTTCTTCCTTCACAACCTTCCTTTGTCAAACTCTGTTAGGTTTCTTCCTGCAAATAAGGTGTCTGCTTTGCTCTTGTGGTTTTAGAAAACAAAGCCAGACAACCTGAAAGGAACTGTAACCCTACCGAATCCACCGATGGGTCCCTTCCATGATTGAGCCCTGGTTGAATGTCTTCCTGTCTGTTTGCTTCCTGTTCTTGTGCATTCTGCACCCATTTGCTGGACCCCTCTTTATTACCCTACTTTGCAGATACCATGTTCTGTCTCTCATTATTGGACTACTCGTGTCCTCAGTGTGGCTGCCATTCATCCCTTCTGCAACTTTGTGGGGCAGAAACCTTGGCAGCTAGTAGCTCTTCTGGATGCCCTTGGCACTGATGACTTGGGATTTCAAACACGATGCCTGAGAGGCATCTGGCTCACGGTAGGCATGACCAATGTCCAGGCTGTTCGCATCACTGGCGTATGGTACATCCCACTGCTGGTGGAGTTCTTGAACTTCTCTTCTAGAAATAGCATATTTGCATCTTCCTCACTGTTAAGAAGAAACTTCCTAGACATGATTGGCTAGCCTTTTACAGACGTGTGATGTCCCAGGACTGTACAAGTTGTTTTTCATTTAGTGTGTTATTTCCTAACTTTTAAAATAGAGCCATTAGAGAAGGAAAGTTTTTATCCCCTTCAGAAAAATCCACTTGAGTGAATAGGGAAGGCTCTGGAAGCCAAATCCTTTTCTTAAAATTATTCATTTACTTTTATTTTATGTGCATCGGTGTTTTTCTTGCAAGTATGTCTGTGTGAGAGTGTCAGATCCCCTGGAACTGGAGTTACAGACAGTTGTGAGCTGCCATGTGGGTGCTGGGAATTGAACCCGGGTCCTGGAAGAGCTGCCAGTGTTTCTAACCACTGAACTCTCTCTCCAGATCATAGAAGCCTAAAACTAAAGGACCAGATCTTTCCTTAGGAAGGTATGATATTTCACATATAGTCAGAATCCACAGTAGGAAAACATTTAAGTTGCTTTATAAGTTGTATTTTCAATTATCTGATTAGCACATGATAATTAGTGTAGGGTGAAGAGATGAATAATAAATTTGACTAACAATGTTACAGCAAGTGGAGACCCACACTACACACAATTAATGCATACCTTTTATTTAAGATGTTTCTCATAAAAGTTTGGAACAGGATGTGCGTGAGTCATCTTTAATATTGGGAGACTGAGAGAGAGAATGATTCCAATATAGTGGTCTTGAGTGTGCTCAGTGATGAAGTTATTGGTGTGATTTACGCTGTGGTTGGCACACAGAGCCTCTTGTGGTTGGGATAGAGAGTGGTCTGCCCCTTCATCTCCCAGGAGGAAGAATTTGGGGCAGTATGGCAGATATTATTACCAGCTTCTAAACTTAAAAGTTAGCCAGGGGCTGGCAGACAGCTTATTGCTGACAAGTACTTGCCATAGAAGCATGTGTGCGAGTTCTGATCCCCTGAGGTCACAGGAAAGTCAGGGAGGTGTGACAGCTGCCTGTGATCCCAGTACACACCCCACACGTGTGTACTCCCCCACATGTGGATATGTAGATACCACACACACGCTCATCAGCTTAAAAAAAATAGAGTAGCGGGTGACTTTAAGTAAACTTAAGAGTCGATAGGTAGACTAGATAAAGAATGTGCATAAGGCATAGAGAAGAATCAATAATTATTCTAGAGAATATAATTTAAATTTTGCCCCTTGAAATTGCAGATAGTGACAAGCGGAGGAGGGTGGAGCACCGAGGTAAATAGTTGAAAGCTTGGACAGTGATCCAAACGGTTAAAACCTTGAAAAAGTCAATTCATCAAGGTTTCTAATAGGAAATGAGAGAATCGTATTTGTCTCGTGTCTTATTGGTTGTTCCTTTGTTTTTTTATGCTCATGTGCCATGACATACAGTTATTTAAATATCCGCATACTACCTGGTGGGAATCATTTGTGGTATTATATTACAGGCTTCTGTACTTATGGACCTTTAGACACTCAATGGTCAAAACTAATTTTAAATGCGATCATAGTGTTGAGTCATTGTTCTTCTTTAGCGTAAGGCAGTGGTCCTTCTTACGCTCACTGTTAGCAGCTTCCAGAAACTTAGGATGCCAGGACCCCAACTCGGCTAAGTCTGTTTGTGGTTTAAGATGTTGCCGGGCACGGGCAGCAGGGCTGAGCATCAAGCCAGGAGGCTTAACTTTGCCAGAATGCCAAGTATGGATCTGAAGTGTCTCTCAGAGGGTGAAGTAATAATAAATCGTGCTACAGATAGATTCTTTTCAGGGGTTTGCCAGTTTCCTAATTTGCTCTGAGGAATGCGCCAAGTGGATGGCAATGCTGCAGCTGGCCTGTGGTCCCTCGCTGTCCTTGAGTAAGCTCATAGGGTGAATTCTCTATGTTTGCATGGTGAACCGTGCAGAGGACTGCAGGGCCAGCCTGCTCACAGCTCGCGCAGCGTGCTCACTGCCTCAGCCAGCATTGTGTGAAGTGTTCTAACTCCTTGCATCTTCCCCACAGTAGCTAGAGTTATTCTGTTCGCTTTCTGCCAATGTGATCAATATACTCCCATAGAGAGTTAAATCCCAACTCCACACTAGTTTGTATTTTCTGGGTGGTCCTAAGTTTAATCATTGTTTTCCCCCCACGTTTGTTAGGTTCTTAGGATTGTTTTTGAGTTTTGTCCGTCTGCTGCCAGTTTCTCTCCATGGCATTGTCTTTTAAATGCATCATTGAATGCTTTATATTTCCTTTCATGTATCAGTACTTGTCAAAATTCGCTCTTTCTGGTTTGTGGTATTATTTTCCTTAAGTATTTTAAGTGGTTTGTGGGGCCAGATGAAAATTTTAAATTGTCTTTATTATATTTATTTATTCCTTGGTGTGTGTTGGGGTGGGCAGCTCACAGTGGGAGTCTTGCAGTCAGAGGACAGGTTACAGGGGTTGAACCCTCTCCCTCTCCTATGTGGGCCCCAGGGATCAAGCTGGATGGAAAATACCTTTACATGCTGAGCCATTTTGCTGGTCCAGACGCAGTTTTTAAAAATAAATATATTTTTTTAATTCTATCATGGATAGTAGTTCCTTCTTGCCTGGATTACACATGAAAATGCTTGTCTATAAGGCTTTGAAAATTAATTTTAAACTTCATGGCCATCTGTACTTTAGTTTTTGAACATAGAATCTGTAATATTTTGACAGTCTATCTTGATTATTGATGTATTTTTATTATAATTTTAGTGTTCCCAAATTTAGAAAGTATTCTTTTTTAAAAAAAAAACAGGGTCTCTCTATGTAGACCAGGCTGTCCTGGAACTCACTTTGTAGACCAGGCTGGCCTTGAACTCAGACACTTTTGCCTCTGTTTCCTGACTAGTGGGACTGAAGGTGTGTACCCCCCATGCCTGACTAGTGGGACTGAAGGTGTGTACCCCCCATGCCTGACTAGTGGGACTGAAGGCGTGTACCCCCCATGCCTGACTAGTGGGACTGAAGGCGTGTACCCCCCATGCCTGACTAGTGGGACTGAAGGTGTGTACCCCCCATGCCTGACTAGTGGGACTGAAGGTGTGTACCCCCCATGCCTGACTAGTCTTTGTATTTTTAAAAACGTAACTTCTGTGGCATGTCTCAGAAGTGTATTCTTCTAGTTATACACTAATAGAGTTTCCTCTACCTAGATAGAAGATCATGTAGAAAAATTAATTGAAATTATGCTAATATGTTAATTCTATGGGAATTGATACTTCCATTAAGCTGTCTTATCACAAATATGTTTTCCTTGTGTTCTGTTCTTTTATCTCCTTTAAGAAATCCTTGTAGTGTCTAAGTGCAAGTCTCACAAGTCTTATGAATTTTTAAAAGCAACATGTGAGGTTTTTTTTTTTTTTACTTAATGAGAATTCCATTCATATATTTAATGCATCTTGATCATATCAACCCTTTGAGTTACCCCTGACTGTCCATCTCCCAACCTCTGGCATGTCCACCTCCCAACCTCATGTCTTCTTCATTTTTGAAAAAAATAACTCATGAGTCCAGTCGGTGATGCCAGTAGATGCAGTGGTGTGATGTCATCCACTGGGGTACACACAACCTGCCAGTGGCTCTATCTCCAAAGAAGACCGACCCCACTCCCTGCAGGTAACCATAACTACTGTGAACTCAGGAGTGCAGTGGCCCATCAAGTCCTGAAGACGGCGCTGCACCGCGCTCGCGCCTCCCATGAGTGCAGTGTCCCAGAACATCCAGAAGATGGCGCTTCACAGCGCTCCTCCCCGTCCTGCTCTTACCTCCTCTCTGCCTCTTTCGGGATGTTCACTGAGCCTTGGTAGAGTGCCCTGTGTGTTGATGGCCGAGACTCACAGACACTTATTCTCAGCACTTTGACTAGTTATGAGTCTTTGCCGTCACCACATTCAGCTCCCGTGAAGACCAAGAGCAGCTTGTGTACGAAACGAGTTCCAGACATGGCTGTGCAGGGCTGAAAGGTAAAATTCTCCATGCTTTAAAGTAACTTTTTGTCCTCTTATTTTCTATTTATGAATGGAAGATTTTTTTAATCCATCCTTATTTCTTGATAATTATAGTATAGAACGCTTTGCATATTTTTTAAAATATCTCTAAGAATGATTCTGTTTTCTTTTTTCTTTTGGCTTTTCTAGACAGGGTTTCTCTGTGTACCGCCGGCTGTCCTGGAACTAGCTCTGTAGACCAGACTGGCCCCAAACTCACAGGGATCCACTTGCCTCTGCCTCCCGAGTGCTGGGATTAAAGAAGTTTGAGACCACTGACCAGACAGTTTTCTTTATTGTTGCATTTGTGTATATTATCTATAGCCTCCAGAATAGTAATGAACAATGCGGCCTAAGTCAGCATCTTTATTTTGTTTCTATTTTTAATAGAGATGGGTTTTACGCCTTGAAACCTACCAGCTTTTCCTCTTAACAAGATGCCTGAGACAACTGCTTGTAAAGAGGAAGGATTTATTATGGCTCCTAGACCATAGTTGGATGAGCCCACTATTTCTAAGCCTCTATTAGGGCCACGTGGTGAAGCAGAGACCCAGAAAGGAAGAGGATGTGGCTAGCCAGGGTCCCACAGTTCTCTGGGGGAATGCTTCTAGTTACGCCTCCAGGTCCTCCCTCCTCAATACTGCTACCATTTGTACCAGACCCCCACCACACTTAGCATCTAAACTGTGGCATTCTGATGTGACCCCCAAAGGATCATATCTATGCTAAAGTACAAAATGTTTCCCATCTATACCCAAGTCTCTAAAGTGTTAATAATGTTCCAGCATTGCCCAAAAGTCCAAGTTCATGGTCTCCTCTGTGACTGAAGGCAAAGTCAACTGTGAGCCTCTGCAAAACAAAACAAAACAAAACAAAAAAAAAACAACAAAAAAAAAACAAAAAAAATCAGAAAGGAACACACACTTCTAAGTTACATGTCTGAACGGACACAGAGTGAGCTATTTCAGAAGCCAGAACTAGGAAAGTGGTTAGAGTCACTAGGGGCAGAAGCACAGGGTCAGCACTAAATCCTAGCGCTTCCTATGGAGAACCCGGGTATGTTGGGGGGAGTGAGTTCCAAGGGTTTGGTGTTTTGCTCCTCTGGCCTCCTTCATTGCATGTGACTTGTCTCTTGCTATAGAAGGTCTTTGCAGGTTGTCTGCAGCTTGCTATAGGAGGTTTTGTACCATGCCGACACCTCTGCATTCTTGGGGGTATCCAGACTTCACAGTTCACCCTCCTTAGGCCTAGCTGAAGGGACTCACACTTACTTGGAATCTTGGTGGAAGCTGCCATCACTCTGTGAGTTGAGTATTCCGCATGCGTGCACAGCTGGCATCCTTTGGATGGTGCCAGGTTCTGCTGTCAGTACCAGTGAACCTGGGCCTGCCTGAGCCACAGCCATTGCAGCCTTGGAATGTTTCGCTGGGCCTTCAGGGGTGGGGGTACCCCCATAGCTCTGTTCTGAGAAGCACTCAGCCAGCAAAGCCTTTGAAACAAATCTGTATGACTGCATTTCCAAGCTCGAGCAGTCTTGCTGATTTGGTGGCTACTCCTGAGGCAGCTTTTCTAGGGTCCCGGTACAAACACCGTGGCTTCTCTGTCCCTTCCTGAGGTCAACAGCACCACCCTGCTTGACTGGACCATGGCATACACTGCTTTTCTGGCCAAGTTGTGTGCTTGCCAAAGCTTTCCATGTTGCCTTTTACGTTATTTGAGATCAGGTCTCACTGTGTAACACAGGGAGTGAGTTTGCAATCCTCCTGCTTCAACCTTTAATCCCAGACCTTTGCAAGTGTTTTTTTTTTTTTAAAAAAATACTCACTGAGTCAATTTAGTGCTGTTCTTATGCACATGGGTGTGGTGCCAGCCACTGGAGCATGGCAACCCACCAAGAGCCACACCCCTGAAGAAAATTGACTCTCCCTGGCCCAGCAGCCCTCAGTTGGCAGCAGCTCCCAGCTCGCTGTGGGGCCTCATGAGCCCCACGCCCGACATCCAGCATATTCTTTAAATACTGCCTTATCTCTGGGTTTTTAGGATGGCTTGAGCCGAGCTCCATAAGGAGTCAAGACCATCATAACTGGAATTCTCTAGCAGAGTAAGTAATGGGTTATTTAGAAGATGGCTCATTTTCCTTGAGCTTTGGAATATAGAATATTTCTGTGGAAGATTTCAAATAGAAAACATTGAACACATGCCAGAGATGTCACAGGACTTCTATGTTTAGAAACTGTTTTTAGTGGAAATAGTTTCGATTAGGATAAATAAACATTTTTGAAACAGCTGCTCCGAGAACAAGCAAAAGTTTTAATTATGTTATCCGTGACAGTTGAATGAGAGGAAAACGACTGCGCTAACTAGTGTGGAAAGATGATTTCATTCACACAGTAGAGAAGCAGAAAATTTAGGGATTGGAATTAACAAGATGTGTTGAGCTTCTGAACATGGACTTTAGTTTTCCTCCTCTTCCCTTCTCTTTTAAAGCAGTGTCTCACCACGCAGCCCTGGCTGACCTGGAACTCACTATGTAGACCAGACTGGCCTCAAGTTTGCAGAGACCCATGTGCCTATGTCAGTCTCTGAATATTGGGATTAAAGTTGTGCACCACCATGCCGGCTACATGGTCTTTTTATATTTTTCTTCCTAAGTTAGCATGTAGAGATATGTATAGCCCCAGCAGTGTGAGTAGCAGTGAATTTTGTTATGTAGGAAGATCTGACACGAGGTGCTAACAGCCTACCCCAAAGCCACAGTAACTAATAGCATGGAGCTGACAGAGAAACAGAGTGTTAATACACAGAACGAGGAGCCCAAACACATATTCAAGAATGGATTTAGGCCGGGCGGTGATGGCACACGCCTTTAATCCCAGCACTTGGGAGGCAGAGGCAGGCAGATCTCTGTGAGTTTGAGGCCAGCCTGGTCTACAAGAGCTAGTTCCAGGACAGCTCCAAAGCTACAGAGAAACCCTGTCTTGAAAAAAAACAACAACAAAAAGAATGGATTTGGTTTATTTTATGGTGATTCAGCCAGTACAAAATTTCAGTAAGCGCACCCGGAAGAACTAGTTAAATCTTGGAAGACAATCTGCATTAGTAGCCAGACAAACTTCCAGGCAGACAGTAGACTGGAATGAAATAAATAAATGAGCAAAGAAAGAGTTACAGCAAAATACAGGGATCTGTTTATCTCTCAGAGCGAGCCTTTTCTCATTTTTTAGACCTTTGCATTGTAAATAAGTTAAAAGATTCAACCAAAAAGTCTGATGGACCTTAGAGGATAAAGGGTGCTTGGCAGTCGCGCAGTTCTGGGGCAGTAAGGTTACCAATGCCAAGTTCTCATAAGCTGGGGCAGGAGTATGCGCCAGAATTTGTTCTTCCGTGTGACAAGTGATACTAATTTGGAACTAGTTAGCTGGGTGGTGGTGCATACCTTTAATCCCAGCACTTGGGAAGCAGAGACAGGTGGATCTTTGAGTTCGAGGCCAACCTGGTCTACAGAGCGAGTTCTAGGAAAGGTAGGACTACACCGAGAAGCCCTGTCTCAAAAACAAAACAAACAAAACAGCAACAACAAAAACCAAAAAAAAAAAAAAAAAAACCATGCAAAGAAGGAAGGAGAGAGAGAAGTTGAGATTGAGACTGATTTAGAACCAGCTTACTCCTCGGTTTGGTTCCCCCAGGAATTTAGTTGAGTGGTTGCCCACTGAATAGTATACTTTGAGATCCTTCCATCTTGGAAGGCAGGATGGCTCAGTGGGTAAAGACAGGTGCTGCGGAGCCTGGTGACTTGCGTTCAGTGCCTGGAACCCACATGGTCAAAGGAGAGAATTGACTCTCATGGATTGTTCTCAGACCTCCAAATGGATACAATGGCATGGAACACCCTCTCCCCACCACATACACAATAAGTAAATAATGTAGTAATCTTAGGAAGATTCTTCTGGTTTTGGTGGTTCAGTGTCTAGCTTCATGAAAGTGCCAAGCAGTAGCCCCTTGTGTGGCTGCCTCCACCCGCCCACTGAAGAATATCTTGGTTGGTTGCGTCTATTCCGGTGACCTCGATCAAAGCTGTTGCATATTAAGTGTAAGCAGTGTGCAGGTTGTGGCATGGACGGACCGTTTAGTTCCTCCGTGTGAAAAACAGGAGCAGAGGCAAAGGTATTACAGGAAGTGCATGTTCAGTTTTGTAAGAAACTACCGAGCCTTCTTCTCACGTGGTTTGCCCCGTCTAGACTCACCACCAGCAATGAATGACAGTTCTGTTCCTGCTTGTCTCCCTTCCTGTAAGACGTAGTCGGCCTGGGGGCTCCGCCGCTCCAGGAGCTGTGTGGTGATACTTTGCTGTTGACAGTTTCTTCGGGACGTTATTGGGATGGGCATCTTCTCGCCCGGCATCTGTGTGTCTTTGTGAAGTGCCTGTTTTTATGTTGGGTTCTTTTTTTCTTTTTTACCATTGTTGTTTATATATTTTGCAAGCAAATTCTTTATTAGATTTTTTTTCTTCCTTGGGGCTAGTCTTTTGATCTTTGTCATTGATTTTTTTTTAATTTTTTTTTTTTTTTGGTGTCACTAGTGTTGTTAATAAGTTTTCCTCTTTCCATTCGTGGATCTTGTCTTTGGCGTGTGTCTAACAGGCAACACTGAAATCAAGATCACCTAGATTTTTCTCCCGTCTCCCAGGAGATAATAGAGTTTTTGCATTTCATGTTTAGGTCTGTGTGTTCCATTTTTTGTGGAAGCTAAAAGTTCTGTTTAAATTCTTTTGCTTTTTTTCTTAGGCATGTGGGTGTTGGGCTGTTGCAGCCGCTTGTGTTGAAAGCCCCTGTTTGCTGCCTTGCCTTTGCTCCCTTGTCAGAGATCAGTGGACTGTACTTGTGTGGGTCTATTTCTGGGCTGTCTGTTCTGCCCACTGATCTATTTGTCTCTTCCTTTGCCAGCAGCACAATGCCTTGATGACTGTGGCTTTATAATAAGCCCGGAAGTCAGGTAGCGTCAGTGCCCAGGCCTTATTCTCCTGCCACATTGTACTGCCTGTGCTGCCTGAGCTATTTCTCTTGCCGTACAAACTTTAGAATCTGTTCATTGGTGGCCATGAAATCACTCTCTGGTCTGGGTTTGCTTTTTAAACTAGTTTGCTTTTGACTTGTGAAGTCTTTATTGTTGTTGTTTTTAATTCTTGTTCTAAGGCCACATTTACCTTACACCCTTTTTCCCTTGGGTGTTATTAAAACTGATTGTCAGGTTGGTATAAGCAATAATGATTATAATAGTAAGCAACTCTATGGTGCCATAAATTTCCATATCACATAAACCTCTATGTAAGTATGTGAGCTGTATGTATCTGAGGTGTATAAACCTGTACCTACAGAGGAGTATGTTTGTGTGTGTGTGTGTGTGTGTGTGCGCACACACACACGTGCATGCACACGTGTACATGAGTGCATAAATGTGTGTGTAAAGACCAGAGGTGATGTTGGGTACCTTCCTAAATTACCTTCCATCTTATTTTTGAGAAAGTCTCTCACTGAACCTGGAGCTCCCTGATTGGGTGAGGTTGGCCAGCCAGTGAGCTGTAGGGACACCCCTTGTCTCTACTCGCCCCCTAGCACTGGCATCACAGATGCATACCTCCATACCTGGCATTACATGGGTGCTGGGGATTGAAGTCTGGTCCTCAGGCTGAGAACAAACACTTTGCCTATTGAGCCATGTGTTCAAACAGCCCCGAAACCCACTCTTAGAATGACCTCAGGTACACACAGTTCAAGGGCTATGTCTCTTTTTACTTGCCTTTTCCCTTTGACTGAATCTGAATTTTTCAGGGTAGAGGTGTTTTATTAATATGACAGCTGTTTTATTATGTATACTCTATCAGCACAGTGCTGTAGAGAGTGAAGTAAAGAATAAAAGTGCTGAAATATAAAACATTTAATACTTGCTTTATTCTAATATGGTTATTTGTGGTCAGTAGGTTTATATTCCAAGAGTGTTTAATGTGACATTAGATTCTTCTGTTTGTAATTCAAGCCTGGGCCATGTTCTTTAAACTTACACTTTAACATTTATGCTTTTATTCCTTCATGGACATGATTCTATAATTTCATGTAGAGAAATACTACTGTTTGGGCTGGAGAGATGATGACTCAGTGGTTGAGAGTTTATCTAGAGAACATGAGTTCAGTTCCCAGCACCTATATTGGCTGACTTACAACCATTTGTATCTCCAGCTCCAGGGGAGGCAGCACCCTCTAGTGGCCTCCCTGAGCACTGCACTCATGTGTACGACCAGACATACATATACATAATTAAAATTTTAAATACTAGAACATGAAATCTTCTTCTTTAACTTTTTAAAATATTTAACTCAGGCAGTCAAGTGTCATGCATATCTTGGCTAGGGTTTCTGTTAACATGATAAAATACCATGACCAAAAGGTACTTGAGGGTAGGTAAATGGTTTATTTCACTTTAGCTTATAGTAAACAGTCCATCCCTGGGGGTAGTCAGGGTAGAAAGCCAAGCACAGAGGCGGGACCTGATGGAGAGGCCATGGAGGATACCTATCGCCTACAGCCTTGCTCCCCATGGCTTGCTCTGTCTGGCCCTCCCAGCACTTTGCCAGAAGACGAATGTCTAGTTCTTACTTGTTATTAGAAAATCAGTACAGCCGAGCATTACTTTGTGCTTTTTGGGCTTTTACTTACGTATCCTTATACTTGTTCATTATCTTCTGTCCTGTTGTCTATTTGAAGGCACTGGTAGTTTTCTAAGTCATTCATTTGTGCTTTGTGAATGGCTATGAGAGCGATTAATTCTCTGGATGATATGCTGCAGTATTTTCCTGCCTTCCAGTTTGGTTGTGTGAATATCTTCTTGTTGTTGTTGTTTGAATCTGAGGTTGTCTTTTGTATACTTTTTCGTGCCGTTTGGTATTTTTGGGTCATATTATCTCTGTTGCTCGTGCAGCATTCAATTCACTGCGCTATGAAAAATTAGGTTCATTTCTAACCCTCTGTTATTCGGATGTTTAATGGCCTGACATTTCAACCGGAAGATTCTCCCCACCACACACACTTAATTTTGTAGTCGTAAATACAACAACCATTGGCTAAAGGCACACTAAAAGATAAACTGAAATATTGTTTTAACATGCTTAATCATAAAAACTTGGTATTGGTAAATTTTCGAGTTTTCAACTTAGAAATGAAGTTTTTCCTGGAACTTTGATTTCCTTGACACATGTCCTTCACACGTCATGATCACAGGAGGCTCTCAACCTCCTGATGCTGTGACCCTTTAGTACAGCTCCTCACGTTGTGGTGACCCTCAACCGGAACATTATTTCACTGCTACTTCATAACCATGACTTTACTACGTTATGAATCACAATGTAAAAATATGCAGGATATCTGATCTGCCACCCCGGAAGGGGCGCGATGCACGGGTTGAGATCCGCTGTCTTAGAGCTTTTACCACGGTTCCGTTGGAAGCGAGTAGACAGCAGTGATGGCCATTTGAGATGACAAGTGTCTGCGGCTCTTATGGAGCCAAAAATAATTTCTAGAATTTAAGATCTGCAACTTTTTCCACAGTGACACTTGTTGACGGATTCCCTCCTTAATAATGCACAATGTTGGATCGTAATGCATCAGAGACAAGCAGGTCATTGTTGGAAATAATGTGTGCTGTGTTCCAAGGACTGCAAATTTTTGTCATGGATTGTTTTTATGATACAATTTTAATTCTAGAATACAAAATGTGTTTTAACTTGGTGCTAATAAAAGGTGCTTGTTTTTCGGTTCGATATTAGCAGTTTGTAGTAATCTTCAGATTATTGCATTTTTTTGGGAAATTTATTTTGCAAGTAAATTTTTCCATGCTGTATTTTACAGAACAGGATTTTTAATTTTTTGAGATGCCCTCCCCCACCACCATCACCGTGTGGCCCAAGCTGGCTTAGCGACTGCTTTTCTACCCCACTGGTCTTGAACTCATGATCCTGACTCCTTCAGCCCTCTGAGTGCTGGAATTGCAGGCATATGCCACTATGCCCTGCTTAGACTCAATTCTTCTTTGACCTAAAAATGCAATTTAGGCTTTGAATTGATATCTTTTGGGGCAAATTTGCTGTCCTATCGTAATATATGCATCCATAGCTATTCAGTGTTTGAGCCACTGTGTTCTGCCTCCCCGTTTTAGGGATGGAGTTAATCAAATGACAGCTCCTTCTATGGAGAGGGCAGGAGCTGGAGATCAGTTGGTAGAATAGAAGCACAGACTTCTGTCTGGGCACGCCAGGCCAGGAGAAGTCATGCCTGCTACTGTAGAGTGGTCCGTATTCAGCCTCAGGCTGGGAAGATGGACGTGACCAGTTGAGTTATCGGCAGGCGTGAGATAGTCTTGCACTGTTTCCATCCAGCCCCAGAGGCCTTACTCCTTCCAGACAGCACATCGTCTGAGTTAGACGGCCCAGCGTCCTCTGAGTCGGTCTAGTGAGATACTGTGAGTTACTGTTGGCTCCTGCGCCTCACTTCAGCACAGGAACTGGGCGAAGCTCAGAGCCTTTCCTTTCCACATCCTCTGTACCAAGCTCAGTCATCTCACTTGGATTTCTGGGCTGGCATCCCTGGTGCCATGTCTGGTTTTCTCAGACTCCTTCTCCAGAGGAGCCAGAGAGGTTTACAAGGACAAGTCAGATCCAACCCCTCTTCACTTTAATACTTTGCACGGAAAGGCTCTTCACGGCGTCCTAAAGGGCCCTCTGTGTTCCGCGTGCTGACCCTCCTCTCATCCCCCTCCACCCCGGGCCCGCCCTTGTCCTTCTGCCCACGTGTGTTCTGTCCCCACTGCTTTGTTCTGCTCCCCTTGCCCTCGTTTAGGCCTGCACCTCGGGGTGGCTTCTCCGGCCTTCGTGCACATGCTTCCCGAGGTAGCATCTTTCGGCTCCCAATCCCACTCCTGTTTCATGTACTTGTTTCGCTTTCTCTTTAATTTTCTTCATTGCTCTAGCACATTGGTTCTCAACCTCGCTGACGCTTCAGCCCTTTAACACAGTTCCTAGTGTTGTGGTGATGCCCCCAACCATAAAGTTATTTTTGTTGCTACTTCATACCCGTGATTTGGCTGCTGTTATGAATCATAATGTGAATATTTTTGGAGATAGAGGTTTGCCAAAGGGGTCGCGGCCCACAGGTTGAGAACCCACAGGTCAGGACAATCTGACCAGAGTCCAGTTTTTCAGTAAGTATTTGTCATGCACCTGCAGTGTGCCAGGCACTTCTAGGTACAGGGGAATCATCTAGGCCCAAATGAGAACGCCTGACGTTTGGAAGTCACATGAACAAAGTGAGAAATTGCAGTGCGTAGTAAACACAACGTGTGGCTAGGCAGACGTTAGAGCAGCAAACCTGGAAAGGGAACCAGGGAGAGAATGCTAAGTGAGACGAGATCAGGGAGGGGTTGGCGAGATGCGTGTTCCGTGAGGTGGATGGAGTAGGCTCCGCGGAGCCAGTTTTTCATACAGGGCTCTTTTGTTTCTCTGACTTTTAGCTTCAGCTCCAGTCAGCAAAGTGAATAAGTTCTGCGCCGCCTCCAGCCTGCATCCCACTTCGGGAAGAAAGAAGAGCATCATGTCAAACATCACGATTGACCCCGATGTCAAGCCTGGTGAATATGTCATCAAGAGCCTCTTTGCAGAATTTGCTGTTCAAGCTGAAAAGAAAATTGAAGTTGTAATGGCCGAACCCTTGGTGAGTAGAACCGTCTATAAATCTCATTTCTTTCTTTTCTTTTTTTTAACTTTTGCATTAGCTGGTATAATACGCATTTTTGGAAGGGAATAATATCCTTGAACACATTTAAGGGCTAGGATTGTTGTAAAGTGCTGATCCTGACAGCAGCAGCGGCTTCAGAATCCGCTCTGATAAATTCGTAGAGATAAGTAAGGGAAGAAGTGGCTGCACAGGTGGAAATCGCCTGGCTCACTAAAACCTAACAGGACAGAAAAGAGAAGCTGGACTGGACTAGTCTACAGATCGGTGTAAAGGCTATAGCAAGCTTACCCTAGTCAGCGTCTCGTTCTTTTAATTATGATTTTTGAGTCAAGGTCTCATGTGGTTCAGGTTGACCTTGGACTTGCTATATTGCCAGAGATGACCCTGAACTCCTGACCCAATTGTGCTTTCCAAGTGCGAGGATTGGAGGGAGACATGTGCCGCCGTAGCTGACATACATATTTTTACACTAATATTACATGAGAAGTGGTTGGAGGCTGTGATGAGGACTGCCCAAAATAAATATGTAGGTAAGATCCTGCAGTTAGAGACCAGGATTGTGATCAAGAGCACGGCCTGCTACACAAGGAGACAGTTGTACGTAGTTCGGGCTGGCATGAAGCAGGGCCTTAAAAGCAGAAGAGAAAGCAGTAGCAGACTCAGTGGCATTTGAGGTGGATTAAGGAGGAGCAGTCCTGGAGTTAGTTAAGAGTGGCAGTTGTTTGGGATCTTAGAAGGTGGCAGTGCACTGACTTGGCTCCCATAAAGTACACGGGAGCCTCTTGAAGCCCTTAGGTGAATAAGAGCATTTTTCGTTCGAGTGTATTAAACTAGACTTACTGGCGATCTGGTCATGTGGAATGGCTTGATTGGTGGTTGGGAATTCTTTCGGAGATCTCCTAAGAGATGGTGATTGTTGGCATCTTCGACCTCGAAGCTGAAAGAACACTGATACCAAAAGAAGTTAAGGACTGAGTAGACGTATCATTGCCAAATACCCAGACAGTCCGAATTAAATGAGGCGAGGTGATTGGATTTGTGTAAGGCAGCCTGGTCGTTAAGAGAACAGGCTTAGCTTTGGGATGTTACTTGGTCAGGTAGCACTGGGGATGCAGAAAGCGCTTGTGTTGCCCTGCGGGTTTGAAGGGAGTGAATATGTGTCGCGCAGGGCTAGGGACCGAGGCTGATGAAGATCGAGACTGTAGCTGCTGCAGCACGCTGACTCCTACCCGACTGGATTAGGGGTAGGCGTTCACTGCCAGGTGGAACTTGGCAGGGATTGTTGCTCTCCTGAGGCCAAAGGCCAGGAAGTGGTGGAGTGAGGCATAGTATTGACTTTGGGACCTGTGTGCTGTCTCAGGACGGAGCACAAGAGAGGAAGATTGATGCCCTAGGAGAGTGGAAGGCGGCATCAGCACACACGCTCTGAATTTTCTTAGGTATGAAACTGATCACTAAGGTGAGTTCCTTCCTAGTCACTAAGTCCAGGAAGCTCCTCGGTAAAAGTACCAGTGAGATGATGTGTTACGGGGTTCCAAAGTCAGCCGGATGTGTATTCCAGAACTGTGTATATAGTCCATTCCACTTAAACCATTCTGGAATTACATTTTGCACATCAAATTAATGCTTTTCTTATACCGGCACACAGACACATGCGTGTTTTATAGCACTGCGTCATATTAAGTGTTTTCTTACTTTGGTTTTTGTTTTTTCGAGACAGAATCTCACCAGGTAGCCCTAGCTGCCCTGGAACTCACTATGGAAACCAGTCTGTCCTCAAATTCAGAGATCCCCCTGCTTTTGCCCCCCAAGTGCTGGGATAAGAGGCATGCACCACTATGCCTGGCTTAGAGTTTCAAGACATAAGAATTATAAAACTTACTGATATAATTAATAACCATAAGTTTTAATTATAAATATGCTTAATCAACAAAATTTTGATTTTTCTTTTCAGTGCTCTTTTAATGATATAATGAATAGCTATAGAGCCATCTTCAATAGCTCATAATTAAGAAAAGGAAGAAAAATCTTATGATAAGTTTCAGAGAGTTTTGTAGTGTGTCGAATGACCAGGACCCATCACCTGTCTTTAGTTTTCTTCTTGCACCACACACTGAAAAAAACACCACCAGTTTCATATGTTATGGTCCTATCAAGTCTCCAATACTCCATATTCTTGACAGAATTATGGTTTTGAAATTCTTAAGGTCTTGAGAGTGAAAGGATGTATGAGAAGTTTACCTAATATGACCAAATCTCTAAATTAAAAGTCATTTCCTTTTAATTTGTACATAATGTACATAATGTCAATATGTATTTATGCACATATATACATATGTATATAACAGCATGGACATATACACATATGTATGACTATGTTGTATCATGGTTGGTTATTTGTCTTCCTTGGTGAGGGTTACGTGTTGGCAGGATCCAGGTGTCGACTGCAGGATGGCCTGTGGTGTAGGTATCTCACCAAAGCTTACACTTTACCTTCAATTCAGCCCGAATAGGCACTGTGTACCTAAGAAGACTCAGTGCCACTGCTGAAGGCAGAGCTTCTAATATATCTTCCTTCAGAATAGTCAATGCTGCTTTACTCATTCATTTAGCAGGTTATTTCAGGGGTACCTGCTACATAATCCTAAAATGAGATTATAAAGTTATACTTCCATCCTGAGAGCCTGGAGAGAGGGCTCAACAGTTAAGAGCACTGGTGTTGTAAGGAACCACTTGTTGGTTCCCAGCCGCTCAGCCCCGAAATAATCACACAGAAACTGTATTGATTAAATCACTGCTTGATCCATTAGCTCTATCTTCTTATTGGCTAGCTCTTACATATTAATTTAACCCATCTCCATTGATCTTTGTATTGCCACGTGGCAGTGGCTTACCGGTTTTAAGTTTTGGTGTGTCTGTCTCCAGCGGGACTACATGGCTTCTCTCTCATCCCACCTCTTTCTCCCAGCATTCAGTTTAGTTTTCCCGCCTAGCTAAGTTCTGCTCTGCTGTAGGTCCAAAGTAGTTTCCTTATTAATTAACCAGTCCTATTCACAGCATACAAAAGGGAATCCCACATCACACTGGCTGCTATTGCAGAGGACCTGGTTGGTTCTCAGTACCCACAGTGGCTAGTAACCTTCTGTCACTCCAGTTCCAGAGAATCTGTCGCCCTCACAAGACGTACCTGCAGGCTAAACACTTGTATACTAAGATAAAAATAAATGAGTCTTTTAAAAGAGATGCTACTGTAGCATGGGTGCTGCTGTCCCTTTGTCACACCTTGAGCGAAGGGTGTTCCTGCCTCTTTACCCTGCCGTACCAAGAATGCCCCTGAACCTTCACCACAGCGTATAGATTTTTACCTGTGACATCCACTTACCGAAGCAGTTCCTCCTTATCTAGGTCAGGCAGCTTAGTTTGTATTTCTATCCAGGTCTAGATAGATTGTAAATCCATAGCATCATGATAATGAAGACACACGGACCCCAACCCTGTGGCAGTGTGTAGGCGTAGTTTCCGGTGCTTTCACCTGTTTTGAAGATAATAAGCAGCCGGCCACGGGGCTCCCTGGGTTCTTCTAGAAAAGCCTCCCAAGCTTCCGTCTGAGCACAACAGCCCCCAGGGCTTGTCAAGTGGACAATGCTGACCTGGCTCCTGGTCAGTCAGAACAGCAGGCTGCAGAGAAGTCGCAGGAACCTAATCTGCAGGAAAATGATAGAATCAGTTTTCTTCATTCCCGTGGAAGGAATGGAAATAAAAGAAGGCTACAGAGGCCATCGAGGAGGAGCTGGGCTTAATTTTCTCCCCCTAATTTCATTTGCGCGTTAGGAGGAAGATTTCAGAAGGGCAGGCAGTGATTGAAATCGCAGCCTACGTGCTAGGCAATCCAAGAATTTTTGCTGAGATGGATGACTCTTGGCTTTCCAGGCCTTTCCAGGCTTACCTGTTAATTGTGTCCATTGTCAGTGGCTAGAAAGAAGATGGAAGACAAGATGTTAGCCTGTCACGGGCTGATTCAGACCTTGTGCCTTGTTTCAGGGCCCGCATCTCAAAAGCTCTCTGATTTACTTGTTATTTGAGAATATTAAATATTCTCGTTTTATTTTGAGTTTGTTCCACTGCATCTTTATGTTTGTTTTTACCATCTGCTGGCATGCTTTCCAAAATAATTTTAAAAGATTTACTTATTCAGTTTTTATGTATATGAGTTGTTTGCCTGCATGTGTGTGTGTGTACTGTGGGCCTGCGGTCAGTGGAGGCCAAAAGAGGGCATCAGGTCCTTGAACTGGAGTTATGAGTGGTTGTAAGCCACCACGCAGGTACTGGGAACTGGACCCGGGTCCTCTGCAATAGCAGTCAGTGCTGTTAACGGCTAAGCCATCTCTCCAGCCCTGGCATGTAGACTTTAGCATGCTCTTTTCATGAATGATGCTCTAAAGCTCTGAGTGTAGGAGCAGTGCACACACACATGATCTTCCCATGTAGACCCTGGGATGGGCTCTGTCAGCTCTTCCTCTAGAGGCTACTCAGGGTCTCATGGGAAGACCTGCAGTATCTATCCTGAATGGGACAGTTTTGGTTTTGGATTGTGTTCTGAGTCTGTGTTCCTACTTTAAAGAGACCTGTGAAGACCATGGCAACTCTCATAAAGGAACGTATTAATAGGGACCTTGCTTATAGGTCCCAATTTTCAGAGACTTAGTCCATTATCATCATAGTGAGTAGCATGGTCAAGCATGGCAGACATGGTGCTGAAGAAACAGTTGAGAGCTGCATCCTAATCTTCTGGCAGAGAGTGAGAGAGAGACAGAGACATAGACTAGGCCTGGCATAGGTTTTTGAACCCTGAAGCCCATTTCCAGTGGCACACTTCTCCAACAAGGCCACATCTTCTCCAAAAGAGCCACACCTCCAAACTGTTTCTAATAGTGTCTCTCCTGATGACTAAGCACTCAGATATATGAGACGGTGTGGGCCATTCTTGTTCAACCCAGCACATTCAGCATGGTGGGGTTTGGCTGTAATCAGTCGCCCGTCTTTGGGGTGAGACCTCATCTGCTGTTGTGTTCCCACAGCTGGTACCTCTCCGTTTTGACCTTCGCTAAGGAAGGCCCTGTGTCTACTGTAAAAGTATCACTACCCCCCAAATTCAGGTGGGTGAAGGAGACTCAAAAGCTGATTCAGGCACTCCTTCAAAACACTTGTCCAGCCAGGTGGTGGCGGCTCATGCCTTAATCCCAGCACTTGGGAGGCAGAGGCATGCGGAGCTCTGTGAGTTCGAGGCCAGCCTGGTCTACAAGAGAAGTCGAATCCTGGGTTTTGTGCCTGGTGGGTCAGCACTGTGCCTCATCTTCAACCCTCTTGGTTTTGTCTTCACTCTCCAAGTCCTGAGCCCTTTGAAGCCCAAGAACGTCAACTGGGTTACCTTCACTCTCTGCCGGCAAGCTTCCCTGTGGCTGTGCTCAAATGACATTGTCTCCTCAGTCATTTCTGTCTGAAATCTGTCCCTCCCATCCTTGTCTGTCCTTCACATAGATTCCTGCTATGCTCTCAGTTTGTGGTCAGCTGCATGAGGGTGGGGCTCATTTCTGGTTTTTCCATGGTTGTATCTCCAGAGTGTAAGGCACTCAGCATGTCGCTGGATGGGGTGACTGTGACCCAAGGCAGGAGCAACATCTGTTGCCTCCCTAGGTGGAAACTGTCATTGTTTGGTGAGATATTATCCTGACACTTTTTACCTGCTCTCTCTTTCTCTGTGTAGCTTTGGTTTGAATCTCTATGAAGGTTGTTTTTGCTGTTATCTTAGTAGGTTCAAAGCAAGATAGACTTTAAAGTATTTTAAACCTTAGAATCGTTATTATTATTATTGTTTGCTTGTTTTTTTGGTTTTTCAAGACAGGGTTTCTCTGTGGCTTTGGAGCCTGTCCTGGAATTAGCTCTTGTAGACCAGGCTGGCCTAGAACTCAGAGAGATCCACCTGCCTCTGCCTCCCTAGATCTGGGATTAAAGGCGTGTGCCACCACCGCCCAGCTTAATTTTTATATTAATGAAATTTGAGGACTGAGAGAAGGCTCAGTGGTTAAGAGCACTTCAGTTCCCGGCACTCACATGGTGGCCCACAACCAAATAAAAGTCTGGTTCCAAAGGATCCAATGCCATCTTCTGACTTTATGTGGGCACCAGGCATGCACGGTGCACAGAAATATACAAGGTCAAAACATTCAAACATGTAAGATAAAAACAAATAATCTTTAAAATAAAATCATAGAAGAGTAGAAATACTTCCAAAAAAGGAAAGTACAAATTTCTTTTCTTGAGACAATATTTTATGGAGCCCAGACTGGCCTTGAATCCACTATGTAGCTGAGAGTAACCTCAAACTCCGGCTCCTCCTGTCTATGCTAGAGTGCTAGGATTACAGGCATGCACACCACACACTCTGCCAGCCTATCATTTTTCATGTCTGTTAACCATCCTTGCCACCTGAAACACACACACACACACATACACACACACACACACACACACACACACACACACACATCACTTCTACTGTGCCTACTTTATAATGGGTCTTAGCACCCGTCTTCATAAACACATATGCTGTGGGACAATGATCTTGTACTCTGTAAGGGTTTGTCACTTGTATTGGTTTAATAAAATGTTGATTGGCCAGTAGCCAGGCAGGAAGCATAGGCAAGGTGATCAGAACAGGAGAATTCTGGGAAGAGGAAAGGCTCAGCCCGCAGTTGTCAATGAGAACAGAGGACGCAAGATGAGAAGGCCTCGCTGATAAAAAGTACCGAGCCATGTGACTAACACAGACAAGAATTATGGGTTAATGTAAGTTATAAAGTTAATGAGAACCCTGAGCTAATAGGTCAACCAGTTTATAATTAATGTAGACCTCTGTGTGTCTCTTTGGGACTGAATGGCTGAGGGACCAGACGGGACAGAAACCTCTGCCAACACAAATAGGAAGAAAGGATATATTTGGAGTTCAGTGATCTCAGGAGTCTTGGATCCTGTCACTTGTAAAGGGTTTCTTTATAACTGTGGTATATAGACTTGTGATTTTATTTTAACAGGAATCAGTCACAAATAAGTATATGTATTTCTCAATGCAGTCTACCCTCAGCTGATTGGATAGTGCCTCTCCACTTGGGGAAGGGTAGACCCTACCTCTTCAGCCCACCAATTAAATAAGTCTTATTGAGCAGTCTCAGAGAGCATTTAGTTTTTGTTCTCAATACTTGCCTCAATTTGTACTTACATACTGGTATGATTCTTTAGGTTGTGTGCGTGTGTGTCTGAATGGTAGGGAAGGAACCAGTGTGTGTGTGTGTGTGTGTGTGTGTGTGTGTGTGTATGTGTGTGTGTAAGAGAGAGAGACAGAGACAGAGACAGAGAGGGGGAGGGAGGGAAGGAACCAGGATCTCACAAGTACTGCCTTAGAATTGTATTAGAATACTCTTAAACTCATTGAAGGCTGGGACTCATTGATTTGCCTAATTTATATCCCCAATGCATCATAGTGCCTGCATCTTAGAATCTAGGGCTAAAGCATGAGCAATGCACACAGTGGGAGTGAAGCAAGACAGGATAGAAGAGGGAAAAAAACTCCCTGTTTTTGATTGTTCTTTGTCTGTTGAAGCATACAGTCCACAAAATATAGCCATCATATAGATTTCTCCCTCAGAGAACAAATACCATATTTTTGTGAAAGAACAAATTAACATTTCTGTAATATACTTCTTGCCTTATATCTTAGGTGGTAAACTTTTATAGCAAAATCTAAACAGTCACAGACTTTTGTTTCTGTATTCTTATGTTTTATTGGTATATATTAACTATACACAGTTATACTGTGTATAACTATACTGGTCTCATACCGTCTTCATTTGTATTCCATCAGAATGTCTTTTGGTCATCCTCACTCCACACTGCCCTTTTGTCCCACTCTCCATAATCGCCTTCCTCTTCCAAACTAATCTCCCCTTTGCTTTCATGTTTTTATTTTTATTAATAACCCAGTGAGTTTCCTTAGAGCTGCTTACAGGAGCACAGGCACTTTACCAGAGAAAAATGATTTCCTTCTATTAACCATGAGCTTCTTGTGGGTGTTCGCAGGCTTGGAACATCTTGTTTCCTTTTGGTGGTGTGGGGCATCACATCCAGGGCTGTGTGTGTGGGAAGCACACACTCCATACCACGGAGCTATATCCCCAGCTCCAGTGTAAAACCTTTCAATGTATGATATCAGCCTCTCATACTGAACACCTAAGTCTAAATATATAAAATGAGCATTACTGGAATCCAGAAAGTTTTAGATGGGAAACTCCTGTCTAAGTAGTTCAGTCCAAATCCACTCAGCATTAAGACATTCTTTTCTTTTGCTTAGCAATTATGGTTGGAAGGTTTTGTTGTCTTTGTTGTTCTTAAACAGTATAAGAAACTGTGGTCTTTACTCATCTTAGGTGACATCCCTTTGAAACTTCTTGCTTCTCAGTGTTGGGGAATACTATATTCTGAAACTGTCTCTTCCATTCTGAGAGAACTTTCGCCGGACCTCACAGTATTAAAGTATAATGATACACTTTAAGCTCACTTAAGGCTTAGGACTGCTGTCCTATTGTGTGCTCAGCCTGGTTAACCTGCCTTGAAGGGAAGAGTGTAACAGCCAACCTTCCTTGCCTTGGGTTTCCCTAAGCTAATGCATAGATATGATCTTAAGTTTTGTACTCTTCCTTGCCCCTGACCCACAGTAATCCACGAGTGTTCTGCTAATCATTTGCAGGAAATATCAAATAAGCCCAAAATTTCTCATGTATGAATATCTACTGTAAATATTGAACATAAGATACTGCTAGTGCTTGATAAACAGGGGTGCTTGTAATACTTGTTATTTTGGTCAGTTGGAGTCAGTGACTTAATCCCTTGGAAACTCTGTTAAAGACTTTTGTACAGTGTCCCTCATCCCTTCCCCATGTGATGCTTTCTGCGCTGTTCAGTAAATACAGAGTGAGGCCCTTTGTTTGGAACACTCACATTCTCTCACAGATCCAACACAACACAGACACGCAGGGACAAACAGACATGGGGACAAAGTCACAAGACAGCCTTCAGGCAGGCACAGATCCAGACTCCTACAACAGATGACAGGCTGATGGGAGGCACAGGGAGACGAAAGTAGAGAATTTCGGTCTGGGTTTGCTGGTGGTCCAGTGACACCACAGGGAGGTGCCTTGATTTCTTCAGTGCGGCCTTGATACATTAGTGGTGACTGGGTTTATTGCTGATGTGTTCTAACCAACTGCAGTCATCAAGATACAGACTTAATGAGTCCTGTACATCTTTAAGACTTGTTTTATTATTTCCATTTCATTGGTATGTGTCTGTGTATAGGCGTGTGCCCGAGAGTGAAGGTGCTCGCAGAGGCCAGAGACATCTGCTGGAGGGAGGGTTAGCGGAGGGTGAATTGCCTGTAAAGCCTTGTCTGGGGGTTCCACACCTCTGACCTCTGCTTGCACCTGCACTCGTGTGCAGATACACACATAAAACAAGTGGCTCAGCACTGGCTGCTCTTCTAGAGGACCTGAGTTCAATTCCCAGCACCCACATGGCAGCTCATACCTGCCTGTTACTGCAGTCTAAAGGCTTCTGACACCCTCACACAGGCACACATGCAGGCAAAACACCAATGCACATAAAATTAAAGATAAATAAATTATAAAAACATAAATCTGTTTTTAAAAATAGAGTTGGTGTACAAAATGCCAATACCTCCACCAGCCATCCTCGAAGAGGGAAGTAATTAGACACCGAGGAAAACTAACTTAGCAGTGTGTGTACACCTAAGTGATGTTTTGGGGAGGGAGGGGGCAATAAATGCATTTTCTAGAGCTCGCAGGCAGCCTACCCACTGCTGTTTCTTCTCTAAACAGTTTCAGTCATAGAACTAGACAGTCTGCCACTCCACCTTAAACTAGCTCATTTCTGAAAGCATCACTTAATATTATGTTTATTTTTTGATTTTTTTTTTTTTCAAATGAGAAAAGCAAAGCACAGAGCTCTCGAGCCCTCCGGACAGCTTTCCCATCGAGCTACCTGGCCTCACAGGTCGTGGCCACCTTGCTGTATGGGGATGCTATTCATAAGCACTTGTGTTCCCTACCCTCTCTCCCTTGAGACCGGGACTCAATTTGTGCTCCATAACCACACTGGCCTTGAGCTTACTGTATAGTCCAAGTTGGTCCCAAACTCCCTCCTCCTTCGTTTTCCCAGTGGTGGCTTACAGGCATGAGCTGCCCCAACCCACACATACCGCTTTGCTCCCACATACTGATGGCCTCCCACACAGTTGTTCTACCCCTCGACTGTATTCCCAACCTAGTCAGCACTGTTTGAACAAATGAACAAACTAATAAAAACATAATGATGCCCTTTGAACTTTAATAGGTCCTTTGTTGAACTTTCATTTCTTTCTGTTTTTGTTTTTGTTTGTTTGGTTGGTTTTTGAGACCGGGTTTCTCTGTATAGCCCTGACTGTCCTGGAACTCACGCTACAGACCAGGCTGGCCTTGAACTCACAAAGATCCACCTGCCTCTGCCTCCCAAGTGCTGGGATTAAAGCCATGCACCACCACTGCCTGGCTAAATTTTAATTTCTAAGTCAAAGAATTGTTTGCCATAAATAGTGCCGCTCTGTCTAGAGAGTGACTGTGAAGTCCCGTGCATGGGAGTACTTTGAGGCATCTGCGTGGCGAGGGTAAGATGGGGGCTTTCCTTCTTTAAAGTAACCTACTGGAAAGTGAACACAAGCAAAATGAACTGTTAAGTCTGAATTGCTGATCACATGGAGGCCTCCTAATGTTTTGTATTTAAATTGTATTGTTTTGTTTTGTTTTTTACTTATAGGAGAAGCTGTTATCTAGATCTCTTCAGAGGGGTGAAGATCTACAGTTTGACCAGGTACTGTCATTGGGGGGAACACTCTTTCTTTGGGGAATTGCGTTTGTTCTAATAATCTAGCTTGCACGTGTCCAGCATTGAAAAAGTCTTTTGTCCTGTGTAGTGATCCTGTTTATTCCTAAATGGTAGTTAGGTTCTCCCAAAATTGAGCAATGAACTGGCTTGACTTTTGTTTCCTTAGCCCATCAAGACATTTTGCTTTTCAGTGTTGATGTTTTTAACATGCCTTTAAAAGTCTTCCCAGGGAACTAACTAAATCCTTCCAGCTCATCTTATGGACTAGTGTGTCTCTACTATTTGTTTCTTTCTTGGAGACAGAGTCTCACTGTCTAGACCCGACTGGCCTTGAACTCTATGATTGATGGTCTCTGCTTTTCAAATGCAGAGATTAAAAGATAATGTTCCACCAATCCTAGTCCAGGGATCTATAATTTTTACATTATGCTACCTTATATTTTAACAATAATTTAACATTACCTTTTAATCTTTAACATATTTTCACATGTCATGGTTCTTGGAAACCTATATTTAGAATTTCAGTATCTAAAGTCTGTTCTTTTATTAATTCTGTCCCTTTGCTGACACATCTTTGTACCATATTCATTTTATTACATGTTGATTATGTATGATAACATCTGGTGTCGCCAATATTCATGGACCCTTTATTCAAAACCCGTCTCTACTGATTCATTGGTGTTATAATGGTGAGCATGGCTGCCTTCCAAAATAATGTGTCTAGGAAAAGGAAGTGAACACTCAGATTTGATCAACTGATCAGATAAAGCAGACTTTTAGGACTGCTGGCTGGGACTTGCCAAAATTTTGTGCTGCTGGATCCGACCACAGTTTTTCTGAACTTCATCACCAAGAGAGGGCTCTACAATAGAGCACTGGCGTTTCCAACCCGTTCTCTATTCCATATGCCCTGAGTGAGTAGATGCTGGCCTACAGAGAAACTCCACACAGGAAGGGAACGCCTAGTTACTCAGTCCTTTTGGGGCTTCCTCCACTACAGAATTAGGGAGAACATTAGCATCTGGCTTCCTCAGTGAGCGCGTAACCAGCGTGTGAACTCTAACAGTAAAGTTTTCTGGGTTTTGTTTTTTGTTTTTAATGTAAATGGTCATTAAAGTCTGCAAATGGTTTGCTAACAGGAACAATGTTGTGTGCGATCTGAACTGGTTTAGTGTGTTTAGCCGAACAGGTGCTGTTTCGTTCTTCTTTCTTAGATACTAAATGAAGTTTTGTTTGAGCCACACTGCTCAGTTTAGCAAAATGTAATTTTCTTAAAGCACATGAAACAATAGGATTAAGATCTTGTTTTGACAAGAATTTCCAATATTACAAAACATATCCAATTGTAGTAATCCATAGATTACATAGATTACTATATACTGTATACAAACAGAATCCAACGGAAGTTAGAAATCATGAAGAAGCTTACAGGGCCTCAGTAACAAAAAAGTGGCCGTTGAATTAAGTAAACTATGCCATCCTTTTCTCCTTTCCTGTATCAACTTTATTTTTGAAGTGTATAAAGAACACTAAACACCAGGGAATTGATTTGAATTTTAGAGCTATCACTTTCTCTTCATTAAAAGACTTCTATGGCCACAGGACTGAAGGAGCTCTAGACTACTCTTCTGCGGCTCGCTTAGATAAATCGACAGTGGTTCATGGAGCATGCTTGACTATGTGCTCATTTTAAAATGTTAGTTTTTGAGGCAGTGGGTAGAATCGGATATAGAAATGCCTTGGAATCCTCAATGACACGTGACCAGGGGGCTACTCATTTTACCTAGTCTAGGAAAGTTGGGTTTAGTCAAGGGAGAAGCCAACGACATTTCCCTCGAATTTGGTGTTACTCAGTTTTCTGTGCTGTGACAAAGGACCTGAGGTAATGACTTGGATGGAAGAAAGGCTGGTATCAGAGGTTGCAGTTCATGGCCACGTGATCCTGTTGCGTCCTGCCTGTGAAGGCACAGTGTATCCTGTAGTAGCTTGTGTATATCCTGTAGATGGCTCAGAGGTAAAGAGACAAACAGGAAGGGGCTACAATCCCACCATTCCCTTCAAGAGCCTGCCCCCACGTGGTTCATTTCCTGCCATTTCCCATACCTGCCTGAGCCGGGCACTAACCCTTTGATACCCAAACCATCAAGGGAAATTGCAGATACAAACCAGGGCATTCAGAGAGCATCAGAGACACGCCACATTCTAGCAGGCCCCACACTCTACACACTGTCATGGCATCCATTCATGTGTCGTACTCACGAGAATTTGTTCTTGCCGTGGCTCTGCTGTGTTATTTTGTGGATATCAGAATAATTAGAGTTCTTCCGTGTCACTGTAGTACATGCTAAGATGAAGCCTTTTCCACCATCCTCATGCAATGTAATCTTCTTTATCTCCAAATCTCCTCAGCCAGAAACTGTAATGTTTTGGAGTCTTGTTCATATAAGCATTGACAGGCTGGTGGGGCAGGAGCAGAAATGCTTTGAAGAAGGTGTGGGTAGAATGCTTATGAAAGGAAGCCGTGGTTCACCCGTGTACTTGGCTGCTCTCCAGGGACAGCCACAAGTGTAACCAGGGGCATAGCAGACATGCATGATCTTACACACATGTGTAAAGTGGCATGTGGCTGCCGGAGGATCGCAAGCTACTGAACTAAACTGGATGGTTTGGGATAAAGTTAAATTGTGGTAAAGCTGAAGCTGAATTTCATTTCATTACATGGCCAAAGCTCATCCTTTAACTCTGTGACCCATTTCATTTAAGTTCCGGTCTCCATGCGTGTCCAGGTGGTGGTTTGTGGAGCTGGGCGGTTGCTGGGGCTGCTGCCTTCTGTTGTGGAGCTGGGCGGGTGCTGCCCGCTGCCGCCTTCTGTTGCTATACCTGGCTCTACCTTGCCTTTCAGTTGATAAGCTCCATGACCTCTGTAGCCGAGCACTGTCTCCCTTCCTTACTCCGAACCTTGTTTGACTGGTACCGACGCCAGAACGGAACTGAAGATGAATCCTACGAGTACCGGCCTAGGTCTAGCACGAAGTCTAAGGGGTAAGTGGTTTGTTGAACTTCACTGTACCTGGACTTGAGACACTTGCGGCGGAGGGATTGATAGTGTTATCAAGCGGAGATTGTGTCATGTGGCTGCTGAGCATGGATTACTTTAGTTAGAAACAGTATAGGTTGAGTTTACGCCCGTGTGTGTGGCAATAAGAATGAAGGTGAGCCATGCTTAAACTTTAATCATCTGTTGTATCCGATGGAGGCTTGGGGTATCCCCACCAAGATAGTCAGACAGACGGAGATCTCAGGAGAGCCATCCCAGAATTCAGTGGAGCTTGTAAAGACAGTTAAGGTGTGGTGCCAACTTTGAGAAAGCCCAGCTTGTTTGTTTGTAAAGGGAAGCACTGCCATACAGTAAGAACGAAAGAATTGATACCCAAAGAGCTTGTCTCCTGTCTCCAAACTTCCCAAAGGATCTTGGGTTACATAGAACATCTGCATTCGGGTGACTGTTGGTGGCTTAGTACTATACTTTGCTGTGTGTCCCATGTAAAGATTTGCCTTAGGTGTGTGAGAAAGCTGCCCCACATTGTGTTTTCATTTAGAAAAGTTAGCGCTTTTGCTTAGTTCATAACAACAATAACAACAAAATGATGTGGGATTCCCCTCTGCCTGCTGTGAATACCATTGGTTAATAAAGAAGCTGTCTTGGGCCTGCACAGGGAATAGAGGTAGGTGGGGAAAACTGGACTGAATGCTGGGAGAAAGAAGGAGGAGTTAGAGAGAAGCCATGTAACCCCACCAGAGAAAGATGCCAGAACTTTAGCCGATAAGCCACAGCCATGTGGCGATACCCAGATTAATGGAGGATGGGTTCAATTAAGATGTAAGAGTTAGCCGATAAGAAGCTAGAGCTAATGGGCCAAGCAGTGATTTAAATAATGTAGTTTCTGTGTAATTATTTCTGGGGTCTAAGCTGCTGGGTGGTCAGGAAACAAGCAAATGGCCCTCCAATAACAACAAAAAGCTCTCAATGAAATGTGAAGCCCTACTTGGTTTTCTGATGAAACTTAAAGTATTTTTCTTCTTGCCAATTCTCCCATTGGGACAAATTCTAGTAGATAGGACAGTGAAGTACATATATAAACAGGCAATGTGAAAAAATTATAGAACATGTCATCTGTGTAGTTTTTGAAGCAAAGTCCCCATTGCATTTGGCGCTGGGAATAAACTCCTGTCCCCCACAGGCCACAGACACACTCACTCACACACACTTGGGCTAAGGAGGAATGCAGTAAACAGCGTGAACCAACCACTACACAGGAGTCACTTTAGAACCTGGAGGCTCCATGCGGTTCTCATGTTGGCTTGTTGTTTCAGGGACGAGCAGCATCGTGAGAGAGATTATCTCCTAGAGCGGCGGGACCTAGCTGTAGACTTCATCTTTTGTTTAGTTTTGGTTGAAGTTCTAAAGCAGGTAAGTGCCTTTGTATCTCAAAAGTCTGAATCTCCCACTGTCTGCTGTGCCTCTGTGTTTCACAGTCTTCATTTAGGACGTTATCACCGACTCCAGCCCACGCAGTCACCAGATCATCTAACTTAATTACGTGTCTTTCCGTTGCCTGGGCTTGCTTGCTCTGTGCCTATCTGTCCCTGTTCCTTTTACCTCTGTATGCCATCCAAGATGCAGGATCATATTAGCAAGGATAAGCTAAATAGGCCTTTTAGCTCTAAGTACTGTCTGCCCCTGATCCCACTACTTAATCTCTTTTTTCTCCCACTTAATTTCCATGAGGTGGAAGTAAAAAAAAAAATAATGCGAGACATGTCATTTGTTAAATATTAATAAAGGTGTGCATACAAATATACTTGTATTTATTTGACAGTTATCTTTATTTTTAAAGTTTGTAGCCTTTAAGACATTATATGTTATTAAAGGATCATCCGTGTATTTCTAGCTGTGGACTGTGGTTGGAGAAGAAAAGAGAATACATTTGGAGTATGATGTCTTTGGCTAGGACTTTCATTTTTGTTACTTTGGATGGGAAGTAAAAGAGTAACAAATGCCAAATCTAAAAGTAACATGCAGTCTACTTTGATTTAGTTAACGTAATATATACTTGGATTATAGGATTATTTGTGCTTTGTGTTTCTTTTACATTGTTTATGAACAGGCAGCTATTTGAGAGCTGGAAATCTGAAAATAAAAAGCATAACACATACATAAAAAGATGAATGAATTCATCAGCAGTCAAAGTCACCTTACACATTTAGTCGAAGTATTTATTTTGTAAGGTGTTTTTGTTTGTTTGTTTGTTTGTTTTTGGTGTTGTTGTTTTAGTGGATCAGGGAATCAGATTTCCTCTGTGTGACTGCGCTAACAGGCCAGGTTTGGTTTCTCTGATCTCTGAGTGTGGCCCGGATGCCATGATGCTAAAGCCAAAGTAACTGGGGCAGAACAGCCACAGAGAGAAAGGGCCCTGGTGAACTTGACTGCCCCTCCGTGCTGAGGGCTAGCATCACTTCTGTGCAGGTCTGTGGGCCTGCAGTGTGTCTGCCCCCTTCCTACTCTCTGCCGTGCACCTTTGGCTCAACCCCGAGCTTAGGTGAGTGGGAGGGCGGTGGCCGTACACTCTTCTCTTCATGCAGTGTGCTGGACTTCCCTCCAGGATCCCAGTGTCTCTGGGATCCTGCCCCACGATAGCTTTTCTCCTTTGCATGTGACTTGTGGGTTGGTTTCTGTCTTGTTGCCATTGTTTTGTTTTGTTTTTCCAACCAAAAAATCACCTGTACTTGCACTGACTTCAGAACTCCAACCCACAAAGCAACCTGTGGTGTGCATTGAAGGGGTGGGTACCTTCTCCCGCCCTCATCCTGCGCTCTCCCTCTGTTTTCTCAGAGTCCCAAGTCTCCTGTCTCAGCCTCTGTAATCCACACAGCTCTTCTAACACAGGACATCCTTGGCAGCAAGAAACACAGGCCTTTTCGAAGTCTTGCTAGTTGGCTCATTTTTCAAGATCACTGCACAAGGCCTTGCTGACTCATAACTCGCGGGACTCGAGCGTGAGACAACAATGTGTCGCCTCTGATAATGACTCGGTTTCTGGTGCCCTTCCCTCATCCTTGACCATCACCTCACACCAGCGTTCAGTCATACCCAGGCAGAGATAAGCCAGTCGCTGAGGACTTAGGCTCACGACTTCTGAAACTCTTTGTAGAGATTCTCCACGAAAAGGCAGAGTTCTTTTTGTCTTAAATTAGTTTCTCTAAACCTATAGAAAACAAAATAACAGTCAATAGAAGTTTCTCATTTCCTGTGTCACAGTGACGTAGAGCTTCATAAATCCCAGAGTAACTGAGTTGCTATGTCCTGAATTCACTAGCGCTTTTCTGCTTTGTTGTCACCGGAAGTGGTACTTGGGGTACCAAAGTATCGGTACACTGGGCTCAGTGTTGAAGAGTAGTCACTGCTCACATGGCTTAGTCTTCGACCTTATAGCATAAATTATCTGTCCCTGGGTACCAGTTATATGGTCACTACTATCCATGTTTTGAACTCTGTGCCATGCATGAAGGATTCTGTAATCTTTGTGCCAGCTGATCGCTGTCATTGTTGGGAGGTGGCCAAGGCACATACTGTCTGTCTTGTCTGCTGGGGACTCAGGCTAAGTTGTTTTCCACTAGCCCTTTGTCCTCTGTGTGAAAGGATGCGCACAATAGACTTCTGTTGCATCGTGAGAACTGAATTCCGTAGTACTTGGTGGATGGGAGATTCCCAGGCAGGGCCCTCTGCTGTCTGCACGTTACAGAAAAGCCCTCAGTTGTCGTGATGTGGTGATGACTATTGGGTCGTTCTTTTGTCTTAAAATTTGCAAGTTTGCTTTTAATTGTATGTTTGTAAAAATCAGTGCTGTGACATTAGGTAAATTTTCAAATTAATGTTTTAATCATAACAACTTGGTATGAAAGTAATTTAAAAATGAAATTAAATATTAATATTTTACCATGGGAGAAAAACTAACTGAAGATCAAAAAAATACATTCAATAAAAAGTAAGGAGGAGGACTGGGTAGATAACTCAGTGGGTAAATTGCCTGCTGTGTTACCATGAGGACCTGAGTTCAATCCCCAACATTCATCTAAAAACTGAGTATGGGGTGAGTACCTATAACCCCCTCACTGGGGATATGATACAGGAGAATCCTTGGAGCTCACTGACCTGTCAATCTAATAGAATTGTTGCATCCAACTCACTGAGGGACCTGTCTGAACAAGTCGGTTGGAGAAGTGATGGAGAAGGCTTTCTCAGCCTCAGCCCCCGCCCCTACCCCCACCCCCACCCCGCACTGGCACACAGGCAGGTGCGCTCACCCTCACTCATACACCATATGCACACACCACACAATAATAATAATTAAAAATAACGTAGAGACACCCTGACTTTCACATCCAAGCTCCATGTACACATACATTCAGAAGAACGGTGGGTGGCTAAGGCCAGCTGTAGGCTTTAGTGTTGTAACCTGGGGCTTTAGGGTGCCCGATAGAATCATGTTTCACCAGCACATAGGCATTTAGAGGCTTCAGAATGCTTTGGGTTTTATACCGAGTTTTCGTTGTTAACTGAGACTTTGAGGCCATGAGCAGGGTGAGAAACCCTTCCGTGGAGGGGTTTTCATCTGTGAGTGGATACTGAGCATTTTCAGGTGCATGGCAGTGCGGGATATACCCGGGGAAGGCCCAAGGCATTCTGGGGAAGGTAGGTGGGAGGGGCTTGCTCTCCTTCTGCTGTGCTCAGCGCACAATATGTCACTGTGAGGGTACGAATATGGTCACCTTCAGGAGTGAGCACACACACACACACACACACACCCCGTGACTCACCAGCGCTCCTGTCCAATGTGATTTTGTGATAAGATGCAATAAGAAGATAAAATTTCGTGAGGTGGTCACTAGAATAAACCGCAGGTATTGTGTGGTGCACACCGCGTTTACCCTTCTGGAATGTTCGAGTAGAACAAAAACTGCAACTAATGCCGCAACAACCGTTAGATGTGAAAACCTTGAAAATATTACCCTACAGAAGTAGACTTCTTTCTATCTGAGCTGATAGATCCTGCTCCATATTTTGGCCATTCAGTTAAAGCGATTTTCACTCTTGAAATAAGGAATTAGAGATGGTTGTGACCATGTTTAATATTGGAAGTAAAGTCTTAGAGTTCCCGTCTCCTGCCGTAAATTTCCTTTATCTCTTCTTCCTGCATCCAGCTTTCTTTTCTGGCTGTGAGTCTGAGCAGACCAGAGAGATGTTCTGTCCTCATCGGTTTCCTTGCTTAGGTACATTGGTGTGTGTAGTTTAGAACCTAGGGACATAGAATGTTTTAGAGAAAAGCCAACCCCAGAAATTTATCTTCCTCATGTATAGAGCGCAAATACCTACCTGGTAAGCCTGTTGTAAGTGGTGTGAACAATGTCCACAAAACTGTGAGACACTTCCGCAATGGGTACGTTTAAAATGCTGAGTGTGGTGGTCTTAACGTAGGGTAATAGTGAACACTGAGCAGCCAGGTGCTGTCCTGGCTGAGGTGGGGAGAACGCTGGAGTCTCCAGAGCTAAAACAGAGTAGTTGGAAGAAGTCATGGGTTTAAGGCACTTTGCATTTCACACCAGACTTTACTGTGAGGAAATCGGTGTGGGGAAACCAGAACACAGTTTACCACGTGAAGTACCTGTTCCCCACAAATTAAGCCACTCTGAAGGTAGAGTCACATGATTTTGAGGCTACAGACACCTGGGCCTGGCCTACATGGCGAGCACTGTGAGTGGTGAGTTGCATTTTGGGAGCTGAACTGCCCGTTCAAGCGCATCTTGTGTTTGAGGTTTGACACCACCTCATGGCAGATGTTTGCTCCACTTAGATAATGGGGTTAGTGGCCTGACTGACCGAAACTTACAGGACAGAGCAGCGATTCCAATGATGTCCTTGTTCCCTTGGGTGCTCTGCTATATGCTGTTGACCCAGTGCAGGAATATTGGTCTGGGGAATAACAGAGTCATGCCATCTACGTCCGCGAAGTTTGGCCCTGTTACCTTTCCTTCCCCTTGACTTGGCTTCCAGTGCCTCCAGCCTCTACTCATCCCTCCATCTGCATTTCCAGACGGTAACTTCAGAGAAAGGTGGCCAAGGGTGAGCGGACAGGGCGACACTCCCTTTGTAACACCCCAAAGTGCATTCTCTCGGGACTGGAGAACAGGGGTGTGCACTGCATGTGCGCCAGAGAGGAAGCAGTTTGTCTAGCAAGTAGAAGCAGCTCAGGTTTAAATAGTGCCACTTCGTGCCATCCTGCCAGCATAACGGCCTCTGCCGGGGCAGCAGTGACCGTAGAGACTTAAACTCGGGTCTGTAGACTGTTGTCATTCCTTCTTAGGAGGAGGCTCTGGAAGTGTCATTGGGCCCTCACCTGTGGTCCCAGCCACTCCCGCTGACACCTCCCAGCCAGCTGTCTATAGTTCTGCCACAGCTGCCTGTTGCCTTGTAGTTCTGAGAAGTCCTAGACTATGCAGAAAGCAGAAATGCTCTTATGTGGACATCATCACCCAAGTTCACCTTACTGGTATATAGGTATTGTCAAAGATTTTAGAGAAGTCTGCAGCCTCTGTGGTTTTGTTTCTCGTCACATTGGACCTCAGGTTTCTGGAATTGAGTAAGTCATAATTCTGCTTAAGAGATACAGTTATCATTGATGTCTTTTGTGGCTGGCTGTGTTTGTTGGTTTTAAATGTTTACATGTGACTCTACTGCTGAATTTGACAACTATGATTTAAACCTAATTACTTGGATTTTAAGTTCATTCTTTGCTAGTCTCCTGCCTTGCTATTCTACTAATTTTTATAATAGTTTCTTAATTTTATATGAATTTCAATATTAGTGGGTTTTTTTATTTTGAACCTTGTTTTAAAATAATATTAGTTATTATCATCTAGTACTTATTTTTTCACTCATAATTGGTTCCTATGATCAGCCAGTGAAATGTAACCCTTACTATTTTCTTAGGCACATAACTGTTACTGTGGGAAATGGGAAAGTAGGCTAAAGAGGTAGCCCGTGGTAAGACTCTCACTGCTCTTGGAGAAGGCAGACCCAAGCTTGATCCCAGCGTTCATGTTGGGTGCTCACAATTGCCTGTGACTCCAGCTCCTAGGGACCCAACACTGCTGACTTCCATGGGCACCTACACTCGCATGCACAGACCCCCTACATAGAACTAAAAGAATATATAAATATATAAATCTTTTTCCAAATCAGAAAAAGCGCTTTGTCCTGCTTATAGTTTCAATACCTAGAGACTTACAAAGTAAATTGACAAGAGAGCGACTGACAGGTCAAGGGATTTACTGTATCTGCATACGGAGGCCTTTATAAGATAGAAGTACGTGTGGAAAGAAGGATTAGACCCAGAAGTTTGTATACTATTTTGACAGAGAGTATTAACTTATCACTTTAACGTATTTTGGACTTGTAGAGGCAGCGCATTATGGGGAGGTGATTACAGGAGAGGACACCTGGTAGCTAACAGTGGCTTAGTCAGACATTTTTATGCTGCCCTATCTCGTACTGACCTCCTGTCTCCAGGAATAATGGCTGGTGTCCTCCTGGTTCAAAGGCCTTCAGGCCTCCATCAGGGTGAAGTCCTCCAGAAAGTGAAACTCACTCCTGACTGTAGACAGCTCGGAAGAGAGAGCTTCACATCTGTCGTCTCTTACCTGCACCTCACAAAGCCTCTTGTGGGTAATGTGCAGTGATCCCTTCGCTTGATCACGCGCTGCGTGGAAAGTGCCACGCACCACGCACCACACCAGTGTATAGGTGTACAGCCTCGCTTACTTATGTTACCTTTGCAGCTCACTGTTTTCAGACTTAGTGTTCCCGTCAGGTATAAAATAGTAGCTTGTGCATTTTCCGTCTTCATTACTTAAAATACGTGCATTGCCTTAGGAATAGCTCGTTGATAGCATTGAAGTTGCTGAGACTGTGTTACTTACGCCTTCCTGACATGATGCTTCTCTTTAAATTCCAGATTCCTGTTCACCCTGTGCCCGACCCCTTAGTTCACGAGGTTCTAAACCTAGCTTTTAAGCACTTTAAGCACAAGGAAGGGTAAGTATTAACTACTGCAGTTGTTGCTTTCCTTCCACACTTCAGACTCAGGCTGTTTAAGTAAAGTTTGAAATCCCTCCTCATTACTTCTGGTTCTGGCTGTCTCCTGGTTACTGTGTTGTCTTCGCTGGCCTTGAACTCTCAATCCTTTTGCCTTCTCCTGAGGCTGGAATGACAGACATCCCTTACCATGCCCGGATCTCACGTTTGAATCCTATAAAGAGTTCAACAGTTATCTCCCAATTATTTTTAGTCTTCCAAATGTAGGAAAAAGTAGTTCATATCCCTGTGGGTTGGATTTGTAAGAATCAGAATGTTAAATTTCATGGCAAATTACAATGTATACAGAAGAAAATTCCTGTAGTTTTTGTCCTGTAAGCAAGTTTTCAGTGAAGGTGTCTCTAAACTCTGAGAACGAATTTTATTACTGATCGATTCTTCTTCTCCTTTCTGGTTTTGTTTTTGTTTTTCACTTTGCTTTTGTGACAGGTTTTCACTCTATAGCCCAGGCTGGTCCAGAACTTGCTATGTTGCTCATGTTAGCTTCACACTGCTTGTCATCCTCCTGCCTCTGCTTTCCAGGTCCTGGGAGTCCAAGTGTGAGCCACTACACCTGCCTTGCTGATGAGGAATTTTAAGTGTCTCGAGAGAAAACATCTAATAAAACACTGTGTTCATTCTTGTTTTAGATATTCAGGAACCAACACTGGGAACGTTCATGTCATTGCGGATTTGTACGCCGAGGTGATTGGCGTTCTTGCCCAGTCAAAGTAAGCCTCAGAACCCATTGTCCGTGCTGGACTTTAGAAAGATGTGTTCCAGCCTTGCTGACTGCGCCATAGAGACCCCAAGCAAGGCCCATTCCTCGACTACACAGCTTGCACTTATTTGGTTATTTTTGTGTGTGTGTTCATCTTGAGTCAAGTCAGAAGTTGTCCAGGAGAGTCAGGACATTGCTTCAACCCCATTTTTAAAGAATTCTATGAGAAATGTTTTCAAAGAGTGTTCACCTAGAGCTGTGGGCAGAGCTAATTAATTTTATTGTTTCCCGTCGAGAGCTTGTATTCCTTAGCCTGCACGGAAGTGAATACTAATCATCTTGTTCTAATATGAAATGGTTTTCAGTATCAGGGATCAATACCAAGTAAGGAAAGATAAACAATGCCGGATTGCTCCAGTGCAAGCTTGGCTCTGTAGGAGGTCCACTCATGGGGCTTTCCTGAGCTGTCTCCTGGGGACTGTAACATGTCTTTAGGATCTGGGGTTGAAATGTGTTAGGAGACTATCAGTTTGCCTGTATCTGGATGGACCTGGAAGAGTCATTGGCCCTGAACTCCCCACAAGGCAATCACTGTAATTCTCAAGCAGGCTTGCTTCTCTTCAGTGCTCCCCAGTTTGCACTTTAACATTCAGTACTGTATATTATGTAGTACACTTTAATATTTTTTTATTCCGGGGACCCTTTGTGTAGCTCATGCCATAAGACTTAGAGCATAGTTTGAGTGTTTCAATTGATCAAGCCTCCCAAAATAGCACCTTAAAGTCCATTTAGCCAACTACATTCTTTAACTCAGGTGTATGGACACAAAATCCTAGGTAAAAGCAGCCATATATTTTTCTTTACATCGTAATTCATGGGATTTTTTTAAAAAAAATAAAATGTGTCTTAGTCTTAGAAGCATCAATCAGATATTCCAATCCAGTCTAATATAATAACAAGCTAGATGCTGGAGAGTGCTAAGTTATATGACCACGTTAACTCTGTGTGGTAGGAAAAGGGAGGCTAAATGACTGGGAAGTTTGTGGTAAGAGAAAGAAATACAGCACCATCGAGCAGCGCTGTGGGCGGCATTCCCTCTCATGTGTGTGAGGAGCCTGGAGGCAAAGCACAAGAGACTCAAAGCACCAAGGGGCGGGGCGCATGTCCACTAAGGAGGGAGGAGGGAGCTGGACAAAGGCTTGGTGTTGGGTCTTGTCTAGAACATTTCATTGATTGTAGCGATTTCAGTTCAGTCTTTGATGGTCCCTGAGGATTTTAGGGTTTTGTTATTATTGCTCTTTTCTTGAGACAAGTCTCCCCATCATAGCCTACGTTGGCCTGGGACTTGCTTTGGTGCCCAGAATGGCCTCAGACTCTTATCAGGCCTCCTGTCCCAGCCTCCAATTCCATCCAGGCACCAGAGTGCCTGACTTTAGATACTTCTTAAACAGTAGCCGAAGAAATGCTAATCACAACGATTGGATCGTTGGTTTGAATTCAGGATCATGCTCCCATGTTTCTTGGGCCTTCACACAGGGAGACCAGCACCCTTTCTCTGTGTCTCTGCACATGAGATACGATTTTCAGGTCTAATGAATACCCTACAATTGATTGGTTGTGTCTTTGAATTAATTTGTAGTTCCTGATCCATTCCCCATGTAGCTGTCATAAGAAACTTAGAAAGGGGCTTTAACATTTGAAGACAATCTTATGTTTGCGGTGATGGGTTTTGAGGATGTTATTTGGTGTTATTTCATTGTTAATAATAATAGCAGTGGTGCTATATCAATGACTCAAGAAAATATCCTCTATGGTTTCTCCTTTCGGAGCTCCTGACTTTAAAATAAACCCAGAATGCGCTAACACAACACATATTCTACTAGTGTGTTTTTCTGGTCATTCTGATGAAGGCAGAGAAAGGAGGTGCCCTTCGAGGCGGATGGCCTTTGATTTCACCTTAGAGGTCATATGAGAAGCTAGTGTTTTTAGTTCTGGTCAGATGATGTTTCTGTGTGTATTAAAGGTTTCAGGCTGTCAGGAAGAAGTTCGTGACCGAGTTAAAAGAGCTACGGCAAAAGGAACAGAGTCCACACGTGGTTCAGAGCGTCATCAGCTTGATAATGGGGATGAAGTTTTTCCGAGTGAAGATGTACCCTGTGGAAGATTTCGAAGCATCGTTTCAGTTCATGCAGGTGACCTCATCCTCAGGGCTGGCAGCTGCAGTTAGCCAACACTGGCTGTTCTTCTTCCTGTAATGCTGTTGTTACTGGGTTGTTTTTTTCCCCCCTCTTTAATTCTACGTGAGATAACTCTCCTTGGTGTGGAGCGACTGTCTTAACTTCAGGCTGTCTTGCCCTCAGCTTTGTGATAAAATAAGCAAGTGTTCAGGAAAATGTGATATTGCGAATTCTTGAACCTCTTGCCAATCTAAACTTCCCTTTTTTCCCTTCAAGGAATGCGCTCAGTATTTCTTAGAAGTAAAAGATAAGGATATAAAACATGCGCTTGCTGGTTTATTTGTGGAGATTCTTATCCCCGTAGCTGCTGTAAGTATATACGCATGTCTTCATACATGTGTCTTCGGCATATAAAAACCGTACTTCCCTCTCTTTCCTAAAAACTCTTGCAAGTCCATGAGCCCATGCCACCCTCACTCGTCCCATGTGTTCCCTACTCCCTGGAGGTCCATTTGTTATGTTGACCAGCATTGATTACTATAGTCGTAGTTACTGTAGACGATGGTGCAAATCTAGCCTCCTTTTGTCTTGGTGAGATATGGTGCCAATTGCCTTTTATTCAGATTTCACTCCACTTAGAATTTTAGTGAGGATATTTATTTCCAAGCGGAGAAATTCCACTGCTGGCTTTCTCCTTTCCGTGTTGTCTGGCAGCCCGTGTGTTTTCATGAATTGCCCGACGTGCTCATGCACTGCGTCTGGAGCATGCTCAGGAGAGGCGGGCTGTCAGAAGATGGTTGCCGTTTAAAAAGAAGCTGAGAAATTGGAATATCAGTGACAGCACCTGGCACAGCCCTTATAACTGCCTTTGCTATTAAATCAATGCTAAATAAGGAATGGGTTTGTTTGGTTTTTGAAAATGGATACAAATAAAAGCCATGAATTAAAGGTTTGCAGATGACACCATCAGCCTGATCGTTATTCATCCTGGTATTTAGTCCCGTGAACTGGATCCACTTTATTATCAGACAAGGCTATCTTTATTTAAAAAACAAACAAACAAACAACCAAGTCAGTCTTCTCCTGTGATCTGTTATCACAGTGACTTTCCCCTGAGTCCATTTGCTCTCTTAAGTATGTGGTAGCGCCTCTCCATGGGAACTTTGTGGGGACATACCTCAGTCCATAACACCAGTGCTATGTAAAAGTGATGTCTTGTTCCTGGAACATTTTACGTCTCTGATGACCTCCTTCCCCTCTTCACCTGTCTTCGTTCCTTCCTTGTCTCCTGTTTGCTGTGTGTCAGGGACTCTACTGTGCATTAGAAAATAGAGACACCAGTAAGCTAGGAAAGATTCTGTATGATTCTCGAGCTTCTTCCTGGCATGCAAACAGAATAAACTTGGATGTAGCATATGTAAGATGTCATGTTATGGCAGGCACTGTGAAGAACTTGCGTGGGCGCACAGAAGGGAAGATTGGCTAAGGGTAGGGGAGTTGAACTCTTAAATAGAGTAGATTATGTAAGTACCATCTTGAGAGTGTCGATGACAACCGAGCAAACACGAAGGGCGTAAGGAAGAAGGATGTGTTCTGTCTGGGGAAGGAGCAACCCATGCCAGGAAGATGCTATGGCTTGTCCCATCTCCCAGGGGCAAAGCCTTAGGAACCAAGCCTGGAAGGGTTCAGCTTAGATCTCACTCCCGATAGAGTTCATCCAAAAGGCCCCTCTGAGTCCTCACGGGGACACAGATGGCTGTCATCCCCACACCTCTTGTCTGCTTGCTTTCCTTCTCATCTTGTTCCTGCAAACCGCTGACCAGGTTTGCTTTATTAACATAACATTTGGTGCAGAAGACTCCTCTGCAAATCTCAGTGAATCATTAACTCTCTTCAGACAATGCAGAGCGTTCTCAGGAAGCTGCGTTGTTGGTTGTCGTTTACTGGTAGTAACCGGTTCTCTCTGTTTGTTTTCTCGCTCTCTCCAGGCTGTTAAAAATGAAGTCAATGTCCCCTGTTTGAAAAATTTTGTGGAGATGCTGTACCAGACTACGTTTGAACTCAGTTCCAGGAAGAAGCACTCGCTGGTACCCAGAGTGTTTTAAACCTCCATGTGTTTTGTAGCAAATGGTTTATGATTCCTGCAGAGATTGAAGAGACGTGTAAAACGTGAAATTGCAGGGCACCCAGAGTGTAGGACAGGGAAGACGGCACACGTGTTCTCTCCCGTTCCATTTTAGATTTTCCACTTTTTATTTTTAAAGGAAAAAAAAGTTGCCAGGCGTATCGCGGCACACGGCTTTAATCCCAGCACTTGGGAGGCCGAGGCAGGAGAATCTCTGTGAGTTTGAAGCCAGTCTGGTCTACACGGCAAGTTCCAGGATAGCCAGGGCTAATTAGAGAAACCCTGTAAGAAAGAGAGGGAGGGTGGAGAAGAGAGAGAAAGAGAGAGTTTATTGAGTAACCAGTAAGAAACCTGGAGTACTGCCTACCAGGTGGCCTTCTCTCTTTTACTGCCTTTGTGTTTAATGGCTTCTTCAGACTTCCTGCTCAGTGTTTACCTGTCTTGACAGGTGCTTTAAATTTTATATTACTATATGTTGAATATAGTTTCATATTTATATTATATTAAACCATACATTCTTTTATTTCATACCATAAACCTGTATTTGAAAGCATCGTTTTTTAAGAACTACCCCTGTATAATTTCATCACTTCTGTTCGGAAACTGAAGGCAACCCGGCCACTTCACACGACTTCTCTGCAGTTAGGGAAAAGTGTGGAGAAGTGGTCAATATTGACCGTCTACATTTGTATGAAATAAGCATGACTCTTGCTTGTGCCAGACGTTGCCCTAAATGCTTTGCGTTCTTTGGCAAACGTTAAGCCTCTTGTCTCAGTAGGGCTTTCGTGATTCCTGCTTCTCCCTTCACGTGTTTGGAAAATAAGCCGCCGTAGCCTTGTGTTCATCTAGAGTTAGCTGAAACTCAAATGCCAGTTTGACCTTTGGTCTGTCCAGAACCCAATAATGGGGAAGGGATGGGACATTCCAGGAGTAAGGAAGAACTTGTCCTAACTCGGGAGACACTTGCTATTGAATTGGTCTCGTGGAATGGGACATTTCTTGTTCCTTGTCTGTCTATGACATGATGTTTCGTATTGAAAATGGGGAAGCTGAGTAAAAAGTCTCTAATTTTTTTCTTTGAGAGTGTAAATGAAGCTGTCATTCATGAGTCCCGCAGCTTTCTGTGAAGATATTAATTCTCTTCTCCCTGTCTCTCACAGGCTTTGTACCCACTAATTACCTGTCTTCTCTGTGTCAGTCAGAAACAGTTTTTTTTAAATAACTGGCATATTTTCCTACAAAACTGTTTGTCACATTTAAAGGTAAGACACTCTCACACCCCTGCCCTGTGGACACTGCCTGAGCTGAGCTGTGTTCATCTCTCTGTACCCACTGAACAGTAAATAGCAAACACTTCCGTTTCCCATGGTGCATTTGAATAATATATTTGTGATGGACTGTACTTCTGTAGGGAATCAGATGGAAATTAATAAATTTTTCACTTGATTCATATTCATGCAGAATTGTGTATTTTCAAGGATCATTGCATTGCCTTAGATGTAGTGGTATTTACTTACAAATACAGTTACCAGGAATTACGAATGAACTATTATTTAATCTCACAAAACCTTCTCTGCATACTTACTTTGTCTTTTGTTTTAAGAAAGTTCAGTAATGTTGGCTCAAGCCTAGGTCACTGGCAAAAGCCTTGATGGTAAACTGTCCCTCAAAACCATTCTGCTACAGTAAGTGTGTGCAGGCAGATCTGAACCCGGGTACCAGGTCCTCAGTGTAAGCTCCTGACGCTGTTCTGACCTAACACCGTCTGGCATGTCCGTGTGAGAGAGTCTGTAGCCAGGGCTCCTCCGCTGGCCTCATCCTCACTTCCTCTTCGGCTAGGCACACAATTAATGTCTGACACTAGAAGAGTGACGAGCTTCACCTGAATATGAATTCACAACTGTCGTATGAATGCAGTTTGATGAGGCGCCTCAAATGTTTGCTTACAAGTCAGAGAAGTGTAATCGAGGTGGTCCATCCCTTCCTGTTCTTTGTCTAAGTCACACTGGATACTGAAAACCCGAAGTCTTGACAGTAGTAAAACCAGGGCTCAGATAGGTTAAATGAAGGTCTCAGGCCGAGTGAACAACGGGACTCTTTCAACCTTCACTGTTTGACTTTCTAGTAAGGTATATGAAGGATGTACGTGTTCAAAAACAGTTTGTGACTGTTTCTCCCTCTTACACATGCATTCGGTTGTATTCTTAGACTAGATCAAGTTGGTCAGACTCTTGGGTCTCACACCCAGGAAAGAAACACTGTCAGTTACTTACAAGGCAATTGTTCCTGTCCTTATTTTGATCATTCACACGGAGATAGGCACTAAGGGGGAACGTGCCATTTTCTGAGTCGACTCACTTTCTTCTGAAAGGTTTTTAAGATGTGCTTTTAGTGTTTCCAGGAGAATGCGCTGCTCCATGACAGTTCATACCTTTCTGTTGCTTTGTTGAAGTTTCTTTATACCTTCGTTTCCACCTAACATACTTACAATATTTTCACAGCACCTTAACTCCGCCCCCCCATTTTTTTTTCTTTTTTTGTCTTGAGGCTTTCATTTAAAATGCTGTTTCCTTTGAACCCTTACCTCCTGTTTACTGGTTCTGGCATATTGTCCATTTATGTGAATGGCTGTATCAATCTGCCAGGCTAACGGAGATAAGAGCCACGCAGCATAGCATGACTATTTGGATGACAGTTGTCTTGGCCATTAACCCTTAACCTACTTTAAGGCTCTATTCAGCAGAAATTGTGTGACTTGGGCTCCCACTCATTAAACTTCCAATACTGTGGCTACTGTGCTTAGCTGTGGAAGGAGTTTGAAACATTCTAAGAAATGTTATCTAGTTATGTGCCATAATAAGTTATATTTTATTTCTCTTATTTATTGGAAAATTAAATCAAAGGCCTTTTCTAATCAATTACCCAATGCAAGTAATCTCTTGATTAAAAAAAAAATCCATCTAAATTTTTTTCACTTAATTGCCACCACTTCTTAGAATTCCTTTTTCTAATATTTACTGGATGCTAGGTGATTGTATCTTGTCATTTCCACTATAACCGAGGCAGAAAGAGGACAAATGGCCTGTGTGTATGTAGCCAGTAGTGATAGAGATGGCTTTACATCCACAGTCATCCAGTTTTATAATGCGTGCTGCTTCCGGTCTGCCATACTGTCCTAGAATGTACTCAGAGGGATGCTGAGGTTTTAAGGAAGCATGTTGGCTTAGTTCTGGGGTATTAAGAGACATTATGCTTCAGAGTCATTAGTATAGTGAATTTTCCAGGCACTTAAGAGCTATTATGCAGCCTCAGAAAAAGAAAGTACTGTACCGGGTTGAGGAGAGGACTCAGGCAAAAGTGTTGCAGCGTAAGGACCCAGACGAGGATTCTCAGGACCCATATTGATGTTGAATGCCCTATAACCCAACCCTTGGAAGGTAGAGAGATGGGACTGATCACCAGGACAAACTAGCCACCTAGACTGGACCAGAACAGCGGCTTCATTAACTGAGAGACCCTGCCTGTCCATTGGGTAACGTGGAAAGTGGTGGAGGAGGACTCCAGAAGACAGCCACAACCCTGCACACACCCAGTCGTGCCCACACAACCCACTCATGCCCACACACCCACTCATGCCCACACACATGTGCCCTCCACAAGCGGACAGTCTCCCAGAGACCCGCAAAAGAGCCTGTTCATGATAGCATGGCAAGTTTTTAGTTTGGTGGTCACAGTGGAGTGCGGGCTCCATCACAATAAATGTGCTCCCCACGTAGGAGAGATCCTGCTTCGTTTCCACTGAACAGTTCAGTTTTAAATTTTTGTCTCTTAACAAGAATATGGTAAATATGGTTCAAAATCAGTTTAGGTCCAGTTGGTTTGTGAATACCATCTTTAAAGTTTCTGTAAACTTACTAAGAGACAGGCCAAATAAAAACAGCACAGTGATCTGCCCCCAGTCATCTTTATGTAGCTTTTTCATTTGAACTTAACCAGTGGGCCGTTGGGAGAAAAAGGCGGTAATGAGACATTTTAGTTCCCTCCTAGCTTGAGTGGCGTAGGCCTGCTCCAGAACACCCAGACTTTGGGATTGTTTTTTGTTTTCGTTTTGTTTTGTTATTTTGGTTTTTTTTTTTTTCTTAGCATTTCTGGCCACTGCCTTGGAAATGTCAAATTTCTTCTAAATAGAGACCTTGGTGAGGAGCTGTCGTTGTTTTGTGCTTATTTTCACCTAACATGCATGTGCTGCATCTCATGTTCATGTTTGCTGTCTCACGTTGCTTTATTTAGATGCCATCTAACAACAGTATCAGAAAACAAATAGAAACACTGCAGGTGAGTTGTGTTGGCGTCACCAAGTAAAGTATCGCTTTCTTCCCTCTAAGAGCGGCCTTTGTTCTTGCCCCTTTGCCCCTTGTTGCATTGCATGTCTGAAGGATTTACCCCAACCCACTTGTACCATGTGTGGAAGCCACGCACACAGAGGGTGCCCTCTCCCGAAGGTCTGCTCTTAACTGCAGCCCCAGGATGTAGTATAGAGATGGGGGAGGGGTGGAGATTGGTTCAGGGAGGTCACAGGTTTTTACTACAGTGTTTTAGTACTTACATCATCCACCTGTTCTAAACGAAGATGTTAAAAGAATATAGTCCAGTGAAATTAAGGAGATAATAGCCTGGGTTTTCCATATGGTCTTGATGAATGGGTTTTTAAATTGTTATCTTATTGGTTTAGGTTTTCTAACAAGGCAGTTTTTTAAGTTCATGTTAGAGAAAGAGGAATACGCATATTGACGTGGTTTCTGTAGAGATCATGGTTGACTGGTGTGTCTAAACTTTGTAGGATGTTAAGGTCCTTCGACTTCTATGTAACAAAATGATTAATCTGATTTGTAAAAATTTTGCCTAGAGAATTAACATCTTTGTTTAAGGCCTGGCTCAGTTTAGGATATTTTTAATATTCCAACATAATACAGCAAAATGAATGAATTAGTTCCTTCCTATCTCCCCCCCCCCCTCCTCTATCCTTTCTTCTCTGTCCCACTGTCATGAATTACTGTTGGGATTTACACGGTGCTCTGTTTTCCCTGAGTTTCCTCAAACATGTGCTATTACGCAGCCATCATCACAGAGCCCTTCAGAGGGTTTTAGGGCTAAATTGTCCTCTCTGCTCTCTCTCTTCCCTATCTTCTTAATTTCTTGCTGACATCCTATTGTGATGTCTGATACATCAGATTTAAAGGGTAGAAAGGAAAGCTGTGTTTTATTGAAGACATTATTACAAAAAATTGTCTGTTAGATTAGTAATATTCATGAATTACTTGTAACTTTGGTTACTTTGTAGCAAACAGAAAGCTATCCCAGGGGGAGGATTTGAAGTTTGGGATTATGATGGATCCTGCCCATGGAGCAAGGAATTGGTATTGAGAGAGAGCATTTGGATTTTCCAGTCTTAAGTTCTATCAGGTTTTTATGTAGATATATGCAGAATCTCTTATGGTCTTTAGTGGATAAGTATATGATAAAACATCCTCTATCTCTTTTGCAATGCTTTTAATTATTTGTAGCAGGTGTTTATTATTCTAAACCTTGAAACAGAATAGATTGCTAAAGTAAATGAAAGTAATAAAGTAAAAAAATATTTTTAAGAATTTTTGCTGGACATGGTATCACACACCTTTAATTCTAAGAGACACCTTTAATCTCAAGAGACAGAGGCAAGTAGCTCTGAGTTGTAAGGCCAGCTTGGTCTGCATTGCTAGTTTGAAGTCAATCAAGCAGAGCTTTGTAGGGAGACTCTGTCTTAAAAGAGTCTCTTTGTTGAGGAGCCTAAGAGAGACATACATGAATCTAATCTACATGGGAACTAGAAAAAGACAAGATCTCCTGAGTAAATTGGGAGCATGGGAACTATGGGAGAGGGTAGAAGGGGAGCGGAGAGTAAGGGAGGGGAGTGGAGAAATATATATAGCTCAATAAAAGCAATTTTTTAAAAAAGGGTCTCTTTGTTAGTTTCCATATTTAATTGCTTAACAATATAGAACTCTTCTAGAACAGGTTTTTAAAAATACAAATTTTTGGAGTCAATAAGCAGATATATAAGTGTTTCCTGCTGCATTTTCAAAATTCATACTATCTCATTATATGAGGGTGAAGAGTAAAGAGAAAATTCACTCATAAAATTGGTTGAAATAACAGAGTTCTCTAGTTGTAAATCATAAGGTAATTTAAGTAATGTTCTGATTCTACATAGAGATTAGGGATGGTTCACTTATGCTGAGTGAACACTGTTCGTGCAGCAGGCCCTGTCCCTGGGGCTTTGGAGGCTATGATCTTCGGACCTGTGTGAGGCAGACACCGTCTTGCCTCCAGTGGAAGCCAAGGCCGTCACAGCACAGACAGAGTGACGAGAGGACACCCAGGGCCTGGGTGTGGGGTCACGTGGGGTCCAACGTATTATTTCACAGATTCAAGTGACTAGTACTATTTGGTATTTCCTACTTGATCTGTCTATGGGTTGCAGATAAATTAAAGATTAGCAGTCCCTTGGTTGTGTCCGTATTGTGGTACAAACCATTTATAAAGTAGTTTGATGATATGTGTATCATTTTGAAATATTTAGAAATGTTGATAGGAGTCTAATATTTCATCTTCTTTTAGAACACAATGAAGAGTTCGGGTACTTTACTGATGGTCACTCTCGGTCTCTATACTTAGCACAGCTAAATATAGATCGGCGTATTTAAACTTCTTAGACCGGACAGAGCAGGGAGGTTCAGGGCTTTCAGTTGTTGTCAGAGAATGTGTTTGACCTTCTATGTTTGCCGGTGCTCTTAGTAAGTTTACCCTTCTTCTCTTTTGTTTTTAAACAGAATAAAGACCCTAAAATGTCTCGAGTTGCACTGGAGTCTTTGTATAGACTGCTGTGGGTTTATGTAATTAGAATAAAGTGTGAGAGCAACACTGTAACCCAAAGGTGAGTGCTGTGTCTTCAAGTGCATTTAGAATAAAGCCATGGCAGGTAGGGTATTGCTAAGAGGTAAGGGTGCACGTAGCATGTGTAGGGCTCCGAGCTCTAGCCTCAGTTCTCAAAGAAATAAGCAAATGCTAGGTACCCTCAGACCGATGGGATTGCACCAGAGCATTGCAGAGAGGGGTCTGAATCCCCTTGACGTAGAAGCAGGAGGAATTCTTCACTGGTGACTGGCGTCATCATGATCGCTTGGTCATTAAGTCTCCTCTTCTGCCCCTAGTCGCCTGATGAGCATAGTGTCGGCGCTCTTCCCGAAAGGCTCTCGCAGCGTGGTCCCCCGTGACACCCCTCTCAACATATTTGTGAAGATCATCCAGTTCATTGCTCAGGTGGGTGCTCCGTCATGTTGGCCTCTTGCACAGGCTGGCAGAAACAACCATTTTAACGAATGGCGGTTTGTATTTTCCTACGCATTTTGAGGCATGTTTTGAAAAGTATCAACACTATTCAAGAGTGAAGAGCAAGTATATTCAGAAAGTTTTCGAAAGAATACAGGACCCTGATGATGAATTTGCATGTGACAAGGGATGGGAGGGGCCACATAGGTGGACACACATTTGATTGTGGGAGGGTTGAGAAATTATGTAATAGTCCTAACAAAAGTGGCGGGAGAGGTGACCCAGTGGCTAAGAGCACAGCCTGCTCTTCCAAACTTCCTGAGTTCAAGTCTCAGCAACCACGTGGTAACTCACAGCCGTCTGTAATAAGTGAGCCCATGGGACCTTCCCGTCTGTCTTACAGCGTTAGGATTATCAGAATCTGCCAACTCCATAGCAGTTGTCCATATGAGTACTAAGGATCTGAACTCAAGCCTCACACTCATGCCGTGAACCCACCAAGCTGTCTCCACAGCTCCCAATCTAGATTTGTAAGCACATATGCTAGAACCTACTGTAACTAAATCAAAGGGGTCTTTTAAAGGCGAGAGAGAGCTCACCAAAAACTTCTAGGATGGAGGAAATCCATTCTCATCCGAGACAGGGAAAGTATCGGGCTGCCGGGGCTGCCACCTCGATCAGAGTGGCAGAGTTTTGAGAGAGGAGCCCTCGTCTGTGAGGATGCTTGAGTACCCTACTGCGTCTGCTGTGCCCCCACAGCTCGGATGAGGCCTTCCTCCCTGAGCGAGAGGTGACAACCTCCTCCTCTCTCCTCATCTCCACCCCTTCTGTATCCGCTACTTCATAAGGCTTGTGTTCCTTGAAGCATTCCTGGGATATGTAACGTTAGCTTCCTAGCCTCTGCAGAGTAGAAAGTTTATCATAAGGGTATTGAGTGGACTTTGTGGGAGCCATACCAAGGTCTCAGTTGTGTCTCCCTTTGAACATCAGTCATGTGAAATAAGTACGCATTTCTTCTCAACTCAGGGAAATGCCGGTTCCAGGAGATTCATTGTATTTCTTGAGAATGAAGCCAGATAGTTTAGTTGATCCATAATCAAATTATTTTTTAAGATTTATTTATTTATGTAGATGAGTGCTCTATTTGCATGTATGCCCGCATGACAGAATAGGGCAATTGGTCCCATTACAGATGGTGTGAGCCACCATGTGGCTGTTGGGAATTGAATTTGGGATCTCTGAGGAACCAGTGCTCTTAACTGCTGAGCCATCCCTCCTGCCACATCAAATTATTTTATTACAATGGAGGAAAAAGGGAACATTTAATAAAGCAGATGCACATCTGTGATTGACACCCAGAAGAAATGATAATTTGCTGAGACTAACAATGAAAAAGATTAACGGAAAGTTTCGGTTTTGGTCTTGTGCTCGGGAAGCAGTGCTGTTAAGGGGCACTGCTCGCCCTGTCTTAGTTCTAGAACTGGACTACTGTCTGCGAGCCCCGTACCTCGGGCGCTCATGTGTCTTTGCTAACTCTTTTTCCCCATTGAGATCCTTTGCCGGGGTCCTTTCCTGTCCTGGCTGCCCTCCAGGCACTTCCGTTCTTGTTAATTTGTATATATTTTTGTCTTGTATTCATTTGAATTTATAGTCTTTCTAAGGGCACGTGTGTGTGTGTGTGTGTGTGTGTGTGTGTGTGTGTGTATACACATCAGCTTCTGTTTCATTCTAGCAAGGTACAATGATTTACTTTCTTCTCTTAGGAACGTTTGGATTTTGCAATGAAAGAGATAATATTTGATCTTCTCAGTGTCGGGAAATCTGCTAAAACTTTCACCATTAATCCAGAGGTAAAGATAAAAACTTCCATTGTAGCAGCAATGATGTTTTCACCGACAGTGAAAGTTAGTCCTCTTGCGGGGTTATGTGAACCTTGACAGTCACCAGTCTGTTTGGGGGCAGCGCTGGAATCTTTCCAAGTTTTGAGAATAGATAAAAGAAACTATTAACCCACTTGCTCATGATCAATGGCGCACTGAGCAAATGCCCAGAGTAGCTCCGCCACATGATGGAATGTTCTACTTCCTTCCGGGTCTCTGTGAGTCTCTAACTGTGGCACTGACACTCGGATGTGTGAATTAATGGAATACATCACGACTTTGTTACATCTGAAAACGAGTAACACTTCAAGGCTTTATCTTATTTACTTAGTAAGCATGAGCAGACATTTGACTTTCTTCTTGTGTCCTGTACAGCATCGCCACCCAGTGGGATGCCTGTCCCTGCTTTACTGACCTCTGGTGCGGGTCACAGAGAGTGACATGTAGGGAGAGACAGTGGGATGCAGTGGAGAAAGGTGGAACACTTACTGAACAAGGAAAAACATAGAGAAGCGGTCGGGTCTGGCAGAAAGATCAGGCATATCTAACTTAGCATTTTGGGGCTTCTAAGACGTCAGGTGGAATGCAGTCAGCGGGGGCGGCTAGGTGCAAGCTTTTGGAGTCTGGAATGGGCAGTGATCGATGCTGTGTGTACTTTCTGCGGGAGAGGATACAGATGATGGGAGGCAGCTTGGGAGGAGCCTAGAATGGGGGTAGAGGTGACCCAGCCAGGAGCACAGAAGTGGCAAGGGGTGGCAGTATTTGGGAAAAGAGTTCCTGATGCTGCCTGTGCTGTGGGAAGCAAAAGAAGATCCCCTAGTGAGGGAGACATGCTTTGGGGAAGCACTGTAGGGGTGTTCATCCCACTGGGATACCTGAGACACATGCTCTGCTTCACAGTTAAGGGTCATGGATGTATTTTAAGTTGAAGAGCAATACTGAGGATAAACGAGATTAGAAGGGCCTGATGCTTTAATATTCTAGGAAGTACAAGCCCCCATTGTCTTATTCACTGTTCTGTGAAAAAACACCATGACCAAGGCAGCTGTTACAAGCAAAGCGTTTAGCCGGGGGCTTGCTCACCGTTTCAGAGGTTCAATCTATTATCATCATGGCAGGGAACATGGAGAAGTAGCTGAGAGCTACACCCTAATCCCTAAATGAAAGGCTCCAGGTTTGGTATGGGCTTTTGAACCTCAAAGCCTACTCCCAGTAACACAGTTCCTCCAACAAGGCCACACCTCCTAATCCTTCTAACCCTTTCAAATAGTGCCATTCCCTGGTGACCAGGCATTCAGATATATAAGCCTTTATGGGATATTCTCATTCAGACCTCCACATTCATGGAAATTCCACCAAGTCCAGGAGACCATCACCCACTACACTGTCGGAAGAGCAGAGGGGACAAAGACCATGTGTGTGTGTGTCAGTAGATGCTGTGACTTGTAGAAAGAGGGTTGTTGATGTGGTTTCTTCCTGTGAAGAAGAAAAGTGGTCTGCGGGGGCGGGGGGGGGGGGGCTGAAAGAGTCATGGAAGTTGAGAAAGGTGCAGAGAGGTGTCAAGTGAGCCTTAGCAACAAGGAGAGCCAGTGACTCCAGAAGGGCATGGGCCCATCTGGGAATCTGAAACCACAGTAGACTCTGCTGCCTCAGCTGGTTCACAATGTCGGGTAGAAAGATTAGATTCCTTCTGTCCTTCTTTCTCCCAGCCCCTTGGCATATAAAGTGCATGGCCCTGATTTCTTCCTCTTGGGTCTGTTTTCTCTGAAGAGGATGAACATTGGCCTCAGAGTCTTCCTCGTCATCGCGGACAGCCTGCAGCAGAAGGACGGCGACCCTCCCATGCCCACCACAGGAGTCATTCTTCCCTCAGGAAACACCCTTCGTGTGAAAAAGATTTTTCTCAATAAAACCTTGACTGATGAAGAGGCAAAAGTCATAGGTTAGTGTCAAGTGGAACGGATTAACTGCTTTTGGGATATTGTTTTGTGTAAGTCCATAGTCAGACCTAAAGTGCATCCAGCACCAAGTGCGCATGCCCCAGTCGTACAGTGATCTGCTGATTACGTTTGGGTAATGTCTTTAGTATTCCTGTCAAGGGTGTTCTTGTCGATGTGCCTTCCCACAGGGTGCTGTGGAATATGTTCTGTCCTTCAAATCTGAGCTTGAGTTCTCTGCGTGATTTGTATGCAGTATCCTGAAGAGCATGTCACAGTTGGCGCGTCCTCTAATGTGATAGCAGCAAGCGCTCTTCATTGGGAAATTGATGGGTTGTTTTTACAGAAGGCCACCTCGTATGAGTTTCTGACATTATTGTGGCCGTGCTCTCCCTCTCAGGAATGTCAGTTTACTACCCTCAAGTAAGAAAAGCATTAGACAGCATTCTTCGACATTTGGACAAGGAGGTCGGGAGACCAATGTGTATGACCAGTCTGCAGATGTCCAACAAAGAGCCTGAAGACATGATCACGTATGTACCAAATATATGCTCTTTTCTCTCTCAGTGTACACAGGAGTGTACATATCAGTGGCTGGTCCTTACTTACCCGTTTTTGTGCATTTTCTCCTGGACTTCTCACATGTGGCCCTTTGCTGTAGTTTTAAATTCAGAGATTCCTTCCACAAGCTCCATTTAGTTGGTTTATGTGATGCCGAACTAGTGTAAATAATGGAAGTCCAGCAATGAACCCCACTTTCATTTATCACATGAATGATTCCCGTTCACCACAGATAGGTATAGTACTGACTTAACTAACAAATATTCCACATACATATTCCTGCTTTCATAAAAAAGAAAGGGCCATGAGACCTGCAAGTCCGGGCACTTGTGTTTCCGTCTAGGAACCAGAGGACACAGAGGGAGTAATGTGTGGGCAGATCTTTAGAAACAGACCCGTTTCATACCCCAGCCCCATGCTTGTGAGTTTTCATTCATCATTTTTTCTCTGCATTGTTAGGAACTTTCTTTCCACGGGGTGGCATGATTTATGATAGCCATGCCTCTTGTTTGCTAGCAAGCTTCAATATTATCTATACGGCAGATTTTGGATGTAAATGTAGTTTGAGATAGATGCACTTTAGGTCTTAGAATAACCCATTGGATATTTTGCTTTCTGGGATTATTTAATATATGGCCGTCTCACACTGCTGTGATGTAGTGGCCTGAGAGCTTTCAAATGTGAAGGTTTTGTGTGTTTGACTTCCTCCCAGACATCTTCTTCCTTTTCACCACAAGTGCTCTTGCATTAGCGTCAACAAGTTTACATCCAGTTCCTCCCATGGTCTTGTGAGAGCCTCAAGTGACTGAAGCGTCTGTCCCCTGGTCAGCTTGCTATTCTGTGGCTCTTTTATGTTTTAGTTTGGATTTCTCTCCCATGATCTTTAACTTTCGACTGACAATAGACGTTAACTGACGAAGGGAGACTTGAGATGGAACCAGTTTATGACTTAGAAGTCTCGGAGACTACCCAGACCTCCTGGATGTCACACTGAGCTCAGAAAGTGTGTCTGAGAAAAGGACGCAAGGCCGGTGTCTGTGGGGGCCAGAGTATTGCCTAAACAAATGCCCCACATGGTGCCTTAATTGTCATGTTTCAAAGAAGCAGCCACAAGTTCCAGGTCACACTATGACTGACAGTCACTGTGACATGTCTGCCTGCTGCATTTGGGCAGGGGGGTCCAAGGGCCAGTCAAACTGTATCTAGCTGGCCCCACGTGGCAATATTAACACCTGCATGAGTCACATTCGTACCTGGTGGTGAAAGATCATCAGGGGTCTCGAGAAATAGCCTCACATTTAGAGAAGATTCTGGGACAACAAGAAATTGTAAGAATTTGCCAAGTTTTTTTTTCTTCCCCATTTTCATCTTCGTTGACCCCAGCCTCTCTTCTCTGTGCATTTTAGCAAATGTCACATTTTGGAGACAAGCACACCTCACGGAGTTAGGCATTGACCATGGGTATGAACTAGTTGGCAGGTGCACACTGAGGGGTCAAGGACAGTTTTGAAAGGCTTGGTGTGCCTGGCTACCCATTCAGGTGTGTGTCTGTGCTTTATCCAGGGCCCTGCGGACCAGAGAGCACTTGTGCCGTTATTGTTGACACACAGTAGCTGCGCCTTAAGCCGCATCTAAGGGATCCGTGGTGTTCATCTTGTGGTCACTCCGATCCATGCGTTGTAAAGCCACACACAGCGACAACTGTGTAAATATCTCTATAACAGAGACTGACCCAAGCTCCTAGAACCTTCCCATTCTTTTCTGCATGGGGATTACTGCTGGGCAGCTAGAAACCAATGAGGATGTAGGAAAAGCCAGAGACTTTCCTTCAAACATAAATCAAAATGAAAGCCAGTGCCATAGAGCAACCGGTTAGACATTTAAAGTACATTAGTGAATAACTTTAAGAAACCGGGCTGCAGGTGGTGAGAGTGTAGCTCAGTGGTAGAGCCCCTGTCGAGCCTGAATAAGGCAGTGGATTTTCCCCTTAGCATCCTCCCTATCATAGAGACATATACAGTAAAATTAAATTATAGTAAACATCTGCTGTTCAGGAGGGCCCAGGATTTTAAAACATCAGTGCCTATAAACGGCATGAAACCTAAACCTTTGCACACGTGTGTGTCTCAAGAGAACAGGAAGAAATGATATGGATACTGACATTTGAGAACATCTGGTGGTAAAGCTAAATAATTTTAATAATATCAACACTATTTATATTAGTTACTCGTCTTGCTACTGTGACAAAATACCTGACCAAAGCAACTCAAGGAAGGAAAGGGTTATCTGAGTTCACAGCTTTAGAGTATGGGTCCAAACTGCGAGCACACTTCACGCAGTTACATACTTGACCGTGGGTATGAACTAGGTGGCAGGTACACACTGAGGAGTAGTTGGGAGGTTGTGGCAGCGGGAACTCGAGACAACCAGTCACGTGGCATTTACAGTCCAAAAGCAGAGAGCAGTAAGTGTTTCAGCTGAACTTGCTTTCTCTTTTCTGTGTAGTCCAGGGCCCTAGGCCATGGAATAGTGCCCCCTCCATTCACAATGTCTTCCTACCTCAATTAAGCCAGTGTCGGTCATCTCTCAAGGCATGCCCCGAAGCTTTCGTCCCACGTGATGCTGCGTCCTGTGAAGTTAACGTGTTAACCAGCACACAGCTAGTTATAATAGTAACTAGTGTTTAATATGTTTGTAGATAGCTAAGTTCAGATTAAATAAAATCGTAAGTACTTGAAATTATTAAGTTGGTATGAATGCTTCCTAATTAATGAAGTTAATTATTTGCTGTCATTTCCGTGAATGGTCTCCATCCTTTCACTTATGCGTTGGTCGGAACTAGCTGCTGGGTCCATATGCATTTGTATGTGCATTTGTATGTGCCCCCCTTTCTACTGGAACCATTAGCCTTGGGTCCCATTTTTGGCAACATGTTTGCTAAATGGATTTTTCTAACCCACGTGATATACTTCTTACTCTGTTTTGGTTTTTTGGTGATACATTTTTCAGGGGGGAAAGAAAACCCAAAATCGATTTGTTTAGAACATGTATCGCTGCGATTCCAAGGCTGATTCCTGACGGCATGAGCAGAACTGACCTCATTGAGTTGCTAGCGAGGTGAGTGACGTCACTGTTAGCCAGGTGAGTGACATTAGTCTCTTGCTGTCTTCAGCACAGAGGTGGCTGCAGGTACGGTTTTGAGCTGATTTACTCTTTTTTCTTCTTTTTCCAATTTACTCTTATCTCTTATCTTTTATTACCCCACTCAAAATTGTAACCTCTAACATTCTTCCACATCTCCCCCTAATCCCTACTTTCCAGTTCCCTGTCAAGTTCATTGATCTGTGTGATAAATAGCCCTTGCCTACAGATCTCATTGATGTTTACTTCTATGGTCATTCAGCATTTGAGGTGGTGACTATTGTGTGATTTTTTTTTTTTTTACTCTTTTGGCTCTTGGGGGAGCCCACAACCAACTCCCAATAACTCACACATGGAGGCTCATAGTTATGAATGTCCGGTGTCAGCTCGGCTTGTTTCTTGCCAGCTTGACTACCTTTTCCTTCTAGACTTGTATCTTTCTTACTTCTGTGTATCTTTCTTTGCTTCTTTCTCCATGATTTGCTGTGTAGCTGGGTGGCTGACCCCCGATGTCCTCCTCTCCTTGTCCTCCTGCTTGCTTCCCCTTCTCCTTGTTTCTCCTTCTATTTATTCTCTCTGCCTACAAGCCCTGCCTGTCTTTGCTCAAACCTCACTGTTGGCCATTCAGCTCTTTATTAGACCATCAAGTGTTTTAGACAGGCAAAGACTCACAGCTTCACAGAGTTAACCAAATGCAGCATAAGCAAAAGCAACACACCTTAAAGTAATACTCCCCAGCAGGTGAGCAAAACCCACTTAAGGTTTTTTGTTAGGGGAGAGCCTGCCAAGTTTAAGTATTCACATTCCCCGTGAGGCACAATGTAGTTCTCTAAAGTGAATTCAGAGCATAGCTAGCTTGCTTAAACGATGTTTCCTAGCCTAATTCCAAGGTGAGATGGCAGCCTTTCGAGGCCCTACTGTGTGTACGCCATAGGGGATCGTGCACTTAGGGGTCAGCACCCTTTCTCCACGAAAGACCAGACAGCAACTATTCCAAGGCTCTGCGGATCATGCCGTAGTCCAGTGGTTCTCAACCCCATTGTGGGGGCTGAACGATCCTTTCCCAGGGGCCACCTACAACCGTCAGAAAACACAGATATTTACATTATGATTCATACCAATAGCAAAATTACAGTTATGAAGTAGCAACAAAAAAAGGAAGTTTACGGTTGGGTCCCCACAGCATGCGGAACTGCATGAGAGGGTCGCAGCTTCAGGAAGGTGAGAAGCACTGCTGTAGTCTCTCTCTGGTCTGCATTCTCCCTGCAGCATGACAGGAGTGAACATGACCAGGCATCTGCCTGGAATTAGCCCAGAACCACAGTTGGCTAGCCACACCCTAGTGGGAAACCAGGCAAAGCGACTGTTCCCGACCGCGAGTGCTCAGCTGTATTGAAAAATGTTTACTGGTTGCTGGGCACTCGCCGAGTTGTGTAAATAGTGACTAGATTACAGCAGCGACCTGTTCCAGCCCTGGGTGGGACATCTGGCGTTTCATAGCAGGCCGCACCCCCACGAGTGTTAGGACCACGGATGGAGTGGTGTTTGTCTCCCATGAGGAATGTAGGAGACAGGGGGGCTTATTTGAAACTGCACCTTTCTTTTTTTTTTTTTTTTTTGAAACTGCACCTTTCTTTTAACCTCTTCCTCCTCCTATTCAGCCTTGGCAGTGTTGTTCTGTGGCACTGAATTCAACCTAAAGTCTCGCATACGGTAGACAAGTACGCAGCAGCTAGGCTGCATCCCGACCCCTTTCTCTAGTAGACATCATGCATACGTACATTCATGTGCTTCCTTCTGTAGCAGGGTCTCATCTCACTACGCTGTCCAAGGTGGCCCTGATCTCCATCATTTCAGGCAGGCCTGAACCTGGGAATCCTCCTGCTGCAGTCTCTGGAATTTGACGTTTATGCCAATAGCTCAGCTCTCTTTTAAATTGATTATGATTAGATGTGCATGTGTCTGATGGGGGTGCACGTGCCGTGGCACAGGTGTAGAGTTCAGAAGACAACTTTGTAATTGGAGCTGTTCCCTTGCTCCCACCTCTGTGTCGGCTCCACCCTCCGAGCCATCTCCCACCCTTCTCTCTTAAAATTTGCCATAAATCATATTGCAGAGCTATATGCTGTGTGGTACTACTGACCTCTCAGCACTAAAGAGTCAGAGGCAGGAGAATTAAGAATTGGAAGCTAGACTGAGTTACATAATGAGACTCTGTCTCCAAACTAAACTAAACTAAACCTAGAGTTTAGCGGGATTAGAAAGTTGGATCCCCATTAGGACCCTGAAGGGTTAATTGCAGCGTTCCTCCTGAGGAGAAGAGAGAGCAGTTACTGTTCTCACTGGTCCCTACTTGACCTTCTTCTCTGTGGAAGGCGATCCCACAAGATGAGTATCCTGTGCCGTCCCCTCACCTCCCCCAGAATAAAGCTGCCCCTGAGAGGGCCAAGCCCTGGAGGCGGGGGAGTGCCTGCCTCTGAGCAGTGAACAGCAGTTAGATTGCTACTGCTTGCTTTAGTTCTTCCCCTGTAGCTGTCACTTTTTAATTAATTTACCTCCATGACTAGAAAGAGTCTAGAATATGCTGGTTTGGAATTACATTGTCTAAATCTTCCTTACTCAAAAATAAGGGAAACCAGCAAAGAAACAACAAGAAAGGGCTTGTTGTAAATTTATAGACCTCCGCGAACTCTCTAAGGAAAGATAATCCCTGACTCCTGACTTTAATTAGCCAGGGCCCATTGTCGTCTCCTCTACACAAGGAGTCATTAACTCAGGCACATATATCCTGAGTTACGTTGACTGGTGTGAGATACTCAGTCACAGATTTAAAGGCTGTGGAAATCACTAGTGTGGAAAGCAATGTCACTGTGTTTTCCACAATATGTTCCTGTGGTGTCACCACCGAAGGCGGCACACTGGGCTTGGGAGGTGTCGTGCCACCGTGTTGACTGTGGCACACTGTACCTGCTGCAGCTGCTGCATGGCTGGCTTCCGAAATCTGTGCAGCTGCAGCGGATGTCTCTTTAGCTTCTCCGTCTGCTGAAGGCTGGGTTAGCGAAGACTAGATTCCGAGTTCAGCAGACTGTGACACCTCCCTTCTGAACCACATCACACCCCCTCTCTCGCTGTGGCTAGCTCTGTCCTTCCATGCATGCACGGAGCATGTGCTTTCTAACTGCCTGTTCCTTTGAGTCATTTCTAACTTCAATGCATTTGCTTGCGTTGTCAGCCACTGAAATGATCTTCAGCGCTAGGTCAGGAGCTTGTGTTCATGTGGTGGCTTGTCTCGCAGCTTCAAAACTACATCCCCTTTTCATTTTACTTATCATTTTCTCATATTTTTGTTAAAAAATTCTGTAACTAAAATTATGATCATTGTATTGAAGTCTTTAAAAAGTAATTTAACTTTTTAAAATTCAATTAATATGTTCTGATTTATTGAGCCCTAAGCTCTTTGGGGCCTGATAGGCTGTTGAGCCGTTCTTTTATTTTCAACATGTAGGCCTTTTCTTATGTTACTCCTAAAGGTGCTTCCGTTTTCACCCTCAGGAATTGTTTGTTTATTCTGTCTAGATCATGACCTCTGTGATGATCTATTTCTGTCATCTACAGCCTTAAATGTCTGTGAGAGCCGGCGGAGATTACTCATGCCGTCTCTAGTAATGGTAAAGGACTGAGTAAGCGTAAGTCACTGCTCGGGTCCTGTGTAGCTGGACAAATTTTTATTGATTATAGGAGAGCACTATAAAGTATTTTAAGGATGGACGAAGTTTGAAATGGATGTCTGATGTCATCTGTATTTCTACACAGCAGCCTGTCAATTCAATTCAAGACTTCCTATCCTGAACTTTAGCAAAAACATCACTGATCGTGGACACATTCATATGAAATTTAAACTATAGACTAGCATAGAAAGCGTGATTATAGGATGGCAAAGTGAACACGAGCCCCATCTTCATATCCGAGAGCATTTGAAGGGATGCATCGAGTATCTTTAAGTTTTAGAGCAGAGAATTGTGCTCAGATATATTGGCTGTAAGTGTTACTGATGACATCGTGTTTTGTTTTGAGGCTCGCTAACGGGATTCTGTTCTTGGTAGGCTCACGGTCCACATGGACGAAGAACTGCGGGCGCTGGCTTTCAACACCCTACAGGCACTAATGCTTGATTTTCCAGATTGGCGGGAAGACGTGCTCTCCGGATTTGTGTATTTTATTGTTCGTGAAGTGACTGATGTCCACCCCACTCTTCTTGATAACGCTGTAAAGATGTTGGTACAATTAATAAATCAGTGGAAACAGGCAGCTCAGATGTATAACAAGACCCAGGACTCCCAGGTACCACATACCCCCACATTGTCACTTTGTGTGTGATCGGTAGTAAATGATCAATTGTGATGCTAATTGGCATAGATTGGCTCTCAGGCTCTACAGTTGTGATGTTACTAGTTGTGATGGCCTTCTGTCGATGGCAATTCCTTGTGCCCTGCTTTGTACTCACTCGTGTGTTGGATACCAAGTACTGGTGTCTAACATTTAGCCTCCTTCATTTGGTAACAGGTTATGTTTTATCGAGCATAGGGTTTGTAGGGTAATTCATACATGAAGGTGTTTCAAAGCTTACACATGAAACCTTTGTTAGCCTGTCACTTGGGGTGATTGTTTCAGCAAAGGGACCAGTTTCTTAAGTGCACAGGTGTACATCTGGTTGCCTTATAACACTGCAAACACCATAGAACCCTGGAAGCTCAGAGATGGACCGTCCAAGCTGCCTAGGAGGCTTTATGAGCCTAGAAATCCCACACTGAATACAACTGCTTCCAACGAGCCATGTGCCTTAGATGAGAGCCGGCACTCACATCTGAAAGATGCAGTCCAGTCTCTTGTTTCCCCATCTGTAAACGTTATAATGAGAGTAACAGGTGATGATTGCAAGGTCACAAGGGCATCAGAGTGACCAATTAGGCATGTCCTATTTCGACTGCCATTGGGATACTTCTCTATTTTCTTTTGTGCTAATATGGATCAATTGAACTCTGAACCTCATTCCTCCTACAAGGGATTTACCACCAAGAACTGTTATTGCTTCTTGTTCTCAGATCAGGTCTCACTAAGTCGCCCAAATTGGCCTTGAACTCACTCTGTATCCTGAGCCGCCCTGAAACTTGTGACTTTCTTGCTTCAACCTCCTGAGCTGCTGGGAGAACAGACTTCTGCCACCAACCCCATCCACACTGTCACATTGTTATGAAGTGAATGCCATTGAAGTCCCTTGGGCCAAGGCAGCTCTGTTATCAGAATGCTTGTAATATGCTTTACTGGTTACTGTCTCTTTTCCAAATTCATACATCTTTTTAAAGGTTGTTTTAAACTTGCTTTTTTTTTTTTTAAATCAAGCATGGTATCGCTAATGGAGGTCCTCACCCCCCTCCTTTGGAAAGGAACCCGTATTCCACTGTGTTCCATGTGGTCGAAGGCTTTGCCCTGGTCATCCTCTGTAGCAGCCGGCCCACCACCAGAAGACTAGCTGTCAGTGTCCTTAGAGAAATCCGGGCTTTATTTGCACTTTTGGAGGTACCGAAGGTAAGGTTTAGTCATCTCGTGAGCGTGTTTGAGACTGTCCTGCTGCCCGTCCGTGCTCCATGCGGGTGGGGTTCGTGTAGCATGCACTCCACGTAGCCTACTTTACGGCTGCATGCTGGAGCGGGCCTGATGCAAACCCGCCCTACCCCCACCCCCACCCCACCTGACCCTGCTCCCTAGTTCTTCACAAGAGCGTTAACTTGAACTCTGCTCAGCTTCGCTTCCTATCGCCCACTTTTCTTAAGCCCTCCTTGCTTGTTTAGACACACGCATGATGGTCTCTTTTTGACAGGGTGACGAGGAGTTAGCCATCGATGTGATGGACAGGCTGAGCCCATCCATTCTGGAGAGCTTCATCCACCTCACAGGGGCCGATCAGGTAACTGCAGGAATCTCTGCTCCCTCTCATTTTGGGACTGCAGGCAGGTGAGCACACATCCATGTGTCTCCCTAACAAATGCAGCGAGTTAACTGTATTTCTCTAGAAGATAAAGGGTTTAAAGGGACGCGTGCTTATCCTCTGATGAGTTCCTGTTGCCATAAAAGTCAGTTTCTCTTGGTAAAATTTTAGCCTTTTCCGATCTAAGGCGTTTCCCTTAAATGTGATGTCACTGGCCCTTGACCTGCTGCCACTTAACTGGCTACAAATGTGGGAAGAGATACTCTTTAACCAAAGGGGAAGAGATGCACTTGGCTTTTTCAGTGACTATTTTTATTTTCTTTATGAAATTAAGTAAATAGTTTGTTAAAATGTAGAGAAACATTTTATCAGCAAAAAATGTTACCAAAAAAACCTGCTGGTAAAAATGTCTTTACTTTTTTCTCCTCTAGGCCCACCCCCATTCTCCCTTTCCCTCTCCTGTGTTTTCTGTGCTTGGGATAGAACCCAGGACCACATCCGGTCTGACTCAGGCAGACTCCTTTTAGTCTTATGGAGTGTCAGTAGAGTTGGGTGGGAAGTCCAGTCACTACTCCAGGGTTGATATAGAAACAACTCTGAAATTTACTGCTTGCATTTTAATTCTCCTATTTTGGAATACATGGATAGAAGATTTATTTGCATTCTGCTCAACACCTGGTTCTTATAACTCATCTGTTATACACAACCACAGGCAGGCAATAATAAAATTTTATAAACCTAAGACATGATTTAAAATGTATACAATTAAAAGAATTGTTTTATCATTAACTATGTATTATGGTAACAAATAGAGTAATAAATGACTTATAATAATGCCTTAAACAGTGCTTATTGAATAAAATGAAAAGGTATTAATTTTTAAAGTTATTAATTTCTTTAAGAGTCTGAATGTTGAGGGAAAAATATTTAAGATTGTGTACCTTAGAATGTGAGTCTGCTCACATTCCAGGCTGTTCAATTTCATCGGGATGAAAGTTAATGGGTTTTGTTTCATTTCTAAAGAGTTCTGTGGACCCATGGAAGTGCAGTATCCACATAGGAATTACTTAAATTGTGGATGGCAGCCTTCTTGGTCCACGCAGCCTTTTGAGAATAGTAAAAGCTGCAACATGTCTGCCTTGAGGAGAAACTCATGGGAAGGTCAAAAATTCAGCACATCCTCCAGCCTACTTACCTTCCAGAAAACCCTGATCTAGTCCATGTCAGGCATAAAGCACCTCAGATATAAAAATGAGGAAAGCTGCTCAAATGGATGATAATCATTTGCTCTCTTCCTAGACTACTTTGCTGTATTGCCCCAGCTCGGTAGATCTGCAGACATTAGCCGAATGGAACTCTTCTCCCATCAGCCACCAGTTTGATGTGATCAGTCCCTCACACATTTGGATATTTGCACATGTGACCCAAGGCCAAGACCCATGGATCATAAGTCTCTCCAGTTTTCTAAAGCAAGAAAATCTTCCTAAACACTGCTCTACAGCCGTCAGCTACGCGTGGATGTTCGCGTACACGAGGCTGCAGCTGTTGTCCCCCCAAGTTGATGTAAAGTAAGTCCTTTGCATAGAGCCTGTTTTTAAGCGGATAGCCCGCTTTCCAGACGCGTGCTTTTGAAAAGTGACATACGCTGGGAATTCTGTATGTCGCTATGCTATAATGATATCTTGTGGAGGGGGAGAGCGATGAAGAACGTAACGTAGACTTATAGATATCTATTTTATCTGTCCTGTCTTAGAGGATAGGCTTCATTCATTTCTCCCTTTGGTCCCTCCAGAAAGTCTTGAGTGCTTGCAATAAAAGCTCTATGATAACCGTCGCCTTTACATTAGTAGACAACTTGGCATTAGTTACATAAAAACTTTCAAAATGCGTTCTGCCCTTGATAGTTGCTAAGGAGAGATAGTCACTGGGTCTTTTAGGGCTGCTAGCAGTTGGCCCAGGCCACAGTGGATGGCCACTAAACCACACATGTGCGCAGCAGGATGAGTTGGATTTGGTGGGGGTTGATGAGAAGGAAGACCTAGTTGGAAAGATGACGGTGTGATAATTGGAAGGTGGGTAATGATGAATGAATATAAACAAAATGAATATTTTCAAATAAAAGATATTATTCAAACATAACACATGGGGCTGGAGAGATGGCTCAGCGGTTAAGAGCACTGACTCTTCTTCCAGAGGTCCTGAGTTCAATTCCCAGCAACCACATGGTGGCTCACAACCATATGTAATGAGATCTGGTGCCCTCTTCAGGGGTGCAGGTGCACATGCATGCAGAATATTGGATTCATAATAAATAAATAAACATAACACATGTGATTTCTGCCCTCATTTGTTTGTTTGTTTTTTAGTAGCCCCATCAATGCAAAGAAGGTAAATGCCACCACAAGCAGTGACTCCTACATTGGCCTGTGGAGAAACTACCTAATTCTCTGCTGCAGCGCGGCAGCCTCCCCATCCCCCTCCCCATCCCCCTCGTCCTCGGCATCCACAGGCCCCATGAGATGCTCTCCTCCTGAGACGCTGGCGTCCACCCCTGACAGTGGCTACAGTATCGATGCCAAGGTGCGTGTCCTCCTCACCCTCTGTGGTGTCCCAGTGTCTCCACGAGAGGGACATTTTAAATTCCTTCTCGTGGGAAACAAAATAGAGAGGTTGGAGATTATATCGCTCATGTGTCTCGGAAAATTCTATTGTTTTTGTGGACACTTGGATAGAATTAAGGACAGAGATTTTCCTCTTGGGCAAAATTGACCTTGTACATAAAAATAGCATACTGAAAATTTGAAAGTGTTTCCCCTTAGTTCGCTTTCCAAGCCCTTCTACTTCTCACTGCCAGCAAGAATCATTCATTCATTCATTCATTGGTTTTATGAAACAGGTCTCACATATAACCCAGGCTGGCTTAGAACTTACCATGTATCCTGGGCTGGCTCGAACTTCTGGCAATCCTCTCGTCTTAGCTACCTCAGTACTGAGATTACAGAGTGAACTGCTCCCAGGATCATCATCTGAGTTATTAAATGCTTGTACAAAATTTGCCTAAATCACACAGTGACATAATGGATACTAGAAAGAACCGATAAATAGATGTTATGGTAGGACAGAAGACACCCTGGTGTGCTTGAAGGAAACTTGAGACTAGGGTGTAGGAATTCTGTTTTTCTTAAGTTTATGGATCAAAAGAAAAAATCTCCGATGGATCCGTGGACCGTTATGTGATGGTGACTCTCTCCAAACAGACATGTTCTTTGAATGAACTTGCGGGATGCCCCTGGGCAAGTCATCTAGATTTTCTAGGTTGTGTGTGCTGAAAGTTAGCTTTGAAGCAGCATTTGTTTGCCCCCCCCCAAATGTCCTTTACTCGATTGCACTTGACCAACGGTGGTTAAATGTCAAGTTATTTGGCTGGATATCTAATTGTAAGTGGCAGTTCTGGTTTTTTTGGCCCTTCAGATTATCGGCATCCCCTCCCCGTCAGCCCTGTTTAAGCACATCGTTCCCATGATGCGCTCTGAGAGCATGGAAGTCACAGAGTCCCTCGTTCTAGGGCTTGGCAGGACCAACCCAGGAGCCTTTAGGTAATCCTTTTCTTCATTCTGCTACGCGCTAGAAGAACAAGTGTGTTCATAAGAGAGGTGGGGTCGGGTGGACCAGAGGTCTTGGCTCACGGCTGCACACCAGCCCTGGCTTCTCCACTGAGTCACTGTAGTCCAGCCATCTCTTGTCTATACTGAGCAAATTGAAGCTTTATCTTCTCCACAAACTTGTTCTCCTGATGTCAGCACTTTTATGTAAATGATCAAATCATGGGTAGATTTTCTCAGTCCTGTGCAATGAGCACATTTTCAATTTAAATCAGTGTAAGCCAGGTTCTGTTAGTACAAATGCTGGTTCTGGAGACAACCGTGTGTGCTAACCTGCTGTCTGGCAGGATGTTACTGACCCATTAGTAGTGTGCTAGTGTAAAAGGAAGGAGAGCATTTTACACGTGAGCGTGCTTCAGCTCCATAAAATACACGCAGTTCACAAAACGCTGGAATAAAAATATTGGTGATACTTTTCTCTACAAACAGAGAGGCTTATGCCATGTTTTTCCGTTTCTGAGGGTTTAATTAGAAGGCTATTTTATAATCAGAACAAAGCTTTAAGAACTGTTGGAAACAGTAGGCTTAGGGTTAGGACTTGTCAGTTTCTGCTGTTTCGGTATGGGTTTGCAAATTCTGCCTACTTAGCTTTAAGTGAAACTAATATATGCCGTTTTTCCTTTAGGGAACTAATAGAGGAGCTACATCCCATAATTAAAGAAGCACTTGAAAGACGACCAGAGGTAAGCTGTTATGCAGATTCCCACCATTGGACATTTCGTGCAGTGAACATTGTCCTGGTGTACGCTAAGTAGTATACCATAGGGCAGAAATTAAGATGTAACAGGTTGATGCGTTTTGTTGTTTTGTTTTGTTTTTGTTTGTTTGCTTTTTTTTGCTTGCTTTTGCTTTCTAGTAGCCCAGCATTGTCTGGAACTTACTATGTAAACTAGGCTAGCCTCAAGCTCAAGAAATCCATTGATCTGAGCCTCCCGAGTTCTGGGATTAAAAGCACAAGCCACCGTGCCTAGCTACCTGGCGTATTTTAAACTTGGCATTTTCCTGTGCAGGTTCTCTCTCCTGCCCAGGACAACACATGCAGGAAACCAGGGTCAAAAGCAGTTGGAAAGTCACTGTAGCAGGAGGGAGAGCAGGGCACAGGATCTACAAGTTGCCAGGGTTTCTGAGAGCGGCCACCCAGTGATTGCTTTCAGCTTTTCCAGCCCCACCTTCTCTGCAGCAGCTACTTAGTAGCCTTCGAAGCATAAACACATCCATAGACAATGTCAGCAATCAGCCCTGGCTTCTCCCCAGCACACTTTCTTTAATGCCAACCAGGGGCCACACTCAACAGCCCTGCTTCTCAAGTCGAAATCCACGGAACTGAAACTTTGAGAAACCACAGGAGTATATAAACTAATTAGATCAGTTCACTGTGACATGTGGATATGAGCTTATAGAAATGCATAGGATAGCCAGGCAGTGGTGGCGCACGCCTTTAATCCCAGCACTCTAGAGTCAGAGGCAGGCGGATCTCTGTGAGTTCAAGGCCAGCTTGGTCTATGGAGCTAGTACCAGGACAGGCTCCAAAACTACACAAAGAAACCCTGTCTCAAAAACAAACAAAGAAATGCAGAGGATAAATGCCTCTGAGCTCTGCCTGCATGGTTAAGAAGTGCTGGTATCTGAGCTGAGCTTGGGGATATTTTTCCCAATGGACAAAGGCACTGTAGGCAGGGAAACAACAGTTCACAGTATTATCAAAGAACCCAGAAGTTGCTTGTTTTTTTTCTGCATGATTATATTATAAGGGAAAGTAGTTGTCTGTTAGGCTAGCTAGCTCAGTACATAGTATCTCATAAAAGTGGCCTGGTTTTCAGTCTGTCCTGTAGTCCGATGTTTCTGGCATGACCGTGACATCTGAGAATTATGCAAAGATCTTACTAAAATTTAGTGGCGAGGCCCATCCAGTGAGAATCCCTGGGGCGGTGTCTACCGTCGATTTCTGTGAAGTGACTTACACGGCTACAGATGCCTGTGGAGAATCTCTGCTGTGAATGTTAGGGTGGTGAGGTCCCCCAAGAAACATAGGCTGGAGAGGGAGTCATTGAAGGCTGCTGTCTTTAAATGGACTGTCGAAGCCACGCCCCCTCTGATCACAGGGTATGATGACTATGTGTGGGTTCCTTGGATGCCGGTTCCAATTCGAGAGTCTGCAGCCCACTGTCTTGCTATGGATAACTCTGCAGACGTCCCTGAGAATGGTTAGGAAGCTATCTATGTCACAGTGGATTTCTGGAAACTCTAGAAAGACCCCCCAAGGGAGCAGTAAACATGACTCGGCAAATGAGCTTTGCTTCTGGAGGGCAGGAAGGTGGGTGGGGATGTGGAAGTGAAAGATTAAGAAAACTGTCTAATTGCTCTGGATTAGGAAAATGACTTTGTAAATGAGACAAGGTAGAGAGGAAGTGTTGCAGGGAATTGTTCTTCCCCATTTAGCTTGCTACTGGGGTCAGCACCCTGGTATTTTAGCCCTGGTGCATTCATCCCATAACGGGCAGTGTTTTCCTTTGCTTTCATGTGTACTTTTTGTTGCAAAAATGAATTAGGTAGGAGGCAGGCATGAGCAAAACCCTAGGTTTTTAATCTGTCAGGGTTGTTTGCTCTGCCTCGCTCTCTGAGGCTTATGGATTCCTTGTGACTCTGATAAGACAACATTGATTAGTTGTTCTGAAATCAGCAGGTTGACCAATCACTCAGGAGTAACTGTTGGATGTTATTTTTCCTACACATAGGGGGTATCTGCTGATAAAATGTCATGTGGTTTTGTTTGGCTCTTTAATTTCTCACCATCCACACACCTGTCCCTTTGAGACCATAGCCGGCAGCATCCTCAGCATTCACATGGTAACCGTGATGGGGCCTGCATCTGTTCCTGGCATCCATGCTGTTGACTTTCCAAATCACCTCGGCAGTTCCCCTGAATTTCCCCAGTGTTTTCCTAATTCACATCTCTGTATGTTTGGAGCAGAATATGAAACGGCGCAGGCGTCGAGACATTTTACGAGTACAACTGGTACGGATATTTGAACTGCTGGCGGATGCTGGTGTCATTAGTCACAGGTCGGTATTGGATTCTGACTTGCAAAACTTTGGGATGGTTAGGGAATATTTTCTCCTTGAAATTCGTGAAAACAGAAAAGTACTGTTGCAACAAAAATACCTGTCTAATACACATGTCAACATTTGTAAATATTTACCAACTAAAGAGGCATCCAATACATGAACCAACAGCCAGAAGTTATGTACCATCAGAAGCAGAGGCAGAAATGCCATGAGTTTGAGGCTAGCCTGAGCTATAGTAATAGTAATAGTAATAATAATAATAATAATAGAAAGAAAATCTATAATCAGATTGGTAGATTGGTCAAAAACTAACTCTAATGTGCCCATGACTTTGATATTTGGTTGGAGCCTTGATTTCTAACAAAAAGCAATAGTGGTGGCCTTTTCTCGACAGATTTATAATTTCTTACCTCATTTTGAAGATAAATACCTTTTGGGCTCGAAAAAACTCACACGTTCAAAGGGTCACTATTAGCGTTATGCAAATTTACTCTGATGAACTGTTTTTGGTCCTGCCAGGAAGATTATGAACCTTCCAGATGTAACTCACAGTTGTTTTCCCCACCATTCACAAACCATAAATCCTGGAGGTTTTCTTGACAGTAGGACCAAGACCCTTGAGGAAAATACCATTAGCCATGAGTTGGAAGTGAAAGGTTTCCTTAGCAGGGTAATGGTGTCAGCTGACCTTTGAAGCTGAGAACTAATGGATCTGACCCTGTACACAATAGACAGCCGGAAAGAAGCTTTGATGGGAGGCGTACATCAATAATTGAACAAGCGTGGGAGCAGTGTGTGCTAGACGGGAGGCATACTTCGGTAATTGAACAAGCGTAGGAACAGTGTGTGCTCCTGTTTCTCCTGGTTGTTTCTTAGTGTGCCCAACACCTTTCCGATCTAACATCGGGAGCTTGTGACTGACGCTCGAAACACAGAGCTTTAGTGGGAGAGAATTTTAACGTCATAGGTTCGCTTTTCTTGTGCATTGAATGAAAAGCAAAAGAAAACATATGATTAAAGGCAATCTTGTTGAAATTGTGAAAAATAAGATGGAAGTGTGTGGACTTGAGAAAACAAGAAGAACATGGCATGCTATGAGCCTTTTTGCGGTCCCTCTTAATGTGATGGGAGAGAAGGATGTTCTTTGGATGGTTCTGATTTGAAAAACTACCAAATATTGGCATATTGAAAATAAGCTGTGTCCACTACTGAGCGGTAATTGTTTGAGAAGAGACTACTTTGGTTTCACTGTTTTCTAAGAGAAAGTTAATAGGAGGCTGTCACTGCTGTGGTTAAAGATGGGAGACAGTTTGAATACCAGGGACAGGGACCCTACATGCTTAGTGTGCAGTAGTGAACTAATGTTATTTTCTGATGTAGGGTGCTGCCCACTAATTGGTCACGATTTGAGGGTAAAGATTCCTCTGTCGACAGAAGTCAGAATTCAGCCCATCAGTTCATTCAGCACATGTCTATCAGTACAGATGGATATTTTTAATATAGTCTTTGAAATATCTTACTCTTGTTTGTATGTGATCAGGATTTTTTTAGAAGATATAATTAGTAAAATTTTTTTTTTACTTTAATAATATTATTTAGAAGTACTTTCCCAATATAATGAGAGCTGGCCTTGCCAAATAGAAACATAATATCCTTTAATTTATATAGCAAGCACTTACTGTTTGCAGGGTCATTTTAGGCATAGTGACTCATGTAGGCTCTTATTGAAACATACTGTCATAGTCCTGGAAACATAACTAAGAGCGGAAGGGACACGACAGGAGTTTAGACTTCCGACTAACAGCCCATGGCTCTGAGGTGTACTTCTCTTGCCTCAGTAAGAATCCCAGAGCAGGCTTAGGGCTGCCCCAGCAGTCTGAGATCCAGCACTGTGCCCTTGAATTCCCTGTAAATATATTCTTAATAACACATGTCATCTTAGAAGGCTGGGGATAAGTACTTGGTGAATAAGCAACCCCGTTTAAGGTTTGGTATGAAGACCAACAGAGACAGGACACTCACTTGAACTGGCCTTCCCTTCTACAGTGACACATCCCCACCTACCGCTACCCACAGGCCTGCAACCTCCTTACCACAATATCTGTGCCTGGAGAGCCAGTAATGTTGAGGGTTTTTTCCACTTGGGTATGAGATGGAGTGGTATAAATTACAGTAGCAGTTCCTCGATGAGGAAGCACCAGCTGCTTTTTATATTTAAGGAAGCCAAAATCATATTTATTTCATTTTTAAAGTGTCTTAAAGTGTCGTTCTGCCCCAACCACACCAGGCTTTCCAGGTGCTCTTCTGATGGTGGTAATGGGGTTCTTACATCAGTTGGAATCGAGCGTCACCTTTCCTCTGTGTTTCCTTCTCTGGTGTTTCCAGTGCGAGCGGCGGCCTTGATAACGAAACGCATTTCCTCAACAACACGTTACTGGAATATGTAGATTTGACGCGACAGCTTCTGGAAGCAGAGAATGAAAAGGACTCTGACACCCTGAAGGACATCCGATGCCATTTCAGTGCCTTAGTGGCGAACATCATTCAGAATGTTCCGGGTAGGCTTTCAGCTCCTCAAAGCACTCCGGTTTGCTCCGGGCCTTTCTGTGCTCTTCTCGCCTTGGAAGCTGTGTATTTTAAGGAAGTAACCTGTAGCTGGGACATGGAGGCTCAGTAGGGAGAGGCACTTAATGCCCAGACCAGTCATGTGAGTGTCATCTCTGGGACCCACGTGGAGGGAGAGAACTGATGGCTGCAGGCCGACGTGTGACTGCCACACCAGCTCTGAGGCATGTTCACACGTGTGCATGCGTGTACACACACACACACACACACACACACACACGAATAAATAAGTGTAATATTTTTTAGAGCCTCTAACTTGAGAGCATCCTGATAAACTACGTCAGCACAATGTCAATAGCAAGCGGGTTTTTGTTTTTTTACCTTAAAATTAGTGTCAGTAACTAGAAATCAAGAAGGAATCAACTCGGTAGGGATTGTCAGCCATCAAGACACTGATGCAAATTCAGAAGATACCAATTACAATGAGCTGTTTGAACGAGCTTATGGCAGATACAGTGAGCCAGGAATGTAACTCAAAGTGATAACTGAGAATAAGATGAACGAATCACACCTACACAGCGAAGGAAGAACACAGGTGATGGATATAAATTAAACAAGTGGACAATGCTACCGATGGCCTCATCTAACAGACGTGTGCCTGTGGACGGGGTGGCCTCATCTAACAGATGCACGCCTGTTTTTGAGCAGACACTGAGAAATGTGCTAGGAAGATTGATCTGTACAACTGCTTCAAAATGTCGTAAATTCTTTCCAAAAAAGATCTTAAAAGATTACCATGAGCCTTTTGCATGCAGCAAAAGTTGATTTTTTTTTCTCTCTCTCCAAATATGATGATTTTGTTATTTTAAGTAATATATGCCAACCTTTGGCATTCAATCACATGAATTGCATTTTTTTACAGGATCTTTTAAGTATATAATTAGGCTTGCTAATTGTAGGCACAGGAGCCTTACTTTGCCCTTTGAAAAGTAAATGTTACTTAAGGGCCAAGAGCGTTTTTCTTCTCTTATTTTCTGTGTAGCAGAGTGGCTGGTATAAAGATAGATTTAGTTTTGTTGCTGTGCACTTTCCCCACAGCTTCCATCATGATTTATTGGATGCTATTGAGTGTCTTAACTCATATTGATCCAGAGAATATTAGGGTCGGTGTGCTGGCTAGTTTTATGTCATTGTAACAAAGGTAGAGCCATCTGAAAAGAGGGGACCTCAGTTGAGAAAATGCCTCCTTAAGATCTGGCTGTAGCGCATTTCATAGTGATGGATGGGGGAGGGCCCAGCCCTTTGCGAGCAGCCCCTGTGCTGGTGGTCCTGGGTTCTGTAAGAAAGCAGACTGAGCGTGCCACGAGGAGCTGTTATGTGGGCTGTGTGGACAGGTGAGTGAAGCAAACCCTTTCCTTGTCGCCCTTGGTCATGGCGTCTCATCACAGCAATGGGGACCCTGACTTGAAAGGGGCACGTTCCCCTGCACGAGTAGGTACCGAACCAATTCACAGAGCCCTGCAGGCTTCTGGCACCAGCACAGGGCATACAGCCATCTGCACATAGACCTGGAGTAGGTCTGCTCGCCTTTGCTCTCGTCTCAGGACCTATGTGTGCTTTCTTTCCCAAGGGATCTCTTCTGCTGGGAGAAAAATACAAAATTTGAAGCAGGACTTTCCTAGTCAAAAGCCCTCATTTAGCAGTGAGTCAGACGCCTTGTGGTGACGCCTTCACGGAGTTCATCAGGCAGCCAGGAAGAAGCTGGTCCTGACTCCAGCTCCTGCCTAGACTCCTTGCAGTATCCCGCCTGGAGGTTTTAGATGATTCAAATGCAGCTTCCTCTTCGTCTCCTGATGTTGGCATGCACATTAGAACAAATGAACTAGGAGTAAATATGTCTCCCTGTTTTCGTATTTACAGTGCACCAGAGAAGAAGTATTTTTCCTCAACAAAGCCTTCGTCACAGTCTGTTCATGCTGTTCAGTCACTGGGCAGGCCCCTTTAGCATCATGTTTACGCCCTTGGACAGATACAGCGATAGGAATATGCAAATCAATAGACATCAATACTGTGCGCTAAAGGTATTTCCAAAGATCCCTGATTTCCTTCTCACTGTGTTAGAACCTTCTTATGCGATAGCACGAATAAAAAAGGGGTTCCTCAGAGCACCTAGAATGTCGGGGTCTGGGTTTGTCTGCCACATAGGAAGCTTTGTCTAGTTTCCTAAAATACGGCACAGAAGAGTTCCAGAAATCTGTAAGATTTCATCATTGTTTTCCGAAAGGATTAGGGTACCTATTTTTGTTTGTATTTAAGTGCTCTTTCTCTTGGTCATCTCGTCTTTAAAGTGCGGGCTTAATTTGGTATGATGGCAGACCTACTGACTCATAGTAAATGCTTTGCTTTTAAAGGTTACTTCCAGGATGGGATATAGCTTCCTGACAGAATGCTTGCCTAGCGTGTCTAAGCCCTAGGGTTTATTCCCAGAACAACAACAACAACAAATTGCTATATTTATTTCCTTGTGAAAGGTGTTATGGCTAGATACACATTAAGTGGCAACATTCGCCTCTTAAATGTGCTAACTGTGGTTCTAATGCTGTCGTTTGAAGGCTATGTCTGCTGTGCTGTGCTGCGGCCCTGTCGCAGACAATGTGGGGCTGTCATCAGACGGGTATTTGTACAAATGGCTGGATAACATTCTGGACTCTCTGGATAAGAAGGTAATTCTCACAGGCTCCTGAAGTGTCCTCAGAAGTTACCTTTGCATTATTTGCAATTACCGTGTAGACCTCTGAGATAAGTCTTCCTTCAAAACAGGATAGGATTATATGCATAGAAAAACACAAGGACTGTGGAGACGGCTCCGTGATTGGAGCACTTGTAAGGACCCGGGTTCAGATCCCTAGCACCCATGTAAATGCCAGGTTGATGGGGCAGCCTACTCGTAATCCCATTACTCAGAAAGCAACTGGGATTGCCAGAGCAAACTGGACTAACAGTATTGGTGAGCTCTGGGCACAATGAAGAGATCCTGCCTCAATGAATAAGCACGTGAGATAAAATTAGAGAGGATATATCTTCTAAGAAAGTTAGAATTCTTATTACTCACATGAATAATTTTAATTTCTCTTTCATAGTAAAGGATTAATGTGGGGTCGTATATATATCTTAATAAGATTCAGTCTAAAAAACTAAAATATTAAAGTAGGGTGCATTGCACTCCATGGAGAAGTGTGACCTTTGCTTTGTTTCAGCTCACTATTTTGAACCCTTTTGAGTTAATCCTTCTTTCCTGCCCTCCTCCTCCTCCTCACCCCCATGGCTGTTATCCAGTTTGCACACCAGCTTCACAATATAAAGTGTGGCTTACCCTTCACCCCCTGCCCCTGGCACTGAGTTATTGCAAATAATAATAAAACTTGATAAGAATCACTGAAGAGGGCACCATTCATTTTTTTCTGAAAGCTCATAACCATTGTTCACATTCATCATGTTAGAAGAAAGAATCAAACTAAAATAGCCTTGCAGGGATAAAAAAAAAAAAAATAACAGATACACAAGTGATTCTCCACCCCTAGCCCCCAGCGGGTAACTGGGAATTAGTTGACTGGATTGTGTGATGGTGTGCAGTAAATGCATGCTGCATCCTCAGTGTACACCCTGCTCCTGACTTCCCTCTCCATTACTCTTTTCTTCCTCAGGTTCACCAGTTGGGCTGTGAAGCAGTCACGTTGCTGCTGGAGCTGAACCCAGACCAGAGCAACCTGATGTACTGGGCCGTGGACCGATGCTACACTGGATCCCGGAGGGTAGCAGCCGGTTGCTTCAAAGCCATCGCCAACGTGTTCCAGAACAGGTACTCAGCCCACACACGCACTCAGGGTACAGTTATAGTTGTTTGTGGGTCTGTTTTCAAGAGATTCTTTTAGATCAGAAATGCCAAGAACCCTTTATTTTCTTTCCGTGAACGCTAGTGAAATTTAGTCAGTAAAGGATAACAACTCCCCCCTCCCCCAAATCTGTTGTCTTTAAAACAGGCAGTCACCTGTAGCCTTAGAAGACGTTCACAGACTTGCCTGTTGTTTGCCCTATCCGTTCACTGATGTGAGCATTTCTAAACATTGCTTTTCCTAACGCATGCTGTTTATCTTCAGGGATTATCAGTGTGACACGGTGATGCTCCTGAATTTAATACTGTTTAAAGCAGCTGACTCTTCTAGAAGTATCTATGAAGTTGCTATGCAGCTCCTACAGGTTAGTGTACAAATCGTGTTTAACGTCTAGCTCATGATCTGGTAAAACTGATACATTATTTTTACCATTGATGCATAGTAGTATTGGTAGTGAAGTATGGTACCAAGTTCTGGTTATTAGTGGAAACACAATCCAAAGACAATATTGCTGTTTAAATCTTTAATAATATAAAGTGTTCAGAACGGCCCCATAGAGGATTATATTAGTGTATGTGAATGTATTTTGATACTTAGGATTCACTAATTAGGGCTGGTATATAGGAGTGGCTACTTCTGTTTGACAGATGAGAGTCGGGTGGTTGGGGTAAGTTTTGTTTTGAGAACCATCCTTTATGATATCCTAACTTTTCTTAGATTATCATTATCAAATTTTTAACTAGTTGATAACAAGGCAAGATGCAGTGGTTTTTGAGAAGATCTTAAAGTGGGGCTGGAGTAGGTGCTGATATTCCAAAGGCGCTGAAGTGGTCCCCATGCTGGACCAGCTAAGGAATTACATCCAGTTTCGCTCTTTTTGGTGAAGAGGAAGGTTAGCAGTCACTGGTGCTTCGCGTAGTGTAAGCCAAGGGCAGTTTATAGTCTGTCTAGTGATTAACCCAGAGCTGTTTCCTGGGGCTTTTCCCATGTGCACATACTGTGTGCAATTATGTTTTTACCTGGAAAAGTGATTAATTTTTTTCAAGTCTTTGCACAGTAAGTTGCTAAAGCTACTACAGACTGGACTGTGGACCAGCATCATTGGTGTTGGATACATGGGTGCAAATCTTTCTGAACGGTGACCATCTTCTGCAGACATTTCAAACACTAGAAATTAGCATAGTGATATAAATGACTATAGATTTACATGGAATACTATGTAGGAGAGGTTTTTTTTTTTTTGGTTTTTAATTATAGCTAAATTTTGGAGGAACCCATAAAGTATTAACTAAAGTTGATGGAATTACTTTCCTGTAGATCCTGGAACCGAAGATGTTTCGCTATGCTCACAAATTGGAGGTTCAGAGAACGGATGGAGTCCTCAGCCAGCTGTCCCCGCTGCCACATCTGTATTCCGTATCTTATTACCAGTTGTCTGAGGAGCTAGCCCGGGCATATCCAGAGCTCACTCTCGCCATATTCTCAGGTTGTCCAAGGAAATGCTTCCTGTTTCTTTCGCAGTCAGTTATAACTCTCTCTCTCTCTCTCTCTCTCTCTCTCTCTCTCTCTCTCTCTGTGTGTGTGTGTGTGTGTGTGTGTGTGTGTGTGTGCGTGTGTGTGTGTGTGTACACATGTACATATATACATATAAGTGTGTGCTTGAATGCTGCATGCATGGGAGGCCAGTGGCTGATGCAGGTCTTTTCCGGAGTCGTGTTGACCATTGTTTAGACAGGGCCTCCCTGGTTTCACTAGATGGCCTGGCTCCTCTGTCTGCCTCCTCAGCTTCAAGACTAAAGATGGTTCTATTGTGCCCACCTCTTTACCTGTGTTTGAGGTCCATACTCACATCCTGGTGTTTCCATGGCAAGTGTTTTTCTGACTCAGCCTCCTCCCAGCTCTAAAAGACTATCTTTAGAAAATTCAGAACACCGGAAAATGTGAGGTTGAATCAGAACGTGTCTGAAAGAGTTCTTTCATTAGTAAGAACTTAGACTCATCCATCTTGCTTTTTAAATCTGATGACACTGTCTTGCTCTTTAGAAAAAAGAAGAAGAGGGCTTCCTGTACGCTTTCTGTTTTCTGTTCTGTTTGTTCACAAAGTGAACCCTGAAGGTGGCTGGCTCGCTGGTTCCTCCGTCTCAGTTGGCCCCTCTCCACAGTGCCTTCCTTGAGTACCTATCCACCATCCACCTTCCGCCATGCCATGTTCTCCGTTCCCTTCTCAGGAGGGCGTTCACTCTGTTAGTGGCCGGCTTCTGTCTGAAACTCACCAGATCCCCTCCGGCTGCTGACTCTAATCTCTGGCGTGAAGTCTTCAGTTCTGTGGCTGTTCACAGCCGTGGATGTTAGCTGTCTTCTGTGGCTTTCAGTTCTATCCTGTCTTGGTTTCCCAGGCACTTATCATATGGGCATCTCTCCTACCTCCATGGATTTTTTTTCCTTTCTTCTGTCACCTTTAGTGGAGATTTGCCTGCTATTCATATTGATGTTCCCACACTTCAACCTGAGGTGACTCCATCTCCATGGAAGAGGTTAAGCCTTGACGTGGCCCCAGTTCCTGTACACTAAGTTAAGATGTCTTCATTCAATCTCTTTTGTGTGTCACAGCTTGTTTTTCATGCCAAAACTATCCATTTTGTATATAAACGACAGAACAGCGCCATGCAGAGTGTTTGTCTCTGTCTTGAGACTTTATTCTCACTGTGGTCTTGCTCATTTCAAAAACACAGTTCAGAAGCATCAAGTGTAAAATAGATCTCTAGAACACTTTGAGCTGGCAGAGTTGGAACTAGTCCTTACTCGGTGTGTGCCCATTTTCCTGCCCTTCACCACCCCGTGACCACCATTCAGACCACCTTGTGCTTTTGTGAGTGTGGCTACTCTGGATAGGTAAATGCAATCGCACGGTACTTTGTGTATGTGGCTAGATTACTTCACTTAGCTCAGTGTCTTCTGGACTCCTTCTTGTAGCGCAGAATGAGTTTTCCTCCTCTTGTAAGGCTCTGTGGAATCCCAGTGTCTGCCATCACAGGCCGTTGGCCCATTCTCTCATCTGTCTGTCATTTCACTTGCTTCCCTTTTTGTTCTGAATACAGATGTGCGGATGTCACTTTTCAGTCTCTGCCTTGAATTGTTTAAGATACAGACTCCATAGTTGGGTTGCTTGGATGGTAGAGTGGTTCACCATCTTGTAATCTTACCAAGAGTATGGAAACACTTATTTAACTGCCTAAGGCACTTCGTATAAAAAATAAGTAGGGCTGGTGATGGTGCCACACATTTGCAATCCCAGGAGCACAAGTCTACCCTGGCCTACGTAATAAAAAGCTATCAGAAAATGGAGGAGGTAGATACTTTGTGTTAGCTGGTTCTGTGTTTGCTTTTGTTTTAATTATGTCAGTGAGGAGACATTCGTTATATGAAAGATGGCTTTTGTCACTGGGAAACGGGTAGCATATGTCCTCCTGTTGGCTAAGAAGCACATGGAGTGATGTTAGGTCTCCCCTTTGATATACCTCGAACCAGAGATCAGCCAGCGGATCCAGACGGCTCACCCGGCGGGGCGGCAGGCCATGCTTCATTATCTACTGCCCTGGATGAACAACATTGAGCTGGTCGACTTCAAGCCTCTGCCTTCAGCGAGGCGGCAGGACGAAGATGAGGATGACTCGCTGAAAGACAGAGAGATCATGGTGACAAGCAGACGCTGGCTCCGGGGAGAAGGCTGGGGATCCCCGCAGGCCACCGCCATGGTGTTGAACAATCTCATGTATATGACAGCAAAGGTATGGGGGTCAGCAGGGTGAAATGTGATTGGGAATTGATGCAAAGATGGCTCCAGGACAGACAGACAAACTCTGTGTATCCTCTCATTCCACCAGAGATGACTGACGATGCTGGTGTTTACATTCCCTACAAGAAATAATCATTTCTTTAATACAGACTTTCTATAGAAGCTATTTTCTAACTCTTTGTGGAGTGATGAGTTTGGCTTATTCTAAGCAGCAATTTTTGAAGTGTCTCTTGTGTGTGCTGTTTTTAGTATGGTGATGAGCTGGCCTGGTCAGAGGTGGAGAACGTGTGGACCACACTAGCAGACGGCTGGCCAAAGAACCTGAAAATTATTTTGCACTTTTTGATCAGCATTTGCGGCGTGAATAGTGAACCAAGCCTTTTGCCTTACGTATGTATTATTGAAGTCTGTCTTCCTTTAAAACTGTACCCGTTGACCTGATGTCTGTTAGCCTATGGACACGGGAGAGTAGCGTCAGGACAGTCAGGAACAGTGTGCAGATGTAGTCTTTGACTCATTCAGACAACTGCCACTGGGTGCTGCTCCAGGCCAGGTACACTCGCAAGGTCTGACGTTCGAATTCAAGGATTAGATGGGTTTTGTTCTTTGAAATTACATGGAGAATGACCAGTAGCTGTGTAAATGCAGCTCTGACAAGGACGCCCAAGGAAAGCTGTAGGATGCTGGGACCAACTATCTGAGAAACCCCAGTAAAGGCTAACTAACACTTGAGAGGCGGTGGTAATGATACAAAGCTGGCCCACTGAGGTTCCCCAGGGCTGCAGCTGGTGTTGTGATCGGAGAGCTCAGGGCCTATGTCTTCTGGGAGGAAGGGAAAGCTTAGGAATAGATGGCAGAGCAAGAGACACAGTGTTCTTTTCTGCTATGGGGAAAGGAACACTTAACCCCATCTAAGTTGAAGCTGGAGAGATGGCTCAGTAACTAAGAACACTGGTTGTTCTTTCAGGGGTCCCAGGTTCATTTCCCTGCACTCACATGGTGGCTCACAACTGTCTGTGATTCCATTTTCAGGAACCATACACTCTCTTCTGGCCTCCACCGCAGCACAGTCATGCATGCAGGCAACACACCCATGCATGTTAAATGGAAAATAAAATTTATATTTAAAAAAAAAATCCAGGGCTGGAGAGATGGCTCAGAGGTGAAGAGCACTGACTGCTCTTCCAGAGGTCCTGAGTTCAATTCCCAGCATCTACATGATGGCTCACAACCATCTGTAATGAGATCTGGTGCCCTCTTCTGGCCTGCAGGCATACATGGAGGCTGAACACTGTACATAATAAATAAATAAATCTTAAAAAAAAATCCATCCTCATTAACAACACAGTAGGAGCAATGAAGGCTATAGTGAATGGCCAGAGTGTGCCCCACAGAGGGCCAGTTCTTCCCCAAAGTGTTCCCCAAGAGGGCCAGTTCTTCCCCGAAGTGTACCCCACAGAGAGCCAGTTCCTCAGGAGGTTGCCGTCAGCGTTCTTACAGACCCTTCCAAGTACAGACTATCAGGTATTGAGATGGCTTAGTAATGGATTGATGCTCTTCCACCCAGGAGGTGTAGTCACTTCTGCTTCCGCTTCCTCGATGTTAAAGATGACTCCACTGTTAGACTCAGTGATCTGTAGGAGGAAGAGCGAGTGGAAGTTAGATGCTTGCCTGGAAGGCTGGGTGTGTAGCAATCACAGGGCACTCCTATCCTGATGGCCGCCCAAGGCTTTGTCCATTAACAAGTTTTTACAGAAGAGCACCTCACCCCTTTCCCATTCTCCTTGTGCTTACTGTCTTCCACAAAGAGTCCAACTTTGATTTAAAAAAAAAAAAAACAACTCTGTCTCAATGGGGACTGAATTGATGGCTCAGGACCAAGGGCACTTATTGCTCTTACAGAGGACCGGGTTCAATTCCTTGCCTCAACATGGTGGTACACAGCCAAGTGTACCTCCAGTTCTAAGGGACCTGGTGCCCTCTTCTGGCCTCCACACGGTACAGTGCATTAATACAGTGCTTGTAAACTCACCAGAGCCTGTGCACACACAAAAACAAACAAACGAATGAATTTAAGATTCATGGCCTCTAGACCAAGCCACGAGATTAAAAAGTTGTTTTGTTTTTTTTTTCCTCCTGAACACTTTCTCCTGGGCAGGTGAAGAAAGTCATCGTTTATCTGGGTAGAGACAAAACGATGCAGCTGCTGGAAGAACTGGTGGGTGAGCTTCAGCTTACAGACCCCGTCAGCTCGGGTGTCACACACATGGATAACCCGCCCTATTACCGCATCACTTCCAGCTGCAAAATCCCTTCAGTCACCTCAGGTGAGCGGCACCTGCTGCCTCTGGAAGCCATGCTCTCTCTGCCCGTGTGTGCTTCTTCGAGGGAGTTTGTGTCTTTACATTTTATTACCGATAAAACAAAATCAAATAGTAGGCATGTTCAGTAATTGGTCTGGGATTGGAAAATCTTATATGAGTAAAGAAATTGAATAACGTAAGGATTCTTACTATTATAGAGGGAAATTGTGTCTTTGTACTTTTTCGGGAATGGGGTATAAGTTCGTAAAACAGTAAATTTTTCTGTTTTTAGTTTATTCTTTGTATTTTGTTGAATGTGTTTTTAATGAGTTGCAGTGCTTAATTCAGAAGAATGCTTACTTGCTGAAATAGTTTGTGTGATCCCATGCTATAAATATTTGAATCTGTATTATACATTGTAGCGAGCCAAGTGAATAAAAGTACTGATTTGCTATAAATAGACACAGTCAGGTATGTTCATGAAACACGGAATGATGCTGTGATTTGTGAATGGTGCATTATGGAGTCGCTGAAGCAAGCTAACATAGCCTCAAGTTAATAACAAGCCACCAGCAAATAGCTGATTTCTAGTTAATCAATAAAAAATCAGGAGTCATATATTGGGGAAAGAACCTGAGAGATCAGAGAAGCAACAGCTGCCACCAGTGACTTCCTATCTCTTCTGTTCCTCCATCCTCTCTCAGCCCCGCCTTACTACTTCCTGTCTCCTACACCAGTGACTGCTATCTCTTCTGTTCCTCCATCCTCTCTTAGCCCCGCCTTGTCACCTCCTGTCTCGCATTAGTCCGCTGTCCTCCAAACCCCTATGGTTAATGGCTTTGGTCAGCTTGTGGCTAACTCCACCCCCTGACTCCAAGGAAGCTTTATTGTCAAAATATGATCAAAATACTATACAACATTTCCCCCTTTTTGTCTAAATAAAAAGAGAGGGTTTTAACTAGCATGGGTAAAACTATATACAAGCATAGTAACTATAGACAAATATACACAGGTAAGGATTACACCTACAATGTCCAGTCAGTTTGCATTTGAAAATTCAGATAAAGTACTCCATTATCTATTCTATCTTGGTGAGTCCAAAGTATTGTACCTAATTTACATTCTGTTGTAACTTATATTACCAACCCCAAATTACCTCTTTATGTCCCTCAACCTGATACACTTCACACCTCTTTTATGAGGTTTTTTTTTTAAATTTAGTAACAGGAAAGCTATAACGATAACTGTCATCTTCAACTCCATCAGAGACCTGAGAAGGATATAATATTACCTGAGTAAACAGGAAGTACAAACAGCTCCCAAAAATAAGAAATAATAAAAACAGCTGGCTACCTGGACAGATTCCCAAGGTTCTTCTACAATGTTTGGGCATTTATCTTGGGCTTAGAATATCTGACAGACTTCTGTGAAACAGGAATTTTGAAGGACTGCCCCACCTTGTCTTGGAAAGGTTTTACAGCCACCTTCTTTTGCGTTCTGCTTATCCAATTTGCACAGTATACTTTCAGCAATTGAAGCAAGGATAGTTTCTTTTGCCCAGTTGCTTTTTGCCACAAAGAAAGAAAACTCCATATGGAGTTTCTTTGATGCCCACTGTCTCCTCTGACGCAGAGTAATGCTTCCAAGGGCGGACATGTCTCATTGTCATAAAAAAAAAAAGAAAATTTATTGTTAAAACATCTTAAATGCCATATTCTATAGATCTCTGAAGTGTTTAAAAACCACCTGACAAGGTCTGTTTGACCTTGTGAATATATCTACAAGTTTGATTTTAATAGGTGACTACTAGCCTACATTTCTTCATTATCCTAAATAGTTTGTAATAATAACTTTCAAGCACTAGAAGCTTACTTTACATTGTTAAATGAGATGAATAGGTAAAATACTTTAAACAGGACTAGAAAGATATGGACAGTATGCTCTAAGAAAAATAATCTTAAATTTGTATCAGTGTGCAAAAATATCATAAACAAGAGTAGAAACACATATTCAATATAATATAAAGAACCTCATATTTGTACAGTATACAAAAATCTATACCAATGTAAAATATTTAAGTTAATGGTTGTTTTTGGTTTAAAAATAGGTTCAATAATCTGTCCTTTTATCCTATCATTTCTATATTGCTGCTTTTTTCTTTTCAAAAGGAGATTTCTGAATCTAATCTTCTTTATTCAGCTTTTTTTTTCTGACTGTGACCTGTAATAGGTTTTGTAATATGCAAAAGAACTGTTTTATTTTACTAGAACATACGCTGGAGCATTGTCAGTCTTAATTGATACAGGTAACCCCATAATGGCCATAGCTTCTAATGAATGTGTAATTACAGAATCAGCCTTTTCAGAACTGTTGAAATCCTGGATATGTATCTATGGTATGGTGTACATATTTTAATTCTCCAAACTCTGGAAAATGAAACACATCCATTTACCAAATTTCATTTCTTTGAGTACCATTTGGGTTACTTCCTGCAGGTAGTAGAGTTTGGTTATACAAAAAACAAGTAGGACATTTCCTTATAATTTCCTTGCCTTTTTTTCAAACCCTTGCTCTTAACATAGTGTTTCTTATGAAATTCTGAGACTTCCAGCACATTTCCTGCTGATAATGATCAGTTTCACCATTAGCTTCTGCTAGAGCTGCTAGAGAGCCTGATAGGCCCATATGGGCTCTGATATGTGTTATATATAAGGGATGATTTCTATTTCGAATTATTCCTTGTAATTAAATAAATAACAAAGTTAATTCTGAATCATCTGGAATAAGTTCAGCAGTTTCAATGTAAAGCAACTCTCTCCTTGAGAGCCCTGACTCTGGGTCTGCCTCTTAGCAGGGTGCAGGGTCTGGGAGGAGCATAGCGCTGTTGTCAGGTGACTGTCTTGATGATGTCTTCCTCAACATGTGGTACCTTATCTCCTGGATGGACCAGACCTCCCGGAAAGAGTTCTGATCACTCCCGAGAGAAAGGATGTGGACATGTTTGGGTTGCCAGCTTTCCATCTACCCTCTACCCCTGGTCATTCAGGAAGTGTTTCTCAGCTATGATCCTTGTGCCCTAGTCAAGAAGTCTTGATTTACTCTCGGTGGTGGGAAGACCACCACCAGCTACAAATGTTGTAGAGTTACATTTTGGAAAATGATTACTTTTAACATGGATTTTTCAGACAGTTCTGGTTTTGCACTGTTTTGACAACAGTACAGAAGCCTCTTCATTTCTTCCACTCACTGTCTTCATAATACTTTCTTACCCATTTATTGACCTTTTTGTATTACGATTCTTCATTGTGTCAGTAGGGGAACAGGTATGTCATGGTGTTCATTTGGAGGTCAGAGTACAGCCTGCAGGAATTGGTCTTCCACCATGTGGGTCTCTGGGGTCGAACTCAGGTTGTCAGGCTTGGTAGCAGGCGCATTTACCCCCTGAGCCATACCTCCCACACCCACCATCCCTGTTTGTTCTGTCTGAGAACATGGTGGTCACTACGAGCATCATCGTCACCTTGCTTTCGTGCCAGAGTCAGATTGATTAAGATGTTTATTATTCTCCTCAGCTGACAGGTGCTCTTTTATCTTTGATGACAGGAACTACTTCCAGTAGCAATACAATGGTAGCTCCCACTGAGGGCAACGCTGACAGTAAGGCCCTAAAGGAGAACTTTGAAGAGAGGTAAGTACTTCTGTCTCAGAGAGTTTGGTAATTTCCTCTCAGGACTGTGTAATGGTTCATGCTAATATTCCAGTGGTACATGCATTTTCATACTTGAACATTTTCACATTGGCTCCTCAGCCCCCTAGACTTTTTGATATGAAGGGTGAATGTGATAAGTTACTATCTCCAGAGACTTTTCCAAGTATTTTCTCTGCCTGTTTCTATACCTAGCTCTCACCAGGATCCCCACATGATGGGATGCTTAGAGGGGAATAATTGAGAGCTTCAGCTTTGGAATTATAAAGCAGAAATTGGTGTGTGCTTTGTGGCAATAGTTTGTATAAAGTGCTCCTTTTCCACATAGAAAGTAAGACATCAGAAGAATGAAGGGATGGTTTGATGCATAAGGCACTTGCCACACAAGCATGTGGATTAGGGAAGAGATTCTCAGACTCCATAGAAGTCAAGCAGCCGTGGCAGCCCAACTGGTCACTCTAGCGCTCAGCAAGGGTGGGGGTAGAAAAGGGATCCCTGAGAGTAGCCACATGGGCAAGGCCTTAGTCAGTAAGGAAAGTAGAGAGCCATTGAGGAAGACAGCCTCCACACACACATGCACAAACCAAGAGAAAAATGAAGTGAGTTGGACCTAACTTTTTCTTTTGGGCCACCAACCAACTCCCAAATCATGACACAGAGACTTATTAGTTTTGAATGCTCAGCCTAGCTTAGGTTTATTTCTGGCTAGTTGTTTTAACTTAAATTAACCTGTTTCTATTTATCTGCCTTTTGCTTCAGGACTTATTACCTTTCTTACTTCTGTATGTCTTTTTTTTTTAAAGATAGTTAGTTTTATTTTATATGTGCACATTGGTGTTTTGCCTGCAGGCATATCTGTGTGTGGGAATCAGACCCCTTGGAACAGGAGTTATAGACAGCTGTGAGCTCTCATGTGGGTGCTGGGAATCGAACCTAAGTCCTCTGGAAGGGAAACCAGTTCTCTTAACCACTGAGCCATGTCTCTAGCCCCACTTCTGTATATCTTACTTTCACTCCTTCTCTATGTCTGCTGGCTAGCAGTATCGCCCTCATTTTCTCTTCCTCCTTCTCCTCTTTTTCTTTCTTGAGCCTAGATTTCTCCTATTATTTATTCTCTCAGCCTGCTAGCCCCACCTATCCTTTCTCTGCCTAGCTGTTGGTCATTCAATTAGGCAGGCAAAATGAAACAGGTGTAACTTATCTTTACATAATTAAACTCACATCCTTACATCGTTAAACAAACACACCATAAACAGATGTAACACACCTTTACACAGTTAAGTAATAGTCCACAGCATATACAAATGTAACACTTCTTTGCCTAGTTAAAATAATATTCCACAACAGTGAATGGTAAGGTGGAAATGTCACATCACCATGATCTGTGCATGACTCCCGTGGTCCTTCCCACAGCTATGTGCACCTGGACATCTACAGTGGACTGAACAGTCATTTAAACCGGCAACATCACAGACTGGAGTCTCGATACAGTAGCAGCTCCGGAGGGTCTTACGAAGAGGAAAAAAGTAACCAATTCTCAATGCTCCTTAGATAACTATTTTGGTGACATATATTGTTAACTGTGTTAATGAGTTTGTTTTCTCCAAGAAATTGTTTTAGATTGTTGTATTTGACTGCCACTAGTTCTAATGTGATCTGAGGCATCTTTATTTTAAGGAATGAATTTATTAAGGCATAGTAAGTTGGGAGGGTTTTTTGTTTTAAGTGTTATAGAATTCATTCTCAAGGTCAGAGAGCCAGGAGGTGGTGGCGCACGCCTTTAATCCCAGCACGTGGGAGTCAGAGGCAGGTGGATCTCTGGCTTGAAGGCCAGCCTGGTCTACAGAGTGAGTTCCAGGGTAGCCAGAGCTACACAGAGAAACCCTGTCTCCAAAAAAAAAAAAAAAAAAAAAAAAAGTTTTCAGAGAACAGACATTGGATGGGTCTGGCTGTTCTCTAAACAGATTTGCTTATCTTATGGATCCACATTTTCCTGAGAGGTTTTCTCTTACACTTCCAAAGTGATCCATCCTAACCAAGTAGCGCTGCCACATGAAGGAAGGGCAGAATAGAAACACGAGATTGTAACTGGATTTGGGCCCTGGAGGATCTGGTCCAGTCTCCTCATTTTGGGCATCATGGAACTGAGGTCCAGAGAGGTTAAGTGACTTATCCACGTCACACAGAATTCATTTTTCCAGGTGTTGTTCTGCACCCTGCAGCCCCATGTGGTAGAACAGATTTCTTTCAGAGGTGGATTTGTGTCAGCCCAGTCTCAGGAAATATTAGAATCAAATAACTAACCAGAAGATACTTGTTTCAGGCATCTTCATTTTTATATGGTCTCCTGGTTTGGCTTTCAACTAGGGAGACATAGGGACATGCCAGTAGATTTTGCTTTACTATAAAGGATAGCTCATCAATCAGTAAATCAGTCTCTCAATTCACCCCCCACCCCATTTATAATATTTGTACCTAGGTCTCCATAGCAAATGTGTATCTAGATAGTGGGAGATTATCTTGGATCCCTGTCCAATGCTGTGAATAGTGGGTGTCTTACTAGAGCTTGCTTATATGGCAGACATTAGATGGTGCAGAAAATGAGATCATTTTATCTTGATAGGTGATTCAATGCCACTTTATTCTAATTGGCGCCTGAAAGTGATGGAGCATAACCAAGGAGAGCCACTGCCCTTCCCACCAGCTGGAGGCTGCTGGTCACCACTGGTGGATTACGTGCCTGAAACGTCATCACCTGGATTACCTCTTCACAGGTGGACTAGAGCGTCATTCCTATTTCCTTCGAGCCACGTTGCAGCTGAAACGCTTTCAGCTTCCTAGATACTCTGACAGCACAGCGTAGGAGTGGTCGTCCTTGTTGAGATGCTGCATCAAAACTAGCCCGCTCTGTTGAGATCCTAAGAGATTCAAAACCGTATTGTGAGCGCACAAAGTTAACGTTACCGTTCCTCTGCTGCCCTTCTGGGTGCCTGGCATAGTTACTTCACCTTTCTTCGACCCAGTTACCACATCTGGAAAAAAAAAAAAAGTGACTTCTTTGTGGTCAGCCCTGTTTTTGGAATTCAATTAACCTGAATTCTACTAAGTAAAATCACAGCAAAGGCAATGACTACATTCTTTTAGAACTTACCAAGGCGCCAAACACGTACCGAACACTCATTGGGGCAAGTGGTACATGCGGTAGGTTTGAAGAGTCAAGATAAGGAAATCCAGCCCTTGACTGCAAGGAGCTCCAAGCCCTGAGTTTTGGGCTAAAGCTGTCACTCTAAATGGTTTTCTTCTCCTGCATTTGTTTGTCCTCTTTTTACCCTCTAGAAAAGTGTCTTTCCATAGAGTACTCAACTCTTGGAGGAATGTGAGCAGGAGATTTCTCTGGGTCACTTCCGCTCCAGGAAGCCGCTAACGGTGTTCTCGCTGTCGCAGGTGTAACATAGCTGTGATCCTGCTGACGGATCTGATCATCGACCACAGTGTGAAGGTGGAGTGGGGCGGCTACCTCCATCTTCTTCTTCATGCAATCTTTATAGGTAAGGCCTTCTGATTCCTCCGCTTTTGTGTCTCTGGGGCCATTTTTAAGTTGGTTCATTTTTCAGAAAGCCGTTAGATCCATAGTCCTCAGCCTGTAGGTCACGACCCCTTGGGGAGGGTCGAATGCCCCTTTCACAGGGGTGGCATAGAAGGTATCCTGCTCGTCAGATGTTTACATTACGATTCATAATAATACTAAATTGGAATTGTGAAATTCCAGCACTGGAGTAACTTTTGGGTTGGGGTTTACTACAGCATGAGGAGCTATATTAAAGGGTCGCCGTGTCAGGGAGGTCAGAAATCAGTGCCTTGATGCTTCTGTTTCCTCTCTTTGCCGCTTCCATGAGACTCTTCACATTCGCTCTCTTCGGTGGGGAGTTACCTTAGCCTGACCGCAGCATGTCCATTGCCTTTTACTTGGAAACAAGGCCAGGGCTCCGTGCACACCAAGCAAGCGTGTTACCTCCCAGCTTCTCCAGCCCACATTATCCCTATTCATATGCGCATTCCATGGCTCCTTGTACCTGTTACAAAAATACATATGCACTCTATCCTGCTAGGGGGGGCCTATTGCTACAGTAAAATTAGATCACCCTAGAGATCGGAGCCTTTCAGAGGGAATGGAGAATGGAAATGCATTCCAGCTGTTGAAAGCTCTGACCATTGCACGGTCTGATGACAGCTGAGTCTGCCTGTGTCCTAGGTAACAGGTGAGAACTCTTCCACATCTGTACTTCCTCTGTGATTTGGACATTGGCTTTTTGAAGGGAGTCAAGGTAGCCATCTTCTGATAATGCTTTCCTATCAAGAGCACATAAATACAGGGCTTGCCCCTCCCTAATTCTCGTGGCAAATAGACATTTGCTTTGTCTTACATGCCAGGCAAAATAGAATGCCTACTTTCTTAAAAGAATTCGTGGATATCTGGTGTTACCTAGCAGAGCCGTAATTTCTAAGAGGTCGTGAAGTTTTTGGTATGAAACCAATTGAAAAGTTACCTTAAGTGCTGGGCAGAAGTAGGCAGATCTCTGTGAGTTCCAGACCAACCCTGGCTACATAGGGAGACCCTCTCTCAAACAAAAAGAATTACCCTGACTCTCCACAAGCATTTATACAGTGAGGAAGAAGGCCACATTATAAATGTATGAGGAAACTTAAAACCAATTTAAAAATAAGCTGTGCATAACACAATATTCCATGAAATCTCTTGCACACAGTGAGCATTTCTGTTCATGGAGTCTGGATACCTGGACTGAACCCTCCACAGTTTGCACATTCTCTGGGTATACGGATCGGGCTCATGTGGGCTGGAGGAGAAGCCGGGAGATAACGTGCTTGCTTGGCAATGGACATGCTTGTGGTCAGACTCAGAGGAACTCCCCACCCTCTGGGTCTAAACTCAGCGTATATAGGTGTTTTTCCTGGTCCCCCAGTATCCCTGAGGTGTCCTCTGACCGCCTCTGAGATGGCATCTCCGTTCTATTTTTAGTAATCCAGATTTGATTGAAAGTCTCTGTGGAGTTACATGCTCACACTACATGTGTGTGGGGCTACATGCATACACTACACTATTACAAGTCAGGAACTTGAGTGCCAGCAGTGGGACCAGTCCCTCCTTTGGTGGCAAGCACACTGCCCTCCTAGCTGACAATGCTTTTCTCCTGTCCTTTTAGGGTTTGACCACTGCCACCCTGAGGTGTACGAACATTGCAAGCGCCTGCTTCTGCACTTGCTGATAGTGATGGGACCCAACAGTAACATCCGAACTGTTGCTTCTGTACTTCTCAGGAACAAGGAGTTCAATGAGCCCAGGGTGCTGACAGTCAGACAAACTGCACACTCAGAGTATACTTTCACAGGTACTGAGTTCGAAGCCACGGGCTGTAAAGTAGAAACATACTCCCTCAAGTTGGAATCCCACAGTAGTGAGAATCAACCGTAGAAAAGTTGAAACATGTGGAACCATTTAAAATGCATTTGCAGGATTTTAATAACATCTATGTCGTTCATAATCAGTAGAAGAATGCATTAAGACAAATAGATGAGACCCTTACTTCTCAGGATCTCTAGCAAGCAGATTTTAGGTTGGGAATATATAAATTGGAGAAGACATGAAGAGTGCTTAATTTATTGAGGACCTGGTTTTGGATTTTTTGTTGTTGTTGTTGTTTTAAAAATGATGTTGCGTGAGATCGCTTCTCACAATTTCTGAAAGTTGACTGACATTTAAAAATTTTTAGCCCCTTGATTATCTTTGCTGCATTTAAAATGTTACATATTTTAGATTAAGGAGGCCAGAATTAATGAGGTTTTTATGGTGAAGCTTGGAAAGTAAAGATAGCCAGGCAGTGGGGGTGCACGCCTTTAATCTCAGCACTCGGGAGGCAGAGGCAGGCGGATCTCTGAGTTGGAGGCCAGCCTGGTCTACAGAGTGAGTGCCAGGACAGCCTGGGCTAGACAGAGAACCCTTGTTTTCAAAAGCAATAATAGTAATAATAATAATAATAATAATAATAATAATAATAAAAGAAGAAGAAATCTTCCTGGTTTTGTATAAAAAACACTTTCATTCAAAATCCCATAGCTTGTTGGTTGTTTATGTGCCATTTTGTAAGGTTTTAGCTTTTAACTATTCATTTAATGATTGGCTTAAAATAAATATTAGATAGAAATTAGAATAGATTTCTTAAAGTAAAATGAAGCCGAGATTATAGAGCTCTTTCCATATGAAATTGAAAACTAGTTCACATCACAGAAACGTAGCTTGTCTTGATAAAGGGGAAGCGAACACCCCAGACTGCTAGGCATTTGCCACTGTCGGTGATCTTCGGCAGATGGCAGCAGAGGGCCGCTGATGCAGCTGCGGCTCGGCGACAGTCTGTGAACAGTGTTTCCCTCCAGAGCATTGCTCTAGTTGTGCTCGTGGGATTCAGGAATGACCAGTGTGGTTAGGAACTATTCTCTGGGTCCTGTTGCTGCATGTGTATTCATGGTGGGCTTTCTCTTTCAGCAGGCATTAACGATTTTATACCTGATTACCAGCCCTCCCCTATGACTGACTCAGGGCTTAGCTCAAGTTCTACCTCCTCTAGTATCAGCTTAGGAAACAACAGCGCTGCCATTTCACACCTCCACGCCACCCTCCTCGGCGAGGTGGACCTCTCAGTGGAGCAGGACGGAAAAGTCAAAACCCTCATGGAGTTCATTACCTCAAGGTAACCCCGCAGCTCTTGCCGTCTCCACGGCAGCCAAACTATGTAAGCCAGGTCTGGATTTTCTGGAATTCTATACTGTGAAACACACACGTCTGTATCGTGCAGTCTGTTGGAAACTACGATCCAACCAGAACATTCTTTTGAATGCCTGGTGGTATGCGTATATTGAGATAAGTGAATCTTATGGGCTACTAAATGCGCTAATACACTATTAGCTAGAGGTGTAATAGCAAACACTCTAATCAACCAACCGGCAAATGCTTTTTTCTTTGTGGTCTGCTGTATGTAGACTCTACTAGATAAATAGATGGAGAAAAAAACACGCTGTCCCATAGCAAGAGCCAAACCACAGGGCTTCAAGCAAACTTGAGTTGGGTGATGGTAAGGAAGTCCTTCTAATGATATGCTAAGGAAAGTGTTTTCTACACAATGCCAGAGTGTCTGGGAAAATTCACCCCAGAGAGCCGTAAAAACCAGGCCTATGGCTATAGATTGCGTGTGTATTTGTGTGTATGGGTGTGTACTATATATGCAAGCAGGAGAGTTGACTCAGCAGTTAAGAGTGCTTGTTCTTCCAGAAGACCCAGATTTTATCCCCAGCACCCACATGGTGGTTCACAGCCCTCTGTAACTCCAGTCCATGAGGATCTGACACCTTCTGACCTTGAAGGGCAATAGGCATGTGTATCATACATATACATACCTGCATGTGAAACATGCATACACATAAAATAGTAAATAACCATTTTTTATGCATGAGTTTTTTTGCCTGTATGTCTGTTTTGACCCATGAAATTTGAAGGTTAGATTTGTGGGTGACAGAGTCATAAAATTAGGTGTTGGGAGAAATTACATTAAAGAGAAATAGACAGATTCTAAACTTTAAAAGTCCCTTTCATATGTGCAGTACTTATTGTGTTAGGCTAATCTGTCATCTTTTTTTATTGTCTCTGAGCTGGAGTCCTGTCTTGCTCCACTTGCTGTAGGCCCTTCCTTGTCTGTGTGTTTAAGTAATAGGAGTAGGCTGTGACCTGTGAGCTGACTAATTCAGCCACTGTCCCTCCTGAGTGTAAAGACAAAATCTAGACAGGTAAGAGCGAGTGGCTGATGTCAATTCCAGGAAAAGAATGTCACTGTCCTCTGTTTTCAGAAAACGAGGTCCCCTTTGGAACCATGAGGACGTTTCCGCCAAGAACCCCAGCATCAAGAGTGCCGAACAGCTCACCAGTTTTCTGAAGCACGTGGTTTCTGTCTTCAAGCAGTCAAGTGCAGGTATCATCTTTAATGGACAGACCAAGTGACATTTGATCATGAAACAACATCAGTACGGCTGAATTTTCAGTGATGCCCAGCCGAAAAGTTGATAATTAATGTTCCCCAGTGCAGATATTTTTAGAAAGATTGTCTTGTAAAAGAATTCCATGCTAACATGGTGTTTGCCTGCTAGGGGTGGTTCTGATTCTCTGGAGCTTTGGCAGTATCTAGAGTTCTTTTGTCTCGCTGTAGGGATGGTAATGTAACTAGGATGTTGCTAACACCACTCACAGCCTACGACATCTTTCTAGAGAATGAACTACCCGGCCCCAGCTGTTAGCTAGCATTGCTGAGTGCGAGAGATCCAGGTCCACAGGATCCCTTCCTAGAGATCAGAAAACGATCTCTCCCAAGTGCCAATGCAGTACAGTCACTGGACATAATCTAAGTGTGGTTTCCCTAGCCAGGTAGTGTGCAGGGCACTGGTCATACGGTGCTTAGCCCCTGGCTGTAACTCCCTACATTACACACAAGCACCCGTGGTCTCCCATGTCTTCTCAGAAGGAATACACCTGGAACGTCACCTCAGTGAGGTCGCTCTGCAGACGGCCCTCTCCTGTTCCTCTCGACACTACGCTGGGAGATCCTTCCAGATTTTCAGGGCACTGAAGCAGCCCTTGTCTGCAAATACACTCTCCGACGTCCTCTCCAGACTCGTGGAAACTGTGGGGGACCCAGGGGAGGATGCACAGGTAAGAGACTTGCTGTCTTCTCTGGGCGGTCGTCAGCGGCTCCTAGAGCCAAAGGGCTCATGGCAGCAGCAAGATCTACGCAGTGGCTGTTTAATTACTGCATAGGTTAGCAAGGCAGAGTCCTAGGAAACATGGTGACGTTTCCTGCTGACTATCTAAGGACCTATTTAGATCATGTAATTTATGCCTGTCAGAGAAAGTTTGTTTTACACATCTGTTAGCACACTGTCTCGATGCTACTCCAGAGTCACCAAAGGGTAATAGAGTTGGAATAATAAAGTTCAGGGGGAACAGAAACAGTTTCATTTTAAAGATAAGTAAAATATCGCACTGGAGAACTCAAATTTGTGCCGTCAGTGTCTTTATTGGATCTTCACTGACAAAGAAGATCAGATCTTGGCGTTTTGGAAATGGTAGAAACACGGGTTTAATCTACCAACAACAGCCCGCCCAGTCTTTCCTCATTGATAAATGCCATAAAATAATAAGGTATTGATTTCAAGAGCCATGAAAAAAGGAAATGCGCATGCATGTGCATACACACACACATGCTCACATGTTCAGTTGTCCTAAGTGACGATCTTTAAGGAGAGACCGAAATGAACCAAGTCCTGTGATGATCTGGCTTGAGAACATTTCGCATAGAAAACAGGAGTCGGGCAGTGTGTCCTCTCTGAGGAACTTCCTGGAAACAAAGGGAAACAGCGAGTATTGAAGACAGCAGGCGCATGGCAGAACCAATCCAAAATGCAGAGGACCTTGTAGACGCCACTGAGACGGTTAGCGTCACTCCAGTCTCGTGGAAAGCCGCTCGAAGGTTTTGAGGAGAGGAAGAGAAATGGATGTGATGTGACTGGGAAGGTTTCTCAGTGCTATGTAGGTGCTGTCTGTGCTCAGGGAGAGCCAGAGAGGCCTGTCGGAGGCTGTTGAGAAAATCCTGGCTAAAGTGGTACGTTCCATTCAAAGAGGCTACGGAGGTGTGGAGGAAAGCAGTCAGATTTAGGATATATTTTTTCAACTTGTTTTGGTTTTGTTTTTAATGAGCTATATATATTTTTCCCACTCCCCTTCCCTCCTCCCTTCTCCTCTTCCACCCTTCCCCCTGCCCCCTACATACCTGATTCTCTGGAGCTGCTGATTATAGTCTAGTTCTCCTTTGCTTTGTATCTTCTACCCACTTATGGGTGAGTCCATGCCATGTTTGTCTTTAGGAGTCTGGTTTACATCACTCAAATTTTTTTTTCTAGTTCCATACATTGGCCTACAAAATTTAATGATGTCATTGTTTTTTACAGCTGAGTAATGCCCCATTGTGTAAATAAATATACCCCCATTTTCTTTAGGATATATTTTAAAGTGATAATTTCAAGACTTGTTGACAGATGCAGTGTACGTATTGAAGGAAGCGTGTGCCTAGACTTCTGGCCTGAGCAATTTGTGGCAATTACACCACTGTTTTAATTATTCCATGTCATTGGTTTGATGAGTTCTCACCAGTTAGCAAAGCCATGTTGCTCAGAAAGTTAATTATTTTGAATGTGGGCTTGGTTCTATTTTTAAATCCCCCGGGGAAGTCCATTGCCATTCTGGGTTTTGTTGTTGCTGTTGCTTTGGTTTTGTTGTTGTTTTGTTTTGTTTTGCTTTTAAAACTATCATAATTAGATTTTTTTTAAATTTTTTTTGTCCCCAGGGATTTGTGATTGAACTGCTTCTCACCTTGGAATCTGCAATTGATACCTTGGCTGAAACCATGAAGCATTATGACCTGCTTTCTGCTCTTTCTCAGTAAGAACTTACAGCCCGGCAGCCCTGACCCCGGGGCTGCAATGTCTAAACTCATGGGATTGGAATGGCTGTGGATGAGTCTAACGTCAGCAGTGAACGAAGACAGTGGGCTGCGGGTGTAGGTTTTCATCCCTGCAACCGAACAAGCATGGTGTGGTGGCTCAAACATGGCGCTGTGCCTCCTGCCTGTAATTACATACAGCCCTTGGAAGCTGGAGAGAAATTAAAGGGGGTCAGAAATTGATGGCCATTCTTGGCTACATAGTGTGCTAAAGGCCAGTCTGGGATACACAGGCCCTGTCTAAAAGAAAAAGGAAATAAAGGAAAGGGGGAAGTCAGGTGTGGGCTGAAGGGATGGCTCAGCATTAACTCTTCAGTTTCCAGCAACCACATCCACCCCTAAACTCCAGCTCCAAAGGATCTGGTGCCCTCTTCTGGCATTTGAAGGTGTCCACACAAACATGCACATACATTTTTCTTAACAATTTTTTTTTTTTTTTAACCATGGAAAGGGAGAACTTCCGGTAAGTTCTGCAGCCGATCTGAAGTGCTCTCTTCCAGTGTCCTGGCTGGGGATCTCTTTACTTTCTCTGTAAGCTCCACCAAAAGCCCAACGTCTGTCTCACCAGGACTTTACCTAATTACCACTTTCCCCAGGAGAGCCTCACCTCCCACAGAGTCACCTTCTCCCGAAGTATTTCTGACTCCGCGTGCTAATTGTTTTCCTTTAAATTCCTGTGTTTCCTTTGTATTTTAATAATAGCACGTCAAGGGGTATAAATACATCTTTACATACTTAACTCCCTTCCATAGATTTGTTTTGTATGTTTGGCTCATATAGAATAGTAACTAGTTTTAATCCGTTGGGTATGTAGAAGTAAAAGATCTGTATGCTTGGTTCTCATGGAAAGAATGTGCCATTGAAGGAGGGAGGGGCTGTCACGATACAAACAGGATCTACCTGGGATGTAACACAGATCTAAATCTAGAACTGAAATTTAGCAACGGCTCTAGCAGTAGAACCTTCTGACTTCAAAATAGAGCCTTGGCAAAAGATTCGATACACTGTTGTCTTTATTGTTGAGGCAAAACTGAAATTTCATGAAGCAAAGTCAGATTTTTTTTTAAAAAAGTTGCCTTTTCAGTTTTTAAGAAAAAATTCAATATAGCAAAAGTAATGTAACATCGCCCCCCCCTCCCACCCACTCTCCCTTAGAACCTCATACCATGACCCTGTGATGGGAAACAAGTACGCAGCTAACAGAAAAAGCACTGGACAGCTCGACCTAAGCACAGGACCTGTCAACAGCAGCTCTTACGTGGGCTACAGCAGTAACACGAGAAGTAACTCCTTGAGGTTGAGTTTAGTCGGTGACCGCAGAGGGGACCGGAGGCGGAGTAACACACTGGATATAATGGACGGCCGGATAAACCACAATGGTAGCTTGGCCAGGACTCGAAGCCTTTCCTCGCTGAGGGAGAAAGGCATGTACGATGCGCAGCCCACTACTGAGCCCACCAACCTGATGGCCACCATCTTCTGGATAGCCACGTCTCTGTTAGAGTCTGATTACGAATATGAATACCTCCTGGCTCTCAGGCTTCTCAACAAGCTGCTCATTCACTTGCCCCTGGATAAGTCAGAGAGCCGAGAGAAGATTGAAAACGTACAAAGCAAGTTGAAGTGGTGTAACTTCCCAGGCCTTCAGCAGCTCTTCCTGAAGGGCTTTACCTCAGTGTCTACCCAAGAGATGACGGTGCACCTCCTCAGTCAACTCATTTCAGTCTCCAAACACACACTGGTGGATCCGTCCCAGGTGTCAGGTGATGTGAATATTATCTACCAGTATCGGTATAGTTACCTTTACCGATAAGTAAAGGGAGTTGGAGGTGGGGGTGCTGGGGATTGAACCTATTTCTTCTTAATGCTAAGCAAGCACACAGCCACTGAAGTCTATCCTCAGCCGGCCTATAGTTGCATTTTAATGTTGGAACGCAGACCAATCATTTGTTTTGAAATTGCTCATTTCTGCCCCCCTCCAAAAAAAATGGTAATTTTTCATGTTAGTTAAGTTTTTTGGTAAAAATCTGTAAGATCAGATATCTGTAAACATGAAAGTGGGTTTCTCTAGACCGTCTAAACATGCCTTCAGCTTCCCAAATATTGTGCAATAAAGTTGGTTCTCGTTTGCTCTTTTTCCCGCCCAACAGGCTTTCCTCTTAACATCCTTTGCTTACTGCCTCACTTAATCCAGCACTTTGACAGCCCAACTCAGTTTTGCAAAGAAACTGCTAGTCGGATAGCAAAGGTAAGCAGCCGTGTCCCCGAGAGGTCCGGCTTCGGACTCTGTTCTGTCCTGCAGATCCTCTCGCTCTGAGTCTCGGAATTCCGCCTCTAATGCTATTCCGCTTATCATACAAAGGAGTTACACAAAAGCCAGCAAATAAAAATATCGAATTCGAGCGACCCTTCTCCGAGTCTGTGTCTTTTTCTGCTCCTTTTCCCACTTCTCTTCTCTATCACTCTGTCGCTTTCTCTTTCATTCATTCACTTCCTGGCAAACCTGGACCGGGCACTGGGGTGACTGGGGTAGGTAGAACTGCGGTCTCGTGGGTCTTGAAGTGGAGACGGACGTAGGCATGGAAGCTGAAGCCACTCCAGAGTCTGGTGAGGCTCCAGGCAGTGAGGGCAGAGCCCCTGGAAGCACAGATGACACATGTCTCCCTAGAGGAGGCCCTGTCAAGGCTGATACTACGAATCAAACAGTACCCACTGCAGTGAGGTCCCTGGGTGAGAAGCTGTGAGTGGCAGGAATTAGAGTTTTCTGGGCAGAGGACATTGCGTGTGCTGAGAGATGGCTCAGCTGGTAAGAGCCTTGCCGCTCTCTCTTCCCGGGGACCTGAGCTCCACTCCCAGTCCCGTCCCCCACCCCCACAGAGAGCATGCACACGCTCACTCAAATTGGATATAACTAGTAAAGGAAAAATTACCTGTTCAGGGGCCCCCAGAGGAGAAGTCACAGTATATTTTGAATTTCTTAAAATCCTTTCTCTTTTTAACCCTTTCTTTCCTGTCTTTTCTCTCTGCTCACATTGTGTGCCTTCCCACCACACAGTTCTGGCAGCAGTTGTATTGCCCTTATATCATCTGTTAATGTGTTGAAAATATTTCTCTTAAATTCATAAGATAGAATGTTGCCATCTTGTTTTAATAATTTTCTGTCTTGAGCAGCTTTTTGAAGGTAAGATCCCTATTTATGCACGTACAACGCTGTGTTTGTCAATTATTGTCTCTTGGAGGGGGCGATTTTCAAAGTTAAAACAGAAAGGCATTAGATACGTTTAGAAGTAATACATCCTCCCAAGTAAATGACGTGAGCTGGGTGGAATAAATGAATGACAGCCCAGCTACAAGAACCTAGCCAGAGCCCTGGGAGGAAAAGCCGGAAATTTCTCACAGAGAAGAGTGAGTAAATTTCCTTTTTGTAAAGAGCCTTTTATAGGAGAAACAGCTTTCTTACGACCCCCTCCATTCAGTCAGCAAGAGCACAGCCAAGGGAAGAGGCAAGCACATGTAGCCAGCGAAGGAGACCCTCCCCTCATCAGGCACAGCGCTGTGCTGGGTGCAAACCCGTAGCGGGTGCTAAGCAGCCACAAACACATTAGCCATAACGAACATCAAAGCTTTTGCATTATTTTACCAGGTAATATAAAAGACGAGAAAATGCCGAGAGCCAAGCATGGTGGCACAAGGCAGTGGAGAAAGCATCACCACACGTGCAAGGGCGCGCGGAACTGGAGGGTAGCTGAGGGACAGAGCAAGACCCTGCCTTAGAAACAAAAAAAAGGATAAAAGTTTTATTAATAAGATAAAATATGGTCTTGAATTTCTAGATTTATTGTAAGTTACGAAGTATGAAGAGATTCTTAAATAGCCAATTGTAGATAATTTAGCTGTCATACTTAATGGAAACACATCTTAGTTTCTTAAAAATGGTAGCCAGGCCCAGTGGCTCCTGTTTATACTTTCAGTACTCTGGAGACTGAGGAATTTTGTTAGGAATTTGAGACCACCTGGGTTGTATGGTAAATTCTAAGCCAGCCTGGGCTACAGAGCGAGCCCCTGTCTCAAAACGAAAAATAATAGTAGTAGTAAATAAGAAAAACTGACTGGTGAGATGGCTCATAAGTGAAGGCACTTATCCCCAGTCCTCATAGCCTGGCTGTGAGTCCCAGGTCCTGCATGGTAGGTAGAACCATGTGCAGCAGACTCTCCAATGACCTCCTCCATACACATGCACACACATACAATAAATAAATAAATGTAATGAAATTTAAAGAAAAACAAGCCTGGTTGTAAAAAGAAAAAAAAAAAGATGACTCAAAAATTCTTATTCTTGATTTTAATAAGTTTGGGGACTTATTAATAAGAATGGAAAACTGATTGTTTGAAATAAAATACTTTTAGATAACATCTTCCTAAAATAAACCAACTTTCTACATAGTATTTTCACTAATAAGGGTTTAGAATAATATAAAAATTGTTAAAATAGAGTTTAATATTCTAATGATGCATTGTCAGAAAAGTATAAACAAGGTCTCCTCCCTACAGCCCCCAGATGAGGGGTTAGAAAGAAAACTTGAAGGGAAGTATGTGGGGGGCTTTGTTGGTCTTTTAAAGGAAATAGAAAGCACAGATAGGGAAATAGAAGCATTTCAGAGATGTTGCCAGAGTGCAATGCTGGATTCCCTGACCTAAAGATGTTATGGGCCCTGAGGATAAAGATGCAGCTGCCATGACCTCATCAGGTCACAGGAAGTTCCCTCATAATTTTTTTGCTTCTAAGAATCCAAATCAGGCCTTCTGTGATTGCTAAATTGTTTTCAAGTATGCTTTCTCCTGTGGAGCAGCACAGGATGGCTCCCTCTGTGTATGCTTTTAGCAACCTGCAGGATGTGGTGAAATTGATTTCCTTAATTTATTCTCTCGCTTGTAACTGTTGAGAGTAATTCTCTGCCATTATGTGCTTCCTCATTATGCAAATATCACCAGATCTCTGTTTGTGCCCATGGGGTGCTTGGCATTTCGGGGCCAGGCAACGCTCCTTCATTATGGCAGAAATCATAACAAAATGATTCATTATTTTGGGACCTTCAGAGTGAATTCTAATCTGGTGCTTCAAAAATGTCAAAATGAAATCTTAGGTCATTTTCTTTTTTATAATATTGCACAGGAATTGTCTCCCTTTCCAAAGATAAGTGTTTAAAAAAATTATTGCTGAGAAAATAAAAATACCCTTTGTAACAGCCAGAGGTGATAGCGCACACCTGCGTGTGATCCCAGCATGCAGAAAGCCGAGGAGGAAGAATCAGCAATTCACGTCTGGCATGGCTCAAAAGTAAACAAAACCCCAAAGAGTGTATCGTCATTCAAGAAAATTTTTCTAGCAAAGATTTAAATAGTTACTGTGAAGTTACAAGATTATATGACTTTTTAAGTCATTCATGTTGAAATAGCAATAAGAAACATCAACCAAGACCTTCCTCCATCTTCTCGTCGGTTTTATGGATAATCAATGAGATCAGCTGCTTCCAGTGGATTTAGAAAACAGTTTCCATGCTACATTCTCTGTTGTCGGCAGTCATACCTGCCGTATAGCTCTAGCCAGGAAGGGATAACGGCGGAGAAACGGACATGAGGTCCTCCAAGTCAGACCTCCTCTGAATTATCAGAATGGTTTCAAGCTGGGCAGTGGTGGTGCACGCCTTTAATCCCAGCACTCAGGAGGCAGAGGTGGGCGGAACTCTATGAGTTTGATGCCAGCCTGCTCTACAAGAGCTAGTTTCCAGGACAGGCTCCAACGCTACAGAGAAACCCTGTCTTGGAAATAAATAAATAAATAAATAAATAGGAAATAGATAGATAGATAGATAGATAGATAGATAGATAGATAGATAGATAATTGTTTCAAACAAATAGTTAAATGTATACATATATTTCAGAGGCAATATTTCTATACTAACCGCTCTAAAGAGTTGGGAAAATATATGCTAAGCATTAGTAAAGCATCAGGAGAGCAAGTGAGACATGAAAGGAGAAAACTGAAAGTGGACATTATGACTAGGCCAGTCTTTCTTGATATGTACATACTAGATTAGTAAAGCAACAAGGGCCCTTTCTCCAATCTAGATTGTTCTAGTGTTTCCCAGAGGAAGCTAAGAGACATCTTTACCAATAACCCAGGGAATAAAGGAACTAAGGATGTGAACTCAGCCAATAAGGTCCCCCAAAGATTTGCTGATGCCCGTTCCGTAGCTCTATGTCAAGCAAGATAGACGTGTTTATGGGTTGGCTTCACAAGAAGTGGCCAAGGAACTCAGCACTGACATAATTTCCTAAAGAGCAGTTTGATGTGCGCAGATTGCTACCAGCAGAGATGACGTAGCTCCAGTGAGGTCCTGTGACTAGCACACAGGTTGGGGCGGTCTGCAGTAACTCTTCTGTGAGATACCCTGAATACACACGTGAGATGGAGCAGCCCTGAACTGGCCCGAGAATCTTAGTAGAACCTGCCCGCTTAGGCCCCAGGCTCTTGGGCACTAGAGCACCTTGGGATTTGGCAAAACAGTTACAAAGTCATGAGTCGGGTTTACAAAACCATAGATGGTCCTTTACCAGAGACAGTCTGTTATAGTCCGAAACACTGCCCTGTGTAAACTCTGACAAGTGTTGGTTGGACATGTCCCTCCTCTTCCCATTCCTCTGTTCCAGTGCTTCTCAGCCTTCCTAACGCTGTGACCCCCAGCCATAAAATTATTTCCGTTGCTACTTCATAACCGTAGTTTTGCTAGTGCTGTAAATCATAATGTAAACAGGCCTAGAGACAGAGATTGGCCAAAGGGCGAGACTCAGGTTGAGAACCACTGCCCTACTGCAATCCTCGTAGTAGTGCCTTGGGTTTTTTTTTTTTTTTTCCTTCTCCACTTAACTTTCCTAGCTTTTGAACAGGAATGCATTGAAACTTAAATATGCAAGTCAAGTTATTTCTTGGAATAAATGCATGTAGCATTACGTGATAGGCAGATGAAGTAAGCTTGTGTATTCTGTAGGTCTGTGCAGAGGAGAAGTGCCCGACCCTGGTGAACCTGGCTCACATGATGAGTTTGTACAGCACGCACACTTACTCCCGAGACTGTTCCAACTGGATCAACGTGGTGTGCCGGTACCTGCATGACTCCTTCTCGGATGCGACCTTCAGTCTTGTGACTTACCTGGCAGAGGTGAACTGAGGGGGCTTTGACCTGCTCGGTAGGGAAATTGTCAAGTGGCTGCTTGCAGAAGTAGCTCTGTGGTGCTAACTAGTCTCCGAGTTGAAACTGAGTGGAGAGAGCGTCAGAGAAGAGAGCCAGAGCTGATTCAAGTACAAAAGGATTTTTTAAGTCGGATGTTTCCTCCCACTTCTATTTAGTTTCTTAATCATTGCTTAGTTGATGTGAACGCAAATGTCTCTGTTGCTGTGATAAGCACCAAGACTAAGAGCGACTTAGAAAAAGGTTTATTTTGCTTACGGCTCCACATCACAGAATGTCCCTGGGAGAGTTGGGGTAGAAATCTGGGGCAGGAGCTAGTATAAAGACTATGGAGGGGTGCTGCTTACTGGCTTGCTCAGCCTGCTTTCTAATGTACCCCAGAACCATCTACTGAAGGGTGTTGCCACCTACAATGGGCTGGGCCCTCTCAGATCAATCTTTAATAAATAAAAGAAAAAAAAAAGAAAAGCCCCAGGTGCTTGCCTCCAGAACAGCCTGGGGAAGGCATTTTCTCTACTGATGTTCTTTTCTTCCAAATTACTCTAGCCTGTGTTTGTCAAGTTGACATCAAAACTGCAGGCATGGTGATAATGTAAACCTCTCCTTTATGGAAAATGGAAAGTGTGATTTGGTGGTGTTGATCCTGGAAAATAGCTAAAAATTTTCTTCAAAATTAGTTCTTGGAAGCTAGGCTCATACTTGTGATCACAGCCATCAAGAAACTAGAGGTTTTGAGGCCAGCCTGGGCTACACCATGAATTCCAGGAAGCAAAGAAAGAATCAAAACTCAAGAGAGAATAAAATCTTTGCTTTTTTTTTTTTTCCCTACTAAAGTACATGTTTCTTTTTGGTGGTCAGAGGTGTGTGAACTGGCCATTGAGGGTCTAGGGGCAGTCAGTCTTTTCAGTTTTATAGGATAAAATCTTGCACAAGACCAATTAGCTGCTGCGTAGTTTTATAAGTGGTTTATGAATTCTTTTATAAGTGGTTTATTCTTCGGTGATAGTAGTCATTTTTTTCTTTAACCTAAAATGAATAGGTTCATTTATTATTTAAGACTGTTATTGAAATGAGAAAAACCATTCTGACAGAAGGAAAAATAATATCTATATTCCTTTTATTATACCAGTTTCCTGGTTTCTGACAACTTGTACAAAGTAACAGATTAAGCCTGTTCGTGCTGTTCAGCTGTGTAAGTGTGAGATCACGTTTTGTTCAGCCCAGTTAAAGCCTGCATTTTCACCTGATTTCCAGCTCCTAGAGAAAGGGTTGTCCAGTATGCAGCAGTCCTTGCTACAGATCATCTATAGTCTCCTGAGTCACGTCGACCTGTCTGCTGCCCCGGCCAAGCAATTTAACCTGGAGATCATAAAGATCATTGGCAAATATGTACAGGTGAGTGACCGCAAAACTCATGGGCAGCATTGTTCAACTCGAGATAATTCAGGAGTATAAAATTCAAAAGCACCCTAGATACTCAAGGGTAGGGGTGTTTCCAGGAATATTTACTATACAAAATGTTCTCAGTGTGACACAGAAGAACCATCTGGATGATTGCATTGGTGTGATGCTTTTATCAGATTTAACAGTCGCATTTCCACAGCAGCTAGTGTGTGTGTGTGTGTGTGTGTGTGTGTGTGTGTGTGTGTGTGTGTGTGCATGCAAAAGGCAGCAAGTACTATCTCTGAAAATTAGGACTGAGACTCACTTCATTCTTTGTGTGACTCTCTGTGTTAGCCAGGTGTTATGTATTAGATAAAAAACCTTTAGAAACAGAAGACTACTTTAAAAGTCTGTATTTGAAAGTTGGCTTTTGTATGTCAGGAAGTACCAGACATTTAGAAAATAGAAATCCAAACTTTGTTTAAATGTGAATGGTAACTGGCCAACTGGTAGGTGCTGCATCTCACCTTTAAGCCACTTGTGAAAGAAAGGTGCTGTTATGTAAAGCATCAAGGGAGGGCTGGAGAGATGGCTCAGAGTGTGTGCTGTTCTTGCAGAGGACCTAAGTTTAGTCCCAAACACACAGACACACACATACTGCATAATTAACAAATAATAGTAATGAAATAAACTATCCAGAGAACCGATTACTTGAGAGCCTTTACAGACAAGTATTTTCAGTTTATACCCCACTGGCACTGAGCAGAATTTTCGAAGAGAAATACTGAGTTTGTAGTCTTGCCCCAGTCCGAAATTAATCAGCTTGTAGGAAACCGTTGTTGAGGTGTTAGGGGTGTGGCTCAGTGGCAGAAGGTTTTGTTTTTTTTTAAATGAGTTTTTTCTGAGTATTCCTTTTAGTAATTTAAAAAAACAACAACAAAAAAAAATTGTGAGGGTCTGGAGAGTGTTTTTGAGCCCTGGTTGCTCTTCCAGAGGACCCTGGTTTGATTCCCAACATAATTTGGTAACTCACACCATCTGTGGCTCCAGTTCTATGGGAATCTGGTGCTTCCCTCTGACCTCTTCCAGCATAGCACACATGCATTACAGAGCTATGTATGCAGGCAAAAATCACACACACACACACACACACACACACACACACATTAAAAGAAGAAAAGGTGATTATAAGTTCTTTCCTAGACAGCAACTCTTCTGCACATACAGATCTGTCATATCAGTCTCTCCTAAATTATGTTGTAGGAATATATAAAACTAAGAAAAATGAAATATAACTTAGAAACATAGGTACCATGATGAGGAAAACCTTCTTCTGAAACTCCTGAGAGTGTGCCTCATTATTGGGGCCCTGGGTTGTCAAGAAACAAGTCCATGGGCTAAGAGACAGCTCAGCTGGTGAGAGCACTTGTTGCTTTTGGTTAGGACCCGAGTTTGACAGCCAGCACCCACATGGCAGCTCACAACCATCTGTAACTCCAGTTCTAGGGGATCCAACACCCTCTTGTGGTCTCTGTAGACACTGCATAAATGTGGTGTGTAGGCACATACAGGCAAAGCGCCTATACACATGAAATAAAATAATAAAAAGTTTTCTAAAGAGGACAAAATGGGTTTTAATGTTTATTTATAAAATGTATGTATATTAAAATTTTTTATTGTCTTAATTTAAGATTTAGATTTGAAGCCAAAAGCTTCACCTGGAAAGTTCATATGTATGTGACTTCTTTAAGAGCAGCCAGGTTCCTCCATAAGACTTTGCAATAAGATTTAATTAAGAATAAATATTAATAAAATTTAAATAAGATTAATGGTTTACAACGTACTTCCTGGGAGAAAAATAAGGGCCTCCATTAGGGCGGGTCTGTGTGTGCAATCATCTAACATGACCAGTAATAACTCAGACTTTCCTATGATGTTTTGTAGCTCAGACCTCTCAAAGCTCTCAGAGGAAAATGAGTCATTGTGTAGACATCTTACAGCAGTACTGTTCCCGCAGTCTATGGCATAGGCTGGGTTCTTTATTCACCTGCGTGCACACCTGTAACTCTTGTGCTGACCCTTTCTGAACCCAGAGTCCTTACTGGAAGGAAGCCCTCAACATCCTCAAGCTGGTGGTGTCCCGCTCTGCAAGTCTTGTTGTGCCCAACGACATCCCCAAGGCCTACGGAGTAGACGTAGGTTCTCCGGAGATATCCTTCGCTAAGATTTTCAATAACGTCTCAAAGGAGTTGCCCGGCAAGACCTTAGACTTTCACTTTGACATCTCCGAGGTAAGGCGCCCCACAATCGAAACTGTACTGTTGGGAGTTCTCGCTCAAGCCTAAGACTTGTACTTGGAATTAGACACTGTAATAGTGTCTGTGAAACTGGTTGTAAAACGGGGAGAAGGCTGGCTCTGAGGAAGCTTACATCGTCTTGAGGAAACAGGCAGATGAACGTCACGATTCTGCCTGACTGGAAGTAAGGGAACAGTGCTCTGGGAATCTACAGTATGCTCCTGAAGGTGTTCTCAGAAAGGAGGGAACATTGCCAGGCGGTGATGGCACATGCCTTTAATCCCAGCACTGGGGAGGCAGAGGCAAGCCTGGGGAGGCTGTGAGTTCAAGACCAGCCTGGTCTACAAGAGCTAATTCCAGGACAGGCTCCAAAGCAATACAGAGAAACAATGTCTGGAACCCCCCCCCCCACACCGCACGCACACACACAAAAAAACAAAAAGAAGAAGGAGGAGGAGGAGGAGGAGGTGGAGGGAGGTGGAGGAAGAGGAGGAAGGAAATATTTAAGCTGAGTATAGATAAATAGCTCTAAGGGAGCAGATGTGACAGTTTGGGGGTGCCTTGGTTAGGGTTTCTTTTGCTGTCATAAAACACTACAACCAATGTCAGCTTGGAGAGGAAAGGGTTTATTTCATCTTACAACTTGTAGTCTATCATCCAGCAAAGGCGGGGCTGGGACCTGGAGGCAGGAGCTGATGCAGAGGCCATGGAGGGGTGCTGCTTACTGGTTTGCTCAGCCGCTCAGCCTGCTTTCTGAATCATTTGTAGAAAGTGTCATGCTAGACCTGTTAACTCTTGCTAGTTTCTTTGCTGTGGAAGCCTTGAGTCAACTTTGGCATTTGTTTCTGTGTAGACGCCCATCATTGGAAACAAGTATGGAGGCCAGCACAGCGCTGCGGGAAGGAATGGGAAAGCCAAAGTGATCGCCGTCACCAGGAGCACATCCTCCACCTCCTCTGGCTCCACCTCCAATGCCCTAGTTCCTGTCAGCTGGAAAAGGCCACAGTTATCACAGGTGCATAGGGAACATCAGCATGGGCTGGGGGAATCGATTTTGTGAGCATGCACATACCTGAGAACTGTCTGAGTTTACCCATACTAACCCAGGAATTTCCTTCCTGTTAGCGGAGAACAAGAGAGAAGCTGATGAGCGTGCTGTCCCTCTGTGGCCCCGAATCTGGCCTCCCAAAGAATCCATCTGTGAGTAACCAGGAACATGTAGATAAAAAGCGCCAAAATCGTTGTGTCTTGGTGCTTGCCTTCTCTAAGTTAGTCCTGGTATTAACCAAGAATGAAAAGGAGATGGTCTTGTCTGTTGCAAAATCTGGCAGCTATGCTGATCGCATGTTGAACTAGTTAGGCACGAAGAGTAAATTGAAATTCTACATTGCTTGGAGAGTGGGGCTGACAGGGATCTTGAGGGGCTGATGCTTCAGGCTCAGAGTGACAAAAATGATGGACAAACCTTTTTATTTGTTTTTAACCTTTTTCGGGGCATCAGGTTGTATTTTCTTCTAATGAAGATCTGGAAGGCGGGGACCAGCAGACCAGCTTGATTTCCACCACAGAGGACATAATTCAGGAAGAAGAAGTCGCCGTGGAAGACAACAGCAGCGAGCAGCAGTTCGGCGTCTTTAAGGACTTTGACTTCTTGGATGTTGAGTTGGAAGATGCAGAGGTAAGAACGTGGACTTTCTTGACATTTCCAGATAGTCACGCTTGAGCCAGACTCTGACCATGCCATCTTCTCTTATGGAGATGACTGTAGAATCCAGAAAGAGAAACTAATATGGAGCTATGAGTACCACAGTTAGTCAGCAGCAGGAGCCTGAAGTCAGAGAAGAGTCCATGCCTGTCTTACAGGGTAGAAAAGGGATTCACGGTGCTTATTTAGTGTATTCATAGATTTAAATGTTTAGCTGAGCTAAATCAATAGTAAATACATACATTAAAATTGATCAAACATGATTTTTTTTTGTCTTTGTTTTGAGGCAAGGTCTACTTACTTACCCTGTAATACTCTCTGGCCTGAAGCTCACGCCGGTTCTCTGGCCTTAGCCTCCCAAGTGTGAGGTGACAGGTATGAGCCACCATGCCCAGCTCAAACGTAGTGGTATTTGTCACTCAGGTGACCACATGGTGGCTTTGGCTTTCTAGAACTCTGCCTCTGGCACGTGCCTGAGGCCTCTCTCTGGAATACCCAACCACTTTTTCTTCAACTTCCCCTCAGGACCTGTTTCTTCTGACACCCAGAGGGCTTTCTCTCATAACCTGATTCTGTCTACATGTTATGTCCGTCTAGAGGTTTTCTAAGTGGAAATCCATGCAGCTGAGCTTGTCCCAAGGCAGAGGTTTCCATTCGGCGTGACTCTGAGGCCTCTGTTCATCTCCCTATGCTTCTCTGGGCCCTCCCCTTCTTTCCAGGCCTACTTGGACCCAGGCAGCAGCAAGATGCTTGTCACTGTTCAGTGACCTCATGTGCCCACATAGCAACATTTGGGGCAAGTAAAGATCAGTCCCAGAGATGCTCTCAGGAGAAGAGAGAGGTTGCTTTGCCACCTCTCCTTAGCACCTTTCTTAGCTCACCCATTGGCCCAGGTCAAAGCACCGGCTGATTTCTGAAACAATCATCATGGTAAATACAATGTTGTCTTATTGGGATTTCATTCCTGTAGCTCAGGTCGGTTCCCCAAATGGCAGTTCCTTAGACCTGAAAAGATTCTAATAGATCCAAGATCTGGACATCCCAATATAGTTACAAATACATATTAATATACAGTAAGACAAAAGTGTTTCACATCACATAGTCTGCCCCATGTTTCTGAAGAGGCGGCTCAGGTAGCCCGTGTGCGTCCCCCTGCTCTCACGAGGGGCTGCTCTCTTTGACTGCCCTGTCACCTGGTCACAGGAGAAGGCGCAGGGCGATGTTTGCCTTCCTGTGCTTCAGCCTGCCCGCAGCCGCTAGGAGATGAGCCCCGCGGGCACCTAGGAGTTACACAGATGCCAGAGCCACCTTTAAAATAAAATTTTTAAACCTATGTTTTCTTATTCTCTGTATATTATTCATTTTCCTTTTTTATTTTATTTTTTTTTCAATAAGGGCAGATTTTACAAAACCTTTTAAAAGTGTTTTCAGGGGCTGGAGAAATGGCTCAGAGGTTAAGAGCACTGACTGCTCTTCCAGAGGACCCGGGTTCAATTCCCAGCACCCACATGGCAGCTCACAACTGTCTGAAAATCCAGTTCCAGGGGATCTGACACCTTCACACCAATGCACATAAAATTAAAAAGATAAATAAATCATTAAAAATTTTAAAAAAAAAGTGTTTTCACATCCATCCTTTGAAGAGCATATTGAAGGAAGGTTAAGACAGCCATCACAGCCAGGAGTAAAATGTGGCGGCTTGAGACCTGTGCCCTGTCCTGCATCCATGAGTGGCTTTTAAATCCGTCTGCACTTACTTGTTTTTCTCATTCAGAATTCAGATTCTAAAGGCTCTTGACATTTTTCTGATGGTTACGGTTTTTGTTTGTTTGTTTGCCCTTTTTTCCTAAAAAGAGCTCTGGAAATGCTGTTGAGTTCATCCAGCCCTCTGAAATGCAGCGAGGATGGCTCTAGCTGCTAGCAGGGCTTCAGACAGCCCACTCTAAAGACACTGCAGTTCTAGGGAGCGTGGAGAGGGGCCGGCCTGAGCCCCATAATTAAACAAGCCAGGGGAACAGACTTCCTACATGCAGTCATGGTTGAGACATAACAATGAGAAATACTTGAATTGGATGCCTAAGACAAAACAAATGAAACTCCTGAAAGATTCCCTGGCTTTGACAGCCCACCGTGTAAATTCATTCATTCATTCATTCATTCATTCATTCAATACATTGTGAGGCCGGGTGTCATTAATGTGCAACGCAACATGGTCATATTTACAACGTAAGTTCACGAAAGATACTTGAAACCTAACCTTTCTGAACCCAAAGCCTCTAAACTCCCTTGAGAAATAGCCAGAGTGGATCCGAGGGTGCAGTGGGCAGAGCTCTTGAAGTGCGAAGTGGTGTGAACAGTTTGGGTTTAATCTGTCAGTCTTACACAATTGGCTTCCAGCTTAAATTCCATTTGAAAGAATTCCTCCGTTTAGGGGGAAATGCATTCTGTTTTGAAAGCCTCTATTTCAGACCATCCCTCCCATGTAAAGAGATATAAATCAACCCTTTCTCTTTTTGCCAGTTTAGTACAGTTTGTCACACCAGGGCTTTAGACGGTTAAGAATTATGTTCTTCAGACTTGGAGGCTCAGCACGTAGCATAAATCCCCACGGAAGTGAGGCTGAACTGTGTCGTCTCTCTTGTGACCTTTTTTGAAGTTGGCAACAGTTGTGTCTTGATAGCTGTGACCTTGGTTTTAAACTATATTGAAAAACGACCACTGCGTCTAACTGCAGCTGTCCCTCGGAAGAAATTAACTGTAACCCTGTATTGTCACCAGTTGATTGTGGGTGCTAGAAGTCGGCCATTGCATCGTCCCAAGTATGAGCTGTGTACATTTTGAAAAGTTCTGTAAATCTCGTGTTGCCGACGTGTATCACGAAAGCGTTGTTTTACGTGTCTGTCTCCGGCTCTCCCCCGGTTCCAATCACATGTCGGCTTCCCGCCAAAAGCTAAATCCAGAGCTTTCGTCCGTCTTTGGGTTTGAGAAATCACAGAGTTTTGCCCAAAAGCGTAGCATATATTTGAATGTGTGTCTTCGTGCTTTCTAACTTTGTGTGTTTTCCTTTTTGCTAACCAGGAACTGCAGGTAAGTTGCAGCCTGGTGTTGCGTGGGTTGTGTCTCTGTTGTCACTTGTGATGTAGCTGTCCTCCGTGTGGTCTTATTCGTGCCTGTGTGTTAGAGTAGATATGACCTAGAGTGTAGATGTAGTCAGTCCCCCAGCAGTACGAGATGAATTACCAAGAAAATGATTTAATAAAAATGACCAAATAATTTTTAATCTCTAAAAATATAAGTATTTGATGACGGGTTAAACATTGAAAGAAACAGATGGGCTGATTGAAACTCTGCTTTTGATGATGCATTCAGTAATTTTTCACCTTGGTGTGTGTTTCTGGGTGTCATAACTCCTACAACATCAATAAGCATGCAGCTGAGTCCTCAGATATCCTTTCTTGCTTTTCCAGGGGGAGAGCATGGACAATTTCAACTGGGGCGTCCGCCGGCGCTCACTGGACAGTATTGACAAAGGAGACACGCCATCCCTCCAGGAGTACCCCTGTTCTAGCAGTACCCCCAGTCTGACTCTGACGAACCAGGAGGATACAGACGAGTCCTCAGAGGAAGAAGCCGCCCTCACGGCCAGCCAGATCCTATCGCGCACACAAATGGTATTACTCTCACCTTTCCGTGAAGTAGAGGGGGCTTGACTAACTCTTAGCTTCGAATTCAAAGAAAAAAAATGGTGTTTACATGCCTTCTGATTGTCATTTCATTATGTACAAAATGCATGCCCTGAAATAAGTGTTCTGTTGCTCATGCCGAAATCAAGCTTACAGAGTTGACCTGTGTGCCCTGCAGCAGCTAGATAATACAGCTAATCCTCTGCTAATCAGAGTGAGGCGTCTCTTGGTGGGTTAGGGCACTACCAACTCTTAGTGTACAGCTGCTTCTCTTTCCTGGTGTGTAAAAGTCATACTTTGAATGTAATGTGCAAAGACCAAGCACAACACTGGTCCTCGTCAAGATTAAATTAGGAGACGGGAAAGATGGCCCAAGGGGACCTGGGTTTAGTTCCCAGCACCCACATCTGGCAGCAGCTCATAACCACCTGTAACTCCAGCTCCAGAGGACCTTACACCCTCTTCTAGGCTCTGTGGGCACCTGCACTAACTTTTTAATTAGTAAGATTTATTTGTTTATTACGTATGCAGTGTTCTGCATGCTTGTATGCCGGCATGCCAGATCTCATTATAGAGGGTTGTGAGCTGCCATGTGGTTGCTAGGAATTGAACTCAGGACCTCTGGAAGAGCAGCCAGTGCTTTTAATCATTGAGCCATCTCTCCAACGTCCAGTACTAACTTTTAAATAACTGGGGAAGGGGGTTAAAGTTAGTTATGTGACATTCTGGCTCCCATCCCCAGGATGATGTAACCAGTTAATAAGTGCACATGAATAAGGCTACCAGGCTCATCTCTTAATTCAGAGATGTGTGGGTTGTGCCGAAGCCTGACTTTGTAGCCATGGTAAAGCTAGCACTTGGACCCAGCAGTGTGGAGCATAGGACCATGGCATTCAGAAGCATCCATAGTGTTGGCGAGGGCTACCCAACTCTTACATGAAGGCCTTTGTCATGCTAAGCTCAGCCTGTCTCCCTTTTAGCGTGGCCCTCTTGCTCTACACTGTCTGTGTGAGTCAAGTTCTTGCAGCAGTACGGCACCGAGCAGGCTTTAAGCCAAATGTCCAGTTGTCTGCCTATGGTCAGCTTCATGCATTCTCTGCTATTGACAGCTCATTATTACACAAATAAGTCCTTCCAGTACCCCCCTTGTATGCTAAGTGATTGCTGAGTACTCACCACTCGCTGGGCTCTCCAAGGCATTTTACATGCACTGATCTCGGTAATTCTCTGCTGACCACACAAGGCAAGCAGGGTTAATGCTTTTGTACAGAGTAAGCGCCGTGTCCCAGAACACACAGCTAGTGAGTGGACCGGAAACTGGCTAGTCCCCTCGCACCTCACTGTGTCACCAAATATCCTCTACAGGGGACTAGTTTAGAAGAACGGCCAAGTTACTGGCCACAGAGACTAAACGAGGCATCTAGTCAGCACCCGTGGAGGCCAGCCATAAACCACAGGGCCGGCTTTGCCTCTCTGATCATGGTTCAGACTATGCAAACTGTGATTATAAACTCAGGGGCTGGCTTTACCCACTTTGTAACTTTGTCAGGTTGTGTAACCGTTCACTAAAAATAGACCCTAAACAGTAGTGCTTGGGGGAGTAAAGCCACCCAGCACACAGTGAGAGACTATTAATGGCTAGCTCTCACGAAAGCCATGGGCAGAATTGACTACTTACCGACAAGACCAGCTCCGGTCTCAGTGGTACGAAGGTAAAGAAACCCATTTAAAACTGCTTGGTCTGCATGGGAAAAAGTTAGTATTGGCCTGTGTATTCTAAACCAAAAGCTTGGTATTTGCTATGTTGAATACTCACCCAGAGAAAACTATTACTGTACCTAAGCCTCACTAATGGCACTCTGTTAGTATAAACAACTTTACTGGATTTTCTTTTCTTTTCTTTTCTTTCCTTACTTTTTGGTCTTAGTGAAACTGCTGTTGGTTTTGGCTTAGGTGACAGAGTGGTACACTCCATCACGCCTGCCTGACCCTCCACAGTTCCCACTGTCACAGACCCTCAGAGGGGCTGAGACGGAGCTCAGCAGTACAGCATTTGCCTGGCATGCATAGAATCTGTGGTTCATTACCAGCACCACAAAAATAAATAAATCCTCAGACCAAACAGAATGACTGTGGAGCTGGGTGGGGCTCAGTACTTGCTTAGCTCAGACAAAGCACAGGGTTTGATCTCAATTGCCCCATAAGCCAGGCAGAGTGGTACATACCCAGGAGGCGGAGGCAGAAGGATCAAAATACAAGGGTCTTTGGTTTCAGAGTTTGAGGTCAGCCTGGGATATATGAGCATCTGTCCCTGCTCCCACCCCAGAGAAATAGGATGATACATGAAAAATGAGAATTTTGGCTCAAGGCTAGTATAGTTCTTTCCCTGGGTTTAGTTAGCCACAATCAACCTTGGGCATGTGCCATCATGCTGAGGGATTAGCTGCTCCCATTCACAAACTATTCCAATACATTACTAGGTGGGGGAGGGTAACTTTCGGAAATCCCAGAAGTCCTTTATAACTAAACCCATAAAATATTGGCGAGGCGTGCTGTTTCTTGGGACTGTCGCTGCTAACGAACGCATCTCCCCTCCCAGCTGAACAGTGACTGTGTGGCGGATGACCTGATGCCCGAACACCAGGACCTGCTTCAGTCTCAGGACTCCGCCAGCAGCAACACAACAGAAGACGTGCTGCAGATCAGAGACGAGACCCCCAGTTTGGAGGCCTGTCTAGATAATGCTAGCAGCCAGCTGCCTGAGGTGGGGAGCCACGGGGCTGGTGCATGGCCAATCTAGGCTCCCTTCAGCACCCCGCCACATCCCTTGCTTTTCTTCCCAAAAAGAGTTTTCAGCTGACGTGCTGCTAATGATTTGATTTGTTTTCAGTATTTCTAACCTGTTGGGTTGTTTTAAACGAAACTGTCCAACCTGGTTGGTTGTTTTTTAGTTTTGTTTCTTCTTCTTTTTTTCTCTCTTTTTTATTTTTACAAAAGTTGACATGTCGGAAACAGCCTACAGGTTAAAAATAATGTCAAGTGTGTCAATGAGCATTTTGCGCTGCGGAGTGTGACTTGGTTACGGCGCAAGCGCTTCTCTGGGGACAGCAGGCATTGCCTGGGACGCTGTGTTTCTGTGAAGGACTGCTTCCCTGTGTCCCTCCCCTTCCCTTTTGCTTTGTATGGGTTTCCTGTGATTGGTGCTCTGACTGGGTTAGGACCTCAGGCTAGCTGTGTTAGCAGCTGGTTTAATGAACCTTACCAAAAGACTTTGGAACCACTAGTATGGTTTCTGGAAGGCCTGTAAGAAGTAAGCCAGATTCCAAGCTAATGACTGACCAAAATAAGTAAGTATTAATTGTCTTAGTGTTGTTGCTTTTTTAAAGATGATTATAGACTTTTTAAAAATGTAATTATTGCCATAGCTCTGTGAAACATGCTTAGAAACTGATGCATTTTTGTCTGTTAATGAAATTAATGTAGTCAGCGTAGGCTGGGAACTGGACATGTCTGGACCCTCTAACGGTGAACAGATACATTTTGCAATGGAGGCATTTGGCTTCCTGATCATGGGTCTTTGAATAGCTCAGTCAAGTATTCGTTGTGGTTTCACTAGGTGCCAGAGTTTCAGCAGGAGACTAGGAAGAAAGGCGATGATTGAAAATGCACTTGCAACGTGTGTGTGTGTGTGTGTGTGTGTGTGTGTGTGTGTGTGTGTATGTGTGTTCACATATACCATTTCAACAGGAACTCACTATGTTGAAGGACTTGTGGACATCCAGAGAGTCCACAATCAGTAATAAACTGATTTTTGGTGGGGACAGAGATACAGGACAGGTTCCAGATAGAGGAGTAGCATGCAGAGGACACGGCATGTAAACTAACATGCTATATTCAGTTCCATGTCCTGGAGAATAAATCAGGTGGAAGAAGAGGGAAGTGAGCAGAAGTGAAGAGGGTCAGGCATGGTGGTGGGGAGCACCATTGTCAAGACTTAGACAAGCCCCGTCAGAGAGCAGGAGACTGTGCGGACGTTCCTTTCAGGACGGGGCTCCGCTGATGAGCGCATTTATTGCGCCCTAGGTAATCAGTTTGAAAGGAAGCGAGGCCTCTGTGGGATCACTCTTTTGGTGCTCTCAGCTCCTGACAGAGTGACCTCTCATAGCAATCATGGCAGAAGCACACACCAAGCAAATCTGTCCACCATAGCCTTAAATGAAACGGTGAAAGGAAGGAGAGCAAGGTCCTGCAGTCCCCTTCAAGGGCACCCCCTCCCATGACCCAGTCCCACGTCTAAGCCCACCACCTTCCTATAGCATCACGTGGGGGAGCAAGCCCTTTTCCATGGACCTTTAGAAGTATATTCCAGTCCCAAAGCACAACAATACCTGTGCCATGGTAAGCAGTGTGTTGGAGGCCTAGAGGTGAAGATGGAGCATAGGTGAGCATGCATTCATTCATTTCTCCTTTTTTAAGGCGGGATCCTATTCCGCAGCCCAGGTCATTCTTGAATTCTTGGTAGTCCTCATGCCTCAGCCTCCCAAGGGCTGTAAGTAAAGGTGTGAGCCACCTTACCCAGCTTAGCCAGTGCTGTTGTGCCCCTGTCCCATGCTAGACACTAGTCTAGGATCTGGGCCTATAAAACAGGCAGCTGGTGGCATGGAGCTTAATCCTAGCAGGAGTAACAAGCAGGCAAAAACAAACTTTAAAGCTGTGAATTACATCTTCTCCAGAAATTCAACAGTAATGTGGATTTGAATGATGAGAAAGTTAGCCTCAGAGTAATCCCATACACATATATGTAATTCCACATACATATATGGGATCACTGTCTCTTTCTTGGCTGTTTTATTTGTTTTGATTTAGAATTTTTGATTTTGAGATGGAGTCTCACTATGTAGCCTAGGTTGGCCTGGAACTCACTGCCTCAACCTCCCAAGTGCTTGGATTACATTCCTGAGCCTAGCTACACACAACAATATACAACGGACTAAAGAACTTTCTTCCTTAGCACCAAAAAGTCCCTGGGGGCATCTTTTCTACCAGAGGAAAAAAAAACACTTCAGTTTACCCTTTTTTTTTTCCTTTTTAATAAAGGAGGATCCCTTCTCACTGTACACTTAGTGCCACTGAAGGGCGAGACTGAAAGGGTTAAGGCAGTATCATTTTGCTTACACACTAACTTTTGTTCAAACTGCCAATCAAAGAATAGCTCCTCCAGAGGAGTGTAAGCACAGCCCTGCCTCCGCTAGCTGGGCTGGCATCACGTGTTTAACCATGTGTCTCCACTACAGTGTCCGGCGTTCTAGAACCGCCCTCTGATAAAAGGAAGCATAGGAAAGCACCAAGATAATAAATTATAGTTAGTTTTAAAGAAATTTCTGCTATTAGTTAGTTTTTAGAGGTGAAATGGTTTATGAATTAAAGGAACAAATCTACGCAAAGGTTTGTCTGAAGATTTTAAAGTGTGCTGATATTAGGACGGTAAAGGGAATGTCTTGATTACTGTTCTGTTGCTATGCAGAGATACCATGACTAAGCCAGCTTATACAAGGAAGCATTTAATTAGGAACTTGCTTAAAGTTTCAGAACATTAGTCCATTATCATCATATGGGGAGCAAGGCTGCAGGCAGGCATGGCACTTGAGCAGTAGCTGAGTGCTCACGTCTTACCAGAAAGTTCCAGGCGGGGGGGGGGGGGATGAATAAGTTGGAACTGGAATGGCCTATGCTTTTGAAACCTCAAAGCCCACCCTCAGGAACACACCTCCTTTAACCAGGCCACACCTCCTAATCCTTCCTAAACAGTCCACCAACTGGGAACCAAATATTCAAATACATGAACCTATGGGGGCTGTTCTCATTCAAATCATCACAGGAGGCATATCCTGGAGAAACTTTGTAACTTTTCTTTGACTAAAAACAGCTCACTAGAGGCTGGAGAGATGGCTAAGCAATTCTGAGCATGTGCTGCTCTTCAGAGGACCCGAGTTCAATTCCCAACAACCATGGCTGACAGTCCGCAACCCTGTCCATCAGTGACTTCTGCTCCAGGAGATCTAATGCCTCTAACCCACCAGCACACCCTTCACACCAGTGCCTCTAACCCACCAGCACACCCCTCACACCAAAGCCTCTAACCCACCAGCACACCCCTCGCACCAATGCCTCTAACCCACCAGCATACTCCTCACACCAAAGTCTCTAACCCATCCAGACCCATGTTCCTTAATGTACTTCCTGATTCTCTGCCGTATTCCTCAGCCTTTGAGGTCTTCTGGTGTCTTTCCTCAGAATAGCATCCCTAGCTGCATTTCTCCAGGCCCACCATCGGCTGTTTCCTTCAAAGACTGGTCTCGGGTCACAGACAACCATGCTCTTTTCCCTCTTCGGTTGGGTACCAGCAGGCGCTTGTATGTGGCTGGTGCTGTTTACCACCTGCATTCCATATGCCGATGTGTGCTGTCGCCATTGCATATTAGCCTAAGCCCGTTACAAGATTAAGGACTCATAATTAAGAATTAATTTGTGGCAGAGCACCTGCCTAGAATGTGCTCAGAATTCTTTTCAGAAGAGTGAACTAGGTCTCGGGCTAATCCAGGGCTCTAACTTGCTTGCTTTTTACATTTTGTGGGGAAAATTCCATTTTTAAGCCATAAAAGATTAAAAACTACAAATATAAAATGACGATGGTCTAATGCTTAAGACTTCATCTTGGCTTCTAAACCGGTGCTATTATTAGTTAAAACTCCGAGGGATCAGACTAATATCCATGCAAATTACAAATGAATATTGACACCATTATGATATATACTTTGAACATGTTTTACTTTTTTAACAGTGGTAGTTCATTTATTTAGCCGGTGTCCGTTGGGTTTCTCCCCCTTGGCAGTCATGGCAGCATCCACAGCATGGCAACGATGGATAGGAAGAGTGGGTCCACTTAACCATTCACTCTATCACATGTATTTTCATGATTGCTCGTTTGCCGAGGATGCATGCAGCCAGCCATTCTTGTTTAATAAATGCACTTAGGATCCATTTAATTTCAAAAGCTAATGACCTAAAGTTTCCTAATCTTCTGTGAACTCAATCTCCGCCATGAGGCTTTACTGCCATGAGCTATTGTCTTCTTACCTGAAGTCAGCTCTCCATATCACAGATAGCAGGAAATTGAACATGGTGGTTTGGGTTGAGTCTTTATGACTTGTGGGCAGCCCAGACCCATATTACCAATGGGTTCAGTATTAAGCCTACCTATGGCCAGAATTTACTGTGTTCTGATAAAACGGAAGGAATGATAGATAGTTCAAATAAGACTTTATAAGTAATAACACCAAGTTCTCTTGTGTAGAGATATAATGTATATGAGAGAAGGATTTTAGCAAAAAAAAAAAAATCTATATTCTAGTCAACACCCAAATCATGTACATAAGGAAAAAAGAAAAAGTGTTTGGTGTTTTTATAGAACAGCTGGATGTAGATTATAATTTTCAAATTCTAGAGTTGGAGATTTGAGTCAGTAATAAATTTCTTGCCTTGTGTGAGGCCCCGGGTTCGTTCTTCTAAACTAGCAAAGAACAAAAGGGAAGAAAAAAGTGCGACATTTTAGAAGAATGCATTGTATGCATTCACTGTTCGAAAACTGTGCAAACTAAACAATTTAAACAGAGACCGGGACCTTGGCAGTCGTCCTTGATTGCGTTGATAAACTTCTTGTAGTGTTGGTGAAGTCTGCTCAGCTGCGATTATTTTACAGGATACAAGTTCAGTGTTAAAGGAGGAACGTGTTACAGCCTTTGAAGACGAGCGGTCCTACATTATGCAAGACCAACAGGACCAGCTAGTGTGTCGAGGGATTCTTGATTTAGAAGAAACTGACATGCCAGAGCCTCTGGCTCCTGAGAGCTACCCCGAGTCGATCTGCGAAGAGGACGTCACTCTGGCTTTGAAAGAGCTGGATGAACGGTGTGAGGAAGAGGAGGCTGATTTCCCTGGGCTGTCCAGGTGCGCACGTTCACAGAGAGTAATGAGTCTCTGCTTGGCCCCACTCCTTCCCAACGTGTCCCTCCCCCACTCCTGATTATGAATTTTGATTAATTGGTATTTAGTCCATAATTATACTCTCTTCCTTTTTAAAGATAAGGCATACTATGATTTGTCCGTTTATCCTTTCCTTCCTTCCCTCCTCCCTTCCTTCCTTCCTCCCTTCCTTCCTGTTAGTATCCATACAAAGTAAAAGCATTTCATCCCTAACACACCACATTAAAAGCACACCACATGCCTATTTGGGCAAAACACCAAACAGCCAAGTGTCAAAATCAATAGTAGAATGAATTTCTGGGTTATTAAAATAAACCTAAAATAATTCCAAAACGTCTCATCTGTCAGAGGTCAGGTGCTAAGTTAGATTACTGTAGGAAGCCCGAGCTGCCACGTGGTGGTACCAAAGGATGACACGCTGCTCCCCTCAGATGTTTCTGTGCTCTCCATTAAACATGTATCATCAGAATGGGAAGAATTCCCAATCAAGACTTTTCTTTGCCTGTGGATTGAGTAATTATTACTTAAGTTCTTAAAGGAAATCCCGGTGACTCTTTGAAAGTTTGCACACCAATCAGTTCTATGATCTAAATTAAGATATCTAATGTAACCATATGAGATTCCTGGCAAAGTATCTAACTTCACGTGTTCTGTAAGTATATTTCTCTATTGCCAAAGCCAGCACTATTGGCGATGGCTAATATTTGAAACGAATATTTAATAATTAAATATTTTAGTTTTACAGAAAAGCAAAAGCTTGATGCTTAACGTGGTAAAAGAGTCATAACATACAATGTATCCTGTTTTTTAACTCTCGATACATATAGAATGTTTGCCTGTATTTGAAAGTATATATGCAAATGTTCACCCGCTTGAGCATGCCTTTCTGATGTACCTATCTGACTATAAGGCCTGCGCAGTCTCGCACAAGTTTAGGCTTGACAGAATGCTGTAAGGGGAAATGGTCAGGTTTTTGGCATCCTACAAGGCTAAAGCAAAGCAGTTGACTTTGGTCCATTTCTACAACTGAGCAGACATTGCATGTCTACTGAGCACACAGGTCTAGGGTGCAGCACATTTTGTTCAATCAATCACTTCAGTGATTAGCTTTTATAAGGTAAAAGCTTATAAAATCCTTCAGGTGAGTATTTTGATATGCTCAAAGCCTTACTCAGGTCTCCAAGAATTTCATACATGAATACCGCCTGTATGTACAGATTTGTACCCCACCCTCTTCCTCCTTCAACTGTTTGCTCGCTTCTCCAGCATCTTCTCTGTTCATGACCTGTTCATTTATTGTTTCTCTCTCTCTCTCTCTCTCTCTCTCTCTCTCTCTCTCTCTCTCTCTCTCACACACACACACACACACACACACACACACTGCTGAGAGTCCACTGAGGGCTGCTCTTATGACTGAGCATTTGATATCCTATAGGTGCTCATCTCTAAAAAGATGGCTTCTCTCCATGTGTTCAGCTATTGATTGCCTGTAGTTCATCTAGGGGCGGGGCCTGTGAAATTTCCTTATCACACCAGTGTGGCTACTGGTGGTGGTGGTATATGGGTTTTAGGCAGCCTTCCTGTTTCGGTCTCATAGGAGCAGTTTCCCTATCAAGCCTAGAAGATACTATCTAGCAATAGGCGTCCTAGGCTCTGGCACTTAAAATCTTTCTGCCCTCTTTTCCTTGATGTTCCTTGAGTCTTAAGTGTAAAGTTGCCATCTTGTAATAGGTGCCATTTGTTAACCTGTCAAGACTACAGGTAACATTTGTCTCTGGAGTTGTGTGAGTCATACTGAGACTGACAGAAACATAACTTTGTCCTTTTCCATGGCTGAGGTTTTATGTTGACTGTCTTCATGTAGGAATGATAAATTCCCGAAGTGAAACAGCTGCCCCTTCTATCCACACCTTTGTCTGCTTTATTGCAAGGCACACACAGGTGCTTCTGAAATGATTGAGCTGAGTGCATGCTATGGCTGGTGGTATGGGCTTTGGGCCTGTGGTCCAGGGTTCAAATCCTCACCTTTCCTATTAGCCCCTCGGTCACATTATCTGATCTACTAAACTTTTTGTTTCTTCATTTGCAAAATGAAAACAGTAACAGAATCTAATCCTGATAACTCTTTGTGAAGCCCAGTCCTTGATGCAGAAGAATATAACCAAAACTGTCTCAGTGTGACCGCCAACAAAAGACTCTCCAAAAAATGGGGTGGGGGGGGGGGGGGTTCAGGACTAGTAAGACAGCTTAGTTGATAAAGGCACTTGCCCCAAAACCCGCTGACCCAAGTTCAAGTCCCAGGATCCACATAGTACAGAAGGAACCTCTCCTCATGAATTGACCTCCCCACTCATGTGCTGTGACATATATGTGAATACACCTGTACTTGCTTGCACACAAACACACACACAGAATAAATAGACATATAGTTGAAACTAAATGTATAAAATAAAATTTTACAAAGGAATCCAAAATAGATCACAATGTGAACACACTCTAGTCCATACTGGTTGTGTGTTTCGAGACAGAGTCCTTCCATAGTCTTAGCTGCCCTGGAACTCCCTATGTAGAGCGGGCAGGCCTGGAACTCACAGAGCGTCACTCCCCTCTGCTTCCCAAGTGCTGGGAATAAAAGTATACACCTCCGCTCCCTGTCCCAATCCATATCCTTTGTGGACCGAACTAGTGTTAATCCAATAGTAGCATACTGTAGACTTGGGCTAAGATAATTGCTTGAAATTAAAGAGTTCTAAAACAGGAAGGCCCTGCATTTGTTTGTGCCAGCCTAGGAAGTTCAGGCTGCATTCTCTAAACCTGTGTGTGTGTGTGTGTGTGTGTGTGTGTGTGTGTGTGTGTGTGTGACCAAGAAGAGTTTCTGTTGAATGGAACACGGTGCTGTGAGTCGGTTCTTTTCAGGCATCGTGCTGATTTCTGTGAGTTTTGTGTCTGCAGTCAAGAGGAGGATGAGCAGGACGGCTTTCCAGAAGTGCAGACGTCGCCTCTCCCAACACCCTTTCTGTCTGCCATAATAGCGGCATTTCAGCCAGTGGCTTACGAGGACGAGGAAGAAGCCTGGCGGTGCCATGTCAACCAGATGCTGTCGGACACGGATGGGTCATGTGCGGTGTTTACTTTCCACGTGTTCTCAAGGCTGTTTCAGGTCAGTGGAGGTTCAGGTGTCTGGATGCACATTCCAGTGATCTGGTCAAGCGAGGCTTCTCTGCTTGATATCTCAGGCTTTCATATTCCTGCTGATTCCCTTTAGCAAACACTTACGTTTCTGTGAAGGTCGCATTCTCTTAACTTGCAGCATTGCATGTACTCCTGGTGTGTTTCTCAGTTGCTAGCACAGATGTGAAAACCTGCAGTGAAATTGCTGCAAGCCTCCGACACAACACCGACTGATTTTCTGCAGTGTGCTGGGTACCATCGTGGGTACCAGAGAAATGAAGGCACCCCCATGGGACCTGCCCTCCCAGCTTGGTACAGGGAGGTTCAAAATGTGTATGACGAGATGCTAAATGACACTTTCGTCACTGTGGGAGCCAAGTAGCTGGAGTTGCTATCCACCTTAGGTAATGGTAACAATAAGGACTGTCACATATTGACTGTCCACCCTGGACCACGCGCTAGCCTAGTGCTTCTCAGCAAATACTCTCATACAGCACCATGGCACGTGGATACCATTTTGAGCGTTGTGTGGGGAAGGTGAGAGCCCACGGCACAGAGATTCCAGTCCTGTTAGCTCTCCGCCATCTTTCTTCGCCACCTACACCAACTCTCGTGCCTTGGGGAACCCAGTCAAGCACTTCCCACTGACGTTCCCAGTGCACTCCAGCCTCCAGTTTCCTTGTGTCTTTAGCGCACCTGGGTGGGAGCTTTGACTTAACCTTCTTTGGTTACTGCACTGCCCTTGGTTTTCTGTTTGTATTCCTTCCTTCCCAGTGGTAGCGGCAGTTTCCCGCGGTCATCTAGCAGCATTATACACATGTGTGTGGATGCGCATTGGCTATTTCCTACACCCAGCTGGTGGACCGCTCCCCAGGCAACCGGAGACCACTGTATTCATGCTGCTGGTCCTAGCTCACTACAGGCCAGGACTCCTGCACTCAAGGAATTTTCCCACCTGACCCTCCCAAGGAGCTAGGAACCGTGGGTGTGGGCCACTGCACCCAGCCACATTAGCTGCCTGTTGGCATATCTCCTAAAGAAATATAGAGGAACTTAGTAGATCCGCTAGTAGAATTCTATATGTCATTCCAGTAATTTCAGTTGCGAGTTTTTGCTTCTTTACATAAAAGTGGGGAAAGGCCTTTTTTGTTTTATAAGACACTAAATTTTCTTGTGCCTTGTCTTGCAGACAATTCAGAGGAGGTTTGGTGAGCTAACTAAGGAAGCAGTGGGCTTCCTTGGTGAGAGTCTACAGCGCATTGGTACCAAGTTTAAAAGCTCACTGGAAGTAATGATGGCATGTTCCGAATGCCCCACTGTCTTCGTGGATGCCGAAACGGTAAGCCAGGCATGATGGTGCACACCTGGAGATCCCAGCACTTGGGAGGCTGAGCTGAAAGGGTGGAGACTTGGACAGCCCGGAGTATATAATGAATTCCGATCTACCCGCCTCTCTGTAACAAAACACAAAACAAGGAAGATGGCTGCATGGAGTGGTGTCATTCATTTATTGGCCTTTTGTAAAATTTTTTTTTCAAAATTTTCAATTTTGAAACGCAAGGGTTTATATCTTAATCCTGATATAAATGCAAAATGGCATTCCATCCAGGCATGGTGGAATATTAGGAGGCAAAAAAAAGGCCATTCCAGTGTCTGAAATGCTGTCTGAGGCTTGGCTGATCCTGCCCGCTCCCAATACATGTAAAATCCAGAGGGAGGAAGCTGAAGAGTTAGACTCTAGAAATGTGTGTTCTTTCCTGTCTTTAAATAGAAAATGGTAGGTGGCGAGACCTCTCTTCGTAAAATATCCAGAGCCCTTTGGTCTTCCCTCCATGCTACAAGTAGTCAAGGTTAGACAGCTGCATGTTTAAGAGCTTCAAGGACAGTGCCTTTGAGGTGTCCACTGGTCCAGCAGCAGAGGGTGCCCAGTAACCAGCTGGCAGCTGTTCCATGACCTTTCAAGACAGATGAGTTTGTCTGCTTTCACAGCTGATGGCGTGCGGTTTGCTGGAAACACTCAAGTTCAGTGTCTTGGAGCTGCAGGAACATCTGGACACCTACAACACCAAGAGAGAAGCAGCCGAGCAGGTTGGTCTCCTCCACACACCAAAATCATTGACCTGGGTGCAGTGTGCCCCAGACGGACACGCAGCTCTCTCGCTGGCCTCTCTTCTCTGTCCAGAGAACTGCTGTCTTTGGCTTTTAGAAAGGAGCCTAAGATCACAGTGGGAGACGGCAGCTGTGCACAGCGCAGCAGGGGGGTGAGAAGTGGTGTTTCAAGTGGCAGAGCACCATCATGGTGTTAGGGTAGACAACAAGCTTGGAGTAGATTACAGATGCCGCCTGCTAGGAAGTTCCACATTCTAGTTAGCCATTTAAACACTGACCCGGTTCCCTAAGTCAGCTCAGCGTGCTTTCAATTGACAAATGCAGAAAAACAGCTGGGGGGTGGGGACGCGGCGCTAGAAATGGTCCCCCTTTCAGCCCAGGGAACTGCCAGGTGTGATTGGGGCACCCTACAAATCCTGCTGTCTGCATGCAGATGTCCATGTGTCTGCCGAGGAACTATCTGGGAAAGGAACGGCTAGGTCGTAGGTATGAGAGTGGGTCTACCAAGCGATCTTACTAAAAACTCGTTGTCAGGTAGACATGAATTCCCCATCGCTTCATCTCTTGGGCACCAAGATACTGATTTTCATAATTTCTGCTATTCTGGTAGGTATGCAGTAGAGTCTTATCTACCTTACATTTCCTTCATCGCTAATATTTAAGCATGGATATCTTCGTAAGAGTAGCTTGTGGACATCTGTAAATGAGCTATTCTCAGGTGTTTATAAGAAGTCTTTATTTTAAATATAAGCTTTATTGTTTGTGGGCAAGGAAGGGGCATGCAATGACATGCATGTTGTAGTCACAGGACACCTTGTGGGAGTTTTTCTCTTTCCACCATGTGGGTCCCAGAGATCCAGCTCAGGTCACCAGGCTTGGTGGCAGTGCCTGTAACTATCATGCTTTTTATTGGATATATATATATATTGAAGTTACTTCTCCTTCAGGGGCTATCGTTTTTCACTGCTAAAGTATCTTTCAATGACTAGGAAGCTTCCACTTTAATTAAATGCGAGCTCTCAGTCTACCGCACTGTGGTTGTGCCTTGTGAGTCTTCAGAAATCACTGCCTATCCTAGACACTGGTTGCTACCGCAATAACCCAGTAAACCAGGCCTCTCTGGTCTACACTCCTTCCCAGCATAACTGGAAAGGCCTTGTAACTGACTCTATTCACCAGAATTCACAAGACACTGAAACTCCCAGGACAAGCTGGAGAAGCCTCTTCCACAGTGTCTGCTGATGCCACCAAACTTAGCAGCGTATTGGAAGCTTTGGGAAATTGCAGGAGTCATCCTGATCCCTACCACAGGATGACTGGCCACATGGAGGAAAAGATAGGCATCCCAGCTAAGCGCCCACAAGTCACATGTAGGAGTCAGGCCTGCTTGGAACTTTGAGATAACTATCAGATAACCAGAGACTCGTGGCTGATCCTAGTCAAACAAGAAACAGCACATACATTTATCTGATATTGGTTACGTGCACAACAAATAGTTTTTTCTTTTCATTGTTATTTTCAGCCATGACATGTGAGGGCAGTTGATTTTACAGCAACAGATAACTGCTTTTCATGAGGCAGCATCAAATAGATCAGAGACATCTAGCTAATGATCTGCTGGACCTTCACCCAAAAACCTCAGACATCACCAGGAGACAAAGGAAAGGCCATTCAGAGGACCAAGCCATGTTTCATTTTTGTATGTCAGACGACACAAATTTTGTATTTGAAAATCAAACATCATAATAACGGCAATTCTAAAACGTGTATAGACATATATAGGTATATGATGGTTTGTGACTACACAATCTTCTTGACCATAGTCAGTGGCCCTAACTTTCCACTCATGTCTGGCCCACTGCTCATCTTCTGTCTTTTTGAGGACTTGGTCCTCAAGCCAGGATAAGGGCTCCACCACTGAGATTTACCCCCGACCCCAACTAGTATTTGTGGTACATGTTCAGTTTTCTTCTGTCCTCTAGGGATCAGACGTGATAGATGCCCTCAAGTGGTAGCCAGGACCTCGAAGTCCCAGAAGGAAATGAACATTTATCTCCCCAACACTGTGAGACTAGAAACTGATTTTTTTCTTCTAGCACCTTCTCCTACACTTGATTAGCAGAGCAAGGAACCCAAGAGGAAGCTACACAGACAGTCTTCAGTGTCTCAGCCCTTGGTACCCCACTCTCACTAATAACTGCATGTCGTGGCCCCCAGAAGCCGTAGGGCATGAACCTGTAGCTACCACCGTCTGTCCACCCTCCGCAACAAGGGACAGGTGCAGGGCTCACTCCCGTACTTCTCCACAGTCCTGGCTGACCGTTCAGTGTCTGTCACTGTCCTTGGACAATTGCTTGCTGTACATAATCTGCTCCGTCCCACTTAGAGCCTCCTGCACGGCTACACTTTCACCTTCATTTGGGCAGAGAAAACACAGTGAGAACGCTCCGGTGGGAGTCAGGGGTTCTCTGCAGCATCTGGACAGACTGGTGGAAGGCTAGTAGACCGCCACAGGGATAAATCATGTTATTATTGGGGATAAAATCAGAAATAATGACATTAGTGTTCCCTAAAATGCTAGATAGGGTATCCAATATTTTTTTTAAGATTTATTTATTAAGCATACAGTGTACTGCTGGCAAGGAAGTTGTGAACCACCATGTGGTTGCTGGGAATTGAACTCGGGACCTCTGGAAGAGCAGCCAGTGCTCTTAGCCATCTCTCTGAGTCATCTCTCCAGCCCCAGGGTATCTAATATTTAAACTTTTTAGAATAGGCAGTAAATAATCACCTGAAATAACTTTTTCCATTTTACTAGTTTACTTGGACAAGCTGGGCAAGTAGTTATAATTCAGTGTATATGTACCTTAACAGGTTGCATGAACAGAGATGAATGTCTAAGCTCCATGGTAGGTGTCAGCTGGATTTGGCTGCAGTCAAGTCTGCTGATAGCTTCTGACAATGACTGTCACCAGCCGTGTCCTACCAGAAAGGTTTCACATGTTTTTATTCCAAGATGCTGTCAAGAGAATAACCCAAGAGCCAGTGCTGTCTGGATGATTTGCGATGGAAGGGACAGAAGGTCAAAGAGATTGGTTTTTGAAGCAATTACCATTTCTAATTTTAATTCTTTGCCTGTAGAACAGTAAGCTACAGTTGAGGATTTTAAATATCTAGCACTAAGATTTTTCCAGGGAGCTACTTAATGGGCTGGTAGTTTTGCTCAGAGGAAGCAGTCTGAGTGGTTGGTTTGATTACTTAATAATTTCACACACACACCCCCCAAAAACAAAACCGCAAACCCGGTCAGCCAGAAGAACTGACAGCGTCAACTGTCACGGCCCAGGAGTGTCATCTGAAGGCCCTTAGCTCTCACTTTGGAGACTCTGGCTCCACCTTTCTACACAGCCACAATGCTACTTTACTTTAAATTAGTGTCGACTGTAAGAACAGCCCCTGGGTAAATAAAGCCCACATTTGGCTTTTGTATCCAAAATGCCTCAGAGAGAGCATCCTTGTCATTAGTTACCATCCAAAGAGAAAGAAAACAAATAGAGACAGGATTTAGATGGGTCTTGGTTTCTGTCCCACTAATTAAAGTTGGCATGCATCTCCAGAGAACTACATTTCAGATGAGCAGACAGCCCTAGCTCATTTTTTTTTTCTGTAAGTTGCTTTATTAAATTGACCAAAGGGAAGGTGGATCTTTCATTTCCCACATCTCACATTTAGACACAAAGGTCAGGGGGAAACATTGAAGATTTCCAATAAAATCTGCAAAGCGAAGGATCCTATGCTGTGGGACACCGTGGTTCCCAGGAACACTGATCGCGTCTTTGTTAATAAAGCCAGGGCGTGCATCTTGTTGTATCGATCCCTTGTTTGTTCCACATAGATGACTGGCCTGGGGTGGAGATACATTCTGCCAACAGCCAGTGCTAGCCTTTCAAGTCAGCTTCTGGTTTTGTGTAGACAGATTTGTTGTAACGCTAGTTACATTGTCCATTCTGTGATGTATTGAAATGTATCTACCCTTCCTTATTTCTACAGTGGTTAGAGAATTGTAAGAGGACATTCAGTGCCAAGGACGACATATATAGGCTAAACACCAACGCGCAAGTAAGTGTCCTTTCTGCTGGGTGATGGCATTGGGCATTATAAAACCACATAGGCGCGTGATGGGTTTGTCCTTACTCGAGGATCCTAGAAAGAATGTTTGTAAGCCTTTTTCATTTTGGTTTATCAGAACAATCTGTCCGAAAGTTAGGTTCAGTGAAATATTGGCTTAGTAATGAAAACTTCACTTTAATAAAAATGAGCAACCAGCTTGTGACTGAGGCTTAATAACACTGGGCAGATAAGCTTCACGGCTCTCTAGACAGTCCAGGGCGACGATTAGAACAGTGGTCGTCCATTGGTATGCTGTGGCTACACTGCCTGTCTGGCGAGAGAAGCCAAGCGTAGAGCAATGTGCTCTCTATCCCTATTACTCTCACTGTGAAATTGGGGTTCTGTTTTCCTCCAGTCGTTTTAAGCAGTAGCAACACATTTTCTTAGAAAAAGTGTGTCCATAAGACATCTCCCCCACTGGGGATCGTATGTTAAGACCTTTGTGCTATTCCAGTGGGAGAAACTTCGTACTAGGAGAAAGGCTTCAGCAGCTTGGCCGTTTCCACACCTGACATTTGCATTCCTACATTTTTCAACTCCAATTGCATTTATAATAGTGTGTTTTTGCAAAAGTTATACTAATATAGTATCAGAATGAAATCTTGAGAAAATCATAGTTTAACTATTAAGCTTTTCCGGCACAATGCCAGCCCATATTACATAATCCTCTCCTTCCATAATCCAGCTCAGTGGAACAGGCCCTTCATTATTCCCACTTTTGAAGAAGAGGGAAGGGAGGCTCAGAGGGGCCAATTTATCTGATAAATAAGTAATAGAAACCAAGATTCAAACCTAGACAGGTAATTCTAAACTCTGTGCTATTTTAAAGGAAAATTAAAATCATGAATAAAGAAATGAGACAAGATGGAAGTTCACTTTAGAATTGAACCCAGTGGGGGGTTTTAATGATACCTACGAGCATTGTATAAGCTAGGTGGAGATGCTGAGTGGTTCTTATAGAACTTCTACCTGTAAAACAATTCCATAATCTCTAAGACTCGGCTAGCAGCTTGAGATGTTCTTTTGAGTGAAAAATGGGGGCTACACTTAAGATTGATTTGTCCCTCCCCCCTCCTTACACGTCTCGTGCCACCCGTGTCTGTGTGCCAGTCTCTGCAAGCTGCCAGTAAATGTTTATTTTATTCACTTAATAAAGACAAATCTATCATGCAAATATCAGTGTACTTAAAATGTGTCTCTGTGTCCTCCTCAAGAACTGCTCTCAGCTCATCGAGGCCCGTTCTGGTGGTTCACAGCCTTAGAGTTTGTACCATTGCCTGCAGCTGTAGTGACCGAGAGCTTTATCCAGGCATGGCCAAACCGACACCCCTGGCATGGATTTGTGGGATCAGTTCCACTCAGCATGCTAACAGGAAGGAAGGAAGGAAAGAGATTTAAAACTTGAATTCCCACCTGAAATAAATGAAATGAAATAAAACCTTAGAAGTATAACCTCCTGCTGTTTGACATTTGGTTTGCGCTCTGCTAATGTTACGGGGGCCACTGTTTGCATAATTTATGGTCAGCTGTGTGGAGCTAAAGTTCACCTTTGCTTAGTAAATCCTTTCTAAACTGACGGGAATAAATGTGGTTTTTTAAAAAAAAGAAAAGCCCTCCAGAGAAGACGTCAGAAAAGCAGTTCTAGAAGCTCCATATACACAGCAACAGTCTTGGTTTAATGTGGTCACTCTTCTCCAACCCAAGGCTTTTCACCATGGGTCTGCCATGCATTGTCTCCACCTGACTGATGCCTAGTTAAGTCAGACTTCTGACATACGTGGCATTTGACTTGTACTGCAAAACACACTGCTCTCAGTACTCCGGATGAGTAGACAGCCTGAGGTCTAAGTAGAGACTAACAGGCAGGAAAGTCTAGAATGAGCCACAGCGGAGAGCCTGCTGCTAGGTAGGGTAAATATTTTCTTCCTATGTAGATTAGGAACCAATTCAGCCAATCCTTGGGTTAAAATAATAATCATAATTCATTTAAGAAGCTTCCCACTGCACTCGTGGAAATGTTATTAGAGTTGGGTTTGTTGGGAGAGGGGCAAAAAGAATCTAGCTCAGAGGACATTTGCAACAGCTCGGGCTCCCAAGATCACTTTGTTCTATGTTTTGTGGCTTTTATACAAAACTGAACTATAACAAATCAATCTTATTTGCCAAAGGGAAACACTATAAATGTCTAGAAAGTAGTAGTTTGGAAATGGCCTCATAAAATGTTCTTCGGGATATGAGTATGTGTTCTTCAGTTTGCGTGGGGCGTCTGTAACCGTAGTTACAATGGTTTCTTACACTAATTCTTGATCTCTTTCTCTTTGTATTTTTTTTGTGACCCGATCACCTTGCTTAGCAAATGGGAATTCTAGCAGTAAGTGGCCTGTCTTGATTTATAGATTCCTTATCCTTGTGAGACAAACTGGTTTTCATCTGCCATGTGTCCTCTTGTGACCTAGCAATGTTTTGTCATTGACCACTCTGAAGAGTAATGTGTGCTTCAACTTCACATAGCCCTGACCCATGACACGTTGGTCCTGTGAAATGAAACAGTGAGACTTTATAATAAATATGCACGTTGGGGATGGAGAGATGGCTCAGCGGTTAACAGCACTGCCTGCTCTTCCAGAGGTCCTGAGTTCAATTCCCAGCAACCACATGGTGGCTCATGACCATCTAAAACAAGATCTGATGCCCTCTTCTGGCCTGCAGGCAGACACGCAGACAGAATATTGTATACATAATAAATAAATAATAAAAATATGCTCGTGCAGCCAGCATTGCCTTCTTTCTGTGCCTGTACCTTGCCATCGCCCCTTTCCATTTAAGCTGCACCTGTCAGCTCCATAGTCTCATCTGAATGAGATCACCCGGTGGTTTTTCTAAAGAGGAGTCCATTTCTCTAAAAGCCCCCTCATTTTGGTAAGAGGACACCCAGTTTCGCTCCGTGCTGGCTGACAGTTGCATCGAGAGCCCTCAGTGAGCTCAAAACCCACATGTGCATCTGCAAATTCTTCCCCATCATCAACTCAAATGCTTTAAATCTGCGTTTGAAGATTTAAACCTCCCCTCCAAAGCAGCCTACATATTGCCTCCTGACAGTTGTCCGGTGTGAACGTGTGCTTCCTACTAAAAAAAGGGGCGGTGTAACCAGCGGCCAGCCTTGGTCCCTGAATGCCAGCCCCAAAGCACCTCTCCTTCGCCTCCCGTCAGCTGCACACCGTATTAACTTGCTTACCGCAGAAGCACAAAAGCCAGGGCGATTTTAACACGTTTGTGATGTTTCCCTGGAAGTATGCTGTCTGGTCAGAGCCGCGACAAGGAGCCCCGGATTAACCTCAGCCCCCGCTGCTTCCTTCCAGGAGCTGGAGCTCTGCAGGCGGCTGTACAAGCTGCACTTCCAGCTGCTGCTGCTGTTCCAGGCCTACCGCAAGCTCATCGGCCAGGTGAACACCATCAGAAACGACGCAGAGGTGAGTTCCGCTGGGCAGCAGAGCCCCTCTGGGAGCCGTAAATACATCCGTGTGAGCGTGCGTGCCTGTGGGTAACTTGTGCTTGTGTGTGTGTTTCCTGTCAGAGCGCCTAAGGTCAAAAGCCGCTCACACTGAACGTTTGCTTTAGTGGGTCGATTGGCTCGTGTTCACACTGTGGTAAACAAGAGAGCTGAGGCCCACGGTTTGGTAGCAGATACAAATCTATAATCAGATATAACGCTTGCACTGTGACATCCCTCACAGTCTCGAACATCCCTCGTCTGTTTCTGGAGCTGTGTGAATGCCCAAGACATGACTGCAGAGGTTAATGTATAGGGTCACAATTACTGACACCAAAATTGTCATTGAGAAAATGGTCAATTTTTTAAAGTTTATATATGTGTGTGTGTGTGTGTCTGTGTGTGTCTGTGTGTGTCTGTGTGTATATACATATAGATATATGTATATAATGTGTGCATAGACACATATTTATATAAAGTATCCTGGGTAAATAACCTTCTAAAATACACTTTCCTTCACTGTCCAAAAGCAATTACAATCTTCCAAAATATAATATAAACATTTATTACAACCCAATAGCTCTAGATTATCTAAACCTGGTCTAGGGACACATGGACTGTAACACCCAGTACTTAGGAAGTTGAAGAGGGAAGCTTTCAAGTTCAGAGTAGCCTAGGTTACGTGAAAAGACACTGCCTGGTTTTCTCTTTCTTTGGTGGCTCACTTTTTATATTCCTGCCGAAAACTAGAACATTCCTACCATGAGCTTGTATCCATGACCACATACTACTGACCATAGGAATCGGTCCTCAAATACATCCTTGTTTCAGGTCATCAACATGTCAGAGGAACTTGCCCAGCTGGAAGGGATCCTTAAGGAAGCCGAGGCTGCTTCGGAAAATGAAGAGATCGATGTTTCCAAAGCCGCACAGACCACAATAGAAACCGCCATTCATTCTCTGATTGAAACGTTGAAGAACAAGGAATTTGTGTCCGCCGTCGCACAGGTCAAAGCTTTTAGGTGAGTGGGCAGACCGCACAGCGCCGAAGTGCACTCACAGGTCACAGTCAGAGGCCAGGAACTCCCCGGGCAGTTGTGTTCAGGTTTTAACCGAAAATGTAGCTCGCCGAATCATGACATAATCTCAGCACCCTAACCTTGTGCATTTCCAGGACTCTGTGGCCCAACGACATCTTCGGCAGCTGTGAGGATGACCCCGTGCAGACGCTGCTACACATCTACTTCCACCACCAGACGCTAGGCCAGACGGGCAGCTTCGCCGTCATCGGCTCGAACCTGGACATGTCAGAAGCCAACTACAAACTGATGGAATTGAACCTGGAGATCAGGGAGTCTCTGCGAATGGTGCAGTCACACCCGCTTCTAGCGCAGGCCACGGCGGTTGGCAACATGGCGAGCACTGGATTCTGAGCAACTTCCCGTACTGGGAGAGGGAGTGAGCTGAAAGCGATCGAGATTGTTAACCAAGCACCTTTGTGTGAACCGTGGGGTTCACTGGTAACTCCTTTGGCAGCACCTTCAATTGTAGTCTACTAATGTCAAACTGTCAGAAACACACGCCTGAAGAAAAGTATCTAACCGCTTAACCGCTGCCTGTACCTCCACAGTAACTGTATGAAGAAGGATTTTTTTTTTTAATTAACCTATGTGAAAAAAGAAAAAAAGGGCTAAAAGTGATGCATACAAGTACATTACTCTGGAGAAATGAAAAAAATCCCGAGGATGTTTGCAATAACGGCCTCCAAGACACTGCAGGGCGGGGAATGAGGCTGGAGTGGGGCCAATGCATCGCAGCTGGAGACCCGCCGCCGCGCCACTTGGATTCCTAGCTGTCGTCCAGTCTGACAGACAACAGACTTAACTTGCAAAAACCATTGGGTCTGGGGTTTTGTTTTTATTTTCTCCCAGCGTATGGGAGAAGGGTTTGGGGTGTGTGTTTGTGGCTTTTTTTTTTTTTTTTTTTGGTCTGTATAAGGAATTATGTGTGTGTGAGTTGGGGTGTGCGAGTGTGTGGCAGATGTCCAGTGACAGCTTCTCAGCATGCCTAAAAGAGCACTGCAAGATTATTTTTGAAGAAATTTTATTTTATTAGATCTAACTCTTCATAGTGTGTAAATGTTAGAACACTTTAATAATATTTTAAAACTGGGCTTTTCCAGTGTCTCAAAAAAAAAGAAATAATATATCTGTTAATATTATTGGACTCTGCTGCTCAGCCCTCTGATCAGTGCTTCTGTGGATATTGTTGATAACTAACCAAAGTAGATGCCTGCAGAGACTTAAAACTGTAAAATAGAGACGTACGCTGCCCGTCAGCACTTCTCATTAGACAAGTTAACTTATTTTACTCCGTAATTATTATAGACACTGCATAGACTAAAACCTGTATTTTTCTTGTACATCCGTGCCGCGCGCTGTCAGACCAGAGTACATGTACAAAGCTAAAGGAACAGTTGTGGTCACTGATGGCGGACCGTGTTTTCTGCAGGCTTCCAGAGAAGAGATGCAAACGACTTGTGAGTTTATGCAGGACTCAGCTTGCTTCAGGCTAAAGGAACCCTGGAGCTCTGGGGGAAAGACAAAGCCTGAAGACTGGCTCCCAAACCACGCAATATACTTCTCCACTGTCTCAGTCTGTAGCATAACACAAACTGGATCCTCTGCCCTTTTTTTTTTAAAAAAAAAAAAATAGCATTTTGTAAAGGCAATGAATGTAGTCCCACGACTCCTGATTTGAAAGGAACACCGTGTATTTTTTATATGCATCTCTTATCCACTGTGACTTTTATTTTCAAACTGGGCTCTGACTCCAGAGTTTGGAATGTAGAAATGAATTGCTTAGCTCTGCCTTTTCCTGGGGGCGAGGACCCGGACAGAAATGCAATGATGCTCAAGTGCATTAATCGAAGGCACTGTGCACGCCGCTGGACTGCCTGGCCATAGTTGTTTCCTGTAAGATTCCATGACTGGTCACAGCACTCATAATCACTGTATTTTTTGACCCAGATAAAAAAAATTATTTTAATGGTGTTCTGGTACTGTAAACGGTGTCCTTAAATTATTAACTTTCGGGTTGGGGGCAGGCACAGGGTGGTGTCCAGAGACACACCACCCTTCACATCCCCTCTCCCACTCCTCTCACCCTCCTTAAATCCTTTTTGTTAAAAATAAAAACAAAAAACAAGCTTCGTAGCTGCTGCTTTGTGTGGTATTTTAAGGGAAAGAAAATAAGAGAGCCGGCTGTAGAGGACCTGTTACCTGCGGAGTTCTCGCGCATACTTTCACTGGAAACAAAGCAGAAGTTAAATTGACCACCCATCTTTGAATACTTTCTATGTAACTACTCTGACGATGGAACAAATGAAGCCACCAACAAAAATAGAAACCAGACCCCTGAGGACTGCCTTCCCTACGGCACCTACACTTTCCCCTCTCTCCTCCCCCCACATCTTCTGCCTTGTTGCATTTACTACCAAAAGGTTAGTGCTTAATTTTAATCAGCTTTTCGACCCTCTTCACCAAATTGACCACCTGAAAGAGCAAAGAATCCACCCTTTTTAACCAGTTAGGGAAGCCAGAGCACAGCAGCAGGATTTGGAGCTGTCTCCGCTGTAATGACCCAGAGGGTCGAGCCGTTAACCACCAGCTACACTGGCTGGAAGCATTGCTAAGGGACCTTTTAGGAAGGATTGCCACCAGAACAGTGAACTGCTGTCACAGCTCTTGCCTACCCTTCAGGAAAAAAAGGCCATAATTCCTATGTGTCTCCCCCACCCCCAGCTCAGACCCTATCTATCAAAGTGGCAGCATCACCTACCCTTCAGGAAAAAGCCCATAGTTACTATGTGGCTCCCTCTCCCACCCCCAGCTTTCAAAGTGGTCTATGGTTAACTTTGAAAAGTTAAGAATCACACAGAAAACAATCCTCTCCATATGCAGAAGTGGTCTTTGGGGGTGGCTCCTGCTAGCTTTCCACTCTGTCTCAGATCTGATGCTCTCTAAGTTTTGGGTTGCATGCATCAGTAATGTGGCACCTCAGTGCTAGGATGCTGGCATCGAAGACTGAAACGTCGTCACTTTGTTCAGTATTCGAGTGCCTACATTCTGATCCGTGCCAGCTACCCCGGAAAGTTAGTGACAGCATTAAACTAACAGATGACTTCACCACCCACCTTAGCAGTCGGTAGATCTGTCTTAGGACTCACTGCAGGTAGAGTTCTTAACTTCACTCATCCCCTTGGCAAGTACTTACTGAGTACATGTTCCCCGTATTGCATTCCACCTAAAGCATGGGAGTCAACTGCATTGCCTTTGCTAGGACCTGGTCCCATGAAGTCAGAAGTCACCCATGAGCACACGTGAACGCATCAGCTTTAACCACGCAGTTCTTAACGCTCGCTTTTCACCACCACCACTTTAGTCCCTAAAAGTCCTTCCCTGTCTCAAAGTACCTAGGGCTCTCCTTTAAAAGGCAATCTATCCTCATGGTCCACCATCCATAACACACCTTTAAAATGTTTGAGCTGGGGCTTGCGAGATGGTCAGAAGTTAAGAGCACTGGCTGCCCTTGCAGAGGACCCAGGTTCGGTTCCCAGCACCCACATGGTGGCTCTCATCTGCATCTCCCATTCCAGGGAGATCCACTACCCTCCTCTTGCCTACTCAGGCACCAGGAATGCATGTAGTACACCATCACAAGCAGGCAAAACACACATACACATCAAATAATAAACTTGAGTGCCTTCTCATACAAAACTACACAATGGCCAGCCCCAGGCAGGGCCTGGAATGTTCCCAGTCTGAGTTGCTAGTGTCACCTGCTGTCATATACTTGGTGTTTGGCTTCTCTGGTTTTCCCTACCACAGGGTCTTTGCACATGTTGTCCTGGCGTGAAACACGTCCATCAAACTCACAGACTCAAAGTTCAGCTCAGGTGGTCTAAGTTAGACAATCCTTTGTTGAGATATTTAGCTAAGAGCAGCTCCTGCACCAGGTAGGTCCTGGTCTTGTTTACATAAAATCACCATGAGGATGGAGGTATTTGCTGTTCACTGGCATGCTTGTTAGCCACACCCCCGTGAGATTCACGCCCCTGATGCGATTCAGGCTAATAGCACTCTGCAGCACACGCGGCAGCCTGATGGACCTGTCCCCTCCACACAAGGCCACTAGAGCATCTTCAAGCTCACTTGGGACGTGGCACATTTCTGTGAATACTTGCTAGTGTACAAGATGTCAGGTTGACATCCATGTTGCGGGAGGCAGGCACTACCGCCACAAGCATTTAGAAAGCGGGGAGCAGTTTCCACCTGGTCCAACTGTGAGGCTTGCGTTAGACCAACAGCCAACACTTGCTTCATTAGACGCACCTGAGACTGCCCACCCAGCACCATTGTCCGCCAGTGGGCTCTCAAGTTTCCCAAGGAGGCCTGGTTTAACTAGCACACTGCACCCCGTTCAACTTTATCATGTGTTGATTCTGTTTACTAACAGAACTTCAGACCTGTAAACCAAAGCTGTAGGCTCTTGTCTGTTCTTGTCTAGGAGGCCTGAAGAGTTGATCAGGTGCCTGTAGCCTCCCTAACTCAGCCTGGTCCACTCTGCCCACAACAGACGTTAACAAAGTATAGGCGTCAGGTCCCAACTTCCAGCACAAGCTCTCCTCAACCCGAGACATAAACTGGATAAAGCCTCAAACTGTTTTTGCAATACCCTTTATTTTACAGGCTTTGTCAAAGTACACTGCCTTTCATGAAATATTTTGAGAAGGGAAAAGTGGAGAGGAGACGGGGCCTGGGAGAAAGCTCACTCGCCCGCTCCACTAGCCCCAGCTAGCAGAACCATTTTTGGCTTTCACTAAATGATGTACTTGAAGCTGAAGGTGCTATCACAGGACAGCCGTTTGTCCTTGCATCTCCCACACAAGTCTTGACGATGGGGGCGTTTAGGGTCCACGTGGCGAAGTCTGACTGGGCAGGCACATCTAGTTCTTTTACAACTCTGAAAAATCAGAGTGAAAAGCAGAAAGGATGAGCCCCTGTCCCCCTGCTTCCTGGAGCTTCAAAGCAGGTGACAGTGTGGAACAAGCCAAGGCGGCACTGGGCACGGAAAGCTGAGTACCGAGCAGTTTAAGGCACCGTATTGGAGAAATGTGGAAATTATTATAAATGCAGTCTAAATGGGTTTCTACCTTGGTTTCTCGGTGCCCACCATAGGGTAGTTAATTCCCCAATTACTAACTTAAGACAAGTGCATTGGCTGAACTCTCAAATAGACATGTGGGCTCCATTGGCTCTGATTAACATTAACAGGAAAATGACATCGCTTCCTTCTTTTTAAATATTATCTAGTCCCTCAGCACAGTGCTAAATTTATAGTGAGCAAGCACCACGGTAAGCTCAGCCACCATAGTTCCGGGTGAGATGCATAAAGCTGGGCAGACAGTTTCGAACGGTCTTGCAGGAAACTCCCTTTGTGAGCTCTCAAGAAAGCCTGAAGCTCAATGCATGTGTTTCATACTCAAACTTAGCTATGTGGTTCCTACATGCATAGCATTTAGGTAATAGAGGGCCATCTCAAGCTAGCAGAAAAGTATTCCGCTTTGCAGAATATTTTCCTGCACGGCAAATGAGTGGTAGGTGAGCAAACCTATACGGCAAACAAGGTAACAGGTTCAAAAGAGGCCACACTATCAGGTTCTACAAGCGCAGACGGGAAGAAACACCCCCCCCCCATTTCACAGTGGAGGGAGTTTCTACCTACCGCCCCTAACAAAACAAACAGCCTACAGCTACTGGGAGCCTAGCCTCTTCGAGGAAATATATTCAAAGAAAACAAAAAGCCCTCTTCCAAAATGCAAACATTTGATTTACTTGACAGGTGATATCCTCCACTCGGTACGGGTTGTAAGATTTCTGGCACATTCGGCAGAACTGTTTGAAGTACACCTGTGACAGGAAAGGCAGCACATGGAGGAGAGGCTCAGCGTCGCAGCAGGAACGGGACGGCCACGCGCTGTGTCTTACCTTGCTGGTGCCCTGCACACACCACACATAGGCGCTCTCCCACCGGATGTTGCAGTCCTTGCAGTGATAGTAGCCATACTTCTGCTCCAAGAACTGGACAGGAGGACAGCAGACTTTAGCCACGTGGCGCCTGAGCGACCCTCCTTTCAGAGTCTGGGACAGATTCTACTTGACACTTAAAACGACCAAATTTCCCGCTAGATCATGGTGGGGAAGGAAGGTTAGGTGTGGGTCAACCTCTAAATTAATCAGGTGAGCTAATAGCTCAATCAAACAAATAACGCAGACCAAGAGCAAAGAACACAGCTTATAGCCCAGACTCACTGGGCGGGCTGACACATTAAGTCTTTCCCCCTAGACTAGGGAAAGGCCAAGTATCTAGTGCTGCCTAGACCTCAGGATGCTTAGGCCTCTTATGTAGAACGACACATGACCTTGGGAACCGCACAGATGCACAGTTATTCTTTAGGCTGAAAGAGAGAGGTGTTTCCGAACTTTCTCAGGTGTTCAACCAACATTAAACTCTCCACGTGCAAGTTAAGTTTCCCAAAAAGTCCTGCGCCATATCTGTGAGTCCATTTAGTACAAGCTAAGCAGTATTCGCACCTGATTCTCTAACTTCCCATCTTCCTTCTTAGTGAGAAGCAAGCTGGGAACAAGTGCCCTCTGTCTGTCATCCCCACCCCCACCCCCACCAGGCCTCGGGACTGGTAGGAGCACTTAAGGCAATTTACAGGTTAGCAAACACCACGGGGGGGGGGCATAAAAAGCTGAAAAATTTTTGCCTAGATCACATTCAACTGTGAATAGCAATGGCCAAATGCTTTTCTCCCGCTACCTCAAACACAAAACACAGTCTTGAGGTAACTGGGAAAGAATAAGGATTTCCTGGGAGCCCTTTCATCTCTCTATTTCCATGGGGGTTACAGCTGGCTTCTTCACCCTCTCTCCCGCCCCCCACCCCCACTCTTGTTTGTCTAGCCTAGGCAACAACTCAGGACTGCCCAAAGGCTTAGCAATGCTGGGTGAAAAAAATGGGCAAGTTTGGGAGGGAGAAACCTCGGTTGACAGCTTCAGAAACGAGGGAAGAATCTGGTAGGAGGACCCGGCTAAGCCACATCTGGTGGGAAAAGAGGAAACGGGGCCTTGGGAATTGATTCTCCTGCGATAAAGTTCGCTAACTGGTGTCCTGTTGTGTGTGTACTTCCTTCATCTGAAGTGCGGGCCAGACTCCACCGGCCCTTATTTACCGTGTGCATGGGATCCGAATAAAGTAATTACCCTGGCTTTCCCCAGAACAGACTGCCATTTGGCTGTATTGTGTAAACACCTCCCTCTGCAATAACAATCAGCAATGGCAAAACCCTGTTTACCTCGGGACTGGAGAGTTAGATCAGCTGTTAAAAGCACGCTCTGCTCTTCTAGAGGACTCTACTCAGTTCCTAGAACCCATATGGCGGCTCCCAACCATCTGTAAACTCCAGTCCTAGGGCATCCCTCCTTCTGCTCCCACCCCTCCACCACCACCACCAAGCACTCAATTGAGACATACACGCAGGCCAAAAAACCCATACACTAAATAAACAAATAAATAAACAAACAAACAAACATACACACTGACATCGAAGAATGCTATGCCACCATGCATCCCCCAGGGGCTCCATCTTAGCCCCGAAGGAGAGCCCCAACTCTGGAGGCATATGGGGCCCACCAAGCCTCACCTGGAAGCGCAGGCGCTCCTTGTCCTGCTCAGTGCTCTGCGGGGAGGCCCTGTCTCTCACGGTGGCCGGGTTACCAGGGTCCTGAGCCGGCTCTGCGGCTGGACGCAGCTCCTGATTCCCGGGCTCAGGCTGCGAGGTCGCCCTACTGTCCGGGTCCTCCCGCAGTGACTGCTCCTGCTCGGTAGGCCCTTTGTCCTGGACGTCGCCCTCCTTGGAGCACGGCTTGGAGACTGCTTTTCTCACCGCCACCTCTCCCTTTTCCAGCTCGGGTTCCCGGGTCTCCGCCAGTGCCGGCCTCTGCTTTCCCTCGCTGGGCTTCTGCTCTCCCGCCGCGACCTCCAGGGAAGAGGAGAGGCCACAGAAGGCCACCGGCGAGTACACGGCGACAGTGCGCCAGGAGCGCGGGGACCTCCGGGCGCCGGCGGGGCTGCAGGGTTGGCGGGAACCGGACCGGACCTCGGGGTGAGGTCGGCGCTGTCCAAGCTGCAGCGTGCGGCGCCCGAGAGAGCACTGCACCGAGACGTCGCGGCGCGGGTTCACCTGCACCGCAGCATCGCGGCTGCAGACCGGCCGGGGACTCACCCGCGACAACAGGGCCATGAGCTGCGCCCGCCGGTAGCTGTCGAAGTACTCGGCGGCGGTGAGCTGCCCGCAGCCGGGAAAGAAGGAAGGGGGCGCGGGCCGGTAACCCCCGGCACGGAACCGCCAACCTTCCTGGGCCTTGTCGACTGGCAGGTGGGGATGCGGGCAGGAGTGGGGCATGCTCGCCGGGAACATGTGTGCATCCCGCGCCTCACCTGCCCAGGCAGCCATCAGCGCGGTCCAGCTGCCCACCACGTCCCACTAAATAGGCAGCGGCACTGGCGGGAGCAGCCCTAAACCCTACCACCCCTAGCCGAGCAGAGCGAAACCCTCCCCAGGCTCTCCCTGCACTGGTGGGCGGCGACCCCCTCGAGGATGCGGAAAGATGGTTTTCCTTGCCAGACACAGGGGCAATTTGTAGGGAACTCGCCGAGGTGAGAATTCCACCAGAGAATCATCACCGGGATTAGCGCAGCCAGGTGGCCCCTTGCCCTCATCGCTCCAGGTGTCTGCCATGAGGAAGGCCAGGCAAGCCCGGTGTCTGATTAGGGAGCAAAATACCAAGGTTAGGGGCCTGCTTTGAGTTCTTTATCTATCGTCTCTGTTCACTTAGCTCAGAGCGGTGGAGCAGTGCCCACCCACAAACCTTTCAGGAAGGAACACACCTTAGGGAGTCTGTAGATATCGCCCTTCCCCAGGGGTGAATGGAGGTACCCGTTTTCTCTCCTCAGGGGGTGAGGCCTACAAATTTTTCTAAGTAAACCATTCCTTCAAAGGATAAATGAATCTGAGATGCATTCACACAAATGCAGAAAATAGGTGAAAGAAAATGCCTGCATCCTTGTCAAACGCTGGTGGGCATTAACAATAAATAAATTCTAGATTAAGTAACCAAATACGTGAAAGTGATTTTCTCTGGTTTGATAGCGGCTTGACAATGAAATGCTATATTGCAGTTTTGGACTTGTCTCAATGCAGGCTAGTATCGAATGTCAGCAGGTGTTTGTAAGTTGAGCAAACACGTGTTTTTGGTTTACAGTTTTACTCAGATATGTACCAGACATCTACACATCCAGCCCCCTTTTCCTAATACAGTGTTTATCTGTAGCAACGGCCGTGGAAATGGCAAAAACCAAACAGCACACTTAACCAGCGGAGGTGCGCGTTAGCTGACCCAGGTGCAAGCAATACTGGAACACTGGTGACTTATAAAAACACATGGTTAATACTGAGATACAACGTTACAGTGGGACCATCAAATCTGTTACACGAAATGTGAACCCATCGTTATCCTGGATGTGACCCCTATGAGCTACCACAGGGCATAAATAGGAAGTGATAATTCAGCCGCACGGAGGCTCCCTGTGCCTCTCTCTCCCCACGTTCAGAGGGAGGTCTGGGTAGTTTCCACCATTGCTAAGTCCTCGGCTCCCACTGTGCCATAGCAGGTGTCCGCCATTTCCTCTTCTTTCAGTTTCTTGTAAGAAATATCTGTGTCCTCATCTTCATCCAGGGGATCTCGCTTATGCAATATCTCAGTCCCGTACATTTTGTATATTAAAACCAAAACCCCTGCTTCTGCAGACTGGAAGAGGGCGTAGAGCAGGGGAAACATGTACATACTTCCTATGAAGCGTGGCGGGAAGGCCAGTTTGAGGATGGCCGTACAAAGCTGCACATTCTGACTTCCCGTTTCCAGACAGACAGTCCTCTTGCAGTTGGGGGGAAGGTGGAAGAGAGTGGCTAAGCCGTAGCCCGAGGCATAGCCTGCCAGGGGCATAAAAATGGCGACCACATAAACAGCTGCTGGGATACTAGCCAGCAGTTCAGGTCCCAACATGGTGCCAGTCATTATGAAGAGGACTACCAGTGTCACTAGCAGAGACCACAGGGAAACCTAGAAGAGACAGTAGATAGGCAGAACCATCAGCAATGACATCATCGAGGAAGAATTCAGGCAAGGGGATGCTACCTCCTACACAGAGCTCATATCGGATGGATCAATATAAGAACAGATTACTCCTAAAATGTCTTTCAAATGATAAACTAGTGATCATGGGAGGGTTACTGTTTCTAGGCAGACTGTCCCTCAGCCTCTTAGCCTAGGTCATACGACTTTTAATGTGTTTAATTTACTGGCATGCATGGCTCTTTAAAATGGAGCAGCTAGAATTGAACCCAAGAACCTAGCTATGGACTGAGGACTAGACTGGACAACTTAATCTTTACCTCTCCTGAACCCTGTGCTTTCCACATGAAATTAGTTCTCATTTTACATGAGATAAAAGGCTGTTAAGTTTACAATAAAAATTAACTTAGTTTAGGACATTTTTAACTTTCAAAGTACAGTTCCAAAAAATGACTGACCATACCATCGATACTGATAATTGCTCATTGATATCAATGAAAAAATTATCAACTCATTATATTAGAGAACAATGTAGGTATAAGATATGATGAATTCTTCATAATTCTGCAACTCTACTCTTGGAATTGTTCATGAAAAAAATCTTCTGACTCAGCTTCTAATGATTCTTAGGAAGTGTTACAATAGGGAGGTTTCAGGAATCCTGCTATTGGTTGGGTGAAATGCGCCCTCTCACTGTTCTGACTGGTACATTTCCTCACTCAAGTAAAAGAGGGTGCACAGAGATGAGGAAGAAATCTAAAAATGTCCCTAGTCCCATGGAGATAGGTAGTGAAGTTGTGCTTTTTCCATAAGGCGTGAGGGCACTATCAATTCCAAGAAAGCTGAAGTAAATTCCGCCTCTCCGAGAGAGCAGGGGAGAGATGAAATCCTGCTGAAGCCTCTGGGATTGACATGGACTTGATGCTTTTTTGAAAATATTTAAAATTGAACAGGAGGTGCTGGTACACCCCTTTAATCCCAGCAATTGGGAGGCAGAGGTAGGTGGATCTCTGAGGTCAAGGCTAGCCTGGTCTAACAGAGTGAGCTCCAGGACAGCCAGGGCTACACGGAAAAACCCTGTCTTGGGGAAAAAAATTTTTTTAATTGATCTAGGCTGATCAAAAAACTCTACTCTAGAAGATATTGAAATATTTTCCTACGGCATATGAAAATACATACACAGCTGTCAGTGAACTATTACAAATCAACTTTTTTATTAATTTATAATGTGTACCATTTTAAAAGCACTGACAGGAATACCATTTCTTCATCTGAGGATTCTACCTACAAAGTTCCTTGGAGCAATTTAAAATTTAAAACTAGAAGAAAGAAAAGATGAAAAAGTCCCATGGGTGGGCAATGGGAGCAAATGCTCATTTTAAGTGTTTGCAAGAGCTTAGTGATCATTTTAGCCTCATCTTTCTAGTGAGACCAACCCACCATAACTGCCGTATTTAATACATTTCTTCTATTTTTAGAGCTTCAGTTCCTCGTTTTGCTCCTGGAATTCCTTAACTTTCATGGTAATTGCCATCGAGTTAATAATAAAACCGTAGCTGAATGGTTGAGCTAACTAAATGCATCGCAAGACCATCCATGGAGAGATGCTGCGTACATGTGTGTGTGTGTGCGCGCGTGTGTGTGCGTGCGTGTGTGTGTAGGTGTTTATTATACTCTATGTTGGCTACTCATAGGATTTCTTGGAGCTAGATCTGTGTGCAGAACTGAATGCTCTTTTTCTCTTGCTAGGGAAAGTTGACTTCTCTGTATAAGTAGAAAATAAGTCAATAAAGATAAAACTTTCTGTATTCTGAAGTCTCCATAATTGTAATACTGAAATGGTTCTTTTCCCCCATTGTCTAAAGAAACCTTGTCTCTGCGCTTTCGTTAGCTGTGTATTTTAGTTAGCTTACTTCTGAAAACTGAACATTTTGGTTTTGTTTTCACCTTCTTTCACTTTTCAAAAGAATTAAAATTAATTAAAATTTTCTGGTCAACTATTGAAAGTATATGTTGATAAAATGTCTGTTTTTTTTTTTTTTAAAAAAAAGTGTAGCCCGCTGCTCCTTTCTACAATAAAGCACTGTTAGAAATATTCCCTAGTAATAGTAATCCCTCATGATTTCATTAACTTGAAAATCCATATAAAATGATGTGACAGAAAAGATGAAAGATGCGCAGGTTTAGATATGACAACAGAATTCACACTACCCAGAACCCAGTTTTGTTCTGTGCTTTGAGACCAGCATTCTGTGTCTTCTGTTATATTGACCCAATGTCCTGCTAATTTCGACTTTTTAAATTATGTTATTTAAGGGTACTTGTTTCAGGTTTTGTTTCCTCAGCATTAGAGTTCCACTGAAAATATTCTAATGCATTATAAAATATTTTGAATAATTTTATCCAATCTGCTCTGAATTTTAGTCCTATTCAGTTAGTGAGAAGTGCTTGCCATCTTGTTGTTTTGTTTGTTTTGAGACAGGTTTTCATTATGTAGCTCTGGCTGTCCTGGAAGTCATCCTGTAGACCAGGCTGGCCTTGAACTCACAGAGATCTGCCTGTTTCTGCCTCTCAAGTGCTTGGATTAAAGGCATGTGCCATTGTGCCCTGAAGTGCTTGCCATTTGATTGCACTGCGTGCCCATGAGTGTATCCCCACTATGAGTACTAATATCTCTTACACTATTGTTACTTTTCAGATGTGGTAGAGCAATCGTTGTCAACCTTCCTAATGCTGTGACCCTTTAATACAGTTCCTCATCTTGTGGTGATCCCCAACCATAAAATCATTCTCACTGTTACTTCATAACTGTAACTGTGCTACTATTATGAATCGTAATGTAAATATGTTTGGAGCTAGAGAGTTAACCAAGGGATTCCGACCCAAAGACTGAGAAACAATAAGGAAGGGATTGAGCCAGGCTCTAATTTTGTAATCCAGAATGGTTTCAAATTCCAGACCCTACTGTGTCTGAGTGCTGGGATTACAGTCTGCACCCTTATTCCCAGCTTTTGCTGGGACTTAATTAGACCTATTATCCCACTGAGGCTTGTCATTAATTAGGCTTGTCGTATAAACTTAAGTGTGTGCCTGAAAGTTCTTTGTTCTCTTCCCTGCTTTCCAAACCTCCTAACATGACAATTCCTCTTCAGAGACCAGACTCTTGGTAGGTGCCGCTGGCAGGGAAGAGGGACCTTACCTTCACGATGTAGTCAGCCACCCGATTGTATTTGTACCGAATGAAGGCGCCCAGCCCAATGGGAATGAGAGTGCTGCACAGAGTCAGGGTGACTGCCCCTAGCGGGAGCAACTGCACCAGAGGGGTATTGATCCAAGCTCGGCTGTAGATCCAGAGGCAGAGGGGCATCAACACCAGGGCCAGAAGCGTGGAGGAAATGGTCATGATGATGCTGCAAAAAAGGTGTGAACAGAGTCAGAAAGGGCTCTGAGCCAGAAGGTCAGCCTCGTCTTTCCTTACCTGTTAGAGAGGGAAAGGGAGAAGGGGGCGCTGTAAGTCTCAGGGCTGAAGTCTGCAGAGAGTCTGTTTTATCCTGCTGTGATAAAAACACGAATCCCAGCCAAGACAATGACCTAGGACCCAGGACGGCTGCCCTGAACCTCATAAAGCCTGGAAACTGATTGATTCTGAGGACATGAAACCTTTTCTTTTAATCCTGCCAAATACCCTGCGATGCTGACACAGGTGGATGCTACGTGCTGGGTTAAGCTCAGTTACGTGGCACTCCTTAAGAGATGACTTTTTTATGGGACTACAGTCCTGACTGGCTTTTTGCATTCCATTGAGTTCTAGTTTCAAACTTCCCTCTTCTCTTTGCCTTCCAGTTACTAGAGACACCGTTACTAAAGGGGCCTGATCCTCCGGGAAGGGGCTATGCGTGAAATCCCAGGGCCGTTACCAGCTAGATCCGGGTCTACATCTTCCCCCACTGACAACCAATCTCTAAGCGTGCGCTAGGATTTCAAAGCCAAACCTCCGTATCTTCCGCCCCTTTATTCTTCCCTCCTCAGTATTTCATCCCAAAGAGCTCCACACACCCCTCTTACTGAGAACTCTTTGGACTGGGGTGAGAAAGCGGCCATACCTGAGGTTCATGTCACCGTCCACCAGCAGGGACATAAGGTTGGAGAGATTTCCACCCGGACAGCAGCCACACAGGAGTACGGCCACCGCGGCCACCTCATCTAGCTTGAAGGCGAGGGCCAGCAAGAAGGCCAGCAGCGGCAGGAAGCCGAACTGGCAGAGCGCCGCCAGCAGCGCGCCCACGGGCCGCCGGACGTGTGCCCCGAAGTGGTTCACGTCCACGGTGCATCCCAGACCCAGCATGGTGATGCACAAGGCGGCTCCCACGAACACGTTCAACCCGTGGTTGAGCGGTGTGTCCCAGAACGGGGTCTCGTGGGGGACCCAGGGCCGGGGGAAGGCGGAGGAGCCATGGCCCGCCCAGCTGCCTGCGAAGCTGCTGCTCGTGGGCTCTGGGGTCCGGGTCGGCCCGGGACTGAAACCCATGCTCGAACTCGGAGCGAGGCTGAGCCCGGGGCCGGGGCTGGAGGCGGCAGTGAGAGGCGACAGGGTACCGGTGCTCGGGCTGCTGGCGTTGGGCGACAGGGTGAAGTTGTCAGGCAGAAGCGAGGACGGGTCAAGGAGCAGGGTGGCGTTGTCCAGGCCGTCCATGGCGCTGTCGCTGAGGCACGGTCTGCGGGGACTGTCCCCGGCTGCGCCTCCTCCCTCGGTCCTGCGGTCCCCGCCACCTGTCTGTCTGGTCAGGCGTACCCGTGGCGTCGGTGCGGCGAGCCGGTCCTCGCTCCTGTGTGCATGCTGCCCGGCGGCTGGCACTGAGCATCACGCAGCCCGCACCCTGTCGCCGCCCGCGCCGCAGGCCCCGCCCTGCCGCCCGGTCCCCTCCTTTTAATCATAGCTAAGTGCTTCTGTACCAGCGCAGCCAGGGGCGGAACAAAGACCCGACAAAGCCCAAGAGGGCGGAGAAGACCGGGCCTAGCTGCCCATCAAATTCTCTGATGGCCCTGCTTCTTTTTAATTTTAAAAATATTTTATCTAGTTCAAAGGTAAAATTTGAACACGAAGTCCCACGTGATGTTTGGATATATGTACACGCTTGTCAAATTATGTTGAACGTATCTCCTTCAATATGTAAAGTTTCTTTATGATGAAAACACTCCAAACGCTTTCCCCTAGGTTCTCCAAATACACAGTACACAATTATCTTTAGTCACCCTGCCTGGCGGTCACACGCCAGAACACGGTCTTTTGGTAATGAAATCTAGAGAGCCAGACTCATCAAATGGAAAAAAAAAAATGCTTATCTAAGTACACATAAGTCATATATATAAAGAATTTAAATGGTCCACAGCTCTACACATAGAGGGGCCTGGCTCCACGTGATCCAGTCTGGAAGCAGCACATGCATTTGGCCCGAATTTGCAAACAAAAATGGTAAGCTTTTATGTTCAGTCTCGGAATAAAAAGCAATAATAATGATCATATATTTCAGCCTGGTGCTGCTTCAGAACGAGGGCAAACCCATGGGCTGGATACTCTGTCTACAAATTCCCTTGAAAGTTGTTTATTGACACATTGCAATTGTACATTCCTATTGTGTGTGGTATAACATTTTAATCACACACACTGAGCTAATGACCAGATCATAGCCATTGGCAGCACACATTTGCAATGTCTCTGGTTAGGAACACTGAATCCTCTCCAATCCCCGTTTTGAAATACTCAGTTGCTTGTTGCCAACCAGTTATCCTGTGTCATGGTCTGAATCCTACAATCAGAGGCAGAAGGACACCTATGCTTCCCCTAGTTCTTGAGTGCCTAACTCAATGGTTTGAGAAAAGTCTCCATGAAAAAAAAATGTGTATTAAGAAAGCTATTGGCAGCTTCTGTTGCAAGTGCCTATTCTAACTGTTGGCTAAGTAGTATAGACTTTGGGTCTGGTTTGTTTTGGTATGTGAATTTTTATATATTTGCAAGGGTTTTTAAATATATATATATATATGTATGTATAAAATAAAGCTTATAACATTTTTAAAAATTTTAAAAAGTCATTGACAGGTGGAGAGAAGATGTTTCCATGGTCGCAGATTTATGAAGTGTTGTGAAGTCAAGACTCAGTCCTGGGATTAAAGAACTGAAATGAAACAAAGTGCGGAGACTTTTACCTTCAGACAGGCTAATCCCCAAACAAATCAAATCAGGGTTCATAGGAATGGAGCGGCAGCAAGGAGGAGCCCCTCCCTCCATGCCTGTCAAAGGGAAGGACGGCTGCTAAACAGAGTGTATCTCCTAAGGAGGAGTGAATACCCCAGGAATGTCCACAGCAGTGATGGCCAGTTGAGTTGTACAAGCCAGCGTGGGAATGTCCAGTCTAAAGTCAGAGCCCAGGTTAGGGTTCCTCCTTAGCCAAGACAGAGGAAATTCTTCCCCCCAAGAAGTGACTCCTGTCCCCTTCCCAGAGAGACAGGGTGAACTCATTGCCCAGTGATGCCCTGTGTTCTGATGTTCGCATCTCTGCCTCCCCAAGTCTCAAATGGCAGAGCATATGTAAAATAAGACTAAAATTCAAACCATAAATGTACTGAAGCTGTTAATTTAAAGAGGGTAGAACTTCAGCAAGTGCTACCCTCACACTTTTCTAATACACTAAACTCAGAGAAGACTGCAAAGTTTTGGAGGAAGTGGGCTGTGATGATGAGATGTACTGCTCAAAGATGGTTCAAAAGGGCTCCAGATGGTGCCATTTTATCACAAGATTGGGCGGCATCACTGGACTCTGCTACAGTTGAGGTCTTGAAAGTCCTTCAAAAGCCCACGTACTGCAGGCTCAGTTTCAGTCTGGCACTGTATTAGACTGCGGAACCACTAAGGGGGTGGGGCCTAGCAGAAGCTCTTTGAGTCACTGGGAGAATGTTTACAAAAGGAACGATGCAATCGGAACCCCTGCTCACTCTTTTTGGATTCCTGACTAGAAGATGAACAGTTTGACTCCACTGTCTGCTCCCACCATGGTGTGCACCCCACCAGAGGCCCCAGTGCAATACAGCTAAGTAAACATGGCCTGAAACCTCCAAAATAATGTGCCAAATGAATTCCTTCTCTTCGTAGGTTATTTCGGCTATTTTGTTATAGTGATGGAAAGGTCGGTCACACAGGCTTCCGTTCTTAAGCCATGGCATGAGATAAGCCGAGAACTCACGGTAGAGGGTGCAGCTGGGGCTCAGTTGATGAGCCACGAAGCCTGTTTGCTTTAGAATGCCTCCTCCTCATGTTAAAGATATTAAAACCCACAAATCAAATAAGCAGTAATTACAGGCAGACCAACCAGCTCCTCCTGGGGCTTGGGGAGAAATCTGGGAGGCAATTTGTACAATGGGTGAAAAACGGAAACAGTGCCGGGAAGTAGTCAGTAAGAGAATGCCTATTTGGTTTGCTCAAGGTCCTGGGTTCAGTGCCCAGCGCCGACAAAAATCAAAATGCAATAGGAAAAAAAATGCAAATGATAAGAACACACACAAGAGCACAAGAAGGAATGTAAACAGTTACACTTATAGAAAACACTCCTATGCATTTAGAGCCAAATAAATCAAATTGTAACAGTTTAGAGCCAAATAAATCAAATTGTAACAATTCGAGGACGTTTTTCTTAGCATCGGAAAAGATTCAAATGAACAGGATCATGTGAGGGCGCAGGGGCATGCAGCAGCCAGCTCCCCGTTCATCTTGTCAGTTTCTCTTTTCTAGAAGAAAACTTGATAGCAGGTAACACCTGCCCTACAAATGTGTATCCACTTTTACCGGGTAAAACATCTGTCTCCAGGTGTTTATCCCAAGGAAACAATTAGGGACGTGAAAACAAAAGCCAGTACCACATGAGCATCTAGTGGGCCTGGCACATTTTCTGGAGTCTCTTACTTCATCTTTGAATCCAGCTTCACTCGGGTTTGCCTAGCCACACACTGCACACACACAGCTGGATGCCAACGCTTCCTTCCTACACGTCGTATGAACTAGGCGGCAGTAATCTGGGAAATAGGTAGGCAGATGCTAAGCATCACGCCCTGCAGCTGGAGGTCTTCTCTTCCTTTCCTGCAGTGCCTTGAGCATGCTCAACAAGGGCACCACCATAGAGCCACCTCCCCACCTCGACAGCCAGAGTTCCTTTTTTATTTTCAATTTGTATTGTCTATTTTCCTTTATGTGCTTGTGCGTTCTCCTGGGTAAATTTATGTGCTCTCCATTCATGAAGGTGCCCTTGGAGGCTAGAGGATGTTGGGTCCCCTGGAGCTGGAGTGAGAGACAACTGTGAGTCACCTGATGTGGGTGCTGGGAGCTGAACCCAGCTCCTCTGAAAGAGCAGCAAGTGTTTTTAATCACTGAGCCATCTCTCCAGCCCCCGAGAGTTCTTAATCTACTCCATGGATGAACCTGGGATTCTACTAAAGTGCTGTCTGCTTCTCTGTGCTTTTGTTTTGTTTTGTTTTGTTTTGGGAGAGTGGGTCACACTGCCTTTTCTGATTCCTAAGAGGGTCCAAGCCACATTTAGGAGACGAGTTAATCAGAGAAGAAGAAACCACTACTATCTGAAGTGATAAGTTAAAACCTCTAAGCCCACAAACGTGTGTATACATTAGAGAGAGAGAGAGAGAGAGAGAGAGAGAGAGAGAGAGAGTTAGTTTCAGGTGACATTCCAGGAGTTCTGACTCAAATTGGTTTAAAGCAGAAAAGAAATTATTGACTCATGGAAATGATTGACCTCCATGTGTGGCTCATCCCAGAGCTGGGATCCCCGACTCTTTCCATCCCCAGCTCTGTGTAGCTTCATTTTCACTTACACTCTCTCTCCAGGAGGCCCCAGGAGTCTTATTAGCTCTGTGCTGCCAGCTTAGATGTAGCTGCAGAAAGAACTACTGTTTCTTCTCAGCAATCCCCTAAAAGGTCCTGAGAGTCACTTGGTCCAAGCAAGAGAGCTGGGACGATCCTTGAGTCAGTCAATCACGGGGCTATGGGACAGCCTGGGGAGTAGTCTCATCATCCCTCAAGACAAAAGACTCAGAAGAGACCCTGGGCTTCCTCTCAGGAACATGGTGGAATGTTGAACGCTGTGAACAGAAGGAGGAAGAGGGGATGTTGGGAGGTAGAAACACCAGTGCCCACAGAAGCTGTAGGCATCTGAGCGCCTCCCATTGCATTTCCAGCATTGGAGGTTGCTGCTTTGAGAACCTTTGCCAGTTCATTTTTAAAGCTTCAGATTCTGTGTTTACCTATTAGTGAGGTCAACCCTCGTCTGCTTAATAATAGAAAGTGCTTTATCATAGGGACAGTCAGTAAAGAGTCTGTTGAGCAAGCATGAAAGGGTGAGTTTGGATCCCAGTACCCACATAAAAGCTCGGCAGTGCATAGACCCCAGTGCTGGTGGGAGAGAGTCAGGGACAGAGACAGTGGGCTCCCTGGAGCGCCTTGGGCAGCTAACCTAGCTGAATGGATGAGCTCCAGGCTCAGTGGGAGACTAATACCAGCTTCCAGCTCCCACAAACACCCAAGGGAATATGTATGTCTCTTACCACAGACACGCGAAAATACTTTATTGTAAATGATCTCTTTTGCCTGTTTTCAGAAATCGTTTGGCTTTTTAAAATATGCATAGAGAGCATGGGAGGATAAAATAAATAGAAGCAGCCGAAATACCCAGCAGCCTGCAACTGATTGACGAAATTACTCCTCACTCATGTAATGGAATACTATGAAACTAAGGTAATATAATGCATTCCGACGTGAAAAAGCAAGTTATGGACAATTGGGCCCAGTGCCTTCAGAAGTTCTCCTATATGGGCACATGCAATATATATCAGAGTATATTAGGTGATGGATGGTTTTTCTATTTCTATATTTTCTTCCCCTCTCTCTAACACCACTGCCACACCCTCAGAGACGCTGTTTGAAATAAGCAAGAATAGTGAGTACATTATGTGTTTTGAGCAGTAACAGATACATTTTTGAAAACTCACTGAAGGGGCCTGAATCAGACTGGGCACGTGTTGAGTGGAAGACTGTCTTTTATCAATCTGCCCCCTGCCATGTGTGTGTGTGTGTGTGTGTGTGTGTGTGTGTGTGTGTGTGTGTGAGAGAGAGAGAGAGAGAGAGAGAGAGAGAGAGAGAAGAGTTCATGTGTGTGTGTGCTAGCCATGTTGCTTATCAAATTCGGGACCTCTTATGGATGCTCCGCAAGTGATCTACCACCACTAGAAGGCATTTTCCTCTAAATTTTTTAAGTTACATGTTTATTTATTAATTTGGGGAACTGGGAACGCACGCCATGCCCCACATATGGATGTCAGAGGATAACTTGGGAGAGCTCCTAATCTCCTTCCACCATGTGGGGTCTGGGGAATCAAACTTAGGTCATCGGACTTGGTGGCAAGCGACTCCACCCACTGAGCCATCTCGCAGACACACGAGGCATTCTTTTAACAGAGACCCACCAGATGGAAGCAGTGACAAGAATATTGCACTTAGCTGGTTTGTATTTAAATGCAACACGGCATGCTGATTATACTTGATTTTTGGAATTAAGTTTGTTTCACAGAATAAATGTCACTTTCGAATAATATTAATTCTGCCTTAATAACCAGCTAATGATAGCACTAAGGACTATTTTCCACATGCAAGAAGTGTATGTGTGGCAATATTCCCCAACCTACATGCCCACTTACAACATTAAACCACTGTATTATCTCTTGGCAACTGGTGTAAACGTGTGCCTGCTTTAAGTCAGGGAAGACCTGGAACGCAGCTCATGGTGAGCTGTGTTAAAATATCCTGGAGGATGTTGGGGTGGCCCAGCAGACAAGACAGGGAGAAGTCACATCAAGGGACCACAGCAGACACGTTCATGGTTGTTGGGAAAAAGGGGGGTTATCCAGTTAAATCTGAACTTCAAACAAACAGCAAGTGTGCTCTTTCAAGTGAGCATATTCTTTTGGCAGTCCTACCTAGACACAGAGGAAATCAGACAATTGAAGGAGGGTGGTACCCTCCAGGTATTCAGAAAAGAAAACTTCAGTTTCAGGAGACACTCCAGATGGGCACGGAGGTACAAAACTTAGTTAAGGATGCTTCTGGATGTTGTGAGGGAGGATTGAAGTCTCATCTAAGGGGAACACTAGCCTGTTCTACAGGGCAGGGCTTCAGGGTCAAAGTTCAGTACATTTTATGGCCAGATTCCAGTTTTGTGGATGTGAGAGGAAGCCAAGAAGCCACACAGGCACTGGAACACACAGCAGTTTGGGGATGAAGTGAACTGTAATCTTCATAATAGAAGTGGCCACAGTCCTCAAAGGACCTAGGTAGCCTTGGAGAGAGCCACAGGAAGGAACAATGAAGGGACATGAGACCAAGAATATCAAAACCAAGGATGATATCTGTGGACTTTCATATCTGCTGTGAGACACGACAGATCTGGTAGTCAGTCAAATGTGGACGTCGGTTGTTCTACTTTGAGCAAATCTCCTTCATTCTCGTGGGAAATGTATCTTCTGTTCGGGGAGGGACTTATTCCTCCAGAAATTCTCAACACAAAGCCGAAACAAAAGTCCCTCTCTTCCTAAAGTACCGTCCTACAGAGCTGTCAGTCATTCCTGCGCAATTGCCACCCCACCCCACCCCGTGCCCTCCTGAGCCCAGCTGCACAAAACTCAGGGGGGAAATAAACACAGCTTCGAGTTTAATGTCGGCTTGTGTGGGGGAACCCCTTGCAGATAAAATCACTCTGGAGAATCTTTAAACATGCAACCAATGCAATCATCGCCCCCCCCCCCCCCCCGTTAATAAGGTCCACAATGAAATGTTTCCCCAGTAACAAGTAAATGGGCCAGTTTGCAGTTAGGGGCCAGTTATACAGAACGTATTTCTAGATCTTTGTTCCAGATGCTCAAGTCATGACAATTCCCAGGAGCTGAGAAAGTATGAGCCACACTAAGTTCCCGATCTGTTCTTTTTCAACAGCATTCCTCATCTTTCATGTTTTGTCGATATTAATCTTCACCATTTAGCCAAACGAGATCAAAATGGTACCAAACTACACCATGAATAAGAAGACCATTTTCACTAAATGGTAAGAAAGCACAGAAAAAATTTAGGTACTCCGCATCTAGTAATGTCACAGTGATATTTGGAAGCCAAAAGCTATTATTTTAGGGATCCCAAAGTAATCCAAATTTATGGCTCACCACCATGTGTCAAGGGGAAAATGGGCTATACTGGGATGCTGCACAGTTACTATGGCTACTGCCTTATCCATCATCGAGGATGACCAGTCTTCCGTCCCTGAAGATGCTATTGCTATTACAAATGCAGAGAGCTAACAGAAAGCTCTTGTGTCTTGCTAATACACAAGTCTTTGACTGAGAGCATCTTGTTTGCGTTCAGCTTGTGTTCTATCTTGACTTCCCCAGCTAATCCCATTTGCTCCGTTCACACACAACAGTGTTGTAAAACTCCCATCTCTGGAATCTTGAGATTCAATGGGGCATGTCCTAGCCCACCAACAGAGATGGGAATGAACCCAAGCCTCCTTTCATGTTATCACCAAGTCTGCGTGAGAGGAACCCCTTCATATATGGCCTCTTCCATATGTGCCCGGTAAGAGCCAGCATTACCCGAAATAAGGTCCCGTTACTCTTCCTTCCGCTGCCACCCTTCTGCTGCCCAACTATCCACTCTTCTTTTCACCTATAGCTTGACCTAAAAATTCATCCTGATCTTGATGCATGCTTTAGAGGAATTTTCCAGGGACTTCACATACTGCCTTCACATATCACAAAATACTGTTGGCTGGACATGGTGGCACACACTTTTAATTCCAGCACTTAGGAAGCAGAGGTCAGTGGATTTCAATTTAATTCAAGGCTAACCTGATCTGCATAGCTAGTTCCAGGCCAGCAAAAGCTGCAGAGTGAGACCACATCACAGAGGGGTTAGGGACAGAGGAGAAGATTTTTCATCTCATAAACTGACCAACAAAAAGCTAGTATCCATAAAGCCCCAGCAGGATGTTAAAGTGAAGACGAATTTAGCCTAAACATTTATAGAAAATGTCCACTGATAGTTTCAAGGCTTTTACTTTAAGCAAAGGAAAGGAATAAAGGAATTAACTATTCTGCCAAAGCAGGATCTCACTGTGTAGCCCAACTTTGGAATGTAGACTAGACTGGCCTCAAACTCATAGAGACTTGCTTACTCCTGCTTCCATTGTACTGGGATCAAAGGCATGTGCCACCAAAATTTATTATTATTATCACTTCGCTTATGTGCATGTGTATGTGTCTGTATTAATTTGTGCCTTGTGGTTGCATGCCCTCAGAGACCAAAAGAGGGAATTGAATTCCCTGGAGAGTGACAGGTGACTGTGAGCCGCCCAACATGGGCATTGGAAACAAGATGGGTCCTCTGGAAGAGGAGCAAATGCTCTTAACCACTAAGCTACCTGCCTAGCCTCCCCCCACCCAAAAATGCTATGTTAATATCTACAAAGGCGGCTTTCTCTGATTGAAACCTCTCTGTCCACGTGAAGCGAATCACAGAAGCAAGCCCTCAGCCTCTCTCTTCTGGGACACGGTAAAGGACACTGCTCTCCTGTGGGCCTAAGAAGACAGTCGTTTGTTCATTTTGGTATTTTATGCATCTCTTCTTTTTTTGTTTTTTTCTTTTAAGACAGGGCTTCTCTGTGTATCTCTGGCTGTCCTGGAACTCACTCAGTAGACCAGGGGGCTGGCCTCGAATTCACAGAAATCTGCCTGCCTTTGCCTCCCTGAGTGCTGGAATTAAAGGCGTGCGCCACCACCTCCCCCCAGCTTCTGCATCTCTTCTTACTCTTGGGATTCATCTTGCCATTCAAGATTTGCTTTCACATTATCGTTACCGATGCCGCTCCCCAGTACCCATTCCTGCTGCCATTGCCCTGGTTTATTTAGAATATTGATCAAGGGAGAATAGAGAAGAAGGTCACTGTTTTCTCCTGCAAACAGGAGAAACATGCCTGCAAAATTCCTTTAAAGATTTAAAGAGAGGATGAAATGAGGGCTTGGTAAGAGGAGGATTAAAAATTAGCCGTGAGGCTAGAGAGATGGTTCAGGTGTTAGAGCACTAACCGCTCTTGCAGAGGACCTGGGTTGAGTTCCCAGTATCTGCATGGTGGCTCACAACCTTCTGTAATTCCAGTTAGGGTACACGATGCCCTCTTGTGGCCTCTGCTGGTACCAGGCAGGAACACAGGGCACAGATACACATACTGGCAAAAATATCCATACACATAAAAGATAAATACATAAACCAAGGAAGATTTTTAAAAAAATAAATACATTAAAAATTGGTCCTATTTTTACCATGCTCACTGAAATATTTTTTCTAAATAGTGGGCTAAATACAAATGATTTTTCCAAAAAACTTCTGAATTTTGAAACAAAACAACAAAAAAACCCCTATAAAACAAAATGTCAAAATAATACCCCTTTAAGTAAAAGATTGGAATAGGAAAAAAGAAATCTACCTATAAGCAATGGCAATTACTTTTTTTCCTTTATGTTTGGAATCTGAGCTGCAATTTGATTATGTCTCCCTAAGATTTCATCTGCTGCAATGTAATCTCAATATCTATAAGTTAATGTATCTGGAGGGAATAATCTATCTTTGGGAGAGAGTTAGAGTGAGATGAAATCAGGAAACTAAACCAACCAACAGGGCACTTATGGCTTTTTATAAGAAGAGGAAGAGAGAAACAAACTAGCAGGCTTGCCATCTGTTTCTCCATGGATGTACACACCATCACAGAGCAGTAAGGTCCTGCCTCAGTGCCAAGCAGGTACTGGTGCCATGTCCTAGGACTTCCCAGCTTCCAGGACTAGGAGTCAGAGGAATTCCTATTCTTTATCAGCTACTCAGTCTTAAGGGCTTCCTTATACCAGCAGGGAATTGACTAAGACACACAAGTTCCTAAGTCACAAAAAGACGTTTTCTCTGAGAAGTTTTCACTGTAGCCCAGTGGAGTGTAGACTTCAAGAACTAAGAATAGAAATTTCTCCTTACCTTTTCTTTGAATACTGTCATGGAGGACCTTGAAACCAACGCGAATGTACATATTTCTGCCACAGAACATTCTCTGATATTTGCAGCCTATGGGGACTTCACTTCAGGAGTTAAAGGCCATTTTGGTGGCCTACCTTGACACGGTTTGGAATACTAGCCTTTAATCCCAGCACTCCAGGGGCAGAGGCAGAAAGATCTTCGGTCTCTATATCGAGTTCCCGCACAGCCAGGACTGCCTAGAGAGACCCTGTCTCAAACAAAACAAGCACGCAGCACTCACCCTGCTATTTCTATTGCTATCATCTTCTAGGGGCACCGGAACTAAGAAACAAAACAGCCCAGGCCCTCAACCCAGACCTTACAGCTCCCTAAAGGCAGTAATAACACGAGAAGATAGCTCATCACCAGCAAGAGCTGGCAGACACATACCGACCAGCCTTAGGGTCCTAAGGGCCTCACGACACAGATAATTTGTCTAGTGACAGAAAGTAAACAAAATTAATACATAGTTATAGATATACAGAAAAAACACAAAAAGCATAACCCCAGGACTTGGGAGACAGAGAAGCAAGTGAATCTCTGTGAATTTGAGGCTAACTTAGTCTTCATAGTGAGTTCTAGGGCAGCTCAGGGCTATATAGAAAGTCCCCTGTCTTAAGAACAAAACAAAAAACAGAAAAAGTAAAAGAATATAGTTTTTTTTAATTCAAAGTAAAGATGCCAAGTTTCCAAAAGACCAAACTGATTTGGAAAATGATGGTTTCTTAAAATATACACAAGTTCTAGACACAGGGCAGTGTAATTAAAGAGATCAAGAGAGATTTTTTTTACATATAAAAGTGTTCTGCCCGCATGTATTTATGTGCACTGGTGTCCGAGGATTCTGGAAGAGAGTTTCTGATCCTCTGGGATTGGAATTACAACCAGTTGTGAGATGCCATGCGGATGCTGGGAATCGAACCAGGGTCCTCTGCAAGAGCAACACGTAACCAATAAGCCAACTCCCCAGCCCCAAGAGAAATCCTTAAATAAACAAGTCACATGCCTTTTAGTTCTGCTCTTCTCATTTCTAAGGTGAAACTGAGCTGAAGAAAAATTCATCTGGATGAAGGGCAGGTACGGCAGCCCAACCCAAACCAAACCCAGAACATCTAAACAACAACAACAACAACACAAAACCAAAAACAAACAAAGAAGAAGAAGAAGAAGAAGAAGAAGAAGAAGAAGAAGAAGAAGAAGAAGAAGAAGAAGAAGAAGAAGAAGAAGAAAGAGAAAGAAAAGAAAGAAAGAAAGAAAGAAAGGAAGGAAGGAAGGAAGGAAGGAAGGAAAGAAAGAAAGAAAGAAAGAAAGAAAGAAAGAAAGAAAGAAAGAAAGAAAGAAAGAAAAAAGGAAAGAAAGAAAGAGAAAAGTGAAGTGGGTCGCTGCCCCAGTGGCTGCTCTGAGCCTAGCTGGTCCTCTCCCTCCTGCAGGCTTCCTCCTGTGTGGCCTTTCTTCAGCCTTGACTGTAACTGTTGTTGTCCCTGGGGTTTAGTCATGAGCTCTTTCTTCTTCTCACTGAGTATGTTTCTAGGTGATTTAATATCTTTTACTACAATCTATAACTATTGATCCTCCAATGTACATTTCTAGCCCCACCTGGACCCCCAAATCCATAGCAGACGATATGAACTCGGCAGGAAGCAGGATCCGTTCTTTTCCCTTGCCCTGCCATCTTCTCCCTACTGACCACGGCCATTTCTCTGGTGGGACATAGATGCACCCCTTATCCTCAATCCAGAAAAATCCAGTTCCACCCTTCACTCTACTCGCTCTCTCTGGGATCCCCCTCAACACTCATTGCTTGCCCTCTGACCTTGGTGATGCCGTCTGGTTTTCCAGACCTGTGGACTCTCTTTTGAGCCCCGCTTTCTCCAAATTTCCGGCTGGGTCAGGAGGAGGAGCTGTGCCCAAGCCTACAGGCGCCTTAGAGAGTCTCTCCTGCAGCAGCCCAGGTGGGAGATGGTTGACCAATGGGTAGATGGACTCATGAATGGATATGTTATATCCAGCCAGCGCGAGGGACTCAGGGTGTAGCTTTGGTGTTATTGCTACATGCTGCCCGCACCCACGTCAGTGAATGTGGCTCCTGTCTATGGTCTGGTTCTCAAAGCGGAGCTATTGCTCGGAACGTGGTGGCTGTTTTTCAAACAGCGGGGTGTTGCCAATCACTGTCAAATAAAACAGTCTCAAGAGCGCTGTTCCAAATGACCCGATGTGCAACTGTCTGGGCTGTGGGCTGGAATATTAAATGACATTGTGTTTCCGCGGCTTGCCGGGCTGCTTGGCTCCCAGCTGCAGTAGAAACGTTTTAACGAAATTAAAATCTCCGTGGGGGAGGGGAAAGCAGGGAATAAAAGGTTGGACTGAGGGCTGAGATGAGAACACTGGCAAGGCAGGGGACATTGGTACAGCTTGATTCCTATATTTAATTATCGTGCGGGAAGGACTAAGACAGAGAGTCTACTGTATAATTTAAAACAGTCTAAATCATCTAAAATTTGCTACCCGAGAGTTGGGAGGGGGAGGAGAATTTTCTGGAAAATATATACATTAAATCAAAAGGGGCCATGGGCCAAAGAAATAAAAGCTATCTCTTCAGAGAGCAAATTGAAATAGATCAATTACCCCTTGTCATTTCCTATTTCCAAAGCTAATGAATTACTCTTTTTAAAAGCCTGGTCCTGTGCACTGCTGAGTTTGGCCAAACAAGGGGATTCCTGATGTCTATTTCATGCAAATGAACTATGATAAGGATGCTGACGAATTCCTGTTTCTTTAGGGAACTGACACACAGAATTCTTGTTACTACCGAGTAACCAAAACTGGAAAAAAAAAATCTATGTGGTAAATTAGAGTTCCAAGGAACACAAATAATTTTATTTTGAACCCAAACAATATCCTTTGGGGTCATTTTGACCAAAGGAAATATGGCTGTAAAAACACTAAGACAGAAGGTGACAGACATTCTTTGACTTGCTCCATTAAGAAAGGACGAAATGCTGTGTTCTCGTAGCGGCCCCGAGGGTACAAAGATGAATAAGACAAGATCTCTGCCTTTGAACAATGTACAAAGCAGAAGGATACTGCAAAGCTCCAAATGAGGGCATTAAGAAATGTCAAGATGCCCAAAGCAAACCAGGAGGAATTAGTGCCGAGTGGTGTGATCAGGAACTCATAGCTGGAAAGTTTCCCCGCCCTCCTTCGCCCTCTGTCTCCCACCTACCCGCCAAACACTGTCACTCTGTTCAAAACCTGTCTGCTGGGGAGGAGAGGCCAGGGGAGGGGCGAGAAAGAGAGACACCGATCAGAGAAGCAGTATCTCCTGTGAAGATACAGGAGGAATGAGAACGCTCATGTCCCGAGGGGTGGGTGGAGTGATAAGGCTCCAGTGACCTAATCAGGTAGGCAGATTGGTGAGTTTGTGTTCGCCTTCTGACGGCTTTTAGAAACCTCTTCTTGGCAGTAACACAACCGCAGTCTAGATCTGGGACTCTGGGTTTCTGCCCACCAAGCTATGTCATGTTGCTGTCTTCCCATGGGTGGCAAATGCGAGGACTTACATCCTCAAGAAAGTATACTAAAAAGCATAAAAAGATTTGAATCCACTCCAAGTTACGGAAAACTTTATTCCTCAGGAACCTTGGTACTTCAGCTATTACCAAGTCACCTGTGACACACCGCAACATTTACAGTCGGAGCAAGGGCAGCCGTGTGTCCTCCACATATGTCTGGAGATGCGGGCAAGCATCGCTGAAGATGTGGGAGAGCTTAAGACAGAGTTCTGCCCATGCCTACACACTCACTCACATACACTCATTCTCACACACACACACACACACACACACACACTCACATACACATCCATTCTCTCACACACACACATTCACACACACTTATTCACATACACACACACTCACATACACACTCATTCTCTCTCTCACACACACATTCACACACACACTCATTCACATACACACCCATTCTCTCTCTCACACACACATTCACACACACTCATTCACATACACACCCATTCTCTCTCTCACACACACACACATTTACACACACTTATTCACATGCACACACTCACATACATACCCATTCTCTCACACACACATTCACACACACTCATTCACACACACTCCCATTCTCTCTCTCACACACACACATTCACACACACTTATTCACATGCACACACTCACATACATACCCATTCTCTCACACACACATTCACACACACTCATTCACATACACATACACTCACATACACACCCATTCTCTCTCACACACACATTCACACACACATTCACACACACTCACATACACACCCATTCTCTCTCTCACACACACACTCACATACACACCCATTCTTTGTCTCACACACACGTACACACATTCACACACACGTACACACCCCTTCTCTCTCCCTCTCTCCCTCTCTCTCTCTCTCTCTCTCTCTCTCACACACACACACACACACACACACACACACACACACACACACACCAGAGCAGCTGTGCTATCTGATTATCTCGGTTCTTTCACAGCAATCGCTTGGAGCAATGTGTCCCACTGTTTCAAAATTGCTGGCAGTGGATTCAAAGATGGAAGCGATGGGAGCTCATATAAATCAGGAGATAATTGTAACAGCTTGGGTGAGAAATAATGAAATTAGTTCGGCCATACCTAGTTGAATGATGAATTAAGGTTCGTAAGCCAGTGTGGATTGCATTACAGATGGAATATACGTAATCGGAAGTCACGCTGGTAACTTGCTTTGGTATTGAATTGGAATAAAAATAAATACATAGCCGGATGTGGTGACTCATGCCTTCAATCCCAGAACTCTGAGTCAGAAGCAGGAGGATCTCTGTGAGTTCAAGGCCAGCCTGGTCTACATAGTGTGTTCCAGGATAGCCAGGATTATGTAGAGAGACACTGTCTCAAAGACATAATAATAATAATAATAACAAATGCATATATTAAAAACAGTCTTCTGGGGCTGGGGATATAGTTCACAGTGAAACATTGGCCTGGCATGCCCAAGAGTTTGTGTTATGGTGTTGATAAGTGAACAAAACAACAAGAGCAGCAGCAAATCCACAGTACTTCTCAGCCTTGAATGTACAGACATCACCTGAGGATACTGTTTAACTATAGAGTAATTCCCAAAGCCTGCAGCAGGGCTTTATAGAAGGCCGTTTGTCTATCTGTTGTGAAGCAGACTCAACCCACAGCCCCACATTTTCTAGACAAGTATTTACCACTAAGCTCCCTGCCCAGTCCATAATCTATGTTTCTAAAAAGGTCTGGAAGATGCTTGACGCTGACACTAAGGGAACCACACTATGAATAGAAAGGGAATCCCACAAGTAATTTAAATATTTTTTAAATCCGCAGTCAGTGAAAGAATGTGGGCTTTGATATCACAGACGTTCATCTCTAAACCCAGGGCTCCCCAACGATGGGTTACAACTGACTTACAAAGGAAAGAAGCTTATTTGGACTCATGTCTTATAGGGTTCAACCCTTGGTCCATTGTCACTATTGCTCTGGGTTTGTGGAACACATTATAGCAGCAAAATATTATAGTGATCAAAAGTGCTCACCTTGTGCCTGTGACATGATAGAAAAAGCTTCCACGGTCCCAATGATCTGAAAACCTCCTACTAGGCCCCACCTCTGAAAAATTCCCACCAATAGGACCATGCTGGGGACCAAGGCCACATAGACTTCTCGGGGAGGGGGCATTTAAGACTCAAACTCTAGCAATAATTGGGAGCAAGCATTTGCAAAAGTCGATCTATTGGTTTTAGGATACTATTTAGTAATTGCTTTACTTATGAGTGAATTAATTCAGCAAGTATTAAGTACCCTCCTTTGACGGGCACCACACTGCGAGAGCTGCGAGATCATCCCAAAGTGCCCATGTGGGGTGGCTTCTAACTGGTGCTGGAGACTGATACATTTAAAGCAGCCTTCTGAGCTGAAGCATGGCCCTCGGGCTGGGGAGACTTTCTTTCGTTAACAGAAGTAAGCCTAACTCCTCCAGGAGAAGAACAGAAAGCTTTTACAGAAGAGGTGACCTTTGAATTGCCCTCTAAAGATGAAACAGATTTAATGAGATGAACTGATCCTGGCAATCCTGCCAACAACATATTCTGAAAATTCCTCTAGTGACAGAACATGGGAATTAAATATAATAAATATCTTTTGAGAATAAGACTGTGAGATGGACTACTGGCAGGTGCTGGGATCTCAGAGCCCAAAGTTGGAATGAGAGGATATACACAGAGGGGCTGGGGACTCTATCGCCCTGAGAGCCCCACCTAAGCCAGAAGATTAAGTGTGTGAGAGGCGCTGTGGGTTGGGTCTAGGGCTTTGAGCAGGCTAAGCAAGCACTTTACTACTTAGCTATATTCCCAGTCCTCTTGGGAAAAAAAGACACTTGATAAGGCCTCACTATGTTAACCAGACTGACCCTGAACTTGCTCTTTAGCCCAGGCAGGACATAAAATCATGATCCTCCTGCCTCAGTCTTCTGAGGAGCTGAGATTACAGGGCTGCATCACCATGCCTTGATTCAAAGACAGAAATCATTTTCTAGAAATTATTTATTTTTATTTTATATGGATTGGTGTTTTGCCTGCATGTATGTCTATGTGAGGTTGTCAGATCCCCTGGATCTGGAGTTACAGACAGTTGTAAGCAGCCATGTGGTTGCTGAGGATTGAACCTGGGTCCTCTGGAAGAACAGCCAATGCTCTTAACCATTGAGCCATCTCTCCAGCTCCTAAAGATAGAAATCTTAAAGAACAATTCCTACTATGAAAAAAAATATAAAACTGAAAGAGTTGCATACTTTTCATTATGTAAATTATATTTCAATAATTATTTTTCCTCAGGAGGAATACCAGAGCAAGCAATGAGAGCCAGCCTTCCTGCTGAAGACGGTGAAAAGTTCAAGATAAAATATTTTGAGAAGGAAGCTATCAAGAGTCTGGAGAGGTGAGTTGGTGATGGGGATCACTGGCTGCTTCTGAAGAGGATCTGGGCTGTGATTCCAGCACCCACTATGGGGTTCACAACTCCAAGGGATCCGACATTTGGTAATACTGCATCCAGGCGTATACACCCACACATAGGCTCTCTAGCAAACACACATAATTACAAAATAAATAAAAGTTTTTAAAATATGTTTACAGAAAAGAAAACTACCTTAAAATATCAAAGACATGGGTTTGAAGAGGTGGCTTAATGGTTAGCACTGGCTGTTCTTGTAGAGGACCCAGGTTCTATGCCCGGACACACACGGCCACTCACAAACATCTACAATTACAGTTATGGAGGATCTGATGCCCTCTCTGGCCCCTTCAGGCATCAGGCATGCATGTGGTGTACATGCATAGATACACCCATGAACATAAAATAAAAATAAATAGTTCTTAAAGATGTAAGTAGAGTGAGTGGCATTGGGTGCATGATAGGACATTCCCAAAGAATCAATAAAGAATTATGTTTAAAAAACACAGAAGTTGATAGTTGGAGACCCTCAGATAACTTTTTCAGGTTAGAGTTATAGACAGAGAGACCAGAAAGCTATCAGAACAGTAGGAACTGATCTGAGCTTGCTGCGCTTTCCCCCTGCACTGCCAGGCACTGTGGAGAGGATGACTTGGGGCTACCTTGTAGAGTAAGGGATGAAAACAGAAGGGGAAGGGCAGAGGTGCTGTTCTGGGGAGCCAGTGTCTACAGACCATCCTAATATTAAGCTGTTTTCACCATATATGTGTGTTGGCTACTTTTATGTCAACTCAACACACGCTAGAGTCATTTGGAAGGTGAGAACCAAGCCCAGCGGAGAAAATGCCCCCACCAGATTGGGCTGTGGGCAGTCTCGGGGGCATCTTCTTGACTGAGGATGGATGTGGGAGGTCCCAGCTCACCATGGGTGGTGTCACCCATGGGAAGGTGGTCCTGGCTGTACATGAAAGCAGGCCGAGCAAACCTTGAGAAGCAAGCCAGCGTCCCTCCATGGCCTCTGCATCCATTTCTGCCTCCAAGGTCTGCTGTGTTTGAGCTCCTGCCCTGACCGCCTTCAGTGATGGACTGTTACCTGGAAACACGAGCAAAACAAACCCTTTCCTTCCCATATTGTTGCCGATTCTGGTATTCTATTACAGCAGTGGAAACTCTAGACAATATACAACTGAAAGGGCTTAAACTATCAAACCTCCCTTATATTTTTAACTTCTTTTTATTGTATGTCTATGGATGTTCTATCTGCATGTATGTCTGTGTACCGTGTACATGCAGTGCCCACAGAGGTCAAAAAAAGGCACTGGATCCCCCCAGGAGGGATGTCGTTACAGAGGGTTGTGAGCTACCATGTTAGTGCTGGGGACTGAACCCAGACCCTAAACACTGCACCATCTCTCCAGTCCCTTCAAACCTCCCTTCTTTAGACACCAGGAGAAATCAATGCAAAGCTTTCTCAGAAGGCACAGATCCAACGCTGGCCCAAGAGAACCACCACCTCGTTTTCCTAGGGTAAATGTCCAGCAAGATTTATGAAGCATAGCGGCCTCTAACGGGGACACATCTAATGACATTTATGCTATAAGTGGCCCCAGTTGACCTGCCTACAGCTGTGAGGACAGAATCCAGGATAGCAACCATGCCTCAGACATTGCAGAAGCCTTTATCTATAAGAAGCAATGACTCAGGGAATAAACACATTGATAGCTGTCCTCCAGGGCAAGGTGTGTGTGTGGGGGTCCCTGCCACAATTCTCCTCCCCAATACCCCATCATTTTCTAAGCCACTTGTCAAGGATGCGGCCAGTTCTTGACATTTCTGGACCATTTTATAGAAATCCCTCTCTTCCCCTTCCTGTTCTGCGTTTCCATTACCACCGAAGGAAAGAGTTCATCCCAGTTGGAAACCTGGAGGTAGGTCATGTGACCTGAGAAGCAGGCAATACCTCACATCTCATCCCCCTTGCTCCTATCCATCTGTGACAGTGTGTATGCTCTGCCATTTGACCCTGGCAGATGGCTCTGCAGTGGTCAACTGTTCCTCAGAAATCCACCAGCTTTAAACAGAAACTCACAGAATCATAGACTCATAACTTACACGTAAGGAACAAACCTTCGTGTTGGGACACATACTGGTTAAAATACTGACTATCCTACAATTACCAGGTTATAAAGAGACAATGTGCATGCAGTGACCTGGCCCCTGTGAAATCTAACAACAGCCAGGCCTGTATCCCTGCTGCTTTTGTCTGCCTCTTCTCTCACAACACCTGATGACTCCCAGTGGGGTGTAGTGAGGGACTTGACCTGTGTGATGTCGGGTACACAGGCAGCCATTTTCCTCTACAGTTTCAGCTGAGAACATGTGTAGAAAGGCCGTGCTCTGAGGCTGAGAGTAGTAAATGCCATCAAGGTCTTTTAACAGGAGAGGTCACCAAAGAAATGCCCCGCCAACCCTTTCCCGTGACAGCAGGCCAAGTGGTAAACAAGCCTCCGTTAGAGGGGAGGGGTCTACTCTTGCTTGTTTCTGGATAGTTCCACTATTCAAAATAACACAGCTCGGGAGAGACTAGGAGGAGAGGAGAGAGGAGAAACTGCAGCCAGGATGTAAAATAAATAATTTATTAAACAAACAACCACGACTCTGTGAGGAGAGGAGACGTCTAGTTACAAATCTGAGATGCTCGCCATTCTTGAAGATGTCTGCGGAGATGTCCCCCTGTTTGTCTGAGTGGTTGCTTAGAACGCGGTAATTCAGGCAGTGCCTGGAAGTCAGCTTCATGACTTCAATGGGCCTTGTCACTTACATTGACTTGGGGAGTCTATTCTCACGGCTCTACTAAGCAGTGACAAAGCCAGTTAGGGCCTCGGACAGTATAAGTGCCATTAGATGGGTCGACTTTCAGAGCGTCTGCCATTAGGAGGATTTTGTCAAGAAAAGTGACTGTCATCCTAAGGGAATAGTCACAGTAATGACACCGACCTGAGGAATTTATTAACCTTTGTTACCCTGCTGGGAAGTTCGCCAAGACCAAATTTTGACACATCTGTCTATATCTGCACTCTCAAGGGTTAATACACCAATTTAGCTAAATTGAATCATGATTTGCTAATTGATACCAAGCTCTTTGGAAATAATTGCATTGTTTTGAAGTCTTTTAAACTGGAGACAAAGTAAAATGTCCCATCGATGTTTCCTTAAAGTCTTAAGGAAATCATGAAACATTTGCCTGGTGGGCCTGGTGGTTTCTTTTTAAATAAAAACATTTTTAAAAGGCAGGATCAGAAGTTGCTAGGTACATGAAAAGTTGCTATATTTTCGGTCAGAGTTTGAGTTGAAGGGAGGTCTACGTGGTCAAAAACAACCCAGCTGTTTTGGAGTAGAGTTCTGTTTTCTCCCAAGGCAACTGCTAATTGTCCAGGCCCATGGCTGTAAGGACGCACCCCAGTCTCAAATGTACAACAGCAGAAGTTTGTTTTCACCCACAGAATGCCTATTGAATGTGTTCTGAGCAGTTTAATGAGTTGTTCTTCGGGAAAAAAAAAAAAACCATGAATCTAATTCCCCATCCTCCAGACTGACTCCTTTCCTCAGTCATGAGACTCTAGACATGTGGAAAACGTAGGACAGGGAAGACTACTTGAACACAGTTCTTACCTTTAGGTGATAGGCAGTTTCTTACTCAAGATTCCATTGATCAAACTGTGACAATCTCAGTGCCTGCTGGGATCATCTGGTCCTGGCTTCTCAAGGAGGTTTCTATGAATCTCTTCCTAACTTCTGCTTTGTTTGTTTGTTTTTGTAGCATTGGTGTGTGTGTTTATGTGTGTGCACATGTGCACATGCACACGTGTTTGCTGGGCATTGAAGCCAGGGCTTTACACATGCACACTGATGTAAGTAGCTGTGAAAACCCCAACCAACATAAACAAGAGAGATAGTACTTCCTTGGACTCTGGGGATGACTGTTTCCATCACTGAAGGAAGGTGCCAAAATTAGGGTTTCTATTGCTGTGAGGAGACACCATGACCACAGAAACTCTCATAAAAGGAAAACATTTACTTGGAGTGGCTTACAGTTCAGAGATTCAGCCCATTATCATCATGGTAGGACATGACAGCATGCAGGCAGACATGGTGCTGAGGAGCTGAGAGTCCTACATCCTGATGCACAGGCAACAGGAAGTGAACTGAGACATTGGGTGTAGCTTGAGCATAGGACACCCCAAAGCCCACCCCCACAGTGACACATCCTCCAACAAGGCCACACCTTCTAATAGTGGGGTCCAATAACGTTCAAGCTACCACAGAAGGTAAGACTAATTCTTTCATTTGTAATAGATTGGGGAGGCTGTAACCTCTGACCAGTCAGCAATGTCTTCCAACAACAGGGCGTGTTATCCTGTTTGCTCTTCATAGGTAGACTGTGGACCTTGCTTCCACCTCCTTTCAATAAGACTGGAAAGCTCAGGAGGAGGGTTCGGTGTCAGCCAACCTCCTTGGTGCAAGCTGGATTTGCCACTCTGATCCTTTGTTTGATTGGTTCAGGCTCCCCACCCTCACCTCAAAACTGGCACGGCATGTCCTACTGTCTTTTCAGTTCTTATTGCTTTTCATCTGATTTGGGGTGCAGTTTTCACTCCAAAAAGATCTTTAAATACCATCTAGCTCCCTATTAATGAAAACTGATCTGTTTATATGAAATGTTATGGCACACAAACCATCTTCCTACTTGCAATGCTCCAGTCGGCTAGCCCAGGAGTTGAGGCTCTCAGCTCCACATGTTAGGTCTGGATTTCATCATCATCTCAGCCAGTAGCCAAGACATTTTCTCAGACTGGCTCCCAGATGCTCTAGCCTCTGCCGCTGCCATACAAATCCAATTGTGAGCTCAGCTGCGAGCCTGTTCTGGCTGGAAGACGCCACTGCACCAGAGCTGCTTTCCCCGAGAGCTTCATCCCGAGGGGTGTGGCATCTGAAGGGAAAGATGAAAGGGAGTGACGGATACCAACCTGGATGGAGAGCCTGCTCACAACAGGTGGTGGTACCCATGACATCCACGAAAAGCCCTGAATGGCAGCAGCTGGACCAAGTTTGTGAGCATCAGGTGGAATTAGGAGGGCTGGTTTCTGGGCAGCAGCTTGAGGTTCCTTCCTTCCTTCCTTCCTTCCTTCCTTCCTTCCTTCCTTCCTTCCTTCCTTCCTTAAAGATTTTTATTTATTATGTATACAGGGTTCTTCCTGCATGTATCCTACAGTACGGAAGAAGACACCAGATCTCATTACAGATGATTGTGAGCCACCATGTGGTTGCTGGGAATTGAACTCAGGACCTCTGGAAGAGCAGCCAGATCTTTACCTCTGAGCCATCTCTCCAGCCCCCTTGAGGTTTTTCAGAAGGAGAAGTAGTTGGTGGAGAAGCAGGTGGGGCTCGTTAGAGCAGAGCACAGGCCTGCAAGCCTCTTGGCAGGTGGGGAGGAGGATACAGCGGTGATTTCTGAACCAGAGAACAGGGTTGGGGCTGAGTCGCTTTGATGAGAATCAGGACTTGGGGGGTCAGAGTTGCTCATCTCTATTCCTCTCCTGGCAATGTTTCTCATTGGCTAATCGCCTTTCTTCCCATCTCCTTTCTGTTGCCTACTCATGTATGTTCCCTCTCTTGTTAATTTAGGTTTAGATTGTGTATCTAGAAGTGCCAATGTTTTGTTTGTTTGTTTGTTTTGATTTTTTGAGACAGGATTTCTCTGTTGTAGTTTTGGAGCCTGTTCTCAAACTCACTCTGTAGACCAGGCTGGGCTCAAACTCACAGAGATCCTCCTGCCTCTGCCTCCCGAATGCTGGGATTAAAGGTGTGCGCCACCACCACCTGGCTGAAAGTGTCAATTTTTTAATAGTTGCTTCCAATAACTAGTGTTCTCTGGCCCTCCTCTTCATTCTCCTCCTCCTCCTCCTCCTCTTCTTCTCCTCCTCCTTCTCCTTCTTCTTCTTATCTTCTTCTTTTAAAGAAGATCTCCAGTTTTTCTGGGAAGCAAAGAACTATAGGACAGTCAACAGCCTCCTCACGATTGGCCTTTATTTGGAAAACAGGTTTCCTTTCATCAAGTGCCTCTACCTCACAGTCCATTTCTTATCCTTGCACAGAGGTTATACCATGTATAATGTCCCAAAAACAAGCGAACTCCTAAAGCCATATTCCCAATATGCTTCATGGCCCAGGCTCCTTGTTATAACTTGGCCTAGGACTTGGCTGATCTTAAAATCTAGCCTGATGTCTTCACCCCAAAACACCTTGTTCCTTTGTGTGTGCTTGATCCTTCACGGATTTCTCACTAGTTGTTGGGCTCCGTCTGGGTGCTTTCCCAGAACCCCTCAGAAGAATCATGAACCAGGTACACATGGCCCTTGACTCCACAGCTGTTACCATCTGGAAGAACATTTCCAGAATTGATCAGCACAAGTTCAAAAAGCCCACGTAGGGTCCCCCAAGAAACTTAACACCTTCCCCATATGGGATGCCAAAGCACTTGGGACAAAGTGTCCTTTTCCTTGGGGAAGTGCATCACATTCAAAGCAATAGCAAAGGTAAGACTTTCCTCTCAGCCTGAAATACTTGAGGGACCATCGAGGAATGGCCCCAACATTCCCAGGATCTAGTCTGTCTAGGGAGAATACTCCTCTCTGAGTTATCAATCGCACGTGTACCAGTCAGATTCCCCACAGAAACAGAACCAATAGGAAGAGATGAGTAAGAAATGCTTGAAGGAATTGGTTCATGTGATTATGGATGTTGGAGAGACGGCAGTTTGCCTGCTGGGTTAACAGCACTGGGTAGAGAGGAACTAAACCTGTGTTCAAGTCTGAAAACTGACATCTTTTTTCTCTTCCTTGGGGAGGTCAGTCTAGTTTTGCTCTGACCTTGAACTAAAGATATGAGGCCGATCCACATTATGGAGGGCAGCCTGCTTTACTGAAAGTCCTCTGTTAATTGTACCCCGAACACTTTCACAGAAAGTTCCAGTACGTGGTTTTACCTCCTATCTCACACTGTAACCCGCGGAAGGTAACACATACGGTCACCAAATGGCAAAGGAAGAAGAAATGGCGTTAAACTCTTGAAGAAAGCCATCTTTAAAAGACTACACCTTCTCTCACTATGAATCTTTTCCTATCAGCTTCTTGGAATTTTCAGCAGACAAGAAGGAAACTAAGAAACAGAAGAAGAGCCGGGGTCACAGCGCAGTGGGTTAAGGTACCAGCTGCCAAGTCCGATGACTCCAGCTCCATCTCCGACCGTGGAAGGGGAGATCTGAGTGCAGGAGACTGCCCTATAACCGCCACTCATGCTGGCCTTGGGACTCAGTGGCTACAGGATGCTGGGCAAGCTCCTTAATCCGTTACTGCCTCCATTTCTTCACAAGTGAAATTGGGGGGAAATTACAGCTCCTTTTGTATGGATGGAGCTGGACAGATGGTCCAAGAGTCAGGAGGAGCTGGCTTAGGCTGCAGTAACAGGCACCAGATCTCAGTGCTTTAAAGCTATAGAGGCAAGGGGGCTGGAGAGATGGCTCAGAGGTTAAGAACACTGCCTGACCTTCCAGAGGTCCTTAGTTCAATTCCCAGCAACCACATGGTAGCTCACAAGCAAATACTGCTCTCTCTTCTGGCCTGCAGGAAGAACACTGTATACATTAAAAACAACAACTACAGAGGCGATTTCCCCTCTCTTGTGCTATGTCCTTCACAGGCTGGCTGTAGGCTCCACACTGTCCTCACTGAAGCACAGGAGAGGGAGCCCCGCATCACCTGTGGTTGTTTCTGGGGGGGAAGACAGAGAAGGCAGGCATCATGGAACAGCTCTTAAGAGCTTTGGTCCAGCGTTTTGTTTCTGCTTGTGAATATTGAATCCTTACCTTCTTCCTGGAGGCAAGAGAGCTACAATGCTCACATATGGTGGTGACTAGTGACAACCAGATGTGGACCCCGACCCCTCAAGTTACAGGGAAGGAATCCCCAGCTCCATGTATGTATTTGGAGGCTGCTTGTTCATTTTCCGGCCACCCAGACTCCCGAAGTAACCACACAGAAATCTGTACTGATTAAAACACTGCTTGACCCATCACTTAGGCATATTCCTAGCTAGCTCTTCTATCTTAAATTAACCCATTTCTATTAGTCTGTATCGCCACATGGCTGTGGCCTACCTGAAAAGTTACATCCGGCGTCTGGCGTCTGTCTCCTGCGGCAGCTCCTTGGCTTCTCCCTGACTCCGCCTTCTTTCCTCCTCCATCTGCTTGGAATTCCTGCCTTGTTCTAGTCTGCTAAGCCACTGGCCACAATAGCTTTATTCATTAACCAATGAAAGCAACACATATACAGAAGGACTTCCCACACCAAGTGTAGGGAGCAGAGCCACATGAAAAGATGAGAAAGTGGATCCCTGAGGGACTAGGGAAAAGGGCCAGGGGAGGGGAAAGGGCGGGTGAGTCTGGGAACAGTAGGGTTTGGATCCTGGGACTGAAATAATAAGAGACACTGTAAGAACAGGGGCTCAGAGAGAGAGAGGCGGGCCACTTTTTAGGGTCTTTTAAATTCAGTTTAGTGTCCTTCAGTTGGGCCACCATGCTAAGGCAGGCCTCGAGATGAGCCACACATGTGAGTTAACAGGACTGAAACGGACTTCCTGGGCTGTTTGTGGAAGTATGCACCTGACTCTGCTCAGAAAGCCTCTCCCTGCTTCAGCTGTGGATTGGGATTCAAACATCAAATTTTGGGTTTCCGGTAGGGCTGGGGCTGTAGCTCAGTAACAGACACTTGCCTAGCAAGCACAAGCCATAGCTTGACTGCAGGACCCCAGAGGCACGCATTTGTTTGTACAATGTTTAACTTTGTGTCCACATTCTCGTGGGTTGCTTAATAGACTTCTTTCTACTAGTCAACCTCCTGAGTATGTATTCTTAAAGTGCTGTTCATGACTCCAGAAGAAACTAAATGCAAGTTATGTTCCGTTCTCATTTATAGCAGCTTTTTTCAGGCACGGCACACCCCTTTAATTCCATTATGGGGGAGATGCAGGCAGGCCGTATGTCTTTGTACATGTGTGCAAGCAGAGGCTGCAACAGCCCAGATCCCCCCAACTGGAGTTACAGAGGGTTGAAAGCTGCCACAGAGGTGCTGGGAGTCAAACCTGGGTCCCAGGAACAGTATCCAGTGCTCTCAACTGCTGAGCCAGCTCTTTGACCCCCAATGTGGGTCATTTTTATTAGCTAAACTTCATTACACTTCCTCAGTTTTTATAATATTAAATTTGCTTTTTCCTGTTCCAAGATTATGAACAAAGTACCACACTTGATCACTGTGTACCCTCACTTAATTTTAATTAATAATGAAAATATCGCACCGATTCATTTGTACAGACAGACAAAACAATCTGAATTTAGAGCAAGCTGGAGAAACTGGAAACTTAACATTCCAAGAGCAAACAAGGTTTCCCCCTAGTGTCCGATGTAGACAATAGCATCCTACACAGCTCACTGGAAGATGAAGAGGACAATGGATATTTGGTTTAAAAATGTCAAACTGGGACTGGGCATGGTGACACATTTTTAATCCCAGCACTTGGGAGGTAGAGGCAGAAGATCTCAGTGAGTTCGAGGCTGGCTTGGTTTACATAGCAGGCTTTAGGATCGCCAAGACTACAAAGAGACTCACAAAAATAAAATAAAAAGGCAAAATGGCTTTGTCACATATTCCTTCTCACTCCCTTTCAGGTCAAAATGAATTGTATTTATACAATGAGCACACCAAGGACTACATAAGACCAAGCTCTCCTGTCTCTGTCGTTTTCCCCAGCCCAATGGAAGCACTGGCACTAGACAAACCCTTCAGCTTGGGGAAGACAACAGGCTGTAGAATAAACAAACACACTTGTTGCAACTGATCATCCTGATGGGAGCCAAGCAGCTGGCAGGTGAGTTCTTTCTCTCCCTGAGTTAAAGGCAGGGATACAATTCTGTGCAGAGCGAATGTGTTCACTGGAAAGCTCACCAGCTTCTGGGGTAGTGGCCCAGAGCTGGGGAGGCTGTGATGGTCAGGGTGTTAGGGTTTATTTGGTTTTAGGGAATCCTATCTGGTGACTCCCCTCCCTCCCCATCTCTATCAGTGTAAAGTTGTCTGTGTGCCCCTTCTAGAGCAGGAGTCGGGTCTCTATGTAATTGTTGGTTGGCTGGGGTAAGAGTGGGTTCCCCAACTCTCTCTGCTCCTTGTGGAAGGACAGGAATAGAGCCCCCCACCACACACATACATATGCAAGGGGAGATGGGCTCCATTTCAGAAAAATAGAAATTTATTACAGGGGACAAAAAAGCAAACAAACCTGAGAGTTACTCCTTATAATGGGGGTGGGGGTGTGACAGAAACACAGTCAAAGTGCAAATAGGGATTATGTCCCCCTCCCCCTTCTGAAAATGAAAACAGAGCACACAGGTGGAGAATCCTTGATGGTTTTGGTTCACCTGAGTATCTATCTATTGTGGGCAGTTTATTCGAAGGTCATTGTACCCTCCTCGGTCTCCTGTGCCTGGTAACCTAATACAGTCACATGCTACCCACGTTGGGGGGGGGGCGAGTCTTTCGAAGGCCACAACTCTTGCCTCTTAGGTGTTTTTTTCTGATAAAAGAATCTCTTATATGTTTTCTTAGTCACTTCAATTTCCTTCAAATTCTGCTTTTATACTTTTATCTTGTGCAGTTTGGAAAATTTTCTGGCTTTGCTACTGATTTTGTCTTTGATCCTAGGCTATTTATAACTAGTGTTTTAAGATTTCCAGATTTTTTTTTCAGGGACCTTTCCATAGTTGACTTCTGCTTTCATTTCTTATGATCAGAGAACATGCACTGTATAATTTCAATACTTTTAAGTGCATTAGTTTTCTGCCTCAATACGCTCCCTTCGTAGATACCACTTTGTAGACCCTGCCTGATGTTCCAGTAACTGCCTTCAAGACTATTAATTGCAGCAACCAGACCATTTGTGTTGAGGTGGGGTTTGTTGCTGCTGTAGTTTTGTTTGAGTATCATATTTTCTCAACCGTGTATGTCATGTAGCTTTAGATAAAGTGCTGGGTTTAGGTTCCAGTATTAGACTCCTCACGTTAAGGTAGTCCAGTTCAGGACTGTTTTGATTTAAAATCAACCCAGTTTCAGACTGGAAGTTCTGCGCTGCCTCTCACATCTCTCACATCACAGCAGGGCCCTACAGACTGGATCTCCCTCTCCTGTGACTAGTCAGCACCATACATCTCAGCCAGGGGCTCAAACTGCACCTCAAGTTTTCGAAGTCTGGCTGGGCTGTCTCAGGTCTGGTGTCTGTATAGGAATGGTGAGGCTGTGTTAACTAGAAACAGGAAAAGGAGCTGGGTGTGGTGGTGCATGTCTTTAATCCCAGCACCTGGGATGCAGAAGCAGAGAGTTTGAGACCAGTCTTGTTTACACAGAGAGTTCTAGGTCAGCCAGGGCTCCACACTATCTCAAAACATAAAAATAAAAACATCAAAACAGAAGTGATTCTTTCCTTATCTTTCTTCTCGGGTCTTCCCTCTTGCCCCACAAAAGTGTCCCCCCTTTTTCTCTGGACAGTAATATTGTTATTTTCCTTCAAACTGAAGCCCAGTCAGTACTACTGCACAACTCAGGCCATTCTCAGGAGGGAGAAAACGGAAAACCAGTCCAGAAAGGCGGGGCTCCCATCTGCTGCAGCGGGTGACCCTACTTGTCAAGCAGGCTTTTGTGGGGGCTTTCCACAAGCGCTATGAACACACCAGCTTCCACAGTGCAGAGGTGTGGCTGCCCTCCTTGGGCTCAGTGAGGAGAGAAGGAAAGAGGCAGAAATAGAAAACTCGCTTTTCTGTGGGTTGACTCCCCTCTCCAATCTGTTATTTCTTCAGTGTTCTCAGCTGCCTTTGGTCCTTCGGTGGGGTTTTAGTGATCTCTATTTTGTCTCTGGTAGAAACCTAAAGTGCTATTATTTTTAAGAGCCCTCAACTGAAGACAACCACCTTTACTGGAGAGGGCAAACTGTGATTTATTCGCACAATGGCACGGACAAAGCTGCGAGAATGAACCAACGATAGTGACAACGGCAACGTGGGGGAACCTTATTTTTGTGAAGCGGCTGAATCTGAGAGAAAGCCATGTTTAGCCTTCAATCAAGAATACAAACTGTATGGTTTCACTTGAAGCTCAAAACTCTACCATTAGTGCTAGAAGTGAGGACAGCTGCAAGGTGGAGGATGGGAGTGAGCATCCTGTTGGGACTTTCTGAGTGGCTGGGCCTCGCATTTGCAAGGTGTTTGAGATTAGTTAGAATTCTAATGGAACATAGTTTATGTATCAATTTAAGAACCACTTGAAAAATGAGTCCTTTTGATTGTAAATGACAAAATCTGAGCTGAAACTGGCCCATGTTCTGCAGGACGTTTATAAGGATGCCAAGGAGCGTGGTGCTGGCCTCATGAACAGTGGACCTCGAGCACCAACACCGCCAGCACCTTGGCATCCCCTGTGCGTGCTTCCTGCAGTGGAACAGGTACTGACGAAAAGCTGTTTTATTTATGTACTCTGGCATTTGTGCTGCAGACCTGTTGTGTTTGCTCATGAACTTGTTCACGTAGACAGCACCCTTCATAGGAATAGGTCTTCCTTCACTCCACCTTCGAGGTTCTCCTGGGAGCTATGCTGGTTTAACTCCAACTTTCTGACCACACTCAATTAATCCACTACCTCTGAATTGGGGGATGCTGGCTTTGGTACTCTTGGATGTGGGACGGAGAATTCTGTGTTCCAGCAGCCCTCTGGTTATTCTGAAGTTGAACTCAACACAGACCATCTTAATTCTTTGACATCTGCTGTTTCTCTAAAAAGTATTTTTGGCTTATGGGCTGGGGAAGATGGCTCAGTTGGAAAGTACCTGCTGCTTATGAATGAGTGAGGACCTGAGTTCAATCCCATATAAACAGCTGCAGCATGATCTTGGAATCCCATCACTGGGGAGGCAGACAGGAAGACCCTTGGCGCTTGCTGGCCGCTTACTGTAGTGCAATAGTCAAGCTCCCCGTTCAGTGAGGGACCTCACCTCAAAAACTAAGGTAGAAGGAGACGACCACACACACAGATTTTGTTACAGAACTACCACTGTATTCAATCCTGTCATCATGGCTTGGAGCCTGGGCTGGAAGTAAAGACATTAGTATTTGCCCATCTGTCTGGAACCAAGACCCTCACACGAGCAGAGTGTGTGAGTCACAGCGGTCACCAGTGGCAGCTGCCGAGCAGGACTGACCCCAGATCCACCGACGGAAAACAGAGTCTCCAATTCCCAAGATCGAGTTGAATACCAATGTGATTGATTTTACCTTCTGTTCGCTGTATTCTTCTAATTTCTATGTTTATAAGGGCAAATCTGTTTCAGCAATAAAAGTAATGTGTCCGATGATGTCCCGGGAAAAACTGAGATACACGCCATTCCCCACAGCAGCGAGTCCTATCCTCAGCAAAAGCATTCCGAATCTTAAATGAGAAAAATGTTCTCATTTTAAATGAAGACTTTCTACCCTTCAGCTTTGTACTTTATAACCATGTTTGGTAAAGGCTTCAATATTAATTTCTGAATTGTAGAACTATAGACAGTCATTTGACTTTATACTTAATGTTTTATTAAAGTAACAGGTATATATTACTTTGAAAAATCATAAAAATAAGTTTTTTATTGTAATCCATTTGTTTTGTTAGCAATCGACAACTATATAAATTAAGGACTTAGGGTGTGTTTTGATGCATGTATATAATTTATAATATATAGCATATTATAATTTTCTTATGAGAATATTCAATATAGCTCTTCCAGTTATTTTGAGACATACATTACTATTGACTATGAAATTCACTCTAGTGTGCAGAACAGCAGAATTTAGGTCCCTTTAGCTGTAATTTAGTTAATTGTTGATCAATCTTTCCTAAAATGACCTAAAGTAGATGAGAACTGGCTTGAATTCATATGTAGTTCGCAAAGTCTTAAGTAATTTGTGGTAAATACGGTCATCAGTAAAATCTGTCTTATTTATCCCACCTAGATTTCTCCTTAGGACTATTCAAAATAGCCGAAGAGTACTACTCCCCCCACTAGGCTGTCTTCTCTAACGTTTAGTTGAAATAGGCCTTTTCTATTTTGAGACAGCATCACTATATGTAGTCCAGACTCACCTTGAACTCACAATTTGTTTCAGTACTAGGATAGCAGGTCTGTGCTATTTGCCTGTCTTTCAAATAAACACTACTACAGTAAATATTTCCTAAGAGCCTCCACGTAGGTCTTCATGTTGGAGACATACATGGCTTAGATAAACTTCTCATTCATAACTGACATAAGTATACCGACAATTCAAGTGGCTCTTCAAGCTGTCTAGGGAGAGGACTTCCAGTGTGGGGTACCAGTCTTCTGTGTCATCAGTAAGACACAATTGCAGGTGCAATTGTTGTGTTACCTCCTAACACAACAAGCAGAACTCACTGCTCTCACGAACCTCCACTGTACCAGCCAGAAGAGTCACATGCTCAGCTAAACTATGCAGCTTAGCAATGCATGGGGTTTTCCTGTTGGAAACCCCAGATAACAGCTCCTGTTTGCTTTACAGATGCTTCCCTAGCTACAGATCAATTCAGAGCCAATGAAAAAGTTCCAAGAACAAACCCAATGTAACTGGAGATCACTCCAAATGATTCAAATATGAAACAAGGAGAGAGAGACTGTAGTGACCCAACCCTAGACTTCTAGTCGGGACCTGAAAGGGCAATAAGATTGGAGTCTGTGTGTTTAAAAAAAGACTGAGAAATTTATTAAGATCAACTGGAGGCAATGGGGTGGAGGAGGGGAAGAAAAGGACTCTTCCCATATTCAGAAATTAATAAAACACTTGAAAAATGAATATAAATTTAATAGTAAACATTATGGTCAGGCTGTTTATTAAGGAGGCAACCACATATTACAAGTTCGGCTATAGAAATGTTTGCAAATCAAACTTTATGTGATCTAAACGGACCATGCATCGTACTGCCAAAACTGAACACCTGTACAGTGAATTGTCAATTTAAACATACATAGTCTAGACCATCCTAGAGTTATACAAACACCTGGGGTCACATATGTATTTAATTTTCTTTGCTTTCAAAAAAACTTTTTATAAAAGTGATGTTCTGAGATAATTTAAAAAAGTATCTGACAACTATGAATGGTCCCAGTTGTACAAAATGTGATTTCCAGGGTATGAAAGCTGAGAAGTCAACGCTTCCGAGGGTTTTATAATATACAAACAAGTTTTGTAGAAAAATGATCCAGCAAATGCTTAAGAATATTTATATTTTTCCAATTCTTTACACTTTTATTAACACACTTACAAAAAATAACATCCAAACACTGAGAAAATTAAATAACTTTGGAAGCAGAGGTCATAGTTTTCTGCTGACATATAAGTGACAATTCTGGGCTGTTGGCACAAAATAATCAACATTCATAACCCCTTACTACTATATATCAAACATAAGTTAAAATCATAGGCACTAGTTTATCAAATCCACATTTTTTCTGTATGACTAACCACAGTAAATCCTTAGATTTTCCCAAACAGAAAAACTGGCAATATGCAAAGGCTTTCTAGTAAAAAGGCCATTTTTCTCTTTAGGAAACTAAAAGTCGATAGTCTGTGGTAGTACAGCAGCAGGTAAAATAATATCACCAAACTCAGATCCCAAATACAATTTTACACAAGTGATGAAATAGTTTAATTAAAAAAAAATAGATATTTTTTCTGATGCAGCCATTTAAAAACAACATTAAATAACCTGAATATTCCTTTTAAAACTGATTATCTAACTTAAAAATGTAATAGATGGTTCATTAAAGTTCTTTTAGATTATTAGATTGCAGCATTTATTATTTTTTGAAATGTCACACTGAAACAGAGACCTGTCTGCTGTGTGCACATGTGACTCCACAGAGACAGCGGCTACCTCTTTGTTCCTTAGATCTACGAGACACTCCCCACCAAAGCACCTGTTCCCCCTCCTCTGAGAAGCAACAGCTCTAGTTCTAGTTCATCATTATGGATAACCCCTCCTTTCCCCTCACCACCTTCAAATGCAAGGACACAAGTTCTTCCATTCTACACTCCAGTTCCCGGCAAGGTGGCTACTTGCACTAGCTAGTTCAAGGCCTCCCTGCTGGTCCAGCGTCAGTCCTGGCAGACTGGGTCTTTGTTATCATTAACTTGATGCTTTCCTGAGCAGGAAGCTTTCCTTCCATTTCTACTTCCAACTTACAGAACATGCTCTACTAACAGGAAACGTGTTCACATCCCTTCACCTTTATGTGACCCAATTGCCAATATCTTAGATCTGTCCAGATTAAGTATTTAAAAAACAGACCTCATTATCAAAACTGAGAAGTCAGCTCAAGTTATTTTGGTAATAATTCAATAAAACTGGGACAGCTGACTTCAAGGGGATACATACACACGTATGCCACTAGAGTGCAAGTTATTTAGCAAATTAGAGTCAGATGGATTTTACCAAACAATGCAAACATTGATGTAAGGCATAATCTAAGTCAAAAGGGACAGTATTTTAAAAAGATAGTTCATACAGTTACTCAGCTTACAGTGGATCAACACCCACATAATAACCGTTATGCCACCGAAGAGTAACAACACACTGTCATCACCAGAGACATTTGTAGATAAATGCATAGATTTCCCCTCCTCTTGCGGTATGGTTTATTCCAGGTTGTAAGCTCTGAGGTGTTGTTTTATAAAGAATAGAAACACATACAACTTGTTCTTTCACATCATAGAAACCTGGTAATGGAAACAAGATCGTTTAATTCTGTGACAGAAAACAGCATGTAAGTAAATGGGCTTCAATAGCAAAAGCCACCTTTCCTGAGCCAGGAACTGTAAAGTTTAGAGAGATTGTGCGACTGATAGTAAGCCCTTTTGGCAATCAAAACAAGCACACAAAAGTCTGAGATGTTGATGCAACGCAGTGGGCGTGCATGGTGATGCCATTTGGCGGTGGCTATATGTGAACTACGTATTTAAATCTTTTAAATAAGATGTAAAAGACTGATCATTTTCCAATGAGCCTGCAAAAGTAATTTATACAACTCTCTTAAAGACAGGGAGCATGTTTTAAGTCTTTAGCTCAAGTCTTTCCTTTCTCTCTCCCAATATTTATAATTTATTCTATCCTGAAGGACTAATAAAACAATTTAATTAGTCAGAATATTAGTTCTTGTTAACACAATATTTATTGATACTACTGGTACAGTAAAGTAGGTTGAATGTGACGTTTTGGACAACCTGAATTCACCACCTTCCCATGTACAAAGGTACTCTTCTCTTTACAAATGGGCATTTCTCTTTGGCATCCATTAGGTATTTGCCCAGATAGTGGCCTCTGTTAAATAATAAAAAAATGAACCGTGTTTCTAGTGAACAAAACTAAAAGTGACTCCATGGAGGGCGATTGCATGATTACCAAACACATCCGATGTTACATGGTAGTAAAGTGCTGCTTCATCATCTCTGCCAGTTGTGCTATTTTCGACAGAGAGGGCTGGGGTTTTACAGCCCCAAGAGTCCTGTCTGCAGAGTCTGCATAGAAAGCTGGTTTCGGTCTGGTGAGGGTCATGAAGCTGTGGACCTCTGCGCTCTGTCTCTGCTGCTCAGTAACAGCCGTCTTTCCAGCTGTCGTCTCTCGTGCTACCGTAGGTCTTAGGGGCTGGCAAGGATCTGAAAGAAAGGAAATTTTAAAGTCTGTACAAAGTACTACATACACTCTGTTACATGTCTTCATTACTTTTCAGGTAACACCGTGTCCCATGAGGGCTATTCTGGGAGCTCTAAACAACTTTCAGAACAATCTTTCCTTGCTCAGCATCTTAACAGCTTTCAAAATTTTACTACACAGAAGATGACTCCTCTCCTTTCCTGTTAACGTAGCTGCAGAATTAAAGTGAGAGGAAAGGAAGTCTCACTCTTTCCTAACACATGGACAACTAACCTATTGTCTTGTGAGACGAAATGACAACTGTGACAGCGCAGATTAGTGTCACCACCACCACGAGTGGCCGGAAGTGGGCACCAAGGAAAGGGTTTTGAAGTCAGACAAACTTGTAACTGATGGTCTTAGTAGTTTCATGTCCTCACAAAAATGACTTAATTTTACTAAATTCGTCTAAAAGAAGAACTCACTACTGTGACAGCTAGACAAGGTCAGGAGTTATTTAGTGCAGTGCACAACACAAAGCCTTTGCGTTCCACAACTAGATCTGAAACTGTGTTTATATTAAGATATAGCAAGTACGGGAATATAGTTTAAATACAAGATTGGAACGTCTTTGTTTCAAGAAAAGAAACTTTGGTGATAGCTGACGTCTGTATTTACTGATGGTGCTAATCCCCTTCTAGAAGGGTAGAGATCGTGTGGTTGGGTCACAACCTCCCTGTGAATAGAATCATTTCAAGATTAAGCAACAAAATGGGGGGAGAGGCTTAGAATCTTTTGAGGTAGAAGCTGGGTCTCCATTTATAAACACTCCACATATAACTGTGAACTAGACAAGTGTGAAAAGCACTGCTCAGCACAGGCACAACTTCCTCAATCCCCTTGTGCTTCTCTCATCCTTATCGCTGTTGTTCCTCAAATAAACAAATATCACAACAAACTCGAGTGTCTTTAACAACTTTGTCCTAGGAGTTTCCTGAGATGCTTAATCTTGTTAGGCATTTGAATAAAATTAATCTGAAATAAGAGAGTATTATGTCCAATTGAAGACTTCTTCAGAACAAGGAGGTAATGCTTTACTTAAACTGTATTAAGGTGGGGGAAGCCACCATGAGTCCCCAGACTCAGTACTGAAGGGAGACAATACTGACTTCCACAGGCTCAAGTGTGCTGAGCACATTTACCGCTTACCTGCGAACAGGCTGTGCAAGCTTGCTGCGAGGCACTGGTATGCCCCCCGCAGAAGGGGCGCTCGGCCGGGGCAGGCCGCTCCTCATTGTAGTTGTCCCTGCAGGTCTGGTTAGAGTGGCGCTGTTGATATTGCTGGAAGGGTTTGCTGGGCCTGTGTTCTGCACCACGGGAGGTCCAGGTGAGGAGGTGGTTTGTGTGAACTGTGTAGTTTCTTGGCCACCAGAACCAGAGCCATGGTTACTAAATGCTTTCACTGGCTGCCGAAGAGCCAACGGAGATGGTGCTGCGGGGGAGCGGAACTTGCCTGGAGAAGGTACTGCATGCAGAACAGCAAAGGAAAACCAGTGTTTCCAGAGGGAACCAAGTACCAGTGAAGTTACTGCTTTGTTACCGTGACAATTGAGCACTAGAACATCTAATTATGAGCCTCACATAGACGATTTCTCTGGGCAAATAGAAAAAAGGTTACTTCATAGGATTACAATTGTCCTTGAAAAAAGTACATTAAGCAGTGTATCTTGGATCCCACAACAGGAGGGGGTGGGCACCATAGGGACCAGAAAGATGGCTCAGTGGTTAAAGGGACTTGCCAAAAATACCTAGAAGCTCAAGCTCAATCTGAGGAACCTATATAAAAGTAGGACTTGACAAAGCTGTCCTCTGACCTCCACCCCCACCCCACCATTGCCTGCATGTTCACCTGCACATGCAACACACCAATAAATAACTTAAAAAGAAATATATAGACACCATTGGATTCTGTCTTACTGTAGCAACTACTAGAGTCATGTGAGAACATTCTAGAGGAAAAAGTAAGGGCTGACTATACATGTAAACATAAATCAGATGGCTATAGCCTCAAAAACATGTCTTCAGTGTAATTAAGAATAAGGAATTAACAGTTACTATTATTGTAAAAGTCAGCTCTAGAGGCACTGAGATGATTTAGTGGGTCCCGATGCTTGCCACATACATATGACAGCTGGAACTGGATCCCTGGAACCCGTGACAAAATGAGAGAAGTAATTCCTGAAACTTGTTCTGATACACATGTGCATGTAATCCAGGAGCATGTGAGTCTATAAAGTCATATAATGCCAAGTCTACTAAGAAAAATGCTTTTTTAATTAATTAAAACAATGCCAGATACATGAAATGAAATGTACAGTCTGTATTGACTTCTAAGTCAAGACAAGTCTTAAAAACATTTTATTATGGCAATAAGTCCCACTGAACTTAAGTTTAGATCTCTCGGGGTACACACCCACCGTTCTCTACTTCTTCACGTTTGAACACATCTCCTGTGAAAGCGTTTGTTTCCTCAGAAGGTCATGAACAGCAACACACAATTCAAATACAAGCTTACCATTTTTTTTTATCAAATTAGAGATGAAGCAGGGCGGAGGTAGGGGGTGGACCAGAGGCAGAAAGACAAAACTTTTCTGAAACACCTCCCTTAGTTTCAGAGGGGTTCAAACGGAGACAAAGCTTGGGTCACAGAAGTGGGTTATTCTATACTATTTTGTTTTCTCCACTTCTATCAATCCGTCTGTAGGACAAAGTGACACTAAGATATACTATAGCAATGGGAGGAAAGGAAGGCTATGTGGCTAACTTTGACCTGACTAGATTGAGAAGTGCTTATGGTTAGTGAAGCAGACTTCTAGGTGTGTTTGTAAGGACGTTTCCAGAGAGGATCAAGTAAGGCAGGGAGACGGCTCTAAATGTGGGGTGGGGGTGGGACAAAGAGATGGGGACCTGCTGGATGTAATAAAAGGAAAAGGAGGAAGCTAGCTAAAGCAAACACTCTCTGTTTCTGGCTGCCCAATGGGAGCTGCTCTCTCTGTCTCACCCTCCCTGCCTGAAACAGAGCTTAAGTAGGGCTGAGGTCAGCCTGCTGCTAGACTCTTATAAGACTGCGCAGCTGCATGAACCATTGAGTACAGTGATTTCTGCAAGGAGGAGGCCTGGAATGTTGGTTTTAAGAGTGATATGAAATGAGACAGTACTGAAGACCTATAGCTTTTTGTTGTTGTTCTGAGCATACTCTCTGAACTATAGATTAGAGAGGGTATCTCAGGCAGATCAAACTTATGAGCAGAGAAGACAAAAGCAGAACTCTGCGATATAGTGCTTTAGAGAAGAGAGCTGCTTAGAAGATCTTCAGCACTCAGCTTAGGGGTCTGCTTGAGTCTCTGGCTAGACAATGGGCTGAGTGTTTGCAGAGTGAAGCTCCATGCCTGTGGACACAGGGCTGCAGCACTACAAACTGAAAGATTGCAAAGCCGCACAAAGTTACTGTGCCTTGAGTTTCAACCAGTTACAGTAGAGTCCATACCAAATCAAGAAGTCAAAGCAGACAGGGGACACCTCTAAAAGGAGCAAGTCTTAACTAGGGAGCAGGGAAATGACATCCATATGGGACTAGACATCCATCCCTAGAATAAGATACCCAGAATCTGCTCTAACAAAGCTTTAAAACAAACATCTGAATAGATGTGTCCCAAAACTGCTCTACATGACAACAAACACAGTTTTGTGAGTAAGGCTACTGGAGCACACTCATCCAGTTGTACATAACTAGTGGTGGTTTTTGAGTTGCAGCATGAGGGTGAGAAGTTGGAATAAAGACCACATGGCCACAAACCTAAACTAGTAACTATGTGGTTTTGAGAAAAATAATTGATCCCTACTATAAAGGCTTAAACTAATTTGTAAGAAGTAAAATTACTTAACTAAAGTCCAACAATATTTAAAAAATACATTATCTATCACAGAACAATGTAAACTCCCACACTGTCCACTGTCTAGTACGTAGCCACAGAAGAACAAGGAAACAGTAATGAAGGCCAGGAAGGAAGTCAGGAGGAACAGACCAAGAAGAGACCGTGACGACTTAACTAGCAGGAAGGAGTGTACAAGGACTCCCACATAGACCCAAAGATACACACTGTTTAAAGGTGAGGAGGAGAGAAACGCATTTTCAGGAAAAGCACACGAACTTTTTAAAGATGAGGACTTGTACTCAAAATGCCCAATTTTCAATTCTGCTAAGGGATTACTAGCAACCTAAATGCTGGAGAAGCCCCAAAACTAGGAATGACAACCCAAAGCATGGAGAGTCGTCAGAAGACTCACAAGAGGACAAAGGCCCAGTATTAGTATCTTTTAGTCTATGCACCTGAGTCCCAGAATTGGGAAAAGACTATATATGTATGAACAAGGCCCTAAAACTCCTATATTTGATAAAAACTTACAGGGCCAGTCGATGGTGGACAGGCTAAGCCTGACAATCTGCATTTGATCCCTGGAACCCAGGGTTGAATGAGAGAACTGACTCCCCAAAGCTTCCTCTACCTCCACACTCATGCTGTAGCACATGCATGAACACATGCACATAAATAATAGAACAAAAAGACATACTTAAATGGACATTAAAAAAAATACCCAACCAAACAACACCCCCCCCCCCACACACACTTCGAAAGGGTAAAACAGGAAGAAAGCAGGACCTCTATACTAGGAACATCAGTCACATTTCTGAGAATCAACAACAAATTCTCCCTTTTATTGAAAACAGATTCTTTTCTTCCAACAGATTCTTTTCTTACACAATGTATCCTGATTACAGATTCCCCTCCCTATTACTCCTCCCAGGTTCTCTCCACCTCCTCTTCCATACAGAACTATTCCCTTTCTGTCTCTTAGTAGAAAAGAACAGGCTTCTGTGCTTGCTTCAGCAGCACATACAATAAAATTGGCATATACAGAGATTAGAATAGACCCAGAGCAAGGATGACATGCAAATTCATGAAGCATTCCTTAATTTTCTTTACAGCAATAATAAAATAAAACAAAACTATCACACTGGAGTTAGACAAGACAAACATTAGAAAAAAGAGCCTTAGAGAAGGCCAAGAATAGCGATCCACTTATTCCCACCCTCAGGCATCACACATCAGGAAGCTATAACACGTATGTGGAGGACCTGGTACAGACTTTGCGCACGCTGCCTGAGTCTCTGAGTTCATACGTGCTTTAATAACGTTAATATAGAGAGCCTTTCCAACAAAGAATGTTTAAAACAGGAAAGAGGGAACACGAAGGAAATGGTTCACTGGTTAAGAACACTTGCTGTTCTTGCAGAGGATCTGAGTTCAGTTCCCAGGCCCAACATGGCAGTTTACAGGACCCTCTTCTAGCTTTCACAGGTACCAGGCACGCGCATAGTACACACACATACATGCAGACAAAATATCCATATAAAGAAAATAAAACTTAAAAAAAAGAGGGACTGAAGAGATGGCTTGGTGAGTAACAGCATGGGCTCTTCCAGAGGCCATGGGCTTGATTCCCAGCAACCATGTGGCAGCTCACAACTGTCCAGACCTGAAGGATCCAGCACCCTCTGCAGTTCTGTACTCATGCACATGGTACACAGACATACATGCGGATAAACATACACATAAAAATAAATATTTGAGAAAGAGGAAAGAGGAATTAAAATATCAGATTTCTCAACAGAAACAACGTAAAACTAATGGAATAAGATCATTAAAAGTCTGCCCAAGAGGCTAGAGAGATGGCCCGGCAGTTAAGAATGTTTACTGCTCTTGCAATGGATCCAGGTTTGGTTCCCAGTAACCATATTAGGCAGTTCACAACTGCCTGTAACTCCAATTCTAGGGCATATGATGCCCTCTAACCTCTGAAGACACCTATGTGCATATGGTGCACATAAACTCACACAGGTGTGCATACACACACATAGCAAGTTTAAAAACCACACATAAAAATAAATTTTAAACTCAATATAAAGATGTTTAAGAACAGCAGAAATGAAACAACTCCCCAGACCAAAGTAAGAATTTGTTGTTAGTTTTTCCACTCAAATGTTAGAAGAATCTTTTAGGAAGAAGGAAAAGATACAAAGTGCCACCTTCAATCTGAATGAAGTCATGAGAAAAGGGCAACAGTAGTTTTATTACTGGAAGCTAGGCACTTAGAGAAAAGTGGCTATGCTTGGTGCAGTGGGCTTTGTCCTCAGAGAAGGGTATAATGATAACTCCCACACCATACCACAACATACGAAAGCCTGGATTACTAAGCAAGAATAGGCAGTTTGCAGTTGGAGAGCTTGGATTCACAAAAATAATGTAACCCTTTAGAAATCTGGTCAAAAGCTTTGGTCTTTTAATACAAAAACCACGAGATTAAATTTTTACATAAAAATGTAAAATTACACAAAACTACTTGATTCAAAAGTAAAAATGATGCGCCAGACAAGGAGATTTACGTAAGCAACAGTTTTTCTTTTATTGTAGTCTAGCTAGTGGGTTCTGCTCTTTCGGATAACATGCCTTTTGTCACATGCCTCTTCCCGACTACTCTGTTGAGATTAATTTGCTTCTATTTATTTTCTCCAGTGCTGGGAATCAAACCCAGAGCCTCCCTGATACGTGTGAGCAAGTTCTCCACCCAGAGCAAACCCCTAGTCATGTCATCTGTTTTCACCTCCTTACTACCTAGAGGCAAGCAAGTTTGTAAAAATCTGGAAATTGCAGAAAAGAAGCCCACTGTTTTCAAACAATTCCATAAGGTATTCCTCTTTTCTTTTTAAAAATATGGTATAGCCAGGCATGGTGGCACATGCCTTTAACCCTAGCACTCAAGAGGCAGAGGCAGGTGGAACTCTGGTGTTTCAGGCTAGCCTGATCTACAGAGTGAGTTCCACAGTCAGAACTACATGGAAAAGAAACCCTATCTAAAAAAAAAGAGAAAAAAGTATACATGTTTCTGGGGCAAAAGTAATGTATACATACACAGTGCAATGATGAAATCAGGGGAGTTGGCGTACCCTGACATAAATGTCGTCTCAGACATTTATTGCTTGTAGTAAGAGAATTCAATGCCTCCCTAGATATTTTGAAGTATTTAGTATAGTTTATCTTACTGTAAAAAGTACTATTTACTTTTTCCTGTTCACTTGTAACTTTGTACCCACTGTCAATCCCCACCCACTCTTTCCTTCCACTCTTCATCTCAGATATCCACTATGTTACTTTCTATTATTTGAGAATACACATTAGTGAGATGATTAAAATATTCTGTGTGTCTGGGTCATTATATATAACACAACAGCCTTAAAGCCCATCCATGTTGTCACACAAATCATGGGATTTCATCCTATTAAGAGCTTCATGCATCTCATTGTGGCCACATGTCCAAATATCCAATCATCCACTAGGACACCAAGGCTGACTTTAGTAAACAGTATTTCAATAAGCAAGGAGGTTCTTAGTCCCCCCCACTTCCCATATTTATCTTTGTTTTTCTAGAAATATTTGTATATCATTGGTTTGAACCAATAGCTTTCATTCTTATAAAAGAATGAATGTTTTTGTTTATTTCTTAAAACTAATTGTATGTATCTGTGTGTAAGTATGCGTGTGTAAGTATGCGTGTGTGTGTGTGTGTGTGTGTGTGTGTGTGTGTGTGTGTGTACCTGTGGAGGCCAGAAGAGGGCACTGGATCTCTAGTGCTAGAGCTCTAAGTGGTTATGAGCTACCTGAATGGGTGCTGGGAGCTGGGAGCTGAGCCTGACCAGGTCTTCTGGAAGCCTCATCAGCTTGTGTGCTTCACTTCTGAGCTGTTTCCAGTCAGCAGTTTTAGATTTCAACTACTGTCTTTCTCAGAAAGTAAACGTGATCTAACTTTCTTGCTGTTCTTTACCTCAACCTCCTAGGAGTTCCTTTTCTGTCAATAAAGCTATACTGTAATTGTTGCTTAAATCTCAGCTACATTTATGTTATCATGATAGAAGTACTGTTCACTGCAGCGCCAGAGACTGTAAGTATGCTTTACTTCCTTTTTGCTTATTAGATAATAGAATGCCTTTCTATAGAGCCCCAAATCATCTTCTCACTCTATAGAACTAGCCCTACACAGTGTGTTCTTCCTGACTACGGTACCAAGGCATGTGTATCTGAGTATCTAGCACGTAGTACACTAAGGCATGTGTATCTGAGTTTCTAGCACGTAGTACATTAAGCACGCACCCTATGCTACTATTTGACTATTCTCTTTCCTACAGATTCTAATCTTTTAAAAATTTTATTTATTTTTAAAACAATCTTTTCTCATCTTACAAACCAATTCCAGTTTCCACTCCCTCACCACCACCCCCCCACTCCTCAGAGAAGGCAAGGCTTCCCATGGGTAATCAAAAAATTTTGTCTGGCATATCACTTTGAGGCAGGACCAAGCCCCCCCACCCCCCCCACCACACACACATCTAGGCTGAGCATGGTACCCCTCTCCAAAGAGAATGGGCTCCAAATACGCAGTTCAAGCACTAGGGATAAATCTTGGTCCCACTGCCAGAGGCCCCACAAACTGCCTAGGCCACACAACTGTTCCCCACATTCAGAGGGCCTAGTTTGGTCCTATGCAGGTTCCCCCACTGTCATTACGGAGTCACAATCACACACTAACTCACTGTTAACACACTTAAACCTGTTTAAAAGTATACAGTGTTTTGCAATCATACTAACCACATCTTTATTTTTTTAAAAATCAAACATCAAATTTCCTCTTTCCTCAAATTTTCTTACTCTCAATAGGGAGGGAGATATCTTTCTCCACGGCTTCTGTTTATTCTGTCCCATTCTGAGACATCTGTTTATTCTCAGGACTACAAGTCTATTCTACATCACTGTTTTCTTAATTCTTCTGTCCTCTGTCTACCAAAACGCTCAATCTTTTGGAACTGATTATTGTCTAGACTTAGGGCCCAACTTTCATGTATTTCTTTAGCACTCTGTTCTTACAAAAGCTACCACTTACATAGTAAGTCTTCCAAATGTAGTCACTAACCAAAAAGACTTGTGTCTTAACTTCAATCAGCTTCTAATGCAAACTTCTCCCCTACTTATCTAACCACAGAAAAGTAAACCCAAAGACCAATATTTGAGGGAAAATATTAATAGAATGTGTGACATTTATAGTACCTATTTGTCCAATTCTCATTAATTTAAAATAATAAATCTTTGATTTTAGATTAGTAGGAAAAATGATAAATTATCACTTAATCCTTTCATAACAATTCAATACATACCTCTGAAGAAAATAGGTTTCTTCTGCAATTATCCACAATAGGGATTTAATCTGCACTATTTTATTAAGAAAAACAAACGAGCTTAGATGTGCTTTAGGCAGCACTGACTGAGAAGTCCAGGAGAGAGACTGGTCTACACTACCTGCTGACTCAGAAGTCCAGAAGGAGAGACTGGCCTACACTACCTGCTGGAATCACACTCAAGCACAGGCTGCAGTTACCTCGTTTTGTAGACGAACTTGGAAGCAACTGTCTGGCTTTGAGGGAAGTACGAGGCAAATTTTTCAGCCTTTGAGAAGCTGTTGAAAAACAAGGAAGTGTAATATTTGCCAGGAAGAACAAGGTAAAGGCTACAGCTTCTGTAAACTTCAACACTTACTGAAATTTAAAAGCTATCAAGGAACAGAAACCACTGAGATAAATGCGTTAGAACTCCAGAAGTGCAAGAATTTTTAAGTGATGCTTCGTGCATTGAGTTGGAAAAGAAAAGGGGCAGAAGTCTTAGTGCCATTGCATATTTTTAGACTTAAGTTTTTTTTTTTTTGGTAGATTAAAAAAAAAAACTCTAATATGTCAATTGGCCAGGACATCAAAGAGAAAACAAGCTACCAGCAAACATGCTACAGATGCAAAGAATATAAACACAATGATAAAAGTGATGAATATAAGCACACAGAATAGAAAATAAACACAGTACTCATTTGATGCAAAAAAAAAAAAGACCACATTTTGGCAAAGCAATTATTGGTAGATTTACTGCTCCAAAATCAAACAGTAATTTCCATTCTCAAAAAGGAGAAGAAAACTCAGAACCAGGCAAGTCCTTGCACAACCTGGCAGCTTTAATGTGTTCAATGTTATCTTGATGTAAAATCCAACTAATTTGTACCTCAGGCAGGGTAGTAGCATGTCTGGTCTGAGGTCCTATAGTCTATGCATGCATGTTTGTTGTGTGCATGCGTGTGTTTGTGCGAGTGTGAGTGTGTTGAGGAGGTCTACATGAGTTAGGACATCTGCTTTGTAATGTGATCAAGGAGGACTGCTGAAGTCTCAAACTTCCAGTCTATTGACTATACTAAAACTTCCAAAACTGGCATGTAAGACAGCCCAGCATTGTGCAGAGTGAAGAAGGGCCAACTATTGCAATATAGAGTTACTCTGCTCCAGTCCCATTCTAATCCCCTAGTTAAGTAGTTCGAAATCGCCATCTTTTGGTCTTGTAGGATGTGTAGAAAGATAGGCTTTCTACACCTTAGGAATTATATCAAAAAATAAAAACAAATAACAAAACACCAATGTTCTATTCCTTCAAGTCTGTGTAGGGATCAAAGGTCATCATAAAAAAGATCATCAGGTGGTAAAAGGATACTGGCTGTAACACCAGAGAGAAGGGTAAAGTCTGTTATCTCTATCAGAGCCAAAACACTACTATTTCCCTGAGATAATCAACTTTAAGAAACTGGCTGACTTCTAATTTTGCAGCACTCCAAACCTTACTGTAGTGACATAATGTTTGATGCCAATGTAACTCAAACATGGTCAGGCAAATAAGCAAAAACTTCTCCAGACTTGGGGAAGAAAAAGCTGTTACTTTATACCTATAACCACAACATTATAAGATACTATTCACCTATTTATTTGTCCACATGTTCTCTGTCATCCATATTCCTTCCTTACTTTCCTTCCATCCTTCCCTCCCTCCCTCCCTCCTTCCGTCCTTCCTTCCTTCCAGCCAGCCAGCCAGCCAGCCACCCACCCACCCGTTGATCCATTCATACATCTTGATTTTCATTTATACAAACAGGGGAGTATCTCAGGTACCCTGTTTGGGTAAAACAGCCTCAGGAGCCAGCTAGGAACTTTTCTTATTCTTATGAAATTATTTAGGAAAGAAAAATTATTTTTATGGAATATGTAGTAAAGGAGAGAATGAAAATAAAGTAGCAAAATATCTAGCCTTCCAGACAGTGATGGCCACAAGGCAGGAAAGGAGGATGGGGAGAAGACTGGAGTTGCAATTATATACAGGTAATCCATAAAGACTTTTAAAAGAGGACATCTGCTCAGAGATCAGTGAAGAGTGGGAAGAGTTGTGTGGGGTCTGGAGAAGGCATTCCAGAGGGAGGAAGAAGCAACAGTAGAGAATGCTGAGACCGGACATGCCAAGTGTTTAAAGAACAGAAGGAGGCTCAGTTGTAAAGGACCACAAACGAAAAGCAAAGAATTATTGTTGGCAAACTATGAGCCATTATTTTTTTCTATCTTACTTTTAAAATTAAAAATCTTAATTGTGTGTGTATATGACCACACACGCACGCCACGGCAAATGTATGTCAGAGGACAACTTGCAGGAGTCATTTCTCTCCTTCTACCACATGGGGCCCAGGGTTGCTGAACTCAGGCCATCAGGCCTCCATGCTGAGTTTGATGTCTCTCCTGCTTCCATAGCAGCTCTGGCTCCCCACTCCTAGCTATGGGGAAGTCTAGGCTATCTGACATATAAATTCTCAGTGCTTGGACTATCACGTATACTCAACCATTTCTACTGAATAATCACAGTGACCGACAACTGTACAAAATGTAGAGATTTAAAGTTATATTAAATTTGCATTTGCCTAAAAATCAATTGAGACACAGTGAGAGTCTGAGCCTCCAACTAAGATGTATTCAATCAAAATGCCTAATAATAACGGCCCCAAATCACCACATTTATAAAATCTTTCTTTTTTTGATTAAGGTAACTGATCCAGTATTACTTATTAAACTGATGGTCCTTAAACATTTTTTCTAGTCTTAGACTAGCCAATTATATAAGTATTGCATATAATAGGATATATTTTAATTCATGTTTCAAAATAATGCAAAGCTGGAGAATATTAGTGTTTTGGTAGTAGGTAAAACCTTGAGGAAATTCCTTCCTTGTGAACCTTAGGAGGCTACATAAAGGTTATCAACCACCCAGTTACTTCGTAGGTGAGTGGAGCAGAGCGCAGTATTGGTCCTATCTGCCTCCTCTGGGACACACTCTGCGTCCATGTAAAACTGTTCCTGTATTGGGCAAATTATCTACACTTCAGTCTCAAATCATGTCCCAATAGAGCCATCCAAGAGTGTTTTCCTAGAGGTCTATGCATGCAAATTAGGCTGGGAGCAGTCTGCTGACAGTCGTGGGAGGTGCTGGGGAAAACACTTTGGTTTCAGTTGGGTCACACTCTAGATAGGTGGTCCTGAATAATTAACTTGACTACGTAGAACCCTGCTCTCTACAAAAACAAATGTGTATTTGGGAAGCTCAAATGCTATAATACATGTAAAAATACCTTAACCATTATAAATTAGTAATCAAGCTTCTACTATATAAAAAAAAAGATTGCCTTGAGGTTTTCATCTATTCCTTTTCGTTCCTTATAAGCCAATACTTACTGTATTTTTCTTTAAACTTAAGCCCATACTCTGGTAATGTTAGGAAGTAAGTTACTATCCTTTTGAAAACTTCTGCCTCTGATAACGCCTCTCCCTTTAGCTGAAGAAACTGAGAAAATGCTCTGGTTTTCTTAAACTTTTTAAGTTACTCACATTTTACAAATATCAACATTAAAAATACATTAGCACTGTTATAATGCCCATATTTGAATGCCAGCATCCACAATAATGCAGCCATAGCAAATAAGCATATAAGAATAGTGACTGGCATAGTGACAAGGCAAAAGAAGTGGGCCAGTGGGTAGAAATCAGCAGCCTTGCAAAGTTAGTCTCATGCAGACCAGCAAGTGAGAACTAAAGCTTTACCATTCATAGCTGAAGAAAGAATTATTTAAAACAAAATGAAACATCTATTAAATTAATAACTGGAGTGTATAGTGAAATGTACCAATTCCTTATATAAAATACATAAAAATTGTTGCTATATTTTTACATATACTTTTTAACTTATTTGATTAAAGTATATATTAAAGTAAAAATTATGAAAACTTTAATTATATAACTATACATATATAAAGCACAATTACACATTTTATTAAAAATATGCAAAACAACAATAGATAACCTTTAAAAAATTGTGATGTATTAACTTTAAACAAAAATCTAAATTTTTACAGTATACTTAAAAGTTTTAAGCTTGTTAATATTCTGGATTTCTATTTTCTAAACACATTTGTAATTATAAGTGAGTATTACTGTAGCTACAAATGTTAAGAGAGAACAAGTAGAGACAATTCCCATTGTGGTTTTTCACGACAGGGTTTCTCTTTGTAACAGCCCTGGTTGTTGGTTGTCCTGGAACTTACTCTCTAGACCAGGCTGGCCTCCAGCTCAGAGATCCACTTGCCTCTGCCTCCCAAGAGCTGGGAGTAAAGGCGTGTGCCACCACCGCCCAGCCAGTATATACAGTTTTAAAAGGATGATGATCTAACTCTTTTGCCTATATAATTTATCAAATGTTGAAATTAAACTCTGTAAAACTACACAAATGTTTCCCATATAATGAACTAATAACCAGAAAACTATTACGTTTTCCCTATACCTGTTCTTAATTATAAACTACTAGGAAGAAACGAAAAATAATTCTAGAATAATATGACTATATAATGGCAATTCTATTGCTAAAGAAAGCAGGTAATTATAAAAAAACTTTAGTATACATTTTTCTATCGATATGTTAATAGATATGATTTCAGTCTTAGTTTCCTAATCTGTTCATTGCCATAAAGCTTTAGGATGCTAAAATAGTCTAAGTAATGGGACGAGGATAGAGAGAGGATTTAGGCAGAGCTGGTTTTATCACACAGGACGCTGTTTGAAGATTTGTCATATAGAATTTTGAAAATCAAGATCTTAATAACTGAAGCTAAATAGAATAGCATGCCTGAAGGCGAAGTGCACATCTCCACTCTATGTAGAGATGCTATAAAGAGCATGGCTGTAATGCATGTGAGGACTATGACTCACTCAAAACGAGTTCATGTCATATTAACTAATACTGCAGACTGTTTTTCATTACTGGGTAAGTATTTGAGGGGGAAGCCCCTAGAAACAAGCTATTTTCACGTGTCAAAATAATTTGTGGGTTTAAAGACATAAAACCCACTATTCTCTAATCAAAGATAGTAAACTTCAAATTCTACTTTTAAATTCTTTTTAAAATTTTATAAATTCATGTTTCCTATACCAATTATTACTACCACAATGAGTATCTTAACACTTAAAAACAGTATCAACTCTTCAGTAAGTGGAACATGAAAGTTTATTTGTACAGAAAACATTTCATTATATACCCAATGGAATAAGGCATATAAATCTTGAGTAACAATTTTCCACACAGCTTTAAAATGTAGTTTCAAGCTCAAAAAAAAAAAGAAATATTTCTGCATGATCTTTATACCTTGGTAATAAACCACAGATATAACAAGTCTCTATAGGGATTACACATTCTTGAGCTGGATCAACAGTTTGAACACTAACCTGTCATTTGTTAAGATGTATAACCATAGGTAGGTTATTTATATATTATAGCGAGATAATTCCAACAGTTCATTTTAGATTGGCTTATTATTATTAACTTAAAAAAATTTTAACCTAAGGGTGCTTTGCTTGCATGATTATCTGTGTACTGTGTGCATATCTGGTGCTCAAGGAGGACACAGGTGGGCACTGGATGCTCTGAGACTGGAGTTACAGATGGTCATGAACAGTCAGATAGAAGCTGGGAATTCAACTCGGGTCCTCTGGAAGTGTACCCAGTGTTCTTAATAGAAAAGCCATCTTTTAGGCCAGGCAGTAGTGGCGCAAGTCTTTAATCCCAGTACTCGGGAGGCAGAGGCAGATGAATCTCTGTGAGTTCAAAGCCAGCCTGGTCTACTGAGTGAGTTCCAGGACAGGCTCCAAAGCTACACAGCTCCCTGTCTTGAAAAACAAAACAAAACCAAAAAGGGAGGGAGGGAGGGAGGAAGGGAGGGATGGAGGGAGGGAGGGAGGAAGAGGGAGGGAAGGAGGAAGAGAGAAGGAAGGAAGGAAGGAAGGAAGGAAGGAAGGAAGGAAGGAAGGAAGGAAGGAAGGAAGGAAGGAAGTCATCTTTCTAGATCCCTTGATTGGTCTGATTGTATATTCATGCCTACCTTAGTTGGTAAGCAGCAAATGTTTCACAAACCACAGCCCTTTTATAATAAGCCTGCATGCAATGCACAGATGTTACTAATGCATGGTTGCTAATGTATAGTGTTTCCTGAATCCCTTACTTGGGCTGTGTTTGGCCAACCTGACTTAGAAGTTATCACTGTGTACCTGTTTGGTCTTTGTCTATACTGCATGTGTCATCTTTATAACACTTATCAGTCTCGCTCCTTTCTTTCCATTACATTATCCTCAACACTCTTCTGTGGAGTGCCTGCTACGTGCTGGGACAGCCATTTTGTTAAGAACTTTCGTGGTTTTACTATGACAGCTGTTCTTTCTGAAGGACCATTACTGCTTTTGCTAATGCTCTATGAAAAGGCTGCTGGGGCTTTTAGTTTTGGACTCCAGTGCTATTTTCTCCCCTAAATTTCATCATTTTTAATGTAAAATACTGAACAATTTAAAGTTTTAAGAAATCTGTCATGCTAGAGTAGGAATGCCCTGTCATAATACTTCCTGTCACAAAACAAAGGCAAACACTACAGCTAAAGATTTGAAAAAATTATCTCCATGAAGAAAGACCTATCACATTCCTTGGTTAGTATTTACTCAGTTACCAAAAATAAAATTATAGTCAGCACGCATCTGCATCTTACTCTGTAGACCAGACTGGCTTTAAGCTCACAGATTTGGTTACTCTGCCTCCTGGTGCTGGGATAAAAGGTGTGAACTACCAGACCAGGCCTCAAATTCATTTATTCTATATTCTATTTGAGTTCAGATTTAACTCAATAGTTAATTCCCCAAATATTATAAATAAAGAAATGTTGGCTAATTCTTAAAAAATGAAAGTTTTGGTAACTTACTACCTCAAATTTAAACTATTATACAAGCCAATCAGAAATAGGGACTAATCTGACATCTGCACTGATTAAATGTTATATTGTTTACAAATACATCTTTGGCAGACAGAGATTAATCAAGTAAAAAATACAAAAGTCATATGAACAGATGTAGATATTAAGTGAGATTATACATATCCTTATAAAATATTTTTATTTCACAAAGAAAAGCCACAAGTTCAGTTTTGCTACAGATTTAATAGGCTATTATTAAACCAATTACTTTTATGATATGGTATTAAATATGTAATAATAAACTTTAATTTTGTTTTACTTCTGTGGCAGTGGGGATAAAATCCAGTTCTCATACGTGCTCATCAAATACTAGCACTGAGCTGTTTCTCCAGCTCTAGAAAGTCTAAAAGGGAAGATTTTTAAAGAAAATCTATTTTATAAGATATATACTTGGATAGCGACTATCTACTTCTATAAATAAAAGCAAAGTATATCCTTTTTAAAAAACAGACTTTAAAATTGTTTATTCAATCCTTATTAGTAATAAAAGCTTGACTTTTTGCTCTGTGACAGAATTATGCTACATAAATACAGGCATTTCTATGGTAGCACAACACACACACTCCTTGAGAGCCTTAAATTATACAGTATTGCATATTAAAAACTGATGGATCTTAACTGAGATTGGTGATACACACTTTTAATCCCATCATGTGGGGGACAGAGGCAGGAGGAGATCTGTGATCAAGGCCAGCCTAGTCTACATTGTGAGTTCCAGGACAGCCAGGGCTATACAGAGACCCTGTCTCAAAACTAGAAAAGAAAAAAAAACACAAAACAAAGATGATCTCTAGCAAGAGGAAGTAGAAACCACAGAGAGTGTCATGCAATTATAAAAACTGTAAATATTTTATAAAAAGACAATATTTAAATTTTATTACAGAATTACCCTTTTAGTTTTACTCTATTTTTTATTTAAAAATCTAAATCTAGTCACTGGTGGGCAGGAGGGAGTGCTGCATGCAGCACGGTGCAGGCGTAGAGGTTGGACATCACCTTTTCTACCACGTGAGTTCCAGGTACTTAACTCAGGCTGCCGGCTTGCCAACAAGTGCCTTCACCGGCTGAGCCACCTTGCTGGCCACACAAAATCATATTGCAGTAATAATTTAATATAGTTATTCAGCACAAAATCAATCTCTAAGTTTCATTTTCTGCTCCTGAATGCCACTTAAAAGTGTAAGGAAAGGAAGTACTTACTGGCTGAGGCCTGAGGCTGCATTCGAGGTATTCCTCCGTTTGGCACTTGGAAGTTGGAGTCGCTTCTGCTGCTCTTCACCGAGTCAACTTGTGTGTTTGATGTTCGTGATAGGTTTGGAAGACTGCGCCTAAGTTTCTCTACAATAATGGGATTTGAAATAAATAGCAATAAAAAAACAAGCTATTCTTTCAGATATTAAGTATAATACAAAGTAAAATGATACATTTAAATATTTCTTTCTGTATACTGTAAAAGTAACAGGAAATGAAAGAAAAGGAAGAAAGAAAGAAAGAAAAGAAAAGAGGGAGGAAAAAACAACCATACCCAGAGGCTATAAATGAATGAAATAACAGCATCCTTAAAAAAAACTATAAATTATATAACCAAATTTAAAGAAATAAAGGCCACTCCATGAGTAAAATAAAAAAGCAAACCCCTTAAAAATTCCCATGTCCTCTTATAATCCTGTAGTATGGCTTGGAACTCCTATTACTAACTGACAGATACGTAGTTTCATAAAGTTAAATTTACTTTTTCTCATGCTTGTATTAATAAAATGGTGAACATGACTATTTGAAGTAAAAAAATATTTGGGAAAAATGCATTATTTTTACACTAAAATATGGGCACGTTATTCTCCAAGCTCTGTTGTTTTACCTTCATTTTTAACATTGCTTGTCTGTAAATCTGTGGGATGGCCCTGGAGGGAAAGGCGAGGCTGCTGCAAACGGCTGATCATAGGCTGTGGGGACACTCTGCTGTATTCTATTCCCCGGGCAGGAGAGCGTGAACGAGGCGAATTTCTAGGCGACTGCTTAGGAGATGGTCGGGGTGAGTTGCGTGGTGATGGCGAAAACCTGTTAACAGCAGGGTATACTGCATGGTGCATACTATCATCTTCATCATCCAAGCTCTGTGCATCCAGTTCTTGATCACTGAAAGTGCCCCGCCTCGTAGAATTGCAAGATGAACCAGAACTGCGCCGAGAGGTGGTGGCTGCATATTCTTGCCGGAGACCTAACAACAGTGAATTTCTATTTATTCCTTTGATTGTATTTTCAAACATTTAAATATAGTAAATGATTACTATTGAGAAATTCGACTTAAGTGTGTAAAGTATAAAGAAAATTCTTTCCACATGGTGATCTTGAAAAAAAAAATTCTTTTTCTACTTCTAGACATCCTTCTATATAAAGATGCAAAGTTATTTTTAAACTGAATGATTATGTACTATTTGTTTAATTCCAAGACTTTTTGAATCCGGAGTCTAAGTAACAAGGTGAAGCCATAAATTAAAACAAACAAACAAAAACCAAGTTCTACTATATAAACACAGACACTCAACCTTGGGCTGAAGGAACACCGAGGGAAGAACTACTATGCAGGCAGTGAACAGAACACATTAGCAAACAACCTTTAGAGGAAGTTAAATGGGGGCGGAATTTAAGTACATCTTCAGCAAGTGGTACTAGCTACAGCATCCACAAAAACGGATCTTAGAATCAGAATCAGGTCTTTATATCATGACTTTATGCACAGAAACTGCTATTGAAGGGGCAAGATCTAGGGCATCTTTTAAGACCATAAATCCCTGGAGAAAGTAGCTCAGTGAGGAGCACATATTAAGATGAATCCCCAGGAACTACAAAATAAAAAACAAGTAACCACTCCAAATCCTTAGAACTTCTAGGTTCATGTAGCCCTGTAGTAACAAAAATCTCAACTTTCAGCAATTAAAACTTACTTTCTTCCTGCATCCGGGCTAGAATCTGCACATCAGTTACATCATTTAGCTTATAGTTGGATCCAATTGAATCTTCATCTAGTTCTGAAGCACTTAACTCGCTATCTATAGAGGATTGAGGGCTGAGCGGAGGATTTCTATCTGATGAACTTTTGAAGTTACCTTTAGAAAAAGGAAAACACATCAAACTTTAGTAAAGAAAAAAAACTGAGTTAAACATCTGCTGCAGCAAGTAGCCAAATAATTACATCCCTTGATTCAGTTTTTATTCTGCCATTTACACATATAAAATTCTTAAAAACTAAATTAGAAACTGACCTCATTAGAAGAAAAGGGATATAGAGACTCCGTGACCTACCATGTCACAAATACAAAACATCTTTTAAGTATAACCTACTCATTTCGCACAAAACAATTATGCTTTCAGCCAGTAACTGCAAAGCAGGTGATTCAGTAACTACAGACTAGACCAGTTCTCAACCTTCCTAATGCTGCAAACTTTTAACACAGTTCTTCATGTGTGGTGACCTCAACCATAAAATTATTTTTGTTGTTACTTCATAACTGCAACTTTGCTACTGTTATGAATTGTGATGTAAATATCCATGTTTTCCAATGGTCTTAGGAGACTCCCATGAGAAGGTCCCAACCTACAGGTTGAGAACTGCTGCCCAAAGGGGTCACAACCCACAGGTTGAGAACTACTAGGCTAGAGTCTTTCATCTTTTACAAGATACGTAGGGAAACCATTCTGTAAGTAAATGATGCAGTGCTTTTTCCTCTCAAATTCAGTCATTTGCACCATAACCTTTTCCTTGAAGAAAAAATTTACTTTTCTTAAACAACAAAACTAACTGAGAAAAGTGTATTTCTTAAATATTTAAAAACCAACCGAAAAAAGAACACTAAGTTAATCTGTCATGCTTGCCAAATTAGAAATGGGAACCAAAATGTTCTGATGTTTGATAGTGAAGTACACTAGATGGTAGGCAAGAAAATAAGTAGATTTTTTAAAATGTACTCTATTACTTAGACCAAAAGGAGGTCAGAAAACTGCAGGGACAAGGAATTCATACCGGCAAAAACCTAGCACGCTTCTCAGGAAACACTTTCATGGTGACCCAGCTTTCTGAAGAAAGAGTAAAAGCTCAACACTCCCACTAATGTGCCTAATACAGATTTAGAACATACTGTCACAGTTTGTAGCTTCTTATCTATTCATTTAAATATTCACTCATATTTTATGTGCATTGATATTTTGCCTTAATGTATGTCTTGGTAAGGGTGTCAGGTCCCCTGGAACTGGAGTTATAGATAGCCATGAACCACCATGCAGATGCTGGGAATTGAACAGGGGTCCTCTGGAAGAGCAGTCTTAACCACTAAGCCATCTCTCCAGTCCTGTAGCTTTCTTTTTTTTTTTTTAAAGATTTATTTATTTATTATGTGCATGGTGTTCTCCCTGCATGCATGTCTGCATGACAGAAGAGGACACCAGAACTCATTATAGACGGTTGTGAGCCACCATGTGGTTGCTGGGAATTGAACTCAGGATCTCTGGAAGACTAACCAGTGCTCTTAACCTCTGAGTCATTTCTCCAGCCCCACTCCCTCCCTCCCCCCCGCTCGCTTTTTTTAAAGACAGGGTTCTACTTTGTAATATAAATTGTCCTTGAAATTACTATGTAACCTAGGTTAGCCTCAAACTTGCAATCATCCTGCCTCAGCCTCCCAAGTGCAAGGACTACGGGCATGTATTATATCATGTTCATCTAGTTTTCCAAAAATCTTCACCATTACAGTCAATTCCCCACAAGCATGGCTCCAGACTTGCCCGAGATCCCTCTCTGTCCAGGAACCACCTTCGTGAGTAAGTAGCTACAACCCTCTCCGAGGCCCCAGCTGTACCCTTCTGTCTGTAGCCATCTCCACACCACGGGCCTACTTCCAGATCAGTGACCTACTTTCTGGAAAACCTTTGACCCTCCTTTCCTTTTCCATCCTTTCCTCTGACTGCTGCCATTTCCACACCCAGTGCTCTAGTCCCAGACCTTGGAGACCATCTTTGCAAGGCCAATTAAACAGCTCATCTACCACCTATTTAATCCTCAGATCATACATCTAATGCACTGGCGAGATTATCACAACAGACACAAAAACAAAGGAAGAAGTCCACATGCTCAACTCAAATTGCAAATTCAAAACCAGGAATGGGCAAGGCAACATGTTGTTTTACCCACTAAAACTATGTAAACAATTTTTAATGAGAGCTTCCTAAGGGAATCCCAAGACACAGAATTTAAAAGAATAAGTAATCATAAGCTTTATCAAAGGATTAGAAAAACCTAAAAAAAGACACAACCTTCATTGACCTCCAAGAGGATAACAATAACAGAAGAAAATAAAATACATGGCTGTATGAAATGACAAAGATAATTCAGAATTTGAAAACTGAACTCAACAAAGATAGAGATATTAAAGAGAACACAAGTTAAAATGAAGATGGAATTGAAAAACTATATTCCAATTAGAAAACTCTGGGTAAAGTCTTACAAATAGAAATGAAATCAGGCAGAAGATAGAATATCAGGATTTAAAGAAGAGGATTCTAGATGAAATAAGCACAGAATATGAAAAACATTTTACAAGCAAAGGAACATGCAGGAAATGTGGGACACCATCAAAAGACCAAACCTTTGAACTATAGATGAGGGAGAAGAATCTTAGGGTCAATGACATAAATCAGATTTAATAAGATCACAGAGAACTTTCCAAAACCAAGAAAAGATATATCCATACAGATACAGGGAACGTACAGAATCCTAATTAGATGAAACTGAAAGGAAGGAAGGAAGGAAGGAAGGAAGAAAGGAAGGAAGAGAGGGAGGGAGAGAGGAAAAAGTTCATGGCATAAACAACTTCTTACTGCATGATGAATGGGTCAAAGGAAAAAAAATCAAGAAAGAAATCAAAATATTCCTGGAACTAAATGAAAATGAAAACATAATACAACAAAAGCTCTATGATACATTAAAAGCAGTCCTAAGAGGCAAGTTTATAACCTTAAGTCTCGACATTAAAGAGAATAAATAAATATCCTAATAATGTAACCTAAACAACTGGGAAGTCAACTCAAACCCAAGAGGTGCAAGAAATAATAAAAATCAAAGAAATAGAAACAAAGAAAACAATACACAAGATCAGTTAATCTAAGAGCTGATTCTTTTAGAAGACATATCAAGACTCCGTTGGTTCAACTAATCAGAGAGAGAGACAGACAGACAGAAAGAAAGATGGAGGGATCGAGGAAGGGAGAAGGAGAGGAGATGGAGGGATATATTGAATGAGAGGGAACAATCAAATTAACAAAATAAAAAATGAACAGGGAGACATTATGACACCAAAGAAATATAGATTATTATAAGGTAACACTTTAAAAGAACATGTACTCCATTAAGGTGGAAAATCCTGAACAAAAGAAGATTATTCCTTGATTCACCCAAACTACCAAAGTTAAACCAAGAAGAGATCAACAACTTAAACAGACCCATAAGAAAGGAGGAGACTGAAATAGTAATAAAGTGCTTTCCAAATGAAAAAGATTCCAGGTCCAGATGAAATCACATTAGAATTCTACCAAACTTTCAAAGAACTAAAATGAATACTTAAGGATCCCTCCAAACTTGTTATGAAGCCAGTATTACTCTAATAGTCAAACAAAAAAAAGATACAACAAAAAAACAAAAAGTACAGACCAATCAATATCCCTGATGAACACAGATGCTAAACTCAATAAAATACTAGCAAACCAAACACAGGCACATATCAAAAAGATCATCACAATGATCATATTGGCTTTATCCAGAAATTCAAGGAAATGGCTCAACATATGTGTAAGCCAATGAACATTAAGTCATATAAACAGACTTAAAAGTCAAAAAATCACATGATCATCTCAATAGATGCAGAAAAAGCTTTAGAAAAATCCAACATGTTTTCATAAAGGAAGTCCTAGAGAATGTAGGAATGGAAGGGACATACCTCCTAAATAAAGAATATATATGACAAACGTGAATCCAACATTATCAATAAATGGAGACAAACTTGAAGCAATCCCATCAAAATCAGGAATGAGACAGGGCTGTCCACTTATCCTCCCTCCTTTTCAATATAGTGGTGGAAGCACTAGCCAGAGAAATAAGGCAAGAGAAGGAAATTAAAGTGATACAAATAAGAAAAGAAGTTAAAAATCCCTATTTGCAGTCAATATGATACTGTATCTAAGAGATTCCAAAAAATATGACCAGAAAACTTCTACAATTAACAATTTCAGCAAAGTGACAAGCTACAAAGTCACTTTACAAAAAGCAGTAGCCTTTTTATACACCAACAACAAATATATTAAGAGGTCATGAACACACTCCCATTTATAGTTACATTAAAACAATACAATATCTTGAAATAAACCTAACCAAAGAGGTGACAGACTTCTACAACAAAAAAAAATACATATTTCCAAGTGAAATTGAGAAAAACACTAGAAAATGGAAAGTCTGTGTTCATGAATCAGTAAAATTAATATGGTGAAAATGGCTATCCTACTAAAATCAATTTACAGACCCAATGATACAATCCCAATCAAAATACCTACAACATTCTTCACAGAAATAGGAAACCATCCTAAAATCATATGGCACCAAAGATGATCCCGGATAGTCAAATAAATCATGAAAAAAGAATAATGAATGGATTGCATTTCAGACTTCAAAGTGTGGTACAGAGCTATAATACAAAGAATAAAAATATGGTACAAATCAGATGTATAGACCAACAGAATAAAATAGACTCAAAAATGAGTACTCATAACTATAGCTATCTGATATTTGAAGAAAAAGGAAAACACACACACACACACACACACAGGAGAAAAGACATCTTTTACAAGTAGTGCTGGGAAAACAAGATGTTCACACAGAAGAATGAAATTAGAACTGTATTCTATCATCTCACACAAAAATTAGCTTGAGGTAGATCAGAGACCTCAATTTGAAACCCGAAACACTGAAACTACTAGAAGAAAACACAGGCATTACCCTACAAGATATAAGTGTAGGAAAGAACTTTCTGTATAGGACTTTTTTGTCCAGTATTTAAGGCCAACAATTGACAAGTGAGACCTTATAAAACTATGAAGTAGGCTGGGCATTGACACACGCCCTTAATCCAAGCTCATGGGAGGCAGAAGAAGCAAGTGGATCTCTGTGAGTTTGAGGCCAGCTTAGTCTAAGTAGTGAGGTCCAGGACAGCTAGAGCTACATAGAGAGCCTATTTCAGAAAACAAAAACAAGCAAACAAATCTCAACAAAAGAAACCAAAAAGGTTCTGCACAGCTAAGAAAAACAAGTCAAGAGGAACCACACAGAATAGGAGAGAATCTTTGCCAGCTACCTACATGACAGAAGATTAAATATCCAGGACATACAAAGAACTCAAAAAACCAGAAAGAAGGAAACAAACGACCCAATTAAAACATATGCTAAGCATCTGAACAGAATGTTCACAATAGAATGAATCAAAATGGCTAAACAATATCTCAAATATCCTTAGCATTTAGGGAAAGACAAATTTAAAACATGTTTGAGATTTCAACTTACCCTATTCAGAATGACTAAGATCAATAAAACTTATAACAAATGCCAGCAAGACTGGAGAAAGAAATCCTCATTCACTGTTGGTGGGAATATAAATCAGTGGGTGTAGCCACTTTGAAAATCAGTATGAAAAAAAAAAGAAGAAGAAAATTGGTATGGAGAATCCTTAAAAAGCTAAAAATAAATCTATCATATGATCTAAGTCCAAAGGACTTAACATTTTTACTCTTACTCTGCAGAAATCTGCACGGCCATGTTCATTGCTGCCTTATACAAAAGAGCTAGGAAATTAAACAACCAAAATGTCCTTCAACTGATGAATGAATAATAAAAATGTGGGGTGTGGGTGTGTGTGTGTGTGTGTGTGTGTGTGTGTGTGTGTGTGTGTATGGCCCTAGAAAAGATTATATTGAGTGAAGTAACCCAGAATCTGAAAGACAAATGCCACATTTTCTCATCTGCCATTCAAATCTTCAGATGTGAGTATAGAAACATAGTCACTGAAAAAAAAAAACCCAGCAAAGTATAAAAGAACCATGGGTTGGGGGAGCTTGAGAGATGGAAATAACAGATGAGAGAAAGAAAGAGAAAAATGGGGAGGAGGGGTTCCAACTTGAAATGGGGAAGGACATCAACACAAAAGAAAGAGGGAGGGCAGACAACACCAAGGTTGTTTGATAAGCCTCAAAGAATCCTATTTTCTTATATTTATCTAAAATTACATACATGACTTATGTATTTGTATATACATACATAGAAATAGGCAGGATAGCTTAAATTATGCCAATTGGGCTAACAATGCTCCCCACAGAAACCAAAGACTAACAAAAACCCAGGTACCAGGTACAAGTGACTCCCAAAACAATATATACTATTGCTGTTGCCCTTGGTTGGCTCTTAGAGGTTAAAGGTCAGCCCCTATTGCTGAATATACCATTTAGAGGCAGCAGAGTCTGCAAACTAGCACAAGGGACTGATAGGCAGGTGTGTTTCTGGAGCTCACTGGCCTGACCCATCTCAAAACTAAGGCAGAAAAATGAAAGAGACACCTGATGTTAACTTTTGGACTCCCTGTGCACTGTATACACACACACACACACACACACACACACACACACACACACACACACACACAATCATATAGCACTCAGAAAAGACAGCATTAAGAATGATGTGGTGAGTTATTGAGAAGACTAAGCTACTCGAGCAATGTCTGTAGCAGACCAAGAAGAGAAGAACTGCCCAGGCCACGGCAGTCTGTCCTCCTCACATTACAGCACCTACTGTTTTTGGCACAAATGTGCCATATGCACATTAATCATATTAAATCATATGCTATGATTTAACTATAGTATCAAAGCTTACTAATACTCTTTAAAAACAGGTCTGTAGACTTTACAACCCCAACAGGCTGTAAATAAGGTTTTATTGGTTAAAAGAATCAAGTTTGTGGTCCTGTTTTTTTAAACACTAATTTAAAAACCAGACTTAGGTATACCCCGAAGAAAATGACATGCACATAATACACGGTCACTGACTTACCTCTGGACTCTTAGTGCTCATTACAGGAATGAGCGGAAAACAGCACAAAGAGATTCTCTCTCACCGCTTCAGAGTTTCCTAAATAAAATGGACCCAACCCAGTGATGAATGGTTCCTTTCTGAGCTAGGCCCATTAGGTAAAATCATTCCTTACCTGAATTCCCAGGAAGTATAAGCTGCTTGACTATAGGAGGTCGCACTGGTGTTGAGGATGGAGAGTTGAAGCCGCTGCTGTAAGGGCTACTGGCATTTGGGCTATAAGGACTTGTATAACTCATAGAGTTGAAAGGATTATTGTATAAATTTTGCCTCTTGAGAGCTGCATTAATGAAAAGAGAGAAAATTAAATTTAGCAACTGGGAAAAGGTTAACATTTCAAAAAGTTTTCTTAGTAAAGATTCATGAAGTCAGGACATGATGTACCCACTAAATCACCTTTTCTATCACTATGTTCATGTCCGTAGGTTAGTACTGCTGTCAGTTTTGCTCAAGAACCTTTTCACAGTCGTCAGCAATAACTAGACTTGTAACTGGTCCAAATGTTTACAATGAGTGACTGTTGAGTGCTAAGTCACAAATCGGACATCTCCATCCCTCCCTCCAATGCTTAGGGGTCATGGCAGCGCTGGAAGCAGGGGGATGTGGAAGAGACGGCTCCCATGAGTAACATAGCTGCTGCACTCTTGAACTTGCAGCAGCTATGACTGCCTACATGAGTTTTGCCTGAGATTCAGCAGTCAACATCCTGTCACGGACAGAAGAGAGGATGAGGAGGCTCCACCCCTTCTTGGGGATTCTATGTAGTTAATAATTGATGGGGGATGCTAAGACATTTTTCTTCAGTGATAGTTACTAGTAAGGCACCCACACTCCTGTCAACAAACATAATGAAACTCACTGGAACACACACACACACACACACACACACACGGCTATGAAGTGGGGCCAGTTAGTAAGAGGAAGAGGACTGGCAGGAGTGGGAGGAGGATCTCTACCAATTCAAAACCAGTCAGCCTGGGTCTAAGACAGCAAGTGAAATCATAAACAAGAAAAATCAATCCTTAAATAGACAGTTCTTCCTTCAATCTTTTTCAATATTTACAAACATAAGGTAAATAGTAGAGAACATACAGACAAGCGCTGGGGAGAGGAGATCTTTAAAATGTAGCATGTGTGCAGGGAATGAGTAGCCTACAGTGGTAAAGAACAGCAAGAAGCAGCTTAGGAAAAAGTAGCTGGTGTGGTAGTTCCTGTGTGTTGGGGGGGGAGGGGTCTTGAGTACCAGCCTCAGTATCCCCTCAAGGCTCAGAATTGGATGTCTATGGCAAGTGAGGATCTGAGGATAAAAAAAAAAAATTAACTCAAGCATGTTACCTCTCCATCTTCTTTCTATATTTTTCATGCAAGGGGAAAAAAATGAAGCAAAGGGGGTACAAAGAGAGGAAGAATAAGGGCTGATCTTCATAAGGTTTCTAGTTCTTACAGACATAGTTAGAAAATTCCATAGGAAAGGACAATAATATGCATATCAAAATCACAAGAGGCAGGTAGAACCTGACAAAGCAGTACTCCAGGAACAAGTGGCCCAACCCAGGAAGGAGTCAGCATTCAAGGGGAAGAACCTGACATTCCAAACCGTTGGATAAAGTTACTAAACATCCCTGAATCCTGGATTCACCCATTCTCCTCACCTAATCCCTTTTGTGATAATCAGCTTTGGTGACACCCAGATTTGTTTGTTAGCAAAGGTGGAGCATGCTGTCTTCCTGCTCAGTGCCTGTCCTCTATAGAAATTTCTATGTGGTTTGTTATCAGGTAATTTTGGGGGGCTAAACCTGAGAGAACTTTATAAAGTTCTAGTCTTATGAAAGCTGCTAACTTATGATAGACTGTTAGGAAATACAAGTTAGTCAGTCATGCTTAAAGTATTGATAAAATTAATTACAGGGATCAGCCTTACTTAGGCTTACCCTGTATATGTTTTCAAAGTCAAACTTAAAACAAGTAACAAGAAACAAAGTTTGTCTCATCAGACATACCTAGGCAGCCCTCATACTTCAGATAGCTACAGAATATGGCATTTAAAATAATGATTAAAAAGCTCATAATATTAGACAGAGACTCCAAGATCCTAGCAGTGACCCAAGGTTTCCAGAGAAGATTATGGGACACCACGATGTCTCCATCTGGATTACGATGACACTGACCACTGGGCAAGATGCCCCAGTGCAACACCTACTGCCAGGACCCGGTCCAAACTGTGGACAAACAGCAGGACGTTGGAGAATTGATTGCACCACTTTTTCTAGACAAAATAAGGTCAGTCTTTTCCGCGTCCCTCTTCCAAAGGGGGAAAAAAATCACTTATGGGTCTGGCTAAAACTGTAAGACTGATGTTCTGGTACTTCTGCCTCCAATACTATGGAGACTTGGATATGGCTAACTGTATATGGACTCCAGTCCCTGTCATTTCTAATAGATTCGAAAGCTGCTTGGTCCGTACTCAGGTATTTATCCTTCTTGGACCTCTGACAGTATTGATGGCTAGGCTAGCTATAACTTTGTCAACTTAGCAGATCTTTCCACAAAGCTATAGCCAGCTTGTTAGCTCATTTTATATATGCAGAAATCAAGCCTTGCTTTTTCTAAAGCTACTAGGTCTCTTAATTAAAAACATATTTTAAAATATAAATGTTCATAAGTTTTAAGGGTCTAAAAATGATTTAAGATGTAAATATAGGTTAAGATATGGAAAATGTTTCTGATTTCTTTTCCCTTCTATGGCATAGTTCTGATAAGCTGGTCGAGCAATGACTACTTACTTACTGTTTGGGTAACAAGCTCAAGATTTTAGATTTATTCTGGTTGCCATCTAAATATGAACTTGAAGGTGTTTCTCATCAGACCAAAGACATCTCTGTCCAATCCGTAACTGGGTCTCTGGACAGTAGAAAAATATACATGCTTCTAACCACAATCTGTAGTTTTAGCTAGGACTCAAAGGTATAAGTCTATTCCTGCTGTTTACAGATACCCATTATCTGCTTTTATCTATGATATGGATTTCAATATGGACCTGGAAGTCTCAAATATATTATTTTTCCTTTAAGTACACAAATTTTAACTTCTGTTCCAAGTTTAAACTTGTCTCAACAGGTTTCTTTGGCTGACAAATACATCTAAGCATCAGTTGCTGACTACAACCTGCTCCAAATGATTGTGAATCCTGGACTTGCTGAAAGCTGATGTGGACCAGTCCAGCTGATGTGAATGCTCCCTGTCTCTTCAAAAGAGCTTGTGAACCAGATGCTTCTGATGAGTGCCCCATTGTCTGAATTCCCTCCTTATAACCATTTAAAGTGCCCTCTCCTGGCCTGCAGTCATACATGCAAGTAGACACTGTATACAAAATAAATACAATCTTTAAAGAAAAACATCTTAGAAGGAAAGAAAATGAGTATGAGGGATCTGAAGAGCCAGGGACCAATCAAGGTCTTGAGTGAGGAGGTGATGCCTCTTGGGTCTCCATGTACATTTTTCAGCACAATCTATTTACCAAGTGTGGTATATGGGATAATTTAAGATGACACAGACTAACATTTTTTCATTTTAGAAACTGGTTTAGGTCATTATTAAAAAGATTAAAATTTATATTCTCATGGATATAATCTGCCACGGTGAGACTAAGAGTTTTAAAAACCTCTATGGCATGAATGCAGCCTTCATAATGGTATACAGTGAGATTCAGAAATGCTATCAAGCAAGAATTGCCTGCCTAAATATGCACATTCTGTGGATATGCACTCAGGCCAAAGAAAATGAATTCACAAGTAAAATTATAGACATACCTGACATAGTTTGATCAAGTTTGTGGATAAGAGACTTTTTAGCACATTCCACATCAGGACTTGGGTAATCCAAAACTTGCCTGCACCAAACTAATGGACTAACAGATTTCTGCATTGGTGTGAGTTTTTTCTTTGGTGATGAGTACAACCTAGAAGAAAAAAAAGAGCAACATTCGTTATTGAGCACAGGACTATAAAGTAGGGTCTTTCTGTAACTGATTCAAATAAAGGATGGTAAGTGATGGGTTTGTTTAAAATCCCAACTACTTAATATGTAAGAAAATGATACTAGTACAAGCAGTATTACCTCAAACCTCAACCACAAAATGAACCCAAAAGTCAGATCTCAAGATGGTACTACTTTTCCCTTGTGATTAGAGCTATGAGGAAGCACCTGTCTTGGCAACAACTGACTTATGTTTTCAGCAGTACTTCACTAACTTCCTAATGCAACCATGCCATTAGATCAAGTGGAAAACTGAGCACCTTTAATTCCAGCACTTGGGAGGCAGAGGCAGGGGAATCACTGTGAGTTCAAAGACAGCCTGGTCTACAAAGCAGTTCCAGGACAGGATCCAAAGCTATATAGAAACCTTGTTTTGAAATACAAAAACAAACAAACAAAAATCAAGAGGAGAAGCAGGAGGGGCTCTACCCTCCCACACACACTTCCCTTTCTACCAAACATAAACACCCAGCCAGATGCAGTACCTACTGGGAGTCTTCTCAAGCACTGGTGTGTCTGAATCCTTAGTGTTTTACCATACACCATGTAGGAGATTTACTTGGGTTTTAGGGAAGAAGAAAGGGACAGTGTTTGAAAGCTCCTGCAGAAGCTCACAGAAGGGAAAGGGTGAGCAGATAGGAGGTATACGCTACACTGGAGTTCTTCCTCAGAATAGTCCAGATTGGCCAGATTGTGGTGGTGCATGCCTTTAATCTCAGCACTTGGGAGGCAGAGTACTTGAGGCCAGTCTGGTCTACAAAGTGAGCTCCAGTACAGCCAGGGCCGCTACACAGAGAAACCCTGTTTTGAAAAGAAAAAAAGAAGAAGAATCCATAATCCAGATTGTACTGGTTGCTAATAATCACTTCAGTTGTAATTCCTTGTGAAAAATGTAGATACTTGATTTTTAGGAGGGTCGTTTGTGCACTAATTGAATGGAATTAAAACACAAACGGAACAAAGTATATCTTGCTTTGATGCATTAACATAAATGTCTCAAGAAGCTGACACACTCATCAAATTAAGCCAATGACATGAAGAGATGTCTGGTAAAGTATTTAAATGAACATTTTCCTACAATACCATATTAAACAAACTACTTTCAAAAGCAACACAAACTTTTCCATTCCCTCCCTGTGAACTCACAGAGATTCCCCTGCCTCTGCCTCCCGAGTGCTGGAATTAAAGGTGCTCAGTTTCCACTTGATCTAATGGCATGGCTGCATTAGGAAGTTAGTGAAGTACTGCTGAAAACATAAGTCAGTTGTTGCCACGACAGGTGTTTCCTCATAGCTGTTTCCTCTGTCTGTAGTTTATAGCTAGCACTATCATTTACCTTTAACAAAGACGATCAAGCGTGTATATGTAAATGACTCCTGTAGTACAAAATTAATTCAAAGAAAGCAGTACATTCCTTTTCTTTCCAACATAAGTACCACAAATATCTGTAATGAATTTACAACCTGGCTTCCCACTCTAAAAATCACAGTGACTACTGCCTACTGACTGTTACTTCAACCTCTGTGGGGGAATAATTAACATCAACACAACCACTTTTATGACATTTCACAACTTTGTTTTTTAGGCAGCAGTAGCCCTACTCTCACTTTGTAGTCCTAGCTGGCCTGGAACTCAGAGACCCACCTTCTGCCTGGGATTTAAAGGTGTATGTGCACCACTTCACTGGCTAAGGATGGATTAATTTTTATGTGTATGAGTATTTGCCTGCATGTATGTATGTGTGTGCCTAGTGCTCTTAGAGGCCAGAAAAGGGTATCAGATCTACTGGAACTGGAGTTACAGATAGTTCTTAGATGTCAGATAGTGCTTAGAGTGCTGGGTTCTTAGAGTGAGTTCTTAGAGATGTCAGATCACAGATAGTTCTTAGAGTGCTGGAAACCAAGTATGCATCCTCTGCAAAAGCTCTTACCCAGCAAGTCGTCTCTTCAGTTCCATTTTCACCACTTTCAATATGCAACTTTTCCCCACATTTACTCATTTCATATAACCTACCCATACATCTCACAAGACCTTAGAATATAATTTGTCTGTTGTTTGCTATAGAACTCATGCTAAAAGATGAAAGGAACATGAACAGGCCACCCAACAAACAAACTTTCTGTAAAAGAAGTCAAACTTATGTATCACACACTAACATATTACAATATTCCATTAACAGAAGATGCCTAAGAAAAGACAAAGAGCAGAAAGCACCTCAGTACTTGTCTAGGGCTAGATGTGGGTGTTAAGGCACTTTCTTCTAGATGGAGTCGGCTGTGGCGATGGTTTGATGATTATAAACACACTGAATTCACTGAACTATACAACTAATATGTAAATATGGGTAAATTTTGGGGTATTATAAACTACATTTTAACTTTAAAATATTTAAGAAAGTCAAAAGGTATTTAGTTTCATTAAAATACAGCAACTATTATTAATTAAATGAACAAAACCTCAGTAGTTAAAACCCGATTGAATGAAAAGATCACCCCCTCCACCAGATCACTGCTAATCCATACCCCCATCTTTCTCAGTTCTGCCAATGGCACTATATAGCAATGTCAGAATTAACAGGGTTTCTCCATCTCCTATCTGTCTCAAGGTCACTAACTCTCCTCCCCTTATGAACTGCTTCCCCCTGTTTTGCTATGGGAAGTGAGTTCCTTCCTCCATTAAATACCTTTTACAAGTCCAGGGAGACAAAGGAATGACTCTCCATGCTCACACCCACTATCACTGGGACCTCTTACTCTCAGTCTCTGGTATCACACCAAGGCTAGAAATGGAGGCCTATAGGACACTGGCACAATTTTTTTTTCTGGCTGGGAAACCTTTAGTTGATGCTTCGAAGTACTTGTAAACCTGCCAGAGGATAAATAAACTGGGTATCTCTCATAATCTGGATCTGCTCTTAGGAAGACCACGTTAAGAAAACAAAAACAAAAACAACAACAACAACAAAAATTCCAGCAGGCCATGGTGACAGATGCTTATAATCCCAGCACTTAGAAGGCAAAGGCAGACTCATCTCTGTGAGTTCAAGTTCAACCTAGTTTACAAAGTGAGTTCTAGGCCAGCCTGGGCTATAAAGTGAGGCCCTGTCTCTACAAAAAAGAAATGAAAAGGAAAATAAAAAACTGAGAAGAGTCTGGCAGTGGTGGCACATGCCTTTAATCCCAACACTTAAGACCATCAGAAAACACAGATATTTTCATTACAATTTATAACAGTAGCAAAATTACAGTTATGAAGTAGCAGTGAAAATAATTTTATGCTTGGGGGTCACCACAACATGAGGAACTATACTAAAGGGTCCCACATTAGGAAGGTTAGGAAGCACTGGTCTACATGGAGAGCCTTATATTCTTCCCAATCACTGCCCCAGCATTCTTGCTTTAAACATGTACTCCAATAATCTCAATATTTCTAGATTATAGATGCTTGTTTCTCTTCCATCTTCTGCAGTGTGTTCCCCTAACATAAAAGACATTATCTTTTATCTGGCTTTTCAGTTTCTGTTTTCTTGTGTTAAATGGATGCACCAATCAGTTACAGGTAAAATGTTGATGACCACACAACCAAACCCAACTTTTTAAAATACAAATCTGACTCAACAATATTCACTCCTCTGCTAAACTTCTGTGCCAGTTCCCTTTGCCTTCCAAAGACGGTGACTAATGATCCTATTACATTATATCTTTAGCTTCACTTCTCAGCTTCCTCCACAATCCAAATCTAAATTCAGCCATACAGGACCAGTTTCTATTCCTGGAAAACCTAAAACTTTTGCTGTAGGTTACTTGTGTATACTGTTATATTACCCTTGTCTGAAACAATTCCAATTTGATTCTTTTGCCTCAATGTCCCCTGGCCAATTTCACTCAGATCATTCCAACTTTCTACAGGGTCTCAACTTATCCACATTCTTCAGGAATACCTTCCTTGTCTAGTGAAAGTTACTAGATATCCCCAGTAAATACAATGTTGGGAAGAAAGATGTTTTAAGGAAGCATCTTTATAGCCATTTGCATACAGCATACCTTACCAAGAAGGAAATTGCACATTCCACTTTAATCTCCATCCTACTGAACTTTTCTACCCATTTTACTCTGTTTGAATGCTTTGAGTTAATAGTTTTAACACACACACACACACACACACACACACACACACACAAACCAATTTAGAAATGTATTGGTGGAAATAAAATTGATATAACATGGACAGAACTCAAATCATTATGCTAAGTAAAAGAAGCCAATGACAAAACACCTATTCTATATGACTTGCTTATACAAAAAGTCTGGACTCTATGGAAAACAAAGTACATTAGTGGTTACCTGGGAATGGGAGGGTGGTAGAAGGGAGTGAGAAATTACTACTACTTATGAGTACCAAGTTCCATTTAGAACTGTAGGAAATAGCCTAAAACTATATTATAGTAATTGTTGTATAATTCTGTAAGTACACTGGAAAGTAACAAACAACAAAAAGCACAATATATTTAGACAGTTAAGTTTTATATTATGCAAATTATATCCCATTAATCAAATTTATTAGAAATAAATTTTCCCATGAACAATTACAAAGAAATTAAATACCTTTAAACATTATTTATTCAAATGGTTAAACGCAGAAAATTTTTAGAAATGTAATTAAGAATATGAATGAATCATATTTGGGTTATGTCACACACTAGTGCCCATGAGACAATTAAGAATGTAACTTTATTGTGTTTTTGCTTACATATAGAGATGCACATACATACACGTATGCACACACACATGAAAACCAGAGGTTACTTCAGGTGACATTCACTAAGTGCCATCTACCTTATTATTTTAAGACGGGGTTTCTCTCTTGTTTTGGAACTCACTGTGCAGGCCAAACTGACTTGTCATGAAGCCTCAAGGATCCCCTCTACCTCTTAGGCCTGATATTACAAGCACATATTGTCAAGCCCTAAGGATTGAACTCAGGTCCTGATTGTGTGGCAAACATTCTACTGACTGATATCTACTGACAAGATATTTTGCTTGTATTTTAACAAATAAAACTTGCCTGTAGATCAGAGTGCAGAACACTAAACCACTAGGAGCCAAGCAGTGGTGCCACACACCTTTAATCCCAGCATTCAGAAGGCACAGGCCTTTAATCGCAGCACTAGAGAGGCGGAGACAGGAGTGATACGGCTGGGCGGAGAGAGAAATAAGGTGGGAAGAGACAAAAGTTCAATGCAGTCTGAGGACAGGATCACCCTTTTGATCTGAGCACTGTTAGAGGTAAGAGAACTCTCCTGTGGCTGGCGCTCTGCTTCTCTGCTCTTCAGCATTAACCCCTATATCGAACTCTGGATTTTTAATACCCATTAGAATTCATGCTACACAGTCTCCCCAGCATTGACTATAACTGCTTTAAAATACAAGAACTTTAAAGTCTACAGATACAAGAATAACATCACCTTTCCCTTGCTGAAATTAACCCCCATGTCACTTACATGTTGGATTATCTGACTCTTCTATGCATACTCATATAACTGGCATATTATTAAGATTATGGAAAAAAGAAAGATCATAACTGACTGGTTGAATTTATAACTATAGTAACCATTTCTTATACTGTAAACAAAATAGTCTATCAAAGCTAAGGGCAACAAAAATTTAACTGTATTTAACAAAACGTAGTAAGACAGTTACTAGAAGAGGGAGACTGTGCTTTCATTTCTTGGCTGCCCAGACACGAATAATCACACAGAAACTAATACTAATTACAACACTGTTTGGCCAAGGGCTCCGATGTATTCCTAGCTAGTTCTTACATCTTAAATTAACCCATTTCTATTAATCTGTGTATTGCCACAAGGCTGTGGCTTACAGGTGTGTCATGTTACTACTTCAGTGGCTACATTGCATCTCTTCAATTCAGTCTACTCTATCTCTGTTCGAATTTCTTGCCTGGCTTTACTCTGCTAAGCCATTGGCCAAAACAACTTTATTCATCAACTAATAAAAGCAACACATGTATAGAAGGATATCCTAATCAACTTATTGAAATACATCTCTTGATATTACTATGGAAAAATTTTCTTTTTTGGTATTTTGAGACAGAGTTTCTCTGTGTAGCCCTAGCTGTTCTGAAACTCACTATGTAGAACAGGCAGGCCTCAAACTCAGAAATTCACCTGCATATGCCACCTGAGTGCTGGGATTTAAGGTATACACCACGACTGTCCAGTAAAATAGGTGCTTTTAAAGAGGGAGTAAACAATCTTGGAACAAAAATAATATATATGATTTTCTTCTTAGGTGAATAAGTGAACTGGATTGTTAACCATTTGACTTGATAGTATGGTTTTCATATAACCTATGGTGGTAGTTTGAATGAGACTTCCCCACATAGACTTGAACAGTTGAGCACTTGGTCCTTAGCTGCTGGTGCTATTTGGAGAGGGTTGAGAGGTATGGCTTTCCTAAAGGAAGTATGTCACTAGGGGTGGGCTTTGAGAGACTCAGGCCTTGCCCTACTTGCAGTTTCGTCTTTCAGCTTTGTGCTTACTGTTCAAGGGAGCTCATGCTCGCCTGCCGCATTCACCCTGCCATTGTGGACTTTACCCTCTGTGACCATAAGCCCAAATAAACTCTGTAAACTGCTTTGCTCATGGTGTTTCATCACAACAACAGAAAAGTAATGAGTACACCTACTTAAGTAGTTACAATTAAATGGAATGACTATCACAAGAAGTAGGTAAAGTGTTTTCAGCCAATAGAGGTGGCTCAAGTCCTGTTCTTATCTACATTCAACTGCCACACTAATCTTTCCAAAAGACCATTTGTTAAGAACATTCCCACACTCAAAAAGCCTAGTCCTAGATTTCACAGCTAGTCACAGTATGTTCTCCAACCCACTTACTTAATTTTAAAAAGTTATTTACTTTTGCTTGAGGCACATTAACTGTATTAGTAATTGTGTTTCTTGTTCTCTAACAAACTTCATTCTAGTTAAGTGTGTTTACAGGCCATTCCTCTATCTTATTCAAGTACTAATTCTTTTCCCTGTACTTTTTGATTCTGACAGAAAGACATACCCTTCCATCTGCACCCAAGTCCAAAATCCTAGTTCTCACATTTAAGTCCATATAAACTTTCTCCTGTGAGAAATAATTGTTTTCAGAGAGAACTAGAGTCTATAATATAATTTTCAACTAGACATAATCTAAATTCACCTGGGACAAGTTGAATCAATGGTGAATTATTGACCTATCAGTATGTCTGCCAGTACTGCCTTGACTATGTGAATGGATATGAAAACACACAGCTCGCTGTGGGTGGCATCAATCCCTATATCTGGGTGTTCGAATGTGGAGTGGAGAAAGTGAGCTGGGTAAAGGAAGCATGCATGCATCCACTTCTTTCTACTATCGACTGTTAAAATGCTGTGATTAGCTGTGTCAAGTTCCTGTCACTTTGATTCCCTGCAATGATGGACCATAACCTAAAACTGAGAGTTAAACAAGACCTTTCTCCCCAAAGCTGTTTTGTCAGGACATTTTGTCACTGCAACTAGAGCAGAAAATAAAACACCAGCCCAACTCTAAAAATCTTGAAAGCTTTGTGTCATGCTCCAATCAATCACATAAACAACCATTTGTGTAACAGCTCCTACTGGCCAGGCTTGGGACAGGACAGAAATTCAAAGATAAGCTATGATAAAATTAGATTATCACATTTCATATAGATATCATTAGTCTCTCACTCACAGGCTATACCGCCCTCAAGACGCCTGCTTACTGAATTCCAAACCTCCAGCTAGACGCAGGTTTCTAAGACTCATTAGCTTTGGGTTTTTTTTGGTTTTTGTTGGGTTTTGTTTGTTTGGTTTAATTTGTTTTTTAAATCAAATTCCTGGATTAAAGTGGGAAGTTGTTGTTATTGTTGTTGTTGTTGTTGTTGTTATTATTATAGAAACATGGTCTCTCTGTATAATCCTGGCTGTCCTGGACTATTATTATTATTATAGAAACATGGTCTCTCTGTATAGTCCTGGCTGTCCTGGAACTTGCTCTATAAACCAGACTGGCCTCAAACCCGGATCCATCACCTGCCACTGCCTACCAAGCACAGGCATTAAAGACAAGGCCACCATGCACAGTTTATTCTACTTTCTTAACTAGACATATTTTATGTGTGAGCATTTTGCCTATGTGTACGTCTGTGCACCATGTATATGTTTGGTGCCATGGAGGTTAGAAGAGAGCACTGGATGCCCTAGAACTGGAACTATAGATGGTTGTGAGGGCCATGTGGAATAAGTCTGATCCTCTGAAAGAACTTGTGCTCTCAGCCAATGAATTCTCTCTCCAGCCCCTGGGTTTTGTTTTTAATCATCTTCAAATCAGTTTTAGATAAGGATATCCAATGGCAAACAAAAATTTCATAACTACAAATCAACACAAGATCCGTTATCTTCCTATTAGAAAAAAAATGATACCTATTTGAAGGATATGCACATTCATGTTCTAAGATCACTAACAATAGTCCTTTCAAAATCTACTACTGAGGTATTAAACTAGATTTAGAAGACAGCTTGACTCAACCTCATCATGCAGATCTAAAGTTTAAGTGAACATTCCTGTTTCATCTTATCTTTCCAGGTAGTTTTATAAGTTTTATACAAATATCATAATACTGTGCTATTGTGTATCTATTATTCCTCATATTTCATGGAGACTAACATTTTAATACCTCCTCCAATGGTTTTTATTTATTTATTGAGATAGAGGTTTACTACATAACCACGGCTGGTCTAGAATTTGCTATGTAGAGAGATCCACCTGCTTCTGCATTTTGAGTGCTGGTATGAAAGGCATATTGCACCTCACCAAATTAGAGTTCTTTAAAAAAAGATTTTTCTTATTTTTATTTATGTGTATGTAGGTACGTCTGTGTAAAAGAATGTCTCATGTGCACAGGTGCCCTCCTGAGGCCAGTAGCCAATACTGGATTGCTTGAATATGAAATTACAGGTGCTTATGAGCCAAACTTGAGTCCTCTGAAAGAGCAGCATGCACTCTTACCACTGAGCCTCCTTTCCAGTCCTGCTATGTTCTTCTAATACCCTTTAGAAGAGATCAAATTTTATTTTAGAATTACGGGATTTTCCAATCATAACACCTTGTTTTGTTTATTTACATTTTTTTACCTTTCCTAGTTTAAACTTCATAATATAGTTTGTTCCTAAAGGTATTAGTTTCCTCCATAATTTTGATTTCCAAACAAAAAATCAGAGGATATGATGTGGAAATAATGGAACAGAAAACAATTAACATTACTGAAAGCATTCAAACTTTTCACGCTTTTACATGTTCAATTTTTCTGTTAACAATAGCACAACAGAAATAAAGGTGCAATGTGTTTCAATTAAAACTAATTACTACTACAGAAAAAGAAAGTGTAACTCCATCTATTTACTAGTTAATTCTGCTACTTAATGACCAACTGTCTCTTTTTAAAAACCACATTAAAAAATCACATTATTTGTGGATAGTTACTAGTAAGAGGGTGAGGAGATGGTATGAATGAGTGTACAGAGTGGAGATGGAGCTCTTTGGGGCTAGCAGAGCATTAGCGAGGCTCCCTGGTACTACACAGAATTTACACGCAGAGCAATTCCAACAGCAGTGATCCAGAAGGCTCATGAGTTCATTCAGTATGGAAAGGTATGTTGAATAATGTCCTTATTTACACATTATGAGAAATTCCTCATCTGTAACTAATATAATGGTCATGCACAAAATTTGGTCTTGTTATTCTACAGCATCACCTTATTTTAGTCTATTATGCAAACTAATGCAAACTAGTTTAATGTCACTGAATTTCTACTACATACCAGATGCTATGGTCTTATCTAGAAATGTGAAGATGAATCTGAACTGCTCATGACCCAGACTAGAGGCACAAAAACAAAACATTGTTATGTTGTCTCCAAAACAGACATATATACAGTGATGAGTTAACATGAAAGAAAGGGTGGTAAAAAGTGAGAATTTCCTTAGACAGAAAGTTGAAGTGGAGACTTAGTGAGAGTTTTGGCAAAAGAAGGGGGGGGGGGGAGCCAGGTGAAAGGCGAGTCAGCACGGCACAGAGCCACTCAGACTTTCTGTTTCTTGTTAACACAGTTTGATCCACTAAACATGATAAAGGCACCTAATAATTTTTAAAATTCTTACCTTGCCTCAGTAGGAAAGAAACTGGCTATTACTGAGGATATTCAAGAAAGACCTAAAATTAATCCATGCTTCCACTGGTACATATTTCTCTATTTAAGCTTCTGTCCTAATGAGAGCTGCAGTGTTGTTTTATCACAGAAATAGAATTACAAGCACAAGTAACTTCTTCATCAACATTTTACATATCTGTTAGCGCCCTTGCCACAGACCACTCTGCAGCCTTTGTAAGAACATTTTCTCTAATGATTCTGAAGGCAGACTGGAGGTCCAAGAGCAATTGCACTAAAAAAAATTCTTCACAGTTTATCAAAAATTGTCCAACATTAACTTATACCCAAATTACATATCTATAACTAAATAAATCAAGGTCAACTATTTTCCACAGATGTTTTTCAGTCTTGGTGTAAATCTCAATTTCCTCCTATTTATCAGTTAGGTGACCTTTGGGTCTAGAATCCTTTCCTATAAGAAGAATGACATACACAAGTTATAAAGTGGATTAAACTTTAAAGGCATAACGTTAAATGAAACAAGCCAAAACAAAAAGACAGGGGTGCTTGATTCCTTTGATATTAACTTCTCTCAAACAACTTGCAGGAGAATTCTTCTGGCTCAGTTTTGGAGGGTCTCAGTAAGTATGAAGAACATGACAATAGCAGACCGTCCATGGCAACAGAACAAACAATTGAGCAGAACAATAAAGGGCTATAACCTTCTAAAAGCAACCCTTAGAAATCTTTCTCATCAGTTAGGCCTGACCTCCTAAAGCCTCCATGGACCCCAAAAATAGCCCACCAGCTGGTGAGCAAGTGCCAAAAGCATGAGACTGTGGGCAACACTACAGATTCAAAACACAGCAGTAAGCTACCTGGAAGAATCAAGTTTACAGACAGAGAGCAGAATATGGTAGCTGCTGGAGGGTGCAGCTGTAGGAGCATTATAGCTGAACTGGTTCAGTTTCACCTGAAGGAACAGTTACAAAGGTTAGCAGTGGTAACTGAGCACAGTGGCCAATGCCTGCAGGTATGTCCTTACCAGGTATGAGAGGAAGCTCACAGATTTACAACCTCAAAAATGTTGGAGAAAGAAATAATCAGACCTACAGCCACATCTCAGTCTACTTCCGACTTCACTTTTCTACACTTTTCTAACATACGTCTCTGACATCTCTGTAAAGAGCATGAAGGCTCATACTGGTTTGTTTAGAAACTCTACTTTCAATCTGCAGACCACATAGAGGATTTAGGGGGCTCATGTCAGTAACAAAGCTTCTCTCATAGGTAAGAAGAAAGAGAAAACTAAAACACAGCCTTTAGGGAGCTAACAGAGCCAGCTAACACTGACTAAGCAGTGCACTCCCATGAGTACATAAACTATGACCTCTCATCTATTGCAGGGCAGCATAGTAGGAAGAGACACAATATAAATTTAGACACTTCTTCAAATAAATTCTCCCTTTGTCCACAAATTCTTTTGTCTATTAGCACAATTCACAGGATGGATGAAATGGCATTAACTGATTGCCACAAATGACAGCTCTTAATCCTCCCCACAATAATAAAGATTCTTAAAATATATTCTCTAGTTCAATTCTTTTACCAAAAGCATTAAATTGTAAATGTAAAGTAAGAATGGCATTGTGGGTGTTGATTTCAGGCCAACAGGGTATGAATAAAGCTGTCCAAGTAAGGAAGTCTCAACCTCAGTACAAAGGACACAGCAGTGATGATACAGAGACATGGGCCACTAAGTGTCAGACACCTACTGAAAGCTTTACCTGCATGACAAACAGAAAACCTGAGGTTCTGTACTTACCTTAACAGTTTCTGTGAGCAACAGTGGCTGAGGGTAAATACGAACTTGCGTTTGCTCTGATCACTACTAACTGAGAACATATACATGATCAAAACATAGGCAATACAGCCAGTGTGAACAACAGAAGGTCAGCTCCTTAACAAGCTAAATTAGGGACTTGGGAGCTGCTGCCGAAGTTAATCTGCTTGCCATACACAAAATAGAAGCTTTCCAATCCCAGAACCCATGAAAATGCCAGGTGGCAGCTCACCTGTAAAATCCCAGTCTCTGAAGGACACACCCTGTCCCCAGGCCCATTCACCCCACCCCTGCAAGCTGATTGGCAGGACTAGTCATTTGATCAGTGAGCTCTGGGTTTGACTAGGAGAACCTAACTCAATAAAGTATAAGAGCTATCAAGGTAGATTTCTGACTCAAACTTGGGCCTACACATTGTACACATCCACATATTTGCTATTCCATGCACATTTGCATACACACTTGAATATGTGTAAATATACACAAGCATAGCACACACCAGATGGAAAAGGGAAATTAAAATACAGAATTATCATTTGATCCATTCAATCCACTCAAAGTGCAGACACTCAAATACTTGCACCTTCGGTCGGAGCATTATTCACCACAGACAAGATGTGAAAGCAACGCTGTCCATCGAGGAATGAAGAAAATGTGACATATACAACAATGAATTATCACTTAGCCATAACAAAGAAGGAAATCCTGTTAAATGCTACAAATCCTGAGTAACTTATGCTAAGTGTGATAATCATGACAAATAAAAACCTCTTATCTAAGGTGTTTACCGCAGCACAGACAATGAAAGCAGACTGGTGTCAGACAGGGAAAACAGTTACTGTTTAATAGTTAGGAAGTTTCCACTTAGGAATATAGAAATGACCTACAGCTGGACACTGCTGGTAGTTGTGTAGAATATGAATATAATTAATGTCACTGAACTGTGTGTTTGTTTAACAGTCAGGAGTGGTGGCTCATGCCTATAAGCAACATTTAAGAGGCCGCACTCGCCTTTAATCCCAGCCCAGCACTCGGGAGGCAGAGGCAGGAGGATCTTTCTTAAACCAAATAAATAAACAAACAAACAAACGAAAATCCGGCTAACATTTGGAAGGCTGAGGGAAGAGGTTGTTCCATAAGAACAGCCTGGGCAACCTAGTGAGTTATAAGCAAGCAGAGGGAGACCCTGTACAAAGAATTAAAAAAAAGAAAACAAGAAAAAAGGCAGGGCAGATGGGTCAAATGGAAAAAGGTAAAGTGCCTGCAATAAGCTCAAGATTCTAAGTTTGATCCCAAGATCCCTTTGGGGAGGGGCAGGTATAACAATACGTGCTTTTAATCCCAGTATTGGGGAGATAGAAACAGGTAGGCTCAGTGGCCAGGCAGCCTAGCCCATGTGGTGAGTTCCAAGCCCTGTGGAAAAAAGGCAGACACCACTTGAGGCTAATGTGCACCCACACACAGGCATTTGAATAAATAAGAACACACTCTCTCTCTCTCTCTCTCTCTCTCTCTCTCTCTCTCTCTTTCTCTCTCTCTCTCTCTCTCACACACACACACACACACACACACACACACACACCAGCAAACATTGAGTGGTGAATAAGGTAGTATTTATGTTATTCTACTTTAAATAAATCTTGAAGAATACGAAGGCCTAAAATTGCATGCTGGCAAAAGGTGAACCCTCATTTATCATTGGTGGGATTACAAACTGGCGTAGCCACTCTGGAATTCTAATCACAGTGAAGACAGGGTCTCCCTCTCAAAAAGCTCAATAGCAACCAGGCAGAGGTTTAATCCCAGCACTAGGGAAGCAGAGGCAGGCAGATCTCTGTGAGTTCTAGGCTAGCCTGGTCTACAGAGTGAATTCCAGGACAGGCTCCAAAGCTATACAGAGAAACTCTGTCTCCAAAAAAAAAAAAAAGACAAAAAACCCCAATAATAATAAATCTACAAATGACCTAGCTATAGCACTCCTTGACATATGCCCAAGGACCCATGATAGTCTAAGCGACTCACAAAACAATACAGGCTATTGCTGTTGCCCTTGGTTGTCTCCCAGAAATTGATGGTAGGTCCCTATTATTGAAGATACCACACACTTTGGACACAGGACTCTGAGGAACTAAGCTGGATCTGATCCAAAGCCTTCTCCCTGAGGATTAACCTTTAAAGTGCTGGAAGATGCTATGTGAGCAACTTACAAAGGAAAGCAATCAGTAGTTCCATCCAGCTGTGATATCCTTGATCCACAATAGTGATCACCAGCACCCCAAAGATATCCTTGAAGGTGCAATAGTGGTACTTACATCTTAGCAGTAACCAATACGCGTCTAGCTGGCCTTAATGATCACTCGACAGGAGAGAAATCATGCCCAGTACTGACACCTAGCCAACTACCAGTGAGGTCTTGGATCTTAGAGGAAAATGTTGTACTGCCACTCTCCTAAGTCAGCAAAATTCCTAACTGCATTCTAAGTACTGAGCTTTATATCAACAGCTAAGTGGAGTTCCCACCCTAGTTAAAGCGCTTTCTTTTTGCAGCAGATGCAGGCAATTACAGGAAGCCACAACTGGTCAAAATACTTACGCCCAGGTGATACATCTACAACACAACACCCACACCTATGGCTCAAGAAAGAGGCTGAAAATTCAGAGCCAAAGGTTGAAAGAGCCAAAGGACCAGGAAGTGTTCTTTGAAACTGTGCCTTCTCATTACTATGAACGGGGAAGCTATACCCACGAAATCTCAACAATACGGCTGCCTAAACAAGATCTAAACAACACTAGCTGACATACCAACATGGAAGGGGGAAATGTCATGGGGCTGTACCCTTAGACAAAGTGCTACAAGGCAATTAATAAATGTGGAGAGAGAATTGGTTTTTCCCAGAGAGGAGCTCCCTATTTGGTTATTCAATACCAGGTGGTCAGCCCTAAAAAAATATACATAAAAGCAACACTAAATAAACTCAGCAAACTATATTCACATATTTACTCATATAGGTGTAGCAATTTATTAAAGAAAAAGAACATAAATTTAAGAGGAAGGGGCTAAGGGAGCAAGTGAGTGGCACTGGAGGAAGGGGAGAAAAATTACGTAATTATATTTTAATTAAAAATAAAAGAAATTGCTGCCTATGGTGGTGCACACTTTTAATCCTAGCGCTCTAGAGACAGAAGCAGGGCAATATCTGTGAATTCAAGGCCAGCCTGGCCTATATTAAGAGAGTTCCAGGTCAGCCAGGACTACACACAGTAGGCCCATCTTAAAACACACACACACACAAAAAAAAAATTAAAGAAACTTTAAAAAATCAGTCAGGTGTGGTGGTGCACGTCTTTAATCCAAGTACTTGGGAGGTAGAAGCAGGTGGATCTCTGAGTTCGAGGCCAGCCTGGTCTACAAAGTAAGTTCCAGGACACCCAGAGCTATTATACAGAGAAACCCTGTCTTGGAAAAAACCAAATGAAAGAGAGATCAATATCCAGAATTTATGAAGAATTCTTAAAACTTTACAGTATAAAGACAAATAACCCAATTATTAGAAAAGGGGCAGGTAGAGCCAGGGATATAGCAGTGGTAGAGTGCTCTCCTAGCATACCCAAAACACTGGCTCCAAAGTCCTAGTACTGAAAAAAATGTATAAAATATTTGAATATGCATTTTTCCAAAAAGAATTATGACAAATGGCTGAGAAATACATGGAAAAGGTGCTCAACATCACTAAGAAATTCAAATCAGAACCAAAATAATATTAACAGAACAATAATAGTTAAAAAGATAGACCTAACAAGTGCTGACAACGATGCAGAAAAGCAGACCCTCATACGTTGCTTGGGATAATGAGAAGTGGTACAGCTACTGTGAAAAACAATCTGGCAGTTTCTCAAAAAATTAAGCATGGTGATGCCATTTGGAGTAATTTCACTCCTAGGCACATACCCAAGGGGGAAAAAAATGAAAGCATATGTTCATGCAAAAACGTGTAAATAAGTGTCATAGCAGCATTATTTATGATAGACAAATGGTGGAAATAATCCAAATGCCCACCTACCAATGAATAGATTAAAAAAAAAACCTGGTAAATCCACACAATGGAATATTGTTCAGGCACATAAAAATAGGAAAAGATCAAGGTAATAATCTGGCACACGCTACAACATGGGCGAACCTGAAAGAATTATGTTAGATGAAAGACAGACAAAAAGGCCATTTGCTATACGATTTCATTTACATGAAGTGTCCAGCATAGGCAATCTGATAGGCAAAGTAGATAATAGGAACAAGGAGGAGAGGGAACTAGGGAATGACTGCTAATAAGAATGTTCGCATCGATGAGGAATACGTGGAATTAGAAGAGGTGATGGCTGCACAACTTTATCTATATTAAAAGTCACTGTTTTGTAGGCTTTAAAACATGCCTTACAGGGCCAGAGAAATAGTTCAGTGGATGAAGATGCCTGCCACCAAGTCTTACTACCTGAGTTCAATCCCCAGGACCCACATGGTAGAAGAACACCAACTCCGGTAAGTTGTGCTCTGACTTCCATGTGCCCACTTGTGGAATGAGTTTAATAAATTTATTAAAAAAATAAATTTATTTATTTTTAAATAAATTTAAAAATAAATGTACATTATAAAAATTAATTTAAATGGAGCATCATATCCTATAAAATTATAGTTCAACAACAAAAAACTTAAAGAGAAAAAACAATTGCAGCAACACCAGTAGAAAGAAGCCACAGTCCCAATCACAAACAAAATAAACCCTGACACTAAATATTGAAGACAAAAATATTTCTGTCATCAGTTTGTTTGGATGAACAAGGAAGAAGGTTCTTCAAAGAGAATCAAAGCTCAAAGAAACAACGTGAGCTATTATGCCAAATGCAGTTAAAACAGGCTTAGGCCTACCCCTCCAAACCATGGAAAAAATAACAAAAAATTTATCATAAAATTGCTGTGGATCAGAAATATGAAAGAAAAAGGTTATGACCAAAGATGGTAATTTCTAAAAAGAATAGTAAGCAGTTTCTAAAAATTCCAGAGCAAACTGATTCCTTACAAAATTCAGAGTAAGATTAAACAATGCTTGTGAAATTAAGAATGGAGTGATTCCATAAACTTGAGTAAATTCTTCAGAACCACATCAATTCAAAGTCATTCCAACTTCTCCTTTAAGAGAGGGACTTCCTGCAGGTAAGAACCTGACAGGTTCATTACAGCTCAATTACAGAATAGCATTTGCCAAAATCTTTCAGAATATTCACACAAACCAAATGTTATAAGGGCCTGACAACGGGGAGAACTAATATGGGTACCATAATGGGTATTAACGGGGAAAATCAGGCTGAGCTGCACACTTCAGAATAATCTATTCTGTCACTTACATTTTTTTTTGTCAACAATGTGAACAAATATATACAACATAGGTCTACTAAATACAAAGATACAAAAAAGGATCAGAAAATAGGTAATAAATGCCTAAGTTAAGACTGAACAAACATGAAATTTAAATGCCTTGTATTTAAACTCAAAAAAGTTAGGAAGATATAGTTTAACGCAGTTTATATAGAAAACAAATGGTGGAGAAGTTCATACTACCAGCACATATTAAACAAATTAACAGAAGCTAAAACTATTAATGACTAACAGTTTAAAATGTAATCGTGGGCCTCAACACACATCTATGATCCCAACATTTGGGATGCTGAGGACTGTCATGAAATCAAATCAGTCTGTATTATGTAGTAAGATCCAGTCTGGCACAGGCTACTACTAAATTAATGAGACCATCTCTAAATTAATTAATCGGTGAATTGATAGTATTTACTGTTTTACAAGTAGTTTTTAGTTCAAGAGAAGTATACACACACTCTGGCTAACTTAAAAATGCAATTCTGGATAAGATGTCCAATAATAAACAACTAGAGTAAATTAAAATAATTAAATCAGTCAGGTGTGTTGGTTTGTGACTTTGGTCCCAACACTTGTTAGGCAGGTCTCTGGATTTGAGGTCAGCCTGGCCTACAAGTTCCAAGACACTCAGAACTACATGGTAAGACCCTATCTCAATAATAATATTTTTCTTCTATTACTACTACTATGGAAGGACCAGAGAATTATACTATCTAAGAAATTATCCAATAAACTGAAATTTACTCTGAAGAAAATGTCTAGCATATGATGGGAAGGGGGGCACACTAGTAGTCTTCAAACACACATTAAGGAACAGTTCATGTAGGAAAGCTGATGCTGCGTTTGGAAAATGCTAAACACAATGGAATATCACAAGCTCTAATGTATGAAGAGCTAGATTCTAATCTTAGTGTCATCATTTACTGTGTTATCTGATGCCAAGATAAAGTTTCCTTAACTGAAATTGATACCTACCTTATAAATATATAAACGTTAAATTTAATTAAATACAAAGATATTTGGAAGTTCCTCCCCCAGTAATGCTGGAGGCTATTAGGTAATCCTAATACACTACAATACACAGTCATCTTAATCCTCTTCCTGAGACTTTTCTGAGTTATGAGAACAAAGATTTTCAAACTGGAAAATGCAATCCATTAGTGGATCTGGAAGTCAGCCTAGTAGTAACTACCATTCTTCCCTCAATGAAATACAACAGAATAGAAAATATTAAAGTGTACCACTCACAGTAAAACTATATTCGTGAATATAGTTATTCATAAACAGGTGTGTACTAGGTTGTGTACTTTGTATCAGAAGCTGTCCACCGCTACCGCCTAAGTGTATTCTATGAGACAGTAGCTAGCTCTTTGGGAACTCAATTAAGTTCAAGAAACAACCATAATCCCCAGAGATTTATTATGGCCAGTATGCATCTGCATCTCAAAGAAGGCCAGCATGAAAGAAACCTGTTATTTTTGATGAGGAGTTTCCTAAATTTTACTCCAGAATTTGGTTATTTTTTTCATCTACTACCTACTCCTACCTTCTGCATTTTGTGGCATATATGCTAGGGGCAAAAATTTCCCTAGATGAAAATAATGTGCAATAGAGAAGCTTTGGAAGCTAAGAAAGCAAACTTTACCATGACTCTTCCTGCTGCTGACAGCTACGCCCTCCTCCTCAGACACATTTGAAGGCATTTTAACTAGGATTTCTTTAACTCTCCCCTGACTAACACGGTTAAGATCAAAGCCAAAGGCCAGATTTTAATTTCAGATTAAATTTCACACAGGTATTTTCAGAAAAAAGCGTATCTATAGCACCAAGACACAAAACCAGGTAAAAACATTAAGCAGGAATCAGGCGATCTGACAAACTTCTGGCATGCTTATATCTAAGAACATTTGCTTTACCTTGACAAAGACATGCTCAGAAACCAAAGTAGCTAAAGACTTGCTTGGTGTTTGGAGGAGTCAATATGCTCCACCAATACATCTAAAATGGGCTGATGAGCACAGCCCATCCTCATTATCATGAGCATTGATCTCATCATCACTTGGAAAGAAGATGATACCTGGATGACTCTGGGTTCTTTGAAAGTGCATAATACACAGGATTCCTTCAGAAGGCAATGATTCTCACTAGCAGGAAAGCTGTAACTATTATATGTCAGTTCTAACAATACTTGGTATCACTTGGCAATAAAACAACATAAGTATCCCTATCATTCATAGCATCCTAAGGACAAGTTCTAAATACCTTCTTGTAGTTGTCAGAAAATAAAATGCAGTTCCCAATTCCCACCCTTGCTACCTTCTCTGAAAGTCTGCCCCATTATCTGGGCTACTGCTTGCTATCTCGCCTCTCTCGATGTCTGGGTTCTTGGTCTCTTAACTCTCCTCAGCACCTCACTCATCCTACCTTGTTTAACTGCCTAATATATAGTTCTCAACACGACCCCCACTGCCTCACACACACACATCAGCACTTAAGAATCTTCAGAATCTCCCACAGCAGGATCACATGTAAACTCACTAAATAGTGTTGATTTAAATAACCAGGCTTAAGGGTAATAGTACCCAGTCGTAGAGAATTTATCGTATGCCAAGCCCAGTGCTAAAAGTACACATGGATTATCTAATTTAATCTTCAGAACTCTACAGATGTTAAGAATAATGTTAAGATAATTTTCCCGAGGACAAAAGTGAAGCTCAAAGTAACTTCTTCAAGGTCATAAACCTTTAAGTGGCAAACCTAAGGCCTGCATGCAGGATAGGCTTTCAATACTTCAAAGTCCTTGGCCTGGATAGCAGTTCTTGAGGGATTTCAACTTTCCGGATGTTTTCATGTCAACAGCCTCTATGTTCTAGCTAAAAGTTAAGACTTCCAAAGCGATGAATTATGAGGATAATTCCCCGCAGATGTTTTAAGTCTAATAAAAGCCTCTCATGTCTTTTCTATTTAATGAAAGTGTGACTTTAGGGTGTGGGGTCACAAGCTCATGAAGAGCTGCCTTCTGACAATTACAGTTCTGGTTGGGATTTTAAAACAGGACTCTGTCTGTCTCCAGGATGGCATGGAAAAGATAGTCAGCTTTGAGAACTACCGCTTCACGGCTCCGTAATGATGTCAGACCCAATTCTTATTTTCAAAAATAAAATCCAGAGTTCCTGTTCCACCGCCGACTTCACACAAAGCAGCCCCATCCCTTCGCTGCCCTCCTCACACAAAGCAAGCTTTACCCCGCTACCCAAAGGGGAGTGTCGTTCCCCGGCCTCCCCACAAACATACCCATCTCACTCCCGTCCAAAACACCGACTGCTACTCTGGGTCCGCGCACCTGGTGTTAGTTACCTCAAGAAGCAGGACCTCCCCCCCCATCTCCCTATAGCCAGAATGCACAGACCACCACCCGAAAGCTGTTCTTCCACACAAAGCAGGAGCCCTTCCTACGAAGCAGCTTGCTACCTCGGAGCTCTCTGAGCGTGCAGGCCCACCGGAGCTGTGCCAAGTCACAGATCCCATCTGGGTCCAGTTGGGTCCAGCACCCCGAGGTGTCACAACCCAGACAAGAACTAGCTACAGATCCGTTCCCAAGGCACGCCTCGAACCAAACTCCAGCCGACCTACCCGCAACAGAAGCAGGCAAAGTCAGTGTTCCCCGTCACCGCCGAGCCCACCCTGCTTCCCCGGGGATCCCCCATACACACCCTCGATCTCCCCCGGCCTGCCCGGTTCCGGCGCCCCGCACTCACCAGCTCTCCTCCTCCTCCTCCCAGCCTGACAGTCGCTCCAGTTCGTCGGGCCGCAGCGGCTCGACCTCGTCCAGCAAGCCGCCCTCGCCCGCCGCCAGCAAGGAGGTGGCGTCCCGCAGGTCCTCGCTGCTGGTCCGCCGCGGGCCCGAGCCCGCCGCGCCGCCCACCTTGGCTCCCAGGCCCAGCGGGAAGCCCCGGGGGGACGCCGCACCCGAGCAAGGGGTGGACACGCCAGTCCGCGCCGGGCTGCCGGGCCCGAGGAGGCCTGCGCTCTGCACGGCTCCTGAGCGGCTCCTGAGCTGCTCGTTCTGCTTCTCCAGCTTCTTCACCAGCTCCTGCAGCTTCCGCACCTCCTGGTCCGCGTTCACATTGGAGTTAACGTCCTCCATGCCGACCGCGCCGCCCGCTCCGACTCCCAAGCCGCCGGGGAAAGCGCGGGGTGGGGAGAGAGAGAGGCGTTACCGCCGCCGCCGCTCACGCTAGCCGAGGCGCCGGCATAGAGCAGGGCCAGGCCCCACCGCCAGGGTCCCCCCGGCTCGGGTTGCGAAGCGCCGCTGGCCCCAGCCGAGTCGCCTCATCTGCGCCGGCTCCGCGACTGGGGGAGGCGGCGCCAATATCCGGCCTCGGCCGCCATCTTCCCTCCGTCCCTCCGCCCCCTGCCGGCCAGCCCGGTCGGTGACCTCAGAGCGTCGGGGAGGACGTGGCCACCCGCGGGCCGAAAGGACTGGGCGCGGGGCTCGCGTTGGGGCGGGGCCCGCGGGAGTCACGGGGTCTGGAGGGGCGGGAGTCGACGTGGGGGCGGGGCCTACTCCGGAAGGGGTGTGGTGGGCGCCGGCAGACGTGGGCCGGGCCGGTCTAACCCGGGATGGCTGCGGTGGCGGCTACCCGAGGCTAGTCGCGGGCGGGACGGAGACGTCGTGTCCCGCTCGGGCTCAGCTCCTCCCGAGCTGTCTTCGGTGGTGAGGGGCCGGTGCTGAGACTCGCGGACTGGCGGCCCCTCCTGGCCGCGTGGACAGTCCGCTTGGTTTGTTTGGCATTACTGAGTTGGTTCCTACTTGAAACCCGAGACTGTGGGACCTGGCAGCAGCCCGGGAGACCAACTGTGGCCAGTTCCTTCCCCTGAAAATGAGAACTCGAATCCTAAATGGTTGAGAGAACGCGAAGGTCAAAATAATAACCGTCATTTGTTGAGTGCTTACTACGGGCCAGACATTGCGCTAAGCACTTTTAAAGGCATTATCTCATCCGTTAAAACACGTGGATGGGGTTGTTGTTTTCTTTTTTAAGATTTACATACAGAGAAGAGGGCGGTGGAAAACACTTGTGTATTCATCTTTCAATGTTAATTAATGCTCATTGTATTCCTTGGATCCGCCCTCTGCCCCCAAAGACTTTATAATAGTAATAGTACGTCTTGACTTTTGTTTTGTTTCAAGGTAAAGCTTCTCTGCGTATCCCTGGCTTGCCTGGAACTCGGAGTTCTGCCTGCCTCTGCCTCCTGAACGCTGGGGATTAAAGGCGTGTGCCCCCTTGACTTTTTTTTTTTAATTGTGCGTGAAAAGCATTTAAGCAACCATTGACAGATAATAGAGAATGTTGAGAGGTGGTAAATGTAAAATTCTGCTTTCGGTGGCATCTCTAATGCACACTGCGGCAGCAACTACAAACAAAATTGAAATGCTTTGTTTTCATCACGTTGGCTCACTGTTCCGTAGCTGTCAATTGTGAGCTGCTTGACTTGCCTCTAATACAGTAAGTAGCTAAACGTGCCTAATTTCTCAACTACTTGACTGGTGTTTGCAGGTAACTCTTGTCTTCCCCCACCTTAAGCTAATATGAACCAGTCTTTTTACACTTGGGTGTGGACTCATATGACGACTTAAACATTCTGCCTTTCTGTGCTGTATTTTTCTTGCCTAGAATATCCTACCTATTTGATTTCTTTTCGTAAAAACCTATGGCGACCCCCAACCGGGGAACTAGTTACTGCCTTTGCTCTGACATCACCTCCTCAATAGTTAACTACAGATATTTATATTTTTTAACTGGATTTTTTTCCTAACAAGTTTTTGTTTTGATCTGTATAGCTGATTAAAAGGAAATAGTCGATTTCCCTTGTCAGTGTCTGACAAAGTAGACAGTCAATATCTGTTTTGCCAAAATTAAATGGAATGTTAGTTTTGATAGGGCAAGCCCCCAGGTGACAAAGTAAGTAATTTGAGTATACTGAAGTTTGCTCTTGAGTACAAGTAGTTTCCTGGCTGTGCAGACTTATTTGAGGTGATGCCTTTGCTTGCTGGCAGTTTTGTGAAACACAATGTATTGTCTGTATGATGCACATGAAATGCCACACTTGTCCCTGACCTGAACTCATTGCTGGAGGGCCCACCACTGAGACTGCATCACACAGCACAGTCATTCATTGACATTAACTGTTTGTGACATGGAGCTTAACCAGCCAGTTTCCAAAGGACTCATATTTCTTGAAACGTTCAGTTAACATTATGAAGTTAGCATCAGTGTTCTTGAGAGGAGGAGGGCCTGATGTGATGTAGAACAATTATCCGTGAACCAGGAGGTCTGCTGGCAGGTTCTCCTCGTACCATGAATGTGATCCTTGAACTTAATCTCTCTCTGTAACCTTAATTCACACATTCAGAATGTGTGAACTGAGTGATTTCTAATATAGATTTTATTACTAAGTAAAGGATTCTGGTGAATCATCATGATTATAAAATATAGGTGTGAATATGATTCTATGCAGCAATTTAAAGAAGATATACTTAGATTTTTAAATTGGGCTGCTTTACTAACCTTGGTTTTTAATTTAGTGAATATTAGGTGTGTAGTATATGTCAGTACTGTCTGGGCACTTGATGGTTAATAGGCATCATTTATTTGAAACTGTGTCTTATATAGCTCCAGCTAGCCTAGAACTCACAAGGAGTGGGGTGGGGAATCCAAGGTCCTGACCCTACCTGTAATAAACTTTGTATGCCAAAATCTGAAGTTAGCTGGGCATGGTGACACACACCTTTAATACTAGCGTTCTGGAGGAAGAGACGGTAGAATCTCTGTGAATTTGAGGCCAACCTGGTCTATGTAGCAAGTTCCAAAACAGCTAGGATCTGAAGTTACAATTCATTCAAAGATTTAGCACCTCCACGCAGACACAGTCAAATCTGCTTGCCCTATACTACACTATTACAGTAAAAGATAGCTTTTACTAGATTTTTTAGATTTAGGCCAAAAACTGTGTGATAATCCCTACTAGTCATGTTTACACCCACCAAATCCATTCCTTAAGCAGGTCACGCTGCCTTGCATTCTGAATAGGTTTAAACACCCTCCAGGTGCTGGAATATCAGGACTCTAGTTCAAGTCGCCCTTGTTCTCCTTTCTGGTTTCCTCTCTTCTTTCTTGATGGGCACATCCCCTTCATTACTGATAGCCTGATGGATACACAGTAGCTAGAAGATCCTTCCTGTGAGTCAAGTCACTATCAGAAGCCTCTCAGAAGTTGCTTCCCAACATACTCAACTCCAAAGTTCCTTTGACCTGCCTGACTCTGGATACTTGATAATTTCTGTAAGTAGCTCATGGACCACTCTTCTGTTGCTCCTCCTGCTCTACCCTCACTAGCCTAGATAGACTTCAAAAAAGAAAACAAGTTTCTCCTGTCGGGACTTTGTACGGGCTGCAGATTCCTGTAGCTAGGACCTTTGGGTCAGATATTCAGAAAGTCACATGACTGACCTCATGATTTAGGTCTCTGCCCACATGTCACCTGGTTCACTACCTTCATTATTGCTCCCTCATAAAATAGCATCCTCTCATTGCTGATCTTCTTGGGCATGTTTTCTTCTTTTTTCGTCTTATACCTCCCCAGTAGAATTGCAGAAATTCCCTACTGCAATTTTACAGAAATTCTGTAAAACAGTGCCTGGTATGTACTAAGTGCCCAGTAAATATTTGTCAGATAAATTCATGGGGAGGGGTGTCAAGTGGAGCCCACCAAAACAGAATGCCAGGTAAATGTGTCATTAAACTAGAAATTCCTAATTGTTTTGAGCAGTTGGTTTTTAATCTACGTTTTCCTCTCCCCAAAGAGCAGCATGCCATACCACATATATCACCTTTAAAACTAGGTCATACTCCACATCCTGAGAGCCAGCAGCCCTGCAGAATTGCTGAGGATATAGCCTTGGGCTCTCCCTGAAGTGTATAATAGATAAGACTATTTTCTTGCCATCTGAAACATTGCGACAGCCTTCCTCATTTAGGTTACTTACAACACACTTCTCTGGTGACTCAGTATTAATGTAAGTCTAAGGTCACTTTTTAAAGAAAAGACAGGATCTCACGTTCCCCAGACTAGCCTCAAATTTTCTATGTATCTGTAATCCTCCCTAATCTTCCCCCCTTCACCTCCGGAGTGCTGAGATTACAGGTGTTCAATACCATGCTTAGTTTTTTGTATTGTAGGGGATGGAGCCCAGGGCTTCCCATGCCTGCTAGGTAAGCACTCTACCGACTTAGCTACATCCCCGGCCAAAAGCAAACAAAACTGATGTTCAAGTGACTCTCGGTAGGTGGGAGGAGTAGGGCTAGTAGGTGTCTGACAGTCCACACAGCAGCCCCAGCCAGCTTTTCAGGTGTCGCCTCCCAAGTCGCCTCTTTGTTGCCGAATGAAGGAGCTGCTGTTTTCTAAGCAGGTGTGGTCCTTTCTATGACTTGCTTCTACTTGCAGGTTTGCTCCACTGAAAGCCCTGACAAAGTGGAAATCATTACAAACCTCTGCAAGTATGTAGGGTGAAAACCATGACTCAATGGCTGAAAGGCGTTTAGCCGTCCTCAATCAAGGTCTGAGGTAGGGGCATATACCCAAAAGTAGTCCAGAGACTGCTGTGCACTTAGAGAAATAGCTGTCCTTGTGAGGCAGAGGCAGGGGGCTGTCTGTGTTCAAGGCCAACCAGGACTACATAGTAAAAATCTTGTCTCAAAACAAAAAATAATAAGTAAATATTTTTTTTTTTTAAAAAAAAAAAAACCTCTCAAATTCTTGACCTAGCATGCACCATCCAGGGCTTCCACTTTATCCTCATTGCACATACTTGATCAGTCATTTCCTGCTGTCTTCTCAAATTTGTCCCTCACCATGGTCTTTCCTTCAGATATGCCTGTCTTTAGTCTACCAGGGGCCTCTTAGGGGAAATAGCTTAAAAAAGAATCCCAGGAACTCTTATGTATCTTGGTGTTTTGAGACAAGGTCTCACTATGTGGCCCTAACTGGCCTAACGTTCCCTTTGTACACCAAACTGGCCGTGCACTCATGAAAATCCTCCTGCCTCTGCCTACAGAATGCTGGTACTAAAGATATGTGCCACCACCAAGCCCAGACCCCAGGAACATGTAGATTCTCTCTGTCTAGACCTGGCTGGTCTGGAACTCACTGTGGAGATCAGACTGGCTTTGAGCTGGGGCGGGGAGAGGAAGAAGAGGGGGTGCTCTCTTTTGTTCCATGAGTGCTGGCATTAAAAGTTCTGAACTGCCATATTTGCCCAGAACACCAGGAACGTTGAAATATGAGAGACCTGTAGTTGAAATCTTGGGCCCAAAATGAAGGCGACCAAAAATTTGAGTCTAGAGTTTCCAGTGAACATCATTCAGATCTTATAGTTGTGGGGTACCTCCAAAGTAGCCTCAATGATCCCCTATTACACTCGGGGGGAGGGGGAGGCACTGCATTTTATTAATGGAGGAGTAGGAAGTCTGAGGCCAGAGCAGAGAGGAGGATGTTCTTGACCATCTGGAAGCTGCTGTCTTTACTGAGAATGAAACCGACCTTATTGCCTACCCACCCCCCTTTAGCAGCAGGTGGAAAGGTAAAGCTGTCATATAGCAGTCTTCCTCCTTTGTTTAAGCAGTAGCATTTCAGCAGTGCAGTGAGTTTGAAAAGTGCAGTCGGAACTAAATACCCTAGATGTTCTAAAATGCTAAGAAGATGGGAGAAAGTTGCCAGGAGTTATGTGAATCTCCAAGGATAAGGTGAATCCCAGCAACCTGACCTAGGATTTAAAATAAATAAAACTGGACTTTGAGGGATGTGATAGATCCACTGTAAATGGATAGATAAACACAGAGATTTCCTAGGAAGCCATAGCAGGTGCCGGCAAAGCTGGGTATGAAACCAGTGATCTAACTTCCAAATCTGCACTCACAATCCCTGGTTGCCCATGTCCATGATGAGTTCACCATTCTTTTACTTAGAAGAATGCTCATATCTCTCTTACCATCTGATGTGGGCTTTGAGGACAATGTTGAGAACTTAAGAGTTAATGACTTTATAATTCCAGAACCTCAGGCTTCTTGCTCCAAAAGCAAGCTTGCCAACTTCGATTTAGCAGCACCTCTAAAATCTATTACTTTCTAACAATCAGGACCTTAGCTATTGACTGGGGCTACATTCCAGGCACGTGCAAGGCAGGGGAAGGCTGGACAAACCACCTATTGGTGGCTTGCCAAAATGAAGCTTTGACATCATTTTCTCACTAGAACATATTAGTGAACAGGCCCCGCCTGTGTGGAGTTCACAGAACAGATATTACCCAGGACTGCAGCATCACTTCAATCAACAAAGTAAGAAGATGGCAATAGAAGAGTCTGACCAGGGAACGGAATTTGAATGGATCTTGGATTGAGGCAGACTATAAACAGAAACCAAAAGTCAAAGCATACACCAGGGGAGGATGCAGTGAAAGCACTGCTGTTGAATTCTAAATAACAGTAATTCTTGGTGAATGTCAAAACCAAGTAGTTATAGTCAGCTGGGTGTTTTTGTTGTTTGGTTGACTCTTTTTTTTTTTTTCTTTTTGAGACAGAGTTTCTCTGTGTAGCCCTGACTGTCCTGGAACTTGCTCTGTAGACTAGGCTGGCCCTAAACTCAAAGAGCTCTGTCTGCCTCTGTCCCCAAGGGCTGGGATTAAAGGTGTGCACCACCACCACTGCCAGGTCGCAAGTTGGTTTCTAGCACTGGGACAAATTAATAACCAGATCTTCTGGGCGAAGTCCCAGTCCGCAAAACTGCCTGAGTCTGAAGATGGATGCTAAAAAGTAATCCCACACTGGCTCAGAATTGAGTATAATGAAGGATTATTTATTTAGGGGTAGACTCACAGATCACAGCCCTCTGCACAAACAGGGAACAGGAACCAAATCCAGCAGCTGGGAGAGAAAGAGCGTACAAGCTTTATGGTTGTTTTTATAGTATAAGAGACCATACCCAAATGAACTGGTATCTTAAAGGCTATTGACTGAAGGAGTTCCCCCAGTGCCTTCCCCTTTTGTCTAAATAAGAGAGTTCAAACCCTAATACAAAACTGTATACAATAAGAACAAATATCAAGTACAAAATTTAGAATTACAACCAGCATAAACAATATCAATTAAGGCAATGGAAGAATATACTCAAAGTCCACAAATGTGGTGAGTCAACAGGGAAAGGGGGAAGGTAAAGATCAGGAGATACTGCTGCTACAGAGAACAGTAAATCAGGGAGGGGGTATGAGTGGTGGCAGGGCTTCAGACAGAGTGGTGGTGAAGACCTCTCTCTCTGAGCAGAGAGGCAGTAAGTGCCAGAGGTCTAACCAGGGCCTCTCTCAGGCTAAGAAGCTGTTCTGCCTCTGACCCACACACTGGGCTTCCTCTGGAACACTGGAGATGAGGAAGCAGGCTATGTGGGACACTGAGGGACAAGACCATCAGCAGAACTACAGAGCCCAAAGTCTTCAGTCAATAATGTGTTCCCCTAAAGGAAGAGCAAGGTTCATGTGACTAACCTGAAGTTGGAGGGAATGAGGTTAGGTAGATGAGAAGATGCTATGAGAATCTGCCCCTTAGGCCGCTGACGAGGCAGTAAGGTGACGATATTGGTTTCTAAGGTTGATTCTAACAGATCCTAGTTTACATTGTGCCAGGATTCCCCCCTTTGCCCTCTGCTTACTCGTGACTCTGTGTTCCCTTGCTGACATCAGCTGGCATGTGGCTTTGGGTTTGGTGTTGAAGCAAGTGTTGACATTTCGGCTCATGCGCCTACTGTGACCTAATCGTTTAGCCATCCAGTGTTCTAATTCCAGATTCCTGAGTGCCATAGCGCTAGCCTCACATATGAGTAGACTGGGTAATATTAGTCCACTGTGGTATCATAGGCTGAGGTCAGACTCCAAGCAGAAACTGCAGCATTTCCCGCGGTGAGTGTGGACAGATAATGAACAGCACATCTGCTTCATCAGAAGCCTCAGCATCCTCCTCAATAACATACGATAGTCAACGACTCTGGCATAAAAGGTCACCTGTCACCCTCTGCACTGTCGTGCCTAGTGATCACCTAGGGGTGATGGAATGGTAAATGACTGTGGCTTTATTATAATAATTAGGGCTTTATTATCACTTATCTGTCTTTTATCTAAGATCAAGGATAATTATGGCTTTATAGTAAAAACAGGGCTCTAAAGCTATCTGTGAATGTCTTACTAATGTCTAACTAATGAATGTCTTAGCACGTAGTTCGAATAGGCACCAGTAGAAAGAACCTGTTTTCTCCGTTGAAGAATAGTTCAAACTTGTTCTGTTTAGATTCTCCATCATAGATGAGCTCTCTTGCTAAGTTTAATGAAAATAGCTACTATTTTCCCGTAGGTTAGAAACAGATAAGAGAGGGGGAAGAAAAACCCAAACACCACAGGAGTTATCTTTCTAAATTTGAAAGACAGAAAGACAAAGAAAAAGCATGAATCCTCATTGATCAGGGAGGCGGCACCTAAACATTCAGCCTTCACCAAGGTCTACAATCTGGGTCTGTGATTGGTAGAGACCTCTTCCTAAAGCGGCAGGTGTTTGAGTGGGTGATTGTTATCCTCAATGCTCTAGGAAGTGCATTAACTGACCCAGGTCAATGTATTATGACCTCGCTACCTAAGACAGCGCATAACAAGGATACCTGAAGAAAGAATAATCGAGTAATTAACTTGTTCACAAATTCTCCTGCCATGACAGAGTCAGAAGTCATACATTTATTCTGGTGATGGTTATGCCCACGCCATGAGTCCCCCAGAGACCACTAGAAGTCTGAGTTTGTATGCAAAAGCAAAGAGCCTTTATCGCTACCTCTAACTGGGGCTTTCCGTTCTGACACAGTGGTTGGATCAGGGAGCGCATTGAGCTGGACTTTTTCAGGGATTTTCAGGAGTAATGGAATGGGGGGGGGTAGGGGAATTTTGAATTCAGTTGGGGGTTGAACTCCTAGTTGGGCCAAAGTGGAGTGACAGAAGTCTTGTCAAACAGGGATTGGTCCTGGCGTTGCTGTAAGGAAATATACCTATATATGTTAGGTAAGCTATTCCTAATGTTCTGAAACATCTAGTTCTTGTTTGTCTCAATTCTGATTGGTCCCCCACAGGGTACAGTTTGTGACTTTCCCCAGTTATTGTAAGGGTGAGGCCTAGTTCCAATATTGTTAGTCTGCAGCCTGTCAGGGCTGTGCTAATGCTAAGTTTGACCTCTTCAGTTGACCTGGACCTTTCTTTTGTAAGATGGTGTAACCTCAGTTTCCAGAGAATTCTGGCTCACCAGAAATTCAAATTTACATACAATTATATTGAAAACACCTGAAGTGGTCTGTCAGGGAGGCACCCTGTGCTCATTCCTTAGTGTTCCATGTTTTGCTTTTATCACCAGAATCAAAATACCACTGAGTCCCCTGTTCAGGAAAAACATGAGGTCCACTCTTTGCCCAACATGCTCTTTGAAAAACAAACTGAAAAATAAAAAAAACAAGAAATTATTTTTAGCAATTATTTCAAAGTCAACCTGCCAAGAATTTAAATTGTTCTTCACACCGTCGTACGAAAAACACATGAATGCTGTTTTCCGAATTATCTTCTAGAGAGTCATCTTTGTTTTTCTCAAGAAAAGTAGCTAAAGCCAGTATGGTGGTGCATGCCTTTAATTCCAGCACTTGGGAGGCTGAGGCAGGTGGATCTCTTAGGAGTTCTGTGCGTTCAAGGGCAGCTTGGTCTATATAGCAAGCTTCAGGTTAGCCAAGGCTACATAGTGAGACCTTGTCTCACACACACACGCACACACACACACTAAAAGTAACTATAAACATTCGATAATATTCGATAAGATTAAAATCGACAAGCATTAAAACATTCCATTAATTCATTTGTAAACCTTGCTGACCTGAACTGCTGTAGCCGTTCTAGAAGATCCCACAGCTCTGAAGCTGTCCCTGGGGTAGATGGGGGCTGTTTTGCCCACTCAATTCTTCGGAATTGCTCACTAGGACATTTCTCCATGGAGTGCCTGCATTTGAGAGCAAGACAGCCTGCTCTGGTGCTGGGTAACTGTCTAGGATGTTTTTATAGCAAGCAACTGGAGATAAACAAAAAATCCCACTTTGGAGCAAGGATCAGGTTTGGTTGCTAGTCAGCACAAGGATAAAGTCTCTCTGCAGGGCAAAGGTCAGGTATACTTGTAGACTATTATGAAAAATTTGGATTTGGAGGTGTCTCCCACTTAACACACACTCACCGATAATACCAGTATTTCCTGTCAGCCTGGGAGGACTGGAGTTTGGACCCAGTGGTGCTTTAGCTACTAATAACGCTTAAGTCCTTTGTACAGCAGGACTTGGGCCTTCTGGCCGTTGTGCGAAACTAGTACCTCCTATCTCACTGGCTGGCAAGTGGGATAAACCCCACCTATCTTAACACAGTGTTGTGAGGAGCTGTGGGCAGGCCTGCTTTTAGCCTCACCCGGCTCCCGCACAGCTAGCTTAGTCCCAGAAATAATAACACACAAGTTATATTCATTTAAACACTGCCTGGCCCATTTTCTCTAGAGAGTTAGTTACTGACTAACTCTCATATCTTGATATTAACCCATTTCTAATAATCTCGTGGTAGCACCACGAGGTAGTGGCTTACCGGAAAAGATTCAGCATGTCTGACTTGGTGGCTGGCTCCATGGCGTCTGGCTCATAGCCCTCTTCCCAGCATTTTGTTCTGTTTACTCCGCCTACCTAATTTTCTGTCCTATCAAGGGGCCAAGGCAGTCTCTTTATTGACCAATGAAAATAACACAATAGACAGATAACCCTCCCCCATCATTTCCCCTTTTTTTGTTTAAACAAAAAAGAAAGGCTTTCATTTTAACATAGTAAAATTACACATAACAAAACAGTTATCAAGCAAGAATTACAGTCACAATATTTATAACTAAATCTTTATCATAATAATGGAAAACTATAACTACGACTATCCATTCTTTAACTCCATCAAAGACTCCAGAAAGATATATTACCTAAGTAAATAAGAAGTAAGCAACTTCCAAAACTCTAGAAATGACAGAGACATCTCGCTGCCTGGACAGTCACCCAAAGTTCCTCTGTGTTGGGGCACCCATCTTTAGCCTTCAGGCCCATAATATCCAGAGACATTTTCATGAAGCAGGAAATTTCAAAGGCAATTCAGTCACTATCTGCTGTGTCCTGCAGAATGTCTCACAGACTCTTTCATGAATCAGGAACCCCGAAAGATCATCTCACCTTTAGGCAAGTTCAGCAGTCCTCTCTCTGCAGGTTCTCTGTGTCCAGTTTATATAACAGTCCAGGCAAGAGCAGTTTCTTGCCCAAATGGCTAACCAACTCCATAAGGAGCCTCTTCGATGCCCATCTTCCTCTTGAAGTAGATTGGTGCTGCCAGGAGCAGACGTGTCTCATTGTCATGAAAAGTCCTAAGTTATTAAAACATTAAATGCCATATTCTGTAGTCTTTGAAAGATATGAATGTCTATCTGAAATATATCTATGCACTTCTAGAAAATCAGACTAACATTACTACAAGCTTTACTATTATCGATGATTATCCATTAACAACCTATATTTTCTAATTATACATTACATTTTTAAAATGAACTACACAATCACAATACATCAGTCAAGATCAGAAACATATATACATATAACAAAATTGACCTTAAAATCCATAACAAAGCAAATTATTCATATCTATATCAACACAGCAGGAAGATTCCCTCCCGTGCTCTAGCTCCCGCTTTGAGTTCTTACGTCAGTCACACCAGAACCTCGCCTTTCGGCTTTCCAAGCCTCATTTGTCTGCATCAGACAGACTCCTTTTTATTCAGGATTCCTGGAAGTCCATTACTTGTAATCAAAATTGTATCAATACAATCGGACAGGGGTGGTACACATCTTTAATCCCAGCACTTGGGAGGTAGATGCAGGTGGATCTCAATGAGTTTGAGGCCAGCCTGGTCTACAAAGCAAGTTCCAGGACAGCCAAGGCTACACAGAGAAACTCTATCTTGAACCCTGCTACCTCCCAAAAAAAGTCCCAATACAGCAAGCACACTTGCTTCCCTGGGAAAATTGGACAAAGGGAAAATACTGAAGTGGTTTTTTGTTTTGTTTTGTTTTGTTTTGTTTAACATGTGTTGGTGAGCAGCATTCCAGGTATTGTTCTAGCTGCCCAGTCCAGTCACTAAACAGCCCACGGTTCAGAGCAGGTCAGCTTTCCTAAGAAGGCCTACAGTTACATAAACTCATAGGCAGTAGTTGCATTTTTGTTTGCTTGCTGTTTTTGAGGCAGAACTTTACTCTGTGGTCTTGACTGGCCTGCAGCTCCCTTGTCAACAAGACTGGCCTGTAACTCAGAGATCCTCCAGCCTCAACCTCCAAAGTGCTGGGATTAAAGGCGTGCCATAGCTGCAAATTTGGGGAAGTGCCATAAACAAAGAACTATCACAGAAAACAAGATTTGAAAATAACAAGGATGCTGGGCAGTGACGGCACATGCCTTACATCCCAGCACTTGGGTCTGTGGAGAGTTCTAGGACAGCCAGGCCTACGCAGAGAAACCCTGTCTTGAAAAAACAAAACAAAACAAAACAAATCCACCACCAACAACAACAACAAAAAAAATAGAATGACTTCAAATTCTCTGTTTCAGTTAGGCGCACATGTACAACATGGAGACAAACACATAAACCAAAAGCAGTCTCATTGGCAACTCACAAGCTGGTGGAGTGAATTGGTAAGAAAACAAGTCTGGCATATGAAGTCTTACCCCAGATGTTAGATTACGTAAGTGCATCTAATACTGTATAGATCTAAGTGTATATGAAAATTAGGATAAATAAGATATGAGCTGGGGATGGAGTGACTGCTCAGTATTTAAGTACTCTTGTTGCTCTTCCAAGAGGACCTAAGTTCAGGTCCCAGAAACCATGTCAGGAAGCCGATCACTTGTAACTCCAGCTCTAGCGAATCCAACATCTGTTCTCTTCTGACCTCTATGAATGCATACACACACACACACACACACACACACACACACACACACACACGAGAGAGAGAGAGAGAGAGAGAGACAGAGAGACAGAGACAAGACAGAGACAAAGAGAGACAGAGAGGCAGACAGACAGACAAAGACAGATTGACAGACAGAGAGACTGAGACACAGAGAGACGTTGGAAGGTGTGCTGGCTAGTTTTTATATCAACTAGACACAGCGGGGGTCACTTTGGAAGACAGAACCTCGGTTGAGAATATTCCCCCACTAGACAGACCCGAAGGTAAATCTGTGGTGCATTTTCTTGATTGGTGATTGATGTGGGAGAGCCCAGCTCACCGTGGCCAGTGCCATTCCTTGGGCTGTGGTGTTCCTGGGTGTCATAGGACAGCAGGATGAGCAGGCCTGGGGAATCTGAAGGGGGTAGGAAACTCAGTACGTAGCACTTCTCTCTGGCCTCTACATCAGTTCCTACCTCAAATTCAAGCCTTTGGTTCCCGCCCTGACCTCCTTCAGTGACTGACTGTGACCTGGAGGGAGGAAGGGAAATAAACTCTTTCCTCTCCAGGTTGTGTTTGGTCACAGTGTCACACCATAAAAACCCTAAGACAGAAGGTAAATATTCTTTTGGAAGTACTTAACCTTGTGACACCTCTCACAAGCCCTTTCTCCTGTGCATTTAAAGTGGAGTCGGAGGCAGCTTGCTGTTAAGTTAGGAACACTATATTTACCTCCTTTGGAGCTCAGAGGGCTTGAGCTCTGAATGATAACCTGCAGATGCAGGAATGGTGCAGGTTGGTGGAGGTGCATCAGTCAAGGGGCCAATTAGCAGCACCTCTGAAATACACGCTTAGAGAGGGCTGCAAACAGCATTCTCTTTTTGCCAGCGAGACTTTCAACTCTTTGTCCACTGCCGGCCCTCCCTGTACCGAAGTTGCCTTCCTCCCTCCTGTATGCCTTTCCTTCCACCAACCATTCTTCTTTTTGTTGCGTTGTATCTGGAAAGGATATAGAATGTACATGGGTTTCCTCTGTGAGACCCCTCACACTATCCCCCATCCCTAACGAGGATATGCTTTTTAACCTACAGGTACTTGTATTTTTTATTTTTATTTTTATTTTTTGTGTGCTTTATGGAGCAAGAATGAAATTATTTGAGGTTGAACCACTAACTGGAATCAAGGAGAAGCCTAGTGATGTACTATAGAATGAGTGACTCTGGTGGATTCTTATCATGAAGAAATGAGGTCCCAGTGTTGCCGTGTGTGTGTGTGTGTGTGTGTGTGTGTGTGTGTGTGTGTGTGTGGTGTGTTATGTGGTGTGTCTGTGTGTGTGCATTCACACCTGCTTGTCTGTATGTGCACCTTGTGTGTGTGTGTTTGTGTGTGTGCCCATGGAGGCTAGAAGAAAACAATGGAGTAACAGGTGATTGTGAGTCACCGGATGTGGGCATTGGGAAAGCCCACCCAGGTCCTCTGCAAGAACAGCAAGTGCTCTTAACTGCTGAGCCATCTCTTCAGCCCATAGTTTTTCATGACCCAGGAGTCCAAGTTTTTAAGAGTAGCTCTCCACGCTCGAATGTTGGAATGTACCCAATTCGGTAAAAGCAACAGTAACACAGCGCGAGGTTCGGAGGTGCTGTGTGGCCTGTGAGCTGCCACCCTGGCGCTTTTAATGAGAATTTTGTGGCGATCCACGTGATTCCCAGACTTGCAGAATTCATGATGCAGCGTTGAGAAAATGAGAAGGAGTAACAAGATCTGGGGGATGAAATGAAGAAGGAAGAACCCAGCCAGGCGCTGTAAGAGGACAGTGATATCAGGGAGCCAGGGCAGTGGGGGAGGGGGAGGGTGTAAGAGGAGAAGAACTCCAGATGCTGGACAGTCCTTTTGGGGGATGAGATAGTGGTGAGGCTCCAAGCGGAAGAGTGCAGAGAAAGGAATAGCGTGGCTGAGCACAACTCATGAATGGGATTCCTTTTAATGCTCACCAGAGGAATTAAGGACTATAGTTTTTCGCATATGCTTTTAGGTGTTGGAGACATGCTTGTTACCCTTCTAGAGGACTCCAGGTCAGTTCCAAGCTCCTCAGTAGCTCAAACTGCCTGTAACTCCAGGGCTAAGGAACCTGGCCTCTAAGGGCATCCACACACTCTTGACATTCACTCCCTTAAATAACAATGAAAATCTTTCAAAGTACTTTTTTTCTTTGGAGGCTGAAGCAGGAGGATTGCCATGAGTCTGAGGCCAAGGCTGGACTACGGTATGAGACCCCATCTTAGTAAATGAAAAATAAAATTTTTGGAGGATGCAAAATTGGGTTTTTAAAATATGACTTCAGGAGTTGGAAAGATGGCTTATGGATTAAGAGTCTTGGCTTGTCTTTTAGTGGACCAGGGTTCAGCTAGATTCCCAGCACCCTTATGGCTGCTTAGAACTGTCTGTAACTCCAACCCCAGGGGATCTGATACCCTCTATTGTCCTCCACAGGCAATGCATGCACCCAGCGCACAGGCATACATGTAGGCAAAACACCCATATACATCAAATAAAATGAAGATGTGATTCCATACGGAGTCTGCATCACTTTGGGTCCTGGGGGTCCTGGACAGAGGATTCCTGGTCATGTGCTATTGGAACAGCTCAAGAGTTTAGGGAGGTGATCATTGCTGACTGGAAGGCTCTTGAGTATCAGAGAGTTTTGGGAGAATTATAGGTGTAGGGGAAAGTGTTGCAGCTCTGGAGTGGCAAGGGTATCCTGACTTACAAGGAAATCAAGGCTATACTTAGAGCTCTGGACAGCTCTGGAGGGACAGAGCCGCAATGGGACAGCTCTGGAAGGGTAGAGCCACAATAGGACAGCTCTGGAGGGATAGAGCCGCAATAGGACAGCTCTGGAGGGATAGAGCCGCAATGGGACAGCTCTGGAGGGGTAGAGCCGCAATGGGACAGCTCTGGAGGGGTAGAGCCGCATTGGGACAGCTCTGGAGGGGTAGAGCTGCAGCAGGACAGCTCTGGAGGGGTAGAGTCTCAATAGGACAGTTCTGGAGGGGGTAGAGTCTCAATAGGACAGTTCTGGAGGGGTAGAGTCTCAATAGGACAGCTCTGGAGGGGTAGAGTCGCAATGGGACAGCTCTGGAGGGGTAGAGCTGCAGCAGGACAGCTCTGGAGGGGTAGAGTCGCAATAGGACAGCTCTGGAAGGGTAGAGCTGCAGCAGGACAGTTCAGCCCAGGAGGAAAGGTGTCATAACTTTATCAGGAAGCCAGGCTATCTAGAAGCTGGGGAGCAGTGAGGGATGGTCTCGGAGCAGGATATAGCAATCCTGCTCTTCTCCTGAAGAACCGCTAGAGCTGAGTTCCACTGTTTTCTTAAGGGAACGCCCTAGCAGAGCTATCTGCTTCTTCTCTGGCCCAAGATGTTACTTCTTTTGTTAATACTCTACTAAAGGGGTAGCCCCTGCAGAAATGTAGCAATCTCCTCTGGCTCCAGTAAAAAATTTTTTATTTTTTCTGCTCAGCCTTGTTCAGTATCCCCTCCCCCACTTTAGGGAGCTTCCCAGCGAGGTTCTTCTATTCTGTTCCCTGGCGAATGAAGATCATTACCGAAGACTCTCTAGAGAAAAAGAGAAGGAGGAGTCCAAGAGAGTGGCTGCCTCTGCCAGGGAGGGATAAATGGCGGCCTCTAACTGAACAGGCAGAAAAGCTTACACAGGGCTTCTTAGCGGCAGAGCTTTCCCAGGGAGAAGAGAGATTGGTTAGTTTTCCATGCTCAGGGATTGGTTAGTTTAGTTGGCCAGGGGCAACGATGACTTTGACTTTATGGCCAAACTGTTTCTTTCACTGGTCCTTTCTAGCCTTTTGACTATAATCTTAGGACCAGGGCATATTTCTTTCACTGACTCTGATTCCAGGGACAAAGTGTGTTTCTTTGGCACTGGTTTCAGAGTCAGGGCATGTTTCTTTGGTCCTGGGTTCAGAAATAAAGATGTTTCTTTTCCTGGCTCAGGTCTCAGATCCAGGATGTGTTTCTTTCTCTGACTCTGGGTTCAGAGCCAGGGTGCTCAGTGATTGGTTGGTTTCCTGCTCCAGTTGTCCCTTTCACCCTACAATAGGGAGGCTCAGAAAGTGAACCCAGCCATGACATTCGACGGGAACATTCTGCTTATCTTGTCACTAAACAATGCACGCTGTCACCCTGGCTCAGCTTTCCTTGTTATGACTCGACTGAATAGAGAATACCACCATCAACAGTGAAATCAATGTTGTGTGACCCTGTCCCCACTTCTTTGTATCAAGGCCCAAAGCCCTGAGTGGGATGCTTCTGAATAGTGACCTTAGGTCCCATGCTTGTTCCCTCACTGTGAGGAATCTGGGGAACAAGTGTCTGTTATTTTTAGCTTCCTTAGTGGGAGGTAAAACCTGCCTCTTGCCAAAAGTCATAAACTAGGGACTTTGTCCAACAGGAGATTGTTTGTATTGTCAAGCATTGTACAGCCGTGTATCTACCACAGAGCCTCAGGAGAGGTAAAAATGGTCTGGAATTAAAAGTTTCAGTCAGAATAAGATCACCACCAGCACCACCACCACCATCATCGTCGTTAATTTTTGATTTTTCAAGATAGGATTTCTCTGTGTAGCCTTGGCTGTCCTGGACTCACTCTGTAGAACAGGCAGGCCTCAAACTCACAGAGATCCGCCTGCCTCTGCCTCCCGAATGCTGGAATTAAAGGCGTGAGTCACCACTGCCAGGCTAAGATACATCATTGTGGGGCAACAACAAATGACTCTAAAAGGCCAGGTGCTTACGTTAGCAAAGATGTATTTCAGGTCATGCCATTTGCCGATTTTGAATATTGACTTCACTTTGGGTGCTTAGACACCTCTATAATATTACTGATCTGATAACAGTAAAAAAAAAAAAAAAAAAAAAGGAAAAGAGAAGGAGGCCCTGCAGGTCACACTTTTTTTTTGAGCTTCTGTTTGGAAATGATGAACATAACTGGCTTGTATATTACTGCTCAAAATAAACCAGGCGGCCAATGTGATTTCTGTGTAAGTGAGAAGCATGACATCACACCAAGAAGAAGCTGTCTGAATTTTTGAGTAATAGTAAGGGCAGGGCATTTATATTTAGAAAAGAATAAGAATAAATACACACACACACACACACACACACACACACACACACACGTGCCCGTGCCTGTGTGCTTGCTTTGAAACAAGTCTTACGTTCCTCAGGCTGATCTCAACTTGAATTCATGATGTAGCTGAGGCTCGAACTCCCGATTCTCACTGCTACCTCTCCAAGTGCCGGGATTATGAATAAGGACCAGCATGCCTGGGAGAATAATATTTTGGCTAGACACTATTATACTTCAGTCATCCATTAAGGAGAGGAGAAGGGTATGGTAGGCAGTGGGACTGAGAAACTCAAAGGCAGAGATGAAATGGTGCTTGGGTGCAGTTAAGTAACTGGTTGAGCAGGACACTTAGTGCTGTAGGTAAGGATAAGGAGAAAGAACCATGCTAGTAGGCAGGGAATGGTCGTGACACTTTGTTTTCAGGGTAATGAGTCTGCTGCTTTTTCTGCGGACAATGAGGCATCACGAGGGCTAGCAGTGCGTTGGACAGATCCCTCTAGTTGAAGGGTGGACTTGAGGGTTATTGTGGAAAGTAATGTGTTTATTTGAGTGAGAATGATGTCAACAAGCTATTAAGAGAGGAGAGGCGGGAGCAGAGGGAGGGGGACAGAGTGACTGGCTTTGTTGACAGATCAGATGCGAAGGGTGAGAAGAAAAGGACGGCTAAAGGATGCTCCAGTGCATCCAGCCCGAGCAATCTGACTTCCTTCATCTTCCACCTCGTGACAGAGTGGAATGCCAGCAGCACCTCTGTCGCATTTTGCCGCGCAAGACTTGCAGCGTCCCCAGATGAGTGCGCAACACAAGGCCAAAGGCCTCCGAGAAAATCAGGACAGCCAAATAGCCTCGCTGCATCTTCATGTTCGATGACAGAGGTCAGAAATGAAGGCTCGCTCTCAGGTGACAAGCTAATCTCACTGGTCCTCCTCCCCTGCCCCCAGGCCCTATTTCAGCTTACCAGGTTTGTGGATATGCATTTGAGACAAGAGAGGCTTGGACAGGTGTGAGTTACAGAGAGTTCTTCCTGGAGCACTTTGTTCTCAGAGTTTCCCAGTCCTCAACAGTACAGACAGCTCCAGATCTGGTAGTACAGGAACGCATTTATCAATGTGGGAAAAACATGTGTATATACATGTTTGTTTGTCTCAGCAAAGGTCACAGTTGTAATAATATCCGTGTAAACAGCCTGTATTTTGTTAAATTGGACTCACCTTTTTTGTTTTTTTTTTTTTGTTTTGTTTTTGTTTTTGAGACAGGGTTTTTCAGTAGCTATGGAACCTGTCCTGGAACTCGCTCTGTAGACCAGGCTGGCCGCGAACTCAGAGATCCGCCTATCTCTGCCTCCTGAGCACTGGGATTGGCGATAAATTTTATTTTATGAAAGTATAGAAGAAACTAAGGTGCCGTGGTCCTAGGTGTCATGGGATGCACTTGGGACCCCAGAATTCTAGAAGCTGAAATAGGAGGAATTTGAGATTTGCCTGGGTTGTACAGCAAGCCCCCCCCCACCTCTCAAAACAAACAAAAACTCAGAATAAATCGGAAGAAATCATATCAAAAAATCTACGACATTAGGGGTGATTTCTGTTTATTTTAATAAAAAAGATGACGTGGATGGGTGTTTTGCCTGCATGTTTATCTGTGCACCATGTGCACGCAGTGTCTGAGGCCTGGGCCTGCGGTGACCGCTGATAGCGGAGGTCCCCTGGAAGAGTAGTTAGTGCCCTTAACGGCTGAGTCATTCCTCTCATTCAATCCATATAATAAAATAATCCCTTCCAGGTGTGAAGGAAGGGTTCTCCTTCCCTCCTCTCCCAGCTCTGCCTCTTAGATCCGCTCTAAGATGATGAAGTCAGGGTCTTGATGGTGCAGGCACAGTTAAGAGCGGTTCATCTGGACCTCTGGGCCAGTTCTGCAGTGAAGCGCACCGTCAACCTTGAGTTGCCAGAACCGAGGCTTCCGGCTTTACATCCAGTTCTTGGGCCCTCTGAGTAGTTACCAGGAAGACACCAAGCATGGCCTGGGGAATACAATTATTAACTATGGTTAATCAGATTCTTAATAACTGGTCATTAGCCAAAATACACAAAAGAGAATGGAAAAACAATATATTAAAATCTGCTGGTTACATCCATTATTACTGATTCTTTGGGTAAGATTCCCGTAGTTACGTGACCCTATAGGAAGAGTTTTCAGAAAATGTTCAGGATGCGGGACAGACAGCGGCCTGGTGCTTGATTCCATGTACTCAGAAAGGAAAGGGGAGGGAGCCAAACGGTAAGAGAACATCAGGGATCAGGAATACACAGAATCAGGGCTGGTAAGTGAGGCCGGTCCAGGCCTGAGACGGTAATCTGTATATGGGGCTTGGTGGCTTCTGCCAAGAAAGCGGCTCATTTGACCTAGATACCTGTTATGGAAAATGACGCTGTAGAAATAAACGTCTAAAAGCTAATGGAAGTCAAGCTTCTCAGTGTTACAGGGGGAAATGCAGATGAAGGGGGAAGCTAGGATTGCAGTTACAGATACTCTGCGAATTCATGGCTCACCAGTTCAGCAGCACAGTTGTCTATGTAGAGGTGTGGCATGAATGGGCTTGGGGGTCTGTTTGGCACTCGTGGTACTAATGAGCACACCTTACACCAGTCTGGTATCTAAGTAGTTTATTGGAAGGAACCAGAGCTTTCTGGTTCAAGGTTGCCAAGGAACACACAAGATAAGACAAACATCTTTTTGCACTTGAGAACGGGGACACTCTCAGGTATATTTGGGATGTGTTAAAGGACGTCAGATCCAAACAAGAGGCTCACACGAGCTAAATTTGGGGCAATACGAGTAGTGGATTCTAAGCCAAGGAATATAATGTGACTGTGGCCTGTATTGCCATGAAGAAGTGAACCAGTGTGGAAATGGGTGGAACACCAACTAGGTAAAGCAGAGGAACCAGTGGGGCTGGAAAACAGCAGCTGGCAACAGTCACGAGGAAACGGTTGATGTTTCACTAGAGACAGGATATGTGCAGAGTCCGCAACCATATCCCAACAAGGCAGGGCTTTTAAACTATTAACCCAAAACATTATTTTCTTAACAATGGAGAAGCAAAGTAGTTAGTTGACCAGGGAAGAGACCAGTGGATGTTGTCTGCCTCCCCATTTGGTACTGAAAAAATAAAAATAATAAACACATAGATAAGAGATAGATAATCAGACAGACAAGACAGATGGACAGACAGACAGACAGATAGAATGGTAAAGTTCCAGTAAGCTGTGAATTTGGATCCTAGGTGAAGAGTACATAATTCCTTTAAACTCATGTTTTACAATTTTGAAATTTTTTTTACCCAAAAATTTAAAGCAGAGCACCATATCTTAAAACATATTTCTCAGAAAAGTCCCACTGACATAGTATGAGTGGATAAACTGGTTAGGAGAGACAATAGCGTCTGAGATGCAAGATGCGATCCTGGCCATCACCAGGATCCAGATAGCACTCTGGGTGAAGTTCAGGCGGCCGAGGGCCCACAGATTTCAAAGTAAAAAGACAATGCGGTAACCTCGTCAAAGGCCAGGAAGCGCCACCTAGTGGCAAGAAGGAGATTTTTACCATCTGTCAGTACAGGCGCTGTCGACTTCAGCGAGCTTGAAGTTTATACACCTCAAATGTTATCATTTTGATAATTACTAAAGAGGTTTTTTTCTTTTCTGAGAGGCTTTGAGATTTAGTATTTATTTGTTTATACAAGAATACTGTGTGGACGTTGCCATAGGCTTTCTATTGTGAAACACAGAACTTTTGACTGTCAGTCAGTTCAAGTCCCTGACCTATTTTCCATTATAAAATTACCGTGTTTCCTCTTTACAATGAAAAAGTAGCTGGCAGATAGTTTATGACCATATCCTATTTTTCTACAAATATTTAGTGATCGGTTGGACTATCTATAGACAGTTCTTTTATAATACCTGTATTATAAAATATCAATATTAAACAAAATTTTAGATTTATATTATTTCATAAAAATGCATGAGTGTTTTGCCTACATGCATGTACATGAACCATGTGTATGCCTGGTGCTAAAGAAGTCAGAAGAAAGTGTCAGGGCCACTGGATCCCATGGTTGTGAACCACCATGTGGGTGCTGGGAACAGAATCCAGGTTTACTACAAGATCAGTAAATATTCTTAATCACTGAGCCATCTTTCTAGCCCCCCTAAATATTTTATCTATTTAGAGAAAAACATTCTGAAGCAAAAATAGTACAGAATAAATAAGTAGAATAGAGTAGAAAAGACTAGTTATGAGGTATGGATTTGTTGATTTATTTAGGGAGCGATGTACTGCCTGTTTGCCAAGCATGACTTCACTTGCTACCTGGAGCAGAATTACTTAGAGAAAAAGCAGAAACAATAGGCCGTTTCTATTAGCAGCATGTTAAGTGCCCCATACACTTCTACAAGATCTTGCTTGCTTGTTCATTCCACCTTTTGGTTATAGGGCAGTGATTCTCAACCTTCCTAATGCTGTGACACTATACTACAATTCCTTATGTTGTGGTGACCCCTCCCCACCATAAAATTATTTTGTTTCCATACCGTAACAGTAATTTTGTAATGTTATGAATTGTGATGTTAATATGTGATACATAGGTTATCTGATATTTTTTTTAAATATTTATTTATTATGCATACAATATTTTGTCTGCAGGCCAGAAGAGGCACCAGACCTCATTACAGAAGGTTTTGAGCCACCATGTGGTTGCTGGGAATTGAACTCAGGACCTTTGGAAGAACAGGCAATACTCTTAACCTCTGAGCCATCTCTCCAGCCCAGGTTATCAGATATTTGACCCCTGTGAAAGCGTTTGCACTGGCTGGTTTTGTGTGTCAACTTGACATAAGTTAGAGTCATAAGAGGAAGGAGCTTCAGCTGAGGAAATGCCTCAATGACATCTGTAAGGCATTTTCTCCATTAGTGATCAATGCGGGAGGGCTCAGCCCATGATGGTTGGTGCCATTCCTGGGCGGCTGGTGGACTAAGCAAGTCATGGGAATCAAGTCAGTAAGCACCTCCCTCCCTCGGCCTCTGCATCAGCTCCTGCCTCCGTGATCCTGCCCTGACTTCCTTCAGTGATGAACAGCAATGCTGAAGTGTGGGCCTCATAAATGCTTTCCTCGCCAACCTGCTTTTTCGTCATGGTGTTTCATCACAGCAATAGAAACCCTATCTGAGAAAGGCTTGTTTCACCTCTCCAAAGGGGTGGTGAGGTGAAACCCATATGTTGAACCCATATGAGGTTCTCAACCCATATGTTGAGAACCAGCATTTTGGAGTGTAAAATCAAAAACAAATTGGACCTGATACTGAGACCTTTCAGGAGCTATCCTGGCTTCAGTTCAGTGCTTTGTCCAGAAAGAGTCCTAAAACATAAACATTATTTAAATAGAGATGGTGTGGCTGGAGAGATGGTCCAGTGGTTAAGAGCACTTGCTACACTTGTAGAGGTCTGGGTTCAAATCCCAGCACTCATATGATAGCTCACAACTGTTAATTCAATTCCAGGAATCCAATGCTTTCATCTGCCCTCTGCAGGCACGGCACACACATGGTGCACAGACATACATGTGGGCAAAACACCCATGTACATGAAATAATAAAATTTTAAAAAATGACAAGGTAAAGACAGGTGTGGTGATGCATGATTTAATCCTAGCACTTAAAAGGCAGACAAAGTGGTGTGGGAAAATTATCTGTATTCTGTCAATCGTGTATTTTAATAAAACGCTGATTGGCCAGGCAGGAAGTATAGGCGGGTCAACCAGACAGGAAGTAGAGGCGGGGCGATGAGAATAGGATAAGGCTAGGGAGGAGAAAGGTCCCTCAGGCACTCCTGCACAGACCACTGAAGAGGCAACATGTAAGCTGTCACACTGAGAAAGGTACTGAGCCATTATGGCTAACATAGATAATGATAATGGATTAATATAAGTTACAAGGACTAATAAGAAGCCTGACCTAATGGGCCAATCAGTTTATAATCTTATGGAGTCCTGTGTATGATTTTCCTTGGGGTATGCCAGCTGTGGGATACCGGGCAGGACGGAAACCCCAACAAGCCGGCCCCCATCATGTTACAGACAGAGTTAGAGAATTCTGTGAATTACAGGCCAGTCAGGGTACCTAGCAGGACCTTGTCAAAAAAAAAATAAATAAATAAAAATAAAAAAAATAAAGATAGGCCAATGCTTGGGATATTTTCTTTTCTTTCCCCTTCCTTCCTTCCTTCCTTCCTTCCTTTCTTCCTTCCTTCCTTCCTTCCTTCCTTCCTTCCTTCCTTCCTTCCTTCTTTCCTTTCTTTCTTTGTGAAAGGGTTGTTTCTCTGTATAGTTTTAGAACCTGTCCTAGAACTGGAACTCTCTCTATAGACCAGGCTGGCCTCGAACTCACGGAGATCCACCTGCCTCTGCCTCCTGAGTGCTGGGATTAAAGGCATGCGCCACCACCATTAGGTTCACTTGGGATATTTTCTACAGACGAAATATTTGATAATTTAAATAAATTTGTTTATTAATAAAGAAAATGCTCAAATGGCTAGAATATTGCTTCTTAGTGTGGTGCTGGGCACGGAGCCCAAGGCCTCACACCTGACACACAAGCACTCTGGCACGCGGCTCACGCCTTACTCACTGTGTAACAATTGACTGAGCCACTTGGCACCTGTGATGGCATAGAGACCTTCACCTATTTGAATTTATTGTATGTGTTTGCATCCTAACCGGAGATCTGGGCCCAGGCTCTTTGTATTGCAGGATTCAAACAAAGAGTTTAAACCTCAACCCAAAATTGCACATTGACAGAGACTTTACGTAAGGGACAAAACAAACAAACCCTCACTGACCTGTGTCAGAGGGAAGAAAGCTTGGGAAGGCCTTTCAAATCTCATTGTCACTCCCATTGAGAAATGGGGAAGACGGGCACCAACCAAGATAACTGTGGGAACAGGTGTTCTTTGGGCTTCACTAGAGAAAGTTATCCTGGAGACAGAATTTACTCTTTTGATGAACCTGAGCCTCACAGATTGTTCCTGTGTCTCTTGCTTTTCACTTCTGGCAGTCTGAGTGGTTTCTCTCTTAGTGGCCTAGCTGAAATTCTTTTCATCATTAACTCTTTCAAATATACAGAAAATAATATTGCAATCACTTGCCTACTATATGAATCTAAATGACACTGACATTTTTGCCATTGTGATGATTTGAAAGAAAATGGCCCCCAAAGGGAGTGACACTATTAGGAGGTGTGGCATTGTTGAAGTAGGCGTGGCCTTGCTGGTGGAAGTGTGTCACTGTGGGGGTGGCCTTTGAGGTCTCCTTTACTCAAGCCACACCCAGTGTCACAGTTCACTTCCTGTTGCCTGTGGATCTGGATGCAGGACTCTCAGCTCCTTCTCCAGCACTGTGTCTGCCTGCATACCACCCACCATGAAGATAATGGACTAAACCTCTGTGTGAACTGTAGGCCATCTCCAATTAAATGTTTTCCTTTATAAGGTTGCCGTGGTCATGGCGTCTCTTCACAGCAACAGAAAGACAGCCATCTTTCCCTCAGATTTTTTTCTAAAGAAATATGGATATATGTAATTCTATGAATATATCTAAAGCCAAACTTCCATCTGAGAGTTATTCCAACCAATGTATCATTGCATGGGTTTGTGCTTTGACCATATATGTATGTGTAAACATTATATTGTATATGTAAAATTATATACACATTTTATCATGTTTAATATAGTCTATTAGGATTTATTTTCATTTTGACATATTTTAAAAATCTGTCCTATGGGATACATGCACATATGATTTACTTATTTTAACTATGGAGTTCATTTTATGAACAATTTATATTTCCCAATAGATAGAGAATTAGTATTTTTCTCCTTCTTTCTTTCTTTCTTTCTTTCTTTCTTTCTTTCTTTCTTCCTTTTGTTCGTTTCTTTCTCTTCTTTTTCCTTTGAGACAAGGTTTCTCTGTGTACCCTTTGCTGTTCTGGAACTCACTCTGTAGACCAAGCTGTTCTTGAACTCAGAGATCCACTTGCCTCTGCCTCCCAAGTGCTGGGATTAAAGGTGTGCTCCACCACTGCCCAGTGGTCATTAGTGCTTTATTAAACTCTTAGATTATATTTTTACTTAATTATGTGTGTTGGGTGTGTGGGTATGTGCAGTAGCATGCTGTGGAGACCAGAGGACACGTTTCAGGAGTTGGTCCTAGGGATCGAACTCAGATCCCCAGAACTGGGGGCCAGCTCCTTTACCTGCTGAGCTCTGTCTGTCCTCCTGGAATGCCTTTGTGTCGTTCCTTGCCTTTCGTTGTTGTGATGGAGTAAAGACTCGCTGTCTGCTCTTCCTTTTCTCTGCAGTAAAACTGCTGGATGAAGACACAAGAACACCCTTTGTTCTTTTGTTGTTTTTTTCAACTTTATGAGGTGCAGCCGACTTTCTTCCCAGTGTTTTACTTATTGATACTCCCCACAGAAAGCCGCGTCCTCTCCTGAGTCAGTATTGAAGGCCTACCATTGGAAGGGTGTCAAGCATTATCTCTTTACTGCTTCTGTTGGTCATTACTGGCAGGCAGAGCCTGCTTTTGTACTTTTTTTTTTAACTGTTGGGCTTTCTTCTGAAATGCATCTGCTTATGTTCTTGGCCCATTTTTATAGGTGTTCATTATTTTCGCTTTCATCTGTCTGACTTCTATTTATTATAGGTTTTATCATTTTGATCCCCCCCCACCCCGAGTCACACGAACACTTCCTCTCACATATTATTTGGTGACTGGAGCGTGTATTTGATAAACAGAAATTTTTAATGCAATGCAGTGTAATGAAAGTTATGGCGTTATTTAGTTTTGTTTCCCGAAGACCAGAAAACAGCCTTCCTGAGAGGAAGTACCTATTCGGCCATGCTGTCCATTTCCTGGTTTTCTGTCCCTAGCGATGCTTGTGAGAACATAAACATACTAGATAGATTCTTAACAACTGAACCAGGGTGGAAAACTCAATACTGTTTGTAAGAGAGGGCAGTTTAGGAAAATATTCTCCCTGAGTGGATGGTGGAAGTTCACCCCAAGTCAAGGTTTCAGCATTTGCCTTGTTTTGTTTGGAGCACGCAGAGGCTGAACGAGGTAGAGGGTTTTCTGATGTTTGATAGAATGCTGCTCTTCACATTTGTTCTCAGGGTTGGCGGGTGTGGTGTTTGCTTAGCATGTGTGAGGTCTTGATTTCCGCCCACGGTATCACCCAAAAAGAGAAGGCGGCCGGAGAAAGGAGAAAGGGAAGGCGGGGCGGGGGAAGAGATATTTGAAGTGTGTTTTGGGAGGAAATAGGGACTATTAATCACTAACAGAAAGATAGTAAGTACTGAATCACACATGGTAGGATTTGCCAGGGTTTGTGTTTTGGATGGAAATAGGGAATATTAATTGCCTACAAAGAGATAGTAAGTGTTGAGTCAGATGGTTGGCAAAATTTGCCAGGGTATTTCTCACAGCAGTCTGCTAGCCGTGTGGATGCCAGCTGGGTTTTGTAACACCTGATGCCTCACGCTATGTTAAGAAATTGCTTTCCTGGAAGCATGGTGGCCCCTCTTCGTATGCAGCACGAAATAGCTCACACCCAACTCCACCTTGCTGAATGCTTGAACTATAGGATTTGAAGAAAGCTGACGTCATTACTAACTGGTTCCCACCAAGAAGAAAAACCAGCCCAGGAGATTCTCTTAATAAAGCAGGAAAAGATACTCTCCTTTCCACATAAGACTACATAGCTGACTCAACTCGAGCTTGAAAGTCGTCTATGGATTGAACATTATCCTCATTATGCAAACTGTTTTAAAGCGACATTAAGAAGCAGCCTATTAGTCACGGGTAATACTAAACATGTGCCCTTCATCCTTGATGCTCTTTTCCCATGTGTGCAGTTACTCATTTTAACCAAAGATGAGGTAATAACACCCATCTGTTTTATAAGTACAGCTTTCTGTGCCACTAACATTTTACTATATCACTACATTCTCATCTAAAACATCACTCTATGAAAAGCATATGGCGCATGCCGCCAAGTCTGATGGCCTGCGCTGGATTCTGGAACCCATGTGGCAGGGTGGGGAAACGGCTACCATAAGTTGTTCTCTGACCTTCATGTGTGTGCTAAGGTAGGTGTGCCCCCCAGACTCCACAAATAAAAGAATACACGTAAACAATTAAAAAAGAAAAGCTCACGTAATACACGCATGTAAAACTTTCTCACTATTATTTTTACTCTTACGATAAGGCATTAGGGTTACTGGTCTACTTGGCAGACACATGGCAGTCTTCCTAATGTCTGCAATATCCAGTGGGATCCGTTAGGACCTGTTTACTGGAGTGCTGTTCATCAGACATCGCCACCGTATGATGGGGAATCACTAATCTGAGAGCCATTTCTATCACTATATGCAATTGAATGAATTTTAAAACACCCATGAGTTGTTTCAAAATTAATTTGAGTGAATGTTTTTTCACAAACTTGCACGCCACAGGGAATGAGTATAGGATATCTATTCCAAGCACACACACACGCACACAGTTGGAATCATTTTTACATTCACGCTATACACATTTTAGAAATGGTTATTTTTGAAATGTGTATGGTCTGCAACTATGAGTTAGCAAATATTTAGGTAAAATTCATGGATAATTGAGTTTAGGCAGAAAAGTATTATTTCAGAGAATACTTTTCTATAAACTAGATTCATTGCCCTATATAGCATAGTCACCTGACTGCAAGTGGAATTTGTTATTTTAAATTACCCTTACATTCACTCCTGCAACACATATTTTAGTACCTAGTTGGGACAAATAATTAAAGGTGTTAAATTTTTTAAATTCTGTAAGTTGATCATTTTCAACCTGTGGGTCACGACCCTTTGAGGGTCAAGTGATTCTTTTATAGGGGGTCACCTAAAACCGTCAGAAAACATGGATGTTTACATCACAATTCACAACAGTAGCAAATTACAGCTATGAAGTAGCAACGTAAATAATTTTATGGTTGGGGGTCCCCATAATATGAGGAACTGTATAAAGGGTCGTGGTATTAGGAATGTTGAGAACCACTGCTTATACGCCATCTGCTGTCAGCTCTATAGACTATATCACAAGACCAGAGAATTCTGTTACATCTAGATTTCAAAAGAACACAGACATACATTAACTCGTTGATATACGTGCATTAAACTATGATTGGTAAATTGGTGTAGGAGGTCCTCCTGTCTATGTGTTGCTTTTATCGGTTAATAAAAGAATTGCTTTGGGCCTATCGCGGAGCTGTAAGGGAACAGATGTAGGCGTGGAAAACTAAACAGAATGCTGGGAGGAAGAAGGCAGAGTCAGAGGGGGACACCATGGAGCCGTGGCCAGAGTCAGACATGCCAGCCACTGCCACGTGGCGATACACAGATTAATGGAGATGGGTTTAATTAATGTGTAAGAGTTAGCCAATAAGAAGTTAGAGCTAATAGGCCAAGCAGTGATTTAATTAATAGTTTTTGTGTGATTATTTTGGGGCTAAGCTAGCCGGGCAGCCGGGACAAACAAGTGGCCGGGCTCTCTAATTCTACAGTAAAGGACCTGAGGGGTCCAGAAATGAGAATGTCGGGAACTGGGGCTTCATTCTGTCTCAGTAGGAGGCGGTGTACTCAAATTTACCTTTGAATGAGGTCTCCAGATGCTGGGTAGCCAGATTCCTCAGTACCCCTAGCCCCCAAATATCTGGCAGTTATGCTGAAATTCCTCTTGTGTTCCATTTATCCCCACTCCCCTATCCACTCAGCTTTACATTTCACCTTGTAGAGGGAGAAAGCAATAGATGAATGGGGTCCCTCTACTAGGTGGGCGCCCCCAGTGCCCTTACCTGGAGTGAGTATGTCTCTTTTTAAAATGTACAAAAACCACGTGCCTACTTTGGAGTCCTTCCCATGGCTGTATGTAAGCAACCTTTGTTCTGGAGGCCCATGAGAAGCTTGGATCTGGCAGGTGCCTCCACATTTTCTAGGCTTCTGAGACTCTCCTGGAACTTGGTGGGACTGCTAGAGTTTCTGGCAGGCTCATCCTGATCGGTTCTGTTCTGTTCTAGGATTCCAAACCTCCCTGACAGGAGGGACTCCATTGTTAAGATGGCTTTCCATCCAGTGCACGCCAGAGCTACCCGTAACGGTGTGAGAAAGTTAACCTGTATAAACACCTCCTTTCCGACAATCTTCACAGCTGAGAAGGATTTTTACCTCTGGCTTTTGGTGGTAAAAGGGGGGAACTGGTTTCTATGGATACATTTGGTTCCGCATTTCCGTTTATGACATCACATCTGGACATGCCTATTGAACGCAGAAAGAGAATTTTAGCGTCTTTATTTTAATTTTAGATTTACTTATTTTTATTTTTATGTGTATGTTTGCCTGCATGTGTGTATGTGCTGGGAACAAAACCTGGATCCTCTAGAAGAGCAACAAGTGCTCTTAACCATGAAACCATTTCTTCAGGCCCTAGTGACTTTATTTTTATCCTCAGAACTGGTCATAGCTGACCTAGATGGTAGGCCTCTTTGTTTTGTTTTGTTTTTTAAAAGATTTATTTAATTATTATATATATGGTGTTCTGCTTGCCTGTACAGGTCAGAAGAGGGCACCAGATTTTTATTACGGATGATTGTGAGCCACCATGAGGTTGCTGGGAATTGAACTCAGGACCTCTGAAAGAGCAGCCTGTGCTAGACCATCTCTCCAGCCTCGCCTCTTTATTTCACAGCCCTGAAGGGACACAAGGTAAAATGAGTCATGATCTGTGGGGAGTAAAAGACATGACCATGTCACAAACACAGCTATCTCATCACACCTCATCTGAGTATTGTGTCTTCCATGTAGAAATGTCCTAGTCAGTCAAAGAGACAGGAAATTGTGTGTGTGTGTGTGTGTGTGTGTGTGTGTGTGTGTGTGTGTGTGTGTGTGTGTGTTTTACAGGGTTTCTCTGTAGCTTTGGAACCTATACTGGAACTAGCTCTTGTAGACCAGGCTGGCCTCGAACTCCCGAGTGCTGGAATTAAAGGTGTGTGCCACCACTGCTGGCTGGAAAAAATGTTTTTTATTCCATGAACAAATCCATGCAAAGTGGAAGTGTCTGCACAGAAAACAGGAAAGAATGTACAGTGCTCAAGTGCTAATCTTGTGAATATTTAGTCTGGTGGGGTTATAGGTGAGGTTTTATCTCTGGGTTTTCCAAAATGCTTGTAATCACCCTCATAAAGGGGAGAAATAAATTTACTAGAACAAACGGGGAGATGCTGTTCATTGCTAATATATTTCCTTGAATAGACTTTGAATAAAGAAGAAATAACTGCTGTTTATAAAGCGCCCATTTGCCTGTGGTAAGCCATTCTAGTGGTTTAATAACCCTCCTGTCAGGAAGTGTTTCTATCTGTCATTAAATCTCTTCTGCTATATTTTAATGCCCTTAATCTCTGGCTGGATGTCTGGTTGGTCATTTTGCCAATGTTATCACTGTGGTTAACCACAGGGGAAAGTATCCTTCTGCATTGTATCTGACAACATGTTGGCTAAAGTATCGCATGCTCACTGACAGCGTGACAGATTCTGTAACTCCAGCCACAGTGCATCGTAATGTGTGGGGATAGATATGAATTGAGCTGCTTGCTTTTACAGTCTTAGCAGCCATCACTTTCCTTTTGAAGTGTAGAGGTCATTTAATCAATCATTGAGTTGGATGATTTAAAATTTGTTTAACTGATCATTTCCTAAAAATAAGAATGTTGTGAAATAGCTGGAGTTGGCCGGGCAGTGGTGGTGCACACCTTTAATCCCAGCACTCGGGAGGCAGAGGCAGGTGGATCTCTGTGAGTTCGAGGCCACCCGGTGGGTGCTGGGGTGGAACCCAGATCCCTTGTCAGGACAACAAGTGCTCCCAAGTATTGAGCCATCCCTCCAGCCCTACTTGTAGTATATTTTTAAAAGGAAGCTTCTTCCCTCTCAATTCCATGATTTTTGTCTCAAGGCCGTCTAACCCCCACCACCACCATTGAGAAAAGCCTGTCATTCTGTGGTTTTATGGTTCACTGTCTCACAAATGGTAAAAAGTCAGAATACATTATTCATATCCTTTACAGTCTAGCCTAATTATGCTAGACCTGTGTCATCAAAGGCCAGCAGGGCTGCACAGACATGTGGTCCAGTTCAGATAGCAGAGCTGGGTGACAGTCCTTGCGCAAGATGACAGAGTGTATGCTATTTTTACAAGTAGTGAGGATAATGCAAAACCCAACTCTAAGCTTTAAATAGTCTTTTCCACACTCCATATTGACTTGCACATGGCCTGAAATAAAATAGGATACAGCGACAGTAGAAATACTCCGGGGGCAGCTAGTTGACAATCAGATGCTTTGAAAATTTGGCTTGTTAGAACACAGAATTGGTTAGGACAAAGAGGTGAATGGGACCAGTTCCCTAAACCAGCAGTCTTCAGCATCCAGTTCAGAGTTTTGTGTACTTTCAGAAACTTGCCCGAGGAAGTGCCTGGTGCAGACCACCCCCTCTGTGTGTGTGTGTGTGTGTGTGTACACTCTGGGGTGTTCCAGTTTGAGGAATCTGGTCTAGGACCAGGTAATCCATTCCTAGTTTGATTTTCCAAATCCTCTTTGAAGTGGGTGTTGGGTGACTTTAGGGTTCATAACGGGGTCTCATGTAGTATACGATGACTACAGATTCTCTCAGGTCACAGCTGAGTCTGGAAACTTCAGTGGTCGTGTTTCCCAAAGTGAAACATCCAAAATGTTTCCCAGAGGGCGTTTCGGAGTGTGATTTCCCCATCCACTAATCTGGGGACATAAATACTACTTGTGGTCCGTCCACCTTGTTCGGTGTGGTCCTGGTATTAGTTGGGGTTCTCTACAACACAAGCAATATTATCTATAATTTATAGGAGGGGATTTATTAGATTGGCTTACATGACTGGAGGCTGAATAGCAGCAACAGTGGTGATTGGCGTGGAGAAGACCTAGAGAAATTCCAGGTCTAAAACCTGGAAGCTTCAGAAAAAAAAAAAAAAGCAAAACAAAAAACCAAGGCAAATGCTGAGTGATGGAGGAGGGTTATCTGTCTATGGTGTTATTTTCATTGGTCAATAAAGAGACTGCCTTGGCTCCTTGATAGGACAGAAAATTAGGTAGGCGGAGTAAACAGAATAGAATGCTGGGAAGAGGCCTATGAGGCAGACGCCATGGAGCCAGCCACCAGGTCAGACATGCTGAATCTTTTCCGGTAAGCCACCACCTCGTGGTGCTACAGATTATTAGAAATGGGTTAATATCAAGATATGAGAGTTAGTCAGTAACTAACTCTCTAGAGATAATGGGCCAGGCAGTGCTTAAATAAATACAATTTGTGTGTTGTTATTTCTGGGACTAAACTAGCCGTGCGGGAGCTGGGTAAGGCGAAAAGCAGGCCTGCCCGCAGCTCCTCACTACAGCTGAGACTAAGAATCCTCGGAGGGCTGCAGGTCCAAGTTTCCGTTGTCAGCACCCCAAGACTGCACCTGCTCAAGAACCTCCCCATGTGAGCACACACGCAGTTCCCTCTCTTGCTTTGCTGTTCTATTGGAAGATGCCACCACATCAAAGGTGGGGTCTTCTTTTTAGTTCTCAGCCCCACACAACCATTATTCTCCTCTGGAGGCCGCCTTATGAAAATCCCCAGAAATACACTTTGCCAATTTTCTAAGGCGTCTCCAGTCCTCCACCATAGGGTCGCTAACCACATAAAGTTATTGAGTACTTGGCATAATTAACACAAACTAAGATGTTCTGGAGGTGTCAAACACAGCAAAATGTGAAGGTTTGGTGTCACCGTGGGGGACGAGAACCTCAAATATCGGGATTGGAGAGATGGTCCAGTCGTTAAAGAGGATATGCTACTCTTGCCAAGGATCCAGGTCAGTTTACAACATCCACATGCTGGCTGACAAGCGCCTGTAACTCCAGCTCCAAGGCATCTAATGGCCTCTGAGTGTCCAGGCATGCATGTGGTGGACATACATGCACAGAGGCAAAACACTCACACACACAAAGATAAATGAGTAGACTTTAAAAATATCTCTGTGCTTTTGTTTTTAGTCATTCACATTAAAAAGAACATTTTGGGCTGAGGGTTTTACTGACTGCTCTAAAGGTCAGAAAGGCTGCTTTTGGGGTTCTGGGCCAAGGAAATGTGGAAGGGAAGCTCTTGGGGACTGGATGGAGGGGTGGTGAAGAGTGTTTTCGCATACTTGAATAAACAAATCGGAACAAAAAAACAAAAACAACAACAAAAAAAACAAAAACAAAAAAAGAGTTAACATCCCGAGATGGCCTCTTGGAGTCTTTGTCAGTCTCAGAAAACTCAAGTTTCATTACTATGGAAAGATGTTCTAGAACTTTCTGGCTAGACAGTTTTAAATTTTTTCTCCTTCTTTTAAAGTTAATGAGGAAACTTATAAAGCACCCTAAACCAGAATCAGCAATGCAGGATGAATGGATTTTTTAAAAAAAAGATAGAATTGAGTTCATCAGCCAGTATTCTTCCACAATGAGAAATTTATTAATTTATTCACCTAATTGACAATTCAATGAGCAGCTCCTGGCAGGGTGTAAGGTGAACTTACCCCGTGGGTGCTGACTTCACAAAACCATGCATGTAGAAGAAGATATCTCAGAGAAGACAATTTATAGTATTTGTCTCAAAAGTTCAAAATATAGACATAATGGGCAAGTAGGGGGAAAAAAACTAAGAGAAAAGGAGATTTACCTCTTGAACAGGATCCAGTGGGAGCCTATTTCCTAATAATCAGATCAGTGTGCCTGGCTGGCCAAACTTCCCAAAGGGCTTTGTTCCCAACATAAGAAGCCAAGAAAGAAGTTGAATGGGGATAGTCCCCTTGCCATGGACCATCCACTGTGCTGGGTATGGACAGGGAATCTACCCAACTACAGAGAAAGCACAGGAAGAGCGTTTCCTAACACCTTCATGGCTGTTATGCTGAAATTAGTCCTCGGGGACAGCCAGGAAGTGGTGGTGTACACCTTTAATCCCAGCACTCTGGAGAAAGAGGCAGGCAGATCTCAGTGAGTTCAAGGCCAGTCTGGTCTGAAAAGTGAATTCCAGGACAGCCTGGAAGATTACACAGAAAAATTCCGTCTCAAAAAACAAAGCAAAACAGAAAATTAGTCATGGGAAAGGGATTAATTAGAACAGGCAAAATGTTCTTCCACTTCAACACAACACAAAATATTGGTAATTTAGAATTTATTTGGCTGGGTACCTCTGGGTGGAGGCCCCTGAAAAAAACCATGTGTGCATGGCTCTGAGGTTTTATACAGTCACATGTAGCCAGTTTATAACACCAGAGTATGTGATGTATTTTATTTCTGATTTTTTGAAGCTAAACAAAATCAGCTTTAAGTTCTCATCCAATAGTCTGGTAAGAAATTACATTTAACAACCCACTTCCTTGAAATCAAGCAATAATCACAGGGTTGCTTAGTCCCAGATGTTAGGTCCAAAGTTGGCCCCCAAAATGGCAGCATTGTTGACAGTGTCCTGATAACAGTCTGGGCTCAGCACAGGCTGGACTCTGACAGATTGCTAGCAGATAAACAGCATCTCAGAAACCTCGAGAAGTGGGTTTCTGTTCATCAGGAAAAAACATTATTTCCCATATTGTCCCTGGCAATAGGGCCTCTAGCTCCATATTAACTCACACAGGCCTGAAACACACCAAAGTCGCCACACAGTCTCCCAGGTTGTTGCAGCCCATGAGCCCTTCCCTTTCACTTCTTCAGTTCCTGGGATCTTCCAGTTTATATGCCTCATTAATGGCAACACACCCCCTGAAAACTGCCAAGGCTTTCCTGCCTTTTGTTATTCTCTATGCTCTGTACTCCCCCTCCCCCACACTTAATTTTATTTTACCTTTAGTTTGGTAATCTGAATTACCAAATAAATCTTTCTTTCTACCTACAGAATGGTCTAGTTTGGTGGTTTCACTGCACCCTTGTGTACATCAGGAACTTTGGGGATGGTTATATATAAACTGATGATATCACCACAGTGGTGGTTTGAATAGCTCTGGCCCCTGTAGTCTCATGTGTTAGAATGAGTGGCGCTTAGGGAGTGGCAGTATTAGGAGGTGTGACCTTGCTGGAGTAGTGTGGTCTTGGAGGAAGTGTGTTACTGTGGGGGTGGACTTTGAGGTCTCATATGTTCAAGCTCCACCCAGTGTGATACACAGTCTCCTTCAGCTGCCTGCAGATCAAGAGGTAGAACTCTCAGTTCCTTCTCTAGAACCAATGCCCTGCTTCCTGCCATGAAAATAACGGACTAAACCTCTGAAACTGTAAGCCAACCATGATTAAACGTTTTCCTTTATAAGAGTTGAGTGGTCAGCTGGGCGGTGGTGGCACACGTCTTTAATCCCAGCACTCGGGAGGCAGAGGCAGGCGGATCTCTGCGAGTTCGAGACCAGCCTGGTCTACAAGAGCTAGTTTCAGGACAGCTCCAAAGCCACAGAGAAACCCTGTCTCAAAAAAAAAACCAAACAAACAAATAAACAAACAGAAAGAGTTGACTGGTCATGGTGTCTCTTCAGAGTAATAGAAACTAAAATAACCACTCTATGGTATGGTTAAGGGGAAGGCTTTTATGACTGAATGAGAGAGAGAGAATAGCCAGTGGCATCTGGGAGAGTGGTCAGCAGACTGCAATGCCAGGGCTGTCTGCAGGGCAGGGGAAGGCATAGGACAGAGTATAAAGCACAGTGAAAGAGGCAGGAGTAGAGCAGAGAGACAGAGAGCCTGTGTGGAGAATGGGAGGGAGGGGTGGGAAGGGGGGAAGCCAATGACCTGGAGGGAGCTTAGGATGGGGTAGGGGAGGAGGACTAGGATGTTAGCGAAGACTTGGAAATATGTAAGGAACGTACTTGTGATACTGAGGGAGGCTGGAGACAGGGTGAGTTTTGCCATGCTAAAAGGCACCAGAGGTAGCCATAATCCCTTTTGCTGGAGGCAGCTTCACGCACCCCTGAGGAATGCCTGCTTTTAGCTAACATGGACAAGTCTGCCTTTGGTCCAGGCTGAGCTCATCTCTGATATTTTGACTGCCTTTGGAGTTTGTGGAACTGGAGTTTCCTTGGGAGATGACACTTTACACCAGGTCATAGGCTGGCTTTCTTCTTGTTGTTTCTCTACCTAAACCATCCTGCTATGAAGCTGCTTTGGGGGATTTTAAATTACGAATTGCATTCTTTACTGGTTACAGGACTTTCTGGTATATATATTTCGTATTGCCTGAGCTGTAATTCAGGCTTAAAAAATCAGTTCCATCTAATTTGTCACATTGGCGTATGTAGGGTTATTTGTATCATCCACTTTTCTTCTGCTTCCTGGAAGATCCATAGGAATGGTACCTGTAATGATCTGTTCTGTTCCTTTAAGAGACAAGCCCTGCCCACTCCTCTACCACCACCTCCATCTGCTGAGGCAGGCAGATCTTCCTTCCTGCTTTCAGCCCAAGTCTTTCCCTTTTCTGTCTTTCCCCCAAAGAGGCAGCTTCTGTCTTGCTCCATTCTCCCCACTTCTCCCCTTCCCCCCTCTCTCTCTGTTTCTCTCTGCTCTTCTCCCTTTCTCCCCTTCCCTTCCATAACCCACTAAATAAATATCCAACCTCATTCTGCATGGTGTGCCTATCCATGTCTCTGTGTCTCATCCACTGCGTGTCTCCCTTCCGGGGACCAGGTACCTTTGGAGACCTGAGGCATGGTCTCGTGGCATGCCCATCTGTCTGTCTCTCCTCGTGGGACTAGTTGCCCCACCAAGGTCTCTCACCCACCATGCAGCTCCCTGCCTGGGATTTGTGATGGCCTGGGACTGGCTGCTCTCAGGACCCACTGCTTACCCCCTCTCGAGGGACCTGCAGCATGGTCTCAGGATCCAATGCCCACTACTGCTGTTTGGGGACCTACAGTATTTCTACCACTGCAGGCACTTGGAGATCCACAGCATTTTTACTTAATCCATTGCAGTATCATCTAGGTGGCAGGAATTTCTCTGTCAATGAAAGAATTAAAAAGTAGCAAGATCTTGGGGAGACCCAGGAAAGCCATACCTGGCAAATTAAGACCTCCTCTTGGAGTTCTTAGTCTCATTAATAAAAAGATTTAAGAACAGGCAAAAGAGAAAGCTTGAGAACAGTTTATCATAATTTAAAAGAAAGAGCAAACTGTGAGTCTCCAGGCACCTGAGGAGAAAGAAAAGAATTAAGAAGGGAAGGAATGGCTGCTTTAGATGAGTCATGGCACCTATCAGTAGGCAGCCATACCAGAAGAGGGAGATTTAGTAAGAGTGAGAAAGCCCAAAACAGGGCTGGAGAGATGACTCAGAGGTTAGGAACACTGACTGCTATTCTAGAGGTCCTGAGTTCAATTCCCAGCAACCACACGTGCAGGCATACATGCAGACCATACACTAAATAAATATACTAAATAAATATGCAGACCATATACTAAATAAATAAATAAATCTAAGAAAGCCCAAAACATCAGTTAGGGAGTTTAGAGTACTTAAACTCTGGTCGCCATCTGAAGGAAAAAGACAGAAGGGAAGAAAAGGAAATATTTACATGGTTTTGACTCCAGCCTTAGAAAGACAACAAACTCAGTCAATCTTGGGGCGACTCAGCTGCTGGGGACTGAACTGGGGGCAGAAATTCCCAGAAGGAAGAGTGCAGTATAGTTACCCAGCCAGGTTCCTGACCTGCCCCCTGGACTAACCCTTATAGGAGGAGACCAGGGCATGTCTCCACCATTCTGTGCTGCAGTACAGCTTAATCTAGTCCTGGTCTTAGTTTTCTTTTTAATTTAAATCTTCCTAGATGTTTTTCACTGCTAGCTGGTCTCATTTCTACACACACACACACACACACACACACACACACACACACACACCCCTATTAAAGAAAAGGAGGCCATGAATTTGTAAAAGAATAAAAAAAAAGTGGGTATATGAGAAGGTTTGGAGGGAGAAAGGGGAAATGATGTAATTATGATCTAAACAAAATTTAAAATACTTTTACAAAGCTTTTTCTTTCACTGATATTTTACACTTTTTTTTTTTTTTTGGTTTTTGGTTTTTACGGAGTTTCTCTGTAACTTTGGAGCCTGTTCCGGAACTAGCTCTTGTAGACCAGGCTGGCCTCGAACTCACAGAGATCCACCTGCCTCTGCCTCCCGAGTGCTGGGATTAAAGGCGTGCACCACCACCTGTCTCTTTACATTCTTTTTTTGTCCTTAGTCTCTGATTTTTGTCTTTGTTATTTCTTATTGTTAGCTTTGTATTTGTATTACTCTTTTTTCCTGGATTCTTATAACAGATCTTAGACTATCAGTTTGAGATGCGACTCTTTTCTAATGCATACATTTACTGTATAAGATTGCCTTTCACTGCCATTTATTTGTGTACCACAAAATTTGAATATTGTATCTTGCTTTTTACTTAATTTAAAGGGGTTTTTTTGGGTATTGTTTGTTTGCTTTTTCTTTCCCTCAAGATTTTCTTTGCTCTTTAGCTTATTTACATTATTGGGGCTGGAGAGATGGCTCAGTTAAGAGCACTGACTACTCTTTTAGAGGACCCAGGTTCAATTCCCAACATTTACATGGCAGCTAACAACCGTTTGTAACTCTAAGATTTGACACCCTCACACAGACATACATGCAGGCGAAAACACCAATGTGGATAAAAAAATATACAAGTACATAATTTAGTTTCAAGAATTGCTTGGGAATATTTCCATTATTACTATTATTAATATTTGAAACAGGGTCTTACTACGTAGATATGGCTGGCCTGTAACTCAATATGTAGACCAAGTTGCCCTCAAACTGAGTTCTGCCTGCCTCTGCCTCTGTAGTACTGGAATTAAATTCACGCAGTACCATGCCTAGCTCTTGTTATTGTATTCTATTTTGAGCTTGAAATTTTTTATGATCAGGAAAGAGCGTGCACGATTCCAGTTATTGACAGTTTCGTAGTAGTTTGATGTTTGCACCAGCTGTAGTTTGTCTCGGTACAGTTTGTGGTGATCCAGTTATGATCCTGATGCAGCTTGTGGTGGTGACCTAGCTACGATCAGTCTTGGTACATGTTTTGTAGACACTTGAAGAGCATCTGCGTCTGGCTGTATTCTGATTCCCTGGGACTGGTTTCAGAAGGTTGCAAACCATTATGTAAGTGCTTCAAATCAAACCCAGGTCATTTGGAAAAGGAGCCAGTGCTCATAACTGCTGAGCCATCTCCTTAGTCCTTGTGTGTGTATATAGCTTTGAAAGAATCACTTTAGGCTTTAAATTGTATATACAACTTCTATTGGTGTCATTTTACCTCAGTTAAGGATGTATAGGCATTTTATCTCCTTTCATGTACTTTTACTTGATGTGGGATTCCCCTCTGTATACTGCGATTACCATTAATGAATAAGGAAACTGTTTTGGGTCTGCACAGAGAATAGAGGTAGGTGAGGAAAACTACACTGAATGCTGGGAGAAAGAAGGAGGAATTAGAGAGAAGCCATGGAGCTGTTTAAGTTCATAAGAAGGGCTTAGCATTTTAAGAGCTTCTGATCAGAAAATAATTACTGATACATAATAAAGACGGATTCAGATAAAAAAAAGACGTCTAAATGGATCACAGTGTTGGATAAATGTACATAGGCTTGGGAATAAGAAGAAAAAAGAGTACAGAGAGTTGGAAAAGAAGTAAATCATTTAAAAAAATAAAACAAAGTTTTTAAAGAGACAGAATACAGACAGTTATAGATTGAAAGGAGTAAAGAAAAATAAGCCACATAAAGAAATAAGCCACAAAAAATTCACAGAGAGTCTGGATTATTGGTACTATTGTGTTTTCTTTAAATTTTTTGACTGTGAAGGAACTAAGTACAGAGAGATATTTCATTGTATGAACTGCTAAGCCAAACCAACATATACATCTTAAACATATCTTGATTTCAAAATATGGCTCTAAGGATATGTTGGTTTGGAAAAGAGGTTCCTCTTTAGTTTCCACAGAGGATGAGAACCTGTGTATTCATTCTAGTTTAATATGGTTTAATGGACCAAGACACCTGAAAGGTCACCATGAATAGCCCTCCCACCAATACTTCACCCAATAAGCAGGAGGTAGCAGTTTGGAGAGAACTACACCCATATTCCCAAATATTGTTTACAAATGTTTGTTTATATTTAAAGGGGGATAGGCTATAGAGATTTGCATTGGTATGGATCTTGCTTTATTGATACAAGTTTAAGGTCAATTTTGTTATACTGTGTATATGTATTTCTGCTCTTGATTAAGGTATTGTGTTTGTGCAGCTCATTTAAAATATAATGTATAATTAAGAAATATAGGTTAATAGGAAGTCATCTACAATAATGAAGCTCATAATCATGTTAGTTATGTTATATATATATATATATTAGTTAGATAATCTTCAAACCTTTCAAAGGCCTTCAGAATATAGCATTTAAAATGTTTAAGAACTTAGGACTTTTAATGACAGTGAGACATATCTGCTACTGGCAGCACCAATCTACTTCAAGAGGATGATGGGCAGTGAAGAGGCTCCTTATGGAGTTGTTTAGCTATTTTGGCAAAAAACTACTCTTGCCTGGATGCTTAACATGCAGGACCCACAGAGAAATGACTGCTGAACTTGCCTAAAGGTGAGATAGTTCTTTAGGGATTCTGCTTCATGAAAGAGTCTGCATGACAATCTGCAGGATACAGAAGAAAGGGACTGACTAATTGCCAATATAGGCAGAGCTGTCTTTAAAATTTCCTACTTTGTGAAAAAGACTACTGGATATTATGGGCCTGTAGGCTGAAGATGGATTCCCCACTGGTACAGAAGAACTTTGGGTGACTGTCCAGGCAGTAAGATGTCTCTGTCAATTCTAGAGTTTTGGAAGTTGCTTACAATGAACTAATTGTTAACTTAGGTAATATATCTTTCTGGAGTCTTTGATGGAGTTGAAGAATTGGTAGTTATAATTTTCCTTAGTTATGATAAAAGATAAAGTAGATATAAATATTATAACTATAATTCTTGCTTGATACCTGTTTTGTTTTGTGTAATTTTACTATGTTAAAGTTAAAAACCTTCCTTTTTTACTTAAACAGAAAAGGGAAGGTGATATGGGATTCCCCTCTGTATGCTGTGATTGCCATTAATGAATAAAGAAACTGTCTTGGGTCTGCACAGGGAATAGAGGTAGGTAGGGAAAACTAAACTGAATTCTGGGAGAAAGAAGGAGGAATTAGAGAGAAGCCATGTAGTCCCACCAGAGACAGACGCTGGCAACTTTACCCGGTAAGCCACAGGCACATGGCAATACACAAATTACTAGAAATGGATTAAATTAAGATATAAGTGTTAGCCAATAAGAAGCTAGAGCTAATGGATCAAGCAATATTTTAAATAATATAGCTTCTGTGTGATTATTTCAGGTCTGAGCTGCTGGGCAGCTGGGAAACAAACAAGCGACCCTCTTACTACATTTACCCTTACCCATGTATAATTGTCCTAAGTATTTCCTGGGATCCATTTCCAATAACTGCATATTACAATCTTTGTCTCAGCCCACCACTGCAGTTTAGAAAGAACAGAAAGGAATGGAGAGTTATTTTATCTGCCATTTTTGTGCTCCCTATGTTCTTTGTTCTTTCCTAATATTCTAGAACTTCTTCCTTGACTGATTCATTTCTGTTTTTAGATATTTATTTTGTCATTCTTTCAGGGTAGATCAGATAATGATAAATGTTCTTAATTTTCTTTTATCCAAGAATAATTTGCATTCTCTTCTTCCTCCTTCTATTCTTCCTTAGCCTTCTTTTTTTGGGGGAGGGGGGACATGGTTTATTTGTGTAGCTTTGGCTGCCCTGGAACTTGTTCTGTAAATCACGCTGACTTCAAATTCATGGAGATCTGCTTGCCTCTCAAGTGCTGGGATTAAAGATGAGTGTCATCGTCATCTGTGGTGATATTTTGTTTGTGATCTAACAAATAAAGAGTGCCTGAAGATCAGAGGGTGGAACTGGGCACTAGTTAACTATAGTTGTTGTTGGTGCACGTCTTAATCCCAGCACTAGGGAGGTGGAGACAGGTATATATGGCAGGTGGAGATAGAATCTCAGACCTATTCAGTCTGAGGATTTGTAGAGATAGGAGACCCTCTTGGTCTGAGAATTCATAGAGGTAAGAACTCTAATGGCTGGTTGCTCTGCTTCTGTGATCTTTTTCTGTGAGCATTTACCTTGTTATCTGCTTCTGGGTTTTTATGGATAAGACTAATTAGGATCGTGCTACAACTACCTGACTGTGTTATCCTTCATTTATGAAGGGCATTTTGGCTAGCTGTAGAATTCTGAACTGGCTGGCAGTTATTTTCTTTCAGCTCTCAGAGAATCTCTTCCACTTCTCTCTGCCAGGTTTCCCATGAAAGTCAGCTGTCCTAGGAGTTGTTTTCTTGTCTAAGGTCAGGGCCACACTTCTCTGCTTTCAGAGTATTTTTCTCTTTAACATTACAAAGCTCAACTGTGGTGTGTCTGATTGTGAATTTCTCTGTATCTACCCAGTATGAGATTTGCTCAGCTTCCTACTCTATAGCTTTACATCATTTGCCAAATGTGGAAAGTTTCAGCCATTATTTCTTTGAACACTGTGTCAGCTCTGTCCTATCGCTCTTAGGAGATTCTGATGTTGCAAACAGTAAAGCATTTGTCGTAGTCTGGTAGCACTATTAATGACTTTCCCCCCTTCCTTCTTTTATTCATTCTTTTCGTCCACCCACCATCCATCACTGTTACTCAGATGAGGTAACTACTATTGCTCCGGAAATAAGCAGTTCATTGGTTCTCCCTTCTAGCCCATCTATCCACACTAGTGTATTCATGGAGTTTCAGCTAGGGTTATTGCATTATTAGTGCCAACATTTTTGCTTGCTGCCTCCCCCTCCTCTTCTACATATTCTACTTCTTTACTTGGATTCATTTTTTCCTTTCCTTTTTTTCTTCCTCATTCTTTCCTCCATCCTTCATTCACTCCCTTTCTCTCTCCTAGGCTATTTTCCACAAGCATATGTCTAATTGAAAACATATCTAACTTGACCACAAATTTGATTTTTATAGATGACTACCTACTAGCCTGCATTTAAAATTAATCCTATATTTTTGGTTGTGAGCCTAGTCTTTAATGGCTAAGCCATCTCTCCAAGGCTTTAAACTAATCCTAAACAGTTTGTAATAATAGCTTTCAAGGTCTAGAACTTTACATTACATTTCCAGATGACCTGAATAGGTATAATACCTTAAACAAGAGTAGAAACACGCATGCACACACACACACACACACACACACACAAAATGTTTTAACAAAATAACCTTAAATTTGCACCAATATATAAAAATTCACACTAATGTAAAATATTTTGAGACTAGTAGTTGCTTTTTAGCTTAAAAGTAGATTCAACAATCTACTCTTTTATCATTTGTACCCCCCCCTTTTCACTAGATAGAAGAGAAAGCAGGATAGAGGAAAGAGAAGGAAAGAAAGAAAGAAAACCCCCTTAACTTAACCTCCTTTGCTTAGTTTCCTCCCTGACCATGACCACTAATAACTTGCAACTACCTCCTCTAAACAATGACAAATGTTGATAACCTACCGAATGCCCAAAAAACCTACCTACCCTACCTCTTGGGAATGTGGGCATCATGTTCTTAAAATTACCTCCTGTTGTCTGGGAATGGCAGCATCTTGAAAATTGGGATAATGGTCAAGTCCTGAGAGACTTGCAGTATCATTTGTTGTCCAGTTTTTGTGGGGTGGGAAGCTACAGGGCTTGTCTGAGGTTCTGGCTGGAATGGTCTGTGAGGATAGCTGGTTTGAAGTTGTTCTGAATGCAGATTTTTGAAGAAACTGCAACATAGGCATTCTGAGAGTCTGGGTCACCTGGGCTACTTGTCTTCATTGGTGTCTGGTTCTTTTGTGTTGAAAACACAAAAACTTTTAAAGGCAACATACGTATCTGTATTAACACCATATGTAATGTGTGGTGTGCACAAATCAGCTAACAATGAGTCCTTGCTCTATATTTGAGCAGGTAAAAGACATCTGCCAACTGTACAAGTCCATTTGGACTGTATATCCAAACTGTAGTATAAATCTCCATCCATACCATATGAAAGGATAGCATGCAATAATAAATCATGAGGGCTCTGTAGTCAACAAGATTTATCATGTCTCATCACTCTCAGAACTGTTCCCATGTAGAGGGATCAGCATTATATGTCATCTGTTTGTTAGGAAAAAAAATTCTAAGATGGATGGCTCTGCTGGCACAAAGAAATCAAATTAGGTCAGATCAAACCAAATTAAAATGCCCATCGTTTTATTAAATATGGCTCTTTTGGGTGGCTGAGTGCATGATGGAGAGACAGGAAAGCAGGGAGCACATGCCAACCCAGAACCATGTGTATCTCCTCTGGGAGCCTATTTAAATACCCTGTGAATCAGGACCTAGAATTCTGGGATTTGGAGTTCAGACCAATGCAACTCCCAGGCCAGAGGGCTGGGATGGATGCCAGGGGCTGGGACTATGCTCCAGACCTAACATTGCCTCATATGAAGACATGAATGAAAGTAATTAAATGGAGAAACATATAGGATAGTATTGGGACGGAATTCCAGTGAGTACTGAAAATTCGCCTGCGTTTAATTTCCAGCCACTTAAAATATCCTGACCCCCAAAGGTAGGAGCAATACAAAGAATTTATTAACAATGATACAAGGAAATAAACATACCAATTGAAGGTCATGGCTACATTCATAGTTAAACATTCTGTTGCTAGAACAAAACAAGTCATGCTCATACCCTAGACCAAAACATTCTGTAGGCAAACAACTCCCTGGGTGGAATCCCAAGTTATCTCCATAAAGGGAACTGGAACTTAGTTGAATCCTTAGACTATTGTTTGAGGTAAGAAATACCCACTTTTCTATTCCTGGAGCACCAGTTTTGGCTATTAGCCACACCTGTTGACTATAACTTTGCCATAGCAGAAATCTCAGGTCTACAGCTAGGTGGTGCCTTTGAGGTAGCCGCACAATAACCTTGGAGGAACTAGAGGTAAGTTCTAGCTCTCTGACCTTTGGTCCACGTGGAACTAGGCTCACATTTCCAGGCCCCCACACATCTGGAGTGAGTTCTTATGTTTTTGGAACCATGTTCTTATATATTCATGACTGGTCTCCAATTCTCCTCCTACCTCCATCTCCAATTGCTGGAGTTACAAACATGTGCCACCAAGTTTATGCAGTGCTGGGAATTGAAAATGAAGGCTTTATGCCTGCTAAGCAAGCATCCTTCAAACTAAGCTATAAACCCTCAGCCCTCCCAGCCCCCTCTCATCCATCTGTCTATCTATATCTATCTATCTATCTATCTATCTATCTATCTATCTATCTATCTATCTATCTATCTATCTATTTCTGTCTCTATCTATCTATCTATCTATCTATCTATCTATCTATCTATCTATCTATCTATCTCTATCTATCAATCAATCAATCTATATCTATCTATCTATTTCTGTATCTATCTATCTATCTATCTATCTATCTATCTATCTATCTATCATCTATCTATCTGTACTGGGTATTGAACCCAACATTTTGCACATGCTAGGCTAATATTCTGCCACTGAGCTACAGCTTCAGTCCTTAAAAGAAATACATTTATTTATGTATGGGCATACATGCCATGATGTGTGGAGGTCAGAGGACAACAGGCAGGAATCAGTTCTCTCCTACTTTGTAGATCCTGGGAATGTAACTCAGTTCATCTCTGAGCCTTGGAAATAACTGCCTTTACTCGGTGAGCCACCTCACCAGTGCTTCCAAACCTTGTTTCTTGAAACACAGCTTACTAGGTAGCCCAGGCTGACTTGAAACTCATGACTCTCCTGATTCTGCTTTCCAGGTGTTGGGGTTATAGGTGTGTACTACCACACTCAGTTAGATGATGCTTTCGTAAACACACTTGGTGTATGGCACTTTTTATTTATTTTGAATTATTTATTTAGCAATTATGATACTTAAAAAAAAGTTTTTAGGTGTGTACCTCCACGCCCGGCAAACTTTTGTTTTGTTTATACCACTGTTTTGCTTGCATAGATGCCTGTGTGCTACATGCATCTAGTACCTTCAGAGGCCAGAAGAGGGCATCAGACCTTCTGAAACTAAAGCTAGAGGTGGTTGTGAGTCACCATGTGCATGCTGAGACTCAAACCTGGGTCCTCTGGAAAAGCATCCAGTGGTCTTAACTACAGAGCCATTTCTCCAACTTAACAACTGCTCTTGGCAGCGTGATTAATAACTTTGGGTCCAACATTCAAATTCTTTCCTTCCTTCTATTGAGTTCCAAAGATGTAACTGATTTCGTACACAATGGAAAGAGACAGACATGTCCCTTAATCTGAATGAAGTCCTCTTCACACAGAAAGAGATTCTCTGTGCAAGACTAATAAGATCTGTGTTATTATCATCATTGTTATCATTTATTCACTCAATGAACACATGGCCGATTATAGGCAGATTCCTTGGGTAGGTGAAAGGCCATAAAAGAGAAACAGGGACTTTCAAACAGGAGTGCCGGATGCTGCTTTATCTACAAACCTTTCAAGTGGATTCTGTATGTTTCTTATGTACCATCTGGAATCCACATATGGGTTAAAAGAGGTATTTTTTCTCTCTCAAGAAACAGAAATTATGTCAATCGAATATTTAGCATTTAAATATACAAATTTTTATAGATGTCATGGTAATGCCATACAAGAAGGGAGATCATGGGCTTCAAGAAATTTATATAAATGCCTGGTTTGTACTTCAGCTCTATTAATAAGGCAGTAATGCCATGGCAATTGATTTGACTTTGGAGGCAAGGGAAGAAATCTTATTTTTATTTTTTTGAGACAGGGTTTTTCTGTGTAGCAGTCCTGGCAGACCTGGAACTCACTTTATAGACAAGGCTGGCCTCAAACTCCCAGAGATCCACCTGCCTCTGCCTCCCCAGTTGGGGGATTAAAGGCATGAGCTACCACACTCAGTATTAAGGGGAGAAATCTTAAATCAGTGACTTTTTGTTTGAGTTATGGAAGCCCAATATTTATATTCTCTTTTCGTGTAAGACAGAAGAAAATAATAATTAATAATAATTATATTTATTTACACATACACAGACAAGACATGAGATGGAATATGTGTCGTGTTTAAGTGTGTGGGGGCCACTTTCTGTATGATGTCAGAAGACAACTTTGGATTACAGTCTCTGCCTTTCCCCTTGAGACAGGGTCTCTTATTATGTATATACTATGTACAACCATGTGCATCAGTTACCTCTTGAACTTCTAGAGATCCTCCTGTCTCTGCCTCCTATGGTGTCACTGGAATGCTGGCATTGCAGATACCTGGGTAACTCTGTCCAGCTTATGTGTGGGACCTAACTAGGGTCATCAGACTTCCACAACAAATGCTTTAAATGCTGAGCCATTTCCCCAGCTGCAACACTAAACACCAAACACATTCTGTCTTCAGTTTTCACCTTTCCATTGATGAACCTGAAGTCCTCCGCTGGTCTCTCTGTCTCTTTCTTTCTCTCTTTTTCCCTTGAAAAGAATAGTGTTCCTCTCTCTCCTGCACGATTTGTGGAGGGCATGTGGTGGCAACACCGTCTTAAGCTGTTTGATTGACAGCAGAGCAAGAGCTTTCTTCAGGAAACACTCCAATTATTGTCAAGCTATTTGGATCTAGGTGTTCTGCGAACAGCTAAGTCCTCTCTTGTTTTCCTTGAAATTAAAGGAGAGCAGTAGGATATTTTTTCCCTCTTAATGTTAAGCTTTATGAATGAGGCATCAGGAAGTCTGTTATTTAAGATGCACAGCCTCCAAAAGCCTTATTTTCATTTAGTTGAGAGTATGTGACACAAGGGTCACCCAGGGGCAGCAGCCCACAGGACAGGAAATTAGTTCTAAGCCTTATAGTACCAGATGGTGGCGTCCTTTAAAGGCAATAGTGCTTATCTTTTCCAATATGATAAGTCAATATGATAAGCTCCCAAGTGTTCTCTCTCTCTCTCTCTCTCTCTCTCTCTCTCTCTCTCTCTCTCTCTCTCTCTCTCACACACACACACACACACACACACACACACACACACACACACTGCAGTATCATAGCTATAACCTGCTGTCTCTGCACATATGCCTTACTATTTTTTTGCATACAAGATTCAGTCCTCCCATTCCCAAGCACATGTGCATGGCAGGAAAAATGAAAATGAAAAATGAGCACAGGCAGGGCCTAGGGAGCAGAAGAGAGAAGGGTAGGCTCCCTCTGAGCCTGGCTCCTTTTGCTTTAGGTCCTCCCGGAGAAGAGGATTTAGTCACAAATCTGTGTTCTCCTTCCATCTCCACCCCACTTCCTAATGGGATGACTTTATGGGAGTCCTTTACACAGTCCTTAGTTCTTTCCCTCAAATGGAATCCTGTCACAGGACTTCTCAGGTCATCCCGATGACCACAGCAGAGATAGCACCGGAAGGCAGCACTTTGAAATCCCCAGCAGGTGTCAGGTAGGAGTCTTACTGCATTCGTCACCCCCACCCCACCCCAGTTTCATCTTCAGGTTGGCCGCCTGATTCAGGTCTCATCTGCATGGTCCCCTTGCTTGAGAAGTCGCCCTTCCTATCACTCTCTTCATCCCAGTGTGTTTCGGTCAAGACACCTCACATGTGAAATGGTTTCTTTGCTAACCTATTTATTGGTTTTTTTTTTCTCCCTTTACAGAGGAGAGAGGCTATTGTGGAGACCAGAGGTAGAGTCTTTCTCAATTGCTTGCTACCATATCATTTGAGATGGTCTCTTGTTGAACCTGGACCAGAATCTGGAGCTGGGTTAGACTGGTTGGCCAGCAAAATGCCCAGATATGCTCAGTTTCTGCCTCCAGCTTTGAATTGCAGGTGAAGAAAAGAAGAAAGGTGAAGAAAAGGTTTTTTTTGTTTTGTTTTGTTTTGTTTTGTTTTTGTTTTGGGGTGGGTTCTAGGTGATCAACCTGTGTTTACATGGCAAGCATTTTACAAATTACTCTGCTCTCTATTACAAAATCTTTTAGGGGGCAGAGCTCCTTCTTGTATTCCTGGGGACAATTCACAGACATTACATTCCTATCTTGTGTCCCTCTCCCTCTGGTCCTCACACCCCAACCCTGGGCATGGAACCACTAGTAGACCAGACTGGCCTTGAATGCATAGAAATGGGCTGCCTTTGCCTCCCAAGTGCTGGAATTAAAGGTATGGGTGACCATGCCTGTCCCACAGTACAGTATCGATGAGTTCAGATTACAGAGGCTAAGAGCAAAGACAGCTTAGACATCAAGGTAGAGATTCAAACCCAGGACCCTGTTCCTGTTAAGCAAACATTGTCCCCCTGAGCTACAGTCCCAGCCTTTTAAGGCCAGTTTCTCAATTCGCTAGCTAGGTGGCAATGGGCAAGTTCTGCACAGTATTTACTACAAGAGAATAGCTGGAAGGTTGTTTTCTACTCTTCAACGAGTTAACTGTTAATACACTAATAACGAACGTGATCCTATGCTATGCTCTGCTGCTTCGAGCTTGCCAGCCAAATGACCCATTCTTTTATCACCCCAGGGCACGGTGTCATCCGGTTCGCCCGCAGGCGCTAAGCGGAAGTGGAGGTCGGTTCCTAGTTCCGACAGGGCGCTCAGCCACCTACAGGTGTCACTGCTCCGTGCTCTCCCAGTCGGGGGACAGACGCGCCTTTTCTGGATGGTTCTCTTGGGAAGGGAAGTCGGGAAGCCCACGCCGCGGCTGTGTGGATAAAGAACACTGGAGTCCCGGCCACGCGGCTCTGAAGCAGCGTCTGGCTTCCTTGAACTCGCGGAAGGAAGGTGGGGGACTCGTGGTTGTGGACCACAGAGGGCAGGGGAGGCGCGGCGAGGGGCGGGGCCAGGGGCGGAGCTGGACGGTGGGCGTGTCGATGGGCACGGTCAACGCGCGCCCGGCTCGAGGCTCCGCAGTCTGGACGTCGCCCCGTCCTGGCTTGGCTTAGCCCGCGCTCTAACTAGGTAAGGACCCAGGGACTCCAGGCGGGGAGGACCGGACGGGATGAGCGCCCGTGGAGGTGGCACCCACCTGCTGGAGACTGACTTTGGTGGGATTGGGAAGGATCTTCTGCCTTTCGCGTTGAGGTGAGAGTGGACTCTCCGCGTCAGGTGAGAGACCCGTCCTCTGGCCAGGAAGAAGGGACCAGTGCGCTCCCCTGATGGCCGTGCCTTCCTTGTGGCTGCAGCCTCTCTCCGGGCTCTCGATTTGAGCCCCTTTGGACTTGGTTTCTGAGGTGAAACCATTCGCTGTTGCGTTCCCTCCTGAGTAGAGCAGCAGGCTGCTTTTCTCCTCTGCTTGTCCCGCGGTAAAGTTAGAATCCACGAAGATGGGTCCACAGTTGCCTGTGCCGAGCGCTTTACCCCGTCAGGTGCACTTATTTATTATTTATTTATTTATTTATTTACCCCTCTGGGAAGTGGTATTTGGATCTTGGTAAACAGGGGCGAAAAAAACTATGTGGACCTTGTCCCAGGACGGTGCAATCTTCGCTGGATCTTAAATTTCTTAACTTTTTCCTGTCATTGGCAAATAACAGTTATGTGTTTGTGGACTGGGTCCCATGTCGGGCCAGTCTTTGGGAACTGGAATATTTGATTAGACGAGTGGATCTCAGTGTTAAGTTGGAACAACAGGGTGGCTGATGGGTAAGTGGGTTTGGAGGCTCACCAGCATAGTTGTGTGCTTTTAAGCATATGCCTTACATTTTTCCAGTGAGTCCCCGTTTTCCTCTTAGGAAATTCTGACAATCTATCCCCTCCCCAGATAATTCTCTCTTACAGAGCTAGGGAGTGGTAGGAGGAAGCACCAACGTATCAGCAAGTCTCCCAAGCATATTGTGGCGTTTAATAGATTAGTTAACAACACTGGTAGCTCTTTGGTCTGCAAGACTCAACTGTAATGTGGAATAGTTTGATATTTATGAGGAGAGGCGGATAGAAACGTGGCTAAACTTATACATTAAGTATTTAAAAGCATTCTTTTTGTTCAGTTATGTTTTCATTGTTTAAGAAAGGCTTGCCCTTTCACCGGGCTCTTACTAATCAGATCACTATTCCTGTCTTTGACAACTCAGGGTGCTTTCTGTACTGTACTGTGTTTATGTTAATGGCCCCCATTCTTCCCACAAGGGTGTGTGCTCTCTGGCTTGTGGAACTGTGTGGGACAAGTATTGTAAACACATGCAAATCAATGCTACGCTCTAGTTGGCAATACCTTTGCCCTACATGGATCTTTGGCCTAGAATTTTCCTCTCTTCCCAAGTAGGAAAGAATCTAAAGTATGAATGTATGTTTTAGCATTGCCAAACTGTAAAGTTTCCTTACTTTAGTCTACATTAAGTTGTTCAGAGCAGGGCAGGGGCTATGTTTTTTTTTAATCAAAACTGTAATGATCAGTAGATGGTCACCTTCTCCCCTACAGTTGATCGTTAAAGAAGATTGGAGAGACTGTGGACAATTACTGGTCTGTTTGTATTCTTGAAGAATGACTAGCCTTCTTGCCTTCCTCCAGGCGTCCTAGGGTGCTGGGAGATTGAGTAGTCTTTGGGCCTCTAAACACACCTCTGCCTACAGGTTCTCCAGGCTGCTCTGGTTGGTGCCTCCCTTCCTTGCCCTGCCCTTGTTCTAGATTTTGGCATCTACTTCATCCTTCCCTGAGTCTTCACTCCCTTCTGCGGGAGATCATTTGTTGTCTACAGCATTAATAAGGGCACTGATACCCAGCGTGGTGCTGGCTCCACTGTGGATGTTCGGGATGTGTCTGTTGATGACATTGTCCCCGTAAGATGCTCTCTCGTCTTGACCAGTGTACAGCAGGTGAAACAAAGTCTTTCAAGTTGAAAACGTACCAACAGTTTTGGGAGACAGCTGTATTGGTTCAGTTAGGGTCCTCAGTGGAACATCTAGGTCTGTAAGAAAGGAATGAAATTGACTTGTGATCATCAGCAGAGGGAAGCTTATCTTGCTCCCTGTGATTATGCTATTAAAAAAGATCTGTTGGAAAAAAAACAACCACAAGCCACCTAGAGGAGAGGGTTTCCATCCATGCTTGTCTCCACCAAGGCCTGCCTTTATATCTCTGCCTGGGTCAGCCAGTCCTTCCTTGGGTTGGTGTATAACTATTAATTTCCTCTCTATGTTTTGTGTTATTGGAATTAATAACTGTTTGACTTATGTGTGTGTGTACTTCACATTAATTTAATCCACAACCCTTGACTAGTTGGTTTTCCAAGCCTTCCCTTAAAGGAATCAGGTCTTCTACTAATTTCATTTTTCCCAGGAAGCTGAAACTGACCTTCCTGGCTTACAGTACTCTGGAGAGGTGAGCTTCTATTTATGGGGGCAGCTGTCACCCTGAGGCTGTCCTGTCACTGAGAATCCTGGGACTCCCCATCCCTTCTTCCCTGTGCTCCATCTCCTGGTATCCGTGTAACTTCCTTTATTTTGGTGGACTCCTCAGAACTTTCTGGAAAAGGATGCATGGGATGTCAATCTTTCTGGGACTAAGAATGACTGAAGATACCTGTTTTCCCCTCAACATCTGTAGATTAGCTGAGTGTAGAATTCTGGGATGGAAATTTCAAAGGGTGGGTATTATTCAGGATCTTCTAAAGGACCTTCTGAGTCCTTAATCTTTATGCACAGCCTGAGTAGAGGCCATAGCCCTGCTGTGCTTTTCGGTGGGGGTCTGACATATTCTCTTGTTCTCTACCATCTCTGCGTTTCCTGGGCTGGGCTGTGCCTTCGTTTGCCTTTGTTTCCATCTGCTGTCCTGGGCCTTTGAGTCTGGGAATTTTTAGTTTGGGAAATATTCTTGAATTATTTCATTAGTGATTTTTTTCCTGTTTCTTCTATTTGTTGTTTATATATTAGGTATTTTAGATCAATCCTTTTAGTTTGTACCTTACGTAATTTATGTCTTGTTATTTCTGAAATCTTTTGGGAATATTTTTCTCAATATTAGTATCCAAAGTCTAACATTGGGTTTTTCAATGTCTTTGACATTGTTATTGTTGTTATTATTATTATTATTATTGCTATGTAGTTTATGCCAGCCTAAGCTGGCTCAAAGTCCATTCTCCTCCTGCCATAACCTCACGAGGGCTGAAATTATAGGTGTGTCACTATGTCTGGTTCTAATAATGCTTTTATCATTTTGAATTTAAAAGTTTTTTTTTGTTTTTCTCCAAGTAGGTACAAATGGGCAGTGTGTGTGTGTGTGTGTGTGTGTGTACATACACTTTTTATTTTTTCTTCTAGGATCTTATCTAGGGGAACCGATTGACTTTTGACTTTTGGACTAGAAGTGTGCCCCCACCCCACCCCACAGTCTCTGGGTTTGCAGAAGTGTAATGAAAACAGGCAGTGTGTTGGGGGGGGGTGTTCCTTCTGGTCTGGTTGCCCTGGGTTACCTAACAAGCTGAAGATGTGGGTGGGCTTTTTGGCTTTAGTTTCTTCTTAAGCTGATTCAACTGGACGTCCCAAGGAAGTCTGGGCCGGGCCAGGTGCTAAGCCTGTGGTGTCGTGACTGGGCCTTTTCTAGTTCTTTCTGGTGTGTGGGTGTGACGTTTAGGTCTTTCCTGGAGATGGGCAATGTATGTGACACGTGTGTCCAAGGTGCTATTTTTCTGGTAACTCTCTGGCCTTGGACTGTTGTGTTGTCCTTGTGGTCAGAGATCAGGGCGAGCTCCGATATCCTTGCTGGTATGGTGCGAGGGCTCTTCTGGTCTTCTCGGGGCTGAAGGAGTGCCTAGCTGTCACAGTTGAGACTGGATGTGGCGTCTCAGCACCCTTTCGTGCTGCTCGTCCAGACTTGACTGCAGAGAAGAACCGCGGCTTATCTTCTCCATGTGGGTGAAGGGGTGTTGGAAGGTCAGGCTGCCTTGTTTTCTTTTTGTAGTGTTGGGGATAAAACCCAGAACCTTGAGCACATTAGATGCTCCCTCATCCTCACAGAACTCAGCTTTCGGAACAGTCTAGTTAATCCCCTTACCTTTTAACTCCCACATCTCAGAAGTATGTGTTCAATTGTCTTCTCCTCACGCCGCAAATATGTCTAGTGTTGTGTTTTTCTTTTCTGATTTATATGTCAAAGGAAAAATACTTTTCTCTCTCATTTGATTTTATTAGGATTTTAGTGCGAGGTGGGGAGGTGGGGGTGTTAAGGAGATGTTTTTGATGCTCCTGCCTTTAGTGCAGGGCTGTAGATTTCCTCAGCAGCCGGTACCCAGACGCCAGCAGCTAGGTGTGAGTGGTGTGCTGTCTGTGTCCCTGCCTGTACCACAAGTACATGTTTGCTAACCAGTCTGCTGCAGAGAGTCTCACTGGGTGGACCTCAGATGGCTTCAGTTCTCTCTAGTCCACTACTAGTTGAGCAAAATTGTAGGAAGCCAAGTCCGTGTGTAAACCAGGCTTAGACCTGTGGGCAGGAGCTCACTAAAGGGAGCTCCTCACTCTAGAGGGAGCTCACTGGTGTTTGGGTCCTGGTCCTCTTTCTCCCCTCTGGGTTGTCTTTGAAGACTCTTAGTGGTCGCTTGGGCCACCACATGTCTTGTGTGGGTAATCTTTCAATTTGAAGGATGGTCCATGCGTTGGTGGTGACCGTGTGGCCTCAGGACTGGCAGATATGGTTTCTCCGGAGGCCAGCTGCCTTCCCAGAATCCTCTCTTCCTGTTCTCAACTGCATGCCCTTCTTGGAATGTGTACCAAGTTCCTGTTTCTGGCTGGCAGAACAGGGACACTGACTTAGCCTGCCCTTAGCAACTTTCCCGGCCCCAGCTTACCAGCTGAGTCATCGCTCAGGCTCCCTTCTTGAATTGTGACCTTCAGCATTTTTTTCCAAGAGCCTCACAGTCTCAGCATTCTCAGTGGTGACACACAGAGGGCTGCCCCCAGGCAGCAGCCTCCGCAGAAGCAGGAAGAGCATTTTTCCCTAAGCATTTTACCTGCAGGCTTGGCAAAGCGTTGGCCTCTTGGATGGCAGGTGTGCCCAGGGATGAGGAGGAGTGTGAGCAGTGGGCATGGCTCCAAAACAGCCAGCTTTGACTTGACCGTCTGTGGTGGCTGAGAGACAGGGACAACTATCAGAAAAGAGCCATGTTGCTGTTCCCCAGTGGGTGCCCACATGGATGAATGCTTGACTGGGAGAAGCCTAACCACATTGGTCTTATTATTATTATTTTGTCTTCATGATTGGTTCTCTTTATGTAGCCCAGGTTGACCTTGAACTTGTGGTCCTCCCGATTTAGCCTTAGAGGGGTTGAAATTACAGGAGTGTACCACCATGTCTACTGGGCCTTTTTTCCAAAGGGACTGTTTATGTGTATGTATTATCTATTTGTCTGTCTGTCTGTCTGTCTGTCCGCCATCCATCCATTTATTATCTAACTTTTGTTTTGATACAGGGTATCTCTACATAGCCCTGGCTATCCTGGAACTAACCACATACACAGGGCTGGCCTTGAACTCACAGAGACCCTTTTGTCTCTGCGTCCTGAGGGCCGGGATTAACGGTGTGCATCATCACACTGGGCTTTTCTCTTCAGAGTGAGACATAGTCTTCCTGAGCACACACTGGCCAGAAACTAACCCAGTGTAGCCTAGGTTAGACCAGGATACACCTAGTGTAGCCTAAGTTAGACTCATCCACACCCAGTGTAGCCTAGGTTAGACTCATGCACAGCTGACTCTCATGCTTAGAAAGGTTTGAAGCTGTCAAAGCCCCCTTAGTGTGTAGTTTGTTCACCCTACTGGCTTCTGCATTTCACGTTAACTGGTTTTGTTTTCTCAGCTGTATCATAGATACTATTCTAGAGAATATTAAAAAATATTAAAAAAATAATTGTATTAAAAAAATAATTGAATGACTTTTCCCAGATAATTGTAGATACTTTGCAGTTAAAAAAAGATCTTGTCATAATTAAGCATCCTCTGTCCAGTTGTCTAAATTCACTGTGTTCCTGTCTTGGGTTTACTTTGCTTGTATAGAAGGAAGCATAGAATCTTTGTGTTTTTCTGGGTGTATTGTTTCTCATATTAGTTAGAAATATTCCTCACAGAAACGTGTGCTGCTGTTGTTCATATTTTCTGCCTATGCTTTTCCTTAACGTAGTGCCAGACATTACCTTGGCTTTTGTTGTAAAGATGAACGACCTGTGTGTGTTTGTGTGTGTGTGAGAGAGAGGGGGGCGAGTACATGTGGTAAGATGGTCTCTGGTGAAAGGGGGGAGACCTTTGGATTCCAGCACTGTGTGTATACTCTCCTCTTGCAACTAGCTCTTTCACATCCAGGGTTAAATGCCTTTGGCATGCTTAGCTAGGGAGTATTAAAGTCACAGGCTTCAAATCCCCATCCATGGTGTGAGATTGGCATCCCGCAGATTTCTGTTGGATGTCCTTCTCCTTCTACCCCCATTCAGTGGCCAGCACCTTTACCCCTTCCCTATTATCCTGCACAGATATTTAGTCAGGAGTCCGAATTTTCCTTAGAGACCCCCGGCTTCCTCATGTGGTCACCACTATTAGATTTCAGTCACAGCCTGTTGTGACATCTTCACATGAACCAGACCAAAAACGGACTGGACTTTGTTTCTTTTTTTCTTTTTCCTATACAGGGATGATTTTAGGGTCCTACGCTTTTTTTTCCCTTTGGGGGGACAATTTTTCTTACTGCCCCATCCCGGGATGATCACTAACTACTGCTAGAGAATCACACATATAATCACCATGAAAGGGTCACCAGCCACGTGAGGGCATTCCAGACTTCCAGTTTCCCCCTCTTGGTCCTCTGAGATTGACATCATGACATGCGTGTAGGAAGAGTAGGTTTACACAGATGGCTTGAGGCTGTGTGTGCGGTTGTTGGGCTGTAGGTCAGATAGATGTACCAGTCAGAAGAACCTGGCAGAGCTGTGTGTGGTGGTGCACGCCTTTAATTCCAGTACTTGGGAAGCAGAGGTAAGAGGATCTCCGTGAGTTCGAGGCCAGCCTGGTCTGCAGAGCAAGTTTCAGGACAGTGAGGGCTCCATAGAGAGACCCTACCTCAAAAAAAAAAAAAAAAAAGGCAGTAGCAGGTGACAGGTCCATGTCTAGGGCCCTGTTCTTCTTGGGTATATTATTTGTTTAGACTTTTGGTAGGAAGCCTCCAAGGGTCAATAACAAAAGGTGGAGAGGTTTTGATGGTGACTCTGTAACTCTCTTTGTCTTTCGTACTGGGCCAGGGTATACCAGTCTTTCTGTGAAGGCATCTGAGGTACTTGGGAAACTCCAAGCCTCCTCCCCCATTCCTCTACTGGGCAAGCAGGGTTCAGGAAAGCGTGCAGGCCATCAGGGGCAGCTGAGACGGTTACCATAAAGAGCGAGGGCGGAGCAAATTCCTGCTTAGATCTCGCTCTCCAGACATCTTTCCTGCTATCTTGTTCCCATGTTTAAAGCCTCAGTTGTATTTCTAAGTCAGCTATTAACTGGAATTATGCTCCCATGCTTCAACTATTTCCATCTATTAAACAAAGCGTAATGACACATAATTAATAGCCCACTTCAGAAAGGTACACAGCCGAATGCTTGTAAAAAACTTTGAGCTTTTCTGAGGGTGTTTTATACACATGCATGGACAATGAGATGGCTTCTCTATTTGGCAAAGAACACCTGTATTGTGCCCATTTTATAGACAGGAAAAGTGAGCCGTAGAGGAGACGGTGTCTTGCTGAGAGTCAGAGGGTAAATTTAGCATAGTTGTCTATGGAGTTTTTTTCTCAGACTTGTTAGAATGATGAAATATAAACTGCCCCCCCCCGTCCGTCCATCCGTGTGTGTGTGTGTGTGTGTGTGTGTGTGTGTGTGTGTGTGTACATGCATGCTTGAGTAGTACGATTATACTGCTTTAACCAAATGCAGCATTTGGGGAACATACTCCTACTTCATTAACTTCATTAGGTCTCCTTCATTTTAAAAGAATTGCTTAAAAAGTCCATTAACTTCTTTCCCTCCTTCCTGCCTGCCTTTCTTTTCTTTCTTTCTTTCTTTTTTTTTTTTTAAAAAAGGCTTCTTATTTTTGTATGTATTTGTGTGAATTTAAATGCACCGTGTGCATGTAGGTGCCCACAGAGGCACAAAGGCATTGGATCTCCAAAACTGGAGTTATAAGGTTCCTGATGTGGGTGCTGGGAACTGAATCCAGCTCCTCTGCAAGAGCAATCAATGCTCTTAACACTTGCGCCAACACTCTTAGGCCTCATTAGTTTTCTTAAAGAATTTTAGAAACTTAAGGAATTCAGAGGGAAAAGTGTGTCTTCCAAGGTGATCTCAGAACTATTCTACACAAAACTATTACCTGGGAATCAGTGGGTGCTTGGGAGAAATGTTTTTAAGAATGATTATTCAAGAGAACGGAAATGACAAAAGGTGAGACATTTCTTAGGATTCAGGTGAGTGGACTTGTCTGATGATCATTTTAAAAATAGTTGATACAGAAGAGGCAGGTGCTGTCACAGTACCATGACCAGATATCTGATGGAAGCAACTTAAAGGGAAGAAAAATTTATCTCAGCTCATGGTTTCAGAGAGATTTCAGTCCATCATAGCAGAGTGAGTCTCATCATAGATAGGAAATATAGACACACACATGGAGGGAGAGGGAGAGAATTTTATATTCCATTTGTTCTATCTGGTATGAGGGAAATTCCACGGACACGGAGTTAAATTTATCCTCTGGTCTCCCGCAAGAAACCAGTCCTCTAAGCCCACTTCTCTACTTTTCCTGTCTGTAATGTCCATCATGGCAGCGCTCTCTGTCATGGCAGCCGCATCCATGGTGATGGGAGCCTGAGGCTGTAGCATGTTCCCATGGTGGCAGACAGAAAAGGGAGAGCTAGACTGGACGCAGACGTGAGTGTAGGCTTCAAAGGCACCCTCCCAGTGACCTGGTTCTGCCAGCACCACCTCCTAGAGGCTCCCTGCCTTCAAAATAACTCCACTGGCTTGGACCCAGGTGTTCAAAACACTAGCCGTTGGGGACATTTTGGATTCAATCATAATAGGTAGTTAGTGAACCATAAGTAATTTCACTCATTTTTTTTTCCTGTGATAGTTTCCCAAGATTTTATTGATATACCTTGAGAACATAGTGGGCTTAGAGAAATAGGTTCATCTGTGGAGTAGAAGACTGAGCAAAATTCTCCCAAGGTGCTCATCTCTTTAGAAGGATCAGCGAGGAGACAGGGTGCCACCTTTGCATCTCAAAATCCAAGCTAGCTAGTGTGGGTAAGCCCTTTGTTCTGGCTACTCTTCTGTCAACCTGACACAAGCTAGAGTCTTCTGAAGGATAAATGAGAAGATGCCTCCCTAAGATCAGGCTGTGGGGCATTTTCTTAATCAGTGATTGATGGGGGCAGGCCCAGCCCACTGTGGGTGGGGCCATCCCTGAACTGGTGGTCTTGGGTTCCCTAAGAAAGTGGGCTGAGCAAGCCATGATGAGCAAGCAAGTAAGCAGCACCCCTCCATGACCCCCTGTGTCAGGTCTTGTCTCCAGGTTCCTGCCCTGCTTGAGTTCCTGCCCTGACTTCCCTCGGTGATGAACTGTTACCTGTAAAATAAACCCTTTTCTCCCCAGGTTGCTTTTGGTCATGGCGTTTCATCAAAGCCATGAAATCCTAACTACAACAATATTCACCTGAGTGCCCCTTTCTCCCAGTAGTAAACATTTCACATGTTTATTGTGTCTGTATAATGTGCCATGCCCTCTGCTAAGGTCTACACATGGCTCAACACATTTACCTCTCTAAATAACTCTCAAGTGAGTAAGATTATCTTTGGCATTTTGTAGACACAGAGCCTGAGGTTCAGTGAGGTATCTTCTGAGCCTGGAGCTTCCTCCTTTGTGTGCTGCTGGGCCCCTTTCTCACCTGCTCGACATATTTGAAAGCCTGGGGTCAAATACAAAGTTCTGCCCCTCATAAAATGAAAGCAGTCATTTTCTTCAGGTGTGGCCCCAAACCCTCAGCCCTGAAGAGAGCCCGAGAACACTTCATGGCAGCAGATGGAGATACTCCGTGAGCCACGCTGACTCGGACATTTCTGCTAACAGGGCTATGGATGTGGCTCAGGGGTAGGCCTCGCAAGGCCTCGGGGTTGATCTCTAGCCATAAATCCATAGAGGGAGGCTTCAATACTCTGATTTCCCTGTATCACCATATCGTAAATGATTGATGAGAAGCAGCTAGGAACAACGTGAGATAATAAACGCAGCGCAACAGAATGCAGTGTAATTGATTCAGTACCGTGTCCCGTGTACGGCAGTTCGCAAAGTGAAATGTTCTTTCAGTAACAGAGTTGCCGTTCATGGGGAGATGTTTTCCACTGCTTCAGTTTTAGATCCAGGTGCCTGCAGCGGGAAGGCTGTGTTGTCTGCAGTGCTGAGACAGTTTGTGTGGTCACAGCCACATTGACAACAGCACAGTTGCAGAGCAGACAGTTCCCCTGTCTCCAGAGGACCCGCTTGACCGCCCCCATCTTATTTACCTGCCTGTGGAGTTGTGTGGGTTCTTGCAAAAGCATGGGCTGTCATTTGCATCAGAGACTTGGTGGTCAGCTTCCTTTCTGCTACAGATTTTAGAGAGATAGGGGCAATGCTTTTAAAGGAAGGTGTTTGGCCTCCTAAGTTGTGCACAGGCATTTTTGGGAGAGAATGAACAGTCGTCATCTCTGCGACTTCTGAGTGAGCATAACTGTATTATTATTGTTACCATGACTACTTACGACGAGCAGGGTCCCATCCCCTTTGCCAGTGGATGGAGATAAGAAAGCAACTCCAGTCAGCCTCTCCTCCTGCAGAGAGTGTGCGCGTTACCCTCCGCGCTGTTTGACTTTGAAGCCGTATGTATGTGTCTTCCTGGTGATTTCATTCCCAGGTGCACAATACACTTCTTGATTTGCATTGTCACCTGGCTTTAGTTCCTGGGCCTCAGACTTATGTCCTTAGTTGCTCTAATGCTCTTTGACCCTGGACTCACCGATGGAAGTGCTGACGTGGCTCTCCTTCATGGAGTCCCCGCTCACCCTTCATGTGGTACAGGCCTTCTCAAGACACTCAATGTCATCGTGGTGGTTTCTAATAATAATGACGGGCTCTTGCTCGCTTCGTGTCAGACATTGTGCTGAGCTGTTGATGTGTGCTAGTCAATTTATTTAATTTAACCCTTGTAAACATTTCCAGGAGGCAGGTATTAGATCCCATTGTCTAATACGGAAATGGAGGCATTGAGAAATGAAGTATTTTACCTGAGGTCGTATAGCTGATGAGCGTCAGCCCCCTGACTTCGAAGCTCTTCTGGATTGTTATTACTGGGGTTGGGCTACTGTCTGTGGCCCCTGAGTCCTTAGGAACAGGAGCCCCACCAGAGTAGACTCACTGTTTTTTGGCCCCGGCTTCTTTGGGGACTGGAGTTCAGGTGGTTTGGGTAGAACTCAGTCCAAGGAGTCCCTGCATCAGACCGTGTGATTGGCTCAGGAGCTGTACTTATTTCTGGTTGGCTCCCAGGCTCCCCTTCTGCTTTCTTTAAGAAAGGAGGTTTTCTCTGGCTCCTAGGAGAGACTGAGTTGTCACCCAGGGGGACGTGGCAGTGAGCTGTGGGGAGAATGGAGACAGCCACCTTTGAAGCTCAGGGTTCAGCTGTGCTCCATGCACCCAGGGCTTTAGACTTCTGTGAGCCAGGACGTTTGTGCTGTTGCTTACTGAAATATCATTATTTACAGTTGACTAAATCCTCTGCAATTCTGAAAACGCAGCCTTAGCTTCCCCATTGCCACTGTCCGTCTCCAGGGAAGTGTAGGCTTTCTTGGACCTTGCTGTCTGCTCGGGACCCAGATGTCTTTGATCCCTGCAGACTGTGGGTCCTATCAACCTTTGTGCTTCCCTCCTAGGTTGTCACTCCTTTCCCCAGTGAAAGGAGACACCACACCCAACCCTCCCGTAGCACCCTCCCCTTCCCCAGGGGTAGCCCACACACATGGGTATGGGCGGGGTGAACATTGATCCATGAGTAGAATAGTAGAGAAATCTGTTCTTCATGGACATTAGGGAGTAATCACCATCCTACTCTTTGACTGCTGATCAAAGACAGCTGAGCACAGAACCCATTTGGCTCCCGGCCCTCTCTGGGCTCCCAGCCAGCTTGGACCGAAGCCTCCTTCTTGGCCCTACTTGCCTTGCCTTTCCCGCCTCTCCGGTCTGCTGTTTGCCTGTGGTCTTTCACCCCGGCTGTGATTCTATACTCCATCCTTCTGCTGGCTTCCTTCCTGCAGCCCTCCGAGAGGGAGACCGTGGTTCCATTGTGAATCAGCTCTCCCACACACAGCCCGAACACTCCCTTCCCCGCAGCCCTCAGAGGGTTACCTCTGCTACGCCCAGGGCATCTCTTTCTGTCCTTCTCCTTTAGAGTTCAAGCCATTCTTGCACACACCTTCCTGGCTTTGCCTCCTACCAGCCTGTTAGTCATTCTGGTTTGCTGGCTTCTGTTCTCCTCTCCCAGCTCTGCCTCCCTACTGTCCCCCCCCCCCCCGTCTTCCCCCCCATCTTCCTGTGTGCAGCTAAGTTTCTATTTGCTGTAGCAGTGTATATGGTTGCTTGTATGTGGGGGTCCGTAATGGGAGTGGCTGGCTGTGATAAAGGGGGACTTTATGAGAGATCACCTGTAAGCCAGACCTTGAGAAACAAATAGGATTGTTGTAGGTAGCTCAACAGTTGAGGAGCTGTCCAGGCAAAGTGAACAACGTGTGGAGAACCTAGAGATACGAAAAGGCTTGCTGGGATACTATTGGTAGGAGGGAAAGAGAGAACCCAGTTCCATGGGGCTTAGTTGTATTGGCATCCTGCTGTCTAGGAGCACCAGGCCCTAGCTGGTGATGGGAGGCTTCCATTCTGGGATGCTAGGAGACAGTGGCTGTATACTAGCTAGGAATCAAAGTTCTCAGCCCTTTAATTACCCTGGGCATTAAAAGTCTGATAACTTCCTTCACGATAGTAAAAATGACGTACATTATATAAGCTTATGATGTTTCTCAAAGCATGTTTTATAGAATATTACAACTCCAAGAGATGTTAATAAGGTTCAAGGAAAATAGAATGAGTTCTATGGCCAAATAAAGTTGGGAAACACTGTATTTGATGTGATTCATAGAGCATGTTCACATATTAAATGCTCTCAGAAATGCACGCAAGAAGCAGGCTTGATGTTGTTTAAGTCGGTTTTTTCCGAATAAATGAACTTTGTCATTCATTTCTCTGTCTAGTAAACATGTAGAAAGCACACACTATAATGGCATGGCTATCACATGCTAGCCACCATGCCCTGCTTTAGGGAATGTTGACAGCCCATTGCCCCTGCCCTTGTGAGATTCTGGTTGGGCATAAGTACGTGTTGTCATCTGACATGTTGGGAGGTGTTGGGAGGTGCTTGGTGTGGCAAAGCCCATGCGAAGGCTGTTGAAACATTCCTGCCTGTACTCTGGCGTGGAACAATGTAGAATGACTGTCTATCTGCCTGTCCCTCTGGCCTCATGCTCTGTCTTGCATCAGTCTCTCCGCCTCTTCACAGAGACCTTCCTGTCCCACCTGCTCTGCATGGACAGACCACATGGCAAGGAAACTTTCAGGTCTGGGAAGTCAGTGACTCGCCCGAGGTTACCCAGCTAGCTGCCGAAGAAGAGCCAGAACCTAACCCAACTGGTTTTTTAGTTCTGTGCTCATTGCATTCTTGATCAGAAGGGGCAACTTGAAATGCTTAAATATGGAAAACCCCAGAACTTTTAAGTAGACTCAATAGGTTGAGTGAGACTCTGTGGACGACGGTAGTTTGATCAATGTAACACAGGGATCTCCAACACCATCCTTACTGCTGAGTGAGGAGGTGACCGTGTGCCGGGCCAGGTACTTCCTATGCATTTCTTGCATTTCACAGCTCTGTGAGGTGGTAATTACTACCTTGTTTCATAAATGAGGAAGGAAGCGTGGAGAGTGAGTGTAGTGTCCATTTTGCACAGTTTGTGAGGCTAGAGCCACGCTTCTCTTCTCGACTGTTTCGAGCCCATCCCGTGTGTGGTGTAATGGTTTTTATGTTCACACTGGCAGAGCCAGCATGTCTTTTCCTCTTTCCGTGTTAGCTTGTCACCTTAGCGAAAACCGAATTTCAGCCAGTTCTCTGGAGGCTGAGTCAAAAGGAACGCTACAAGTGCAAGGCTAGTCAGAGCTCCTTAGGGAGACTGGTCTCAGCAAAACCAAACAAAACCAAGCAAAACCAACCATAAAACAAGCAAAAAGACAGACCGCACACACACACTCAACTAAAACATACAAAATAACCCTTCTATCAAAAAGGATCTGATCCACTCACTGACGAACTCAGCTAGGAAGCTCCCGCACAACATTTAATGAGTACCTAATGGTGTGAAAGAACTCTAGGAGCTGAGGATCTAGAGATGGGTGGGATGCACAAGCAACTTAACAACTAATGGTAAGAACATACAGCAAAAATACACAGAATCAAGAAAAATTTACAGCGATTACTAGAATGCTAAGAATGGGACTCAAACAGAATATAATGGATGAGATGTTTTATTTTTTCAGTTATTAGTTTTTTGTTTTACTTATTTATTTAATATTTATCTTATGTGTATGGGTATTTTGACTACATGTATCTATATGGACCACATGAATGCCTGGTGGAGTATTGGCTCTCCCGAAAATGGAGGTCACAATAGTTTGGAACCACCATGTGGGTCCCAGGAATTGAACCCAGGACCTCTGGAAGGGCAACCTGTGCTCTTAACCCCTGAGCCATCTCTCCAGCCTTCCCTGATTGATTTTTTTTTTCTGAGATAGGCTCTTACTGAATAGCCCTGGCTGGACTTGATCTTGCAACCCCCCTGCTTCCCCAGTACCGGGACTGCAGGCTTGTGTCCAGCTAGTTTGTCTGGTTTAGATCCGGGATGCATCAGTTACCTTTCTTGTTGCTATGATAACAGCGGCTTAAGGAAGGGTTTACTTTGGTTCACAGTTTGCAGGTCCAGCCCATCACGGCACAGAGGTCTGGTGGCAGGAGCTGGAGGACTGGTCACGTTACATCCACAGTCAGGAAGCAGAGAAGAGGTGATGCACGTTAGTGCCTAGCTCATTGGCATCATTTGTTCAGCCCAGGGCTCCAGTCAGGTGGGTGGTGTAACCCACAGACATGCTGGATCTTCACATCTCAGTTCAGCTTAATCTAGATCGTTGCTCACAGGCGCGGCCAGAGGCTTGTCTCGTAGGTGGAGTGTCGATCCTGTCAAATTGTCGGTCAGTATTAACTATAGCAGGTAGTAAGAGCAATGCCCTTTTTTTGTGAAAGTGACATGTAAGATAAAATTCAAATTAGAAGGAGTAGGTGGAATGGGGAAAGGAAGGGGAAGGAAGAGGTACAGAGACAGGTAGAAAAGAAACATCCTTAGGCAGAAGGCCCATCACGTACAAAGGTCCTGCCCATGGATTTTTCCAGTTGCAAGAACAAGAAGAATGGTAGTATGTTTAAGTCATGGTGGGCCAGGGTGAGGGTGGTCCTAAATTCAGTTGGAGTAGGAGGTACGCTAAGTTAAAACGCCTCTTAGTGTACGCGTGTAAGCAGGAGTGACAACGTGGACATGATTCATGCTGACTGGCGAATGGAGAAACTATTACAAGGAGATACGGAGGCAGTGAGAGCCCAGTGGGGGACATTGCAGTAGTTTTGATAAGGTTAGGATGGTGGCTCTAGTTTTATCAGTTTTCCCCGCAGTCATGCTGTATAACACACATCCCCATATAAACGCAGCAGCATACAAGAATAATGATTCATTGTTGCTCGGGAGATTATGGAATGGTTATGTCGTTTTCCTGATCTGAGCCAGGCTCTGTTGGTCTTGACTAAGCTAACCCGTGCTGTGTGCCTCTAGTAACTGTGGGTCAGGTGAGTAGCTTTGCCATACTGCCTGGGTTTTTAACCGTTTGGGGTTGGGAGTACCGAAGGTCAACTGCTTTAGGAGGACTTTGCTGGGGTAGCTCTGTTCTTTCCTGTAAGTCCACTATACCCCCCCGAGAGCCTAGCTTGGCCTTCTTCTCGGCACATTTTTAAGGGCTGTGGCATAGAGCAAGACTGGAGGTACAACAGGCAAAGGCATCTTAAAATTGTACCTTTGGTTAAGTTTGCTTCTACCCTACCTGTCAAAGCAGGTCATTTGAAGGCCTCCATAGTCAGTGTGGGAGGGTGTTGGCAGCTGGCAGACCCTGAGGCGAGAGGAGAACACAAGAATTTGGGGTGATGGGCGTGAATACTACTGGAGGAAAGTGGAGGAGAGCATTGAATACATTTAGAAAGTATTTCCTATCCACAGCTTGAAGAACATGCTGAGAAATTAGATTTAAGATATGAGGGTGAGGTTGTGGGGGAGAATCAAAGAAAGCTCCTGGATTTGAGCCAAGTGGCTAGGGAGCCAATGAGGCATTTACTCAAATAGCAACGACTGGGTCAGAAGCAGGCTTTGGGGTGCCTAGAGATCTGAGATACCTGACAGGTTCCGGGAGAAAGATGTCAGGACTGTGGTTGGATGTAGAGTTCATCCCTGAGGAATTCAGGGACGAGCAAGTGGATTTCAGAGGCATCAGTAGAGACTAAAGCCATGGCATGACGTGAGACCAGCCATAGAGTATCTAGGTGTGAAAGCAAAGCAGGCCCAAGAAGGAGTCTGGCACACACGGAAAAGTGGAATCCAACAAAGAGGGGCTGTTTCAGTCAGTGTCCTAGCGCTGTGAAGAGACAACACTCCCAAGACTACTCCTATAAAAGAAATGCCTGCGGCTTCAGAGGTTTAATCCATTATCATCATGGTGGGGAGCCTGGTGTCACAGATGGGCATGGTGCAAGAGCAGTAACTGAGAGCTTTGCATCTTGATGTATAGATTGCATGTGGGAGAGAGAGAGAGAGAGAGAGAGAGAGAGAGAGAGAGAGAGAGACAGACAGACATATACCTACAGAGACAGAGAGCTAGCAGACGCTGGGCCTAGCACAGGCTTTCGAAACCTCCAAGCCAACCCCCAGTGACGCATTTTCTCCCACAAAATTACACCCACTTCAATAAGACCATGTCTCCTAATCCGTCTAATTCTTCTCAAATTGCCAACTGGGGACCAAGCCTGTAAACATATGAGACTGACAAAGTGCAGCCTCTAAGACCAAAGAAATAGAGGCTGGGAGAGGCTGAGCACCGACACGTGTTGAATGCAGCTAGGATGTGAATTAAGAAGTGAGCACCGGGTCCGGCCACAGGGACATCCTTAGTGATGGACAGGTACAGTCTGGGTAGACTGACAGGAAAAGCCTAGTGGGAAGAGTTTGAGGGAAGCCTGTGAGGGAGACATGCTGGCAGAAGAGACGATCTCATTTGTCAAGGACGTTTCAGAAATAGCTTGGTACTCAGAGGTGCAGGCGGGTCAAGTGAGTGGTTCCTTTGGGGGATTGTAAATAATGGACCATGCCAGGGTGATTGGCAGAGAAGTGGGGTGCACTGAGGACAGAGGACTTCTTGACCAAGATGGCAGAGAAGAGGGGTATTTCCACCCCATGTTTTATGGGTAATTAGGAGAAAAAGTGTATGCCTACTGTTGGAACAGTTTCTGATGTCAACCTGGGTGGAGAGTTCGTGAGGTCTCTTGTCCTTCTGGGCAGTTTTGGTGCCTGGGCAGTAGGCTCAGCTAACACACATGCACGCGCATGCACACACACACATTCACACACGCACTCACACACAAACCACACACATATATACACACACAGAGATACATAGTTTCACATATGTACTCACATGTACTTTTTCTTTTTTTTTCCCTTCTCCAGTGCTGGGGCTCAAATCCAGAAAAAAACACTCCTCTACTCTGCTATGTTCTTTGTTTCATTCAGTTACCACTACAGAGCAAAGCCCTTTTTGGAATAGTGACGTCTCCTGCGTTGGTTTGCACAAGAGTGGCTCCCTCCAGGCTCCTATATTTGAGTGTGTTCCCAGTTGGTGGACTGTTTAGGAGAAATTAGGAGGTGCAGTCCTGTTGGAGTAGGTGTGGCCTTGTCAGAGGAGGCCAGGTCTGTGTCTCTGTGTCTCTGTCTCCCTCTCCTTCCTCCCCTTTCGTTGGCCCCCCCTCCTGCCCATGGATCAGATGTACACTCTCAGCCACTGTCTCCGTGCCATGCCCATCTGCCTGCCATTGTACGTCCCACCACGATGATCATGAAACTCTCAAACTCTAAGCAAGTTCCCAATTAAATGCTTCTAACTCTTCTAAGTTACCTTTGTCATGTTGTCTCTTCACAGCAGGAGTAACTAGCCCTAACTAAGGCATCTCTGTAGGGCATGCTCTAACTCTTCTAAGTTACCTTTGTCATGGTGTCTCTTCACAGCAGGAGTAACTAGCCCTAACTAAGGCATCTCTGTTGGTCATGCTCTCTGTGTCTTGCACTGAATACTGATGCTGGTAAATTCAGCCTTAGGTTTTGATGTGGTTTACAAGTTCGGCAGATCCCAGGCAGAGCTAGGAAGGGAATATGAATTAATGCACTACCTTCTCATTCAGAATCTTAGACCAGCATCATTTGATTTTCCTTTTTGACTGATACAAAGAACCGATGGCATCTTGTAATGCAGATTCCCATTGATTCATAGACTAATGATCGTAGCCTACAACTCAGGATCCCAGAGAAGCTTGCATTCTGGAGTTCCAGCTGAGCCCCGACTTCCTTTTAGAGTTTTTTAAGCCACTGTACTTTTGAAGTATAAAGTAGACACTGGAGAAATGGCTCATGGGTAAGAGTGCTTGGAACAGAAGTGTGGGATCTGAGTTTGAACCTCTAGAACCCATGTAAAAAGTGGTAGCCCATGTCACAATGGCAAAATGGAGGGTAGACAGAGAATCCCCAGAAGTTCATGGACCAGCTAGCTTGCATGACAACAAAGCTACAGGAGAGGCTGTCGCCAACAAGGTGGGCAGTGCAGACCAACACCTGAGGTTGTCCTCTGATCTGAGGTGTGCCATGGCATGTTGGGCCCACACTCACACACATCCTCCACTCACTCAGAGATTTTAAAAAGTATACAGCCAATGTATCACAGACTGGAGATCTGAAGTGTGTTTTGGTTAGGACAAGCAGATAGTCAGCATTCTTGTGCATCTGTTTTAATTAGCCCTCTGGGAGTGTATGCGCAGAGTGTGCCAGATGGACTGGTGAGGTTGTGTAGAGAGATGAAGTGCCTTGTTGGAGTTTAGTAATGACCTTGGAGAGGCTTTGTTTCATGGCCTCAACTCCACTTTATTGTTTCACTATTTTTTAAAATATTTATTTATTTATTATGTATACAATATTCTTTCTGTGTGTATGTCTGCAGGCCAGAAGAGTGCACCAGACCTTATTACAGATGGTTGTGAGCCACCATGTGGTTGCTGGGAATTGAACTCAGGACCTTTGGAAGAGCAGGCAATGCTCTTAACCTCTGAGCCATCTCTCCAGCCCCTTGTTTCACTATTTTAAAACGCTCGTGTCTTATAGTGTGGACTGAAAATACCCGTGTCTTATAGTGTGAACTGAAAACACTCGTGTCTTATAGTGTGAACTGAAAACACTCGTGTCTTATAGTGTGAACTGAAAATACCCGTGTCTTATAGTGTGAACTGAAAACATTTGTGTCTTATAGTGTGAACTGAAAACACTTGTGTCTTATAGTGTGAACTGAAAACACTCGTGTCTTATAGTGTGGACTGAAAATACTTGTATCTTATAGTGTGAACTGAAAATACCTGTGTCTTATAGTGTGGACTGAAAAGTCATACCTTTGCCAGTCTGCTCAGAGCTTGCTTGCTTCCTTGCTTTTTTTGTAATTTTAAAGTTTTACTTTACGCGTATGAGTGTTCTGTCTGCATGTATGTACGTGTACCATGTGTGTGCCCAATAATGCCTTTGGAGGTCAGAAGAAAGCGTTGGCTCCCCTGGAACTAGAGTTATAGGTAGTTGTGAGCCATCATGTGGAATCAAACCTGGGTCCTCCATAGAAACATCCTTCCAGCTCCTCAGAGCTTTCTGATTTGCTGGAAGTAACACTGAAAAGAACCCCTACCTGCCAGGGTCTTATGATTCTGACCCCTAATTGTCGCGACCGCCTCGACCAGCAAGGAAGACGCAACACTTGACTCTTCTTTCTGCAGTTTATTCAGGAACCTTGAACAATCTTCTGACCCCGGGGAAAGCCAGCCCACAGATTAAATAGCTTCTGGGTAGCCAACCCCAGCATGCCACATGGGAGATGCAGATAGGTCCAGATACGCGGAAGCAAGCCAGATCCTTAGCCTTAGCCATACATGGAGTTATTTACAACGGAGAGCACTCACCATGGGGGAGGTGGAAGGCGGAAACCAGTGCCATCTTTAAGGCGCGGCACTACACAGCTCTCTACACCTAATAATCAGAGATTTCCTAGCTTACTGTTAGTTGGGAGGAAGACAAATGAAGCCAAGAAACAGGACTTGAATCAGATCCAGTTTTTCTCAGGCCATTTGATTCAGGCCTGTAAACCCTTCTTGTGAGGCTGAGGCCGGAGGAGTTGAGGTTTGAGACCTGCCAGGGCTATAGTATAAGTTCAGCGTCAGCCTGGACAAAGTAGTGAAACCTTTTCTCAAAATAAAAGGCTTTAAAAAAGACCAGAACACGTACCTTACAGTGATCGAATGCTTGCCTAGCTAGGCAACACCATTGGTTAGGTGGTGTTGGAGTGTGTGAGCACTTCCAGTGGGAGCTCTGGGTCTCCAGAGACGGGGGGCCTTCTCTCTGACATTGAGACATTCAGCTAGGCACATTAAACAGACCCAGACCATCAGAAAAAGCACACATATTAGCCTTTTCCCAGTTGACAGATATGTTTCAGTGACACTATGTTTTATTATTTTCAATGTTTGATTTAATTTCCTGTCCCATAGGAAGAAAACCACGAATGTCTCTCCTTCCAGCTTTTGTCAAGAATAAAATTGGGATAACACCTAGCATATCTATACCAAAGATCATATTACCTGTTATCTATTTTTTGTTTTATTGCCATTTCTGAGTTAACCAGAAAGTGAACTGTCTTGCTCTGCCAACATAAAAAACTCCCTCTCCAGGGCGTCACTAAGCCGTTATCAAGTGTTACTATCTGAAGTAGTCTGCTGGGGAATGCTTTTGTTGTTTTTGGCCAAATCCTGTTGGAAATATCGGGCAGCAGCTTTCATTTCTGTTAATGTCCCCATCAGCAGATTTCCCCGTGGAATTCAGTAATGGGAAGTTTTTCTTTTGATAAATTGGTATCATAAAAAAAAATCACAATTTTCTGAGGCACATGGCTGTTTCTCCCCTCCCCCCTCCCCCAGATTTGGGGAAGTTCCAGTTTCAACAATCACAGTTCTGAGTTCTGGCTATCAGGGTGGAGCAGAATTGTTGCCAGTGTGAATGGGACCCCAGGGAATTCAACTCTGTGGGCCAGCCAAGAAAAGACAGAGAGGAAAATATCGATCAAAAGAGTGGCGGTGATCCCATTCCCCGTCGGTTCCCCGTGGGTGATCGAATGCCCTAGAGCGCAAGAGCACTCTCCTGGTCCTCCCCTGGCCTGCCACTCCCCATCTCAGTTGGCAGGGCTTCTCATCAGTGTCTGCTGATGCCAGGTGTGGCTATCGTGGTTAAAGGCAAATGCCTTTTCACGCAGACTGCCTCCAGAGCCTAGTGCAGTAACTTCTGTAAGGCGAAAGCAAGAAAACAGACCTGTGATTTCCTCTGGGCTACCTTGTTTGAAGAAATAAACCCAGGTCTCCCGTTTCTCCCACCGACCTTCTGCCCCTGGGCTCTCACCTCCCTTCTTGACTCAGTTGGGCCATTTATCTGGTTTTGACCAGCGGCGCAGGAGTGCATGGTAAGCCTCAGAGGCGTGGATGTGTGTGCCTTGGGTCTTGGTCTCTCATAATTTGAGGCCCATATGAAGAAGCCCACAGGTCCCAGTATGTTCCAGCTACCAGCTTTCAGGTGCCCAGCCAGGACTGCTTGTCCATACAGTTTGATGCTAATGCTTCTTGTAGAGTATTTTTATTTACTTATCAAATTTATTAATTGATGGTGTGCATGTGAGTGGGGTGTGTGTGGACCATAGTGTTGTTGTAAAGGTCAGAAGACAATTAGAGGGAGTTGGTTCTCCCCTACTTTGTGGGTCCCGGGGATGGAACTCATTTCATGGGGCTTTACCTACTGAGCCATCTTGCCAGCCCTGTGTTTTTAACACTTTATTTTTGACAATTGCATACATGTACGGAATGTGTTGAGATCATATTAGTCCCCATTACCCTGCTTTATTCCACTCTTGCTGGCCTTCCTCTTTTCCCCAAATAGTCCTTCTTCTAACCCCCATGTTACGCTGTGGTTTTTTTTATTGCAATGGTTACGTCATACCCAGAAGACAGCATTTCATAGTGTCTCCATCCTCCAGTCCCTACGGTCTTTCCACCACCTTCTCTGTGATGTCCCCTCGTCCTTGGAAGCAGTTATGTAAATCTTGTTTAGGGTTAAACACTCAGCGATCACTTTTTCTCAGTATGTTGACCAATTGTTAGACTCTTTATTGACTGACACCCTCAAAACAAAAAGAACCCTCTCTGACCCAGGCTGAGGACAAAGCACATGTCTGTGGGTGTCTATGGGTATGACTCTTTGTTTTTGCTCTTACCAAACGCTGGTAGAATTTCCAGTAACTTCTGGACAGTTCTGCCCATGCGGGGTGCTTAATCCAGAGATGGAACGTCTGTCTCCACTGTGGCCTGTGCCCCCAGGGGAACCAGGCAAAGCTCATTACTGCATTCTGTTTTACCATGAGTGCAGAAATATAAGCTATGTGTTCCACTCGATTTTCTTCTTGCCAATTTGATCTCTAACTCTTTTACTTTTAATTCTTCTCAGTATGTTGTTTACGTGCTATACATGTGCATCTTTATCTTAAAAGTCTTTCCTGGAGAATAAATTCAGTTGCATGCAATACACCATTTGCATCATTCCAAAGGGTGCAGGCCAGTGGCTTTGAGTCTCTTCAGGATATGCAGCCATCACTGTTATCCAAGCTGTCAAGACAGCTGTTACCCCCTCCCCAAAGCTAGCTCCCACCCTCAGATTTCCCCTCTTCCCTTCTAATTAGTAATCTGCTTTCTGCTGGTGTGCACTTATGCTTTCTGGGCATTTCATCTACACAGAATTGGCACACTCTGTGCTCCTTCGTGTCTCACTTCTATTGTATAATGCTTTTGAGATACAAACTGTTACCATGTGCCAGTATTTTATTCCCTCTCGTGGTCAGATACAAGTCCATCACATGGGTATATAGTGTTTTGCTTGTCTCTTCATCCGTTGATAGCCCTCTGGGGTGTTCCCGCTTTTTGGCTATTGTTGGCAGTGCTAATCTGAGCATTCACGTGCAGGTTTTGTATGAAAATGTTTCAAGTCTCTTAAGTAGAATTCTGAGTCATATGGTAACTCCGCGCTTCACATTTGAGGAACTGCGCCAGGTCTTTCACAGCGTCCTGGCTCCTTTACATTCCAGCAGCAATGTGGGGGGTTCTGACTTCTCCATGTTTGTATAAATTATCCCCGTTTCTATGTTCTTTCTGTTTTTAGCCACCGTGATATGTGTGAAGTGGGATTTTCGGGACGTTGATTTGCATTTCCCTGCCGGCAAATGATACTGAATATCGTTTCATGGCTTATTAGTCATCTGTGTAGATTTTTTGGAGAAATGTCTGCTCAAGACTGTAGCCCACTGTAATGTGTTTGCTTGTTCTGAGACAGGGTCTCATTGCTTTGCCCGGGACAGCCTTGAGCTCCTGGGCTCCAGCATCTTCCTCCTGTCTCTACCTGCCGTAAGCTAGGATGTTTGGTGTGTGCTACTGTACTTGACTTCATTATTCAGAAATTGGGTTGTTTGGCTTTTTCTTTTCTTTCCCTTTCCTTTCCCCTCATTCCTTCTTTTTCTCCCTCTCCCCCTTTCTTTTACTTTGATACTAAGGCTTGAAGCCTAGGCTGTGCGCATGCTATGCTGTACACCTGTGGTATAAATATTTAATTATTACTTTAGAATATCTTTTATTTATTTATTTGGTGCTGACTTCCGCCTCTCCCTCCCTTGGAGTCCAGTTAGTGCTTCCTGCTGGAATAATGACTGATCTCGTTGACATGATTCTTGTGCAGAGGACCGTAGCTTCAGTGACTTAGGAGCACAATGGCCAGGCCGCGTCTCGAAGACAGCACCTAACAGTGCTCCTTTTCAGCTGATTCATATACTCTTTTGTTCCCTGAGCCTTGGCATGGGGTGAGCTGGGGAGGGGGGTTGATGTAGATGTCTCACATAGGGCTGAGCAATCAATAGTCACTTTTTCTCAGCAGTGTGTGTGTGTGTGTGTGTGTGTGTGTGTGTGTGTGTGTGTGTGAGAGAGAGAGAGAGAGAGAGAGAGAGAGAGGGAGGGAGTGTCTATCACTGAGTTTTGTAGGCTGAGTTGGGAGACTGAGGAAGGTGGATCTCTTGAACTTGAGACCAGCCTGGTCTACAGAGAGAGTTCCAGGACAGCCAGGGCTACGCTGAGAAACTGTGTCTCCAGAAAAAAAAAAAAATCAAACAAATGAACCAACAAACCCCCCCCCCAACACCAAATCAACCAACCAAATAAAAAATTTGTGTTTAGTTTAAGGTAATGGAAATTTATACCTATGCTTCTTTTAAGAGTTTTGCAATTTTATTGCTTTCATTTCTTATGTGGAGTAGGGATTCAACTTCATTTTTATCCAATTGTTTCTGTACGATTTATTTAAAAGATTACTTTCTTCATTGACACTAGTCAAAAATCAATTGGCCATAGATAAGTTTTTTTCTGTGCCCTTATTTTGTATTATTAAGAATATATGGTGGTATTGATAGTATAACGTTAGTTGTAGTCTCTTTGCTTGTACTTATTCACATTAGAGTCTCCCTGCATATCTCAGTGATTATAGTAATGCTACAGAACTTGAGACACAGGAGCACGGGAGTGACGCTAACTACCAGCACTCCCATGACACATACATGCGGACTATTGTTCTCAGTGTTTTACATTTATTAGCTCTGTTAATAAAATTGAACACCGAAAATGGTATAGCTTTAGGGTTACATGTGTATGTGTTTGAAAGTTTACTTTTCTTAAGAATTATTTTGGGAAGATACCCATTAATCTTAACCTTTGATTCCTCAAATTATGATGAACAGTATATTTCCTTTTCTTCACATGTAATCTATGTTAATAAATATACATTATCATATATAAAGTAGAATGTATATGATAATACGATATATAATATTCTACATACATATATGTAGAAGGAGGTCTATTTGGGAGAGGGATAAGAACAGGAATGAACTGGGTGGTGGTAGCGCACGCCTTTAATCCCAGCACTTGGGAAGCAGAGGCAGGGGGATCTCTGTGAGTTCAAGCCCAGCCTGGTCTACAGAGGGAGTTCCAGGTCGGGCTCCAAAGCTACACAGAGAAATCATATCTCAAAAAAAAGCAAGGGGGGGCAATAAGAATGGGAACGAATGTGAAAAAACAGATTAGATACTCATGACAATGTCCCTATGTAGCCCATTATGTGTACAACTGGTCCACGCCAAAATGAGTGCAGAAGCAACTACGATGTTAATAATAGCATGGATGAGCAAAGGGAGGGGCTGGTGTTTGCCAAGTTTGTTTGGGCTTTGATGTCTCTCAGTAGAGAAGCTGGATCTGGAGATTTCTGGTCTGGGCGTGGCTGGGCCTCACAGTCTATGTTGGGGTACCGTGCCTCACCGTCACATGTGGTAGCAGCACAGAAGCAGGGTGCAGGGAGCCCTTTATGGCATCACATCAAAGCCCACGGGACTGTAAGCCCGGTGAAGAGGAGGCCTTCCCATGTGCGTTTTTGTGTCTGTTACAGTGCCTGATACAGAGTGCAGTTTCAGCAAAGTGTTTATTGAAACACAAGGGAACAAATAAACCCAGTGTTATAAGGGACTTGTTTGGATTTTGTTTTCAATAGTGGAAATAGTTTTCTCTCCCTTAGGACTCTTTGTACTTGAGTAAGAATGAAGGGGATAGAGTATTAAAATGGGATGTATTTAAATTAATACGAGCTGTTTTTACTGCTTGTGCTTCTTCAAGCCACTGTGCATATCTCAGTGCTGAGGTCTTGGCCTGACAGTGCCCTGTTCCACCGTATTCCATGGGTGACAACTTCCTAGGGTTTTCATGCCTAGCCCAGGTTACCACCTTTTTTTGTTTTGTTTTGTTTTCATTTTGTTTATTTTTTGAGAGAGAGACTTGCCAGAAACCCATACTGTCCTGAAACTCACTGTGTAGCCCAGGCTGGTTCTGAACTCTTGTCAATCCTCCTGCCTCCACCTCTGAAATGCTAGGATACAAATGCACATCACCATTCTCAGCTCCCTGGCATCCCCTTTACTCCTGATCGTCTGCCTCAGCAGAAGCTGTCTGTACAGGGTAAATAAATCGCTAGCTTTTGCGGTATCTGCTCCTTTTACTAGGCTGTGAGTGGCTTCATCTAATGGCTCTGTCTAATGTTTTATTTTGTCTTCAGAGCCCTAGAACATAGCTAGCACTCAGCCGGTGCTCAGTTAGCAGTTGTTGAGTGTATAAATGTGAACCAGTTCATAGTAAACATGTGGCAAGAGCCAACTTAGCAATGGTTGCCCTGTCATTTGCTTATGTCTAAGATGTGCATTGCATTGTTTGTTCCTACGAAAGTCCTTTGAGGTTGGTACCACCATCCCCATTATTCTCATGAGTGGCAAGATAGCACGTAGGAAGTTAGGTAACGTACACGAAGTTCTGTGAAGCTAAGGTCTGAGTCATGTTCATCAGCTCAGTCGTTCCAGGTGCTTCCACTAATTCTTGTCCTTAGGTAAGTTCACTGTGAATAACTGGCAGAATGAGGGGATGGAGGGTGATACCAGGACAAGCGTCTTCAAGATAATGTTCAGAGAACCATTGCTTCATCAACAGTTGGTTCTCTTAGAAATCCAGTCATGGTGGTACATATCCATAGTCCCAGGCTGAGGCAGGAGAATTGCTATCTAATTTAAAAAAAAAAGAACCTTTTTGGTCTTTCAATATATGAAAAGACACGTGCTCACCTCCGAGGTGGTGATTTTCCTGTTTAAATCAGTAGCTCTCTTGGGAGCCAGTAGGCGTCTAGCATATTGAGCTAGAATAATTAGAACAATGCTCGAGATCATTGGCTTCAGCCTGTACATCTTCTAAAGAATATCACAGAGGCCCCAGAGTCTGTGACTTTTGCTTTCCGTGTTCTTGTTTATCTGGGACAGAGAGGACTTCTCTCACCGCAAGCCACCACCTTATGTTAAAGGGCCTTTTAGAACGGCACCAGGCACAGGATGCTCCATTTAAAGACTCTGCACAGCACAGACCTGGCTCCTAGGAGCAGCTCAGAGAAGACAGTCTGCTGTCAGTTAGAATTCCTGGATGCTGACTGAAAATGCGGATGGGTGTTCGCAATACAAAGGCTGCCAGCTTATGGTGAGGGTCATGTGACATTTAACTTCATAAAAAAAGAGTTTTCCTTTGTGTCTGTCCGGTGACAGCAAGAGACACAACAATAGTGAAGGCTCTAAAGCAGACACTTTTGTTACCTCTGAGATTCTGGTTCTGAAGTAATACATGAAGGCCATATAGTAATTACTAAATGCCTACTTTATTCCAAACAAGGCTCTGACTACCAGGTCATGCTAAATGTATATTCTTTTGCTTAATTTATGTGAGAACAAGTAGTCAGACTTGAAAACACATTTTTGAGAAATCGGTGTGAGACAGAATGAAAGCTTACATATCCCTTCGGTTTCCTTCCCCTGATTTGTCCAGGTGCTCCCCACCCCCACCCGCCCAACTCCATACCATTTCTTTCTTTCTCTCTTTAGAAACAGGCAAAGAAAAAGACCAAACAAACCAAAATTAAAAACAAAGCAAAACTACAAAAACTAAAGGAAAAACACAAGAAACACAAAACACAGACAAACACACATACGTATCATAAAAACACAAAAATCGGAAACCATACATACAAGCAAAAGATCAGCAATCCTTCCCACTCAAGACCCCAAAATACCCAAACAAGCAAGCCATACAAGATAGGAAGTCTACAGCAATACGCTGTGCTCATTTTTGTGTTAATTGTCTACTGCTGGGTGCAGGGCCTGCCTTTAAGTGTGGTTTATAAACACCACAGTTGAGACTTCCTTAGAGAGAACGAAATTTTCCTTCGCAAGTGGATGTCAGATGGACAGAGCTTCTTGCTCAGGGATGGGAGCTCCTGTCCACTTCCCCCTTTCAGTCACGGGACCTCATCTGGCTTGAACCTGTGCAAATGCTGCCACACTCTAATCCACGTTAGTCTTGTGTCGGGAAGACGCTGTTTCCGTGGCATCATCTACCATCTATGAGCCTTGTGAGCATAAAGACACTGCATTTAGGGGGCCGGAGAGATGGCTCAGTGGTCAAGAATATTGCCTGCTCTTTCAAAGGTCCTGAGTTCAATTCCCAGCAACCACATGGTGGCTCATAACTATCTGTAATGAGGCATACACACAGACAGAATATTGTATACATAATAAATAAATAAATATTTTTTTTCAAAAAGACACTGCATTTAGGTCTGACTGTCCCAGGGTCTCTCACTTGCTGCACTCTGTCCAGTTGTGGATCTCTCTGTTAATTCCCATCTACTGCAAGAGGAAACAGTTTGCTTATAAGAATTTCAACTTCTTATAAGAAGTACTAGAAAAAAATTGGGCATGGATTTATTTTATTTTATGGACTATATGGTGGATTCTCAAATCATGGAATTTTAGACTGTAGTGGCAGAACGTGATACAGAGATTTAGGTCAGGTAATATACAAATGGGAAAATGCCCAGTCTAAGGACTTTTGTATATTAGCAGAAGTTTATGAGTGACAAGATATTTTTGATTTGGGGGATATTTGATTTGAGGTATGGCAGTAGAAGTACGGGGGTGGTAGTAAATGAAAAGTCATGTGATAGCTGTCTAGGCCTTTCCCCCATCCTGGAGGTTCCGTGGATCCTCCTCCCTTCTGTAATATCTCCAATGTCCCGGGTTTGTTTCTCTCTCAGCATTTGTCCTGTGTGTCTGCATATTTTTTTCTCCACAGGAATGCATTTGGATCCTAGAATTAAATCCAAGTGGAGAAACACTTCTAGTCCTCCTCTTTTCATTTCAGCCACATGCTTGGGCTGCCTTCATTTTAGAAAGTGAAGAATATGTGGAATTAAAAGTCACTATTTTTTGTTTGTTTGGTTTTTCGAGACAGGTTTTCTCTGTGTTATAGTCTTAGCTGTCCTAGAACTAGCTCTTGTAGGCCAGACTGGCCTTGAACTCACAGAGATGCGCCTGCCTCTGCCTCCCAAGTGCTGGAATTACAGGCGTGTGCCACCACTGCTTGGCTAAAAGTCACTATTCTTTAGCTAAGACCCTTGCTTCTCTGTTTAGCTTCATTCGTATAGTAACAAAATACTAAAAAATGAAAACTCACCCCAGAGTTTAAGTAGTAAGTATCCAATATTAAAACTCGAAAACTATTACAAAACATTTGAAAATAGTAAAAATGTGCCTTTTTGTTTCTTCCTTCCTTCTTTACTTTTTTGTTTTTTTGAGACAGGGTTTCTCTGTGTAGCCCAGGCTGACCTGGAACTGATTTGTAGACCAGGCTGGCTTTGAACTCACAGAAATCCACTTGCCTCTGCCTTCCATGGGCTGGGATTAAAAACATGTGTCACCACATACTGTAAAGCCTGCCTTTTCTATGTTTGGTTCCGATTGACACTCGATAAACTTTAGAAGAAACTTATATGTCAGGATGTGGCCATCAAGATTGACACCTATTTTCTTCATGTGTTGGCCTGTCTCTAGCCTCCTGTCAGCATTCTGCTAATATGATATTTCCTTCCTGAAAGGGGGTAATGATGTACTCTTTGGTTACCCCAGCCTGGAGAACATTTGGGGTTAACAATAATTCCAATATACTTCATGTCGGTCACTCTTATAGCTCCCATAGGTTTTAGTACCCTTCTTTCTTTTTACGTCTATTTGCACAGATCATGTCTTGTTCATTTTTGTGGCCACCTGCATGCCTCATGAGTGGCTCATCATGCATCCTGGATGCAGTGCATGTCAGAATGAGCCGTTATACTCATGTATGAAATCATTCCTGCGAACAGATTGGCTCATGAGTTGAGCATGGAGGAAAGGTGGACGAGGGAAGAGGAAGTAGCTGAAGAAGGATGGGAGTTGGCTTGACCGAGACCAGCCAGTGTGCCCTGGTTATCTGCTGCCAGGTCACTTGTCCTCAGCACTTTGAATAGCCAGGAGTCCGCATTAATCATTGCCCACCGCAAACAGAAGCGTCTTTGACCGAGGGAGATTCAGCGCTTCTGCTCCTTTGATGACGAGCGCTATGAAAGATTGTATTGATTTGATGGGCTGCTCTAATAACCGCTTATTTTTTTTTAAACTTATTCTTCTCAGACAGAGCTTTGATGATGAATGGGGTTCTAAGATCTGTTGGCTGCAGGGGCCGCATCCTCAGACTATCTGCAACACTGAACAGGGATATAACTTTGGTGGTTTAAGTGTGTCACTGGTGAGATGGTGACATTATATTTCCGTTGTCTGCTTCAGAATATTAGTGTTCAAAGTCTGGTAAGGTCTTTTTTAAGCTTTTAATAACAGCCAAGGTAAATGGTAAAGTTATCTTTAGCTGCAGTGAGACAAAGACAAAGGGGACTTCTTTGGGCAGTTTAGTTTTATGCAAAGAGGCTATTTGTAGCCAGGCATGGTGGCACATGCCTGAAGACCCAACATTTATGTGGCAAAGGCAGGAGAACCATGAATTCCAGGCCAGCCTGGACAACATACTGAAACCCTGTCCCCTAGTGAAACTAAAAAAATGTATCTGTAACCGAGTTCTATAACATTGGGGAGATGAGCTGGAGCGTTTGAGAATACTCTTACCTTCATCAAAACCTCCCCAACCACAAACTATGATATTCCCACCAAAGGCTGGGAAATCTAGACCAACACAGGGAAGGAAGCTGAGGACAGGTTTCCCTAGAAAAAGTCACCCGTGTCCTGGCACCTGGGAGACCCACGAGGGTGGACAAAGCGCAGAGCAGCCCTTTGCACAGGAAATCTGCGCTGTGGGTTCCTGGTTGAGAGGAGACCGCTCCCTTGCATTTTGGGGATCGGCAGGTTCCTTCTTACTCAGAGGGTGTCTCTGTGGCCGTCTGAAGATGAATCCAGTTGCTTTCCAAAATCTTGCTGACTGAGGCGCCTCAGTAGTAGCCTTTTCTTCCCCTCTGCCTTCCTTTTATGGAGAGTTCCGTGAGCAGGACTGGAGCCGTGAGCAGGACCTGGGCTGTGAGGAGGACCTGGGCTGTGAGGAGGACCTGGGCTGTGAGCAGGACCTGGGCTGTGAGGAGGACTGATGCGGTAGCTGCTCCCCTGGGATTAAAGCCCGGCTCTTGTTCTCAGTTTGTGAGATGCTTTAGAAAACTTTCTACACAAGGGGATGGTGTGATGCTTCTGAAATGCTTGGTAGATTTGGACACTGTCAACATAGAGCAAAATAGTAAAAGAAAGCAAAAACCATGCCTGGTCTGATGCGATGTGCCATGAGTGCCAGTCACACAGGAGGCTGAGTCAGGAGGCTCTCTTGAGGCATGGGAATTCAAGACTGACTAGGCATTATAGGGGGAACTTATTACAAAAGAGGTAAAAGTTAATCATGAAGTTTCTGATTTTAATACATTTTCTTTGTGGTTTGCTCACCTTTCTGTATTCCACTGGTGCCCCTTCCACTATCGGAAGGTCATTGGTGACCCTTCAGGACACAGACGGCTGTTTCTGGGGAAATCTGTCTTGAGCTTCCTTCCTTATGTTGATCTAGATTCCATAGCACTTGACAGATACAAGTATCACAGTTTGTATTGGGGTGTTTTTGTAGACTTTTTTTTTTCCTGATTCACTGGCAGGGAGTTGGTCTGCCTCTGGAGAAGAGAGAACACACATCTGTTACTCCACTCTTTTCTGATGCTTTCTGACTGTCAGAGATGATCATGTTTATCTTGTCACCCTTTTTAGGAACAATGTATCTTTTTAAACAAAAATTATGGAAAACTGTTGATTGGGGTTGGGCTTCTGTTCTCGATTAGTCTGAGAAAATCAAAATGGAGTCACTTTTACTATGGTGCCACATAATCAAGACTTTAAGTAAGCATGCAGATTTTCTTTTAAGCATGCAGATCTTTAAGAAGTCTAGTTTTCCTTGAGAGCAGGAGATTCTAGTTGGTCTGGGCAAGTGTCCTCTTCGCTTTAAATCTTACTAAGAAAATTAACCAGAATGAGAGAGATCTCAGTGTTGTAGTTTTAAATCTGTTGATTGGCTTCCGTGTCCAACTGATCTAAGTCCATCCTTCTACAATTTCCTGAGGGAGCTCTCGCCCTATTTCACAGAACAGAGTTTGCCCCACTCAGCAGTTTTACAGAGAGCCAAATTGATCTACATAACTTTATCTCTTGGTAACCTCTTGATAATGGGTGGCACCTCGTGTTCCTCGGTACTTCAAGTTTATGTTCTAGTCCGCTTCCTCTTCCACCTCTGTCACCGCCGGAGAGAAAGTGGCTCTCTTGCACAACCTACTCTCCCACCCACACGGAAACACACTTCCTGCCCTCCGGAAACATTATAATTGTAGCAAGAATATTACTTATTATTTACATTATTGTGATGCTAATGGTATTATCTATATAGCCAGGCTTGGGATGCACTGTAGTTCCTTTTGTATGCCTTTTTTGTATGATTTCGTAAAAAATTTTTCCTGGCATTAGTTAGTTTTATTTATTACATTGATTATGAATAGCTAACTTATTATTTCTAATTGTTTGGCTAGGAATGTGCTATACATTTTTTTCTTTTGGTTTTTTCGAGACAAGATTTCTCTGTAGCCTTGGTACCTGTCCTGGAACTTGCTCTTGAAGACCAGGCTGGCCTCGAGCTCACAGAGATCTGCCATCTGCCTCTGCCTCCCAAGTGCTGGGATTAAAGGCCTGCGCCACTACCGCCCAGCTTACATTTGTTTCCCCATTCCTCTTCCTCCCTCCCCTCTCCCCTTCTAGCTTATTTGTTAGGAACTTCCTCTATGCATTCAGTTTTGTCTTCTAGAAGAATTCTTCCCAGGAGCCTGCTAACTTGGTCCTTTGGACAGGCTGGTTCCTTTGCTGCTCTCTGTCATCTTGGAGTGTCCTTTCATTCCATCTTGGAATTTCCCTTCATCGTGATGGGAGATTGGGAGGTCTTCTTGCCCTTTTCTCATGTTAGAATCCTTGATTCCAGAACTCTCTGTGTGTTTATTGTCTTATTTTGATAGAACACATTAACAGGTAGTTTTCCAGAGGAGTAAAGAGGAGGCAAACAGCTCAGAACCCTGTGTGGATGAATGCTGCACTGTTTATGATCCTATACTGTTATTGGTAGTCTGCTGCATGTATAGAGTTTAAGTTAGGAATCCATTGTCTTCTGATGATGCTTCTTTCGTTTTCTCAGTTTCCAGTTTCTTCTAAGTAGAAACCGTCTGCTTCTGAGCTGCCAGGATTGCTTGCTGTGAGCACCACTCTGAATTCTGATCTTTTCTATTATTACCTACTTTTAAGCTTTTTGAATCTTCTGTTTATTCCCATAATTTTGAAATTTTATAAGATGTAGCTTGACTTGGTCATATTTTAATCTGGATATAACTTTTATTTTGACAAAACTCTCTTAATTTTTTAAAAAAATTTTTTCTCATTGTTTTATTCTAGAACTTCTGAGTTTCACACTCTGGGCTTCTGGGTGGATTCTTTAATGCTGTTGTGTTTTCTTCCCAATTCATTGTCTCCTTGATTTTCTCTTTTATTTCTTGTATTTTAACTCTTCTGAGTTTTTAATGTCTGCCCCCTTGAAGTCCAGCGCCCACCCCACCCCCTCGGGGCACTTTATTGCTTATTTTGGCTATGTCTTTACCTTGTGTCAAATGTGTTCCATATTAAGATCTTTCTGGGATTCTTTGGTGATCCTCAGCTTTCTTTCATTTTGTGTTTGGGGTTGGGCCTTGTTGGCACGGGGCCAGACTATAAGGTGTTGTATTTGTGGTTTTCTGGGAGGAATACCCTTGTGACTGATTTCGATAATGCTTGTTGGTCTGTTTCGAATCCAGTGCTCTGGACCACATAGCATAAAAGAGGTGGGTGACCAAAATTCACTTGCATGTGCTTAGACCCTTTGACATTAGTTCCCATGGTACCCCGGCCTCAGCTTAGACCCTTTGACCTTAGTTGCCATGGTACCCCTGCCTCAGGTCTTCATTTCTCTCACGATAGATCTTCTGTCTTAAGTTTCATGAAGAAAAGAAAAATAACAAAGAACCTTTAGTTTTTCCTAGAATTGAGAATGGCTATCTACCTAAACTTATGACACGGGGAGAGGGGGAGATATGTTTTATGTCTTAAATAGACCTGCAGAAAGTTCTCTTGGGGCTGAGCATGGAGGTGCTTTGTGAGTTTGAGGCCTACGTGACTTACATCGAGAGTTCCAGGCCAACTAGAACATAGAGAGAGCCTGTCTCACCCTCTTCCCCTGAAAAACTAGTTGCTTCCTTTAGAGAGTTTGGGAAGTAGCTCATTTGAGCTCCAGGTCCTATGAGAGACATTGTTCAAAAAGTAAGATAGAAATCAATTGATAAATGTAACAGATGTTAATCTCTGACCTCTGTTGCACCCACATCCTTATATGCACACATTCTCTCTCTCTCTCTCTCTCACACACACACACACACACACACACACACACACACACACACACATACACACACACACACACACACACACACACACACACACATGCTTCAGTTTCTTCTTTATCACTTCTTTCTAGGGCTCCTGGACTTGATGACTTAATTTTATACTATCTGGAGGTTTATTTGTTTCCAGGTGCCTCTCTGTTCCATTCCTCCCTTTGTTAGATCTAGCATGTACTTGTTTTCTAGTTTCTGAAATTTTGGTCTTTTTAGTATCTTTTTCTGGTTTCTACTTTTGAGTGTTAATTTTTTAAAATTTTTTATTTATTTCTAAACTTATTAATTTTTTTGTTTTTTAATTTATGTGTTTGTGTAGGGAGCAGGATATGTGTGTGTGAAGGCAGGTGGCTGTAGAGACCAGAAGAGGGTGTTGGATTCCCTGGCAGCACAAAATGGGTGCTAGGAACAAAACCTGGGTCATCCTCAAGAATAGCACAAGCTCTTAACCGCTAAGCTATCTTTCAGTCCCTCAGAATGTTAATTTCTTAATAACAACAAGTAAATAAAATAAGTATTTTTGATGGTCTTCCAGGACGGCAGTGGGTATCTTCAGCCACTTTAACTGAACGTTTCCGTGAGTAGAGCTATACTTCCTTTCTACCCTACAAAGGACAATGGCTTTTGCTGGCCAGAATTTTCCATTGACCTATGAATTGTTACCAGGCAGTGAATTTGTGTGGTGTGGAATAGTGCGAAGAGTCCTTCATTTGTAACCAGGAGAGATTTATTTTTCTCGATCTTGGTCTGTGATACTTTGGGCAAGATGCCTAATTGAACGTTAATTTTCTAATTTGTGAGGCAAAGGGGCTGACGGATGAGATCTCTTTCAGCTCACATGGTATGATTCTCTATGACTCTGAGTCTCTCCTCACCGTGAAGTCATTAAACAGCTGTTTCTCTTATCTCTGGTGTTGGGATCTTTTGCTTTTAGAACTGCAGTTAAGCCATGCTCTCGCTGCCCTCCAGTGCCTTCCGAAAGTCCATGCGCCGTTGGGTAGCAGAGGAATTGCTCTTTGGATCGGAACAACACATGCTATACGCATGTGTCTAGAGCCTACCTTGTTTCTCCCCGGTAATCTTCCCTAAGGAGCCATTTTTTTCCCTTCCTGGAAACATCTTATAAAAAAATTTCTAAAGAAGTGGAATTTGCATACCAATAGTTTCTCAGGAAAACAAAATAGAGTACCTCTATCCCCCCCCCATATCTATTTCTATCTCATCTATATCTATCTCTATATTTTTGAGACAGAACCTTATGTAGGCTAGGTTTGGTTTGAGTCTTACAATCTTCTTGCTCAACCTCTTGAGTGTTGTTATTCACAATATACACCCAAATGAACAGGCCAAAACTGTAATATAGCAAGAGGACCAACTTAGATGCAAAAAGAATGGATTGCCTTTGATTTCCCAGTTAAGATGCACATGGATTAATGGGTCCAGGTTATAATTGTTTATCAAGAGTTGGGGGCTGCAGACCCCTGGCCCTTTGACTTTCTTTGCCTGCCTCAGACCCTCTGTCTGCTGGAGTGAACTGAGCAAAACAACTTGTTTTCCTGTGCCTGCGGCTGCTCTGAGCACGAGACCCTGATGGCAGGGGTGTGGGTTCTGGTGGACCTGCGACTGAGAGATCCCGAGAGCTGGGGCGTGGCCAGAGCCCTATATAAGCTGCCCCTGAGCACAATAAAGTTGGCGTTCTTGTTTCAAGGATGACCCGTGTCCCGTGTCCCTGTCTGTCTCTCTGTATGTAAAGTCTCCAGCCTAGTTCCCAGCTCACGTACCGTCTGCTATAAGCACCAAGTCTGGTAAAAAGAAGCACACAGCTTCAGGCTCTTCCTTTAAGATGGTGGCTCACTGTTCTACCTGTACATAGAATTATGATGTCCAGGCCCCACTTCAGATCTAAAAAATATTAAAGAAAAATGAAAACAGAACCTAGATATCTGTATTCAAAATAAAATTTGAGGATTCCAATGTACATGTGAGTAGATTAATAGCTAGGTGAGAAGTTAAGCTTTATTCATTGTTATAGATATGGAAGAATATGATTACCTTTGTCATGAATGAGATTATGGGTACATATATCAGAAGATTGTCATTAACTAGAGACATGGGAAAGGATTGCATTGGGGGGTGAGTTCTCAGTTGATGGAGCTGTCATAGATGGAGAGGGAGGAGTAGGGAGAGTACCGTAGACCAGGGAATGGATACTGCGAGGGGTGGCCCTCCTGTTTTTGGCCTGTATTTGGAGTGACTGGGGAAGAGCTGAAGGGAAAGTCGAATGTCAGATTGCAACCACACTGTGAACATCTTCAGAGTCAGACTAAGTGTTGACTTTATCCTGCAGGACTTGGGTGACCCTAAGGATGTCTGCCGAATGAAATGACCCACTGGAACTTTGGAGACTGATTCAGCAGGAAGAAGGGGTATGTAGTTAGAATTAAATGAGGCAGGAGTGTTGGTAATGGAAGCCCAGTTGGGAAGGTGCTGCTGTTGTCTAGCTGGGAGGTGAGGATGCTCTGAGCTGGGGAAATGATAGTGGAGGTAAATATAGCCGTCTTCGTTAGGGTTTTATTGCTGTGAAGAGACATCATGGGCCCATGGGCAGAGCAACTCTTTCTCTTTTGTTTATTTTCACAAAGGAAAGCATTTAATTGGGGCTGGCTTATAGTTTCAGAGGTTTAGTCCATTATTGTCATGGCAGGAAGCATGGGTTCTACATACAGATTGACAGGCAGCAGGACATGAACTGAGACAGACTTCCTCCAGCAACGCCACACCTATTTCCATGCATCCTAATAGTGCCACTCTCCATGAACTTAGGAGGGCCATTTTTATTTAAACCACCACAATAAGCATAATAGACATTTGTATAGCATTTTCACAGTAAGTTTATTATCTACTTCTCATTTAAACCTCACTCCGACCCCGCCATACCTTCTAAATGAAGGGGTGGATGTTTCCAGGTTATGCTGTTGGAGAATCCCTCATAGACATCAGAGGAGCCCAAGTGGTTGATGGTCATTGAGTAAGAGTGTAGTTGCAGTAGGACACTAAAGGTATCAGTTGGAAGAAGGTATAATAGAATTCTTTAGTAGCTTAGTATCCAGTCTCTGGCCACGCTGTCAAGTAACTGTTGCATGTGCTTCAAGAGACTCCTTTTGTTTCTGTAGTTTGATTTGCAGTTACTTCTTGAAAGGGCATGGAGAAGGCAAGGAAAGGGATAGTTACCCTTAATTCAGCTTATCTCAGGAAAGAATCTGCAGGCCTTTTCTGAGAACCTTTGGGTTCTCAAAAGGTTGAGTATTAAATTTGGTTGAATTTTCCCTTCCTTCTTCCTTCCCTCCCTCCTTTCCTCCCTCCCTCCCTCCCTCCTTTTCTTCCTCAAACTTCTTCTATCCTCTCCTCTCCTTTCCTCCCCTCTCTTCTCCTCCCCTCCTCCCCTCTCCCCCTCTCCCTTTCTTTCCTTTGCTCTCTACTCCTTTCCTCTCTCCCCTCTCTCTTTCTCGCTTTCGCCCTCCCATTCTTTCCATGGTGGTCAGAAGACAATTTACAGGAGTCGTTTCTCCTCTTTCCGCCATGGGGAGTTCTGGGGATTGAACTCAGGTCATGGAGGGAAGCAGCTTTCCCAGTTGAGTCACCTCGCCAGCTCTTGTTTAAAGTTTCAAGGCTCTAGGTACAGGACTACTGACCTTTGTGTCCAGGTAGGTCATTCTGAGGAGGGTTAGCTCTGACTGGGTGGACTTCCCTTTCTCTCGAGGTCTGGGTAGGAGCCATACATGGAGCATAGTAATGGAGATATCAAGGGCCGTCCCTGTAGTTCCCCTTTGACACTGCTCTGATGCCAGGTCCAGATGACATCCTACTCAGTCAGTGTGGATTGCATCCGCTACCATGCTCATTCATCCTTCAGATCACTTATGTGTTCAGATCACATGTGTTCTGGCATGTGTTTCAGATCCCACGATCTTGAAGCCTAAACCAACAATACAAGCAGTGGAATGCACTTTGCTGTCTGAGATATTTGTTCTCTGAAATCAAATAGCAGAGCATATTAGAGAGCTGAGGGATACTGGGAGAGACAAAGGCATACATCACCGTCATCCTCATGGAAAATCTTGATTAGCATTTCCTAGGAAATGGCTGGGCAGGATGGAGGTTGAGCTAGGAGAGGAAGTGCTTCGGGCCTTGCACAACCCAGTCTGGACACTTAAGACCCTCCTTGCTGGAGGGTGAGGAGGGCCTCTATTTGTAATTTAAAATTTCAGTAGCATTAGAAAATTAGCACCATATTCTCACTGTTTATTTTCTTACTTTAGAATCCCGGGAATCTTCAATGGCAGGAGAAAGAGCGACCAGAAGACCGAGATGAATTTTAACACTATCCTAGAAGAGATTCTTATTAAACGGTCCCAGCAGAAAAAGAAGACATCCCCGCTAAACTACAAAGAGAGACTTTTTGTACTTACCAAGTCCGTGTTAACCTACTACGAGGGTCGAGCGGAGGTAGGAGACAGTCTGTTCTGCTATGTTCAGTGTCGGTACCATTGAGCATGTGATGCTCTCCACTGAGTTAGTGGATTTGAGGTTACGGTTTGTTGTTATTTGGATTTGAAAGGTGAGATTTAGCATGTGCTAGAATTTGGCACAAGTTTTTCGTTATAGGTTAAGATACATAGCTATGCATTTGGTGTCAGAACGAATATTAACCTGCCAGAGAAAACACATTCCTGATTTTCCTGTTTGTTGTAGGTCCTTCTAGAATCTATTAGGTGTGCCAAGCGCATGGCTTTTCCCTACAGCCTGTCATGTTATGGATCAGAGCCCAAACTGCTTTGTGTGCACGTTTCTTCATTACTTGAAGCTGATGAGCTATTTGTGAGCTGTTCATTGACGCTGATTAGAGAGGCATTCTTCAACTCTTGATGCTGAGCGTCTCCCGCAGTGTTCTTTGCTGGGGCAGGGAGAGGGGAGAAGCATTGTCTCGTGAGCTCCTATGTGGGGTGTTGAGGTACAGTGAGGAAGGGAGGGATTTTGGTTAGGCAGCTTCTAGCTTTCCACAAGGAATGTGGATGGTGGCTATCTCTGGGCCAATTGAAAATCTTGCCATGGTGGACATGGTCTTTTTACTACTGTCATAGTCTTCTGTGCTAGAAATTCCTTTGGGTTGTAGAGAATGGCTGGGAACTGGGTTTCTTCTGACAGCTTGCCACAGCACGGGTGCCGATGGCGAATGTCTGGAGGGCCCGGTGTTCAGGCCCAGCCCGGGCGTCTCTCTCAGATGTTGCTTTGCTTGTTTTGTTGTCGTTTTCTTATTCTGTGTTTTGGTTCCCTTCATTTGTACAGAATGGCCTTGCTTTTCCTGGCCAGTCTCAGCTCTGCCATTTCTGCTGTGTCGTACCACTGGGACCTGTGCTGTTCTTCAGGGTCACACCCCACAGAACCAGATTCCCTTAACGCGAAATCCCCCAAATGTTGTAGACCAAAGCTTCAAAACTTTTCCTGTAGAACTAGAGCTGATGTGAGACCGTGCTCACTCTTCATTCTGTTCACTGTGAACACACACATAGGTGTGCCCAGAACTATAAATGTCGATTACCTTAGTCCTGCTGACAAGTGTCGTATTTTATGACAGGTATGCTACATTTCTTTTTGTTATCCAAGAAGTTCATAAATTCACTAGGGTTTTGGATAAGAATGACCAGAAATAGGGGTTATCTTAAAATTGCAAGTGGATTTGGAGGGAAAGAGTGAGCTTTTGCTGTATGGTAATGATTTGTTATAACTTGAATTTAATATAGTCAGTCCAGGAGAAGAATAGGAACACAGCAGCGGGAGTAGTAAAAGGTGGTGCTTTACTAACCCCAAACCCACAGAAGCTTACATTGTCAACTTAGAAATACGTACTGATACTGTTAAAGTTTAACACAGGGAGGACCGGGAGATGGCTCAGTGGTTAAAAGCGCTGACAGTTCTTTCAGAGAACCTGTGTCTGATTCTCTGCATCCACATGTATTCTCACAGCCAGCTGTTACCTCTAGTTCCAGGGGTTCTGATGGCCTGTTCTGGCTTCTGTGGGAGCCAGGCGTGTGTGAGGCGCACAGATACACATACAGGCAAGACATCATACACAGAACAGGAAAGTACAGCACAGTGGTCAACTCACTCTGAGGATGTTTTGGCTGTAGTTGGTCCTGGATGTCTGTGAGGGGGCTGGTTCCTCTCACCAGCATCTCATATGCTCAGATCTATTCAAAAAAAATAGTGCAGCACTTGCACATAACCTGTGCACGTCCACTTGTGTATTTTAAATGACCTGTATTTTGCTTATAGTACCAGATATAATATTGATGCTATAAAAGTACTCATCCTATACTCCTTAGGAAATAACAGCATGAGAAAAGTCTGTATGAATTCAAACAGATGCATTTTTTTTCCCTTCAAGTATTTTCCAGGGTTGATTGATTCTGTGGACTCAGAACCTATAGATCTAGAAGGTTAATTGTGCAAAGTTAAAAATACCCTGACTGTTTAAGCAGAATGAAAACACAGGGATCGCTTCTTATTTCAGATCCCAGTCTCTCTCTGAATGTCGGGTGGCTTCAGTCATGGTGAGAACCGGACAGGGCAGAATGAGGTAGTTGCCCAACATGTAGAAGTCCTTCCAACCCTTGTTCAGAGTCTGTGTCTTTTCTGACTCACCAGCCCCAGCCACTAGCTGAGTTTCTTTCCTGATTCCCGTCCCCCCCTCAGCTCCTCTAATGTGTGGGGTGGTGTTTTAACTTCTCATGATTTCTGCTGCCTTGGATGGGCTGGCCACAGATCTATTGACTCTCACAGTCAATAGTTGTTGGGGATAGGGATGTAGCCAGGTGCTAGAATGTGTGCTTAGTATGTGCTTAGCATGAACCAAATCGTGGGCTAGATCCCCACCTGTAAACAAACAAATAATTTGAATTATTTGAAATTTAAAGATAAGAATCAGAATTCTTGAAATAACTACTAACAATACTGGGAAGACTTCTGAGTGGTCCCTCTCAGCCCATCTTCTAGAGAATCTTAGAAACAGTTCACCCTGGCATCACTGCCCTGTCTGGGGGGCATGTGTCAGTGCCCGTTGGCAGTGGGTGAACCTTCTGCTTTTCTGTTTCTGTTCTTCGAATCACTATTCAAAAGCAGAGTGAGGTGGGGAACCCACGACACTGTTGAGTTAGAAAGTAAGATTCTAGAGCTGGGCTGTGAAAACCACTGGAATCACTTGAGACATTTAAATTATCTGTAGCTCTTCCGTCTTTGCACGACAGCTGGTGAAGAGGCTGCCTATTGCTTCAGTGGTCCCCATTCTTGGTCCCCTTGTGGCTGTTGGATGCTTTGTTAGAACTCGGAGTTAATCATGATGTCCACCCTTCCTTCACTCTCTGCACTCAACTCCAGCAACACGATGGCAAAAGCCTTTCCTGAGACGGTTCCTGCTGACTTCACTTATGGGGCTTTTCAAAGTTCTCGAGAAATTTTGTTTTAGACAGATCATCAGAAACCCAGTTAAAATATCTCCTGGAAGTCTCATATTGAGGAACTAGTGTTTCAGGTTACCTTGAGCTGTTGATTTTTTTCAGTTTGGCTTTTCTCTCTTTCGGTGGTTAATTCGTTGATATCTGGGCATGTTCCAGTGAACTGGGACGCAAAGATCATGACAGTTTATGGTACACCATCTTACGGTACCACAGACCATGCGAGTTTTGCAACCATTGTTAGCTAAGGAAGCAGGACACTTTAGATTGGGCCGTGGTGCTCTGTGGCTGGTTTGCTGCCTGCAGTACTGTGGCGGGCAGCACGGACACTACAGACAGACTGTAAGGTCAGAGGGGCTTGAACAGTGTGGCAGGGCCCCTGGAGCAAGCTTCTTTGTCAGACTATCTTTGGATTGCCAGCCCCCAAATAATGACATGGAGACTTATCATTAAGTATGAAAGCTTGGCCTTTAGCTTAGGTTTATTTTCAGCTAGTTTTTATAGCTTAATTAGACTATAAGACCCATATATTTTTAATTCTACATTCTGCCACGCGGCTAAGTTACCTCCTCTCAGTACTGCATGCCCAACTTAGTCCGAGTCTGCTGGTTAAAATCACACAATTAGATTCCTCCTCTTCTTCCTCTCTCTCCCTGGAAATCCCACCTGTCCCCTCCTGCCTAACCATTGGCCATTCAGCTCTTTATTAAACCAATCAGAAGGCACCTTAGGCAAAGACACATCTTTACAGTGTATACAAATATTCCCCAATGTCCCCTGCTCCGCCTCCATGCCTAGAGTCACAGTGAGGACTTCCTAACTGTGCTGGATAATTTTAAGTCAACTTGACACAAGCTTAAAGTCATTTGAAAGGAGGGGATTCCAATTTAAAAAATGCTTCCATAAAATCAGACTGTAGGCAAGCCCATAAGGACATTTCTTAATTAGTGATTAATGGAGGAGGGCCCAGCCCATTGTGGGTGGGTGCTACCCCTGGATTTGGTGATTCTGAGTTCAATTAGAAGGCAGACTGAGAAAGTCATGACGTAAGCAAGCAAGCAAGCAAGCAAGCAAGCAAGCAAACAGCTCTCCTCCATGGCCTCTGCATCAGCTCCTGCCTCCAGGCTCCTTGCTTGTGTGGGCTCCTGTCTTGACTTCCATAAATGATAGATTACAATGTGGAAGTGTAAGCCAAAGAAACCCTTTCCTTCCCAACTTGCTTTTGGTATCACAGTGGTACCCTAATTAAGCTACCAACTAAGACAGCGCTTGCTCACAGTCAGCTGCGAGTCATCGCAGCGGGAGAACACAAAACAAAAGCAAAGTTTCCAGGCACCAGGTGAGATACAAATGATGAAGGCTGTGCGTGACCCTCTCATACTGTGACAATGAGCATGTCTGTGAGGGAAGATTATATAGGTTCAGTACCCATGGTGTTTGTCTTAGGAGATACCAAAATTACACGTGCTAGAAAGAAAGCAACTGTTTAGCACAAGTCATCCTTGTGGTTGGTTGAGGTACAGGGAGCCACCCTGGCCAGCTTTAGAAATGTCTAAGTTGCCAGACACTAGCCAATGGCCGACTCTGTAGGCAGGTCTTTCTTAGCCTAGCATTCTCGGTGTGACTTTTGGAACATTGTATGCGCTGGCCGCAGTGCTGAGTACGTTGGTTTCACACGTATGGCTTATTCGGTTTCATTCCAGAATGAGGAACCAAGGCAAAGATAAGAACCTTGCATAGGGTGTGCCATGCCATACTAGAAGTTGCACATTCTTGCAAGAAATTGCAGGTCTGTTTCTTCAAAGCCTGTCTTTGAAACTGCTTTGCTGCTCTAGGAAAAATTAGGGTAAGAAAAAAAAAGGAAAGAAAGAAAGAAAGAAAGAAAGAAAGAGAACCATTACTGCGTTTTCTGTAATACAGATAAAATTTTACTGTAGTGGATATTTTACTATTTCTAGTTAAAACTGTTTTGAATATTCCTTGTATTGAGAAAAACATTCACACTGAACAGTTTTTTTCTCTAGTCTTCCTCTAATTGAATGCTCTAAAATAACATTTTCAATTTGTGTATGGAGTTTAAAATGATTTTTATGTAGATTGTATCTTTTTATATGCCTGATTTCATTTTCATCTCCATTTTGACATGAGCACACGTCTGCTATGAGGGGTTCCAGAGTGGCTCCTGTGCCCGGATGATGGTGTCACATCACGCAAGCTCCATGGAGACAGGAACTCCTGGGATTGGCACCTCTTCTGGCCCCTGCCCTCTGTATCTATCACTCTGCTTGCTTGTTCATTTATTATGTCAGTAGTAACAGGGTTGCTTGGTAAATTCTAGAAAATTCTCGAGCTTGAAGAAGTGATTGTGGGAAGTTGTGGTTTGGAATGAAGTCAAACAGAAGTTCCTAGTAACCTGGAGACCCGCTCTATAAGTTCTAAAGTAAACAGGACAGAAGCATTTGCCCATGAGTATGTATTAACTTGTGCAGTTAGTTAGAACTGAGCTAAATTGTAGGATGATGAAAAGGAAAGACTTTTTTTCTCTTTTTCAGCTTACCAAGGGCTGTGGCAGGGATCATAGCCTGCTCATCTGTATATTTCTGAGACTTTGGTACAGGGTGGACACTCAGTACATCATACATAGTTCAATGAATTGCAGGTGAGCTAGGGAAACAGTTACTCCAGAATCAGGTAGAATAGCTTTATCTGTGACCACCAGATATTTATTTGATTCACTGGGATTCCCTGACAGGACAATGGAAGCCATCAGTTATAGTTATGATGTCACAGACTGTTGCATGCCTTGGAAAACTCTTGTGTTCCAGAGGGTGTCCTGGGCCATATGAGGAGTGTTCTCTTAACTAGGCTTGGAAACCTAGAAGTTCTTAGTAATACAGAAATGAGAGCCACCAAGATGAATGTTTCTTCCATTGTAAATTAGTTCATCCCCGAGTGGAACCCTCAGGTACATAGGCCTTCTAGTCCCCTTCCGAAGGTTTGTATCTTGCAGCACGTCATGCATGCTGGGAAGTCAGTATGGCATGGGAAAATAACCCTGTTTGCTGCAGACCCTCTGAAAGCATTTGTATCACACTAAAGAGTTACTACTAGCCGCAAACACCGGGAGGGTACGCCTGAAACCGTGAATAGAACCATGCCCTAGTTTTCTCCTATGCATATATATCTCTGATAAAGCTTAATGAAATTTTATATATAGAAAGAGTTACTAATATTTAAGAGCAAACGGAAGAATCATAATTTTTATAACAAAATTGCTACTGGAATATAAATATTTTAGTATTACTACAATTGATCTGATACCTGAGTTGGCTGCTGAGCTGTGATATATACGGTATAGATATATTGGATGATGGGTTGTTCACGTCCCAGGTGAGATGGACTGAGATATCATAGAATATTGTCACACCACTCAAAATGGCATTAAATTTGAAGCTTATAAATTGTTTAGTTCTTGGAGCTGGAGAGATGGCTTAGAGGTTAAGAGAACTGACTGCTCTTCCAGAGAACCTGAGTTCAATTCCCAGCACACACATGGCAGCTCACAGCTTTCTGTAACTCCAGTTCCAGGGGACCCGACACCCTCACCCTGACATACATGAAGGTAAAACACCAGTGCACATAAGCTAAAATAAATGAACAAATTAATAGTTTAGTTCTGAAAATTTTCATTTAATAACTTTGGAGCATGATTGATTCCAGGTGGTCAGACTTTAGGAAGCAAGATCATGGATGAGCAAAAATTTTTTGTATTTCATGATTAATACAGTGGTTAGTGTAATTATTATTATTTTCAAGGCAAGGTTTCTCTGTGTAACTCTGGCTTTCCTAGAACTCTCACTGTAGACCAGCCTGGCCTCAAACTCAGAGAGATCCACCTGCCTCTGCCTCCAAGTCCAATATGATATTTTTTATGCTCTCAGAATCAACTGTATCATTACATGAAAACTCATTTTATTATCATTTGAATCTCTCTGTTTCTGAAATAAAGTAGTATTATACCAGCTTTTCATTTCTATTTTGCTTCCCTTTCTTCTGTCTCTTCTTCTAACTTTGACTTTTATTTATTGTCTTCTCCTTGGTACCCGGCCTTCTGCCTCATTAATCATTTCAAAACACCAAGATACCAGATCGGAAGTCTAAAGGTCTGACACTTAATTTGCTAAGTTAATTATTTTCCCTGGATAATATTAAATTTTTTATCTACTTAGGAAGCTGAGATCTTTTAAAACATCTTTTAAAAAACTTATTTTATTATATTATATGAATGGTTTACATGCATTGAGGTCAGAAGATGGTGTTAGGTACCCTAGAACTGCAGTTAAGGGTAGCTGTGAACCACCTCTTGGGTGCTGGGAATCAAACCTGGGTCCTCTTCAAGAACAGGTGTTTTTAAACAGAGCCGTCTCTCCAGCCCCACATGGACACTCTCTTATAGCCATGGTACAGAGATCAAAATCCAGACACTGGAGCCGACTCTGTAGTCACATCTCCTTCAAGTGCCTCTAGGTTTTTACTCCCACTCCCAATCCACTCAGTGTGGAGATAGAGGCAGGCGGATCTCTGAGTTCAAGGCCAGCCTGGTCTACAGAGAGAGTTCCAGAACAGGTGCCAAAGCTACACAGAAAAACCTTGTCTCAAAAACCAAAAAGAAAAGGAAAGAAAAAAAACCCAACATTTTCTTGCATAAGCGGTGTTGTCTGGTTTAATTTATTTATACAATGTAGCTCTGAGCAGCAGAAATCAACAAAATGGTTCCCATCAAAGTTTCCTTTGTTGAATTTTCACAAGCCCTAGCTCTCGGCAATTTTTAGTGATAACCAAAAGTCAAGTTTGCATCAAAGTTTTATTTAGCTCTCTTTTCCCCACTGAATATATTCAAAAGACTGCTGAAGGGACCAAGGCAATTATGGAAAATCGACTTCCAGAAAGTTTGGGAAGAAGCACAGTTGAACCTCTCTACCTCTCTACCTCTCTCTTCCCGTTTGCCTGCCTTACAGCGACTGTCTTGTCTTTGTCACAACTGTGGCAACTTCCTGTAGATGTCCCTTTCAAAGCACTCTGCTCTTAGTTTACGTAACCAGCATTTTGTTTCTGTTGGACCAGGAACTGCAGGGCTACAGATTCTGAGAGCCTGGAGCTGCTTCCTTGGGATCCCCAATTTCCTCTAAGTGTTGGCTGATAAGAATAGGGATGGTGCTGGGAGGTGAGGACTGACATCAGAGGCGTCCCTGCACGTGCACTTTCGCACACACACACACACACACACACACACACACACACTCTTACCCACTTAACACAAACACATACCCTACCCCCAGCACATACACACCCTACCCCCTAACACACACATACCCTACCCCACTAACACACACCCTACCCCAACACACATACACATCCTACCCCCAATACACACACACCCTACTCCCAACACACATACATACCCTAACCCCTAACACACACACAGCCTACCTCACTAACACACCACACACACATGCACACACACAGAATAGGGATGATTGGACTTACCTTGGGAGACTGTTTATGGAATGGATATGCTTTAGTTGCAAACATAGAAACTGTTGTGGTTTTTTCCTTTGATGTATAGAGGTTGGGAGGAGTTTTAAAGGTTTTCAGATGGTCTTTCAAGAGCAGGAACACAAGAAAGGATAGGCAGAGAGTTGTTTCATGCACAGGGGACATGTGCAAAGGCACTGAGGGTAAAATTGGACTTGGCGTGTCTGGAGCTTTTATGCTCCTAGACCCGTGTGTGTACTGAATACATACATACATATTCATACAAAGGGGTGATTGATTGGTTGTCGTAATGGAGAATTATACATTTTCAGAGCCAAAGAGACTTTGAAGAATGACCTCCAGACTGTCCAGTTTTGGAAACTCAGGGTAAGGAAGTGTTTTGCTTCCGGTCACCCAGTAACTGATAGGCAGCCTGGACCAAGCGCTCGCCTTCTGATTACACCACTTGAGTTCTGGAAACTGAAGTGTGAGTTGTGTAAACAAGTGAGGGCACTCTGCCTTATCAGATAACACGGTGGGGTGAAGTTCTAGCAGATCCCAGCAGGATCAGCATGGAGCCCCGTGGGAGAGCCAGTGACTCCTGAGGCCCTGGGTTCAATACCAGCTCCAGGGGAAGAGGGCGTGGATAGGAGATAGTCTGATTGATGATTGCCCAGAGACTTTGACTTAAGAACTTCGTCCCTTGTGGTGAAGTAAGCACCGCAGCCACCCCCCCCCATCTTCATAGGACGTTTTGGACATTCCCTGGGTAAATACCTCACTCTTTCAGAACGTCTGCAAATTCCTGTGATATTCATGCTCCTGTTTTCCCTGACCGATATCAGTACCTAATAATTTCCCCGAGGCTCCAAATTGTTTAATAATTTAAGCATGCCAGACAGTACTTCACACCTGTTAACTCCAGCGAGTTTGTGCTGTTGGTGAGCCTGTGCTGTGAGCAGAAAGCGTGCAGGGAAGGCAGACACATCTTTAGCCTGGCTGCCATTCTTGTCTAGTTCCTTTTTGTTGTTTAGAGGACATCCATTATGTAAATTTAGAAGCAGGCTGTTGTGTGTGTGTTTTAAAAGTATTTACTGATGTTAGTCTCTCCCAGAGTACAAAGCAGACATTATCGTATACAAGCAGCCACCGGAAGACATTGCATGACAATTTGAAAAAGTGAAATTATATTTTAAGTTGTTTCAAAAAGGTAGCAAAGCACAGGCAGAAGGGGACTTAGAGGCGCATGCGCCACTCACCAGTGAACACAACAGGATGAATAGTTTTGTATCCTGACCCTGTTAGCTTAGGACTCTGTGAACAGGCTGGACCTCCAAGGTACTTGTTGAGGTTTAATGATTACCAGTGAGACTGTTAGCTATTTCTTAACCCAACTTTATGTTTGTCTTTTTTTTTTAATTTTTAAGTTTTTTTCTTCTTATATAGTTCAGGGATGTCTTAGACTCATTACGGAGTCTAGACTAGCCTTGAACTGCCTCCCCCCCCCCCCCCCCACTGGATTATAGGCACAAAACACTGTTCATGGCTTAACTTTTTTTTTTTTTTTATCATTTTAGAAAACAGTCTCTAAGATTAGCAAATGTGTTGGTAAATTTCCCAAAAGAAAAATTGTTCGAAATGTGATGGTATAGTTGTTTATTCAGTAAAAAAGTGAGTAAGAAGCTTAACAAAGTGCTAATGCTCCGTAGTCTGTTGTGAGGAAGGCCTTTCCCCGTTATTACTCCATGGTATTGAGGAGGGCGCATGCACGGGCCCCACTCCTCGCTGATGAGACTGCAGCATGAACATTCTGATCCTCATGGAGGGTTGGGGTGTAACCTACTGGAGTCTTGTGCTTTCCTTTGTAAAATGGGGTTCAGCTCATCTGCCTGGGCATGGTGGGGGACCAGTCAGTTGTGACAGAATGGGAGAAGCAGGATAATGGAGAGAATGATCCTGGTCCAGTTCAGCCTAGTCTGATGAGGCTCCAATTCTACCTCTGTGGGGTCTTGCAAGTTTCTCATACTGCCTGGGCTCTGCAGGGAAATCAGCCTGGCTTCCCCACCTGCACTTCTTGTTCCTCATCCTCGTGGGCAGGGTTGTTTGTGGACGCTGTGGCTTTCTGATTACCCTGGACTCTGGGCTTCCCAGATGTGCGATGGTGCCATTGTGCCTATGGAGGGATTCCGGGTTCCTTTCTATGCAAAAATTTGATACAGAGATCCTTGGAGGCATAGAGGTTCTGTTTACGTACCTGTGCGGCTCCATCTTCTCAGCCTTCCCATCAATGATGCCTGTAAATTATCCACAGCTTTGTCACACTGACTCACAAGTGAAGACCCCAGAGACAGCCAAGTCAGGTGCACTCCCATTTGGCAAGGTGCCTCAAGCTGTCTTATCTCTCTGGCTAGCACAATGACTGTTAAACCACATGGTGCTACTTTCTACCCAGGGGGACTTCCTTAGACATCTTCACTGGCCACCTTGGTGTGTGTACTTCCTTCCTTTTCCCTTCCTCTGGCTCTGTGTATCAGGCCTTGAAAAGGGCACTGTTTGCCAGTCCACTTACCCCTGTTTCTTCCTTAAGAAAGACTACATGCTATGTTTGTTAAGGGAGACTGCACTGTGGAAAGTTGTGGGTACCTTATGATTTAAGAAAATTAAAGTCCAAGGTCCATTTGCATTTACTTGTGATTGAAGAGTTCATTTGGGCCTTTTTCTCTTAGGCTGTCTGCCTTTCATTTACTTTTTACAAGATATAGAATATATATTCTAAATCAAGCCATCATCTGTATGTGCTTTATATTTGTGTTTGTGGCTTCTCTTCTTCTAAAATTAAATTACAGTTTTGTATTTATTGATGTATGTGTGTGTGTGTGTGTGTGTGTGTGTGTGTGTACACATGTGCCGTGTTGCCTGTGTGGAGGTCAGAGAAGGAGTTGGTTTTCCTTCTATAGTGGGTTCTGGGCATTGAAATCAGGTCATCTGGCTTGGAGGCAAGTGCCCTCTTGGGTTCAGACCTCTAACCAATCCAGTTACTTTTGTGTGTATGTGTGTGTGTGTGTGTGTGCGCGCGCGCGCGCCTGCGCATGCACACATGTATATATTTCCTTTTATTGTGGTAAATAGGCATAGCCTAAATTTACTATTGTAACCATTTAAAGGAACAAGTCAGTGACCTTACTGTTGTATAAAAGCTACAACAATATAGTTTTATCAATCCAAGCAGAAATTGTCTCCATTAAAACAAACAAACAAACAAACCCTCAAAAGCCTCAGTTTCCCACTCCTCTCAGCTCCTACCAACCCTGAGCTTGCTTCCTGTCTCTGGATTGGATTGTTACAGAGATAGGTACACATGATAAGTATTTTGTTCATGGCTGCTTTCACTAAGCTTAATGGTGTCTAGGGTCATTCATGTTGTAGTATGTGTTTCTATTTTATTCCTTTTTTCGGCTACATAATACTCTGTTGTACTGGTGTGCTGTATTCTATTGGTTCGTATAAATAACTATTTTGATTACTGATATATTTTGACTGTTGTAAACAGCTGCTGTGAATATTCATGTTTCTCTGTAGACCTGGGCTTACCTAGACTTCCGTTTCTCTTCTCTATAGAAGTTGAATTGCTCCGCCTTTGAGAAACTATGTTTTTTTTCTCTCTCTTTTTAAACTTTGTTTATTGATGCCAGGCTAGCTTTGAACTTGTGGTCCTCCTCCCTCTGCATCTTGAGAGCGTGCCTTACAGGTGTGTGAAATCCATCACACCTGTGTTCAGCAAATCCTCCACCGCTCCTGTTGTTCCTGTGTGCGCGTGGCCTTCTGTGAAGCGGTGCCTCGCTGTTGTATTGTCTCAGGCACCGTTGAGTGTCTTCACCTACCTTAATTAGAAAGAAAATGACTATAGGCTGCAGGTCATCTGGCAGGACTGACACTTCCAGCCCCCATGGATGCACTAATCAATGTCTAGCACCCGGGGGACCTGGTTTTTAGCTTTGTCAAGTTCTGTGGTATATTTCCACTGTGTCTGCTCTCTGATGTCCAGCATGATGCTGAGGACAGAATTAGGTGAGGATGCTCTCAGTGGCTCCAGGAGGGAATGAAGGGAGCTCCATTGAGGCTTCCTGACAGTGCTTGCAGAGCCCTGAGAAGCCACAGTGCCATTCACGTGTTAGTCTGGAGAGACAACAATTGAGTATTTATTATCCACCCCAGCTCTTTAAACACTGTCTTTTGAGGCAGACTGTACTGTCTTAAGAGAAATCCTAAGCTGAGGAGACTTAATTAACTAGCTTGCTGGCTCCCAGCTAATTAGAGTCAAAGTGAGAATTTAAGTAACCTGGGTCTTAGTTATAGCAGAGCGCTCTTCTGCTAATTAAGTATTATGGGTTGGAGTTTCCCTAATCTACCCCAGGCTTGGTGCTTTGCAGATTCGAGATTTAGTACATTGCTGTGTTCATGTCTGTCATTTGTTAGGTGAGACAATGCAGAGCCAAATGAAGAAGCGGGAAGACTCAATTAGTGAAGTCTGCAAGGGAACCTGGTGTGAGCTTCCAAAAGTCCACTTCCGGGGAGTGACCTCAGACATGCTCAGTTAAACCCAGCAGGGACTGAAACTCACTCAATACCTTCTTTCTTGTGTGCCCTCAACTCCAGACTTCCAGGTTGAAAGCAGGCACTCAGAGAAACTGTTTGTTTTTATAAACTGTTTCAGGCCAGTGAGTCACTCAGAGCTGGGAGCAGTGACAGCGTCCCCAAGCCTTCCGAAGACTAGCTGTCCGTCTCAGTGTGCTGTTTTCTGTGCAGGGACCAGAGGCAGAAGGGGAGAAGTGGCAGGAGGAGGGCGCGAGCCTGTCTGTTATGATCTGTAGGGAATTGGATGGAGTATGGCTTCCTAAGCTTGCCTGCCTAGTTGAACAGATGTGCACACATGTTTAGCGCCTTTGTCTCTAGTCTGTGACTGCCCCCAGGCTTGGAAGTTTCTGTGGTGTTCCTCCCAAGGGAGATGAATTCCGACTGCCTAAGCAGATGTCCCTGAGTGACTTCTCAAGCCTGGCTGAATTCTTGGTGACTTTTTCCCCCTGCAAGGCTTTCGCCAGAACAGCTGAGCTCTGCAGTTTGTGTTCCAGAACCCCAGACACGCTTTCTCCCCGGATTTACTTTCTACACTGGTGAAGTTTTTTCCTCCGCCTGGCTTCCTCTGTGTCTGGGTCACGTGCAGAGGTGACCAAGTTCTTTGTGGGTATCCAGTTGTCCGGGCATATTCCAGGGACTCTTCTGTGGGGGAGCTGCTCTGGGGAGGAGCCAGCCATTGTCCCGAGAGGCCCCTCCCACTTCTTCTGAGAAAGGACCTGTGGGCAGCTCACTTGCCTCTCAGTTCTCAGGTCCAGGGAAGACTTCTTCTCCTGCTGTCTTTTATTGTTTTTCCACTCCTCTGGTGTGAAGGCCAGGAGGCTCTGAGAGCTGGGCAGAACAGGGTTTTTGACTGACTTACAAAGCCCTGGTCTTGACATCCTGTGGTCCTCCCTCCCACTCACTAGTTCACGTGACACCAAGCATCAGTGTCCTCAACTGTGAAACAGAGATGATGACAATTACAGCCTTCTAGGGGTGTCGTGCCACTCAGGGGACTGGTGCCTCTGAAAGGGACACTAACTAAGTTTGGAGCAAAGCCTGGCTCTAGTGAGCCTCAGAGGGAAGTCAGTGATGTTGCTGTTGTGAATGCTCAGGGTACCTGAACCCATTTTAGCTTTGAGCACTTGTTTTGATTTGAGAGAACAAAATGCCTTGCCCTCTACCTTACATTTCTTTAAAACTTAAAAGATGCCTAACTGAAATTGGTTTCGAGAGAGGGTTCCTCTGTAGTTTTGGGACTGTCCTGGAGCTTACTCTGTAGACCAGGCTGGCTTCAAACTCACAGAGGTACACCTGCCTCTGCCTCCCCAGTGCTGGGATTAAAGGCGTGCACCACCACCGCCCAGCCATTGCATACTTCTTTTAACCAGTAATGAACATTTTAAGATTATCATTTGAGAGAACTTCCAGGGAGGTGGGGAGGGGCAATTTGCCTGCCTTCAACAAACTAGCGTGCTCTAGGCCTCTGTTCATAGTTCCTGCTGGCTCAGTGAGCCGAACGCTTGGTTCCAGGGGTCAGATGAACATGAATAATTTCCCCTGCTTCTCCTGTCAGGGGGACCACCCACCCCACAGTCTGCCCTCAGCTTGTCTCTGCAGGTAGAGGCCATAATTAGGAACCTGAATGTAGATGCATTCCGGGGTCCTCTAAAAAGATTTCGGTGTCAGCACTGTGGACCTGCTTGTTATTTATACTCACTCAGCTTGAGTTTATGTTGTAGAAATGGAAATTCTAGCCACAGGCTTCAATTCTGTTACCTTCTTGATACTTAGAACAATGCAGTAGGTCTTCTGTCATGTGGTATACAAAAGTCATAATTTTTGTTGTTGTTGTTTGAGACAAATTTTCACTCTTGTTTGTAGCCTAGGCTGACCTCCAACCTGTGATTCTCTTTGCCTCAGCCTTCAGAGAGCTAGGAATGTAAGTGTGTATCGCCATGCCTGACTTAAAACCTTTGCTCTTAAGAACTTACTATTTGCATATTGTCTGCTAATTCTTTACTTAATAACTCTCAAACCCATAGAAAACATATACACAACACCCCCAAAATCGTCCCCCGAATCATAGCATTGAGCTTCCTAACCCCTCACCCCCTTTTGAGGGACAGAGAGTGGGCGGGGTCTTACTGTGTATCCCTGGCTGGCATGGAACCCTGTTTGTAGGCCAGGCGTCCTTCAGACTCACAGATCTACCTGCTGCTGCTTCCCAAGTGCTGCTGTTAAAGCCACGTGTCACCACGCACCACCCCCATCCCTTCGTTTGCCTTCTGCCAGGCTCTATTGGGTCCTACTACCTCTGTCACTCTGAGCACAGCTGGGAGGAATATTCCTGGGCCTTCTCGATGGCCCTGGTTCTTTGTTCAGTGAATGATTGGCAGTGTCTGCCCATGTGAGTTCCATGGCTCTTGTTCTGGTGGCTTCTTGTCCCCGTCAAAGACTGTCCTTTCCTGGCCTGCTTCCCAAATGTGGTCATTACTCACTGTTCCTTCCCAGTTGACATTTGCTTTAGGAGACACTGTCTTTTCCATGACTTCTGTTAGTGTCTTGTCTTGACAATTTTTCCTGTTCTTCAACCCCATGTATTCTGAAGTCTGAACTCATCTGGTTCTATGATTTTACCTTCTATATTTAGTTCCCTTTAGCTCCACCAGCACCATAATTCAAGCCAGCACTGCTTCTTAGGTGAATATAGTAATACCTGTCTGTATGAGGGCTTAGTTACCTGGTGCCGTGAAACCCCTGAACAATCCTGGCTTCAAATGTAGAAACTGTTTTTTCTCTCTCAATGTGGATGTTGGAAGTAAAGCCTGGAGCAACTGTTCAGAACTCACAGGGCTGGATCCAAACTAGAGATCTTGATTCTTGCCTTAATTGCCTAGCTTATATCTTTTACTGTGGCCCACGATGGCCACCAGCACTCTTAGCCATCTTATCTGAATGGAAGCTGAAAGAAGCAAGAGAGGCAGAGACAGTAAGGGACTTCTTCCACCAGAACCAGCTGCCTTTAACAATCTTCCGTTGTGCTTCACACAAAGACTTTCCATCAATCTTACTGGTCAGAACTTAGCCACGTGATCAGATCTAGGTACAGACTCTTTTGTTCTGGACAACAGCATACCTACCTCAGAGTGGGTGTCATTAATAGAGAATGGGTATTATGATAGACAGCAAGCAATCACTGTGCCTTGTTGGAGGAGGCCCCTTGTTCATTTCCGGTTGTTCAGACCCAAAATAATCACACAGAAACTGTATTAATTAAATCACTGCTTGGCCCATTAGCTCTAGCTTCTTATTGGCTAACTCTTATATTAATTTAACCCATCTCCATTAATCTATGTATTTCCACGTGGTAGTGGCTTACTGGCAAAGTTTCGTCAGTCTGACTCTGGCAGTGGCTCCACAGCGTCTCTCTGATTCCACCCTTCTTTCTCCCAGCATACAGCCTAGCTTTCCCTGCCTAGTTCTGTTCTTCCCTGCTATAGGCTCAAATCAGTTCTTTATTCATTAACCAATAAAAGCAACACATAGACAGAAGTCTATGTCCCAGAAGTCCCACACCAGTGCATGCTAACAGGCTCCGGTTTCCCTTCTTCTCCAGTTCACTGTACCCAGTGATAACAAGACAAATAGAGCCATGAGCTTCCCTACGACTTGTTAGGAACGTCACATTATCCCCCACACATCCCAAATGGGTAGTCACTGATTGCCCGGCTCCCAAGCATCTGCATCCCTGCTTCTCTTCCCTTCCCTCTGCTCTCCTGAGTTCTGGTCCTTGAAGGCTTCAGTGTCTCCCACATCCCATCATGGAGTCTAAGCATTGGCTGTGTTCTCTTTCTATAGCACGTTTCCCTCTGTTGACTGACTCAGTCCTATCCATTTCAGCCCCAACTCCGTAATCACATCTTCCCTAGTTCCACTCCATTGTTATTGATTAGGATAGATTTCCCCATGTGGACACGGGATGCAGCTCAGTGCAGTGGAAGTGCCCAGCATGCTGTAGGCCCTAGGGTCAATCCTTAGGCGCCACCCAAGATAGCAACTCAACACCCAATGTATGTACTTCTCTATGCAATGGCATTTTCCACGTTTGCTTTTTAATTACTTGTCTCTGCTTTAATGTGAGTTGGGTTTAGTTTATTATCAGCATAATTATATTACCCTCTTTCTCTGGTGAAGGTAGGATCCAGGACTGAGGGGCCCTGTGGCAGACTGCTTTTGTGTTCCATCTCAGGAAAGGAGAACGGGAGAGAGCTGTCTTGTCAGGCAGCCAGAGTACAGAGCAGGGCTCCGAATGGCATCTGGAGCCATCCCACCAAGCTCATCGATGCTGCTCATCCTAAAGGGAGCTAGCTTCCCAGGCGCACATGCTGCAGGCTTTGGGGCCAGACAGCTGCTCTCACTCTCCAGCTGTGACAGTGGGCATTGGATCAAACCCAGAGTCTCAGTTCCCTCGCATGTCAGTGGAGCAAACACCCTCTCCACAAGACTATATGTACGTCTACGCCTGGTGGAATATTCCAGACTTCTCTGTCAATGTGGCTTAGAAGACAGGGAGATGGCAGGAGCAGAGATAGAGGAGTGCAATTCCCTTCCTCACTTCCTCGATGATAGATACTTTGCACAGTGAAAAAGCAAGATTGGCTCCTGGCTTAGGAACAGAAGGGCTTTAAAGCCTTTTTTAAGTTTTTTTTTTTTTAAACAAATACTTATACAGCATGGAGAGGAGGGGGAAACCCCTCTTCTTCTCTGCTGATTTTAGTTTTTCTGGCCGAGGCCCTAAAAATTAGACTACCCAAAGATAAACAGGAGAAAACCAGTGCTTCTTCCAAGTGCGTGGGCACCTTCATGTGGAGAAGGAAGATGTAAAGAGGTGGCGTGGAGCTGAAAACTCGTGTTCCTGGCTGATAAGCCGCAGGGGCTTGGCTAGCACAGACATCAAAGACGGCACAGGTGGCCTGCACAGGGCTCGCATGGTGTAGTAACTGCTTTTGTGTTGTGCAGAATTCCCGACACAGAAGCTGATGAGAGAAAAGAGTTACTTTGGGCCCATAGTTTCAGTCCAACCTGGCAGTGGGAGTATGTAGGAGACAGACCAGGAAACAGAGCAGTACCTGAAGCAGGGCCAGGCTCCTGTGACCCAAGACCTGGCTCCTGTGACCTACCATCACTAACAGGGCCCAGTTGTTGATCTACAGTAGTGCTCTCGACCTGTGGGTTGTGAGCCCCATGAAGAGGGGTAGGGGTCGCATTCCAGATGTTTATATTGCAATTCATAACAGTACTTCATATGAAAATAATGATATGGCTGGGGGGGTCACCACAACCTGAGGTACTGTATTAAAGGGTCGCAGCGTTAAGAAGGTGGAGAACCATTGCTCTACAGCCTTTCAACACAGCACAGCCCAATATTTAAAGATACACCTTAGGGGACATTTCCCATTCAAACCATACACATGGATCTCTGTCAGCTCCTTGCCCAAGTTGGTGTTTCTTACTGATGCTGCGGAGAGCCCTGCTCCCTCCTCACCAGGGGACTTCAGGAAGAAGGCCGGCTAGTGCCCTTTCCTGTACCCACTATTTTCACAGTGCTTTTAACGGAAAATAGTCACATTCCTTGGTCATCTACTTGGCCTCCTTTCCGAAGTCCTCTCCGTGGCACTATGCTCTGTAAGTCAGTACAGACTTTACTCCCATGACTGTGAGGCAAACACACTCATTCCTCTTTAACAGAAGAGGAAATTGAAGAACAGAGAAGTCAAAGAATCCCAGAATGTGTTGCAGAGTCAGGAACCGAGCACAGGCAGGGTGATCCCAAAACTCAGAGCCACAACACCATACCACCCCTATATAAGTCTCTGATTGCTTTTGATTGGCCAAACTATGTATTTACATAGGAGCCCAATATGGATTAATGTTGCTATTTGCCGGCATCCGAGGCCGTTGCTAACGCTTGTCTGACTGGTATCCACTTGCCTTTGAACTATTACCGCCTGACTGAAGGAAGAGAAGCATTTGGCCAAATGTGTCCCCGCTCTTGTGCACTAAAGGCTGGGAAGTGCTCACTTCACTGGATGAATCAGTCCTGGTTTTGGTTCCGTGCTGTCAGTGTGACAGAGCTTACATAGCCTCGAAGGGTAAAAATAGCTCAGTCACATGAAGCACCAGTCATCCTTTTAGAAAAGATTTGCAAAACCTGAGGAAGTCAAGGTAAGCTGCTTTGTGGCGAGCAACAGATGTTGAAGCCAGCCATGGTGGCCTGGGCCTGTCATCCCAGAACTTGGGAAGCGGATGTAGGAGGACGGCCGCAAGTTCAAGTCCAGTTGCTCTGCATATTCTCGCGGCAGTCAGGACTTCAGAGCAAGATCCTGTGTCGGAAAACAAAAAAAGAAGAAAAGAATAAATGTGGCGGACAGTGGACATTTCTGTTTTCTCTTAAAACCTTAGCGATCTTCCTCCTTCATCACGTCCCAAACCAGGTTCTCATCCCATTTTATTTGGTTCTAGGAGTTGTAAATTTTGTCTTTTTTTGTTGGCGATCCATATTTTATTCATTTGTCATAATATTTCACATACATTATTATATGTTTTTGGTTTCTTTTTTGGTCTGCATTCTCTGGATGCGTCTGTTGTGGACCTGCTGTGTCAGCAGCTCCTTTGGCGCTGTCTGTTTTGGCACACCGACTAGGGACGAGGCTGACGGGATCTGAAACTGTGTGGTGGCCCTGAGGGACCCGATGGTAGGACAGTGGTGAGTGTACCAACAGGTCCCTCACAACTGGAAGTGAGAGAGAGGGTGGGAGAGTGTACATTGGCACACAGTCAAGCAAGTGTGTGAGCACCCAGAGAATTCTTCCAGAGAGGGATTCAACTCCGACAAACGCCGTTTTATCACACCCAAATACATTGTCAGCTTTACCTCCCCTTTGTTCACCTTTTGTTCATATTTAGCTTGTTAACTTGTTTTGGCCTTCTAACTGCACAGTGATATAAGCACAAGACACATTCCATGCTACGTCCATACATAACCAAGTGAGAACAAATGAATTAAATGCATATAGCACTGAAGAATTTAGGACTGGGTTCAGATTCAGGGATGATTGTGACTTTGAGCTAATGAATCATATTCTCCATGGCTTGGTTTCTTCCTGTGTGAAATGGAGCAGAAGCGTTCTCATGCTAAAGCACTGAGGACTTACTGAAGTGCTCTGTGTGCAGGGCTGACTTAGTAGTTGGCCCACGGTGACTGAATGCGAATGATAATGCAGATGAAGGCAGTGTGATTCCTCTTCTGTAAGCGCCCATAAGTGTTCAAGCTTGAGAGACCTGGTGGCTTCTTTAATAAGTTTTAGATAAAAATGTTCTGAGAGACTTGGGTTTGCTTTTTGCTCAGAGTCTTGTGACATTGTTTTCTGGTGGCTTCCCAGAGTATCTGTAAACTATAATTTACGTTAGTGAGGGCTCTCCAGAGCAACAGAACCAGTAAAGTAAAAGTGTGTGTGTGTTTGTTATGTGTATGTGTATATGCACATATATGTAGGGGATTTGTTATATATTACATATGTAAGATGGATCATAGGAACGGGCTTCTGTGACCACGGAGTTGAGAACTGCCACAGTCTGCCATCTGCAGTCTAGAGATTCCAAAGCCAGTGATAATTTGGGACAATCATAAAGCTTGAGACTCATAAGAACCAGTATGGAACTTTTCAATCAATAGCCAGAAGATTGAGACCTGAAGGTGGAGAGGAGGATGTGACATTAGTCCCCGAAGTCAAGAAGCCAGAGCTTGATGTTTAGGGGTACAACAGATGGGTTTCTCACTCAAGAACAGAATACACCATCTGGTTACTTTTCTCTTTCTTATGAAAATCCCTAACAAAAGCAACTGAAGGAAGCAAGGGCTTATTCAGCTCGTAGCTCGCAGGCATCCGTCATGGTGTCAGGAGGTTCAGGCAGCTGGTCACATTGCAGAAAGTGATGGAATCCAGTACTTAGCCGCCTTCGCTTTTTTCATTCAGTCTGGGATCCGAGCCCATAGAATGGTGTCTCCTACATTTAGGCAGGTCTTTGTGCTTCAGTTAGCTAATCCAGATAACCCTTCACAGAGATGCTCATAGGTTTTGACCAAATACTGGGCTGGAAGTGACTTAAAGAATTGTGGCTCATGTTTTAAGGATACAGTCTATCATGGGGAAGTCACGACAGCTGGAAGGGCTCAGGTCTGTGGGAGCAAGAGCGTGAGTTTGCTTGCTTGAATCTTCCCAGGCCGATGGGACTGAAAGAGGAGCCGGGCTACCCGAGGTCTGCCCCTCCACTTCTCATTGTACTCCACCTCCCAAAGGTTCCATATTTTCCCCAGAGTGCTGTCACCTGGACCTTCCAAACCATAACAGCCAGTGAGCCTATCTCAGATGCAGTGCCCTGCTTCCAGCTCCTTCTGCTACTCAGTAATGTGTGGCTTTAGGCAAGGTCTGTTTTATCTCGGCGTCTACCTTCCCCGCTGAAGCTGGTTATAATGTGGCAGTGTTTTGGGATGGTACACAGTGGACTTAAAGCTTTGAAAAGCCCAGAGCTATGCATGAGAGAACACCATGCCCCAGCGTAAGAAAACATTACTGCCGCGGTTCTTTGTGTATTAGCTGTTGAGTCAACATCTAAGTCCGAGGCAGCCTTTTTAGCTTGGCGTATTCTAAAACGAGTGTGAGGCGGTCTCACTTCCCCTTCATTTTCAGTTTTGTGGGCAGGGGTAAAAAAAAGGCTGCATAAGTAAAATTTACATGAAAAAAAGGTAGTGATGTTGGTTATGTCTCCCCAGCCCCAGTATTCACAAAACCATGGAGTAGAATATAGCAATAATGAATTAATTGTCTTACTGGAAGAAATGTTAAAGAGGTATCTATCTGTCTGTCTATCTATCTATCTATCTATCTATCTATCTATCTATCTATCTATCATCTATCTATCTATCATCTATCTATCTATCTACATAGAGAGAAAACCCTTCTTGTTTCTGATAGTACTTTTCCAAGGCCCCTGGCTTCTCAGAGGTTCCTGGGTGGTTTTGAAAAGTTGACATACCAAGAGTTACAAGGGTGAACAAGAGTTCCAAGAGTTACATTGAACCAGATGTACAAAGAGCACATGACTCTCGATGGTAACTCTGGGTGCCCTGTGAGTAGCTTAGCGTGGCAGGCCTTCTTACCCTCAGAACTGCCTGACCTGCCAGGGGCACCTTGAGATATGACGACGCCAGACACCGCTGTGCCCACCGCAGAAGCGCTGTGAAGAGCAGAAACATTTATCTACACTGAGGGTGGCTGTAAGCACTTCCAGCTGTTTCCAAACATCTGCAGCAGCTTGTTTAATAGTTACTCAAGTCCTTCCCAGTGTTGTACTCTCCAACCTGATTGTCCTTTGCTTTTCTCTGTCATGGCTCCTGGTGTCACTCAAACTCCAAGCTGTGGTTCCCACTCTTCAGGCACCGTTGAATTCTGTGTTGAATCCCCAGTGTCGCCCAAGAGAGCTTCGGAGCAAGAGTCCTCCGGGCTTTGTGAGCACTGAGAATATGGTGGGCCATTGGTCAATGGTTTTGAGTATGGTACATCCACAACAATAATTACCTTTTTGAAACTATGCCTTGTTATATAGCACTCCTTGTTACCGGTTGAGACTCATGCAGGATAGACCCCAAATCCTCAGCCTTGTATGTGAACATTGCCTAATTTGGCCTCAAACAGCCTTTTTTGGGAGTCATTTCCTACATTTCTGATTCTGCCATTGTGTATATCTTTCAGTTCCCCAAATACTCAGAGTTCTTTTGTTTTTTTTGCAACCTGAAACCTTCTTTGTTTTCTCTGCAGAGAAGCTGTTCTTTGTCCTTTGAAAACCAGGTCTGAATGCCACTTCCTTAAAAACCCCAGCTTCTCCTAGCCTCACCCCCCCCCCACCTCCAGGCTTTCTCATTCCTAGTTTAGGAATTATCCCCTCTTCCACCCATGGCGTTCGGTGAAGTCTTGTAGGAACCCTCTCGACCCTACCTCTGAGACTTCGGCACACCGCCCTGGAGCTGGCAGAATAAGGCAATGAAGGAACAACTCTAAAGTGTGTCCATGTGAATGCAGGTTTCCATAGAAGTTAGAAGAGGATATCGGGTCCTTCTGAAGCTGGAGTGACAGACTGTTGGCAGCTGCCCACTGGAGGTGCTGGGAACCACACGTGGGAACTCTGGGACAGCAGCAAGCAGTCTTTTCTTTTAACTTTAAACAAAATTTTATCACACAAAGGATGTCACATAGTTGGATACTTCTCTACTCTGTACAGTTCCTCTCGCTCCACAGAAAGGCTGCTTCTGACCTCTCGTCTGGTGGCACAAACGCCACAGTCCTGACGGTGACAGAACAGGACTGCCTCGGTGACTCAGGTGAAAGCAGGACACTGGTATATGGCTCTTGCACCCAGTATCGAGAATGTACAAATGTCTTTATTCAAAAATACAAAACAAATGATCTGTAGGCATGGACAATGACAGCAGTAAACCATTATATATTGTCATTGGAAACCAGTAACTCATGGTTATAGTGACCAGCCAGCCTTCTCTTTATTCTCTTCAGGGGACTTCTCCGAAGTTCTCTGTGAGGAGCCTGCTTTGAGCTTCCTGTCACAGTTCATTGATAAGGGCAAAGTGCTATTTTAGGAATTAGAACATGCCACCTTCATTTCCCCTTCCATTCCCCCCATCACACCCATTCCAGGGTCCTTCTCTTCTTTAGGAATTTCGGTCACTACAGCTTCTGCTGGAGTTAGCAAGGAGGCCACCCCAGCAGCATCCAGTAAAGCAGTTCTTACGACCTTTGTTGGATCAATGATTTCGTTTTCCACCATGTTGACAAATTTTCCTAGCATAGCATCATAACCAACTTCTGAGGAACTCTACAGAATTTTCTCAACTATCAAAGATCCTTCAACACCTGCATTCTTAGCAATAGTCATCGTGGGAATTTTGAGTGGTCTTTTAATAGCACTGTACCTATTTTCCGATCTTCATTAGAAGGCTTTAATGAATCCTAGGCTGGGATGTACCAAAGCAGAGCACAGCCCCCTCCTAGAACAATGCCTTCTTGAGCCATTGCTCAGACTTCCAGTGGTGAGACAGAATAAAAAAATGGGGAAAATGGGGGTCCTGAAAAGAGAATTAAGCCCCTCATTTTATAATCATTTCCTGCTGGCTGAGAGTTCAAGAAATTTCAGTACAAGAGGGGGTAAGGTCAAGATCATCTGCCAAGATAATGCCCTTCCTAAGGGCCATTCATGCAGGGATGTTCAAAACAAGAATGAACTTCACTCACTTAGGGTGAGAATGTCTTTGACCTTGAGCTGACCTCATTAGCACTCCTCACTCATCCCTAGATATAAATAGTGCATCACATAAAACCACTTCATCGATAAAAGGAAATTCATTAAGAGGATTGAGTAGAGCAGCTCATGAGCTTATATGACTTTTGCTTTTTTTTTAAAAAAAAACTTTAATTTAAAGCTTGTGTTTCAAGACAGGGTTTCTCTGTATAACCCTGGCTGTCCTGGAACTCACTCTGTAGACCAGGTTGGCCTCAAACGCACAGAGATCCGCCTGTCTCTGCCTCAGGAGTGCTGGGATCAAAGGCTTGCGCCTCCACTGCCTGGCTTTAAAACATCGTTTTGTCTCTGAACCCTGTAAGTCATCTCCTTTAAGCAGTGTGACTGAGCCACAAAGCCTGATGTGAGGGTGTTCTGCTTGCCAGCGATATCTGGCTGTCTCCTGCCTCCCCGACCCTCCGTTAGCCTCCAGCTCCTCAATAGCTGCATGCCATGGGAAAGGGACAGATCAGAAGAGAACGGGTCTTCGGCAAGAGTACGCAAGAGTCTGTATCCCTGCTAGAAACCAGAGTGGAACCTTCCTAAGCAGACACATGCTTTCGTGTTCTCCCTCCGCTTCCTCCCTGACTCTTCATGGTTAAAGCGTACACGCATATCATCTCTTAAAGTTGGGTTACCCATTATTTCCGTTGAATGAACTTGTTACCTTTGATTCGTCCTTGCTCATCTAAAATTCTTTTCTATGATGGAATCAGGGAACTAATTTTACATGAATACAGGTCCTCCGGCTTCCAGTGTCTGTGTTGATTGGTGTCTCTCCACTACCAGATAGTTACTGGAAGATCTTTGGATCCAAAAGCCCAAATACTAATTAGTATGTTAGGAGATTTCCATAGACCATGTGTGTAAAAATTAGTCCACTATCAAAGTCATCCCCAGTTTTCTGTTGATAGTGACCTACCTCTGACACTGGCTGGCAGTAGCCCAAGGTTGATGATGCGGTTGGAGATAGGCGTTTTGGAGGTAGAACACACCTTCCTGCTGCAGGGCTCCTGAGCTGGCTGGCAAGAATGGTCTAGGTCTCCCGAGGGCAGTGATGTTGCTTCCAGGGATTAGGGATGAGGGATCAGGGGACTTTCTGCTCTTTCTAAGTTAGCAGGATGATGCTCTTGCAACTCCTTAGTGTGTGTAGTACCTAGGAGCAGGATGGGTAACCCTGCCTGACAAGACATCATGCAGCAGATTATTTACAAGGTCCCTCGTCACCTTCCCATCCTACCTTATGCTGTCCTCAGTCCCTCTGGTTTGCTTTTGCTTTTTTATTTAGCAGATAATCCCGAGTCTGTTGCTTTGAGCCAGACATTCTTTTAAGCACGTCTGCAATATTAGCTCACTGAACTCTCATACCGAGCCCATGGGAATGGACACTACGATTATTCCCTTTTTACAGATGGGAGAGTCATGCAGAATGTGATCTTCTTTGCATAACTTGTTCATCCTGCTGGGGGTTCTCTTCCTGCTACCCCATGTCTAACCTAGGTGTCACAGTGTTTTAAAAGAGCATCTTTCTGTTGTTCTGAGACAGGGTTCCTCTGTGTAGCCCTGGCTGTCCCGAAACTCACTCTACAGACCAGCTGGCCTTGAACTCATGGAGATCCGCCTGCCTCCCAAGTGCTGGGATTAAAGGCAGGAGCCACCTTACCTGGCCTTTGAGGATCTTTTTTTATATGCAGCCCTTAGTGCATTGTACAGTGACTTGTGTGTCCGTCTCTCCCACAGGGAAGCTGGAGTGTGCTACTTAGTTTTGTTATCTGTAAAATGGGTCTTACCGTGCAGGGTAATGTGAGGCTTGAAGACTCCTGGCGAGCCTTTCTTAGTTTGTGATTTTTGTTTGTTGGTTTGTCGTTGTTCTTGACACCATTATTGACATGGGGCAGATGTGGATTGAGAAACCAAGGAGAAAAGAGGGAAGGAAAACCAGGATAGCCCAAAGACAGAGCCAACCAAAGAAGAGAATGTTGACGCTCTTATGGTCAGAGAACAGAGGGAAACTAGCAAGTCCGCTGAGCTTGGTCATCACTGACGTTTTTTTTGTGGTTGCCCCTAGGCAACTGTGGGGGTTGCAGGTTGCAAGTGGTCAGGGGAGTGGGTGGGAAGGAAGCGTAGGTTGAGCATTCAGTAGCTCTGCAAGAAGGAAGGAGAAGCATGAAGTGGTAGGCTGGCCCAAGGCAGGTTCTGTTTTAGATGTCTAGAGGCAGAAGCAAGTGCCTGGAGGAGAACAGCCCAGCAGCCCTGGCTGTCCTGGAACTAGCTGTGTAGACCAGAATGACCTTGAACTTGAACCCTTAGGAAACTCCCTGCTCAACATCCCCACTGTCCACTCTGGGACTTGACTCCACGATCCTCCCGCCCCTTGCAGCTGGGGCATCCTGGGACCAGAGGGCTTTGGCAGCTGTAGAGGTCCCCAGGGACCATGTTCGGCTTAAGTGAGCTATGGCCCCATCACCCGTTGGGTGAGGAGACTAAACCTACCTACCCCACGGGATGCCGTGAGACAGGGATGAAATGCATCTGTGAAATGCCAGCTGCAGTCTTTCGGCAGCCGTGAAGCGGGGCTAGGAGGAGAGATAACGGGCACTGAGGTGCAGGACGGAGGGGCTGAGGGCCTGCCCTGAATGGCTGTGCACCTCTCACTAAAGCTTTTCCCCTTCGCAGGGAAGGGCAAGGCAGGGGGAAGGCCTGCTTGGCAGTGCTGGTGGCCTCTGGAGCAGATGCACAGGACCCGAGAGTGGCACTGAGAGCCCAGCTAGTGTGGAGGGGGCAGGCGAGCTGCAGCCCGATTTCAAGGAAACAGGGATCGAACCGAAGACTGGTTAGAGTGTCTGGAGGGGAGGAAGGGAGGGAAGCAGGGACGAAGGGAGAGAGAGGAAAAAAGAACGAAGAAGTTGGAAGGTGGGGGGTAAATAGTGAACCACTGACAGAATATATGTGCTAGTGTGACGACAGAAGTCACAAAATAATCCCACACCAGTTCAGAATTATGAGTAATGAAAGGGTTAGGCAGGTGTGATCCCCCCTCCCCCCTCCGACACACACACACTATGTAGCCCTGGCTGTCCTGGAACTCACCCTGTAGACCAGGCTGGCCTTGAACCTCCCAAGTATTAGGATTAAAGACACGCACGCCACTACGTCCGGATTGTGAAGTCTTGTCATTGAACATGTCATGTAGGTTCTTGGGCACCGTGCAGAGAGAACAGAACACAGCTGTGGCCAGAGGAGAGACCGCAGAGTGTCGGATGAAATAATTTTCTCTCTGACGTTTTAGTTTTCACTTTGTGTACTGTGGGCAAGTGCTCTGCTGAGCTACCCTGGCCCTCTCCCTGCCTTTTTCTTTCTCTTTTTTGAAGATATGTTACTTTTAGTTGCTCAGACTAGCCATCAACTTTCTGTATAGCCCCAGCAGGTCCTTGAACTTTTGATCCTCCTGCCTCAGCCATCTGAGTAGCTAGAATACAGGCGTGCACCATCAGGTCCATAGTAAAGAAAATAATTTTCAGTGACTGACCCCAGGGGCATCCAGTTGTGTTCTTTCTTTCTTTTCTTTAGTATGTAAATATCCCCCTCCCCCAAAAAAGTAACCTTAGTCTTCAGAAGACTTCTTGTGTACAGTGCTTCAGTTGTATATTTGGGAAATGTTTTCTATCTGGATATTGTGTTTATTGTTAGTTTTTTATGCACTGCATTCCTGGATCTTGGCACATGGTTTTTTTGTTTTGTTTTGTTTTGTTTTTGATTTTTCCCTGGAATGAATTTTCAGGTATGAGGTTAATGTGCTCCAGGGTGTGGGTGGGTCCTGACAGACTGCTGGCCTTTTGGCAGTGAACAGGGAGACTGGGAGGTTGATAAGTCCAGCTTCCCACACTAGTGTCTAGGCTGAGTTTTTCTGTGTGTATGGCACTTCCCATCAATGATCCTAAACTATGTGCTCCTCCCAAGGGGGGCCCCCCTCCATCCAGGATGAACACAGGAGGAAGTGCAGTTGGTTAGAGTGTGTGTCAGTGACTCAGTAAACGGAGTTCTGTGGGTTTGGCTGTTAATTTTGCCTTTTTTTTTTTTTTTGAATGAGCACTATCGTCAAGAGGATGAACAAAGGCTGTATCTAGAGGGGAAGGCAGAAATGAAAGGGAGTCTATGTCTCTGCCTCAGAGGTTTTTGGTTTCTATTTTTTTCAAGCAAGGACAGAACAAGTTCATTTTATTAGAAATGAAAGGATCTAATGATGTTTATTATGACTATCACAGTGTTAATATTTTGAATAATTTTTAACAGGTAAGGAAAACGTGATTTATATAATTGTTAAGGGAATTGTGTTGCGCGCGCGTGCATGTGTGTGTGTGTGCGTGTGTGTGTGTGTGTGGGTCTGAAGATAGCCTCGTTTCTCAGTAACTGTCCACCTTTTTTTTTTCTTCCCATTGGCAGCCAGGGTAGGCTGACTGCCCACTGCACCTCGGGGCTCTGCCTCCTTAGTGTTGGGTTTGCCAGCATCTGCCTGTGCCTGGCTATTTCCACATGGTTTCTGGGGCATCAAGTTCAAGTCCTTGTGCTTGTAAGGCAAGCACTTTACCAACTGGGCCATCTTTGTGTAATTGTGCCTGCGCTGAAGCTGTACTCTTCTGAATCAGTAATCTCACCATCAGATAGAATTATTAAATAGCTTTCTTATGTCCTGGGGTTGTGACACCTCTCCTCTTTTTTCTCTTTCCCCAGAAAAAATACAGGAAAGGAGTCATTGATGTTTCAAAAATCAAGTGTGTGGAGATAGTGAAGAACGATGATGGTGTCATTCCTTGTCCAAATAAATACCCCTTCCAGGTGAGTTGGCAGCCATATAGCTACACAGTGCCCGCCTTTGTCCTGTTCCCATTTGACATTACAGGTTCCTGTCCTGGGTTTTGGCGGTTGATTTTTGGGCTCCTTTGTAGTCTTCGTAGTCCTTGCCTCTCTTCGTTAATTGCTTGAGGTTCTGGCAGCCACTTTGTTTTTGCTTTGGCTGCTGCTGTCTATGATCTGTCCTGAGTCACTAAACCCAGATCTTTCCTATGGGTCATTTGAACTACAGAGCGTAGAGGAGTGAACTCTGCCGCTCAACAAAGTCCACCAGAAGTTTTTTCTTGTGAACTTGAGCAGTTGGAAAGTAGCAAGAACGATTTACTTTCCAACAGAAAAGAGATGAAAGGGCTTCTTTTGAGGAAGAAGGTAATAGTAGCAGTGTATGTTGCTAAAACTACACGGCAATCCTGTGTTCTACTCTGCTCGCTTATGACCAAGGAAAGTGACGCCCACTGATCGTAAGTGGCTCCTTCAGGACCACAATTGTGAGAAAACATCCAAGGTTGTACGCTTTTTAGGAAGAAAAACAAAGTGAGTTCATGGAAAGAAGCGGACAGGAAATGAGTCTCAGATAAACTAGGTACAGGCTAAGGCTCTTATGTGGGAAACAGGAGAGCATGGCTGGGCTTGATGGGAGAGCAAGGATGGGCACTTAGGCCTTGGTAATGGTGCCCTGAAGAGAGAGAGAGAGAGAGAGAGAGAGAGAGAGAGAGAGAGAGAGAGAGAGAGAGAGAGAGACTTTGCAGTTCTGCATAACAAAGTGGGTGTCTGACTCTTACAGGTTTTCATGGGGCAGGTGTGGTGTGAATTGTGGTTTATACGCAGAAGGAGACTTGTACCCTAGAATCTCCCCAGATAACCAAACTGCCTGAGGTGTCAAAATTAGATGCTTATTATTCAGATTAAGGGCAGTATTAAGGGCAGAAATCTTTGTGCAAATACAAATTAAGGTTAATCTGTACAATACAGATTAAGCCTGAAGGCATCTGTAAAGTCTTTAAACCAAATTAGGGAGTCAATAAATTAATACATTAAACAAATTATTATTATAACAACACTGTAGATTTTGAGGTGGTCCAAGCCCCAGCTTTTCTTTGCAGATATTTCTGCCAATTCAGGATAACTTTCCTGGTGTACTAAAATTCATTATTAAGTACAGAGCTGAAAGCAGATAAAGCTGGTTAAGGTGTGAAAACCAGGGAGCAAATATGAAAATATCTTTTCACATGTCTGTTAGCACGTATCTCTGGTACGGCCTCTCAAGTTCTGTCTTATAATACATTTCTACATGTATCTTAGAAGTAGGCTCATGTTTAATGCATTTTATGTCCTGGATAGTCCCACCAAAATGTAGGTATTGAAATGAATTGGGAAGGGTTTACCTATTAAACCGGGCCAGGGACAGCTGTGACCAATGAGGTAATAGTTTACTTTTCAGTCTAATGGGTACTAGCCTGGTAAAGGGAGGTTTACAATAGAATACATTATGTTTTAGTCAGGGTGCTTCTGCCTTGTGACTGACCATTAGGGATAATGTCTGAGAGCAGTAGCAGGAATCCTAGGTTAATTTCCAAGGCTCATTATTAATATAAAAATACAAAATAAGGACATCTTGAAATTTGCAGGCAAATGAATTGATCTAGAAAAAAACATATTGCGTGAGGTAACCCAGACCCAGAAAGACAAATATAATATGTACTCACTCATAAGTGGCTTTTAGACATAAATCAAAGAAAAACCAGTCTACAATTCACAATCCCAGATAGACAACAAAGAGAACCCTAAGAGAGATATACATGAATGGATCTACATAGGAAAGAAAAAAAAGACTAGATCTTTTGAGTGAATTGAGAGCATGGGGGTCACAGGAGAGGACAGAAAGGGAGAGGGGAGGAAAGGAGGAGAGCCAAGAAAAAATGTATAACGTGATAAAAACAGTAAAAGAAAAAAAATCTAGAATATGGAAATGAAAAAAAAATACAAAGTAAGAACAATCATGCCTGCTGTGTGAATGGTGCCTCCTGGAGTTATACAGGTGTAGGATCTTGGCTAGGCCTTCATTTCCTTGTTTATAAGATGGAAATGCTGATGTCTTGATGGATTGAGTTAACTGTCTGTAATGAAGCCATAGCCTAGAACTGTAAGACTAAGTGCTTCGTAAAGCTATGTACTGCATTCACTGATGGGGCAAGAGGAAAAGACAGGAGCCATACTGAAAGTCATCCAAAATATTATTTAGAAAAAAATACCGGAGTAGAGTAAGCCCCGTGGCACAAAGTTTATCCACGGAACTTTAGTTAGTTATACTGAAATAAACACCAAGATCAGGGAAGCATCTGGTAGCTGTCTGTATCAGTTTTCTCCTGTGAAAATGCAGTCCTGGGTGTGGGCAGTCAGTAAATGCCTTGCAGTCCTGCGTCATATCTCAGTACTTACATACAAAGAGCCAGGTGTGGTGGTGTGTGCTTGTAATTCCAGCACTGGGGAGGTGGAGGCTTGTTGGCTAGCCAACCTAATCCACTTGGTAAGTTCTAGGCCAGTGAGAGACCCTGTCTAAATAAATTAGGTAGAAGGCGCCTGAGAGACAACACCCAAGATTATCCTCTGGAACATACACACACACACACACACACACACACACACACACACACAATTCCCACAATTCTTTGTAAAACACCCCCCCACTTGATGTTGAAATTAAGAATTATATGTGCTTTTATAAGTAAGGGAACTAGATTTCTGAAGGAATGGGTTTGTTTTCAGCCATCCAGGAATCATGTATTGATGCCTACAGTATCAAGGGCTCTGCTAGACGGAAGTGCTGTGTAGATGGAAATTTCTGTCCCTCCCAGGCTCGCAGCAGTTCAGTCCCAAAGAAACACACAGAAGCTTATATTAATTATAAACTATTTGGCCTGTTAGTTCAGGCTTGTTATTAACTAGCTTTTATAAGTTAAATTAACCCATAATCCTTATATGTGTTTAGCCATGTGGCTTGGTACTTTTTCTCAGTAAGGCATTCTTATCTTGCTTCCTCTGCTTCTGCCTGGTGACTGTGTCTCCACCTTTTCTTTCCCCAGAATTCTCCTAGTCTGATTGCCCTTTCTATACTTCCTGCCTGGCTACTAGCCAATCAGCATTTTATTAAACCAATACAAATAACAAATCTTTACAGTGTACAAAAGCATTATCCCACAGCATTTCCCGTTTTTCTTTTCAAAACAAGACCCTGAATCTAATCTCCTTTGTTTAGCTTTTTTTTTTCTGACCATTATCCATAACAACGTATAACCAACACACCAAAGACAAACATCCATAACCCATTTTTTGGGAATGTGGGTGTAGTTTTCTAGGCTACTTTCTGCTGATTGGGATTGAAATTTAGGGTTATGGTCAAGTCCTACCTGGAGTATTCTGTGAGGCCGGATCATTTCAGCCAGCAGCCTTAAAGCTGTTCTGGATATAGAACTCAGAAGAAATTGCAACAGTGCTGTGTCTAAGTATTGTCACTGGTTTTATCTTTTCTTTTATTCTAGGTTGTTCATGATGCTAACACACTTTATATTTTTGCACCTAGTCCACAAAGCAGGGACCGATGGGTGAAGAAGTTAAAAGAAGGTAAAAACTCATGCATTCTATATAATTTTAGGCAATTTCAAAAATCAGACATATTGCTAATATAGCTCGTGCATTTGTAATTAATGATAATGAGTGTCTCTCCAAGGACAGTCAGGCATGCTAAGTGGTAACACATTGAAGACAGGTTTTCCTTTTTAAGATCGTATTTCCTTCTAGTAGAATGCTTTTTCTCTAGTAAAAGCATACTTCCATTTATCACACAGTGTGGTTGAAGGTATAGAGCATGGGTTTTTATAATAATTGAGGTTGTATTTCCTAAGAGATTGCCCATATCCAGCACTGGTGTGGGTGGAATCACGGTTTCATGGTGAAGACGTAAATGGACGGTTTGTCCCGCCCAGTGCTTTTTCTTTGACGGGACACAATGGTAGTAGGCTTTGGTCCACCGTGGAGTAGTAGTGATTGAGTTCTCCTCACATGAGTGTTTCACCAGTAAAAGGGGACAGAGAGAGAGAGAGAGAGAGAGAGAGAGAGAGAGAGAGAGAGAGAGAGAGAGAGAGAGAGCGCAAGCCATCTCACTTTTCTGAAGGCCGAATATGTAAGATCACAGTGGCATTCTCATAACATACGTGTTGGTCAAGGAAGAAGGAAGACGGACAGTTAGTTACTCAGAGGACTTTAGTTTGTGTTACTTCACTAACCATTCCTGTGTCTGTGAATTACAGAAATAAAGAACAACAACAATATTATGATTAAATATCATCCTAAATTTTGGGCAGACGGAAGTTACCAGTGTTGCAGACAAACAGAAAAGCTAGCACCTGGATGTGAAAAATACAATCTTTTTGAGAGCAGTAAGTGTTCGTCTGGTTCTTCAGTTGTGGTGTGCTAGAACGAGCCTCCTTCTGGTACCGGGAGAAGTGATGGGGTTTGGATTCTGACCAAGGAGAGCACAGTGCCTTGAAAAGTGCAGCGTCTTAGAGTGATGGTGTTTCTTAGCAGGGGACCTTATGTAGGCGAGGTCTCTCTGGGGAGCTCTGATCACAACAGGGAGGCCTGTTAAAATGAATCAGTTGGAAGTGTGGACCACAGGGAGCGGTGCACGCCTGTAATCCCAGACTCAGATTCAGGGCAGGAGGTTAATCCTTTACCCAGGACCCGTATAAACCCTAGTCATGAGTGAAAACCAGAGGGCAAAAGCTATGAGTGCTGAGGAGGATAGGAGATCGCATGCTGTCCCCCTGCATTGTGACTACCATGTGACTCAGCATCAGTGCAACTTCTGGGGACGGGGGAACGGCCTTTTGTCAGGGCTGTTGCCGTGGGCAGGGACAGTTCTGATTCTGAGTTCCTCCACTCTGAATCTTCTGAGGTAGTCATCCCGACATTACCTTAGCTCATTAGCAAGCAAGACCCCAGCTTCCAGGCTGCTGTTAGTGCTTACCTGCGTAAAGTCCACCCTGACTTGCTGGAGAAATGGCTGAGAAGTTACAGTTAGTTAAAGCTAATAATTTCTTTGTATCTCATGCAGTCAAGCAGAGGCAGCGGCTGGCCCAGAGATGGCAGGCATGGCTCTGCAATGGCGCTGCAGGTGGCTGCAGAGGCTCTTCTAACTTTGCTGCTCTTGCTCCTTTAGCAACCAAGTGGGGGAAGGATCCAGACTGCCCACAGAAATTTTTGGGTGTTTTTTTTTTTTTTTTAATAGGGACAGGGTCTAAAAGTGGCCCGCTCTTTTGATTAGGGCATCATCCTTGTCCACCATCTGGGTGACCATGCATCACACCAAACTCAAGAACTGTAGAGGGAAAGGCTGACAGACTGGTGCATTTCTCAGTGCTCACTTTATTCACAGAGGATCTGTCCAAGACTCCCACGGTATAGGGCATTCTGAACTTTGTATATACTGTTTCCTGATACATATATACAGATGTACCGCCATAAAGTATAAGTTATAATTTGACACAGTAAGAGATTAGCTATAATGCCTACCAATAAAATAAAATGACTCTAATAGCATGTAAGCGTGAATATGCACAATTTCTTATTGTGTTGCAGATTTTAACGACATCAGCATATTCTTGCTGTTTTTTTTCTTTCCTTATTAAGTTGAGGCCTTTCAGCTTTTCAGATCAAGGGTCCACTTTTCGGCTTTTCTTTGGTGCATCCGAGTGCTGGCATTGCTATCCTTGCAATGGGGTCACCACTCAGTTAAAAATGGTTGATATGCTGTGATACCACCACAGTTGATGTAAGAGCTGAGACCGTCAGGCAACTGGCTGGGATGGTGGACGCAGAGTGGGCATGCTGCAGGAAGGGATGATTCGCCTCCTGGGAGGGTGGGAGCCAGACAACGAGAGATCTTTATCAGTTCTCAGAAGCATATACAAATGAAAGCTGGTGAATTGCTCCATCTGATGTTTTCACACTGTGGGTCAGTGTGAGTGCAGCTCAGATTGTGGGAAGTGAAGCCATAGAGAAGGGAGCGCTACCTTAACATGTTTATTCTTCTGGGTTTCTGTGATGCTAAAGATCGAACCCAGGGCCCCACACTGCTAAGCACTCGCTCTGCCAGACCCCAGCTCCAGTTTAGATTTTGATCCTAAGAACAGGGAAGAGCCAGGATGATGCAGTGTGGGGAGCACTGAGATTATGATGTTAGTGTATGTTGGGAGTGGGGCACAGTGGTCCCCGGCCCTGTGCTTTTTCTCCACCACCAGTATCTTCTCCATCAGTTATTGTGGGATAGCATTGTGATGGACATTTATTGGCGTTTTCAGGTATAAGAAAAGCACTGCCCCCAGCACCAGAAACAAAGAAGGTGAGTGGTCTCTGCCTTCTTAGGTTAAGTCTCTAAGTCCCCTGCTCTTTCAAGCCTGTGGGTTTTGGGCGGGGGGGGGGGTTGTGGTTGATTGACTGTGCAGCCATGAGATTCTGCTTCCTCCTAGTACCGCCTTAGAAGCAGATACGTTAGAGCTCATTTGAGTAGTTCTTGATGTTAAGACTATCGGTTTAGTTCTTTAGCTTTTCTTTTTGGGGCCCTGTTACCGTCTGGTATTTGGCTTCAGGAGTCATTTGAGAGGTGTGACATTTTAAAGGACTGCTTCTGTCTTAAGAACGTGGCACAATGATGTAGTGGATTTAGGGACTTAGTGGTATGCCCGTGGAGTGGAATACTGTGGAATAACATGTAATTCAGACCCAGTCAGCATTTTAGCCAGTAAGAACTGTGGGTAGATTACAAAGCTTTGGGTGGGTTAGTTCAGCGGTTGCTTAGGACTTACTATATAGCAAATACTTGACTTCGTGGTAGCATTGTTAAGAATAAATGAGGAAACATGTTAGGTCCTAAGCGTGTGCTTTCTACATTGAAGGCATAAAGGAGTGGGCATGGCTCTGAGTGGGAGACCGTTGAAGGTTCCATGATGCACTGTTCTCTCAAGTTCTACCGAGTACCACTGTTCTACCGAGTACCTACTCATGGGCTGTTATTGCCGTTTTCTCTGGAAAACTATCCCTGACCTGACAACAACAAGCAATTCTCAAACAAAACCCTTGTAATACTCAAGGCAGGCTTTGCCCCTCCTTTGACTCCCGAACTCTTAAAAAAAAGTCCAACACCACTAACACTGTCATGAGAGGGCTCCCAGGTTTCACTAGGCGGTTAGACTAGACGTGAGACTTTACTCTACAGTGATGTGGGAGTACCTTAGGATTTTACTGCTGCGCCTCATGGTCAATGTCAAACAGAAGCTGAATTTGCCAATGTTATCTTCTCTGCACAGAGAAGGCCTCCTCCACCAATTCCCCCAGAAGAAGAAAATACCGAAGAAATTGTTGTAGCGATGTATGATTTCCAAGCAACCGAAGCACATGACCTCAGGCTAGAGAGAGGCCAAGAGTATATCATACTGGAAAAGAATGACCCCCATTGGTGGAGAGCAAGAGATAAGTATGGGTGAGTGTTTCCGTTGTGTGTGACTCTCGGTGGATGTGAATGACGGGCTGAGTGAAGTGTGTGTGCACTGTCATGGACTAAGGCGGACTAGCCCAGCTGGCCACAAATTCAACTAAACTGGGAATGCAGCACCGTGTGACATACTTTTAAATGTTTAAATTTATTTTTATTATTGGTGGCGTACATGTCCGTGAGCGCGTGCGCGTGTGCCCATGTGTGAGCGTTTCTGTCTGCCAAGGTGGGACCAGAAAATAACTTTGTGGAGTCAGTTCTCTCCGTCAACCTTTACATGGATTTTGGGGATCAAGCTCAGGTTGTTTTGTTTGTGTGGCTTTTGCCTTTCCCCACAGAACCGTTTCACCAACCCTGAAGTGTATCCTCACTGACCATTCAAGAAGTGCGAATTAATCCGTTACTTCCTTCCAGGGGTTAGAATACATTAGACTTAGTTCTCATATGCCAATCATTTAACCTTGGCAGAAACGACTTTTTATATTTTGTCTGCAGTAAAAAACTGTTCCATCTTCCAGTTTTCCCTCCTTCCCTCTCTTCTCTTCCCCTTTCCCTTCTTTTCTTCCTCCTTCCTCTCTTCTCCTTCCCCTCTCTTTCTCCTCTCCCCGTCTTTCTATGTGTATTCTGGGATTAAATCCAAGACTCACACATGCTAGGCAAGTGTTCTACACTTAGGTAAATTTTCCTAAGAAATAGTTTATTGCAATTTTCTTCTTCCAAGTTCTCTCTATCTCTCTTTCTCTCATTCTCTGTCTGTTTACTCACAGTATAACAGAACAACTTCTTATTTGAATTTTTCATTCTCTTTGTAAATGTGTACATAAGTGTATAAAACACATGTATGTGTATATACAGCAAGCATTATTTTTACAGATAATTTAGGGCTTAAGGGAAGTGACCCTTGGTGTGTGCCTCCACACCTGACTTGGATATGTCTCCTGTGTCTTCTTTGTTTTGTTTTACAATAGTCCTTTCCTCTTTTCGTTTTTGATCCGACGAGACCAGCTTATTTACCTTATAAAATGAGCCATCATCTATATTAAGTGTACTCTCCCCATCTTGGAATGTCTGGCATACCTCCGTGTCATCTTATTTGTTTGTAATCTGGTGGTTGGAGCTAGACACTTGATCACCGGGAAGATGACGTCCAGCTGCCATGCTGATAATGGTGCCGAGGATGCTCAGGGTTCAGGAGCTGTCCTTACTGACACATCATAAAGTTCCCACGCTGTATCCCCTCTTGACATTAGCATCCGCGAGTGGTTGCTACTTAGACCCATTCTTGCCTTAGGGATTGCAAAGCGGTGCCTTTTCTAACTCTGCCATCGCCCACGGCTGTTATTAATTCTCTAAGGAACCGCCTCCTCACTGAGTGCATTTAGTTCTTCCGGGAAAGGCTGCTACAACTAATCCTGAGCGCTCACCATCTTTCAGAATGAGCTGGTGACTGAAGTTACAGTGGTAACCGGCGGTTTTCCCTAGTTTTGTCAATGCTTCTGCGTTAGGTCTCAGTCCACAGGCGTCATCATTCTGTTTGCTTGAGTTGAGGACCTGATTGAGTTTTCTTTGCTTTCCAGTTCAGTAACATAATTCAAGGTTACCTTGTATTTTTCCTCATCAGACCTGTAGTCTGACATTTCCTCTAAGGAATTCTGCCTCTTTTTGGTCAGAAACAGTGTTTTACAGATAACAGGTGGAATTCTGGGATTCTATTTGTTGGTGTATTGTCATTGCTGAGGGAAGCACATGTGCATGGGCGTGCATGCGTGTGTGTGTGTGATGTGTGTATGTGAGTAGGTGGGCCAGAATGGTTGCACACATGTGTATGATGAGCTTTTACTAAAGGTTCAGTACCAAATAAAAGATTATAAAGTATCTAGTTTTTCAAAAAAAAATTCTACACGGGCATTGTGGCTCCTACCAACATAGACGTATTTCTTAAACCACAGTGGAGTGTACATAGGAGTCACTGGGGAGAAAGTAGACAGTTTCTTTGTACCAGATAGGCCTTCTCAACTCAGATCTCTGGAGAATTTTCCTTTTAACAAGTTCTTCATGGTGCCAATGCAGAGGGCATGGACCACCCCTTGTGATGCTGTCCTGCAGAGCTTGCTGAGGTAGCAGGGCAGTGGGTGACTCCATCCAACTCGGGCTTTTGTGATGTAGTAGTTTCTTTAAGACATCCCTAGAAATGATAAAGTCTTGACCAGCATCACTGAATATTGGAAAGACCTAGAGTTCAAGTTCACACCTGATGCTGACTGATTTTGCAGAACACGATAGAGCATCTTAATCTAGGATTTGGTTTCCCCACAATAAAATGGGTATAATAATGTCTGTACAGCTATAATCTTTGTGATAATCAAATATGGATGTGCATTATAAGGAATCGTATAATATAGATATATTGAATTGTTGGGATAGCTGGGTTTTTATATAAACTTTAGGTAATGTGCTTTAGAAAATCAGTTACCTTTCCTTATACAAAAACTAAAGTCATTTCTGTTTGTTTTCTCATCTTAATTCTAGGAGTGAAGGATATATCCCAAGTAATTATGTCACAGGAAAGAAATCAAACAACTTAGATCAATATGAGTGAGTAGTCATTTGCTTTATAAGTGTGCATGGCCAGAAACTGTTGGTTTTCTAATTATGTAAGACGTTTTGATGATTATGGAATGACATTAATGTCTTTAGAAGGTGCCAACATAGCCTTAATTCTGTTGTCTGACTTAGTAAAAACTCGAGACTTGGCCTTTCATCTCTACATGGCCTTTTCCTTGAGTATGTTGTGTGTGAATGCCATTATATAAACAAGCACAGTTGAACTGGATTTGAACAATCACAGCTCAGCTGAATTTGAAATAAATATCATTGTCCATTCATTCAAGGTAAGGGAACAACAGTTCCCAGAGGAGCCTTTAAAAAGGTTTCATTGTTTCTTTTTTCAGATGAAAACAGCAGTCTATTATGATTATAGTTTTTAAAAACTTTGAAAATAGGAAATAATATTATTAAGAAAATATTGTGAACAAGAGTTGACCTCTGTCAACATTAATGATATTTTTCTTTTCTTTTTCCACTAAGCAATGAGTGCATTATGTGTTCATTTTTCTTCCTGCCATTAAATGGTCTTTGAAAATATTTTCATAGCTGCACTACAGCTCATTCAATCATAAACTTATAAAACATTTGCTGAGTTCTTGGCATTGTTCTAGTGTCGGGCGAGGCCCAAGGGCTACAACCAGTATATGGACTCATAAGAATTAACATAATTGTTTTATTATTTGGGAATTATTGGGTTATTTCAGGTATCCATGCAATGGTAAAATAATTTTGGTAGCCTCTCCTTGCTCTCTTGAATCATCTCTCAAAAGCTGACATCCTGGAAAGTGTGCACGTGTGAACTTGGCTGAGTCTCCTGACGCATGCTGTCTGACTCCTTTACAGACAAGCTGTACTCTCTGTGCCCACGGGCAGTGCGTGGCCAGATTTTAATGCGTGACCCATGAGTGTCAGTCCCTTTGTGGTCCTCCTGAGGTAGGATGTGAGTAGACATTCACTTCCTTAAAGCAACAAGCTGTTGCTCTGCCGTCTCACTGTGACCGCTTGAGCATACCTCAAAATCTGGAAGAAGACCAACAGGGTCTAAAGGTCCCAGCATCGGTGGCATCATCCCTTAAAGTGACAGTAGAAGTGGAAATATAGACTGTGTACAGTTAGGTACCATAGAGCACATTTTACCCAAACATCCTGTGTGCTTGACAATCTCCCCCTAGGACCGTGATGGAGCTGGAGCACGCCTATTGACTAATATTTGTCTGTGCATGTGGATACATGAATGCTTACCATTGTGCTGTGGTATCCATACCGTTTGTGCAGTGACATGCGGCACAGGTGTATAGCATAGTGCTCTAGAGCTGTTGCCTGCTTCGTGTGGCTTAGGGTTGGGCTGGGAGGTAGATTATATGGGCAACCAGGGTCAGAGTGGGTTAGATCTTTTAAGTGCGCTCTGTGAGGGTTCTCAGTGACAGCTGCCTGACTGTGTATTCCTCTGAGTGCTCCTTATTGTGATAGATGATTGTGTAAAGTATGGTGGTTTGGTTCTTAAATATATCTTAGGAAAATATAATAAAATCCTTAGAACCAGGGAAGATGGCCAAAGGCTCAAACTTGCACTGATTTGAAATGATGGGACCAAGAACAAACTGATAATTCCATTCATGGAAACCAGATAATCCTGGTGTAGCCACGAAGCTTCCTCATGACTCGCGGGATTTCACAGAAGGGTTTTCAGCCCTGTGGTTTGTAACTAGGATGTGAGTGTTTTGGTTGTACTGTCACTTGGAAATTTAATCTCTCTGAAGAATTTTTCTCCTCTCCTTGACTCTGGTGTGGGAGTCCCCTCAGCATTCTGTGCAGGAACAAGGATTCCAGCTTGGCATTATGCCAGGTGGGGATGCTAAAGACTGTCCTCAAAGTAGGCAGGCAGAGTCCCCTTCTGCTTTTCTCCTCCCTATGTTCTGTTTGTTTTTTGGGGGGGAAGGGTAAAGTTGGGGGACGTTAGCACAGCCCATTACTAATGTATCTTCCATGACCTCATAGACGTTGAATCAACTGTTTTTCTGTTTGTTTGGACTAACCAGGATTCCCAGGCTACTGCTGTCCCTGGTCAGACCCAGGACTACCAGCATTGTCAGTAATCTAGTTTGACCCTTACACTCTGCCAACAGTTTGGATTCTAAAGGTTCAGAACCGTCTAAAGGTTCCCATAAGGAAAAAAAGGGAGGATCTCATTAGGATGTTCAGAGGGTGGTGTTCCTGATGAAAGATGTTAAAGGAATAAGGTAGCCAAAATGAGATGGCAGGAACAGGATTTGTAGGAACAGCTCTGAATGGGCAGAGGAGACAGGAACAGAATAGAGAGAAGACAAAGATGTACACATGGTTAGTTGCTTGTGTTTTTCCTTCGTGTCTTTTTTGCTTGCATTACTCTTACTCATCTTCCCCAAGAAACTTGGTCGTAGTTTGACATTTACAGAAGACGGGGTGTTCTCAAGCCCCTCCTTTTCCCTCTCCTTCAGACACCACTGTAAGGTCGCATTCCTCTGGAAGGTTGTGTCGTAGCTAGCCACTGTGAAAAGCGCACTCATTCTGGAGTATTTGATGCCTGAGAAAAGGATGGCAAATTGCCCATAAATCTTGGGCATTGTTTCCAAATGTAGCTTTCCTTCAGCAACAGGTATTAAACTCTAACGGGGCATCGCCACACCTTCTGGGGAGGTATGGCCCTGGCATCCCTGCCTCCTTATGCCCTGAAGGCTCCTTCACCTTCTTCCCATGTGTGCTCCTCTTCTTGACAGAATGAATTCATCAGTGCTTCTTGTCCTCCTGCCTGGGGACAGGGAAATGAGACAGATCCAGTAAAACTCAGAAGAGCTGCTACAAAATAGCTATCAACAGTTAATTCATCTATTTGTTTGCTACTCACTAAACCCTGCAGGGTCTGGGTTTGTATCTTATTAGCTGCACATCACTGTAAGAAAATACCTCCGAACGAGAACATTTTTATTTGGCTCATGGTTTATTTTGGAGTTTCCGCTCCATGATACATTGATGCTACTGGCTTAGCACTGTTGTGAGAAAGAAATCAAGAGAGGAGCATGCCCTAGAACAAACCTGCTTGCATCATAACCGGAAAGCAGAGAGGAAGGCTCAGAGGTGCTCTTGTCCCCTCAGAGGTGTGTCCTGATGGCACACCTTCCTGTAAGGCCCTAAGGACAAAAGGTTCCACAGCCGCCCAGTAGTGCCACTCCGATCTCCAAGCTGCTAACTCACAGGCCTTGGCCCACACCGTGGGAAGAAACGATGGCATGTCCCCAGGATGGAAAGATCTCTGTTGGAAACTGCAGACGCTGGGAAAACAACTCATTAGAACAGGTTTCAAGGAGCTGCTTCTTGTAGTAGAGTCCTGAACTCTCTGGTTTCCTGCGTCCTTTCCCAGGGTCTGGAATTCAGACTGTGAGGAAGGGGCCTCTGGTTTTCAGGGTATCTTATTATCATTTTTAAAGCCACAGGGAAGCTCTCCCTGTTTTCTGCAACTGAACCCTCCTTCTCTTGCCCTCACTTGGAAGATGTGAAATTGGATCTTCTGTTTTGTTGACAAATCAAAATCTTAAACCTCAAGCAGTGTGCTAGTTCTCTGTGCTACCTTTTCTTGAGTAACTTTTATGACAGTTTTGGGTGACTGATAAATATTTCTTATACCAATGGAAAAGTTTTAGAGACAGAAAGAATCTCTTCTAATTTCTCACTGTATTTCAGTTGCATTCAGAAATGGATGGATCACGATGGAATGGACTGATCACATTGGCAGTTCAGCTGAACATGGCCTCATTTCATGTGTGATGGACACACTGTTCATCCCCAGGCCTGGTTCAGCATTGCAGGCTCTGACATCAGTGCAGTGTGCCACAACCTCACTGGGCATACAGCTGCTTTCTAGAAACGTTCAGATGATGACAGACATCTTGTCTTGTTTCACTTGTGATTTTGCTTTTCTCAATTAGAGTGAGCCTTTGTATTTTCTCGTCCAGTGTGTCTGGGACCAGAGGCCTGTTGAGTGACAGGCTTTTCCTGGGGAGAAGCAACCCACATACGCACATACACACACACACACACACACACACACACACACACACACACACACAGACCTCCTCAGTTAACAACAGACCAAAGTCCAACTTGGTGAATCAGTGAGTTTTATCGCTGTTACTTGCAGGAGTATGGGTGAGGGGTTACTTACAGGAGCAGGGATGACGCAAAGACAGCTGCATCACCAAGTCCCACCCCAGCACGGGTGGCAGCTCACAAGAGCTGGGAACCTGGAGCACACTGTACAGTGTGCAGACATCTCAGCAGGTTGAAAAGTGTCCATTCCAGGTGACTCTATTGATCTCTCCCACTCAGCCTGGCTGTTTTTGGCTTTTCCCAGGCAATTGGGCAACTTATCTGACTGTCTCCTTTGCAGCTTGTTTCGTCTGAGGAGGACTCGCAGCAATCTTTACTGTTTATTCTTGGGGAGGCCAGGGCTAGTGAAACTGATCCATTTCAGGAACTTCCTGAAGCTCTTTAGACTTGTTTACCTTCTGTGTAAAGGAGCTTCCTGCAGGATGGAACGTTTTAACCTCAGAGAAAAGTGCTACACACCAGGGCCTTATATGAATAGGCTGAGACTACAGTGGGAAATTCAGATACCCAAAGAGACCCTGGGGACTTTTAAGTTGTAGGTATTTGATAGTCCAACAAAACAAATTTAAAATTGAAGACCAGAGAAGACTCTTATTCAAACTCTTTGGGGCCCGTTTGCTTATAGTCACATGGAGGGATGATCCTGGGGGAGCTCAAAGGCTAGACTGTCTCTGAGGTGAGGAAGGAACCGGCAATACACAGAAGGAGTCTTCCAAAGGGCCCAGAAAGGGCAGATTTGCAGGGCCTCAGGGTATGGACCAGGTGGAGAGGTAAGGTGGGTGCTCAGACAAAGCACAGAACCGGAGTGACTAGGTGAGCATGGGGTCTAGGTGTGCTGGACAGCAGGAAGTCTGGAGCCCCCTGGTGGCTGTTCTTCAGTGTTGCTCCTTATTTCTTGACACTTGAGATCTCCATGGACTGCAGTGAACGGGTTCCACAGTGACCTGATGATCTGCCAAGCTGATGAGATGGGGGCTGGAGTATGATTTAGTTTGAATTTCCACAGTAATGGAAAGTGGCCTTTTCTGCAGGTATTAATCATTGGAGTAAAATTCCTTCCTGCTATGCTTGTAGTCATTGGAAATGATTTGTTATGTTGAATGACAAGAACTGATAGAATCTGTCTGGTACCTCCATGCCTCAATGCATAGTGTTGATTTGCAAAGATGTCCTGTGACAAATCCGGGTTACGCCAAACAAGTAGCCTTTGATTCCATTTAACAGATGTGGGATGTCTTCCTGAGAATGTGGGTAGGAAAAGTCTGGAGACATATGCATGAAAGCATGTTATTGCTGTTGAGAATGTGAATGCTGTCTTACCATGGTTGTGTTTATTACATTTGTTATTGATAAGCTGTATTAGCTTGTTAATAAGACCAAGAATAAAAAATAATTTTTGAAATCTGATAAAGATCTCTTTCTGATCAGATGGTATTGCAGAAATACCAACAGAAGCAAAGCCGAGCAGCTCCTCAGGACGGAAGTAAGTGCTTGCCTTCATTTTGCAAGTTGCATTTCAGTACTGATTAATTTTACTGAATCCTTCATGAGTGGTTCCATATACTTATTCCTAAAGCCTGAAGGGGCTGTGATCTAAATGCAAGCTGTATTTCTCACATCCCTTAAAAGAAGGTATTGGAGCGTTAGTGTGCTGTAACGAAGAGCCACAAGTTGAGTGGCTCAAACGTCAGAACTTCATCACTTCATAGTTATGGAGACTTACAATTCAAAGTCATTGGATTGCTTGCTTCCGGGGGCTGTGGGGGGAGGGCCTAGGTCTCTCTCCTTGCCTTGGAGATGGCCCTTCTCCCCCGTGTCTTCATCTTCCTCCACACACGTACTTCTGTCTCTGTCTGCATCTTCTCTTTAGGTAATAGTACCAGTCATACTGACCTAGAGCTGCCTTGATGGCTCTTTAATCTAATGTCCTGTGTGAACCCTGATGCCAAAGTATGCTCACATTCTGATGCTTAGGACTCGGCTCTCTGGAGTACAGCAGAGTGCAGCTGGGCACCTTGAGATCCACATTGGGAAAGAGCGTCTTTCCTTACTGATTTATCATTTGCTGCTTTGATTTTAATGCTTCAATGTATTTTCTTTTTTGGCTTGAAATCATTTGTTTTAGTTTACATTAATATTATGTGACATATTTTGTAAATTAATAACCTGTAACCACCTATTGTAATAGTCGCAATGAATTTCTCCCACCTTAAAGTAAAATTAGAGGAGAAGACAGTGCATGCAAAGAGGAAGTTACACTGAGCCGAGAGAGAGCTGACTCTCTGGGATGGTTTTAGTCATTGTTTTTAGTCTGTAAGTGTTGTAAGGGGCTGCAGGCAGGCCTGCTTTTCATCCTGCCCAGCTCCCGCACGGCTAGCTTAGTCCCAGAAATAACAACACACAAATTGTATTCATTTAAGCACTGCCTGGCCCATTATCTCTAGAGAGTTAGCTACTGACTAACTCTCATATCTTGATATTAACCCATTTCTAATAATCTGTAGCACCACGAGGTGGTGGCTTACCGGAAAAGATTCAGCACGTCTAACCTGGTGGCTGGCTCCATGGCGTCTGGCTCATAGCCCTCTTCCCAGTATTTTGTTCTGTTTACTCCGCCTACCTAATTTTCTGTCCTATCAAGGGCCCAAGGCAGTCTCTTTATTGACCAATGAAAATAACACAATAGACAGATAACCCTCCTCCATCATGTAAGGTAGGAAAGAAGCCAAGGTTTGCAGCTCCCACATTTATGGCCTAATTGTTTTACTTTGTGATAGTTCTAGGCGTTGCCTCTTTTGGGTGTCAACGCCAAGGCTTTGCTGAGTACTGAGTATAGTTTATATGACAGGGCTCATCCCCACTCCCCAGGATCCTTACTGGCTTCCCAGAGACTACACACCCCAAGATAGCTAGAGGGGGTGCCAAGTACCTTGGCAGCCTGGCCTTCAAATTCTGGTTTGCTACTGCCAAGTGACCGAGGGAAAGTTGTCTCATCTTTTTGTGTCCCCTTTCCTTACCTGTAAGATAAAAGAAGAAAAACAAGACTGTTATTCAGATGACTGCCTGAGTATTAAATACATTTGTATATGAGGACACATTTAAAAAGAATCGGGTTTCAAAATGGTGGCTCTTGTTAATTTTTTTTAACCAATGAAAAGATCATGATTGCTGTCTTTAATTGTTATCAGATAGGCTTTGGGACCTTACTTAATTCCATTGTCTTTCTTATGAATAAGAACAAAAGTTACTTTTCAACTATGAAGCTCATTGTTTATCTTAAAACAATGTAAAAACTGAAGATAAGATATGGTGCCATTGGTAGAGAAGTCTTTAAAATGTGTAGCTTCCATTTCTTGCCCTTCAGCTGGCAATCGGATGAGAATTTAACCATTACTCACTCAATGTTGCTTGCATGTTTTGAATCTCTGTTGAAGTTACTGTCTTTCCTACATTGTGATACTTGACACTGAGCTGCCGTGGAATCCAGGGTTAACACATTATGGTAAAGCATGAGGTATTTGCAGGAGAAAGGCTATGTGGATAGGAACTGATACTGAGAGGAGCTGAAAACTCCTACCTAGCAGCAGAATGCTATGAACTGGGAACCTAGAAAGAGAGACTCAATGATTGTTTTCACAAGCCCAGGGCTTACAGCATAGTGCCACCAGCCTGGTGACTCTGCAAAGGCCCTAAGGCACACTAGCTTCAGGCCCCACTTCAGTCTGCATGAGAAGCTGTAGCTGGGACAGAGTGAGTGTGCCTCTGTCATCTCCTAACCCCGAGTGTGAGGCAGAAAGTCATGTGGGCGGGCAGACTCAAGAGGCTCTATTGTTAGGTTGCTCTTGTTGACAGCAGACTTGCTACACAGAGGATGGTAATAAAATGATAAAATTAAGCTCTTGAATCTTTGCCACATCCTTACTAACTGGAGTTTTAAAAAGGACTGTCTTCATTTGGATTTTAGGATAAAGAGGGTGGCTTTATGGTGAGAGACTCCAGTCAACCAGGCTTGTACACGGTCTCCCTGTACACAAAGTTTGGGGGGTAAGTAGGTGTGCCCTAGTTTTAAGTAGCTGCTGTCTTATTCGTTTTATGTGTGGGGTATGTGGGTGTATGACATATGTGTGTTATGAATGTGCGCGTGCAGGGGTGTCTATTGTACACGTGGAAATTGTCCACTCGAAATGGACTTGCAGGCCTTTCCCTCACTGGTGTCTCCAAGTCTCTTGTTTATTCTATTGTATTTTCTGACTAGCTCACCATCTGGCTAGACGAGCTGACTAGCGAGCTCTTGGGATCAGTCAGTCTCTCCCCACCCCTCAATTCTGTGCCAACACTGCAGTTACCGGCATATACCAGCACATCTAGATTTTATAGGTATGCTGGGGATCCGAACTCATGTCCTTATACTTTCACAGCAGGCATTTTATCTGCTGAGCTCTCTTCTTAAGCCCCATATTTTTCTTTTAATTCAGAGTTTTTATATGAACTCCCTATGTTGCTTGTATGTGTTCCTAAGTTTCAAAGTAAGATGTTTCATTTCAGCATTAGGAAGAAAAAGATCTAATCTTCATTTCTAAAACCTGGATATATTTTGTACTTATTTTTTTTTCAGAAAATTTCCCTGCAGTTTTTCATGCCTATGTATGTGTGTGCATGCATACATGTTTGTTGAGAATAGCTTTGGGAGATTTAGTAACATTCACTGGATAACTACTATGCTCTGAGCTACGCACAAAAGAATCTACATTGAGTAGAGTAGGCTTTAGTAGTTTAATGAGGGCTGCAGACAGGCCTACAGGCAGCCATGGTACCATGAAAATAAGGAAGGGAACTGTTAGAATGTTATATTGCCAAGACACATTTCAGTTATTCTTAAGTGACATCGAAGCTGAGACCTTACAGCAAGACAGGAAAACCTGGGAGAAGGGACAGAGAGCTGCTGACTGAGCAGCGAGAGAAGCCATGGTGACATCAGGGAAGCATAGGGAATGTCTGAAGTGGATGTGGAATGACAGAGACTGCCGGGACAAGGGAGGGAGAGGCACCCGAGATGTGGAAGCAGACTCCGGGTCACATAAGGGCCAAGGAACCCAAGCTTTTACCCCAAGAACAATTATGAATCATCCCGAATTTAAAGCATGAGACGACTAGAGATCTGTATTCTAGAGCGATATCTACAGTAGAATGTAGATATTCTTAAATCTAGTTCATTCCCTTTGAGAAGGGAGGCATTGAAGGTCTATGTCTCTGTGGGACAGAAGCTAACAGTAAATTAAAAGTCTACTGCTGTTGGCTGGAGATGGTAAATGTTCTTGTTTCATTCCCATGCAAGCAGCTGAATTATTATTATCATCACTTGCAAAAATTCGACAACCTAAGAGCAGGGGAAAACTCCTATTTGTGCAGGAAGAAAAGGAGCAAGTAGGAAGAGATCCTAGTGAGGTTGCTCTCTAGGGAGCTTCAGTGTATGATGTTCGTTATCACAACCTGGTACAATATAGTGTTTTGTTTTGTCTTTTTAATAGGGAAGGTTCATCAGGTTTCAGGCATTATCACATAAAGGAAACAGCAACATCTCCAAAGAAGTATTACTTAGCGGAAAAGCATGCTTTTGGGTCAATCCCTGAGATCATTGAGTATCATAAGCACAACGCAGCAGGTGAGTGAGCTCTGAGCACTGGTGATCACGTGATCAGACACTGTGCTGGATTCTTAGGGGGGTGAGTGATGAAGACCCACGAGCGTTAGTGACCACACTGTCAGCTAATAGTGATGAATTCTTCAGAAGGTCGGTGTCAAGTGTGATTGATGTAAAAATATTGCATATTAAGATTATTCTAGATCCAAAGAGAAATCAGAAATTGTATCAGTTTTCATAGAAATCCTTTTTTTCCATCACAGGTGTGAGTGTCTGTAATGTATGTGGATATTCATACCCCACAAAATTCCTAGATGTGCCTACTTTAAAAGCAGCCTAGGAGCCAGGTGGTGGTGCACGCCTTTAATCCCAGCACTGGGGAGGCAGAGGCAGACGGATTTCTGTGAGTTCAAGGCCAGCCTGGTCTACCAGAGCTAGTTTCCAGGACAGACTCCAAAGCTACCAAGCAACCCTGTCTCTAAAAACAAAAAATACAAAAACAAACAAACAAACAAACAAAAAAGAAGAACCTGGGAGGCTGAGGTTGGAGGATCACTTGAGTCAGAGAGCTCAAGGCTAGTCTGGGCAGTGTAAGGAAGTCCCCCATCTCAACAAATAAATGTCGAAGATGTGTGTAGCGAGGTCGTAGAAGCTTTCAGGTGAGCCAGGGTTTCTGTTCACATGGAACCTTTCCAAGGGTCAGAGTGTAGTTCCCCTCAACATATAGTGGGATTATGTTGTGATGAAACCATCAGAAGTTGAAGATACCCTAAGTAGAAAGTATATTTAGTACAGCTAATCTACTGAACATCTTAAGTGGTGTTCCATAGATTACACCATGGTCACATGATTGGCTGGGAGTGAAGTTCATTACAGCTACATAACTGCAAGGTATGCTCTCTTCCAACACTAGTCCAGGAGCAGACAAAATTCCCTGTCCTCAGAAAAGGTCTAGATTCCAAAAGGACGCTTTTCTCGGAATGCATGTTGCTTTGGCACCTTACTAACACTGAGCAACTGTAAACTGAACGCTGAAGGCTGCAGACGATTGGGCATCATGGCACACAGGTTTGTTTCAGCAGCTTGAGTCTGTGTTACACCCAACATCACACAGCGGGAAAGAAGGTACCCACAGCGGTTTCCAGCAGTTTTTACTTTAAAGGGACAAACAAGTAGGGGTGTCCAGTGGCCAGCTGCTGAATTCCACCTGTGCAATTTGACTTGCGAGTTAATCAGAGGCCCTCTTTACAAAGTGTGTTGCTGTTTTGTGAGGTCATTTACTATTTATCAGATGAAAGGAAGAATTACTGAGAAGTAAGTAATTTACACACCATGGCATTCATACATTTAAAATACAGGGCTCAGTGGCTTTTAGAATATTTGCAATGTGCCAACAATCACATCACCGTGATCTAATGTCTTGACTGTCATCATCCCCCAGAGAGATCTTGTACCCATCAGCAGACACCCATGCCCCGCCTTCTCCAGCCCAGCCCCAGGCAACCACTAACCCACTTTCTGTCTTAGTAGATTCGCCTGTTTTGAACAGTTCATAGGAATAGACTCATATATTTATACTGTGACAGGTGTTTTTGGTTTTGTTTTGGTGAGTTGTAACATTTTCACATTTGTCCATGTTGTTTTGCGTATTCCTTTTTGAAATAATCAAAAAAGGCAAAATAATGATCAAGGCCTGATATGTGGGAATTGTACAGTATGCTGTATGAATTATTATGCAGAACCTTGCCTAATATTTGCACAACTGTTAGGTTCCCAGCCCAGTTATACGTCTGTGTTTAATTCTTAAATTACTTCCAATGTGAGTGTAATATTGCTAAATGGCAGGGTAGACAGTTGGCCCTCTACTCCCAGTCTTGAAAGCTATCTTAACACATCTACCTTGATAAAATTTCTGCTTGTCTGCTTGTGAAAACCTGCAACCTGGGTGTGCACATGCTGCAGGCCTGATGACTGGGAAAGGGGGGCTGCGGGGGATTCTGGACACTGGGAATCCCCAGAGTTCTTTGTTTTGCTTTATGTGTTTTGTTTTTTTCTATGATGGATTGATTGAACATATTCTCAGAGATTGCTTTGTGGGTTCTGCTCAAGTCCGACCTGTCCCCGGAAGGAAATCCCGAGGAAGTTGAAATCCCAAAACTCAGTCAGGCTGCCAGAGAACGTGTCTGCTCCCTTTTATTGACCGATTGCAGTCCATTGTGTGGACATTTGGGTTGTTTCCACATCTTGAATTTCATGACTAACCATGACTTGAATAGCTGGATTTATGTGTTTGCATGGAAGCAGAGTTCTGTTTCGTTGGGGTGATTGTCCACAAGTGGGTGTTAGGTTGTTCTGTAATTCCGTGTCCAGTACTTGAGCAATTAAGACAGGCGTGGTGGCATATGCCTTTAATCCCAGCACTTGGCAGGCAGAGGCTTAAAGAATCTCTAAGTTGGAGGCAACTGGTCTATAGATTGAGTTCCAGGACAGCCAGGGCTACACAGAGAACCCTGTCTTGAAAAACCAACAACAACAACAACAACAAAAACCAACCAAACTGAAAAACAAAAAAACCAACTTGAGCAACTAATTCTTGTTTTTGTTTGTTTGTTGTTTTTTGTTTTTTTTTTTTCGAGACAGGGTTTCTCTGTAGCTTTGGAGCCTGTCCTGGAACTAGGTTTTATAGACCAGGCTGGCCTCGAACTCACAGAGTTCGCCTGCCTCTGCCTCCCGAATGCTGGGATTAAAGGCGTGCACCACCACCGCCCAACATTTCTTATCAGTTTCCTTCCCCCCCATTTTTAAATAACTTTGTTCTGTTATTCTCTTGTGTTTATTCTAGTTATTTTTCTACTTTTGTTCTCTTATATGTTTTGTTTTGTTTTTACCGCTACCGTCATTTACTTAACTGACGTGGATTTAGTGCCTACTTGATGAAAGAAAGCAACCCAGCCTTTGAGGAGAGTATGCAGACATGAGATGGTCATCAGTGCAGATGCACATAGGATTTTAAATTATGATGAGGTGTGCTATGTACCGGAAGTGCAGGCCTATGTGGGCGTTCCTAGAAGAGGGCCTCGGTTTCTCCTCTGGGGCTCTAAATGGCAGAAAGGGTTGCCTTTCCCCTCTGGTTCCCAGTGTTTGACAGTCCTCATTGCTAACAGTCCTCATTGCTAACAGTCCTCATTGCTAACACCCCAGCGCCTGATTTCCATGCCGCTTTCACAAACACTGAGGTACAGCAGGTGACTCACTTTAATTTTTAGCAGACTAATAAAATTCTCTCTTCCATAGTTCAGCTCTCATATTGGAAAAGATCATGAAGTCCCTGGTAATAAGCGCTGGCAATCTTTTAATATCCTTGGCAGTGTTAGAGGAGAGAGGGAGCTAGCCTTGCACCAGATAAACACTGCATTTGAAAGGAAATGTGTGGCATGGCTGAACGCATGCTCTGTGGTGCCGTGTGTACGTCAAGAGGAAGTTTCAATAATAAGTGAATGAGTTTTTCCTACACACTTCTTGTTTAGCGTTGGACTAAGTCGCTTGGGTGAGATAAAATTCAACTGCAATAGTTTCTTCACGTTTCAGGGCTTGTCACCAGGCTGCGGTACCCAGTTAGTACGAAGGGGAAGAATGCACCAACCACAGCAGGCTTCAGCTATGGTAACTATCATTTTGTAGTTGCATTGGCAAGTTTCCCTGGGAAAGAATCCATCTTTACAGTTCTAATTCTGTAGATGTGCAGAATTAAAACCCCACCGCTACCACCCGGAGCGGTGGTCGCTGTAACCACAATTTTAGAGCGAATGCCCAGGCCCTGTCCCCAACAGCCTAGGCTTGACAACCTGTCTCACAGTGTCAGCCAAGGATTAGGAGGGGTGAAAAACAGAGAGAGGAGGTTTGACGCCATGGATTGGGAAGAAGAACTGAAGGTGTCTTCTGGGTACTCACATTCAAGGCCGTAACAGAGAAAGAACTGGGTCAGGGCAGAGAGCAGTCAAGTGTGGTCTGGCTGATAATTATCTCAAATCTGGTCCCACAGCATAGTCTTTATTGCTTGAGTGGGACAAGCTGGTTCTCAGGAGCTGGTCTGTTGCTCCTGCTCCAGGGTGCAGCCTTGCCATCATGAATTATTGACTGTACCTGGACTTGATGGGCAGTCTGCCCTGAGAGGCCCTGCTATTCCTGGAGTCAGAGGTAGACTGGAGGTTTCAGACAACTCCTGGAGACCTTGAGTGTCTTTTGGGCATCCAGATAGGATGTTGTAAAATCTGTAAGATGCCTCAGTTCCTCTTGCCTTTGCACCCCTATCCATGAAGAAGGTACATTTGCTGTCTCCAGGCTTTAGACAGGTGCTCCTTGCACATGTGTGTGTAAATGAGACAGACACAGGCAAAGGCAGAGATGCCAGGCTTTAACCCTGCTCGAGTCACCCTGTGGGCCCACGCGAGGAACCTGTGGTTTTAGCCAAAATATATAGCAAGTTATATAACTGTTTGTATTGCCTTGATAGAATGGGCTTTTAGATGATTATACTTTATAGTAAAACTAGATTCTCTCTCTCTCTCTCTCTCTCTCTCTCTCTCTCTCTCTTTCTCTCACTGTGTGTGTGTGTGTGTGTGTGTGTGTATAAACTTTCCATGGGTAAAAGCTAAATATGTCACTGCTAAGACCGTTGCTGTCATGGTTCTCTCTGGCTGCTCTGTCTTCTGGTCATTGCTACTGTGTTATCCAGGACTGTGGCGTTGGTCTTGTTTAGAACATCTCTTTTACCCACAGACTTACACTGCTCTTCTTAAAGGTCTCCTTCTCTCGTCTGTCTTCCAGAGAAGTGGGAGATCAACCCATCAGAGCTGACCTTCATGAGGGAGTTGGGGAGTGGACTGTTTGGAGTGGTGAGGCTTGGCAAGTGGCGAGCCCAGTACAAAGTAGCCATCAAAGCCATCCGGGAAGGTGCCATGTGCGAGGAGGACTTTATAGAAGAAGCTAAAGTCATGATGTAAGTTTCTTTCTACTATTATCCCCACTCCTATTATTATTAATATTATATTACTATTATTACTTTTATGTGTATGAGTGTTTTGCCTGCATGTATGTCTGTGTATTGTATGTATGCAGTGTCTGCAGAGGCCAGAAGTGGACATCAGATGCCCCTAGTGTTAAAGATGATTGTGAGCCATCATGTGGGTGCTGGGACTCGAACTCAGGTCCTCTGGAAGAGTAACCAGTGCTCTTAACCACCAAGCCGTCTCTCTAGTCCCCATGGTGTTAAGTTTCTAGCTTCTACCAGGTCCCCCCTTTTGTATGAAAAATTGACCCCAGCCAGCACATCCACCTGCTGGTTTCTTTTCCTGTGGTAGCTCTGTATGTCTGTCCTCGTTCCCAGGAAACTCACGCACCCCAAGCTGGTACAGCTCTACGGCGTATGCACCCAGCAGAGACCCATCTACATCGTCACCGAGTTCATGGAACGGGGCTGCCTTCTGAACTTCCTCCGACAGAGACAAGGGCATTTCAGCAGAGATTTGCTGCTGAGCATGTGCCAGGACGTGTGCGAAGGGATGGAGTACCTGGAGAAAAACAGCTTCATCCACAGAGACCTGGTAACCACGGTCCCCTGCCCTCCCACTCACTGGCTGAATTCTTTGTCACGCTGCCTTCGCCAGTGAGCTGTGTTGCGTTACTTCCCCGTTTTAGTCCTTAGCAAAATTTCATTCCTTTAAAACTTGGTAAATTTCAATCACTTAATAGTTTTCAAGGAAAAGACCTTTATTAAATCTAATAACTTACAGACTAATGTCTTTAGGCAAGTTTCTGTGAATTAATTATTTGAGCTCTGGGAAAGATTCCCAGGAGATAGCTAGTCATAGCAGATTTATTCCGTGTCATTGTGTTATAGATAAGGATGTTAGCCTTGGAGAAGTGAACAGGGCTTGCCCATTGTGAGAAATGGGGAAGTTAGGCTTAGCGCTGACCTTCTGACCATCTCTCAGGCTCTGTCCCACCTCACACATTGTGAACAGAAACTACCGGAGAAATCCCGACCTCACGTCCCTTATCTGTGAACGAGGGACAAGGGAATTCCGGGACTTTTCATTGTTTCTGAAAATACTAGGAAAACAAAACCCCTGTTCTCCGTGACTGTGGTGGACACACTTCTCGGTTCCCTCCTTTCCCCTCCTTTCTTCTCTCCCTTCTGTTTTCAGTATGAAGTAGCACAGCCCATCTTCCTTGAGTTCTTCCATCATAACCGAGAGGATCTGCATTGCCCCCTCCCTGCTTTAGTTTTAGCTTTCTTGTGATGGAGTCTGGGTCCATTTTTTCAGAGCAGGAGCAAGGCGTTGTGTTTTAACATCACCTCACACAGGATTGCTTTCGTACCATACAAATACAAACTCGTTCGATCATTATAATGACCATAGGAATGTTGTTCCCATTTCCATCTTACAAACAAAGGAAATGGGTGGAATCGGTTAAACTGTTTTCAGCAGTCAGGGAAATGGTGGAGGCAGGATTTGAACCCAGACAGTTTGTCTCCAGGATCAGTGCTCTAACTGCTATGTTATCCTCTAGACTTAAAGCAGAATAAAGAATTAAGGATTTGGCAATGGAAGACTTGGTCTCCTAGGCGTGTTAGGGGATAGTACCGTATCCATTCGGTGAATTGGATTTGCAATTTGCACATTGTTGGTTTGCTCATTACACTCTTATAACCTATAATTGAGGCAAAGGGTTTTGTAAAGCAGATGTGACATATGTCATTAGTTTTGGTGAGTGTGTGTAACCGTGACAAAGGCTAGTTGTCATATTGAAACTCACGAATGAAGCATCGTCCTTGTTTTTGTTCTTACAAAACATCCGGATACAGCCTGAACACCTTCATGACTCTTGCTCTTGTCTATGTAAAATTTATTTTTTTGAAAACGAATTTTGATGTCCTTCGGGCCTGTGATACTGATACTAAACTCCGGAATTTGTACCACACTTTAAAGGGAGAGTCTGCTGTCCCTGTCCCCTGGGGAAAGTAATCTCACGGGCTTGTGAGCGACAGCGCTGTGGCTGTCCTCATGGGAGGGTGCAGATAATTCAGGCAGAGGCTCATAAATGTGCTCAGAGGAGGAAGCTGGTGTAAGGGGAGCTGCCACACAAAAAAGAATAAGCGTCTCAAGAAGCAGGGAGAAAACTACACCTCATCCCTTGGGTTGTGACGTTAAAAATATCATCCTTGCTTCTTAGGAGTACTGTGCCGTTCCACCAAATTAGTTTATTGAACCACAGAACTTTGAAGAATAGAGAAAAAAATACTTGTTTGTGTTTTACCAGCTGAGTACATTACTTCTTTGTATATTAGAAACCTCATACACGATGAAGCAAACCCTGTGTACATAGTAGCCTCCCTGTTGGCTGTCGAGGTGATGGCTCTCAGATGGCCTGTCACTTTGATGATTGTGTGTTTCTGCTGTCACCTGGAGATAATTCACCTGTAATCTAGATTACAGACTTGAAAGCGTGCTGTCACTGTTGGTGAGAAAAATCACACAGTCTGGTAAGAATATGCGTGGTCAGGGAGGAAGGTTGGCAGGGCCATTGGTCCTCATTAAGTGTGATGTTCAGTATGCATTGTGATACCTTGTGGCTTTCTAATCTTTATTTCTCCAGGTTGTTTCAGATTCATGTTGGAGGTACCGTCATTGGGATGTAAACAATTTATATGGACACATTTATGGCGTTGGTTGTACTTGGTTCTTTCTTTCTTTTCTGCCACCCAGCTATGGAATGAATGCACGAAAACTTACTCATGTCTGGCCTTAGTTGGCTTCTTTCTTGTCAGCTTTTCTGACTTAGCTTATCCCATTTCTCTTTAACTATGTTTTGCCCCTGGGCTTTTTACCTCTCTTTATTCTATATATCTTTATTTCCTTCTTACTTCGTAGTTGGCCATGCAGCTGGGTGGCTGGCCCCTGGCATCCTCCTTTTCTTGCTCTTTTCTCTGTTCCCTAGATTTCCCCTCCTATTTATTCTCTCTTCCAGCCAGCCCTGCCTATTTCTCTCTCCTGCCTAGCTATTGGCCGTTCACCTGTTAGATCAATCAGGTGTTTTAGACAGGCAAAGTAACACAGCTTCACAGAGTTAAGCAAATGCAACAGAAAAGAATGCAATACATCTTTCCATCATTAAACAAATATCCCACAGCATAAACAGATGTATCACGCCTTAAACTAATATCCCACAACACATTTAGATCTTTTCTGATGTTGACTTTGTTATATTTCCTAGAAATTGAACTTCCGTTTCCCCTTTATTGCAGGGCTTTCTAATAAATGTAACATCATAATGTTGTTTTCCAGGCTGCCAGAAATTGTCTGGTGAATGAAGCTGGAGTTGTGAAAGTATCTGACTTTGGAATGGCCAGGTATGACTGAGTACTGTGCACTTCAGTGCTGGTCACATTATTTTGAATAATTGGTAAACATGGGAAGGTCTTGGGAGAGAGCACGGTGGGTAAACTGCTTGCACCCTAAACATGAGAACCTGAGTCTAACCAGAACCCAAGAAAAAAATCCTGGGAGTGGTAGCTCATGCTTGTAATCCCAGAACTGGGAGGATCCCGGGGATCTCTGGCTAGCCACGCTAGATTGATTGCTGAACTCTAAGCCATTGAGAGAACCTGTCTAAAAGTAGGCTGACCGTGTTTTGGCCATGCCAGCCAAAGTTGTCGTCTGTTCTATGTAAGCACCCACACCCCCACAAGCTTCCCTGCTCCAGGACTGAAGCAAAAACAGGGGCCCTTGCTGTAGTGGTCCTTGCTTATAATCCAGTACGTGAAGGCAGAGGCCGGAGAATCAGGATTGCAAAGTCATTCTGGGCTATATACCAGATTTGAGGCTAGCCTGGGCTACATGAGTCCGTGCCTTTAAAAATTAACACAGGAATAAAACAAAAGGGAAGTAAATCTCTTCAACTGTTCTGAGGTTAATGAGACTAACTCTGTATTGTGGTGCTAGTCATTCTTGCCACTAGATGGTACTAGAGCCTATTCAATCTCTCTCTCTCTCTCTCTCTCTCTCTCTCTCTCGCTCGCTCGCTAATTAGATTTTTAGAATCTTCTGGAATGTGTTTGGTGATCCGGTACTCAGTATAGCCACGTTTGCATTTTTTAATCTCTTAATTTTTGTGACTTTAATAGTGCTACGTCAGAAGCGTTTTGTGTGTCCTGTGTCCACTGAGTCCTGAACCTATAAGGCAGGTGCATGCCATGTGAAGTCTAACCCTGTGGACTGCAGGGAAGACTAGGCTGAAGGGCCTGCCCACATGCAGCGTAAAGGCCAGAGGAAGGAGATACACAGTCCTGGAGTGCATAACTGTGACAGAGCCAGGAGTTGGCCAGCAAATGGTGGCCTGTCCGTCCAGTCTGTGTCTGTCTGTCTATCCTGTGAGTCAATGGTGGGCTTTTCTTAAAAAAAAAAAAAAAAAAGAATAGTGAAAAGGAAGCTGAAAGCATATCAGGACACCTGAAAATTACCTGATGTTCGAGTCATTGTCCAAAAAGTAGCGTTGTCAAGACACACTAGCATGACCAATTGTTGGTGGCTGTCTGAGGCCACTTTTATATTGCAGAAGCAAAACCTTAAGCTGTCACAGTGACTGTGTGTCCTGCAGAATCTGAAATCCTCTGTGTATCATCTGATCTTTCTCAGAAAAAGTCTGCTACCTTCTCTGAAATTGATAACTTGGGTTTGGGGAGTGGACGTAGCCACTGGCGATCTGGTGACTGACCAGAAAGACTTTTCTCACATGGGAGCATTGAGCGGACACCACAGGGAATAAACACAAACTAGAAGAAGCGAGACCGGTAGCGCCTGAAGTCTGGGATTACTCTCACCTGCCTAGGGAGCCAGAAGAGGCCCAGGCAGTGGTCCAGAGGCAGATCTGAGAACACTTACGAAGGCAGCGAACTCTTGGGTCCCCTGGTGCCAAGACCTGCTCCCAAGAAAATGTGGCCTAGGGAGGCCAGAACGCTGGCACTGGCAGCTTCCGAGTCTCGAAGGCCTATTACCCAGTCCTCTCCACATGCTGTATGTAAAGAGGGTTAGCTCCTGACAGACGGCCCTCCGCTTTCTTTAGTCACTCTTCCTATAGCTGACGTTCAGAAAGTTGGTACTTTTATACCAGTCCTTGTAAAACTACTCTTTATGCACCAAATTCAGACTCACCTGACTGACACGTATTTGATCCAGCCCAAGGTGGTGTCGTCTGCCTGATACCATCTTTATCTGTACCATCTAAAAGAGGAAGTCTGTGCACTCGGTTGAACCTTCTCACACGGCAGCTTTAGAACTGACTTTATATAAATATATAATGCGCTCCTAATCCCTCTGATAAATCTGTGCTGAGGTCCTCACAGTCGTCCACTATCAAGGATTGTCCCAGGGAGTAGTCAGTGTTACAGTTTCCATGTTTCCTTCCAAATGGACCTATGTATGTTCCCACAGAAAAGGAATAAGACATTGAGTATGTGTGTGGATGGGTGGTGCTATGGTTTATAAATAGATTTACCATCTTTTTTATCCTTTTCGCCTCTGCTATTTTTTGCTCGCTTGTTTTCATGTGCTGTAGCTGTAGTTCGCACCCTGTGGCTGCGGGGCTCAGGGCAGGGGGGTCTCTGGTCTCTCGTTACCACTTCCTTTCGGCAGCTCTGCTCTAGGTCTTTCGCGCACAGGGCCTCTGGGTGAAAGTTTGTTCAGAGAACAAGATCACAGACCCAAAAGTTTGCAGCAGTTATCTGATGGTCTGCCTCTGCTGCCTCATAAAAAGAAAGGAAGATGAACAGCAGAACCACGAAGGTGTGCATACCAGGGGTGTGAGGTTCTCTTCTCGTGACCTAGCGCAGGCTCAGGAGGTAGACACCGCGGGGCAATGCCATGAGCTGAGCGTTTCGCTTCAGCCAGGTGCGTGGTAGACTTCAGTTGCTGGCTTGTTTTGTCTGTGTAAGGGGGAAATGAAAGCCCACGTCTGGCATGCGAAGGTGTAACCCACGTGTCTCACCCTAGGTATGTTCTGGACGACCAGTACACAAGTTCCTCCGGTGCCAAGTTCCCCGTCAAGTGGTGCCCCCCGGAAGTGTTTAACTACAGCCGATTTAGCAGCAAGTCAGATGTCTGGTCATTCGGTAAGGTCCATGACATGTGCGTCCTCTCCTCCCCTCTGAGGAGGAAGCGGACACATCATTGAATAGCCTTAATCATTTTGTAGGTGTTCTAATGTGGGAAGTATTCACAGAAGGCAGGATGCCCTTCGAGAAGAACACCAATTACGAAGTGGTAACCATGGTTACGCGAGGCCACCGACTCCACCGGCCAAAGTTGGCATCCAAATATTTGTATGAGGTGATGCTGAGGTGTTGGCAGGAGGTATCTACTTCTTTATATTGTCTTGTGATCTGTAAAGCGTTTAGCAGTTGATCCAGTGGTGGGGAAGGTCCTTCCCTCACAGCCTGGTGAGGCCGCGCCTCCCGCACAGGGATTTCAGACTCCAACAGGAAGTCAAATCTTTGTCTCCATTCTAAGTATTGAAATGAATCTGAAGAAATGGAGAAGGCTAAGAGTTAGCTTACTATTCTCAGGCTGATGCCTCACTCCCAGGTGAGAGCCACTCCACAGCCCGGGGCTTGGGAAAGCCTGGAGAAGTTGCTCCTCCCCTTCCCGTGCAACAGCCGTGGATTTGAAGCAACACTCTTTCTAGAGAAGGGTTCTTCTTTGATCTCAGTGTCTCCAGGTATCTTACTCAATCACTAGACACATTGAAAATATCACCTCCATAAAGAGATTAAACATCAGAGAAACCCTTGGAAGACAGGCGTTCACATATATTGTGTATGGAGTTTTCAGAGTAACCCTTTGAGAGACCATTTGATAGGAGACAGTGATGCCTGCCCAGGACCAGTTGCCCACAGAGCATCAGAACCCCATGGGGCACCAGAGCTGAGGCTCCCTGTCACTTCTTGTGATGCCTCCCACATGCACTGTTTGGGGTGGGCAGAGGCTGATTGGGCAGGAAGCGGCACCAGAGAGAGCAACATGAACAAAGGCGAGGATTTGGTTGTAAACATGGTGTGTGTACCCGAGGGTGGAGCTTAGTCTGATTTAACAAAGAGCCAGAGTGAGGCTTTTTGTGGGAAATGAGGTTAGGTGACAAGGTGATGGGGGAGGGGCGGGTCGCAGAGGAGTAAGACTTGATTTCTTAGGCACCACGGAGCTCTAGTAGGTCCCTGAGCAGGTACAATGACAGCAGGGATCTAGCAGCCATGGAGTTAGCTGGGGCCTAGAATGGCCAGCCTGTGTTTCCCCAGTCCCTGAATCTTGCCTGTGTGGTGTTCATGGGATTTGAGCGGAGAGAGTTTTCTTGGGAATGGATTCTGAGACTCACAGCTTCTCGTGGACTTTTTGTAGAAGCCAGAGGGAAGGCCTTCGTTTGAAGATTTGCTCCGTACGATAGACGAACTGGTTGAATGTGAAGAAACGTTTGGAAGATAAACGGTGGCTCCGATTTCCAAGGCAAGAGGAAGAAACAGCGTGCGGTGGGAACGTAATTCAGTTGGCACCTGGGAGCACAGGCGGGTCTGCTTACAGTGTGGGGGACTCCAAAGCCCTTGCTTCTGGTCCAGCCGGAGCTCCGTGGCTGCTTTGTAGGCTGCGGAGACGGTGTCTCAGAGCTGGTGACCTGAAGCTCTCACTTCGTTCATTCCTCCAAGAACTTGAGTGCCAACCATGTACCAGGCACTGAGCCCCGGCTCAGGTTTGACCATCTTAGAGATGAACTTGGGGCTGTGTTATCTGGTGCTAGTAGAAAGCCAAGGTGTTCTGGAGGGGGAAGCCATGTCCCAGCGACTCTTCTATCCCCTTTGGCTTCTGCATAAACCTGAGCCTGGAGTGTTGCCTACAACCGAGTTCTAGTTAAAACAGGAACCCACCTGAATAAGTAGTAATCCTCTGTTTTGAAAACATCTCTTTCCGAACCTGTTCTTATTATTACATTTAAAAATCTGTATACTGTACATATTGTAAATACGTATAATATATAAAGTTATATATTTATAAGAATAATGAATTTGTGTCTTTAATTGAAATTTTTGTTGTTGATTTTTGGAACAGGGTCTCACTCTGTAGACTAGGCTATCATCAAACTTTTAGAGATTGTCCTTTAATTGAAGTTCTTAGGATTTGAGACTGTCTAGTCCTAATTCTAACAACTGCCAATTTTTTTCTCCCTGAAGGTTCAAATATTGCTTTCTGAAGAGAAGAAAGTGCCTGGGTCCTTCAGTTGTTAGATGCTTGATTCACAGGTAGACTCATACAAGTACACGTTGGCCCCGCTTGAACCACAGCATGGCCTTTGATGAGCTATTTGACCCTGACCTGGTGGCCAGAGCGGGTTAGAGTTAGGTGGAACTTTTAATAACAGAATTAGTTACCTCGAAAGTCTTAAGAATGTTCCTAGGGCATCGTGGATGCTCTGATTGAGGTGCTGGGCTCTGGACCAGAGGTGTTATAACCAAGTGGTACCCATCACAAGTAGGTCCCCAGAATGGCTTATCTGTGGTGATCCAGGATGCTGCCAAAGGAACTAGGGAGATGTTCTGAGCTGTCGTAGGGTTTTCAAGAAGGCTGGTTGGACTTGGGTCCCTGGATTAGTGAGACTGCCCATCCAACCTTGCATTAGACCTCACTGTCCAGCTCTTTTGAGTGGGTTTCTCACTCACAGTTTCCTTTCCCCCCCATGAGCTTCAGGGAAAATAAACCAACCAAGCTACCACCATTAAGAAAGATTTCCTACAGAGCACACTGTTCTCGGTATATGTGAGTCCCCGAAGCTGAGGAAGGTAAGGACAGTTCCTTCACTAGTCAGTGTCCCTGGGAGCTACTGTGATGTGTCCCCAGGTAGAGCATTTGGTGAACATACAGGCTTTCCTGAGAACCCTCTTCCCTCTGACTTCAGACGGGCACCTCTCTGTTCAGGGTTCTTTCTGAACTGAAGATTGTACCATTTATAATGAAGGAAAACAAAATATTCTTGTCATAATCTGTCACCTTCCTTCTACCTCTCCACATCACAACGCCATATACACCTTTTAACTGATTTGTACCTGTTATTCCTTATGCTCTGGTCCCTTTAAGGGCTAACCACGCCCACTCCCAGTCACTTCTGACCTCCCTCTTTGCCATCTTAACTCTTTCTCTTCTGTCCCTCTCTCCTGGCGTGTGCACACGTGTTTTCCTCTCTCTGTCCTCTTTTCTATTTCTGCCTTTCTTTCTCTCCTTCTTCTTTAAGTAATAAATGTTTACCCTTATGTTTAGCCTTACGTCTATTTACTATGTCCTGTACGCCTTTTATCCGCCAACTCTACCCGCCAGCTCTGCCACTCGCCATGTGGAACCTGCACCTCTGGTGGCAGCCTCTGCCTGGACTAGCCTGCCTCGGTCACCCGCCAGCATATTATCTTTTAAAGAACAAAAGTACCTCCTTCAAGGAGCTGATCATGTGCGGGTCCACCTTACTACTGCTGCCTACCACATATGCACATGAACACGCACACACACATACACACACATACACACACACACACACACACACGGCCATGTTCTCCCTTCACCTGGATGAGCTATGAGGGCAAATCGCTGGTGCTGAGGAAAGTGTAAAGAAGGTAGGGCTCCTGTGTGAAGTCTCAAATGCTTTTTTTTAACTTTTTACCACATGTATGTCTTGGGGTGAGGCCCATGTGTACGTGTGCGCACACACACACACACACACACACACACACACACACACAGGGGAGAGGCTGATGTTACATGTCTTCTTTGATTGTGTTCCTCCTTATGTAGTGAGACGGAACTTCTCAGCTGAACTCAGAGCTGGCTCACTTGGCTGGTCTTGCTGTCCAGTTTGCTCTTAGAATCTCTTGTCTCCACTTCTCACTTGGTGTACTGGTGGGACACCACACCCACTTGTAAATTCCATGAGTTTTCTGGCTCTGAACTCGGGTCCTTATGCTTCTGTGTCAACTTTATCCACTGAGCCATTTCTCTAGCCCATACAAATGTGTTCTATGGAGAAACAAAACTAGCACTGACATCATTTAAAAACCATTTTCTCTTTTGTTTTTTTGAGACAGGGTCTCTCTATGTAGCCCTGGTTGTCCTGGAACTCTCTACTTAGACAGGATGGCCTTGAACTCACAGAGATTTGCCTACCTCCGCCTCCCAAGTGCTGAAATTAAAAGCACATGCCACACCAAATCTCACCTAATCCAAAATCAGGTTCCTGGTGTCAGTCCGGGCTCAGAGGAGCAAACGTTCTAGACTGAATAGTCGTAATCCTGGGATTCAGTTTTCCCTGGACCACTGTGGACCCTTGGGCAAATAAAACCCCTTCTTTTCTGTTCCTTTATTCCAGTCTCTGCCCAGGGAGGACAGTTTGACTTGATCAATTTTAAGGTCCCATTTACCAACATTCTGTGATTTCTTCAAAATGTTTTCTAGACACACCCACACATGAAGGCATGAGGAAGTGCTAACAAACACCTCAGATGTGGATACAGCGTTCTGAGCGTTCTTATGTAGGCCGCCGGGTTGTCATTCACACACTCCTCTGAGGTTTCAGAACAGGAAAATAGGTGGGGTAAGCTTGGCCTGCGAGAAACGTCACAGGCCAACTATGCTTTCAGTTGAAAGATGTGTTGCTGTCAGTGGGCCACGTCCGAAGAACCAAGGCTTCTGTGTATGCCCAGGCGGCAGGGCAGCCATGATTCTGTCCTCTTGTAAGTAAGATGGGCTTTGCTGTTTAATGCCAGCTTGGTTAAGGGAGTGTTACTAATTATTGAGCAGTTGGGGAGGTTTTTGCTAAACATGGAATTTGTAGACTCTTGAAGATAATTTCTTCAGATATAGAGACAGGAGTTTGTGGCTTATTTAAATAGCCGCTGTCTCCTGATAAAATTAAGCGTTTGAGAGTTGGGAACACAAATGAAAATAGGAAAAAAAAAGTGTTTTCCATGTGTGGAAATGCAGTCGATGGGATGTGATGCGTTTCTCTCTAGAACGATAAAGAACTCGGAGTTGAAGGCCAGGAGACCAAACTCTTGCTCTGCTCCTGCCTCAGCTTTGACAGGTCGCCATTGGCAACTTGGCTGTATGAACAAGTCTGCAGCATGAGGACCCCCTTTCTGCCTCCTTTCCTGGATATCGGGAAGAAATGATAAGTTAAAAATGACAGATGGTTTGTCTAGTTAGCTGTGCTTAAAGCTCCAGGGCAATTCTTAGAAGCACTCACTAATTTAACTTGAAGACTCAGAGAGGTGTCTTAAGTATATAGTTTTGGGTTTTTTTGTTTTGTTTTGTTTTGTTTTTTTAATGGAAGGAAAAGGCCTGAAGGGATGGCTCAGCTGTTGAGGGATAGGTTCACAACCAAAAATAGAAGATGGAAGGAAAAGACTGTCTTTGATTTTAATTCTGGATGGCCTGTGGAATCAAAATCAACAGCGCTCAGTCGTTTCAGATTAGGCCAGAATTCTGATGTTTAGCAGGAGTAAGGAAAAATAGATTGTGAGTTTGCCATGTCTCTTCAAGCCGCAGAACCTGGTTAGGACCCCCCACCACACACACACACACACACACACACACACACACACATACACGAGGATGGGTTTATAGAAACAAGCCCATGCTATTCCAGTTGTGCCTTCTTGACCATGATTTATGGTCTTCATTCCCGAGGACTAAAACCGAACAACAACACAATAAAACAAAGGCTTCCTGTTGTCAGAAACGGGCCAAGCAGATCAAAGCAGAAAAAGCTACACAGAATTGCCCCAAACCCCACCTCTCCAAACACAGAGCGCACTGAACAGTGATACTGTATGGGAGGCTAAAGGCCCTCATGGCTTTTCCAGAAGTCAGAACTAGGAGAAGGTCATGCGTTGTAACAGGAAAGGCGTGGCTACTTGTAAAGGAGCCTGAGACAGGTCTAGGATGTCTAGGGATGAAGCAGGAGACTAGCCATCTCTGGGGTCATTGATGATTCTTCCCCAATGGCCTAGAAAGATGATTTTAATGTAATTTCCCTGTATCATCTAGTGTCTGCTAGTCTGATTGGATGGCAAGAATCACCTGTTCCTTTCGGCCATCGGCCACAGCTAAACAACACCCTGTTGTCTTCTGGGTGGAATAACCAGTGTTCACCATTGACAAGGAAATACCAAGCATGCTCCAGGGTGTATTGAACTTAAGGATGCTTATTTGTATTTGCCAATCATTTACCAAACACATTGACTTTCTCTAAGGGCTGTCATGTCAACCCAGAGTCACAGGCTGCTGGAAGGGAAGAGTACATAGTTGTGTGGGTAGGGTGGGATTTCGATCAGATGGAGTGATGGCCAGTTCTGAACAGGGGCCAAGGACCCTGCTGCAGTGAGGTTACATTCGTGAAGTGTGGTTGGAATTGCCAGTGTGTTTAGCAGCTGAATTACCATGAGAACAGGCTCAGCTCAGACATTTATTTAGATGCCAAGATCCTCACGCCATGGCTGAGGATTAGAAAAACTTATCTCTTCTGGAACATTTTTCACCATGTATTTTTCTGTCTTTTTATTGTTCCCAAGTTGTAATGTAGAAAGAAAAAATGGTGCTCAGAACCATCTCTCACACCAACCCTGCAAAGTTAATGATCCATTGTTATTGTTATTAATATGAAGCTAAGCAGGCTGCCTGGGGTAAGCATCGTCTAAGCTGGCCTCTGGTGCAATCTACTTCCAGGAAGCTATGCCCATAAGCAATCAATCCTTCTTAGGAAGCCGACTTAGCTATTCTCTCAAATATGTGAGTACAATGTGACGTCACCTCTGAGAGTTGGTGCCAAAAGATACAGCCTGTCTTGGCTGTCTCCAGCCTTTCTGACCCTTGGAGCATTGGCTGCCCTGGAAACCCAGACTCCATGAACCAAGTGCCGGCCAATGGCTGTGAAGTGAACTTGGAAGTGGTTTTCTAGCTTCAGGCTAGCCTGCTTTGACTGCAGCTTCAGAGAGACCTGGAGCCACAGGGACCCTGCTGAGTTGGCGGAGAGCAGCTGGTTCACAGAAACACAGAGGTCATAAAAGTTGTTCTCAGAAGTAGAGAATGTCTGCAGTGGCAAGTGCACAGAGAGCCACAGACCAAAGCCTGACGTGTCTGCTTCTGCCTTTGCCTCTGCTACAGTAGGTGCTCTTTCTCACCCACAGCCTCAGGGTTAAAACAGGCACAAATACAGGATGCGTGTGTCCTATTGTCTTGGAATAATGTCTCGTTTCCCCTGTAACTAACTTGTATCAAAATAGGGGTTGTGGCCAGTTTGTATCTACCTTTGTAAGGCTTCCCTGCCCTCTTGGGTATGGATTTGCAGATGGCATTGCTCCTCTGTAGAGATTCCCCAGCCAGTCGCACCTGCCCTCCGTGCCCACACAGAAGTAGGTAGCTCAGCTTGTGGTCCAGGGTCCATACGCTCTGTGGCTCAGTCTGACATTTCTTCACTTCACAAGCTGGTGAGAAAGCGAGTGAGATCCCTGAGCCTGTGAACAGTTCTAGGAAATGGGACCTTGAGGTGTGGGGCAGAGAAGAGATTGTGTGTAAGATGACTACAGAGTCCAGCTCATGTGGACTCGTTACCTGGAAGAAGTCAGCAATTTCTGCAAGCATACCTGGGCACACCCAGGGAGGTACGTTCCAGGCCAACTGGGTCTGAACGAGATTTTGTCTCATAGGAACACCGCAACCAGGGTAGGGGGTGTAGCTCGGTGATAAGAGCACTTGCTTCTATGGATGTCTTTGAGGGGTAGAGGGAACCTGATCACAGCTGGGACACATAGATGTCATTCTCCGATAGAAAACTCTCAGCCTTTCCACACAGCACCCTTTGCTCTGTGGAATATCTCCTCATGCTCCATCTCAGGCTTCTAGAGTCTTCCTTATACTCCTTCCCCAGCAACAATAAACGTCAGGCTCAGGACAGGCCAAGAGCCATTCTTCTCATCTACCCAAATGCATCTATTTCTGGACCCATTTCTTCTTTTCTCCTACCGTGGAATCCCCCAATGGAACCGTTCACCAATGTTTCACAGTCTAATATACAACCAAAGAAAACAAAGCAGTTTGGGGCTGCTACAGAGGTCTTCCTTCTTGGTCAATATATTTAGAAAAAAGGTAACATCTCAGGCGACCATCATTTCTTGGGAAGGTACAAGGATGGTAGCAAAAACCTGTCATCCAGCATTGGGGGTGAGGGGGAAGGTTGGAGAATTTAGACTTCAAGACCATCCTGGCCTCCGTGAGGAGACTGACTCAATAAATGAGCCATCAAACAACAAACGGGACGTAGACACACACAGGATAATTAACACCCAAATGTATAAATTTAGAATAAAGAATAGCTTCTTAAAGTTGGATAAACATCCAGGTGGATACCTCAGCCTATCACTTCTCACCCTCATGCTGCTGTGAGCTCTTGGCTTGACATCCAGGAAACTGGAGGAAAGCTACCACTATTGAGCCCCCCTCCAAACTACCTGGTCAACTCAGTTAAAATGTGTCTGTCCCAAAAGACCCCGAGATGTGGATCTAGTGCTAGGCTTTTGTGGCGGAGAAAAAAGTTTGACTTTTCTATAAACTCCTAGTGATATGGGCGAGAGGGGTTGAGGAGAAGCAATTCCTGGCTTATAGTGAGTTGAAGACTACCCATTCTGAGATGGGTATGATGGCACACACCTTTAATCCCTGCACTCGGGAGGCAGAGGCAGAGCCTCTGTGGGTTCAAAGCCAACCTGTTGCGTTCTGGGACAGCCAGCGCTATATAAAAAGACACACTATCTCCAAAAAAAAAAAAAGTGTTCCATTCTACTCATCCTGGGCCACCAGTTTGTGAGGCTTTCTCTCCCACAGCTTTCTGGAGCTAGGGAAAAAAAAATCACATTTTTTTTTTTGGCTCAGACAACTAACTCCTGAAACTGGGTGAGTTTTAAGCCTGATTTTAAGGGGAAAAAAATCACCAGCCACCTGCCAGTTACTATGATGCCCACATTCAGTAGAAGCGAATCTCATCAGAGGCATCGATCCAATCCAGAAGAAATTCCACACTGCCTATGCCAAGCAGCTACATTGAGACATTGCCTGTAAATCTCAGACACTGGGAACACAGTGACTGCTTCCCAGCCAGCCTGGCCCAAGGCTTTTTACCACCGTGGCTTTACCTGCCCAGAGGTGACCATAGGGATAGCTTTGCCAAATGATGCTCTTTCCTCCCTCTCACTGTTTGGTGGAAGGAAGTCTGTTCCCAAACAGAGCTCTCTGTGGCCGATATGAACCTCCTGGGAGGAAGGAGCCCCTCAGGCACCCATCTCAGATAAAAGGAGGATGGACACATAACAAATAGTTCCAGGTACCACCTAGCCTAGGGGAGATGGTCCAGTGTGGAAAGGTTATGTCTGGATATGATGGCCTTTGTTCTAATGTGCCATGTGGGCATACTGCTAAAGATACTTGTTGGGGAATAAGAAGTAGATAGAAAGAACAATGTAGATAGAAACCTGAGTGAGAAAGTTGGGTGCCTATGGAAATCCTCAGCACTGAGTGTCCTTTCTACAGGACCTTCCAGCAAGCAAACGGCCATTGCTTACTTCTGGGGCATTTTGTGTCTCTGGCAAAGACCCTTGATATGGATGAGTTCCTGGCTATGTTGGAAATTTGCTACAAGCTTTCCCTCTGCAGGTTTATTGCCCAAGGCTACTGAGTAACTTCTGTAATCAGGAGTGTGTGTGGAAGGGAGCTCGCCAATCCACTCCCTGTCCCTGAAGACCTGGGTACTGTATGTAGAAACTGCCAATGAATCCTAAGGTCAGTGGCATTTGTGATGGAGTAAATTTTGGTTCAGTACGTTAATATTTAATAAATATGGTTAGAATTTGGGGACTTATATAATGTTTTATTTGTATTTTAATAAAGTTTGCCTGAAGGTCAGAATGCAGAGCTAAGCCACTAGAGGCCAGGGAATGGTGGCACATACCTTTAATCCCAAGACTCCAGGGCATCCTGGGTTAATATGCAAAATATCAGTTTGAGGATCCCTAGAGACTCTGAGCCTTGGGAGAGGTAAGAACTCTCCAGTGGCTTGGCTGATTTGCTTTTCTGATCTTCAGCTTAAAGCCCAATATCTGTCTCTGGGTTTTTATTATTCATGCTACAGACTTGTGCCGAGCAAGGGCATATGATGAGCTGCTTGTCTCTCAGGTTCTTATCCCTTTGGAGGTGAATTTTGGGTGGCAGGCGTTTGCTTGCATTAGAGGTGGCAGAAGGGGCAGGTCTATGAAAAGGCAGAGGTTGGCTTCTTGACTCACAACTGCATTCGGTCTTGGGAGACAGCGGCCAGAACCTTTGCGTCACTACAGTGGCAGCAGGGTGGGTTGTACCTTCGTGTGCAGGCAATTGTCTTTGCCACGGAATCAGGAAGAATAAGGAGTTTTGAAAAGCCTTTCTCCCAAATTCCAGACTGCAGAGGAGAACAAAGCTAAAGCCAGGGGGAAGCCGCTGGGTTTCCAGGCCACGGCACTGGTGCTGTGCAGCTGTGATTCGGGGTGCCGTGAACCTGGGACCGTCCTGTCCTACATCCAGATATCCCGCCTGCTGGCTGGCACAGAGATTTCTTTTTCAGAGTTGTATGTTTTGAAATGCATTTATCTCTTTGCTGTTATATTTTATTTCTTGATTTTATTGTATGTATAGGATGTATGTGTATATGATGTGTGGGCATGTGTGCGTGTCATGGTGCACTTGCTGAATCAATTCTGGGAATCAAACTCAGGCCTTGAAGAGTGTGCACTTCACCTGCTATGCTCTGTACTTAAAGCGCTGTGATTGCTAACACTGTGGCCGGGCCAGGGCACCTGGATAAAATCAGCTTAGATATCCCGATGCTTCTGTGAGAATATCTTTGGTGAGACTGATGTTTAAATGGATACATTTTAAATTAGGGAGGTTTATCCTCTGTGTGAATGTTAGCCTCACGAAGGAAGGACTTGACAGGTGAATCTGACTAGTCCTGAGTAAGAAAGAATTCTGCCTGCCGACTGCCCTTGGGCTCAGACTAGCTCCTGAGCTTCCTGCCCACAGGCTTTGGACCTGCTGATCTCCAAGGTCACAGGAGCCAACCTCCCTTGCTAGTCCTGTCTAGTACAGGAGTCAGGCTCAGACACCTGTAAGTGCCCCTCACCACAGCACCCACCGTAGGCCTCTCTTGTATTGGCCACAAAGAGCTTACCAGAATAAACTCTAGGTCCTCCCAGATAGCAAGGAGAGGTCTTCTCTCAGTCAGGGGCCCTGTAGGGGCTCAAACAAGAGGGCCTGTGGAGGCTGAGGACTCCGTTGGCTTCCTTGGTCCTCTTTCTCCCTCTGTCTAAAGAGGAGGGAGGGTCCATCTGCCTGGTGTTTAAGTTTGTCTGGTGAGAACGCAGTGAATGATAGCTGACCGAGTTCTAGGGAACTGGTGGGGGAAACTGAGGCTTCTCCTAAGCTAGCAGTGCCTCTTCCTGCTGTCCTGATCTCATCCATCAGGGCTGTTTCGTTGCCACAGACTGAGGACACTCTCTGCGCTTAAATTCTGGATCAGCCGCTCTGTGACTAGGCAAAGTGCGGAGGCATCTGATTACTCTGTCTGGAATGTGGAGACTGGTCCTGTTAGCTCCATATATGTTCAATACTTTTGCTTTGCTGTGACCCAGATACCCGACACCAGCGCTAAGTTGCCTGTGTTGGAGGAAGAGTTCATCTTGCCTCGCAGTTTCAAAGGGCTCAGTCCTTGGATGCTTGTGCTCAGGGGCTTGGGCAGAAGATCCTGCTATCAGGAGCCTGCAGTGGAGAAACACTGGTTACTTCACAGCCAAACAGGAAGTAGAGAGAAGGATGAAAGATGACAATTGCCTGGCGTTTCCCCTTTTCTCCTTTTATTCTGTCTGGGTCCTTAGCCTGTGGGAGAGTCATGTGCATTCAGGGTCAATCTTAAGTCTTACAGCTAATCCTCTCGAGAAACATCTTCAGAGACACACCTAAAGGTGAACCTCGTGGTGTTCTAAACCTAGTCAGGTTGACAATGAAGATGAACCACCACATCACAAGACAATAGGAACTATCTCAATGTCAGAGCAGTGAGTGAGTGAGTTAACATAGGCGAGTGTAGAGTGCAGTAATATGCTGCAGGATAAGGGGCATGTTGGTAGAAGTCGAGAACGGCCGTTCCTAGGAGATTGGTTTTGTTAGCTGTGTTCATTTCCTCCGAATGAAGCTCTTGATTAGTTGTCAAGAGTCATCTCTTTGCTATAACGGATCAGTCATGCCTTCTTTGACCCCATATGCTAATCCTGATAAAAATGGGTATTACTGAAATAATTCTGTTTAGCATTTCATGGTTTGATGCCTGATTTTGGATGATAACACACTACTATCAGACAAACCTCTGTGTTTAATTTTGGATAAGCTTTTCTCAACTTTTGTTTTTACGGAGATCTGGAATGAAGTCGTAGGCTTGTGGCCCAACAAATGCTAGTTAGTGTTCCCAAAGCCTTCCTTCAGCTTCGCTCTCCCACATGGTCACCCATCAAAGGTCCTGGGCAGCACAGTTGTCTCTGTGTGTGGCATCAAGGCCTGAGATCCTCTATGACAGGGCTACTGCAATGGTGAGAAGACCAGCCAGGTCCTATACAGCAGCTACTTACGGAGATCTTGATATATGCCAGGTACTGATCAGGATCCACGAAAAGGCAAAGCAAAGAGTAGGATACAATCCCTCGGAACAGAAAGACTTATGAAAGTTCTTAAAACATAGTTGCTTTCAACTTTGGATAACTTTTACCCCTGCGGGACATTTTATAGTGTGTGGAAATGTTTTGATTTTCACAACTAAAGGGTGATAGTGGTGTGGGTGTCAGAGGGGAGGAGGCCTTGTTGCTGCGTGCCTCTTCTGTGCACTAGAGGTGCTACACAGAAAGGCCCTCCACAGTAAAGAACCATCGGGTGTCAACTGCAATAATGGAGAGGTTGAGATACCCGAGAGAAGTAAAGCCTACAAAAAGAGATGGCCATTCAGAGTGGGACCTCATTCAGCAGCACAGCCCAGGACAGATGACACATGCTTTGAGGAGCCACAGAAAGATGGGACGGGATTGTAACCGGAGGTCTTTTCAGAAGTGTTCAAAGCATCTCTGAGAACAGAGTGAGCGGGACAGGGGAGGCAGGAGGAGTGGCGGACAACAAAGCCGAGTGGAGAAGCCTTGATGACCAAGGGCAGAGTTCTAGTGAAGACAGCGAGCTGCCAGCAGAGGCCCCCTTAGGGACCACAGGATGACGGGAAGAGACAGCACAGGGCAAAGTCAGGTCCAAACTTAGCTTCAGGTCCTGCATCTCTACAGAGTAGCTCTTTGACTCTCCTAGGGAGTAACTGTTAAGCCTGAGAATCGAGAGGAGAAAAGAACCAAACCCATGACTGTACAATTAAAGAAAGCCGTATTTTGGGGTGCATCCAGGACTCATCCTAAATTGGGATTTGAGAGGGCAGTCCCTGCTGGCCTCTTGAAGTTTCTTTTCTAGGAGAGGGAAGGTGTTCATAGGGGTGAGAGAGTTGGCTGCTATACAGTGAGAGGGAAGGACCGAGGGTAAGGTTATATACCTTCTGAATGAGGATGCAAGCAGTTTCCATCAGACCTAAGAAACAGGAACTTATTCTTAATTACAAACAGAAGCCTTGGTCAAGCACAGCACAAACAGGGACTTTTTCTTAACTATAAGCAGAAGTCTTAACTTGAAAGGATTTACATAGGACAATCAGGAACTCCTTAACTGCCTTACCTGCAAACAGAACCCTTAACCTGTAAGGTCTGTTCTTCCTCTTTTGCTATCCCATTAACTTTCAAGGTGTATTGTTCCTGTTTGGTCTCACGCAACCTCTCTATGGATCGTGATCTATGTCTGTAAAGTGCTTCCTTTCCACCAGGTCGTGGTGAGAGCAGATGAATGGATGCACTAATGTGCATGTGATTTGGTGAAAGCTGGAACAAGCTGGATGACAAAATGGGAAAGAAGAGAAAAGGTGAGAAGCTGGGACAGACTGATGGCCAATTGGATATACAGGATGGGACAGACTGATCATCGATTGGCAATACGGGATGGGAAGAGAGTGATGGCCGATTGGTTATACAGGGTGGGAACAGACTGACGGCTGATTGGTTATACAGGGTGGGAACAGACTGACGGCTGATTGGTTATACAGGGTGGGAACAGACTGACGGCTGATTGGTTATACAGGGTGGGTCTAGAAAAGAACTCTAAATTTCTGTGGTGGCCTGACAGACAGACATGGGAAGATCAGGGAGCAGAAACATTAGGTGGGTTTCTTATTGAGGGTAGTGGAGAAGATGAATCATAAAAGCATAAGATGGTAGATGAATTAAAGAAATAAAACCTGCTCATATCCATCACTAAAAATCATATATATATATATATACAAAGTCCTAGAACGGCTGCCTACCTAATCATAGCCTTGTTTGACTTTCTGGGTTTGTCTTCTTTTAGCTTATAGATTTTTAAAGTTTAAACATTTTGGTAATAGGAACATACAGAAACCATGTAAAGTGACGATTCTTAGCTTTGATTACATTAAATATTTTAGGTCAGATTTAAAAAGTGAAGTCAGACATGGTCCTAGCACACCTGACTACACCATCGCCTATGTTTCTAGGATAAGTGCAGTCAGACACACCTTAGTTTTTCTATTCGTCCCTCTTACTATCTGTTCACAACCCACCACAACAAGAAGGAAAGGCCTCAGGCCTGGGCCTCCTCTGCTTCAAAGACCTTCACACCCCAATCCTCTGTGTCCTCAGAGCTCCCTGTTTCCTTCTGTATCCATACTCAGTTGCCAAAGACAGTTTACTGGCCCCAAAACATATTCTCAGCAAGCTTATAATTTGATGCTCCTCCAAACACATTCACTCATTCACTTATCCAAAAATATTTACCACTTACATTTCTGAAGAACTGTTCTAGTCTCTTGGGAAATAACTATAAGTTCAATAGAAAGAAAAAAAAAACTCTGCTTACTTTCTAAAGGGAAGGCAAAAAATTAAAAGAAAAAAGTAAATTGCATAGTATGTGAAAAGGAGAGAATGAATGAATGGAAGAAAAGAAGACAGCGCAGAGGTAGAAGTTTCTGGTTGACGCCACAGCTGGCAGTAATAGTAGACACATACTTCAAGGCGAGATGTGAGCAAAGGCTTGGAGGGACTGCCGGGCCCTGATGCTGCCGAGCCTGAGGGAAGGCACTTTAGGCTAAACCAAAGCCTAGAGTCCACGCCCACAGCTGGCCTGATGTGCTGCAGAAGCAGCCAGTGGGGGCTGGGGACTGGAGGGAAGTGAGCAGAAACCTGGAGGAGAAGTGAGGGACCAAAGGAGGCCAATCATGGAGGGTTTCCTAGGCTGCCCTGAGAGTGGTGACTTCAACTCTGAATGAGATGGACAGCCAGTGAGTTTGCAGACCAAGAGTAACAGGGTCTGATGGGTTCAAAAAGAGGTTGCTCTGGCCACTGTGCTGAGAACACACTGTAGAGGAGTCAGGGTAAAAATAGGAAGCCAGCAGGTGAGATAACAGCGGTTTGGCCATAGCAGTTACAGATGAGACAGGGTGGGGGGACTGTCTGTGTGGGGGTGTTATTTGTCTATGGGGAGGAAGCATGTTAGTCATCTTTCTGTTACTGGATCAGAAAGCTTAGCAAACGAAGTTAAAAGGAGGGAGGGCAGTTTTTGGCTCCCGGCTTCAAGAAGCAAAGAGAAAGGAAAAGGAGGGGTTGAGTTTCCAATAACTATTTCAAGAATACACTCCCAATAGCCCAGTTTCCTCCTAGGTCCCCTCCTCTCCACCTATAGCGTATTTCAGCAATACCATAGATAGAATCAGGCCTTCACTTCCCAGACTTTGGTGGCATAGTCAAGATGCAAGCTATAGCAATATTCTGAAGAAAATTCACTGTTTTAACTATTTTCAGTAGCATTAAATACAATCACATTGTTGTACGACCTTAACCACGATCCATCTCCAGAACTGAAATACTGAAATTCTTGGAGATACAAGCCTGTGCGCACACATGAATACACATGCGTGTACACACACGCACGCACACACACACACACACACACACACACACCATTTAAGTCAGGGTCTTGCTATGTAGCCCTGGCTTGCATTGTATTTACTACGTAGCTCATATTGGCTTTGAACTCATGGCAGTCCTGCTGCTTCAATCCCGTGAGTGCCAGTGTTACAGATGCATGTCGCTAAATTCACTTTGTTTTCAAGGCGTGTGCTTTCCTGCCACATTGGCTTGAGGTGTGAGAGAAAGAGGTGAGCTGAAGACGACAGAGAAGTCATTGGCCTGGGCCACTGGGGATAGAGGACCACTTTTGATGAGATGGATAAGGGTGGGTAGAGAAAGATGGGGAAGGGAGGAAGAAAAAGAGCTCAGTTTTCATCTCAACATCCAGTCGAGGTGATTACTCGACATCCAAATGGAGAATTTGAAGGTTTGTTTGGCTGTGTCCAGCTGGAGCGCATTAGAATTGGACTGGATGTGTGCATCTGTGGGTCATGAACTGATGAGTCTTTTTAAGCCACCGGAGGAAATGAAATCATCAAAGAGGGGATGAGACCAAGAACAGATCAAAGGCTTTGGAGGCTGTCCAAGATGAAGAGGCCAGAGAGGTAGATAAAGAAGCCTAGAGCAAGCATAGGAGAAATAGTGCCACAGTACAGGTCATGTGAGACAGCTTGGAATTGACCCCTGGATTTCATGGTGTGTGTCCATGTTTAGAGCAGTGTTTCAGAAGAAAGAGAAGATAGGAGAGCAATCAGAAGCAACAAGTGTAGGCTATTCGTGTCCACATTTGACCACTAATGGAGTAAAACTGGTGTAGGAAATATGGCTACTGGGCCCTCTGTTCAGCGACAGTGGCTGGATGGACAGTGTGTTTGTATGGACAGAAATGGTCCAATGAGAAGGAGAAAGCGGAGATACAGGGAGAGGAATGCCGGTAAAAGGTTTGAATCGGAATACCTCTAAATAAACTTGGACGTGGCACTTTGCCGCAGGCAGTCCCGTATTGACCTGTTTTCCTCATTTGTTTAACCTATACGTACTTGTCTCCTGGACCGATAGACACAGATCTCGTGAGACTCTACAGCAACTGTGTAGTAAATGGGTCAGCATGCCAGTTGAACTCATTCCTCCAAAGCAGACGGAGTTCTGAAGGGCTAAAGTCACTTCCCTCTGAGGAGAGGCCTGTCCGTCTGTCCATCTCTGTCTCTCTTTCTTTCTTTTTGACAGTTTGCTCATATAAACGTCATACAAAGCTGATGAAAATTGACAGACGCACTGGGATCTGAACATTTAGTCACATGACATACTGAAGATCTTTAGGAATGAGAAAATAAATTTTATTTTTAAGTCTTCAGATGCTTCTTTGTTGCAGGAAAAGAAAAGAGAAAGTAACTAAGTCAGAACGAGTCATACACAGCAATGGGGTCGGCTAAGGGGTGTGTCTGGGACTAGACTTTAACCCATGGTGGAGACCAGAGTTCATAACTGCACACCCAGCGTGTCAGCAGTTCAGTGAGTGTGCAACGGCTGAGTCTAAGTCAGAGAAATGCAAATCTCTAACTGCGTGAATACAGATATGGTAGGGGTTAACTATGGTAGCCAAGCTTCATAATGGCTCCACCACCTCCGTCTCTTTTCTTACTCCTTCCTCTCAGCCTGCTTTCTACCGTGGCAAGGGTGTGTGGGGAGTACGGAAGGGTTCGAGTAGCGTGATTTGAAACCGTCTGGTTTCTGGTTGAATCGTGCCGAGGAAAGGCCGGTGGGAAAATGTAGGGGAAGAAATGCTTGGAGCCAGCTGATTCCCTTAACGTCAGATCGTAGAAGCTGGGAGCGAGGTGACCTCTCTTCCACTTTGCTTTCTCTCGTTCTCCGCGGCCTTTTAGGCTTAAAGACAGTGGCAGAAAAGGGCAGTTAAAGGTAGCGCCTCACATATCTTTGTGGCCCCTTTACTCCTGTCTATTGCTTTGTGATTGATACCTTTGTGATTGATACCTTTGTGATTGATACCTTTGTGATTGATACCTTTCTAAGCAGCTTTTTTATGGGGTCTGGAGAAAAGGTTCAGTAGTTGAGAGCATTTGGTATGCTCACAGAGGACCAGAGTCAGGCTCCAACACCCATGTTGTATGGATTATAAGTGCCTGTATTCCAGCTCCAGAAGGTCCAATGCCAGCTTCTATGCTCCTTGGGCTTGGGGACACACACACACACACACACACACACACATAAATAAACAAATCTTTAAATCTTTTTTAAACATAGAGTCTCTTTAAGGCCTGAAACTTGCTATGTAAATCAGGTTGGCCTTGAACTCAGAGATCTACCTGCCAATGTCTCCAGACAGTTAAAGGTGTGAAATCCCACACCCAGCAAATGCTTCTCCCTGTTGGAGGCCTGCCTAGAGTGGTATCTGCTATCCTAGTGCTGCCTAGGAGGCAGATTCAAAGCCAGAACTAAAATTCATTTGGTCGCGTTGAGAGCCAGGGAAAATGTGGTTCATCGAAACGACCTAATTATGAACTTCTCAAACTGTCGCTGGTCATGGCCTGGGAAGAATGCAACAGCATTAGGTTCTGTCCACACGGAACTTTTGAAAAATCCCAGGAATTTGGAGTTGTTTCTGAACTCCGCTGCTGAGCATTTTCTATTTGAAAAGTAACTCACAGCTGAGAGTGAGGACTGGTCCCCACAGGCTTTTAGGAGTCCAGTTTCTTGTTTCAAAAGACATGTAGTCAAAAAGACCGAAGCCCATGGCGTCATCACGTTCTTCATTCGAGGCTTCCACTTTCTTCTCACTGGGCCAGCAGCATTAAAGGGGCCTGGACCTTCGGTTGGTGAGGCACTGGCCTCTGGAGCGCTAACCACTGGAGCACCAGCCTCTGGAGCACCAGCCACTGGAGGAGGTCTATGAGCTCCAACATTGCTATCTGAGGGTCCCAATGTCAATGTTGAAGAAGACCTTTGCAGACACACCAGGCCCAAAGGGTTCACTGTTGACACCAGTAGCTACTTTAATGAGGGTGATGGTTTAGTGTCTGTGAGGGTTACTTCATCACCACACAAGAAGCAGTAAGATGAGCTTGCATTGCAAGCCTGTACCTACGGGCTAGAAATAGCTGCTGTGTAAGTGTCTCATTCAGAAGCAGCTTGGAAATTAACACTGAAAGAAAGGCCTCCCGAGACTTCAGGGAGCCCGGTAGTTTGCTGACCGAGGGAAAGAGTTAGTCTGAGCCGTTAACAGACATGGGTTCATGGGCAGTGGCAAACTACTTGTCTTGTTAATCAGAAACTAGGAAAAATAAATTGGTGGTCTAATTTAAAATCAGACAAAGGTTAAGTTTACCAGCTCTCTGTGGTGAAGAGGAGAGCTTAGTTTTCATTCTAAAAGCTTTCAAAAAAAAACTGTGGTGGTCCTAACTTCAAACTTCACTGTTTCCGGAAACCCATTCTTCTATACTGATGGCCAACACTGGCTGTGACAAAAGCAATAGAATATACTGACCCCTGATCACTCATGACAAAGGAAATGCAGAAACCAGGCCAGAAAGAAGAGCCTGAGAAGGGAAACCACACTGGTCAGGGTGCCAGTAACTTTTCTTTTGGTGACAGGTTTTTTTTTTTTTTTTTTTTTTTTGGTCTCCACTGCTAAAGAGGGTTATGATGTTCCTTTGTTTCTGAATAGTCATGATTTCCCCGCTCTTATCCGGGGCCCAGTCAGCTTCAGCTACCCCCTGTCATGGACCCACGGCTTTCTAACAGTGACCATGATCTCCTCTTCAGATAGCACCTTCCAGTCTGTTCTCTGCTGCTGTTGCTGCTGTTCCATGCAGGAGAGGTGAGTCGGCCGGCAGGTGGGCAGTTTCAGGGAAACGGGTTAATGCAGTGTCTTGACTGTCTGTTGAGTCTCTCGTCTGCGTCTCTTTGCTTTCTGTCTGGGACGCTTTCTCCCATTGGGTCCCTGTTGATCAGCTCGGCTCGATTTCTTAAAGACTTAAGTCAAGTTGTAGGGGTGCGCTGGTGCTCCATCCCCCCCATCCTGCACCACCCTGCACACACTCACTTCTGTATGTTCCCACAGAATGTGGCATGGTTCTGCCCTCATTTGTTTGTTTGCTTGTTGTATGTCTGTGTTCCCCTCAGTAATTTTCCCCCTTAAGCATGAGAATCCTATATTAATGATAACACTCGCTACGCAAGTCTTGCTTTGGTGCGTGACTGTGTAAAATTAGCTCAAGGCATCACGTCTCAGCCATTCGATAAGCGCTGTTCTAAAGGTTTGCTTTTGTTCCCTCACATAGCTCTCAAAGCCTCCCACGGCGTTTTCCTTTATAATCCTTGCTTTATAGATGAGGAAAACCAAGGCGCAGAGAGGTGGTTTTGCTTTGTCTGAGGCTACAGTGTGAAACAGTGGAGTTAGGGTGCATACGTGTTCCCCCACCCCCCAAGACTCAGTTTCTCTGTGTAACAGCTCTGACTGCCCTGGAACTTGCTCTGTGAACTCAGAGAGAGTTCTTCTGCCCGCTTCTGCCTCCCGAATGCTGGGATTGAAGACGTGGGCCACCATTGCCTGACTACATTTGTGTTCTTTATCATTCAGCCTGTACTTGTGCAACCAGAGGTGACAGGGACGAACTGGAAAGCGCTTTGCACGCTGCCTGACTCAGAGTGTTTGTTGGATTGACTAGAGTTTTAGACCTCTCAAAAGTATTGGACTCGGGGCACGTGACAGATTCTTGCAACTTTATTTTGAAACAACTCTGAATTCACTTCTCTTTTCTGACCTCTGGGTGCAGAAACCAAAATCCTTAGAGTAGTAGTTCAGAATCTGCTCGAGGAGTTAGAACTAGAAAGTTATCTTTCTCAGAAAAGGGTACACGGATTGCTTTATCTCTGAAAGACTCTGAAGGACTCGGGAATACGCTCATTATGAACAACTGTTTGTAAAATGATTGCTTTTTGATGCTAGGCAAGTAAGAACACAGATAAGCCTCAGCAAAAATGAAGAACCTGCAGAAAATTGTTCCCAACGTCACAGGCCATGGCTCGACAAGCTGAAGAGCAAGAAGCAAGTGAGTATTATTTCCTCAGGGAGTCCCCCCACAGGCAAGCTCCCTGGGAAGGTCCTGCTGTGGCCAGGCCTAAAACTTAAAATCAGGATCGGTACACAGTAAGAGCTCAATAAGTGTTCTAAAAGAAAGTGAGGGGGAAATCCAGTTAAGTCTAGTCTACTCTGCTAGACTTAAAGATAGAGTTTGAAACAAGACAGTGACCAGTGGGAAAAGACACTGTGGCTCCTGCCATCTTGGGTTGAGGGTTAAATTCCAGATGAGGGGAGATGGCAGCCTGGGGAGGGTGGAACACTCCTCCAAGACACAAGCTTATAGCACAGGGAAGGGCGGGAGGTGGGAAGGTGTGGGCTTCTCTTTTCACAGGCGAACAATCACTAAAGCCAAATGAAACTGTTTCAGGGTAAGTCATCTTTTGAGAATCACGACGTACGAAACTCCAAAGCTATGCTGTCGAGAGAATCTGTGATTTCAAAAAGTCACAAAATGACAAGTGTGTCCCAGTCCCCTGATGCTGTGTGGCCGCCAGTCATTTGCAGCACACGTGCCTGGCTTCTGCCTGGGTGGACTGGTGGAGCTGGGTAGTAAAGGGACATGGAGGCAGATGCATATGTCCTGGTGTTGGTTTTTGTTTTGTTTTTGTTTTTGTTTTTTTTTTTCTTTTTTGGTACAAATGACTAAAACGATAATTCTTTTTACAGTCCAACAGAGGAGGGGCACAACCCTCAAAACGCAAGCCGCTGCCTCCCCTCCCGCTCTCAGTGCTTGCTGAAGAGAGGATCCGGGTTAAGGCTCTCTATGATTTCATGCCCCGGGAGCCCTGCAATTTGGCACTAAAGAGAGCAGAGGAATACCTGATATTGGAGAGGTGTGATCCTCACTGGTGGAGGGCCAGGGACCATCTGGGGTAAGATGATGGTTGAATCCTTATTAATCTTTCCTCAACCTCTGTAGGCTTCAGGATGCAAGGGGAGACCCTGCATAGTAGGTCATCACCCCCCCATGATCTTAAAACTCTTTGCTCCGCATGGGAAAAAAACAGTCTCTGCATCCCCGTTTGTAAGAGAACAGTAGAATACAGTGACTCTTGGCAGGTGATTGTATCCCTGCCTCCACAACGCCCCTACCCCCGCACCCATGCTACCACTCGACCCTGCGTGTCCTGCGGATCACTGTCTAAGGGTGGACTTGTAGAATAGGAATAATAAATAAGGACTGGGGAGTTGGCTTTACTCCATAGAGTGCTCGTCCCACAAAGGTGGGGACCAGAATCTGGATCCCTAGAACACACATCGAAGTCTAGCGAGCCTGGTGGGCCTCCTGTAACCCCAAGCACTAGAGAGAGGCCAAGGAGGGAACTCCTGGAGCTAGCTGGCTAGCTAGACTAGTAGACCTGAGGAACTCAAAAATCATTGAGAGATTCTGTCTCAGGGTGTAAAGTAGAAATCTATCGAGGAAGACTTATAATAATCAATTGATATCATAGTGACTAAGCTAAACGTAGTCACAAATCACAATCCCAGAGAATTTAGACAACAATGAGGACGCTAAGAGAGACATACATAGATCTAATCTACATGGGAAGTAGAAAAAGACAAGATCTCCTGAGTAAACTGGGAACATGGGGACTTTGGGGGTGGGTTGAAGGGGAGGGGAGAGGCAGGGAGGGGAACAGAAAACTGTAGAGCTCAATAAATATCAATAAAAAGGTAGGAACTACTAAGGTCCATTACTTTAAATTTCTACAATGTATACACATTTTAGTTTGGCCCCTCCTCCATTATAAGCAATGCTGTAAAGCAATCTTTGAGCACGGTCTTGGACTCAAGTCAGACTATTCCTATAAGGTGGGGTTCAAGTGGGGAAGTTCCTAATGCCTAGCAAATAGTCATCCTGCCCTAGATACGGAAGCTGCAGATATGACACATGTCAGTGGGGAGACCAGGAGTTCTCTTTTTCCTGTCCTTTTACCTCCTTTTGAAATGACCAAAAGACAACCAAGATGCATTACCGACAAACTGAAAGTAAGTTGTAGAACAAGCCTTGAAGTGTGATAACTTCTCTGTAAATTAAGTCTATGAACAACACCACATATTTCAACATGTGAGCATAGCTCATTGAAAAGAATCACTAAGTGAACAGTGGAGTTAGGTGCAGGAAAGAGACTAGTTGGAAGTCGTGACTGTATGTGAGGGGGGGTCAGTAAAGAAACTGTCAACATGACCACTCCGTGATATGGTTAAAGCATTTATTGTCAATGTGAAAGAGAGCAGAGAGAAAAGGAAGCAGACTGAACAAGGTCAGCAGACTGGAGATGGCCAGGGCTAGGGAAGTGGGGGAAAATAGTGGACATAACAAGACAGCCAGAGAGAGAGAGAGAGAAAGAGAGAGAGAGAGAGAGAGAGAGAGAGAGAGAGAGAGAGAATATAGCATAGTTAGAGAAAGAGAAAAAGAGAAAGTAAGTAGCTAGCGAAAGATGATAGATTGATTAGATAAATAGGCAGATAAATGATAGATAGATAGATGATATAAATAGATAGATGAGATAGACAGATGGATATATAGATAGATGGATGGGTGGATAGATAAGTAGATAGATAGATAGATAGATAGATAGATAGATAGATAGATAGATAGATAGATAGTATAATGAAAGTAGTGGGGTAGGAGGAAACCTTGATATTATAGAGAACAAATAGGCATCTTGGAGGATGGAATCCTGGGGAAGTAAGAAGGCCCAGGATGCAAGGCCCAGGTGTGGACCTTGACATGTGTAGCAGATGTTTGGAATCCCGAGGAACCCTGGAGGCAGCTGGACTTTGATAGCATTACAGGTGGCCACTCTGCCAGAGGTAGGGGAAATGACAGGTGGGAACCAGTTTCATTAGTTCCTGTAGAATGCTAGCTTTTATCTAACCACAAGAAATCCTCCCATAGTCGAGGTTGAACTGGGCCCAGACTCAATTTTGGACGAGTCAGTTGGCTTGCCCTTTTGAGGAGAAATAGGGTACCCTTTTGACCCAATACTGACAGAATAAAACAGAATTTTGGCAGTGTTTTATAAACGCTATACATTTAACTATAAAATAAAAAGCTTCTTTTCTAAATCTGAAATCTTTCAATAGTCCATCTACCGTGAAGCCAATGGCACAGCCCTCAGCTTGCCCACGCTCTTTCCACTGAACAGTGCAGTCGAGTCAAAACTCAGAGCTGCATCCACTTTCCTTTGAAAATACATAGCAGAGCTGGGCATGATGGCACCAGCCTGCAACCCTGCAACTCTTGAGGTGACACAGGAGAACCTGGGATTTGAGGTTAGCCTAAGCTACATGGGGAGATTATTTCAAAAGAGAAAGAAGGAAGGAAGGAAGGAAGGAAGGAGGGAGGGAGGGAGGGAGGGAGGGAGGAAGGAAGGAAGGAAGGATGGATGGATGGAGGAAGGGAGGAAGGCAGACAGGAAGAAGGAAGAGAAGAAAAGGAAATAGGGTCATAAAATCTCTTAAAATAGCTCATTTGTACGTCAGGATCTTAGTGTTGACTGTGTAGAAATTTTTGTGGAGTTGGAAATGAAAAACATTTTTATTCTTTTAACAGTTTAATGAGTAAAATGCTTTTGATTTCTCCCCTACATCTTTGGGGTTTAAGTAATTATAGACACGTCATGGTAATGTTACAAACCTCACTGTTACAAACTCAAGATGGGTTTTGTATTGTTTTGTGTTGTAGGAATGAAGGCTTAATCCCAAGCAACTACGTGACAGAAAACAGAGTCACCAATTTAGAAATATATGAGTAAGTGCCCCCTCCCAAGCCTGCACTGTGATTAACCTATGACAATCAGGGACTTGCTGGGAACTTTGAAGTATAGACCGTTTTCAGGTTTGTAAAAGAAAAGGAAACTAACACATTCGGTAGCCCTAGCAATAGAGAGACCTCCAATTCTTAGCTCGGCTGCTTCTGAGAATCCGCCTTAAGCTTGTGTTTATTTGGTTTGGCACAACCACGCTGTAGAGACACTGATACACGTGTTGTACTGCATGTCCTACATGGAACGTTTGCTTTTCAAAATGACAGATTGCGATCCGACAGTCGGCACAGGCCAATTTCAGATGCTGGCTCCGGTTTTGATGCTTTTTAGAAATACCTGAGGACAAGAGGGAGGCTGATTATACCGTTTGCAAAATCTTTAAGTCTGCTTATCCAATTTATGCTTTAAAAGGCTTCATTCCTTTTTGATAGCCATTATAGCTTTGGAATAGGAAGGTCTGAGCAATGGCTTCGTAGATCCTCGCTTTTCAGGTGAAAAAGTAAGGCCAACAGATTAAGTTATAGGTCCAAAGTGCTTGACCTGGACAGCTTGAATGCATGCCCCCTCCTCCCTCGGACTTAACTTGCAATTAGCATATGCTTCCAACATATGCATTGCAATATGCATAGTCGTGCCTCGCCACGACTTTAGGCAAGATTCAGTACATCTTTCTCTAAAATGATTCCAATTTTGAAAGTGTTGGTGAATAGTGCAGGCCTTCACAGATGAAGATGATCATAGAGCATGTGGCCCATCTAACATGGCTAACATCTAACATGGCTTTCTCAGACTGTTGGCTGTCTCTTCCTCCTTCCCACCATGCTCTTCAGCTCCATCACAAAGCGCCTTCACTCATTTCTGCCTGAAATGTTCTTTCTGTTGACCTGACTCTTTGGCCCGAGATTCCACTCTCCACTCTCCACCCCATTCAGGGGACTGAGCCATCTCCCTTAGAAAACAGTTTCACGTCCGCTTATGGTCACTCACTCCAGCCTGCCCCATAGGGTCTCGCTGCTCCCCTGTGCTGAAGCTGACCAGAAAAAGAAGCCTAGCTTAGAGGAGATTGTGTATGAAAATCAACCCAGAATAATTAGAAAAAACAGGACTTTTTTCGTATCTTTGTTCAAGTTCAGATTTTCCAGAAGATCAAAGCAGACATGTGTGACCTGTGTGACGAGAGTCTGGTGGTTACTGAACAGACTCTCAGCTATGTTACTTTCGTTTCTTTCAGTCATAGCTCATTTGCTCATTGCTTCCTTTGTTTAGACTAAGCCAAGACTCTGGTTTAAGGCTGTTTGTATTGCAGAGATCGGATCCTCTAAATCAGACAGCTCTGGTGTCAGGCTCACACCTTTAATTCCAGCACTCAGGAGGCAGAGGCAGGTGGATTTCTGTGAGTTTGAGGCCAGCCTCCAGGACATCTAGGGCTACACAGAAAATCCCTGCCTCAATGCTTCCCCCCCCCACCCCAAGAAAACCCAACAAAACAGAATTTCCACTTCATTTCTTTGGACTCTGAGTTACGTACATTTTAAAATCAAGCTTTTTAGTGATTCAAATCTTAGGACTACTCACTAAATTTTATTTCTTTGTAAACAACTGCATTGAAATAGGAATGTAATAGTTACCATCACTAATCACTAAAACATATGGGTCACTTAGTACGCACCATCCACTTTTATGATGACTATACAAAAGGACCACCATAGGTGGAGGTGCGAGTGCAGGAGCAACACTGCCTACTGCCTCCGAATGCTCCAAAGAGTGGGTACACGTGGAACATAGTAAACATATGACGGTAATGGGGAAGTCCTTTGGAGTTTGGCCCACCCGATCTAGTTTTACGGGTGATCGACATGCCTTTGTTACTTCAGCACCTGGATCCCATTATGTGTTCAATTCCATTAATGTATCTGATATCAGCCTCTTTAAGCCCTGAGGCTACAATTTAGACCACACGGAACCCTCCTTGCCTTAATGGAGCTTATAAGTAGTGGAGAAAAGGGACTTTAAACAATTCTAGATTTAAAAACAAATATACTTTTCTAAATTATAGTACTAAATTGTTATTCTAAAGAGTAGTATAGGAATCACAGGAGAAAACGGGGAAAGTGACGGGTGTAGGCGGAAGAGTTGGTATAGGGACGATGTCTATCAGAACGTGACAAGAGCTCTCAGGGTGGCAGGAGGCAGTTTGAAAGGTGATGGGGGAACCTCTGTTATTTCAGGGGAACATTGGTGTGTAGAAAGATTGATGGCTGCTTTGGTGCTAAACACACACCTAAATTACCAATAGTCTGTTCTACTATCACAGTTTTCAGTAATCTTTCAAACTCAACAGGCGGGTCTTAATAAATTATTCATAAATTTAAATAAATAAGAATCACTGTAATTCAAATTCTACCTACTAAATATACTTCAATATTTAGTCCTATTTATCAGGCCAGTCAATGAGATTTCCTGATACATCTGATTTGCATTAACAAACTGGGTATAGTCAGTCATGGTTTAAGTTTTTCACATAATTAGCTGAGCAAATTTGCAGGTGTATTAAGTCCCGTGGAAGTCCTTCAGATGAGGCTGGAAAGTTCAACATTTAAATCATGTGGGAAGTTAAGTTCTAACTGTGCAAATATTTGCAAATTAGTCAAATTCTCTTTTACTTCAAACAACAAGTTTAAAATTAATCATACATTTGAAATCAGGAAAAGCAGAATATACTATATCTTCTTACATTTGTAAACATTTAAATTAGCAAATGTGTTGACAACTTTACCTGGGAGGTGAACTCGACTTCTCTTTCTTTCCTCTGTACTGAATCCTTCATCTCCTAGGGCTACCCAGTCACCTACTAAGGGAAGCAAATTTGCCTTTTCAGATGTAATGGAGTTTCTGGATCAGAAAATGAAGCACACAACAGGGCTACCTATTACTTAGAAACCTAAGAGATGTCTATGGCCATACCCTAAATGCACCCAATCTCACCAGAATGCTAAAGGCTGTATGTGTGCACATGCGTGCGTGCATGCGTGTGCCACTCAAAGACTTATGTAATACACACACAGCCTGTTTCTGCTGAACTGTAGTTTCATATGCTATGTTATGTTTTAATTGTCAACTCTTATTTCACATTGTTTGGTATTAGTTTAATATAAGGTGTCTAGATATGAGAGATAACAGTCTGTGGTAGTTTTAATTGTCAACTTGATGCAATCTATGATCACCTGGGAAGAGTCCCAGTGAGGGGTTGACTTAATTAGGTTGGCCTGTGGGCACATCTATGGGGGATTGTTTTGATTGCCTTAACTGAGTGGGAAGACCCACCCACTGCGGCTGGCACCATTCCCTGGGCAGGGAATCCTTAACTGTATAAAAGCAGGCAATTATTTGAGTGGTATATTAGTTAGGATTCTTTAGAGGAACAGAACTAATAGAATGAATCTCCTATATGTATTATAGTAAGGGAATTTATTAGAATGGCTTATAGGATGTGGTCCAGATAGTCCAACAATGGCTGTCTGCCAATGGAAGGTCCAAGCATCATGTAGTGTTCAGTCTATGAAGCTGGATGTCTCAGTCTTCATTGGATGCTGGAATCCTGTAGAAATAGGCTCTAATGCCAGTGAAGGAATGAGCTTGCTAGGGAGAGCGAGGGCAAGCAGGCAAAGCGCTTCCTTCCACCATTTCCCTTAGATAGGCTGCCAAAAGAAGGCGTGGCCCAGATTGAGAGTGAATCTTCCACCTCAAAAGATCCAGATTAGAAGTGGCTCTTCCCACTTCAAAATATTTAATTAAGGGGGGAAAATTCCTCACAGGTATGCCCCGCCATTTTTGGGTTTTAGTTAATTTCAGATGTAGTCGAGTTGACAACCAGCAATAGAATGGCCATCACAAGTCTAGTTGCATGGTGTTCTCATTTGTAAATTCATTACAGCAAAGTGATTTTTATTAAAAATCCCAAGTAGTTCTGGAAACAAAGAGTGTAGAAGGCAAGCAGAGGTGTAGTGTGTAGCCTCAATTCCTTCCCCTCTCTCCTGATTGTGAATGGACTGCACCAGCGACATACGGTTCCTGTTGCCCCAACTTCCAGGAGACAGGGTTGTAACCTGCAATTCTGGGCCAAAAATAAACTCAGCAAGGGAAAATGAAACTTGTTTTGTAAAAGCCCTTCTGACTTTTAGCCCATGATTTAAATGGAAGCAATTCTGAACCGCTGCTCCCAATCTCGTGTTACCCTCATTGAACCTCTTCATTGTTTAGAAAGGAAAGAGTCCCTGAGTGATCCTGACTTTGTCACAGACTTCTTCTACCTGGCTCTTTGGTACCTACTTTGAAATCATTCTTATGATATTTCCATGTGGATGAATTTCAAAGTCAGATTTAAACGAAATGAATGTGTTCACTTTTGCTGTTTATCACTATGATAAACAAGCATAAAATACTAATATTAGCACCAACACTGTAGCAGGTGGAAAATATTCTTGAAGAATGCAATTTATGTGAACTCCTCTCAATCTGAGTATCACTTTACAGCCTTGGCCTTTTACAGGTTCAGCTGATTTTAGTGAACTTCCTTCATTATTTTCCTTTAACATGCAGACTTTACAGCCTGAGCAGTGGCGACCTGTCCGTGTTTGTCCCTGTGCCTTTAACACTGTCTCACTTCTGAAGAGATGGGTCTCTTCTTTCTTTAAGAAGTCCCAGAGCCATACTGAAGTTCCTCTAATATTACAGGATTCCTTTAAAAGTCCCAAGTGGTGTTCACTGTTACATCTTCCCCGCCACACCTTGAGTGGCTAACTACTTTGTCTAAAATCCATCACCATCACTTCCTGTTGTCTATGGTTCATCTTTTCTATGATTTATTTTTCATTTTAATGACATTAAATTAGTGGTTTAGGTAGCCGACCATCCAGATTCTGAGGCAGACTTGGTAGGGGAAATCCACGTACTGGGAGACTCCATCCTTTCAGGAGTTTCAGTTAGCCACCTCTGGTCATCCATAGTGACTCAGTTCATGTTTAATGTTGACTTTTTCTCTCCACAAAGCAGTATTTCCAGCCATATTCGGTTACGTTTAAAGCTCTTTGTTAATATGCTGTTTTGAAGTTGTAAGTTTCTCGACCTTTCTGTCTTCCTTGTTTGACAGTTTTCCTCTTTTCTGTACACTACTGCTTAAGCCTGGTCATATTAAACAACATGTTTGCCACATAGTGTTATTTAAGTATACGTACTGTGTGTCGTCTGGTCGCCTAATGACATGTTGAATGCAGAGAAAACAGGGATTGAAGGTGGAAGGGTGCTTACTACTATCAGAAAAGAAAGAATCCCAGTGTGGCTTACTGAAGCAGGGGAGACTGTGGTGAGGGAGAAGACAAGAGAGGCAGTTGGGTCAGGATTGTGGGTGGACTGTCCCTGTTCATAAACTCTGTCAAGTACTATTGGGGGTAGCGGGAATGTATTAAGGAGAATTAGATAAGTCAGGATGGATTTCACTTTGGAAAGGGACCTAACATCTCTAAAAGCACGCAGACAGGAACTTCCTGAGGGGAAATAAAGATATGGAAATGACTGTATTTTAGTTTGTTCACAGAACTAAGAATGTGTTAAAGATACCTTATTTTTTAAAAATAATTTATTTATTTAATCTTATGTGCGTTGGTGTGGGGGTGTCAGATCCCCTGGAGCTGGAGTTATAGACAGTTGTGAGCTGTCATGTGGGTGCTGGGAATTGAATCTAGGTTGGCTGGAAGAGCAGCCAGTGCTCTTAACCGCTGAGCCATCTGTCCAGTCCCTGAAGGTAATGTCTTAACTTCATATTTTTTCATGGAATTTTATACAATGTTAAATCATGCAAAGTTATATATAAATACTCTGTGGACCAGAAGGGTGATGTGAGCTGTGGTGGAATGAACTATAGAATGGCTTGAAATGAGAAAAAAAAATGTATTAACCTTGGTAAATTGGCAACATGATAGAACATTGTTATTTATCTGAATTTCACCTAGAGCTTTCTAAACTAAATTCTAAATGAAGACTTTAAGACGAAGGGATTAGAGTATTTTTTCTTGAAGAAAAAGTCCCACAAAGTTAAAATGTGTTCTTTGTTACTTTTCCAGATGGTATCATAAGAACATTACAAGAAACCAGACGGAACGCCTACTGAGGCAAGAGGTAATTCAGTGTGTCCAGAAATAACCCGTGAACATTTCTAGGAATGCTGAGAAGTCTATTATGAAGACTGTAGTCCTTCAAAAATATGTATTCCTAGTCTTTCTGATCTTAAAATATCATTGCAAACTCACTCCCACTGCACATTTCTCTAAGTCAAAAATCAGGCATATTTGCATAAGATCACCTGCTCATGGACTGTCATTGTGATTTTAGAAATGTGTTTCTCTTAAAATAGTCTTGACTTCAGACTCTTTCATTCAACATGCATTTTCTCAGTGGAGTCTGTATCTGAGGCACTCATATGACAGTGGTTCCCAACCTGCCTAATGTTGACCCTTTAATACAGTTCCTCATGTTCTGGTGACTCCAACCATACAATTATTTTCGTTGCTACTTCATAACTGTAAGAGCAGTTATGAATTGTAATGTAAATATCTGTGTCTTCTGATGGTCTTAGATAACCCCTGTGCAAGGGTTATTAGACCCACATGGGGTCATACCCACAGTTTGAGAACACCGCCACCGCCATATGACCTTTGCACAACAGAGCCTCTCACCTTGTGACCTCTGCTTACACTCATAAAAAACACAAATATAGAGAAGTCTTCAGGGCTGGTTTCTTTAGTCTTTAGGAACAAAGAGGAGAGTGTGTGGTTAAAATATTAAATTCAGATCAAAACTGCTCATTTAGGTCAAATCAAATCAAAACAGCGGAGAGTCTAAGTTTCCAACTGTCAGCACAGGGTAACTGCGGGGAAATGAAGAGTCAAACCCGGACCTGGAGAGGAAGTGTGTCATTCTGTGCTGCCCTCAGATGCTGAGAAGCTAGAAATGTGAATGAGAGTCAGTTTGGTACATAAAAAAAAATCCATGTCAGCAATGATCCAGGTTGCAGAGAAGACCCACTCTAAACTAGGGGGCCATGTGGAAGATGGGGAACCAAGACTTGACCTCGGATGAGGATGTGGGTAGAACCTAGACAGGTCTGCTTGTTAAAGAAAGCTCAGAAAATCAATAGCTCCACCCTGGAAAATTAAAGGAGGGAAAGCTGGGAGCAGATTTGCAATAAGCAAGATGATATAGGTCACATGATCCAAATCCCGGACTGTGTATGTCTGGCGCAAGAGATCCTGTAATTGGAAGGTCTCATCTTGCTGAAGACAAGACCAAAGAGTTATGGAATAGCCCACATGCCTGCCACACTGATGCCATGTTAAAAACTTGACCCTGAGGATTTTTTTTTCAGTTTTCTGTTTTCCTTTGTTTGAGATAGCACCTCACGTAGCCCAGGCTAGCCTCAAACTCACCTCATAACTGAGACTAATCTTTAATTTGTGATATTCCTTCCTCTAGCTCCCAAGTCCGGATTACAGGCATGTGCGTGCCACTGTGCTCGCTGCCCTGACATTTCTGAAGGGTCTAAAATTGCACAGCTGGAGCCCACTCCATCATTCCCCCTACATTCACTAAAGGCAGTCCCAAAGATGGATGCATTCTCATTTCCATCTATTTGTATGTTTATCATCTATATGTGTGCATAAATAATTTTACCACTTGACATAAAGATGATCATATACATTGATATTTGCTTATTTTTGAGACAAAGCCTCAACGTGTAGCCCAGGTTGGACTCAAACTTGAGGCAATCCTCCTGCCTCAACCTTCCAGGTACTGGGATAATAGGTATGAGCCACCATCCAAGACTTTGGATTCTTATGATTTAAAAAATCATTCATATGTATACATTTAGAATCACCATATTACTTAATATTTCTTTGTATGCATATATAAAATCCATTCAGTGTTTATAAATATTCCAGTTGTTTCCAGCTTCTTACTGTTCAGAACACTGGGGTGATAAGCTTCCTTGTAAGAATCTTGCATACACATGTACACACTGAATTTTCAGACTTCATATTGCTAGGTATTTTCAAGACTTGATTCAGAACAATTTGACTGTTTGTGGTGGTTTGAATGAGAATGGTGCCCATAGGTTCATAGATTTGAATGCTTGGTCCCAGTTGGTGAAATTTGTTAGGAACGATCAGGAGGTTTGGCCTTGCTGGAGGAGGTTTGTCACTGGGGTGGGGTGTGGTTTAAAGAATTAAAAGCCCACACCGTTAGTTAGCTCTTTCTCTTTCTGCCTTGTGCTTGTGGTTGAGATGTAAGCTCTCAGCCATTGCTCCAGCACCATGCCCTGTTCAGCATCAGGAAGGTCATGGACTCTTGCCCTCTGGAACTATGTGTTCTGAATTAAATGGTTTCTTTTAGAAGTTGCCTTGGTCATGGTGTTTTGTCATGGGAATAGAAAAGTAAGATGTTAATTTACACTTCTATTTATTAAGAATGTTATTCAAGTATACAATACATTTTGATCATATTCACCTCCCCCTTCTTCCAACTCTTTCCAGATCTCTCCTCACATCTCCCTTCCAACTTCATATCCTTTTTAAAAATAACCTGCTAAGAATAATTGCCCATACATACACAGGGGTAAAACCATCCACTGGAGTATGGTAAACCTACCAGGGACCACATCCCTAACAAGTGCATGTAGGCCAGAGGCTGACACCTGGAATCGTCTTTGATTGCCCTCTATAGTCTATATTAAGGTGGGGTCCCTCACTTAAACCCAGAATTTGCTGATTTGTCTAGTTAAGCTAGGGAGATTGTTTCAGGAATTCCCTGTTTCTGCCTACCAAGTGTTGGGATTCCAGGCAGGCTGCCACACATATCTGGTATTTATATGGGTTCTAGGGGTCCAAACTCGGATCCCCATGCTGGCACAGCAAATGTTTTCCCTACTGAACCGTCTGCCTCCTCGGCCCCTTACGCATATACTCTTCTACACACCGCTCCTTCTTCCCACCGAGTCTCCCGACATCAGTCCACAAATCGTCTCTCATTCACTCTATCTGCGTATCATTCTCTAGTTTAGGTTCGGCACTGTCTTAGTCAGGGGTTCTATTGCTGTGAAGAGACACCATGACTAAGGCAACCCTTAGACGGGAAACATTTAACAGGGACGAGCTTATGGTTCAGAGGTTCAGTCCATTATCATCATGGTGGGTAGCATGCAGGCAGACATGGTGCTGGAGAAGGAGCTGGGAGTTCTACATCTTGATCTGCAGAGAGCAGGAGCCTGACACTGGGCATAGCCTGAGCATAGGAGACCTCAAACTCCACCCCGACAGGGACACATTTCTTCCACCAGGCCACATCTAATAGTGCCACTCCCTATGGAGGTCACTTTCTTTCAGAGCACCACAATCATGATTTGTAAATCAACAGTTCATTATGGAAGGTAACTGAGATGTACTCTCTTTCACTTTTAAAACAATGTTGCCTTCGATTCTCTCCTCTCACACATCTTTTTCCATTTATATGAGTCTTTGTGTAGAATAACTCTCCAGATGGAAACCCAAGGCCCAAAGAAATACGCATTTCTAACTTCCGTAGACCTCCAAGTGCCCTGCAGGAGTGGCGAGGGGTCTAGGCACCCGCCAGAAACACGAGAGCAGCTGTTTCCCACAGCCTTTCCAGGCAGCACGTCATGTGAAACATCTGGATCTTTCCTCTGCTGCCTCCTCTCACTGCGAATTTGACTCATTCTCTTAGCTTAGAGATGGCAAGCATTTTCCATATGTTACATTTTATGTCTTTGATTTTTCTTTGTTGTAACTGTTCATATTCTCGGCATGGTTGTCTACAGGATTTTTAATGCATTTCTCAGAATCTACAGAATCTATGTAGCTATAGCTAAGGAAACTAATCCTTTGTGGCATGTGACAATATTTCTTTTAGGTTTTCAATTTTCCGACTGTTTTCTGGCATGGACTAGGCATTTGAATTTTACATGTTTGAATTTATCAAAGTATTTGTAAAGGTTGATAAATTGTATCAATGCAGAAATGCTTTCCCTACTCCAAGGTTACAAGAAAATACTACCCTGTTTCTCGATGAAGCTAGTGGTTTTATTTTGTAAACTTCTACTATTGGTTCGTTCGTAATGTTTTCCTGATGCAATGAGTAAGGGGAAGATTACTTATTCCTTATAAGTTTACGAAGTATCTTTTTATTCTGCACTCATTCTTGTTACCATTCTCATTATGATAAAAAATTATTTTGGATTATATGTATTTTCTACTTGTCTTCATTGGCCAGCCTGTCTGTTCATAAACTGTTTGAAATATGGAGGCTTTCTCTGTCATCCCTAGCTTTCCTCACTCTCAGAATCACCATGACACATAAAAACAAACCTTCCCACGGTTGCATTGGACATGTGGGCAACAGTCGGGACAGATTCTCAGGTTCTCTGAGTCAATGGGCTGTGCTGCATATGGATTTTGATGCTTCTGGGTTCCATCTATTAACATTTTCTTTAATATTTTGATTTAATATTCAGTGATTTTTTTCTTTTGTTCAGCCTGGTGTTGTAAGGAGAGGGCACGCTTATTCGTCCCGGCTGCTCGGCTAGCTTACACCCAAAATAACCATACAGAAACTGTATTAATTTAAACACTGCTTGGCCCATTAGCTCTAACTTCTTATTGGCTAACTCTCACATCTTGATTTAGCCCATTTCTATTAATCTATGTATCGCCATGTGGCTGTGGCTTACCAGCAAGATTCTAACCAGCGTTTGTCTGAGGCGGAGGATCCATGGCTTCTCTTTGACTCTGCTTTCTTCCTCCCAGCATTCAGTTCTGTCTTCTCTACCTACCTAAGTTCGGCCCTATCAACTAAGCCTAGGCAGTTTCTTTATTCATTAACCAATGAAAGCAACACACAAACAGCAGGAACTCCTACACCAGCCTGGTTTAGGTTGATGTTACTGATATTAAGATGATCTTACACGCCTGCGGAGGACGGAGGAACATGTCGTGTCTAGTGGAACAGGAGTTACCCAGTGTGAGCTTTGGGAACTGAACCTGGGTCCTCTGGAAGAGCAACAAGTGCTCTTAACTGCTAAACTATCTCTGCAGCCCCTCATTTATATTTTAGTTTCCTTGAGTCAGAAAAAAGAAAATGTAAAATCTGGAGCTGCTTGGGGTAGTGTCCTCGGGAGCTTATTAGGGATTTCTAGTTCTATCGCTTTGTGGTCCGAAAATGCTCTCTGCGTTCTTCCTTCTTTGAAGCATTATAAGAAGAGACCACTCCATGTACAATTTTGTTACGTGCATATTCTGTATGTTGGTAAGCTTGCCTACTATACCAGACACACAGACGGCACACATGCAAATTTTCTTTTCACACCTTCGTTATTAACGTCTTGTGTTTTCCTGTGGTATATGATACAACACTCGTGTGTCACAGTAAATCAGTAAAAGCAGCGGTTTGTCATCTACAACGCCCGTGAGAGAGCTCAGTTGACGGCCAAGGATAATGCTTTGGGGCCAGTATGGAAGAAGTCAGTGTTTGGTATCTTAAGTGTGCTGTGCGGGGCTGTCCATGCTGTTGGGTCACACACTTGCCAGACACAACCTTGAACCTTCTACTGCAGTGGTTCTCAACTTGTGGATAGGACCCCTTTGGGTGGGGTCACATATCAGATATCCTGAATGTCAAATATTTACATTAAAATTTGTAACAGAAGCAAAATAACTATTATGAAGTAGCAACAAAGTAATTTTATGGCTGGGGATCAGCACAGCATGAGGAAGGAGCTGTTTTAAAGAACGGAGCATTAGAAGGTGGAGAACCACCGGTCTGTGGGTGGTTTCGTGAGAGAGACCCTGCGGCTGTTTGGTCTTCAGGTGTTTAACATTAGCACGCCCACCGAGGCAGAAAAACTGCGTAATAACAAACAAAGCGGTCTAACTGTCAAAATGATCAGAAGGCAATTTACAGCTTTCGAGGAGTTTCTTCCAAGAATGTCCACAGGGACCTAGCTCTTAACTGAGCCTTGAAAGTCTTACTGTGTCCCCCGCTTCCGTTTCTCTTCATCTCACGCACCCCCACAACAGTCTGCTACTCCCAACAGGATCCCCCATGTGTATTCTTTCTCACGAACTCTGATCCCTTGTCTAACCCCTCTGCCTTTCCGAAAACAGGTTCTCCCTGCGTCGTTCGTTCCCCTTCTAGCACGCAGCCTTGTCAGCCCGACTCAGAGTTTGCTTTTATGTGGATCAGCGATTTTTACCTGTTTTCCTCCTCAGCACAACAAAAACCACTAGATGCTGGGTACAAGGTTGTCCAGACCTGGACCTTCCCTGGAAAACTCAAGGATAATGTTTTAAAATATTCACACATTGTAAATTTCTTATCTAAGTTACTTTCTCTTGCCCATACGATTCCTAAATCTTTGAGATACAACGATAGTGTGCTCTTGAAAAGTAATCTCCTTCTTCAAGTGTAAGAATAAAGAAGTCACTTACTTTTTTTTAATATAAGTTACTTATAGTAAATCTATGTAGGTTCGGTTTTTATCAGAGATATCTCAGTTTGTTTTTCTAAGAAGGAATACACTTGAATAATGGATAAATTTTATCTTTGCAGGCTAAAGAAGGTGCATTTATTGTGAGAGATTCGAGACATTTGGGGTCTTATACAATTTCTGTGTTTACAAGAGCTGGAAGGTAAGCGTTGTGGTAGTGATGACTTTAGAGATAATCTTTGGGACAATTTTGCTTTACACAGACACCATCACATGGGGACTTTGCGAAAGAACTCAGCTTAGGGAGGAGACTGCTGGCCTAGGAACTGGGACAACCACCCAGTTCACATTATATCTCTGCCATCTATTACAGGAAATGAAGTGTGTAACACGATGAGTCTATGGCGTAGCTTCCTTTCTCTTTCTTTTCCCAACCAACCCTCCTGATCAAATTAGATTAGTTGTGAGACACTAGTGGTGGGTTCCTTAGACCCCCTCTAGGGTTGGCCTGCACAGAGGGCTCAGGGGCTCCTCAAGCTTCCCGTGCCTTTATGCCTAGGCTGTTCTGTGACTACGGGAACTTGTGGTGAGGTAGAGATGCCTGAGAGGCAGCGCCTCAGGAGCAGCCCTTCCTTAGTGATGGAAGGAGCTGAGGAGTGACCACCTCAGTGTGACTGCGGCTTAGTAACGAAGCCACAGCTGCCCGATGCAGTTACCTGCTCAGCAGTTCCCTCTATCCACTTTCCTCTCCTCAGCTCACCTTTCCGATCCCTCATGAAGGAATTTCTCATTGGTTTGGTCAAACTCAGCATTCAAGAGATAAGTGTGCTTCGTGACGAGCTTTGCTTCACTGGGCATGGGGCTTGTCTTCTAATGTTATGTTGAACATGAGGTACCCGGACGATATTTGAGGGGTTTTCCTGGGACGGCCAGGTATCTGTTGAGCCCATCTGTTCTCTCATCAGCGTGGAGTATTGCCAGGAAGAAAGCGTGAGTGTGGGGGTCGCACCGCCTAACACGTTGACTTGATTCTAAAGCAGTCTTTTGTTTCTCTAGTAACTGGCATTTTACTGATTACAGACATGCACAGTCTTCAATAAAACATTATCAGATTAAAAAGAACGACTCTGGACAATGGTATGTTGCTGAGAGACACCTCTTTCCATCTGTTCCAGAGCTGATCCAGTATCACCAGTACAATGCAGCTGGTAAGTGAGGTACAGGCGGTTATTGTCAGGACCTCCGGCTCCACAGATGATCACACAGAAACTTATTATTAATTATGAATGCTTGACTTTTACTAACCAGCTCTTTCAACTTAAATTAACCCATATTTCTTATCTATGCCCTACCACGTGGTGGTCCCTTTTTTCAACACTGCACGTTCATCTCCTGCTTCCTCTGCGTCTGGCTGGCGACTCCACCCTCCTTCTTCCCAGCATTCTCTGTCTGGCTCTCCCACCTACCCTCTTTCTGCCTAGCTACTGGTCAGTTGACTCTTTATTAAACCGATGAGAACATAACAGCGTCACGGCAGCGTACAAAAGGATTATTCCACAGCAGTGAGGAGTCAGTTCTGGGGAGAAGCGCTGGGGGCCAGTCCCTTGTCAGGGGAGGCATGCACGGTCTCAGATGCTCAACAGCAGTAAAATGCCCTAAACATCCTATCTATGAGCCGAAACACAATCTTTCCTGGGCAATGTTTGCTTTCATCAACGTGTCTTTTTCTTTCCCTAGTCAAGGAGCAAGACTTGAGCTGCAGTTTTTTTTATTTCTACCAGATTAGGAAGATAGTGGACAATTTCCAGCAGTTTCTTAAGGCTTTGTCTCCAAAGTTTGTTTCCCGTCCATCCACCTCTATGCTACCGCCAGGGATCTAACGCTGAAGATTTCACTTCCTTGTTTGAGACTGGCATGCCCCCGCTCTCCCACCAATCTCCTTTGCTCTTTCTCTTCCTCCCGTCCTCTGCTGTAGAATGCAGTGCTCTCTGACACGGCTTACAAGGCCCTGATATCACAACCAGAATAATACGTACTTCTCAAATATAACTTTTTGCCTCCTCCTACCTCCTGCTCTTTGTTCAGGTTCCAACCTTCATGCAGTCCTGTGTGCTTGGTGTTCTCTGTCTGTGTCCCAGCGAGTCTGTGTGTGCCTCCATCATGTACACGACAGTGGTCTGTCTTTTCGTATGGTTCCCCACTAAAGGAAGGCTCTCAGTAGGAGGAGGAGTCATCTCAATTGTCTCTGGATTGGCTGAAGTCTTGGGGATTTACTTGCAAGAGAATCCTGTATATTTTAGGCTTTAATATCTTCTGGTTTTCTACTAGTTGAGCCTGCCTTTGCGTCCCAGCTTTTGTACATGCTATCTGTCTGCCTGGGCTTCTCCTACTGATCTTTGTGAATGACTCCGTGTCAGCCAGGGTCATCCTTCCTGCCATCTTGTCTGAAAGGCCTTCCTCGATCACCCATTCTCCGACCACTGCATTTTATCCACTCCGTCTTGTGTTGACCACCTACTTTTTCTTGGGAGTCCACACACGTTATTTCCCTAGAAATAAGTGGGATCTGAGAGAACAGAGGTCAAGAGCATCTCATTCAACGCCGTTTTCTAGCATAAGATAGAACACGATGCAAACAGACTTTCAATGAGTAGCAACTGAAGAAACAAATAATGAAAGTTTATTGATAAATTGAAATTGATTGCCTAGAATTCTTCATGTTGATCCAGCCAAATGAAATCTTACTCATTCTACTGTGCTACCTTCAAACAAATGAAACAAAACAAAACCAAAGTAAAACAATGACAAAAAAAATCACACAAAAAATATTTTTTAAAGGGTGTTCAAGTTGATGATTAAGTGGATTTTTCTGGCACTTCTGGAAACAATTTGATCAAATATTCCATTTTATAAGAGAAAAATTGAAAGAATACATATAAATTCATGTTCAAGAAAACATGACCTATTTTATAATACTGAGACCTCAGAAATATTTTAGGGTCTACTTATAGTTATCAGTATATATAAACTACATGTTTAGTATGAAAGTTTATAATAAAACATTGATATTTTGTATAATGTATTTAATACATACATGTTTCCAATTTTTCAAATAAAGAGTTCTGCCAAGTTTTTCATTAAAGTTATAATAATTCACCTGTACACACTGAGATTTTGTGAGAGAGGGTTTTTTTTGTTAACTTAGAATTGTCAGATTGTGTATGGTGAGTATATGTTATGAACGGAAAGTTTTCAAAGGGAAAATAGAATACTATATGACTGCAGTATTGTTCTGCCGCATCGTCTAAAGACAAGCGCTGTCTCCTAGTGCTTAGTTCTTCCTTCTGTAGCTAGTAGCAAGTCTTGATATGCTCATTTTTCTTCCTTCTTAGGTCTCATGTCCCGTCTCCGCTATCCAGTTGGGCTCCTGGGCAGCTGCTTACCAGCCACAGCTGGTTTTAGCTATGGTAAAGTACACACGTGTGCCGAGGGAAGACAACCATCTGTCCGTCCATCCATCCATCTGTCCATTCGTCCATCCACCCACCCACCCATCCATCCATCCATCCATCCATCCATCCATCCATCCATCCATCCATCCAGGAACCACCCCACAGATTCTTTAAATTCTCAGTTCATTTGAAAAGTCTACCTACGTATGTGTGTGTGTGTGTGTGTGTGTGTGTGTGTTTAAATTCAATGTCCTGCTGGAGGTGTTTAAATCATCCATCTCCTGGGGCAATTTGAATTTGAACTTGGTAGCAATGTTCTGGTTTTATCTCACATTTCACTACACCTTATGGAGAGCTGTCATCTTTCCCATTTTGATGAATAACTTCTCTTCTCCGGATGTTGAGGCTGTTGTTTTCTGCTTACAAGGGTGGGTAGGAAATGACTGCTTTCCAAGAGAAGCTATCAAAAGGAGCCGAGGGACATCTCCATGTCATCTTTGCGCACATAGAACTGGTGCCCTCAGATTCTGTGAGAATAAGTGTGAACCGGGGAAGCTGGTTATCTGACTTGTTGAAATGTTTTATCTTGAATTTCTCTCATTAGTAGAACTCAGATTATACTGGGGGAAAAAAGAAAGATAAGAATTACATTGTGTAAAATGACTATGCTTCAGGTCTGAGTCTAAGCAAGTTGGAAGGGTGCCTTTGTTGTTACTATGTATAAGAACTTATATAAGTGGCAATTTGGTTGAATATATTGCTCTCTAATTTCTTAGAAAAAGTTCAAAATTTTTTAACAGAATTGTATATAAACCATACCTATCACATTATATATACATATGTATATATACATATACACACACACACACACACACATATATATGTATATATATTCCACTCTTGCATCTGAACTCCTCCTCTTCTCACTGTCTTTGAATTTTATCTACTGTGTTGGTTGAGGCTGACTCTTTCTCATTGTGACATAATGCTACCACCATTTTTACACAGCCATCAGGGTTCTTACAAATACTATTCCTTTGAAAGTTCTTGCTTGTGTTTAGCTGATAAATGTCCATTTATCCTCCACTCTAGATATACTTTAGAGTAGTTTTGTTGGGCCATAGGCTATTCACAATGTGCAATTTCCTAGGCAAAGTCAATTTCCCAAAGAGTTTATTCCAAATTCCACAACTGTCAATAATGTATATGGATGCCAGCTCCACTCTTTCATCCTTGCCAATATTTAGTATTTCTTTTTAACACTTTCACCAATGTAGCAAGTATATGATGGTTTAATTTTGATCTCTCATGACTAATTATTTTGATCACCTTTTAACAGATGTAGTGGCTCTTCAAATAATCTCTTTAACGATCAAATATTCATCACCTTTACCCTTAAAGTGGATTTTATGGGTTTTTTTTCTGATTGGTTTATTCTTTTTTCTTTCTTTTTTTTCTTTGTCTTTTCAAGACAGGATTTCTCTGTATAGCCTTGGCTGTCCTGGAACTTGCTCTGTAGACCAGGCTGGCTTCAAACCACAGAGACCCACCTGCCTCTGCCTCTAGAGTGCTGAGATTATGCGCCACCACAGCCCGGCGATTGATTTGTTCTTAACACTTCTCTTCTTTTAAAGATTTATCTTTATTTTACGTGTCTGAGTGTTTTGTCTACATGTATGTAAGTGCACTTCATGTGTGGTTGTTGCCTCAGAGGCCAGGAGAGGGAGAGCGCTGAGTCCCCTTGAACTGGAGCTGAGAAAGATTTGGAGCCATCATATGGGTGTTGGAAACTGAACTCTACAAGAGCAAGCAGCAAGTGCTCTCAACCACTGAGCCATTTCTCCAGATGAACAGAAAAAAATATGAGTTTCAATTTATTAATATTCCTTCTGTGAGCATATTTTATCAGTAATTCTTCACCACTGTCAAGGCCAAGATTTGTTCTATCATGTTACTTTTACAACAGCATTTCACTCCTGGGTTGGCGACTAGGTCCCACCTAAATTCTGCGGGGTGCCTTACCCTGAAGTTCCAGCAGATGGTGGTATTGTTGTATAAAAAGTAGGTGCTCAAATGTGCAGCCTTGACAGTTTCAAGTGTCTTAGTTTTGAAAACAGTTCTTTTGTTCATCTTCCTGATTTGCTTATGAGACCTAAGCAGCAACACGAATTTCACCTCAAATCCATGTTTAGGTATATGTTTAGCATTCTCACAATGGACATGTGTAGTACATGACCGGACCCTTACCTAAGGAGAGGACCTAGGCGACAGTGTGGCTCTTTAGCAGTGAGAACAGAGCACAGAACTGAAACGGGAAGAGGAAGTACCACCAGTTTCCTGTGATTTATACATGTAACATCACAACAACACCAGGCTGGGCAATATGTTGGGGACCAGCCTCGACAAAAGTATCAGTTGTCACCCTCACACCCTAGACCAAAATATTCTGGAGGCAACCCACTGCCTGGGTGGAATCCATTGCTATCTCCTTAAGGGTGTAGGAACTTAGCTGGATCCTGAGACTTTTGTTTGGAGTAGAAACATATCTACTTCTTTATTCCTGAAATACAAGGTCTGGCTATTAGCCACACCCTTAGATATTAACCTTGAGAGAGCAGAACTCTCTAATCTAAATCTAAGTAGGATCTTTGTTTGAGGTAGAAACATAATAACCTTGAAGGAACCAGAGGAAAGTTCCAACTCTTTTACCTTTACTCAAGGTGGAAACAGGCTCACATTTTTGGGCCTGTTTTAAGTCCATCCATGTTTTAAGTCCCAGGTCTGGTTTTGCTTAGAAAAGCACACTGTTGTGTTAAATATAATACTTTGATAGTCACAATTTGTTATATATTCCTATCTCCAAACAGGTGACTCTCTTAACAATGGTTGTCTCGAATTACACATTAAAACCCAATGAGAATATTAAAAATAGTCACAGATCCTCCCCTGTATGTCTTAAAGTTCTATGTAAAACAAGGGACTATGATGAGATAATTCCTAAATGTTTTCTCTGCAGAAAGAAGTTCTGCATTCCCTCCACTTTAGTAACACGAGTCCTTTGCCTTTCTAGAAAAGTGGGAGATAGACCCATCTGAGCTGACCTTTGTCAAGGAGATTGGAAGTGGTCAGTTCGGGGTAGTCCACTTAGGAGAATGGAGAGCACACATCCGGGTCGCCATCAAGGCCATCAATGAAGGTTCCATGTCCGAAGAGGATTTCATCGAAGAAGCCAAAGTGATGATGTGAGTGTGAGCCCCACCCACATAACATGCCATAAACATGTGTGCCCTGCCCACATACACACACCATAAACATGTGAGCCTCACCCACATACACACGCCATAAACATGTGAGCCCCGCCCACATATACATGCCACATACATGTAAACCCCACCCCCATACACATACTATAAACATGGTGAGCCCCACCCACATACACACGCCATAAACATGGCTCAATCTGGGGAGGGAGGGATTTTCCCACCTCATGTAAACACTGTCCCAGGGGCTTCGACAGAGCCTCAAATTCGATTCAGACACACCTACAACGGTGTCACAACTCTCCCCGAGCTAGTTGGGTAACCCAGGCAAAACCTCTGTGTGATGCATATGATCTATGTCACTTTCCAGTCCCAAAAGTTCTGGCCTATAAAATTGGGAATCACAGCACACATGACAGTGGATGGCAGTGTGACTTAAGGAAATGACCAGAGGGAAAGTAGATTATTTTCAGCTTGGTGGTAGGTGCTGAGTAAGTACTATTTAGTTAGTGGTGTTTGGTTTTGCCCCTACCCAAGCAAATATATTGATTGTAGTTTGTTACTATAATCTGAGCTTGGACCAGGAGAGTTCAAGTCAATGTTCTCTAAACATTTGTGCAATGTTTATTTAGAAGAACAACAATGTATCAGAGGGAGAAAACAAACAAACAAGCAAACCTAAGTCTTCTCATTTCAACTGTGCTGTTGTCCAGAGCAGTGGTGTTCTGTCCCAAACTTGCAGGCCCCAAAGGTAAACAAAATAAAGAGATTCAATAGAAATGGGAAGAGATTAGCTAGTGCCTTCTCCAGGGAGGACAGAGCAATTAGAACTCAGAGTTTTCAAGCTCCTATCTCACCTATCCTACCAAAGTATCCTTTCTATCCATTTACAAAAGAAGAACTCTGGACGGAATTGTGATGAGCACACTTTCCCAGGACACCGCTTCCCAGTGGTTTATGGCTGCTGCTGTTCCCCGGATCACCTGTTTGCTGACTCATGCTCCCAGATCAGCCAGCTCTGTGTCCAGAGGGCCAAAGGGTAGCAGCCTGTGTTGGGATTAAAGTGACAGAGTATGAAAAGAATAAATGGGACTTATGTAACTCCGAGTTAAAAATCATATCAGAATCTTCTCTGAACGTGAGATGATGGCGGGCGGGGGGGGGGGGGGAGCTTCTGGAAAGAGCCGACCCTGGCTGGGAGCTCACGAATTTAGACTTTAGTGAAGCTGTTTCCTTGGAACTGGAATGCTCCCCCCTGCTCAGGAGACTCAAGAACTGATGAAACTTACACGATGCAGGAGACGAGGAATTTATAAGAGTCACAAGCCCTACACACACACACACACACACACACACACACACGCACACACGCACACACAAGGCTACAAAAACAGTAAGCAAATGCTGGGAAGAGAACTTTCTCCAGAGGTGCTGACTGAAAGTCATGCAGGGAGCTCCAGTTGTGTGTGTGTGTGTGTGTGTGTGTGTGTGTGTGTGTGTGTGGTGTGGTGTTGAATTTGAGAAGCCTATTAGAGGATCAATGATGACTAAGTAGTCAGGGAAATACATGAGGCCAGAGTTCAGGAGAAAGGTCAAGTTGGAGGAGATGAATTTGAGAATGGTCCCCGAAGATGATACTGAGAACCATGCAACTTGATTCTGTTGCCAAGGGAAAAGGAGGAGGCAGGAAAGGGTAATAATAGGAGAAGGCTGTAGAAGTTTTGAAAATGCTTAAATAAAAACAAATTTAAATACATCTACCAATTGTCCTGAAGTGAGCCACTTCTCTAACTGGGGATGGCGTGTGTGTGGAGAAACTGGCATTACAGGAAGCCAGAGCACACTTCTGCTCTCAGAAAGTCGGAGCACACTTCTGCTCACAGAGTTCTCTGCCTCGGAGAAGTGTTTGTTCTGTGTGTTCAACTGAACCACATAGAAAGGCTTACTTACTTGCTTTTGCTTTTGTTTCCTAATAGATATTTGTCTTACTTGGCAGTTGCCCTCGTAAGCAAATGCTTACTAATAGTTCAGTTCTCAAAGGGTTCTGTGTAGCTCTGGTCTTGGGTTTCTTATGACATGGAACGGTTTCATTCTGAGACTTGCTTTCCTGACATGATTATGCATACATAAAAACCACACGCCTTAGCTGAAAGTAAGCTTTATGGACTTGAAAGATAAGTCAGACAAAGTATGTCTAATATATACCCATATCAGCATCAGCATCACACACACACACACACACACACACACACTTCATCACTGAAAAGATCATATTTTAGGTACTTTTCACAATATTTCTGACCAACAGAATTGCTGATGCATGATGCATTTTTTAAAACTGCAAACATTAATTTGAATTTTCTTTTTCACGGTGACCCCAGTTGACCTAAAAGGCCTTTAGACATTGACTGATATATTTCACAGGTTGGGTGAGGGAACCCAATAAATGCTTGAAGCTTAAATGGCCTTTAAAAAAAATATAAGTAATGGAGCTGGGGAGAGGGCTGAGCTGTTACAGGTACTGGCTGCTCTTGCCGAGTCCCCAGGAGCCATACAGTGGTTTAACAACTGTTTGCTAACTCCAGTTCCATGGATCTGAGGCCCTCTTCCGGCCTCTGTGGGTGCTACATGCACATGGTGCACAGACATATGTGCAGACAAAATACACATAAAATAAAACCAAATAAATCTTTCTTTTAAAAAAATGAGTGTATTTTAATGGGAAACTTAAACTCTGTGTGATAACCCGAATGCACAATATGGTTTCATGCTGGCCAATCATTTTTAGTCTCCAGCTTTATCTAAACACTTACTTTTAAATAGCTTTACCACTTAGAATTCCATTTTCTGTCTTATGGCCATCAGTCAATCTTTCCTCCCCACGGCCTGTCTGGAATTTTTTAAAGGCTATAGTTAGGATGACTGGGGTTTCTTGAGAACCTGGGCTGGGAAAAATCAATAATGAGGATGCAAAAGACGACGCGGCAGGAAGAAGCAAAGGGAGCGGCTGCAAGCCGGATGTGGGGTGTGCAATATTCCACAACGACGACTTTGGAAGCACCCCACAAGCTCCCGGGCCTGCGTTTTCAGTGCAATGTGTGGAAAGAAAATGTTGCGCATTCCTAGTGGTTGGGTTGATGCTTATCTTATCTCAAATATGAAAATAATATGTTACTGTCTTACAATGCAAGAATAACCCAGTTTACTGGTGTGTGCTTCTTCTATAGGAAACTGTCACACTCGAGGTTGGTTCAGCTCTATGGGGTGTGTATACAGCAGAAGCCCCTCTACATAGTGACAGAGTTCATGGAAAATGGCTGCCTGCTCAACTACCTGCGGGAGAGGAAAGGCACGCTTCAGAAGGCCTTGCTCTTGAGTGTGTGCCAGGATATCTGTGAAGGGATGGCGTACCTGGAGAGGAGCTGCTATATCCACAGGGATCTGGTGAGTCGGGGCAACTCACCTTATGCCATGGCCTTGGATTGAGAAGGACATGGGAATCACTTTTGGTACTTTGAAGAGTGTGCCTTTGGCTTCATTTTAGAATGGTTTTAGATTTGTGCGTTTTATTGTGAAAGGTCAATCACCTTTCTCATTTATTCTGCATTGCTGGGATTTGAACCCAGGCCTTGCACACGTTAAGCCTGTGCTCTATCACTGAGTTGCATCCTTCAACCCCATAATTTTATTTTTAATTGCCCTTTAACGCTGTAACCAAGTAGGCAATTACTCTAAGATGCCTTTCACTAATTAACTACTTAATGAAGCAATTAACTACAGTGCTTTTTCCTCTTTTCTCTTCCTCATTCCCTTCTTTCTCGGCCTTCCTTTCACCCTTCTTCCTTCCAATCAGATTCAAACTCCCGCAGTCACACTTGTCCCAAGTGTTTCACATCTGCTGCGCAGTGTCGGCCCTGGAGTCCCGCCGGGAGGAAAGGGTCCCCGGGACTCTTCTCCACGGTACAGGGGGGCTTGCTTGTGGTACTACTGCAGGAGCATGGTTGGCATTCATGACGGAGACTAGAAATGCCCAGTCATTCTGCTAGGTAATGCTGGGAACACGCTTACATAACAGGGCTCTCTGACCCCAGACTAAACGCCAGTTGCCCCACTCCGTGTCCTCACTTCTGCACCCCGGGTACCACCACACCCAGGCCACTGCAGGCTTCGGGGTCCTCACACCATTCTCTCCTTGTTCTTCTGGGTTCCATTTACAGATAGAAAATTTAACTCAAAGGAGAATTTGAGAATCCTATACAAATTTCTTTTAGAAACAACCCTGGGCTTTGGACTCTCGTTCCCAGGCTGGTTTTATTACAGCACTCATCCTTGAGCCTGGAGGATCCAGGGGCATGGCTGCAGATGGAGTTTCACTAATCCCAGAGCACCGTGGGAAAAGGCAAGACAAGCCTTCAATTCAGACCAGTCGTGGCATTTATTACTTACACCGTCACACACTAGCTAATTACTGACATTTCTTTTCCTTTTCCCTTTCTGAGATTATAATATAATTGCATCTCCCCATTCCCTTTGCTCTCTCCAAGCCCTCCCATACGCCACTCCTACTCTCCTTCAAATAATGGACTCTGTTTTCATCAATTGCTACTGCAAGTACACATGTATATGTATATGTACACACATGTATATTCCTAGATGTAACCTGCTCAGTCCATATGATTGTTGTGTGACAAAACTTTGCCTGGGAGGTGCTGTACATATGTCTACTCACTCCAGACAGAGAACTCATGACAGACCAGGGTTTGGATACCATCAAATTTCAACCTGGCGAATCAATGAGTTTTTTTTTGGGGGGGGGGAGATATTCACAGGAATGTGGGTGATGATTTACTTACAGGAGCAGCACTGACTCAAAGACAGCTGCATCACCAAAGCCCACCCCAGCTCACAAAGTTGGGACCCCGGAGCACACTGCACAGCCTACAGGAAGCTCAAGGTTGGAGAGGGTCCTCTCCAGGTGACCTGATGCTAACCTTTTCCAGGCAGCTTGTCTAGTTTCAGTCTTTGCAGACTTTCTGCTCTGGCAGGGAGGGGCCTACTAATTCTGGTCAGTTTCAGGGACTTCCTGGAGCTATTTCGAGTTGCTTACCTTCCCACCTAAGGAACTTCCTGCAGGGTGGACTTTTTCAATATCCGATGAATTTGTTAGACAACAAGAATGTTGCTTGTATCTGTATTTTTAAGGCTGGCCATTTGGCACCGAATAGCCAAGTAGTATGGTCTTCTGGAAAACACCACCCACCTCTCCCTCTCCCAGCATTTCTCAGTTGCCTGCAGTTCTTTGTGTTTAGAGGGTTGAGGCCTCACAGGCTTTCTCCCACCCGCTTTGGCAAGTCCATTGGTGTTGTCTTTCTTCAGCTTACATTTGGGAAGTCATATTGATGAGACTTTATGGGAGTAGCTTCAGTTACTTACGTTTCTACATGAATACTGCACCCCAAACACCTTGAGATCCAAGGCTAGACTCCCAAGACGAGGCACAGTTTGAAGAACGTGGTTTGTGGAGGAAAGGTCCTTACAGTTAAACTTGACTGTGTGTGAGAATCACCGAAGAGCTGTGAGAAAAATCGTCAAAACCCAGCCGAGCCAGCTAAATCAGAATCTCTGGGATTGAAACGGAGGCATCAGTAGGCAGTCCAGCTTGTAAGCCACCCCGGCCTGGCTTGGAGTCTTCTCCTTTGCAGACTAGTTTTGTGATCCTGAGAGAGCTAGTTAAGTAGGAAAGTGGTTTTCTCTATGTCACCTCCTTCATGTGGGTCTGCCGGAAGGACCACACAAATCAGGGTGCACAAGTCACAAGTAGGGCCTGTCCCACCAGGGCTCGGCACTGCTTGCCACCGAGGAAGCTGACCACGGTTCGGGGATTCCCCCCTGCACATTCCCTGGTGCCCAGCACAAAGAAGCTAGCGATTCAACCCTGAGTGGATGATGGGGACAGTTTACAGTTTCCAATCCACTTTGCCTATTTTCCTGGCCTCTGAAGGGTTCTTCCCTGACAAGGAGGAGAGTTAAAACTGATGGAAATGGTGAGGGTGAGTTTCTCTATGGCCTTGCTGATAATGAGTTGCTTTGATTATAACCAGATTGACTTTGTGTTACTTTTACTTCACTGTGATAAGAAGAGATAGAGAGGGCTGGAGAGATGACTCGGTGTTAAAGATACTTGCTGCTCTTCCTTAGGACCTGGGATGGCAGATCACAACCATTCTGTAAGTCCGGTTCCAGAGGCTCCAACACCCCATTTTTACCTACACAGGCAAAACACCCATATACCTAAAATAAAAAGAAACTTTAAAAAGAAATAGAGAATTATCACTAGAAATAGTAATGCAGTGAAAGAAAACTTTTAATATATAGGGGTTTTTTTGTGGTTTTGGTTGGTTTTTTTTTTTTTGAGGAAGGGTCTCTCTGTGTAGTTTTGGAGCCTGTCCTAGAACTTGCTCTGAAGAACAGGCTGGCCTCAAACTCAAAGAAATCCACCTGCCTCTGCTTCCCAAGTGCTGGGATTAAAGGCATGAGCAACAACCACCTGGCTCAATTGTTTTTTAATTCTTATTACTCACTGGAGGCCCAAAGATACAATATGACTGTCTTCTGATCTGTCATGTATGTCAGACTTTTCACAACTTAAGTAAAAAATAAAAGTTAAGGTATTATATGCCAAGTACTTAATTTATCATCTATTAGATTAAACTAACCCACATATTTATCCAGGATACTTGTTGGAAAAGATTAAAATTTAAAAACTGTGAACATTCAATATTAACTTTTTTAACATTGAAGAATCATTAAAACTATGGCATACAAGTTGAGCACTGAGTTATGTACATCAATAAGAGACATCACCATGAAATTCCCGTAGCTGCTCATGCAGAGAGGTAACGTGGAGCCGAAACAAGGTAAGAAAAATGAACGTAGAAATTTTCCAAAGAAAGACTATGGTTCAGCTTCGATGCTTCTCTTCCTGCTACAGGCGGCAAGGAACTGTTTGGTCAGCTCTTCCTGCGTAGTAAAGATCTCAGACTTCGGGATGACGAGGTGTGTGCCCTCTCTGTCTGCTTTGTCCACTTGTAAGAAGGAGTCTTGAATTTTAAAAAACCATTTAGTGTGTGTGTGTGTGTGTGTGTGTGTATGTGTGGTAATGCATCCTTAGGTATGCCATGGTGTGTGTGTGTGTGTGTAGGTCAGGACACTGTGGGAATCAGTTTTTTCCTTCCACCCTATGAATTCAAACTCAGGTAGTCAGTCAGGCATTATGGCAAGCCCCTTTTCTGTCAAGCCTTCCCTCCATCTTCAGCCTTGCACACTGAAGTTGCTATTGTCTCTTTCTTTCTGCTCTGAGGAAGTGTCTTTGTGAGGACAGTGTCCCTGTAGGGAAGGTGTCTCTGTGGGCCAAGTGTCCGTGTGGTTGCATGGCTCAGACTGTTTGGGATTTCAGGACACATGCCAGGCTTCCCCGTGAGTTGGATTTTTACTGTGCCCTGTTCTTGTCTTCTTCCAGGCTATTGTTGACACACCTATGGTAGATCTTAAAACAGGAACAAGGATTTCTTAGTCCATTCAAATGTGTGTGATTAAGTAAATGTATGTTTTATAATGAATGTGTATTTTTGAGAGAGACAGGAGGAAATAAATGTTCTTGATAAGCTCTAATTTTCTCAGGTCACCATCAGACATCATGTGACCAAGTTTGGAAGCTGGTTTTAAGTCATTGCTGGGATAAACCTAGCCACATATTTTCACAAATAATTTTGTTATTGTTGTTTTTTGAGACAGGGTTTCTCTTTTCAAGACAGGATTTCTCTGTGTAGCCCTGGCTGTCCTGGAACTAGCTCTGTAGACTAGGCCGTTCTTGAACCCACAGAGATCCACCTGCCTCTGCCTTCCGGGGGGTGGGATTAAAGGTGTGTGCCACCACCGCCCAGCTACAGGCTTCCTTTTGTAGGGCCCCAGAAGTTACCTGAATTCAGCATTTCTTTCTGAATTCTTCAGTAGTCAAAGCCCAGGTTTTAGGTGTCTCATGCCGCGGGTGTCATGGAGATGGTCTGGCTGGTCCTGTTGAAATGTGCACTCTGACATCTGTGCAGCCACTGTCCTTCCCCTTTGGTCATGGCTGGCCATCTGTCCTGGTCACTGTGGAATGTCTATCTAGAAGATTTATCCATTAAATTCCCTGGGAATGACTGAGGTCTTTTTTACCAAGGCATATTAAGATTCATTTGTTTTCCAGAATCTGGTCCTTAATAAACATAAGTCTTTCCTATGGGACTGGGGAACTGTAGTTTCCAGAGATCTCATGAAAATGAAATCAAGGAGACATGGTTCTAGAGGAGGAAAGCAAATGAAGGGCAACACAGTCGCCTGCCATCAAGACGACATGGTGCCCAAGTCTTTTCTGGGGGAAACACAGTGTTTTAGCAGGTCAGCGCAGACAAAAGTATTTGAAGGAATTAGACCTTGGTGGCCGTTAACACAGTGTGCTTGACTCCCACAATGGCAGGTACGTTTTGGATGACGAATACATCAGTTCCTCTGGAGCTAAGTTCCCAGTCAAGTGGTCCCCGCCCGAAGTGTTCCATTTTAACAAGTACAGCAGCAAATCTGATGTCTGGTCGTTTGGTGAGTCTATTTGTTGTTGCTGGATTCAATACAGTGGCAGCCTTTCTTTTCAGATCTTGTTTGTTTGCGAACTTGTTTGACATGGTGTGGCATTCTTGAAAAGCCTTTCTATGGGCTGGAGAGATGGTGCAAAGGTTAAGAACACTGACTGTTCTTACAGAGGTCCTGAGTTCAATTTCCAGCAACCACAAGGTGGCTCACAGCCATCTGTAGTGAGACCTGGTGCCCCCTTCTGGTGTGCAGGCATGCATGCTGGCAGAACACTATCAATAAATAAACAAATCTAAAAGCCTTCTTGTAACTTCTTTGGCAACTGGACTCATGCAGCCCCTCACACAACTCTGCTCTCAGTGAGCATTTGCCATGAAGCTATAGCAAGGAGTCTCTGAGAAGGCAGATACAGCCAGTGTTTCCGTATCACAGAGGCTGGTTTCCAGTACACTTCATACGCTGTATTGTTTAGTTATATGGTGTTTGACTATTTTCAAACGTGACAATTTGAACTTCTTAACATGTAAATCTAAGAGAAACAACAGTTCATGACCCTCACTTTATGGGGTTTATGGGCTATGCACCTTGGCTTCTTGGGATGTGATGTCCACATTGACTAACACTCTCCATAGAGAAAGAGCCACTGTAGATCTATGCCCAGGGCAGCTTCTTCATCTGGGCTGATTTTCAACCATTGCAACCGATGAGCAAAACTCTGTTGGTTTTCATCCAGGACTTCCTGGGTGGCTCTAAGAGAGATGTCCTTGTCCTCACAAGTGTGTGAGTATATTCTTCATGACAAGGTTTTGTTTGTATCATGAATCTTGTTAGCTCTCTACTGACCTCGTCTCTCAGCGGGCATGGTTTTGAGCTTTGCTGGGGAGGGATTGCATGAGTGTGTCTTAGTAAGACAAGGAATCTCCTCAGGAGGCTGTAGAGCAATTGGAACTCACTCGGGGTCACACGGTTTCTCCTCTGTGGATAGTGAACTAGTGAGCTAGTGAGTTTCCTCTTTTTGTTTTGGTGTGTGTGTGTGTGTGTGTGCTTGCACACACACGTGTTCGCATACTGTGGAGGTCAGGGAACAATCTTGGTTGTCATTTTCAAGGATGTCATCCACTGGGTTTGGAGAGATGGCTCAGGGGTTGGAGAGATGGCTCAGCAGTTAAGAGCACTGGCTGCTCTTCCAGAGAACATGGCTACAATTCCCAGAACTCACATGGTAGCTCACAGCTGTCTGTAACTCCAGTTCCAAGGGATCTAACACCTTCATACCAGTGCACATAAAATGAAGTTAAATAATTTTTTTAAAAAAATGCCATCCACCTCCCTTGAGACGGTTTCACATTGGTTTGGAGCTCACTAATTAGACTAGACCAGTGGCCAGTGACCTTTGAAATCTGCTTGTCTCTAGCCTCTCCAAGGCTGGGGTTGCAAGTGTACATCACTATGCCAAACACTTAAAAAGGATTTATTTTTATTATTTTTGTTTATGTGTATATGTGTGTGTGTGTGTATATGTGCACATGACTGTATATGCCCACAGAGAGCAGAGGCATTGTCTCCCCTAGAGCTAGAGTTACTGGCAGCTGTGGCCTGCTGCCATGGGTGTTGGGAACCAAATGGTTTCTCTGCGAGGGAAGCTTTAGTACTCGTAACTACTGCCCTCTCTCTCAGGGGTGCCAGGCATCGTCACATGGGTTCTGGGTATCAATCCCAGGTCTTCTGGTTTGTAAGCAAAAACTTTACCAACCGAGCTACCATCCTAGCCGCTTGTGGGTTCTGTAGGGCCTTCCTATCAGTTCAGACTCTTCATGGACAGAGGCAGACATGGCCATCTGCTGGCTGGGGAACTGCTGGCAGCAGCAGCAGACAGAGGGGGACCACACATATTTCATTGTCTATGGGAGAGCAGACAGATGTATTGACTTGAGAGGAGGAACAGGAGCAGTACTCACCAATGAAGATGCTACCGCTTTCTCTGCCATAGGGAGATGTCAAAGCCAAAATAAATGGTGAGGCATCATTTTCTAGGGTTATTTTGAAGGCACAGACCTCTTAAAAACTCAGGAGTGCAACCACATAGAACTGTGTTCTCTCTGGGCAACTATGACTCTGAAGTTGGAGGAGATTAACATCTTGCAAGTTGAATCAAACTGTTGTTTTGGTTCCAAGTGACTCTTGTTTTTGCATGTTTTCTTTGCAGGAGTTCTAATGTGGGAAGTTTTTACAGAAGGGAAAATGCCTTTTGAAAATAAGTCCAATCTGCAAGTGGTGGAAGCCATTTCTAAGGGGTTCCGCCTGTATCGCCCTCACCTGGCCCCCATGTCCATCTACGGAGTTATGTACAGTTGCTGGCATGAGGTAGGTGGCCCTGATTACTGTGACTGTGACTGCGTCATGGCAGCCAGAACTCCTGTTCCGAGAGTCAGGGCACCAGTTCTTATGAAACTCCCACCCCAGAGTCACGAGGCCATTTTGGTTTTCACAATGGACTTTTCATCCAGGGAGCTTATCAGCCTTATCAGTCTAAGATCGGTTCTTGCAGCAGCTGGATGTTTCTAAAGCCTCTGGATTCGCTGATTTCCATCGTGAAGACCTGGAAGGTGGGCTCACAGACTCTGGTGTGTTGAACTTTCCCCACAGAATATGAAGGGCGCTGTCTTATTCCCTGTACTTGGCTTTCACTTGGCTTCATTTTCAAGGCTAAAAGTAATGTGCTTCATCTCTCCCTGGCATTTACGACTCCCAATAGAGAGAGTAACGAGAATAGAAACAGAAGACAGACTGTGCTGGAAACCAGCCTTTGGGAAATCATCTCTTAGGAGTTGCTCCTTTTGCTGAAATGCCAAGATTAAAAATCAAGCCAGAAGGGTGGGTTTCTGTCCCCCTCTCTCTCCTTTTCCGGGCATCTATTCAACACAACCCTCCTGCTCTCAGCAGAATGTGATTTTTGAGAGCTCTGATCTATAGCTAACAGGCTTAGCCCAGAAAAACCCGAGTTTGATGAGAGGGTCTCCTGCTCTCTAAATACAAGCAGCAACATAACAAACAACAACCTGTCATTTTATTTCCAATCCACAAACACTAGAGAAACCAGTATTTCAAGAGAAGTTGGGGTCTGGCAGCGGTGGCGCACACCTTTAATCCCAGCACTGGGAGGCAGAGGCAGCCACTTCTCTGTGAGTTGAAGGGCAGCCTGGTCTGCAGATCAAGATCCAAGACAGGTTCCAAAGCTACAGAGAAACCCTGTCTCCAAAAACAAAAAGAAAAAAGGAAGGAAGGAAGGAAGAAAGGAAGGAAGGAAGGAAGGAAAGAAAGAAAGAAAGAAAGAAAGAAAGAAAGAAAGAAAGAAAGAAAGAAAGAAACAGAGAGTGGTGGGGTTGTTCACATTCCAGAGAAATATTTCACTTAGGAAGATCCCCAGTGTATGAACACAGTCATAATTAATTTCTCCACAAGGAATCTTGAAAGACAGAATTGTAAAGTAAGCTGTTGGTAGCAACAGCTGCCCCAGGAATGACTTTGCCATCATGATGTAAATAGCTTAGGAACACGCAGATGGTGGCTACGGTGGTTTTGACTTGGAGCTTTCCAACTTTAGAAAGCCATATTTCGAGCATTGAATGTTGATCTTTTCCTTGGTGAATAATAGGAAATATGAACCTCTATTGGAAAGCTGAGTAGAGGCATCCCCTCCACAGTCAGAGATCAAAAGAATGATCCAGTGATTACTGCAAACTGCTGTTGAGCGTGAGTTATGGTGGAGCACTTGCGTAAAATGTATCTTGAGCGCATGGTGTTTTCTACTTAGAATGGCGTTATTGGGTGGTGACCATGTCCTAAGTCAGGGAGCATTATAAACCTATACACGTGCATAGGGCATTGTGGTTTTCTATATTATTTATGTGGATATGAGCTGGAGGGTAAACAGGATATCATAGAAGGAATAGTTACACAGTCTTAGTCTCAAATTGCAGTTAGAAAATTTATTCAAACAATGCACACACACATTAGAATAAAATATAAAGCTACTTTTTCTAGTTTCAACTCTGTCACAGTTCTGTGTGTGTATATATATATATATATATATATATATATATATATATATATAAGGTAAGTTAATAAAATGTAATTAATTGTGGAGATCTAATAGTCCTGAGGCTTAAGGATGGCCATTTTAGCTGTATAGAAGTTCGTTGAGATGTATAGAGCTTGGGACTAAGGAAATATTTGAATGGTGTCCTTAAACAGGCTATATGATATTTTTGATTGTGAGTTTATTCGAATAAATGGACTTTATTAATTTAGAAAAAAAGGTTGTGTTACTGTTGATAAACATGCCAGAGATTTCACCTGCTGAACTTGAACCTTCCAGAAGGGCACCACGATTTATTCTTGGAGCCTCATCGAGGCTCATGATGTCCGCTCACACTCTGGCCCCCTTTCCATTCCTGAGTAGCTCTGACTCCCAAAAATCCCAAAGATGCCAACAGTACCATGTCTTCTCCTTGGGGAGACAGAGCCAAACCACTGAAAAGTAAAACACGGAAAGGTGTTCTGATCTCTGCTTGCACAGGTTTGGTTGGCTGTGCTCCAGGGTCTACAAAGTCCCTCCAGCAGACATACATACCTTTTGCTTTCTATGCAAAATCCTTCCTGCTAGAGAGGACCAATGTAGTAAACAACTGATGCTGAGTTGGGGACCTCACACTCCAAAGACCCAGTATTTTGTCATGGTAGAAATATTTCATGTATGTCTGCCCATACAGTAGCCACCTCTGGCTACAGAGAATTTGCAAAGTGGCTAGTGAGATTGAAAAACCAAGTTGAAATACTTATTCATCTTTTTATTGATTTACATAGCCACATAAAACTAGTGTGTATGACTCTAACCATTTTATCTGTGCAATGCTCTATACTCTTCTATGCTCACCCATACCTTGCTCACATGCAAACCGTGCCACTGTGTGTCAGCCAAGATACATTGCTCTTCAGTTTGTGCAGAGCCAGCATAGGTGGAGGTCTCATCCTGTAAGTTCCACAGCTGGTGTCTGAGTGACAAGCAAGTCCAGCTGACCAGCTCTCTTTCCTTTTTCCAGAACCCCAAAAGTCGTCCGACATTTGCCGAACTGCTTCAGGTTCTCACAGAAATTGCCGAAACCTGGTGACCTAAAATGGAATGCCAGCCTACAGGGTCATCTTGCAAACCTGTCACAAGGTGAAATCATGGGCATCACTGACAGCGAGTACCTTCCATTAGGGTTATTGACTCTTGGCAATGGAGCAAAAAGGTCACAGGCTTTCCACATGGATTTCAGTACAAAATATTCTGATAGTCTTTCTACACATGTGGGAGGGACTTCTGAAGTTCACTATCTGTCACATCCCATATGTGAAGGAATTAAACAACATCATCCTTCCAAGTGGCTTCTTCATGATAGGCACCCTCAGAACCCTCGAATATACTTGAAACCCTGATTCTTCATAAGGCTAAGGCAACTTATGGATTAGAGAAGCTCTCTTAGGGTTTCTATTGCAGTGAAGAGACACCATGACCACAGCAACATTTAATTGAGGTGGTGGCTTACAGTTCCATTATCATCATGGCGGGGAGCATGGCAGCGTGCAGGCAGACATGGCACTGGAGAAGGAGCTGCTACATGTTGATATGCAAGCAACAGGAAGTAGACTGAGTGTACACTGAATGAAGCTTGAGCAAAAGAGACCTCAAAGTCCACCCACACAGTGACATACTTCCTCCAACAAGGTCATACCTACTTCAACCAGGCCATACCTCCTAATAGTGCCACTCCTTTTGGGGGACATTTTCTTTCAAACCACCACAAAAGCCTCCCAACAGACTTTCATGTTTGGGGCTATATAAATGTTTATAGAAAGCATAGCTATGTAAGCATTCTAAAAATGACTCTTACAATTTTGTCATATATTATTTAATAAACTTTTTTAATCTACATGTCTGATTATTGTGGGGCATAATTTCTTGAATTCTAGTTTTAGACACTGTTGAAAATTGGAGCCAAAGTTCCCTTTTGAACATATCTTGATAAAATTTCCATTTCTAATGCTACCTGTTGTCAGGAAAATCCAGAGCCTGCTTTTAGTTCTGACATTTCATCCTTTGTTTATGTGAGATGGAGCAACCTAAAATACCTTGTTTTGTCATGACAACTGTCTCTGGTGCTTTCTGTAAGATGATTAATTCTTCCCAAAAGAAGAGGCCATAAGAAGGTGTTCAGAGACAACACTAAGTAATTAAAACAATCAACAATCATGGTTAAATCTTAATTTTATCTCTGGGCATAGTGGCACATGCCTTTAATCCCAGGACATGAGGCAGAGGTAAGAAGGTCTCTGTGAGTTCCAGGACAGTTCTCATTTTATCACGCAGTCTTTATGGAAATTGACTGGAAATTGAATTTTATCATTCTGAGTGCTTCAGAATAAAATAAATAAATAAAGCAAGTCTGATTACGAGGAGTAGAAGTCCATTATTCATATATTGTCCCATCCTGTATGGTGGTTGTTGGGGCACATACTTTATGATCTTTGTTATAATCTATGTGGCTAGTGATTTTTCTTCTTTAATTTTTAAAAAATATATCCTAATTACAATTTTCTCTCCCTCCACTCCTCCATGTTCCTTCCCACCTCCCCCATCTAGATCTACCCCTTTCCTGTCTCTCATTAGAAAAGAACAGGCTCACGGGGCAGTGATGACACACACTTTTAATTCCAGCAAGCACTTGGGAGGCAGAGGCAGGATCTCTGTGTGTTCAAGGTCAGCCTGGCCTACAGAAGGAAAGGAGCCCCAAGAGAAGGCCCAAGAATCAGAGATCAGAGATCCACTTGTTCACACACTCAGGAGTCCCATTTTTTAAAACAAACAAACAAACAAACAAACTGAAAGCTGTAATATATATGCAGAAGCCCTAGAGCAGACCTGGTTGGCCCTGAGCTGGCTGCTTCAGTCTATGGCGAGTTCATATGGCCTTTGCTCAGATGGTTTAGAGGTATCCTTTTCTTCCCTGGTAGCCTCCATCTTGACTCATACACTCTTTCCCTTCCTCTTCTGTGGGATTCCCTGAGCTCTAAGGGAAGGAATTTCCTATTTAGAGCTGTGTGTCCCAATTACTCACTCTGCAAAAGTGAGGCTGTGGACCGGTCTCTCTACTTGTTCCCATCTGCTACAGGAGGAAGCCTCTCTGATGATGCTGAACTAGCCACTGATCTATGAGTATAACAGAATATCATTAGGAGTCATTTTATTGTTACTATTTTAGACCAGAATATTTGGTTTTACCCTAGATCTCTGGGCTATCTAGTCTCTGGTTTTGGGTACCTGAGCAGTATTCTAGCTGTCTCTCCCTGCATCCCATCCCTCAACCCTATTTTCTCTCCCCTTCCTAACCTGATCCTCTTGTTCCTGACTCACCCTGACCCCACTCTACTATAAAATCTACTCTAGCTCCCCCTCCCAGGAAGATCCATGTATCCCCCTGGTCCCTTCCTTTAGACCTAAGCTCTTTGGGTCTATGGATTGTAGCTTGGTTATCATTTATATAATTGCTAATATCCACATATATTTAATACCTATTGTATTTATCTTTCTGGGTCTGGGTTACCTCACTCAGGATCTTTTTTTTTTTCTAGTTCCATTTATTTGCTTGTAAATTTCAAGATGACATTTTCTAACAGCTGAGTAATACTCTATTGTGTAAATGTACCACATTTTCTTTATATATTCTTCTGTTGAGGGACACCTAGGTAGTTTCCAGTTTCTGGCTATTATGAATAGAGTGGCAATGAACATGGTTGAGCAAATGTCCTTGTGGTAGGATGGAGGGTCCTTTGGGTATGTCTCCAAGAATGTTATAGCTGGATCTTGAGGTAGATAGATTCCCAACTTCCAGAGGAACTGCTATATTGATTTCCATAGCGGCTGTATGAGTTTGCACTCCCACCAGACTGACAGACAAACTTAAAAGATATATTTAATCTAGCACCAGGTTCTTGTTGTTGCTTTATAGAGGGAAACATAGCAGAGTCTAGAGGATATGCAGCCTCTTGAGTCTATGAATGTCCACCTGGTCTCCATGAAGCCAACCAACTCTCATCCTCACCTGCCCAGAGAGCATGCATGATTTCTAGGGTTGGAAACATAACATGTGGTGTAGGGCGCCAAGGCGCCACAACCCTGCTGTCATTTCCTGCCTCTCAAGCAGCTTCGGCCCCGCCCTGAGGCGCTTGGCGCGCTTTCCTGAATGGCACGATCCAGCCACCAATCGTGAGCTGACGCATAAGATCAGGAGCGGCCAGAGCCATTCAGACTCAGACACGTCTCAGGCTTTGTTCTGCACTGCTTATAAGCCGTGCGCGCCAGGGTCCGGGGTCCTTCGCCATCAACCTCAAGTTTGTACGCTCCCAATAAAAGTATGTTCTGAGAAGAATCCTGTTGTGGTCGTCTCTTCTGCTGGCGGACGCGGCGTGCCACAATGTGGGGTTCACCTTTATGCTAGAACTCCCCTTCCTTGGTTTCCCACTTGCCATGTAGGCTGATAGTTCACTCGTCTCCATTCTTTCTGTTACCTAACATGTCTTAGGATCTGCAGGGTACACCACAGATGTGTGGTCTGGCATCCCACATTTCAATTTTGTCTTGAGTCACTTACAAAGGACTGGTTCTGGGAGGAAGTAAACTTAAAGACTCCCTAGGTAAGTTCTAGGTCTTACAGAAAAGCAAATTGGCCTGCTATGTCACCCTTTACTCTCACACACATCAGTACACAGAGCTGGCAGCATTGCTCAGAAATACTACACATGCTTATCATGGACGAAGTTCTCTGTTCAATTGCCAGCTAAAAGCATTTTTTCTTTAAAAACTTCTCTTAATTTTTTTCATATATGGCGTAGGAGTTTCTTCTGTTCATGTGTTGCTTTCATTGGTTTATGTATAAAGAAACTGCTTTGGGCCTGATAGGGCAGAACTTAGGTAGGCAAAGAAGACAAAACTGAATGCTGGTAAGTAGGGCAGAGAGGGAGAAGCCATGGATTCTCTGCCTGAGATGGACGCTGGTTAGAATCTCCGGTAAGCCATAGCCACGTGGCAATACACAGATTAATGGAGATGGGTTAAACTAATATGTAAGAGTTAGCCAGTAAGAAGTTAGAGCTAATGGGCCAAGCAGTGTTTTAATTAATACAGTTTCTGTGTGGTTATTTCGGGTGTAAGCTAGCCGGACAGCCAGGACAAACAAGTCACCCTCTCCATGTAACACCCTCCCACCACTCCTCCGAGATGTCTCCAGTTTGCTCACTACAACAAAAGTTAAAATCAGAGCAGGGAAAACTAAAAACTATAAAACCAATCAGACCAAAGAGCAAAACAAAACTAAAACAAAGCAAAAACAGCACACACACACACAAAAACATGGAGTTCATTTTTTTGTTGGCAGAATATTCTTGGGCATTGGGCCTGCTTTTAAGTGTGGTTGATATATCCAGTGACACTTCATTTGAGAAAATTAGTTTCCTGTTTTTTCAAAAGATATCAATTGCAGAGGACTTCTTGGTTAGAGATGAGACTTTGTATCTGTGGTGGTTTGAATGAAAATGGCCCCATAGGCCCTTACAGAGTACTTATTGGAGTAGATGTGCCCTTGTTGGGGGAAGTTGTCATTGGGGGAGGGGCTTTGAGGTTTCAAATGTTCAAGCCAGGCCCAGTGTCTCACTCTTCCTGCTGCCCGCTGGTCTGAATGTAGAACTCTCAGCTACCTCTCCAGTGCTATGTCTACCTGCATGGCACTATGTTTCCTGCCATGATTATAATGAACTTAACCTCTGAACCTGTTAAGCCAGCCTGAATTAAATGTATTCCTTTCTAGGAATTGCCATGGTCATGGTGTCTCGCCACAGCAATAAGACCCTAATTGAGACAGTGTCCATTTTCCCTTCTTAGTGCTGGAACCTCCTTTGGCTTGACTCTGCAGGTGTTGTGCGAGCTATCACAGGCTCTGTGAGTTCACATGTGCATCAGTCCTGTTGCATTTGGAAGAGGCTGTTTCCTTGGTGCCCTCTACCACCTCTGACTCTTACAATCTTTCTGGCTTTCCTTACACAGGGATCCCTGAGTTTTGAGGGGAGGGGTTTGATAAAGACATCCCATTCAGGGCTGAGTGCTCGCAAGTCTCTCACTCTCTGCACACTGTCCACTTGTAGGTCTCTGTGTTAATTTCCATCTACTGTAAGAAGCTTCTCTGATGAGGGCTGAACGATGTACAGATCTGAGTCCCTGCCTGGTGTGGCAGCTGTATTGACTGAAAACAAATTTAAAATTAAAGAAAATGAAAGCACACAGTGTGTGGATAGTCTTAAGTTCATGATGTGCAGACATAAGTGTAGCCAGACACAGGCTAAGAAGTGATATTTCCCAGAATTCCAAGCAATCTGCATTCCCTTTCTAAATTACTAACCCAAGAGTTGTTTGAAATTTTTTTTCTTGAATTAGAAACAGTGTCTCTCTATGTAGTTTTGGTTGTCTTGGAACTCACTATACAGACCAGGCTGGCCTTGAACTCAGAGGTCCTTCTGCCTCTGCCTTCAGGGTTCCAGGATTAAAGGCATGTGCTGCCACATCTGGCAATAAGTAGTTTGGGTATCATGCTCTCTAACACCAAGGATGAGTGTGAGCTATCTCAGTGTCTATATGGATGGGATCCTCTAGTAAGTACTCTTTGGTACCTGGCTTTCATTACTAAATAATATGTATTTTTGGTCTATCTGTGAGTTGCATCACATTTTACTTTTTCATTTCTGCATTGTCTTGCATTTTGTAGTCATTCCACTCATCTGTTTTACTTTTCTTGAAAATTTGCACTTCCTCTAGCTTTTGAACTATTAAGATTTTTCTGCTGTCTTTTGGTGAAAATATGTCTATAATTTTGTTAGGTGTATGCCAAGGAGCAGAATTTCAGCGCCAAATCCATATGCACATTTAGTCTTTGGAAAATATTAAGCAGTGTTTCTAAATGAAGATGCCAAGGATGCTACCAGTAGCCATGTTTGAAGGTTCCACTTACTCCTTATCCTCAGTTATGCCTGGCCATGAAAGTGGCCTAAAGACTTTTAAAGATGACTTGGATCAAGTTAGGTTTTGTCAATGAGCAATGATGCAATATAATCTCTATTCCCCACTGTTTGCTGTCACCATTGCAATATATTTCAGATGCAATTTAAAATATTGGGGAAAACTGAATAGATTTTAGGTGCGACAAAAAGAAAATTTAGAGGTACGATGCAGGGCAGAAAGGGAGAATTTGGCAAGAGAACTCGAAAAATGGAGACATGAAAGATGTATGTTTACTGTAACTAAACACATGTGCGCGTGTTCACACACACACACACGCGCGCGCACACACACATACACACACAGTCTCACTCCTGTGGGTTTTTGCCTTTTTAATTGCCTTGCAAGGAGCCTGGGTATTTTTAAATATTTGATGAGGAAGCTGATCGATCTGGCTGATCAAGTATAGGGGTTAGCACGGAGACTGATGCAATGCTTGTCCTAATCAAGGAAGTAAAAGGAACTGGGGAGGCACATACACAATAGCTGGAGGAAGGGCAGTGCCTGCTGCCTCTGGAAGACTGAGAGAGAAGAGATGTCTACTTTGTTAGGCTGCCCGTGATGTGACTTTTCTTTCCTTGCTCTAGATTTCAGGGGAGTCTTCTGGGATTATGAGTACAATGTTAGACTGGATTTTGATGCATGTGCAAGAAGCATGTAGGATGTATTTCAAATCTGGTTGAATATGACACATATGAACAAGCAGAAGCCAGGGAGGCAGAATACCCAAGAACATGGGCTGGAGAGTTGGCTCAGCAGTTCAGAGTGCTGGCTGCTCTTGTAGAGGACCCGGGTTCAGTTGCCAGCACCTACACAGCAGTTCACAAACACTCTTAATTTCAGTTCTGGGGATCCAATGCCCTCTTCTGGACTCCAAGGGCATGTCACTCATGTGATGCACATATAAACATGCAAGTAAACACTCAAACACACACAACAATAAACACACCCTTTAGAAAGGATACCCAATAATATAGCCTTCCCCTACCCTCCAGGATATGTAAACCATACATGACTTGGGTATAGCTCAGCACAGGGCATTTGCTAGTGTGCTCCAGGCCCTGGGGTCTATCCTTGGCAATGGAAAAGAATCCTGTCTAAACTGTGAAAAAGGCTTTGGGTAAATGTCAGCGGTGTGGTTGCCACACTGGCAACGGGATGAGTTTGTTGGCTAATTTAGCGAGATTTTGAGGGTAAAAGGAGTTTTTGCTAATATTGGGGCTATCGATAATAGATACTTAACTCCCAGCCGCTTGGAGCAGCTCATATCTGGGTAACAGCTGCATTGTGAAACAACCAAAGCATAAATGATGAGCGATGCAGAAGAGACGCATCAGCCACGAGTGCAGGTCACCAGGAAAAGCAGTAGGGCAGGGAGAGTTCCCTGAGCCATCCTGGGGAAGAATTTCTCTGTTCCTTTTCCAGAGAGGGAACTGGAGAAGCTGAAAACACACACACACACACACACACACACACACAGAGAGAGAGAGAGAGAGAGAGAGAGAGAGAGAGAGAGAGAGAGAGAGCTGGTGCAGATTCCCAATGTTCCCTGTAGGAAGTATGACACTGATCAAATTGAATCACATTCTGTCTTTCCTTGCTATGGTTGGTGAGAAATGCCTGTTGTTGGAAGATGCTATGCCTGACTCCTTGGGGATAGGTAAGAACTGCAAGACTTTGCATGGACAACAGAGCTGAGCGCCAGGTGAGGGGAGCTGCCTCAGAACCCGTGTGTTCCGTTGTTCTTGCCCAGGTGTAGGTGTCTCCGGCATTCTGATACTGTCAGACCTGAAGAGTCTTCCTGAAGGAATCTCCCAAACTGACAGTGGGTTCAGTCACCAGCTAGTTACTGCTTTCAGGAAAGTCATTTTCTTCAGGATTTAGCGTCTCTACCTGATCTGGACTCGTCTTCCCATTCTTAGAGTAAGAAAGACTATCTTGGCATTTGTTAAAATAGTAAGGAAGTTTGTTTGTTTTAAATATGGTTGCAGAGTGGACCAAGACCATGGCAGTGGGGAGAAAGACTGAAAGCAGCTTTCCATACAGGAAGGATAGGGACTGGTGGGGAGAGGGGACAGAGAGACGGACGGGTCAGTGGTACCAAGGCTCCTGATGGGGAAACCAAGGGCAAAGGCAACCTTGCTAGGCTGGACTAACCAGAGGTTAACCTTTTGGCTAGATAAGGATCAGGATAAGAATTTTGACGTTCAGTGTGTTGATGAGGAATTTGATCAGATATCATCAGGGTGGGGAAATTGTTGCTAAACTGGCTTATCAGGATTAGCTGGGCTTAGGAAAAAGAGCTCAGGAGAGGCAGGCTACAGCTGGGACACTTGACAAACTTTCCTCAACACCCATCACATAACTCGCTCACCTCAGGATGTCAGGGGTTTGCAGGTGCGCGCTTTGCTCCCCCACTGCCACCCCCAGCAACAGCCTCTTTTGTGACACTCAGATTAATTGCTCTAATTCGATTTAAATGTCATCCTGGACAATGTAGGGATGATGTTAGGTGCCCAGTCCTGGAGGGCCATAAACTCCTTTATGCCCACAGAAAGCAAAAGCAAACAGAAATGCTTCTGTTTCCTTTCATAACGGATCCTGCTCTTCTGCCTGCATTGTACTTACATACAAAAAAAAAAAAAAAGGAGTCGGGAATGGAGTCGACTCACATAGAAGTCCACTTGAAAACAGGGTCTGAGAGCTGTTTGGAGGACCGAGGACATTATTAACACAGATTTGACACTCTGGCCAATCATAGCCCCCCCTTGCCTTTCTCTACACTTTTAAATCATAGCTCTACATGGAGAGAAACTCTGGTCTTTTCCTGAACAGTATTAAACAAACTCCATCTTTTTACTTTTTCATGGGGTGTTTCCTTTGGTCTGTTTTTCCGCTCTCTGCCCCTGCAACTCTAACACTGGGAAGAACAAGGATCTTGTCTGTTTATTCACCTACATCACAGAGCCCAGAATAAAGCAGAGGAAAGAAACATTCGTAATACAATCCAAAGAACAAGTGTAACGGGACCATGCAAATCTTTGTCTTCCAGAAAGAGGAGCTGGGCTGGTAAATGTCTTTCCTCTGGGGATTCTGGGCTAACTCATTATTCTGTGACAGTTGTGGGCTAGTGTACCATCTGGGTCCGTCTGATGACCTTAGTCAGTGCTCCTTCTTGGGCATATATCTTGCTTTTCCCAGAATAATTTCATTCATATACAATTTTCTAGATCCCACTTTCCATTTTTAAATGGAGAGATATGGATTATTTTAGGATCCGGGATCAGATTAATGGACATTCACGGAATTATGAATGCATAATTTGGGTGTAGAGGAAGCAGATTACCGTTATATGCACAGTGGGGATGGAACTTGCCCTCTTTTCTTAGAGGTGCACGCAAAGGCAACCTATACCTTCTTTACCCTGTATGTAACTGCTCTGATTTTCCTCATGTCCCCTGCTGGCTGGTAGGACTGGGAAACATGGTATGTTTTAACCTGTAACAAGTGCAACAATGAGAATATTCTCCTTAGGTAAAGGAGGTGTGCCTCAGGTTTTCCTCCCCTTCCCTCTGTCCTTGTCCAACATGTAATGTAGGTGTAGAAGGGGGACAGGCATGGCATTATCCCGGGTGATATGAGAACATTTAACAGCTGACTTGGTATAGGCACAGATTGGTGGGAAGGAATGTTGTCTGCCTAGACTGACCCTATCTTTCCAGAGCAGAGCATGACCAGGTAGGTGACCTTGCAATGGTGAGAAGGAAAAGGGAAGTTTGTACGGGACCAGCGTCTCCTGGCACACGGGCTCACAACAACATTCTTATCACCCTGCTTGCCCTTGAGCAGTTGGTGACTGGCATAGGCTGGTCTCTTCTGACCTGACCAGGCAACAAAAAGTTTTTCCTGGGCGGTAAAATGTCACCAGAGCTCTCACAAACCAGGATTTTCTGGAGACTGTAGGTCACCTTGCCCCTGAACGCTATTTCAACCCTGCTGCTCAGGGACCCGTACTGAACACAGACAGGAAGGTCTGGGTTCTGTGCATACCACTTGGGTCCTGAAAATAGCTCAGAGCACCGAAACAGGGAACTCACATTCCAGCTGCTGCCTCAGCCTCCTGCTTCATCAGCCTGTGCTCAGGGCTTAACTCACTGCAGCTGCTTGTGGCCACCTTCAACCAACCCTCCTAACTCTGCAGGGCCTTCAACCCATCCAACAGCGCCATCCCACAAGCCACTGCGCCAAAGGATGTAAGCCTTTAATTTCCTCTTCCTGGTGTGGCACTTTCTCACAAGATGCAGCTGAGAGCGTCTCAGAAATACTCCTGAGCTTGTTCATATTCTAACCCACTTTTTGGTCCTGATTTAAGTTCGCTAAGTGTTTGCGAAACATTACTGTTTTAGAACCTTTCTACACACACCCCCAGCGCCCCCTCCCACTCAGGCTTTCTACGAACCTCAGAGTTGAGAGCCACATCCTAAGCCTGTAATTCATTAATGATTTGAATCATTTAGGGGAGCTTTGAAAAAAACCAACACTCAGGCCAGACCACAGCCCCAGCTAATCCCAATCCCAACGGTAGGTATTTACATTTTCCAAGTTATTCCAATAGCATCCAAATAAGAAAGCCAGGGTGTTTTAGATTGTGTCTCTCGAACTTTAATATACACATGGGCATCTGGAGAGCGGCGCAAAATCTGATTCAGAAGGTGTGGAGTGGGACCTGAGAGCCTGCATTTCTAACATGCTCCGAATTGATGGCAAAGGTACTCGTCTCCGGCTCTGCCTGCCTTCCCACTGCTATAATCTCCCTCTCCAGGCTCAGTTAGCAGGGTGCTGGGAGAGGAAACCAGACTTATAAATAAAGGAAGGTTTCAAAAACAGAGTGGGTGCCTGAACTGGCCTTGGCCCATAACCATACTGATGAATATTTTGCATATCACCATAGAACCTTCATCTAGCGATGGATGGAGATTGAGACAGAGACTCACATTGGAACACTGGACTTAACTCCCTAGGTCCAAATGAGGAACAGAAGGAGGGAGAACGTGAGCAAGGAAGTCAGGATCAGAGGGAACCTTCATCTGACGATAGATGGAGATTGAGACAGAGATCCACATTGAAGCACTGAACTGAGCCCTCAAGGGCCAAATGAGGAACAGAAGGAGGGAGAACATGAACAAGGAAGGCAGGACCACGAGGGGTGCGATCACCCACTGATACAAAGGGACTGATCTAATGAGAGCTCACCAAGGCCAGCTGGACTGGGACTGAACAAGCATGTGATCAAACCAGATTCTCTGAATGTGGCTGACATGGGGACTGTCTGAGAAGCCATTGATAATGGCACTGGGACTGTTTTCGTCTGCACGTACTGGCTTTTTGGGATCCTAGTCTGTCTGAATGCTCACCTTCCTAGACCTGGAGGGAGGGGAGAGGAACTTGAACTTCCCACAGGGCAGGAAATCCTGACTGCTCTTAGGACTGGAGAGGGAGGAGGAGAGGGAGTGGGGGGAGTGGGAGGGTATTGGGAGGAGGGGAGGAAGTGGAAATTTTTATAAATTATTATTAATAATAATAATAATTTAAAAATGAAATAAAATAAAACACACCTGGGGCTGGGGAGATGGTTCAGTGAGTGAAGCGTTTGCCTCACGAGCAGGAGGACCCGGGATCAGATCCCTAGCACCTACATGAAATTCAGGTGTCTGTGTGTGCCTGTAATGCCAGTGCCAGGGAGGAGATGGGAGGATTTGGGGACCTGCTGGCCAGTCAATCTAGCCAAACCGGCGAGCTCCAGGTTCAACGAGGCACTTTTTCTTAACAAATAAGATGGAGACACAATTGAGGAAGAAACCTCACATCGACCTCTGGCTGCTACAAAGGCATAGCCGCTCCTTCCCCACCCACTCCCACAAAACAAAGTGTAGTCATTGGAGACAGAAATAGTTTTCCAGCAAATACTGAATTGAGCTTTAAAGAATCATTTGGAACCCTTTCTGTCTGTTATGCAAGACTACAGCAATGCATTTTCTGGACTCTCTTTCATAAAATACGCACATGAAAGAGTTTCATGTAATGGTACAGCTGCCAGTGCCCAGGGAGGACTTCTCAAATAAATAGCCCATGGCTCACTAAAATGAGAACCTTTTTATTGGTGGGTACTCTTTCTGCCTGGGTCATGACTTGGAGGTACTGAGGTCTAGTTTTCATTGAGGTCTGCAAGGAGGCAGATGAAGATAAAAACATAAATGTAAAGTTGATAAATAAAATATGATATGTTGAGCAGATAAGAACTCCAGAAAGCCAGGTGTGGTGGCATACATACTCCTTACATCTCAGGAGCTGAGAGGCAGAGGTAGGTGAATCTCTGTGAGTTAAGACTAGCCTGGTGTACACAGTGAGTTCCAGGTCAACCATAGCTACAAAGTGAGGCCCCGTCTCAAAATAACAACAACAAATTTTATTTCAGAAAAAACAAGTAATTTTAGTGTAAATATGGTGGTCACTCCCAAGGTTGTCACTTCCAAAAATTCATACACTCTTCTGTTGGTCCTTTTCCTGCTATAACAAAATAGCAAGACAGAAGGGTCTACCAAAAAAGGGTTTGTTTCATCCATAATTAAGAAGCTGAAGCCAAAGACTAGTATCTTCCTTTAGTTCAGCCTCTAGTGAGGCTTCATTGGCCACAATGCATCATGGATGGCAACACTATGACTGGGGGAGGGGCTGGGGGGACTGGGGGCTGGGAGCCATTCATGTGCTTTTATAGCGACATTTTCTGGGAACAAGTGGCTTCTCCTAAGAACTCTCCTTATTCCTTGCAAGGGTGGTATCCCAGTGATCCCACCACTATCCAGTGTAGTAGCCTTTCTCTTGTATTCTAATAAACAAAGCTTACCTGGGGATCGGGAAAGTGAAACAGCCACATTGGCCTGTCTTACAGACCAGCCAGCAATGACATACACCTTTAATCCCAGTAGCCACAATGACAGGTAACTTTGATCCCAGTGGCCACCCTAGTTGAAACCAGGCAGTGTATGTCTTTAATCCCAGTGGTACACATCTTTAATCCCAGCCCTAGAAAGGATTATAAAACCAGAGGAAACAGCTCTCAGACACAACCTCATTCTGAGATTCCTGGAGACAGGATCGCCATTTCAGACTGAGGTAGAAAGTAAGAGCCAGTGGCTGGCTGCTTTGCTTTTCAGGTCTTCAGGTTGCGCACCAATATCTGTCTCTGAGTTTTTATTATTCGTGCTTTAGTCTACTAGGTCCAGCCTCTTCAAGGTGCCACAGCAGGGGCCTGGAGGGATGGCTCAGGGATTAAAAATCCTGGCTGCTCTTCCAAGGGTACTGAGTTCAATTCCCAGGAACCACATGGTGGCTCACAACCATCTGCAATGGGATCTGATGCCCTCTTCTGGCATAAAGTCAAACATTCAGATAGAGTACTCATACATAAAATGAATCAAAAAAAAAGATGCCACAGTACCTCTCTACATCACCATTCTGGATGCCAAGTTCCCAGCACATGAACCTGTAGAGGGCAAACCAGATTCAAAGCAGGCAGCCTCCTGTCCCAAATGTACTTCAGATGTTGAGACTGTTGATACCATCTCTACAACAGGAATTCCCATCAGATGAGGTCTGTGGGTCAATGGGGAGGATTTCTGGGAGATCAGGTGTGAAAATAAGGAAGAAAACAAAAAGGCTTCCTCTGGGTGTGTTCAAGGGTCTGAGGCTTGTGGATCTAAAGTTCAAACTGGCAGCAAAGAAAACGACACCCAGGCTTTCTCAACACCCTGCACAGGTGTGGGGCAGAAGAGAATGGGGAAGTGGCTGGACAAAGAAGCTGCCAGCATCCATAAAAACTGGAATCTACTTCCTTATTATCATAAATACAGCAAGTGACATGCTGATCCAAAAAAAAAAAAAAAAAAGATCTAGGCCTAGTGTGCTTTCGCTATGTATCAGACAACACTACTCATGGTATGCATTCTATTGCTCTGCAGAGACATAATGGTACCACTTAGAACAGAAAGCATTTAACTGAAGCTTACTCACAGTTTCAGAACTTTAGTCTGTTATTTCCATGGCAGGGAGCATGGGGCACAAAGGCAGAAGTAGCTGAGCATTCTTCATCAGGATCCGTAGGCGGCAGGAAGAGAGAGACATTGGGCCTGGCTTGTGCTTTTGAAACCCTCAAAGCCCACCTCCCGTGACACGCTTCCGTCAAGAAGGCTACACCTCCCAATCCTTTCAAATAGTACCACTTCCTGGTAACCAAGCATTCAGATCTACAAAGCTCTGAAAGCCATTCTCACTCAAACCACCACAGTGTGGGATGAGCTTGCATTCTTTCCAGACATGCTGAGCTGCAGGCTTGTTGCAGGAGATAAATGAGTCCCTACTCCTTTAAGCTATTAGTCTCATATTTAATTACCCAGAGTTAATTCAGCTCATAAATAATACATCTCTGTTTACTTTCTGCACAGTAGTTACTGTTCAGTACATGTCTGCCTGGAAATAGCCATCAAGCTCTTTGCTGTATTGATGGTACTAATAGGGTGACTATCACCAATGCCCAGGAGTATTAGTGGTTCAGTCCAGTTGTGGGGGGCCAATATTGACTGTCAACTTGATGGGTTTTAGAATCACTTAAGGAATAAACCTCTGGATAGGTATTTGGGGGCATCTCCAGAGATGCTTAGCTGATGAGGAACAGGCACCCTGAATGTAGGTGGCATCATCTGGTGTCCCAAACAATAAAAGCAAGAGAACAGAGGACCAGCATCTGCCATTCCACTTCCTGACTTTGGCGGGAATGTGACCAGTTACTTAATGCTCCTGCCACCTTCTTATCATCTACCCATGTGCCAAAACAAATGCTTGCTCATCTAAGCTGCTTTTATTGGGTATTTATCTCAGCAACAAGGGATGGAACTAGTGCTCCAGCCTCGCTATGTACTCATTTTTAGTGGTTCGAGCCAACCAAACCACTGGATCCTCAAACTCTGTAAAATGGGGACAGCAGCCCAGATCACTGTAAAATGGGGATAGCCCAGATCTCCCCGAGCTGCTAGAATTCAGTAAGGATGGTTGTCCAGGGTGAGAGGAAGTGGACTTCATTGATATGGGAATGTCATGCTCAGGGATCCAGCATGGTGGGGTCCGAGAGGGCTGTCTTCCTGGCAGTAGACGACCAAGCTCTTGTAATAACTTATGTGAGAGAGGAAGACAGAATGAAATTCCTGGTGTCTCTTTTTACAAGACCACTGATCCTCTTCAGAAGGCTCCTCCATCAGAAGCTCATTTAATCTTAAATCTCTCCAAATCTTCTGCTCCCAGAGAACATTAAACTGGAGAGTGAGAAACCCTCTCTCGAACAGCCCTCCCCCAAAACAACAACCGAGATCAGTACCTCTTTAGGTGAAGGTCTGTGCTACCAGCCCACAATCATGGTAGTGGATTAAAGCCCTGTGAACATACATTTGCTCTGCATTGATGACAGCTGAGGTTTATTAACAGGCAGGATGAAAGAAGAAGCATATTCTCCAGTGCCTGGTGACTAACAGACTTTACTGGGATGTGCCTGGCTAAGTCATCACATGCCGGAGATAGCCATTCTGCTGCTTCACTGATGGACAAATTCTAAGGCAGGTATCAGAAACTCAAATAGCTATGGGGTCAAAGCTGAACGATGCAGGGAAAATACAGTGAAAACAACTAAAAGTCCACGACCAAGGCAGGATGTTGTGGTCTCTCAAGCATTGGCAAGATGGAGAAGCTAGAAGAATTCTCATCAGTGGGCACACTACATGTAGAGTTTCAGGAAATCTCAGAAGACGTTCCTTCTTCCCCCCCCCCTTTTTTTTTTCAAGACAGGATTTTTTGTTGTTGTTCAGCCTCTGGGTGTCCTTGACCTCTCTCTGTAGACCAGGCTGGCCCCAAACTCAGAGATTTTCCTGCCTCTGCCTCCTGAGTGCTGGATTAAAGGAATGAACCACCAGTGTCCAGTTTAAGTTCCAATATTTTTTTAAAATAGGACTTGTTACTTTGTGGAGTCTGCAGTTAATTTGAGAAATAAAAATCAAATGAATTTATTTTTAATTAATCGTTCCAATTTTCTTTTGTACATGTTTCTACTTAGCAACCCTCTTTGACCTACTTCAATTGTCCCCTTTTGGAGGCAGTAGACACCCAGATGTGTTGGATGGAGGTAGTAGACTGGGAATTGCTCAGCTCCTGGGACAGTGGGTCACATGGCCATCTTACGGGTACATAGGGCAGCACCTGACCTCACTGGACCGGTTTTCTTTCTCCTTTCTGCTGCAGGCTAATCTTCAATCAGCAGGTGCTAGCCTGTAGTGGAACTCTTGTGTATAACTTGAATCATATCAGGCCCCCTAAGCCCTGCCTGTTTCTAAACCAGTTTCGTTCCCACAGTGCGGCAACATCATTTTGTAGCCTGCCTTTCCTCTGACTCAGGGAACCTCTGTGCCGTGACTTATCTCGGCTGAATGTCTTTCTCAGTACTTGGTGCAGGGACAGAACTGCTGCATTGTGGATGTGCTTATGTCCTGTGGTCCTGAGAAGCAGGCTCCCCAAACACTGGGAAACTTTGCCCTCTTTTTTGTGTGTGCATGCAAGACTACTTGGAAGGAATTTTGTTCAGTCTTGGTAACCATAGTGCAATAAAGCCCTGTTTCACTGTGCCCAGAGGGATTCCTGCTGTCTGTTTTCTTCAAGTCTTCTTCATTAGAATTCACTGTTAGCAGTACCATGGCTAAGCAGTGAGAAATTTCTTTTCTAAAAACGTTATTTTATTTTTATATAAGTTTATGTGGGTGCAGGTGACTCACAGAGGTCAGAAGAGGATGTCAGAGCCTCTGTAGTTGGAGCTGTGAGCCATCCAGTGTAGATTCTGGAACCTGAACTGAAGATTTCTGATAAAGCAACAAGTGTTCTTAACCACTGAGCCATTTCTCTAACCTGAGAAGAATCCTTTTGCTGTTGTTGTTGAGACAGAGTTACTCTGTGGAGTCCTGGCTGTCCTGGAACTTGCTCCGTAGACTAGACTGACCTCAGACTCACAGAGATTCATCTGCCTCTGCCTCCCAAGTACTGGGATTAAGGACATGCGCTTCTAGTTGGGAAAAATATGTGGTTCATTTATTAAAGTAAACTTTGAGAATCTTCATAACCCAAGCGTACCTCTATGTGGCGTGTGTGTTTGTGGTATGTATGTGTGGTACATGCATGTGTGAGTGTGGTGTATTTGTATGTCTGGAGGCTGATGGCAGGCTTCTTCTCTTACACTGCACCTTATTTTTTGAGACAGGAGCTCTCACTGAAGCTGGTGTTTGCTGGTTTGACTAGACTGGATAGACGGGATTTTGCAGGAATCTTGTCTCTGCTTCCTCAGAGTTGCGATTACAGGTGTGCCAATAGGCTGGCTTTCCCCATGGATCTTAGCCATCCAAACAGGTCCTTGTGATTGTGTAGCACATATTTCACCAACAGAGCTGTCCTATCAGCCTCATTATCTGTCTCTTGATGGCTTCATTTAGGTCATGGACAAGGAGTCGCTGCTTTTTACACACAGCCTGCTCTGGAAGACTAAAGTCTGTGTGGCTTCAGTGTAGACACACTGTTCCAGCACACAGACACCGCTGGCCAGCTCTCCCACAGATCTACATTCCGTGGACTGGGTAGCTGGTTGTTGCCTCTGCCTCCCGAATGCTATTTGTTTACAGGTTTCTGTCCCACCTGGTCCTGCAGTCATTCAGTCTCAAAGAAACACACAGAGGGAGGTCTATAGTAATTATAAAGTGGTTGACCTATTAGCTCAGGCTTCTTCTTTACTCTTACAACTTATAATAACCCATAATTCTTAGCCATGTGGCTTGGTACCTTTTATCAATGAGACATTCTCATTTTGCTTCCTCTGTGTCTGGATGACAACTGCAGACTGAATCTTTCCTCTTCCCAGAATTCTCCTGTTCTGGTCACCCCATCCATACTTCCTGCCTGGCTACTGGCCAATCAGCATTTTATTAAAGTACAAGAAGACAAATCTTCACAGGGTACAAGACCATTGTCTCACAGCAGTTGCTGCATTGGGAGGCTTGCATGCTGGGAGCCTCCTTCTGGCCCTGACTGGGTGTGTTAAGGCACAGCACATTATATCCCCTTTTATTTATGAAATAGAGGAAAGCAAGGGTATGGGGCACAGGAAAGAGAGAGGTTTTGTATGGTACCTTAGACAATTCCTTTTATCTGAATTAAAAACAACTGAGGGAGCTGTTTTCCAGCCCGAGGTTGAGTCTATAACAGTTGCATTGGCTTGGGTGTCAGCTGTCCAGAGACGCTTAGGTCCCCAGGACATGCATAGGTAAGTACTGTGCCACTTTATATAAGGGACTTGAGCTGCCATGGGGGTGGTCTGGAGCCAATGCTGTCATACATATGATTGGCAGCTGCTGCCCCTTGTCTGTCTGTCTTTCTCTCACTTTCAAGCCAGGGTTCTGTGCATAACTCCGGCTGTCACAGAACTTTCTCTGTAGACCAGGCTGGCCTCAAACTCAGAGATCTGCCTGCCTCTGCCTTCCAAGTGATGGAATTAAAGGCGTGTGCCACCATGCCTGGCTCCCTTTTCTCTTTTAAGTTATTGACCTGAAGGAGATTTCAGTATACTAACTGCTTGGAATTTCTATTTTGTTTAACAAATCGTCGCAGGATGAGACAGTTTCTTCTGTCCAGGCACCAGGTCTGCTCTGCTGGGCGGTTTGGTGGCGAGTCTTACCCAAACAGATTGCAATGTGAAAGAAAAGGCCATGTGAGTTCCTGTGCAGCCATGTCCCCCAAACTTTCGAACTTTCTTTTAAATCTCAAAACAAAATGGGAACAGTTCTTAAGGCCTACAAACTCAGCACCAAAAAGCACAGTACAACCACATTATTTTATTTCAAATATACAGAAATATTACAAATTTATAAATCATCTAAAATGAACAGTATTTACAAGCATTCTTGAAAAATATAAACTCTCATGAACACAGTTTATCAAAAATATTTGAGAACATTCAACATATTTCTATGCCTCCCCCCCATAAAGCTTTGGCAGGTGAAAGTGATATTTAGTTTGGCTTCGCTGGTTTTATCATCCCCCCTGGTGTTGAGGATCAAATCCACTGCCTTGGGTACGTGCTGATGGAGCA